>NC_090959.1:17341666-18595833 GCF_040807025.1 Struthio camelus | reverse complement strand
GATGGGGACAGGGATGGGATGGGGACAGGGATGGGGACAGGGATGGGGACGGGGATGGGGATGGGGATGGGATGGGGACAGGAAAGGGGACAGGGATGGGATGGGGATAGAGATGGGAAGGGGAAGGGGATGGAGATGGGGACAAGGACAGGGATGGGGATGGGGATGGGATGGGGATGGGGACAGGGACGGGATGGGGACAGGAAAGGGGACAGGGATGGGGATGGGGATGGGGACAAGGACAGAGATGGGGACGGGGATGGGGATGGGGATGGGATGGGGATGGGGACGGGATGGGGACAGGAAAGGGGACAGGGATGGGATGGGGATAGAAATGAGAAGGGGATGGGGATGGGGATGGGGACAAGGACAGGGATGGGGATAGGGATGGGGACAGGGATGGGGACAGGGATGGGATGGGGATGGGGACAGGGATGGGGATGGGGACAAGGACAGGGATGGGGACAGGGATGGGGATGGGGATGGGATGGGGACAGGAAAGGGGACAGGGATGGGATGGGGGTAGAGATGGGGATGGGGACAAGGACAGGGATGGGGACGGGATGGGGACGGGATGGGGACAGGGATGGGGATGGGGACAAGGACAGGGATGGGGCTGGGAAGGGGATGGGGATGGGGACAAGGACAGGGATGGGGACGGGATGGGGACAAGGACAGGGATGGGGATGGGGACAAGGACAGGGATGGGGACGGGAAGGGGATGGGAATGGGGACAAGGACAGGGATGGGGACGGGATGGGGATGGGGACGGGAATGGGGATGGGGACAGGGATGGGGACGGTTACAAGGACAGGGATGGGGACAAGGACAGGGATGGGGACGGGATGGGGATGGGGACAGGGATGGGGACAGGAAAGGGGACAGGGATGGGATGGGGATAGAGATGGGGATGGGGACAAGGACAGGGATGGGGACGGGATGGGGACAGGGATGGGGACAGGGATGGGATGGGGACGGGATGGGGATGGGGACAAGGACAGGGATGGGGACGGGATGGGGACGGGGACGGGGACAGGGATGGGATGGGGACGGGATGGGGACATGGATGGGGATGGGGACAAGGACAGGGATGGGGACCGGATGGGGATGGGGACGGGGATGGGGACAGGTTGGGGACAGGCATGGCGACAGGGACGGCCGCCCCGGCGGCGCAGCCAGGCGCTGCCGGCTGCAGTGCGCTGGAGCGAGCCGGGCCGGGCCGGGCCGGGCCCCGCAGCGTCCCGCTGCCCCCGGTGCCGGTGCCGGTGCCGGCCGCGGGGCGGCGCCTCTCGCCCCGGAACCTGCGTGCGCGGCCGCGGCTGCCGCCCGGCGGGGAGCGCGGCGGACCGGGCCCGGCCCGGCCTCGCCCCGGGGCCGCCATGGCGCGGGACCCGGCCTTCGTGCTGCGCTACCTGGCCGAGGTGGAGGAGCTGGCCGAGGACGTGCTGGCGGCGCGGCAGCAGGTGCGCTACCGCCCCCCCGGCCCCGCCGGCGCCCCCCCGGCCCCCTGCGGCCCCTCCCGCCGCCTCCCGGCCCCTTCCGCGCCCCCCCGCCCCCCCCAGGCCCCTTCCGCGCCCCCCCCGGTGCTCCCCCCCGGCCCCTCGCGGTGCCCCCCTGCGGCCCCCCAGACCCTTCTGGGCCCCTCCGCCCCCCCTAGCCCCCCGGCTTCTCCTGGTGCCCTCTGTGGCCGCATCGCACCTTCCTGGTGCCCCCCGGCTCCTGCTGGTGCGCCCCGATCCCCCCCCCCGCCTCCTCCTGGTGCCCCCTGCATCCCTCCCGGACCCTTCCAGGCCCCCCCAGCTCCTCCTGCTTCCCCCTGTGGCCCCCCCGTCTCCTTGGGCCACGGCCCCTGCAGCCCTCACCCGCTCAGCCCCGCTAACCTTCCAGCCCCCATCCGCCTCCGGGTCCCCTCGTCCAGCCCCCGGTCACCCCTTCGGTCACCCCTTGCACCCTCTGGGAACCCCTGCGTTCCCCCATCCGTCCCGCAGTCGCCCCTTCCGCCCCCCGCAGCTGCGCCGGTGACCCCCGTTCTCGCAGCGGCTCCCCCGGGGTGACCCCCGCTGCAGCCGTACCGTTCCCGCTGCAGATCGTGGACCTGGACGTGAAGCGGAACCGGAACCGCGAGGCGCTGCGGGCTCTGCACAAGGACCCCGACCCGGACGGTGAGGCCCGGGGTGCCCCGGTGTGCCGTTACCTCGAGCCAGGCCGCCCCACGCCCGGCCCTGGTACCAGGCCTGCATGAGCCTACTTGTGCAAAGGAATAGTTTTATATTAGGAAGAAAAAAATTGGTGTCCACAAGGACCTTCTTTTTCCCCCTCCTCAGATAAAGCAATGGTCTGCTTTGGAAACATGTTCATTGAGCTGCCAAAATCAAAGACTAAGGAGATGATGCAGAAAGGTAAGACAGACTTCTGGAGTGTCCTTTTTTGTACGTTCAAGCTTCTGTCTAGTCCTGGGCTTTGAAGCACACAAAACCTTCTGACTGTAGTTAAAAATAGAGATTCTTGGCATTCCTCGTGTTCTGCTGTCCTGGACAGAGCATCGCAGGGAGGCACGTTTTGGTAGAAAGTGAACTTTTTCTATAGGCTGCAGAGAACATGCAACAAGCCTGCGTGCTCGAGGTTGCAAGGAGAATGAAGCTCACAAGCATCCTCTCCTGTCACCCCATGCTCAGGCTTCGACCCTGAATATCTCCCAGCAGCAGCCAGGAGTTGGGGTAGCTCTGTGTTCATCCACAGAACTCCACAGCTCCTTACCGCTCTCTCCCTTCTCTCAGATCAGGAGCACTTGGATGAGGAAATAAACAAGCTTCGGAAAGAGCTGCGTGTGAAGGTCAACCGTCTCTTTGAAGCTCAAGGTAGATGCTCTTATTCTTGAACCTTCTCAGCGAACACCCAGGAGCAGATGTTACATGGCAGGAGGAGCTCCTGCGCTCTGTATGTTCCTAGAGCCCCCTTTTCCCTCGCTTTCCAATTCTGTTCCTGTTCAAGCAGCGCTGTGGGACCATGCAGCTCTTGTTGCAAAGCTGTCATCCACTAGCAGACTAAACAGGCTTTCCAGCTACTCCAATGACTCTGTATCAACTTCCAGGGCTATCACTGTCTTCTCTAGAGTCCTTGCAGTGATGGCTACTTAACATCTTTTGTAGCTACTTAACTTATTTTGTAGCAAAACCCTGATTTTCTGCTTGCTTTCTCTCAGGTAAAGCTGAGCTGAAAGGATTTAATCTGAACCCCATGACTCCTGAGGAAATGAAACTAATCAATCGCATACTGGAGGGCTGAGATGGCAGTGGCATCACCATGACCATGGGCAAATAGTGTTGCTTATCAAGGCATTATTTAGGCTGTCACGTGTGGAATTCATACTGCTCTATCAGTGGCCAACCTCCAGGGTTTTCTTTAGGAGAACATCTGTATTCCTGGAACCTTTCTCAAGTGGTATTTACCTGGTAGGCTTGGGGAGGCATTTGGCTCCTCAAATAGAACGCTGCAATTTCTTTGGACTATAAACTGTTCCTGCTTCTTGCTGGATAAAGATTGGGCGCTGGAACTGTGCAGAGGAAAACGTTAGAACACAGGCTCATTCAAGGCATTTGACAAACTGCCATTGCTAGGGTGGAAGTGGGATTATTAAAATCTGAGAAACTAAGCATTCCTAATAGTGTGCATGTTCTGTTGTTGTTTTTTTCTTTTTTAACGTAATATCTTCTGTAAGTTAGCTTCAGAGCTAGTTCATTCTAGTGTCGGAACAGGAGTAGGAGGGAACGAACTGTGAATCCACAGTGTGTCCAAAGCATAAAGGAAGAGTTGTGTAAGCCTGTGGTATTAGAACAAAGTAAAACTATACATCAAAAACACTTCAGGAATCTTTTTTAAAAAAATGTGTGAAGAGGGATACAAGAGGGCAGCATCCTTCTAGTCTCCGTGGGAAAACATTTACTACTGTCAAGTTGGAAGGCAAGAGAACAGGGAAAACAAGGCTTTCAAAACTAGAAGAAAGGATAAAGTGTTAAAAAAAGAAAAAAAGACTGACATATCCTTGGCCTGTCTTGTAGTAAAAGGACAATTGATTTAACCAATAGTTGTTTCCTCAAAGGTTTTAAAATTTATCTTCTGTACTACCCTAATTAGTCTGAACTTGCTACCCCAACACAAGTTAAGACTATAATAAGACTAAGAAAAATTAAACATAAGTAGTAATGGACTAAGTTGAGTTTGACTTCTTCTGTGTACAGGAAAGCATCTAGGTCCTGACAAGCTCTTTCTTTTTTGAACTTCTTAAATTCTATTCAAAAATATCTTTATAGAAGTTTAAACGTGGGAGTTTTACTTGTTTCGCTGGCTCTCTAGCTAGTTCACCTGTTCTGTCAAACTTCACATGCCTAACACAAAATTGCACCTGACCCTCTGCTTGCTCAGTTCCCTTTTGCAGCCTCTGAGCAGCTGCGTAAAACTTTAAACAGAACACCTCCGTTTTCCTGATTCCCTAATCAGCCTTCCAGTTTCCTATGTTAGATGTGAATCCTCTAGACAACCTTGCATTGCCGTGACCAGTTCCACATATGCGTGAAACTTGAACAGTGTTTAGACAGAAAAGTCCTGTTTCAGACTCCTTAAAACTGAGGGGAGTTTAAAAAATATTTAAAAAACAACTAATCTTAAATTTAAGTTTTAAAATTCCGTAGCTTTGCAAGAGGCAAGGATGTCCACTACAGGCTTAAGTTTCAGATACACAGATTAAAAATAACGTCAGCTTGTGAACTGAGCTGTTTTGCTGTAGCTTTTCAGAAAGTTACGTCTCTTCTAAACGTGAGCAGTTCATGTTTAGACATGAGCAGACATGTTGTTCAGTCCCAGTATTATAACTGCACTCTTGCATAACCTGTATAGTACAGCCAGTAAGTGTCTCCGTAACATGTGATGGCAAGGTTATTTTTACAGTATCACAGCAACAGGTTTTATGATCTGACATGTTTCCATAGTAGTGGCAGTAAGAGGATCAGATGCCTGCCTGCCTTAAAAGCTCTGTTTTGCTCTGCAGAATGTGTTCAGCTCCTTTATTTCCTTACGCAGTACAAAACTAACCTATATGAGTGACCCACAAAGGACAGCTAAGAAGCTAGCATCGCTAGCGTCACCCATTACAAAGTATTTTATTCAAATTCTTCTAGCCGCTTGGTTCTAAAATGATGTCAGCATATTTGATCCAAAGACACCCCCCCCCCAGTCCTACTCCCATCTACAGGGCGTGTCCACAGCCACACTTAGCGCACAGAGTTGTATTCCCTTCCTGCTAGTCCTGACTAACACACCAAGCTGTGGCTCCAGCCTGCAGCATAGAACAGCACCGAGTAATCTTTTTCTGTAGGGTTACCTCCAGCCACAGCTCCCCATAACTAAGATACTTAGCTGTACCATTGTTAAAACTCATCTCACTCCTGTCGTTAGTTTAGATAATAGATTCATTTGTTAAGGTTTTCCCAGCTTGGGAGCTGTAACAGTTAAACTTACAAACAAAGAACAACAACAGTCTCATGCTGAGGCAGCAAGCGTCCAGAAAAAAAAGTAGGAACTGCTGCGCTACAGTCTGAGGAAGGGGGAGAGTGAGATTCTTCCATGGTGCACTCTCACAGCCTAAGCTGTGGGTCAGCATTACACTTTCTGCTGGGCATGAAGACTCCTGAAAAGCTGCTTCAGTTGTTTCTTCCTGTCATTGTAGCAGCCTGCAAAGAAAGCATTAACCAGAGAGTTATATGTGACCATACTCTTCATTCCTGTAAAGGGATAAGGTAATTGCCCGCTTTCAGGTAAAGCTGTACTCTGCTTTGGTCTTTTGGAACTACAGCCAGAGATGACTGTAGGCACACTGAGCTGAGTACTACCAAAGAAATGTATGATACATGCTTAGCCTCACTGAGGTACGATTTAAGAATCTCAGAACTACTTCACACCAGTAAAACACACAGTGTCAAAAAAGTGCCTAATAAACAGTTACCACAATGACTGTGGAGCAGTTTTTGAAGCCAAGCTGGCACGTAAAGAAGTCTGCAGTGGTTTAAAGTACAGGCCTAGAAACAAAACTGTTGCCACTTCATTTATACACGTTCCCAACAGTGCTTCTGCAATCTGATTACTTACATCCACTTTTGGAAAGCATTTGCTCCTTTTGGACTCTTCATCGTGTAAGAGCACACACACCCTGTTCTTTTGTTCTCAAGTGAGATGTGCGTGCTCTCTTCTTGTTGGCATACAGATAACCTAAGAACCTGAGTAGGGCACCCTGCCAGCTCTGGATGAGTAAGTACCTAAATGGGTATTTGCCCTGAAGCTCTCATTCAGTGGTGTATCCAGGTTTCCTTCTCTGCTGACAGGCCCATCGTTCCATATAAGGTCAAAGCCTCCAACACGCTTCTCCTTCCCTGTCAGCCTACAACATCAAATGCATGTACTGAAGTACCTGAGTAATGCCAATCATCTGTCCGCACACAGGAATAAAATTCCAGTCAATCAGAGACAAAGCTGAACAGCTGAAAGCAGTGGACATCTTTTTATATAAGCACAGTTGCAAAGTCAATCACATCATGATGCAAGGCACACTTCTTGGAACACAGAGCTTGAAGAGGAGGTAAGTGCGGGAAGCACGATAAAGAACAGACTCTGAAGGAGAGTTCTTGTGCGAGTCCCAGCTCCAACACTAACTCCATTTCCCTTACGCCCCGTGTTGCTTTGTTTTCCCACTCTGAAGTGGCAGTATGCTTGCTTACTTTGCTCGTTTTGGAAATTCATTACTTAATGGTTATAAAACTTAGGAGGATTATGATCAGTTGCACAGAAGAGACAGAACCAGACCATCCATTTCATGCATTTTAATAAAAACTGTTAGAGGATAATAAAAATCTTGCCCACCTGCCTTCCATGTCCACAATATGAAGTGTGTCTTTGAGAAGATGACACTTGAGTTCATAGTCTTCCTGGCTACTGGCAGCGAGGGAAGGTGAAGCATTTACCTCAAGAAGCCAGCTAAGGAGAAAAGATGAGCAGTGAATTATGGAGAAACGGACATTTTTGCCAACGGTTCCTCTAACAGAAAAGTCCATCTACAGAAACATCATTACATGCTAGCAGGCAGGAATAAGAGTGCGAAGCAATAGGAAATCTAACCCCAAATCTCATTCCTGTACACTGAGCCAAAGAACATTCTGCGCTTATTGCAAAGTTTCTATTCCTGTTCTCAGTGGTAATAAAGAAAAAATCCCTCTAGCATCCAGAAAGGTATACAAGTTAAAAACAAAGTCCAGATGAAACAGTAAATGCCAGGGAAAATTCACAGAATAAACATTAACCCTTTTCTGGTGGAGGAACACAGATGTATCCTGGGAACAGTTCCCTAAGACAATACAGAAAATGGTCAAATAACTCTCCTATGAGAACCCAGTAAAAGCAGCAAACTGCAATAGCAGTTTCTGAGAATTACAATGACATCAATGACTTTCATTCCAATTCACTACAGTTAGATTTGTTTCCTGAACAACTAAAGTTACTCTGCTTCTTTATGCGCTGACTGTCTAAGCAGTAATTTGGTTTGAGGCTATGAACAGACTAGATTGTATGAATTAAGGCCATCCAAGACCACAGCTGAGCTGCGTTTATTTGCTCACTTGAAATAAAGCTGTCCCCAGGGGCACTGCATGAAATACTGGACTGATGCTGACTGGACCCAAGGCTTTAACAGGTATACCAGCTACTCTGTCTTCTTAGAGGGAAGAAGAGTAAACAAATGAGAGAAGACACTTCATAAGAGAACACTGTCAACATAAGGAAGTTTCCTTAAGATTTGTTTTACCTACAGTACTAATAGCACTTTACATGATTAAGGCTGAAAGAATAACAGTCTTATTTGCTTGTCAGTTCTGAAGTACTATTTGCCGTTTCTATTTTTGTCAACTTGGATAACGACAAGTCAGTTGCACTGTCAGATTCCTGCTGTTGCAATACTTGGGTTGCAAATGTAGCGGATGAAAATGAGACTTTCGGCTGAACTTTAATCGATATATATTTCTCATTTAGCCAGTGAGAAAAGCTGTGTTTAAAAAAAAATAAATAAATAGAGTCAAATTAAGAGGTTTTTTGTTTGTTTTAATCCTCAAATCCTGTGGAGCTCTTTTTCTCTCCACTAATAACAGAAGGACATTGTTCAGTTTTGGTCTGCCTTTTGGCCAGCATACCACAGATAAAGGAGTCATGTTCTAGTGCTAGCAGCCTAATAGCAGTGGCAGGACATTTATCAATGCCCATGGGATACTGCTGTAATATATTGTGTCTAGAATCATAAACAGCAGAAGAGACCATGATAACCCTTCCATTTCTGGTAATTGCTGTTCTACTTGTGATATGTTGATACTGGAGGAAAAATATTGCCCAAAATAGCACTGTGTTGTGTAAACCTGCTAAAAGTACAGACAAATTTACATGTTGCAGCACCCAGCTAATAAGCCCTGATACTCTGAGCAAAACCAGCTGTACTGCTTCCAGATTTCAGCTTCCTTCATATAAAGCAGTTCAAATATCTTTAAATTTCACTTAGTTCCTGGACTGGCTGCCTCTAAGCCAGCTTGCAAGCACCTATCCACGAGATATAGAAGCATCCCAAAGCATTCCTATCTCCCAGGGAAAGCAGCCAGCCTGATACCGTAGCCCCTTGTATGTTTATTAACACCCTTACGGTTTCAGATTCTGATCGATCAAGATGTCATATCCATAGAGCTCAAAGCAGTGTTTGTCACTGATAATCACTTTCTGAACACTCTGAAGGCTCTTGATGAAAATGTTGTCCATATCCGCAAAGAGAACTTCCACCAATTCTGCTCCGTGCTTGGCAGTCAGGTACTGTCTGAGCTGCTGAATCATCCACTTGCAGCCCTGAGACATCCAAACACAATTACACTAAACTGTTTCCAACAGATGACAATGCATTCAATCTGCTAAAAATCATCGCTCTGCAGTCTCTACAGCCAACCAAGAATTCTCAGTAAAAAGCCAGACATCGAAAGGTAGGGGCCACTAATTCCACAGTGCAGTTAAGCTCTTCGAGCTTGATTACTGTGTGGCGTTAGAAAAAATTATTAAGGTTCCCATTAGAAGTTCCCTATCAGCAATCATCTCATCTACTATCAGCGCATTGCAACGACGCTCCTTTCCATACATACGAGAGAAATTTATAGAAGGGAGCAGCCTATAAAATGGGAAGTTCACCACAGTCCTTTATTACTATCAAAAGTTGACTTTTGTCTCAGATTCGCTAAGAATATCACATCTAAGATTTTCCTCTCTCTTTCAACTGCTGCCTCTTGAGACAGGAAGCTTAACAGTGACAGTTGCGCGGTGGAATTGTTAAGCTTGTCGTACCACTGTGGTCTTAGAAGTGCAGGGCTAAGCAATAAGATATCTACATCTCAGAGAAGCACTAACCAGAAAGTTATTATGTTTGAAGTCGAAAAGATCAGCCTTATAGATGAGCTAACAGCTGTAAAGCAATAGTTAAAGCAGAACACTTGCCCTCTCTCTCCTAAAGCTTCTATCAATGAAGTCACATTTATGGGTATCTGGAGACAAGATAGCACATTTAAGTGGCTGCAGCACACGTCCACAGCATGGCAGCTGGCATGATGAGGTCAGCTTGCTTGCATCTGCCAGAAGAGTCCAAATGGCAGGCATCAGGGGAATAGTCTACAGGCAGTGCATATTCACTCACCTTCTCTGGATCATAATCAGGTGCAGTCTTTTGCACTGCAACGTTTGTGAGATGAACATCTGGCAGGAAGCGGAGATAAGGATCAAAGACAGACAGTGAACAAGTAAATATTGAATTCTTACTCTAAACCATCCTTTTCTGCCCCAATGCCACCTCCCTGTCTGTAACCACAGGCTTCAGCCACCCGATCTTATATTCAACACCACATGATAGTATCTTACTAAAAAATACAGGAAAAAGAACAAAAGTCAGAAGTAATGACAAGCAAGTATCTAGAAAAAAGAATACATGACTGCCCTGAGCTAACACTGTCCCTCATGACTGACATGAAGCCCTTCACAAAAGTATGCCTCCAACCCTCAGCACGCCTATATCCAAGAGCGTTTGCTGTACCACTCTGGAACGGCCCTTGATCATTCAGAGCGAGTATGAACTCTGCTGAACTATCACTGAGGAAAGTGATGGGGTTTTTCTGTCTCTTAAGCTGCCAAATTAAGGTGGGATACCTTTTAGGAGGATGTGTTTATCAAATAAAATCTATCAAACTCAATACAGTAGCAAGTGTGACACACAGGAAATCAAACAGTTCTACCCAATGAATCATTTTGTTCTTAATTTCTATGAAGCTAAGGAAGAAGAAAAGCTGCAAAAATTCAACCACTAAGAATAAAACGAGAACTGACGTTTCACCATTGGTCCTAGCTGATTTTTCATACTGACGTTTCTAATGATCTACTGACCAGTCTTCCTGTGAAAAAAAGATAGGAGACAGACAGAATGACAGCAGCAGCAACAGGACAGGAGAATCCCATAGATGTTTAGAGGAATCAGAAGTGACAAGATGCGTCTGATATATCCGATATCAAACATTACAATGTTATATTCCTTTTCTTACCCCTTTTTATAGGGCGCACAGATGGGTAGGATACAATGATCATCTATGCTATTCAGAGTAAATCGTGTATTAGAGAAGCGAGCAAATCCATCCCTGTATAACCAGGCCTTCAGTGGGACGTACTGAGAGAACAGGAAAAGAGCAACCAAACATTAAGGCAAGAAAATCCAGTTCTGGCATAGCAATTACATCATAGTATTTTGCACTTACAGACGTCACTAGAACATAAACTCTCAAGTCAAACTTTCGACCTGTGAAACACAGAAATATACAATCCAGCGCAGCAGTTGATATTGCCAACTAATATTAAAAGTACCCGAGAAGTTTATCTATAAATAATCCATTTACTTTTGCATGTGTATAATTCACACTTTTTGCTACTTTAGCAGGATTTGTATGAATATTTATCTAATCTTAAAAGCACCAGTGGGACCATTACTTCAAACTGAGGATTATACACTTAAGTTTCTGGAAAAATAATGTAAGATTTAAGTTAGTATTCCTTTGAATTATTTTGATGAATACTTGGGCATACACACTAATGAAGTAATGATTAATCTAAGCAAAAGAGTGCGTGTGTGTGTGTGTGGGGGGGGGGGTGTTTGTTTTTTAAAATCACAGAATAGTTGAGGTTGGAAGGGAACTCTGGAGATCATCTAGTTCAACCCCCCTGCTCAAAGCAGGGTCAGCTAGAGCAGGTTGCCCAGGACCATGTCCAGTTGGGCTTTGAGCATCTCCAAGGAGGGAAACTCTTCTAGGCACCTGTTCCAGTGTTCAACCACCCTCGTGTTATGTCATAACCAATTATGTCTTAACTAGGTCTAATGATTCTTCACCAGGTCACTTCTATAGTCTTAGAAGCTTTCTCTCGGCAAACCACTAAGCTACGACACTATAGATACTGACACTGCACATTATTCTCAGCCACATTTAGGCCCAGAAACAGTTCAGAGAAAGTCAGTCACGATTCACCAAACAGATCTATGATGTCCTATTTTCAAATAGGAACATCATCTTTTAGAATATTGCTTTCCACATACCAGAAAAGCATAGACTTAGATGGGCATCTTACCTCCTATTAAATATGGATTTTCAATATATTGCTGAGCTACATAAACCTCTACTTGCGTTTCATCTTTCTGATCATCTGTGTGGACCCCATCCTGTAAAAGAAATGACATGCAACTTCCCTTTTCAAGGCTGTATATGAAAAAGAAGGTGGAAAAACACCCACAGGTTTTCCAGAAGCCCAATTTCCATATAAGAAGACAGATGGCAGAAAAAGTATCCAACTGTTTGGAAAAACCCACACTGTAAGAAACTTGGTTGCTGCCCTGGAAAACTGTGAAGAAATACTGCATGAGACAGGTACAGGTAGACAGAACAAGTCACTAGCAGAAAGAGAGGATGAAATAATAGCGGAAGAACAAGATGCCAGTTGGACATTCCTCCCAAAGAAGAGAGAGTAGTTCTCACCTTCTTCCAGTCAATGATATCCTTGAGCTTTCGGAACAGAAAAATTCCTTTACCTTGTGACCTGCCAACCTGCAGCATGGAAGAGTAAAGTTACTTGCTTTAGTGTTACGTTTTCCTGCTGTTCCCCAGAATTTCAGTATAGAAAGAAGACCTGCAAATCTGACTCATCATATACTTGCATCCAAGCTTATGTAAGGTTAAGGTGGGGAAGGGGGAATTAAGGGTCCACGAACAGCCCTCTATTGCAAACAGCTCAGATTTACAAGTGCTAGGAGCGCTCCTGAAGGAATGGGCAGAACATGCAGATAGCTTATGAGGAAGTTCCGTAGTACCTAAAAAGAAAAAAAAAAAAAAAACCCACATGCTTGCAGAAATGTAAGTAATGCAAATTATGCTGTTGGGAATTTTGAAGTTACATTTTAAGTTTGTGTATGCACAGAAGAACTTAATTAAACAGGAAAGCCATTAGAGATGCCAGAAAACAACGATAAGCAAGAGCAGAACAATCTTGAAGACAACCTAGTTTGTACTATACATTTAAAGTGGCTGAAGAGTGGCTCAGATAAACCACCAGAGAAGCAAGGCTCCACAGAGTACCTTCTAAAGAAGTCCAGCCACCTTCAGTCCCAGGACTCAGCAGCGTACCTTCCCTAGCCAGAGTATGAATAAAGGCAACCTGTTGCACGGACTGACAGAAGGAGTGACACAGAGTTTATCTTTACTGGCTTGGGAATTTTGAGGTCAGCCACAAATTATTTAAGTTGTTGGTATAATTTCAGTAATCACAGTCTTTTCATTTACTCATTTTACTGCAAGTTCTGGTTATTTTCAATGTTAATTGAGGTTGCGGGCACAAAATGAGCTTAATGTAAGGTTTTTTGTTGCCAATTAACACATTCCCATTTGTAGAGTTGGATAATCACTAGCTGCTATCCTCCTGGCTGTAATTCACGGGTTAGTCTGCCTAATTACCTCCCATTCACTTCTCACAAGCGTACCCTTACTGATAGGCCTGACTTGCAGAGTAAGGCTAATCGTCCTGTCCTAGCCTCCTTGCCAGACCTACTGCGCAAGGCAAAGCAACTGTCCTCTTGCTGGTCTTACAGATGGGTGTGTTTCTAATTATGCACTACAGCATAACATTTGTCACGTTAAACGTCCTGAATCATCTGCCAGCAGCAAGGCGTTTCTCAGCTTCATGTCGTATTTTTGTAATTTCTAAAGGAAGCACAATTTTTCCTTGATTCCCAGGATAGGGGTTGAAGTGGGATTTACTGCATTCAGCACAACTCCATTTAGTTATAGGTTTTGAGGGACAAATGAGATTTGGAACATGAGGCTACACTTCAGGTCTTTAACAGCAAAGCACAGAGAAGATAACGCCAGTCAAATCCACTCTAACTTGCACTTCAGGCTGCTCATGGAGTCCCTTGTAATCTCTTCACATTCTTGGGATGAAAGTCAGCTTAGTAGGTTGGCTGGACTTGCAAGGGCTGCCATTTAATATAGAGGGATTTCTTTAAAACCAACAGATGTTTTCATAGCTCCATCGTTAGGGGCTGCCCAAGCATGTTGCTTAATCATTAAGTCCAATTAAACATCCGTTCTGCATACACACATACCGTTTTGCACACTTGTGGCTGAACTGAAAGATTTCAGAGTGTGAACTTGGTCATAACCACACAGCAAGAATCCCTGGGAGCACAGTCTATTTCTTCACACAAAGATAGAGCGCTTTCCATCTTCACCATTGAGTTAACTTTAGCTTTAAAAATAAACTGAGCTGGTTTTCAACTGCTGGAATAAACTGTTACACAAGATGAAATGCTTTGGTAGTATAAGTTTACTAGGAAACTGGCCAGAAGCATCGCTCCTCCTAGCCACCTTGCTATGTGCAATTCTTCCTGTGGACTTCCTGAATACTTTCCTCTCCCTCCAAAGAAGATCAAAGGCATCATTCATCTCTGTCTCACTTTCCCTAGTACAGCACCATACTTACTGGTTTCATAATCCAAGTGATGCCAGGATTCTTGCGAAACTCTTCCACAAACAAGTGGTACTCTAAAGGCATTTCGAAGGTCTTTGGAAAAAAGTCACATTTTCTTGCCTCAAGCTTTCCTGCTTCTCTTTCCAACTGCTTCCGAAACCTCTTCAGATTCTTCACTAGATAGTTCTTCCGAGTCAGCTGAGTAGAAAGAAGTGTAAGATTAGGCTCAGCAGATGCTCACATCTTCTGAAGCACCACCCTCTTCTCACTTTAAAGGCCCTTGAGATGCTTCTGGTGACATCTGGGAATCAACTGCACATACTCATCAGAGAAAAAAAAAACACATATATATGGACACCATTGAGAATTGCTTTTTCCTTTGTGGAGGAGAATGCTTCATTTCTTTTTTCTTTTTCATCTCAGCACAAACACGGGGAAGCTAGAACAGAGCAGGTCTTATAACCCATGTTTTACCATTTTTATGTGACTTTTCAGTTCAGTTGGCATATTAATTTCCAGGACAGACAGCAAGTGTTAGGACCAGTCTAATCTGAGTTTGCAGGCAGACCTCTCCTGAAAGTTGTTACCCCCACGGCTGAGCGGGACGCGTATGAGCTCCTGAACCACTACAGGTTACAGACTGGTATTATAAACCATCGCGAGTCTTGGTTTCTGCCAACACTGCTAAGCGTGAAGGCTCAGGAACAGATATACATCCTGCTCAGCTGCCTCGCTACAGGGGAAGCAACATCCAAGAAAGGTACAGGGCAGACCTCTGAAATAGTAAGTTTTAGCTGTTCCAACTACATCTGCCCACAAACACGAGTCAGGCTCCCCAAAAGGCAGCCATGTTGGAGGACCTGTTGCAATTCAACCACCCTCAGGTGTATTTAAAGTACAGGTTCTCTTCTCTGGGGCAGATGAGGTATTACGAGTGCCTCGACCCTGAGGCACTGGGTTTGTAGGAGATCCTGTTTGGGCTACGCTGGCAAACTCGCCTTTACCTGTAAAAGGGAGCACGTGTGTGTGTTTTAACTAGATCCCCTCATGCAACTGCATTTCAAATTTGCAGGGGTTGCAAATTTGCAACCTGCAAGGGGCTCACGGGGGTGAGCTAAACCTGGAATAGAGCGAAGTGCAAAGTCACGTTCCCGAGCAAATTCCCTGCCAGTTGGCAGGTCCCGAGCAGGGCTCAGCAGAGCTGCCGGGAGGCAGCGGGAAACCTGACGAGCCGTTTCCATCCCTAGCCGCTTCCCATGGAAATTTACCTCCCGGCCCCGGCCCCGGCCCCGGCCGAGCCCCCTCCCCACCTCGTAGTGGTTGTGGAAGTGGCAGACGCGGACGTGCTCGCCCAGGAAGGCGCGGTCGGAGCGCTCCCGCAGCCAGCCGGCGTCGCACCAGGAGAAATCCCACCGCTCCTCGCTGCGGGCAGAGGGCAGCGCGCCGGGGAAGAGCCGCCGGCCCTGGAGGGCGCCCCCGCTTCCTCCCCCTCCTCCTCCGGGCGGAGCTTACCCCTGCGCCGGCCGCCAGCCGGGCCGGCCGCTCAGCACGGCGCGGACGGCGCCGCCCAGGCCGCACTTGAAGCGGACGCAGCCGCGGGGAGGAGGAGGAGGAGGAGGCGGCGGAGGGGCAGGCCCGGCCGCGCCGCGCTGCCCCCCCGCCGCCGCCGCTCGCCGCTCCGTGGGCCGCGGGGCTCGGGGGCCGGCGCTCTGCGGGGAGAGGAGCGGCAGGCGGGCGGTGAGGGCGGCGGGAGCCGGGCCGGGCCGGGCCGGTGGGACCGGGCCCCTCTCACCTGCCGCCCCGCCATGGCGCTGCCGGGCGGGCCAGGCCGCGCCGTCCCTATAGCAACCGGGGTGCGGGTGGGGGGCGCCGTCCCCTATGGCAACCCGGGGGTGAGGCACGCCGTCCCCATGGCAACCCGGGGGTGAGGCACGCCGTCCCCCATGGCAACCGGGGGGCGCCGTCCCTCATGGCAACCGCGGGGTGAGGCACGCCGTCCCCCATGGCAACCGGGGGGCGCCGTCCCCATGGCAACCCGGGGGGTGAGGCACGCCGTCCCCCGTGGCAACCGGGGGGCGCCATCTCCCATGACAACGGGGGAGGGGCACCGTCCACACGGCAATGGGGGGGGTGAGGGCGCACCATCTCCCATGGCAACCGGGGGGGCGCCGTCCCCATGGCAACCGGGGGGGGGGCCACTGCCACAGGCAGGGGCCGCCACCCACCGTGGGCCTGGTGGCTCCGGTGACACCCGCGGTGACACCCCCGTCCCCGCCGCAGACAGGGCGGCCGGCCAGCGACGAGGGCTAACGGGAGCCGCTGCGCTCAGGGACCGATATTTCCGTGTGTGCCCAGCCGGCCGGACCGGGGGACCCCGCCGCCACCGCTGCCACCACCACCACCCACAGGTGGGTACCGGGGGCCGGAGCGGCCGCCATCGCCCCGTGCGGCGGAGCCCGGCCCCCGCGGCCCGGCGAGCAGCCCTGCCTCGACGGAGCAGGACAAAGGGGCTTGTTCCTCACACTGCGGCTTTGTTCGGCCGGGCGGCCGGCCCCCGCCTCGCCGGCGGCCGGAGCGCCTGCTGCCGCGCCACCGCCGCCGTCACCCTGCCGGAGCGGCCTGCCCGCCGCGCCTCGGCCCTGCCCCGGGAGGTCGGCCATAGCCCCCTCGGAAGGAGGCCGCCGCCGAGGATCCCGCAGGAGGAAACCTCTACATGACGGCGACCCCGCGGGCGAGCGCCCAGCGTCCAGCCGCCCCGGCCCGCCATGGGAAACGGCATGAGCAAGGTAAAGAGAGGCGCTCCGGCCGCCGTCGCCCTGGGACCGGGGCTTCGGCTCCGAAGCGCCCCGCGGCTTTTCGCCTCCCGGGCGGCCCTCCCGGCCTGCGGCGAGGCCCGCAGGGGGCTTTTCTGCGGGAGAAGTGGGTCCACCCGCCGCCCAGGGAGGGGGGAACCGGAGGAGAAGCAGGCAGGGACGCCGCGCCGGGCTCTCGGCCCGGCGCCTCCAGCCCCCCCCCTCGCGGCACGCGGGGTCCGGGACGCGCGCCGGGTGGGAGGCCGAGGGCTCGCCACGAGGCTCTCCGATTCGGGACGCTTTCCCACCGCCTCTAAAGGAGCAAGGTGCTGAGCAGCCACGAGGAGACCGGTCAGAGCCCGGGGCTGCGCAGCGCCCAGGGCGCGGGGGGGACACGGCTTTGCAGTCGCTTGAGGTTCTCCCGGGTCACAGGCCAGCGGAGACATCTTTCTGCACAAATCTCCCGCTCCTCATCTCTAAATATCCCCCCCAACCGTAGCCGCTCCTTGCACGGTGAAGAGTTTTCTAATGTTTTAGATGGAGCTGTAATATCCCGTTTTTTTTCAGCGAGGAGGAGACCCGAACGTTACGGGTGGTGGGACCGCGCCGTTGCCCGCGGCTCTCACCCTCCTGCCCCCGGCAGCGGGCCTTGCTGACGGCGCCTCTCACAGCGTCTCGTTTTAGGGCAGCCGCTGAAAGTTGCTCCGTTCAGGCACCTTGTCGATACAGAATTGATCTAAAATTTTAGAAGTCGTAAAAAAAAAAAGCTCTTAAAACTGTTAGAGCAGTAGAAATATTTCCAAGTGTGGGCAGCAAGATAAGTGGAAGAACAACAGCTTTTGTAGAAATAATGCCTTCTTGTACAATTCCCTGCCAAACACTAAAGCTGGGAGAAGCCGATAGTGAAACTGAGCCTAAACAAGTGCGAAGCACACCCATTTTCCATCATCCAAGATGGGAGAAAGGGAAAATAGTTAGGGGTAAAAAAAACCATGGATGCGAGGTGTCTTGCTTCTGTCATCGACAGTACTATTAACAGAGGCTGAACTTTGTAAAGCGGTCAGTTTTCCTCCCGAGAAGCAGATTTTCAAGAGGGACGTAAAGCTAAAATGCAGGGTACGAGACGGCCCTTCCCAGGCCGCGCAGAAAGGGGCTCTGCGAGGAGGGGACGGCTCCGTTGCCTCCTGCGTGGCCAGCACCGACTGAGGTTGTCCCCGGTCAAGTCCTTTAACCCCTCTCTCCCCGTTGTTTCCCTGACCATAAAACAGCAGTACTACCATGGGGCACGGGTACAGCCCAAGGCTGTATTGAAGCCTGAAGGTCTCACGCAGGCCAGGCTGCACCGGCGGCCAGGAAAGGAAAAGCGAGCGGCAAGCCCCAGTGGTTTCTTTTGTAGGTTTAATTCTGGTGGCTGCAGAGCTCTGCCCTGTGCCCGAGCGCTGGCAGCCCGCTGCTTCCGGGGAGGGGGACGGACGCGCTGGGCGCGAGTACGCAGAGCGGCTGCTCACAAACTGAAACTCCTCTTTGTGTCCTGCAGATCCTCCCTGGTCTTTACCTTGGAAACTTCATTGGTAAGCAGAGCCACGCGCCTGGACAGCCGTCCTTGAGCCGGAGAGCTAAGTTTGCCCCCGGCGCGCTGTTCCCTGCTGCGAGGGAGCTCCCCCCCACCCCCCCGCGCTCTCCCTGCCTGTGCTTCCAGGTGGGCTGCCGCAGGGACCAGCCGCAGGCGCTCTGCTTCTGCAGGGCTCGTCCCAGCCCCAGGGGCTCTTCTGGGGGCACGTGGAAGCAATTCTGCTGCTGCTAGTTCACAGATTAAAAAGCGCTCTCCATCCCGACGTCGCAGTTCACTCGAGCAGTGCTCAGGGTGTCCCTTTGGCTGGCAGGGAGGGATCAGCTCCTCCCGCGGGAGAGCCATCCTCTGCCTCCCCAAGCCCCATCCCAGCTGGGCTATCCTTCCTCCCCCTCCTCCTGCCCTGGCTGCACTGAAAGGACCCAGGGAGGGTGGGAGCCAGCAGAAGAGGAAGTAGCAGCAGGCCAGGTCTAAATAGATGCAGGTGCTGAGCCTTTAGGCTAAATAGCACAGAGGGAAACACCAACAACACGGTGCTAATTCAGGGTGTGATGAGGCCACATCATCCTGTAATGAGGTTTCCTAATTGCACGCAATGCAAGGACTGATTTTTCCTGGCTGAATCTCTCAGTACTGCAGAACGACCCATGCAGCATGCTGTCGAGGCATCGCAGTGTCCCTGCCTGTCACCCCAGTCGTGGGTGAGGGTGGTTTGGTTACCCCGCGTGCTGGCAGCTCCCTGCCTGCAGCAGGCAAATGGTGCCAAGCGTCCCGCCAGCTCCCACAAAACGCTTCCTCTGTGCTGGCCAAGCGGGGTTTGTGTCGCAACAGCGGCGGAGCGGCTGAGCGACTGCAAGCAGAGGCGCTGGGAGGGAAATGCAAGGCAGCAGTTCTCTGCCTTCCCTTTGATTTGCTTGTTTCTCTTTAATGGCTTCCCTAATTCCTGAGATCTCCAGAAATGCAGATGGTCGAGGCTGAGCAAGGCCATGACCTTGCCAGGAAGGGGTTCAGCAGCACCCGATGGGACATGTATCGGATGTGACAAGTGACCGAAGCAGGGGAGCCGCTGGCTGGGCTGGGGAAGCCCTGGCCGCAGCCGTGCCGGCTGCCGCTGAGCCAGGCAGCCAGGGCGGGCCGGGCTGCGAGGAGAGGGGCTGCCGCCTGGGCATGCGGCATGGACCCTGCACACACCTTCTGTTCTAGGAGAGAGCTTCTGAGTCACTCCTTCTTACGCCAATTCACTATTTTAATGGGTTTTCATTGTCAGGGACAATTCGTGACTAAGTACTAGCATCTGCCATGAAAAAACAGCATGTACCAGAGTTCCTGCCTCCCAAAACAGTTCTTTGACAGTTTGATTCCTGCTATAAGTGCTGAGAACTTTAAAAAGAAAACACTGACATGAATTGCTAAAAAGATGTCATTGAAAATAGTGTCTGTAGCCCTGGCTGGTGAGAGCCCTGGCCAGAACACCCTCCTTGCTCCTTAGCTCCCAAAGGGATGTTTTCCTGAGTTCGGGCAGGGGGGCTGCTTCTGGCTTCACACTCTTGGGAAGCTCTTAGCACGAGGGCAGCCAGGACACCCGGACCCCAGGTTGGTCACGAAGGTTATTGCAAGTGACCGACTGCGTCTGGTCTTGGACTGATGCCACGGAAGCGTTGCTCTACCAAGAAACGCAGGGTGCTGACAGAGATTTAAGGCCTGCTAAATTAAGCTCTGACAGCTCACAGAGACATTTGCTTCGGCTGAAAGCACTTCCCAGCCGTAGTAAGCCTTTACAACCATGTCACTCTAATTTCTGTCATTCTGCCTGTCAGACACAGGCGGAAAGGTGCTGGGAGATGTACCAATCCATGGACGGAGGGGTCCTTGCCACCTCCCTCTCTCCTCCATACGGACACGCACGACACATGAACTCTAATGTGAAACGTGGCTCTTGAGACTCACTTCCATTAAATATTCATATCGTGCCATTAGCACATCGTGGTTTAGATTCACAAGCCAAGGTTTTATACCACGTGGAAGTTTAGAGACCCAAAGCTATATGAGAGGAGAAAACATTAGTGCTCATCTCTAGCAGCTTGTGCAATATCAGCTGGTAATGTGATAAAAGGAACACTGCTACAAAGCTGCTTAGCCAGCAAAATGAACACGCTCCCCTCCCAGCGTAACAGCCAGTGACCAGAATCACAACCAGAGGATGCTGAAGCATTAGTGAAAAGTAGGTTGTTTCTTCAGAAAGTTGAGGATATCTGATTTCCATACCTGCAATTTCAGAGAGGATAATGCAAAGAAGTGTGGCAAATTGCAGTGCAGCTGTTTTCTGCAGGCACTCCAGATATTAACAAGGAAATCAGGCAAGTTAAACCAAATTCAGAGCGGACATGGAAGGCTGCAGCTGCACTTCTGTAGTTTATAAGATAAAGCAAATCATTTAGGCTGCAATAATTCACATTACTATTTATTACTCTTGCATGGGAGAGGTGCAGGCGGAGAGCATATTCTTTCCTTTGTAAGCTGGGAAACAAGTAGAGGCAAGTGCAAACATGCCTGCTTGCAAATGAGTATGTTTTTCTATGCAGATGTGACTTTTCATCTTGCACGCAAGCAGCAAGGTCAAGTGCCTTTGGAGGGAATAGGTCTCTGTTTTGGTATCATGTGGGTTTGTGTTCCCAGATTTCCAGGATGCATTTGCGTATTTGCCTGTGTCTGCTCCACTACCAAGTGCGTAGATGCACCCGGGGTGGTGCAGAATGCAGCTGTTTCTCTGGAGCAAAGCTCTGCATGCTTGTTTGTCTGCAGGAGAGCAGCAGATGTACCGGTGGGAAGAGAAGGGTAAGAAATAAGTATGTACTAAAATCTAGTTGTGTCCTTCTTTAGATGCCAAAGACCTGGAGCAGCTCAGCCGGAACAAGATCACCCACATTGTTTCAATCCATGAATCTCCACAGCCTTTGCTGCAGGTAGGGTCCCCTGACCCTGACATCACCGTGCAGATTTCGGCAACTCCTTCCACTCTGCAACATCTTCTCCCCTTCCCGAGCATCCCCACAGCGGGCACACCTCTCCCCACTCCCCCGTCGGCAGTCCGGAGGAGCTAGGCAGCCCCTCTGCCCTGGATACTGGCCTTCTTGTAAATGTAACCTGGCCTTGAATCTGGCTAGAAACAATTTCCAGATCCCCAGCTTCGTCTTGTTTTTCCACCCCCTCACACGAGCTATCTGTTCACCTATTGCCCTCCTTGATGTGTGTGCCAAGGCGGACAGCAGACACGTCTCCTTGGCCTCCGCCAGCCTTCTCAGTGCAGAGCGCGGTTGTACTTGTGAGAACGAAGCCCCGGAGGGAGCGCCGGGGGCCAGCAGGGAGCCAAGACGAGAGCGCTGCCAGGCCAGCTGTGCACAGCCCATGAGACGGCCGGACCGCGGCTCCCAAGCCCTGAGCTTGTGTTCCTTTTGTGCCTTTCAGGAAATCACCTACCTCCGTATCCCTCTGGCAGACACACCTGAGGCCAACATGTGAGTACCCCGCCGCGGCCGGTGTGCTCCTGCACGGCTTTGGGGCACAGGGCAGGGCACATCTTTGCAGGGTGATGAGCAGGAAGGACTCGCAGTACTCCCGAGACCTTGACACTGTGTCCAGCTCCTGAGTAGCCCGCAGGCAGCCCCTCCGCAGCACAGCGTTGGCTCGAACCAGGAGGGAGCATCCCACCCCGAGAGCCCGTGGAGGCTGCCCTGAGGGCAAGGAGCAGAGCAGGCAGAAAACACGGAGCCGGCCAAGAGCGCTGGTGCAGGCGGCCGTGGGGATGGCCACCCCCCCGCCATACACCCCGGTCACCGCTGGGCCCTGCGAAGGACTCACCCAGCACGGCGCACAGGCCAGCTCGGGACCGCTGTCTGCGCAGCTCTGGGCTGCTCTGCCCTGGCAGGGTGGGCAGCAGAGCCCTCGCGAGGCCATACGGCTCCCTCTGCCCCAGCGCGCGTCAAGGGAGATTTACAGGGCAGCCGTGCAGCCCCCACCCCGTGCAGCCCTTGCCACCCTCGCCACAGCTGCGTGGCTTCGCCCCCTCCAGTCCTCAGCAGAGCACGCTGCCCCCTTGGCAAGCCAGAGCACTGAGCTGCTCAGGTCTCCGCAGCTGCTCCTGGCAGCTGTAGCACAGCAGTTTATTTTAGTGCTTTGTCCTCAGGGCTGTACCAACCACTGGCCCGTTGTAAAAGCCCTGTTCCTCAACCTGCAGACCTTACTCTGTTTTATTTTTCCTGATAGCAAGAAGCACTTCAAAGAATGCATCAGTTTTATCCACCAGTGTCGCCTGCATGGAGGGAACTGCCTTGTCCACTGGTAAAACGCCTTTCCCCGTGCCCGGTGCCGCATATTCCCTAGGGCAGCACAACAGGGTCCAAAGAAAAGGTGTAGCCTCCAGAAACCCCCGGCTTCAGCTACAGGTCCCCAGTCAAAGCGGGTGTGCTCCAGAGGGACCCCTCATCGATGACTCTGCTCAGGACCCACAGTGGGGATCGACTGTGGCTCGTGCCTCAAACTGATCAGGATTTAAGGATTCCTTTTTGGGCCAGAGAACCGTTTGCCCTGGAGACAGGGCAGCTTTTTGCTTCAGCCCGGCAAGTGGGAAGAGAACAGTTTAGGGGCAGGGATCCAGCCAGTGGCTGGCTGATGCTTTCACTTCCCCTGGGGAGAAGGGTGTATTTATAGGCACCAATTGAGAGGACCTTGGAAGGGCTTCGGCTTCCCAGAGAGCAAGTTCCCTGAGAAGAGGAACTGAAATAGCTGGAGCAGAAGGGGCGGAGGAAGGGGTCAGGGCAGCAGCATAGGGGGTGCACCGCAGGCAACGCCTTTGCTCTCTTCCCCTTGCCAGTCTCGCAGGGATCTCCCGGAGCACTACTATCGTGGCTGCCTACGTTATGGCCGTGACAGAGCTGAGCTGCCAGGAGGTGCTCGAGGCCATCAAAACGGTTCGACCCATTGCCAACCCCAACCCTGGCTTCAGACAGCAGCTGGATGAGTTTGGCCACGGTGCAGCCCGGAAGGTGGGCGCGTGAGGGGGACCCTGCCTCTGCCACCCCTGCAGCCCTGCTGGCCTATTACGCTTCCTCGGTGGCTGGTGGCTGCTCACAGGCCTCTTGGAGCAAGGGCAAAGCCCAAGGAGGACCAGGTTGCTCCCAGCTCCCCTTGCTTGTGCTGCTGTCCACTGCAGGAGTGGAGTCTTGCCTAGACCCCCAGCACCAGCTCTCCTGGGTGTTGCCAGCTGAGCACGAGGCGGCTCCTTGTGTTTGCTGAGTCAGGCTTCCTCGGCTTGTGTAAGTTGGGGTCCAGCACTGACTGAGCGGAGTTACAGGCTCGCACCATCTGGAGATGTGGTTCATCACTGCTGCAGTCGGGGGGAGGTTAGGAGGCCCCACCTAGGGAGGCAAATAAGTGCTTGTGCATCCCAGGCTCAGGTTTGGACTTGCACTGTGACGAGCACATCAGTTTGCTCCTCCCTTCTTTCCCAGGTCCGTAGGCAGCTGAAGCAGAGGTATGGGGCAATCCCTTTCAACGATGAGGAAGAAATAAAGGCCCTGCTGCCTGCAGAGAGAGGAGGACCGTCCAGAACCGAGGGAGCTCTGCAGGGATTGATGCCAAGAGCCAGAGACATCAAGAGCACAGTTCCCTTTCTGCTGCGGGTGAAGAGGACATTCTCCTGCATCCCTGCTTGTCTGAAGTGATCCCAGCTGAGGGCAGAAGGGAGTAGCAAGAATCGCCTAACAGCCTGGTAAAGACTAAGGAGCAGCAACACTACTGGTCAGGAGGGGACGTGCCATCCAGGAGAGCCACAGCAAGCCCACAAGCCGGGAACTCAAGTCTTCAGCCCACTTCTTCTTTCTTTGTGGGTTCGATCATGTCATCTTCTGCCCTGGCTTTCATCCCTCACAGGAGGGATTCATTTATGCTGCTGTGCTCTGCAGACCACTATAGGATTAATCAGCTGGTGGTGTCATATTTAGGGGACTGGCAAAAGGGCAGAGGGCGGTGTGCTGGGTTACTGCGGGCTCTCGCTCTGGGCAGTGCAACAGATGGGGCTTTTCCTGCCATGGTATCGGCACCCAGATTGCTGCTGAAGCGGCTGGTAGCAGTTCAGTACCTGCTGCACAGGCTGCAGGAGGTACACGCCATGGTACAGCTCGCTCTCGCCTTAGACGGTACAATTTTTCCAGTGGCAGCAGGTTTCCAGAGCTGAGGTGAGCGGGGACACACAGGTGCATTACCCATTAACTCTGCTGTGCTGGCTCCCACCACGCACAGGTCCAGCCCAGGCCAACCAAGCGCAAGCCCCGAGCAAGCTCAGTAGCTTTAGGAGTTGGTTGCATCCCATTCCCCCTGACCCCAGGGCAGAATCTTTAAAAGGCAGGAAATAAATGTTTAACCTGGCCAGACCCCACTAAAGCAGAGCCTTAAACCATTTTGCTTGAAGACTTTCTAGGTCCCCCTTTGTTAATAAACATCTCTCTGCAGCGTGAGGTGCCGTCTCACTTGCCTGCGCCAGCCGGGTCGCCAAGGGGGACGCGGCGGCAGGGAGGGTCCTGGTGCGGGGCCAGCCCGGAGGCTGCAGTGAGCTGCCACCGCCCCAGCGCCCAGTGGGGATGGTGCAGAGCAGCCTGGTGACGCTGGCGTGCCCAGGCTGGGGGCAGCCTGCCGTCTCACGGGAGGGGTACGGGGAGGCGGGGGGGGGACGCCCTTCCCTCCTCCCCCAGCTGGCACCCGAACAGCCCCGCTGCGCCTCACGCGCCGCACGTCCGCGGTGGGGATTCCCAGGGCAGAGTCCCACGAGCAGCCGGCCCGGCCAGGACCGGTGGACCGGATGAAATCCCCGGCTGATAAGGGCTTGTACAGCCGGGCCGGGACCGGCGGACAAGCTAATGGGGCTGAGATTTTTCTCCCGGACTGGGATGTGCTCGGTGCAAGCCGCGGAGAGGGGCTGTGCAAAACCTGCCGGGCATCTTGGCCTTTCAGCCGACACAAGGGGGAGATAGGAGCCCTCCCGCAGCCAGGCCCGGTCCTTCCCTGGCAGGCGGCGGCCGCGCCACCCTAACGAAGGGGGCAAGGAGGGCGCCGGGGCCGGCGCTGGGTCTCAGCCGCTGCGTCAGCGCCCGGCCGGGTGGAAATCCCCTCCTCAGCCCGGGCCGCTTCCTGCGCCGCCGAGTTGCCCGGCGGGGCGGGGGTGCTGCCGGAGCGGGGCGCCCGCGGCAGCCGGGGGGGTTCCCTGCTGCCCCCCGCCGCGACGTGACCCCGCAGCCCCCGGGGCGATGCCACCGCCGCCGCCGCCACGGGGGGGTTCGCCCCGTCCTCCCCGCCGCGCGCGAGCCCCGCAGGGAGGGCAGCGCCTGGCACGACGTCGCTGCTTATTCATTTCGAGGGTTTCCATCTCAGAGCAGCAGCCCGCTGGGGTGCGGGAGCCTCGTCTCCCTCCCCGGGAGGCGAGAGGCACCTCTCTCTTAGTCAGAACCGAAAAGGAAAGCGGGTGGGCGGAGGGCAGGGGAGAGGAGCCGGTTTCGCCCGCGGCGGCGGCAGCCACGCAGCCCCCGTGCTCTGTCGGCACCCGGCTCCAGCCCCTCCGGCCACCCGAGCCGGCCCGCTGCTGCCGCCTCTCCGGCTGCCGGGCCGGGGCCCCGCTGCGGGACGCGGCACGCGCAGCCCTTGCCTGCGAAGGCTCCTCAGCAAGGGGCGACCGGGCCGTGTTTGAGCCCCGCCGGCAGCACCCACGGGGCCCCTCGCCTCGGGGTGAAAACCCTCTTCCCGCTCCCGAAAGGCCGGGGGAG
This sequence comes from Struthio camelus, assembly GCF_040807025.1. Classification (NCBI taxonomy): domain Eukaryota; kingdom Metazoa; phylum Chordata; class Aves; order Struthioniformes; family Struthionidae; genus Struthio; species Struthio camelus. The sequence continues at coordinate 18,569,548 of NC_090959.1, read as the reverse complement.
GCTGGATGCTGCTGGGAAGCAGGCGGCGCCGGCGCGGGACGAGCCCTCCGGGTGGCCGAGGCGGCGCGGGAGGATGCTCAGGAGCAAACGGGCGGCTTGGGCGCAGGGGCCGGCGCGCGGGAGCGTCGCCCGCCAGCGGGCACCCCGGGCGCCCCGAGCCCCGACGGCGCCCGGCCCTGCCCGCCGCCTGCACCTCCCCGTGAGCTGAACTCCCCAGCCCAGTATCACACGCAACAAGCCGTTTCCTGATGGTGCAGGAAGTCCGCAGGGAAACCTCGATGCATCTGCCGCCGCGCATGCATCGGTAGCGCTCCCACGGCGGTCCAAGCTGCGTTTCCTCTTCGGGGACCGACCTTCTTCCGGGAACGGCCGGGGGCCCGGGCTGAGCCCTGGCCCGGCGGAGGGGCCGGGATGAGTCAGGCTGCTCGGCAGCTCTCCGCACAGCTCATCTCTGCCCTTCCCACCAGGTTCCTGTTCGACTCAGCTCTCGGGCCCATCTGGCACCGCGGGGGCAAATGTGAGTATTGTAACGGAGGTGAGACTCAGCAAACGAAACGGTGACACCGGTCGCACAAGAGCCTGGAAACTCCAGGCCTTTTCGTGCGGCTCCGCACAGACGCCGGCGAGAAGCACCATGCCCTGGGAGGCCGGCGGCCGAGGCCCCGCTGCCTCGATGGGAGGGCGCAGCGCCCGGGGCCGGCTGCCGCGCTGTGCCCGGCCTTCGGAGGCGCACGTCCTGCCGGGACGGGGTCGGCCCCAGCGGGACGTGGGACAGCGCTGCCCGGCCCGGCAGGCAGCAGCCGTGTCCCCGTGATGGCCGGGCGCCGGGGAGCCCGCTGGAAGCGCCGGCTGGGAACGTGCAGCCCCGAGCCCCCCGGCCCCTCGGCGCGGCCCCCGGTGCAGCCGGGGGGCTCCGGCGAGCTCTGCTCCGGGCTCTCCCCGCGCGGCGCTGCCTGCTCCGACCGCCCAGCCCGGACACGGCACCCGGGCACGTGGGAAGGGGCGGCTGTTTGGGGCTGCTCCTTGCGCCGCTGTCCTCATGCCCGCTCGCCGCGGGGACGGCAGCGGGAGCAGGGCGAGGAAGGGCCCGGCCGCGGCCCCCGGGGGCTCAGTCCCGCTCCTCCGCTGCAGCAGGCCCCGGGCTGGAGGCCCACGGGGCGCCCACCCTTCGCCTCGAGGTGCTGGGGAGTCCTGATCCCTGGCGGGGGGAGCGTCCCTTGTCCCCCTGGGGGGGCCCGCGGGCATCCAAAAAGCCCGAAGAGGCTCCTAACGCTATCACAAGGCTCTAAGGAGGGGTGCAGGGGTGCACTGTCCCTGGTACTAGGGTGCTGTGTCCCCTATCCTAGTGCAGGGGCGCTGTGTCCCCTGTCCCGGTGCCCTGTGCCCTGTCCTGGTGCAGGGGTGCTGTGTCCTCTGTCCTGGTGCAGGGTGCCCTGTCCCGGTGTAGGGTGCCCTGTCCCGGTGCTGGGGTCCCCTGTCCCGGTGCAGGGGTGTCGTGTCCCCTGTCCCGGTGCAGGGTGTCCTGTCCTGGTGCTGGGGTGCCCTGTCCCCTGTCCCGGTGCAGGGGTGCCATGTCCCCTGTTCTGGTGGAGGGGTCCCCTGTCCCGGTGCAGGGGTCCCCCGTCCCAGTGCAGGGGTCCCCTGTTCCAGTGCAGGTGCCGTGTCCCGGTGCAGGTGCCATGTCCCCTGTCCCGGTGCCGGGTGCCGTGTCCCCTGTCCCGGTGCCGTGTCCCCTGTCCCGGTGCAGGGGTCCCCTGTCCCGGTGCAGGGTGCCGTGTCCCGGTGCAGGGTGCCGTGTCCCCTGTCCCGGTGCCGGGTGCCGTGTCCCCTGTCCCGGTGCCGTGTCCCCTGTCCCGGTGCAGGGGTCCCCTGTCCCGGTGCAGGGTGCCGTGTCCCGGTGCAGGGTGCCGTGTCCCCTGTCCCGGTGCAGGTGCCATGTCCCCTGTCCCGGTGCCGGGTGCCGTGTCCCCTGTCCCGGTGCCGGGGTCCCCTGTCCCCGGTGCAGGTGCCGTGTCCCCTGTCCCGGTGCCGGGGTCCCCTGTCCCCGGTGCAGGGTGCCGTGTCCCCTGTCCCGGTGCAGGTGCCGTGTCCCCTGTCCCGGTGCCGTGTCCCCTGTCCCGGTGCCCGGGGCCCTGCCCCCGGTGCTGGGGCGCTGCCCCGCTCCCCTCTGCCCCGGGACCCCGGCGCGGCGGAGAGCCGAAAGCGGCGGGCAGGAAAGGGAAAGTGAAAGTCCGGCGGCGCTTTCGCTTTCGCCGCCCCAGCACGTTCCCGAGGGCGCGCAGGGGCCGCGCCGGGCCGGGCCGGGCCGGGCCGAGCGGGGCGGCCGGAGGCGCCGGGCCGGGCGGGCGCGGGGCGCCGCCGATGGCGGAGCCGGGGGCGCACATGCGCCTCAAGGAGTGGCTCATCGCCCAGATCGACAGCGGCCGGTACCCGGGGCTGCGCTGGGAGAACCGCGAGAAAACCCTGTTCCGCATCCCCTGGAAGCACGCCGCCAAGCAGGACTACCGGCAGCAGGAGGACGCCGCGCTCTTCAAGGTACCGGGCCCGGGCTCCGCCGCCCGGGGCCGCCCGGGCTCCGCCGGGGCTCCGCGCCCTCCACCCGCCCCCCGGGGCCGCCCGCCGCTCCGGCCGGAGCTGGGCCGCGGGCAGCGCCCCGGCAGCCCCGGACCGCAGGGCACCGTCTGCCCCGCAGGCTTGGGCCGTCTACAAGGGGAAGTACCACGAAGGCACGGACAAGGCCGACCCGTCCACCTGGAAAACGCGCCTCCGCTGCGCGCTCAACAAGAGCACCGACTTCCAGGAGGTGCCCGAGCGGAGCCAGCTGGACATCTCCGAGCCCTACAAGGTCTATCAGATCGTGTCCGACGGGGCCCGGGACGCAGGTAGGGCCCTGGGGCCTCTGCTGGGACCGGGCTGCTTCAGAGTCGTGGCTGGTGTCTTTGCCGTTCCTGTACGAGCCCTGTGCCCCACGGGTGTCACCGCCTTGGGCCTTCCTCCCCGGTCTCTTCCTCTGCGGTGTCCCGGGCCAGGCTGGTCCGCAGCCAGCGGTGCAGGGAGCAGCCGGGTTGGGAGGGAGGAAGCCTGAGGAGCAAACCTGGCCGGTGCCTTGGCTGGGCAGAGTCACGTCGCCCTCGCACAGCCTGGCTTCTCCGTTAGCTCCCCGTCCGCTGCTGGGGCAAAGCCCCTCCAGCGCTCCCCCTTCCCAAGAGGAGCCAATCCCGGGGGGCATCCGGACACGGGGCAGCTCCTCCGGCTGCACCGGGTGGCTGCCGTGCGGTCGGAGCTGGGTTTGCTGTGCCCGGGATCCCGGCCAAGGGGGGGCGCGGAGCCCCAGCCTTCGCCTGGCAGCCAGGCACGTTCCCAGGCGGCCGCTCCTGCTCCCGCGGCTGCTCTCCGTCGGGAGGTCAGCGCGTTTTCCCATGCTCTCTGCAGACAAGGATGGCAGCACCGAGTCGCCAGCCTGCAAGGACCAGCGGGTGAGCCAGCCCCCGGGCGCCGCATCGTCCACCACGGCCGTTAGCTATAGGCCAGAGGAGGTGGGAGCCGGCTGCCCGAATGCCCCCTCGCCCGTCAGCCGTTCCCCTTCCCGCGTGCTCCCACGCGCCGGTCGATTGCTCCTTCGCCCCGTCCCCCGTATGGCCCGTCCTGTCCGTCCCTGCTCGTCTCGCTCACGTTCGCTCCGCCACGGACGGCTGCGCTCGGGGACCGCGGCACCCGGCCTCCCCGGCTCCGCCGCTGCCCCGCGTCCCCCGTGCCCTGCGGGGTTTCTCCCAGGGCTCGTAGCCCACTGATGTTTCCATCCATCGGTTTCCCTGCGCATCCGTTTTTCCCGGCTGGGGGTTTGCCGTGTCCATCCGAGTCCCAGGCTGAGCCCCTGTGGGAGTGCCGCCGCGGTCCTGGGCGCCTCCGGGAGCCTTACGGCAGCACGTTCATCCCACTCCCGAGCGTCGTCGCGGGTGCCCCCGGCCGCGGGATTTGCCACCGCGGGGTGGGGGGCCGGCAGCGGGGCAGGAGCCAGCTCAGCTCCCCTCGTTGCCGGCTCCGGCCCCGGCCTGTCTCACCGGCGCCGCTCTCCTGCGCAGGGCAGCGCCGCGGGGAACCTGGAAGGGGAGAGCCGGAAGGGCGCGACGGAGACGGCGCCGCCGCTGCCCCTGGCCTCTGGCCACCCGGCGGACCGCGGTAAGGGAAGAGCCTCCTTCTCCCTGAGCCTGTCGCTCCCCGCGCGGGCGGCTCCCAGGGCACGAAGGGCGGCTTCGCCCCAGCGGGCGGCTCCCGATCCGGACCCGTGTCCTGCGGGCGCCCGGGAGCGCCCAGGGGAAGGGAAGCAGCAGGACGGGGCCGGGGGCTCCCTGCCGCCAGCCCCGGAGCCAGTCGCCCGCTCCGGCACGGGCGGGCTCTAACGAGAGCCAGCAAACGAGCGGCAGCGGGAGAGCCGCCGCGGAGGCGCGTGGTGCGGAGCCGGCGGGCGGCCGCCAGGGCCCCTTTGCCATCCCGCCCTCCGCCCCCGCCCAGGATACCACGTGCGGGGCGTTTTCTACGGCTGGAACCCGGCCCCCGGCCACCTCCTCCCGGGCCCCCCGTCCTACGTCCCCGCCGAGGACATCAACCACTCAGGTAGGAGCCGCGGCTGCGCCCCCCGCCCCCAGGGACGCCCCTTCCCCGCGAGCCCGGAGCCGGCGCTGCAAGCCGGGCACCGGCCCCGGCCCGGGCGAGAAGCACCCCGGGATCGGGGCTTCCTCCGGGTCTGAGCCGAACTGAACCCCGGCTTCCCCCCCGCGTAGCCCTGCTGAAGGGGGGGTGTAGCAGACCTGGGCTCCCATAAGGGACCCTGCTGCGCGTTTGGCAACCGGGCGCGACGGGGCGCCGGGCGCTCCGGTGGGTTCCCGGCCTCCTGTCCAGCTCCTTCGGGAGCCACCGCGGCTCCTTCGCTGGGCGTCCCGGGCGCTGACCCCCCCTCGCCCAGACTGCTGGCTCCACGTCCGCCTCTACTACTGCGACGTGCTGGTGAAGGAGCTGACGACGCGCACGGCCGAAGGCTGCCGCATCACCTCCCGCGCCGTGCCGGCCGACAGCGAGCGGCTCTACGGCCCCTCGTGCATGGAGCAGATCCAGTTCCCCCCGCCGCGGGCGCTGAGCGGCAACAGCCGGGTGGCCAGCATGACCGACGTGCTGGAGCGGCTGCTGCCCCACCTGGACCGCGGCGTGCTGCTCTGGGTCGCCCCCGAGGGCGTCTTCATGAAGCGCCAGTGCCAGGGCAGGGTGTACTGGAACGGGCCGCTGGCCCCGCACAGCGACTGGCCCAACAAGCTCGAGCGGGAGAAGACCTACAAGCTGCTGGACACGCAGCAGTTCCTGCAGCGTAAGTGCCCGCGCGCTGCTGCGGCTCCGGGGGGCCGCGCTGCCGCCGGCGAGGGTCTCGGCCCCGCTGACGGGGCCGGCGTCTTGCAGAGCTGCGGGGGTACCTGAGCCACGGGCAGCCCTCGCCCCAGTACCAGATCAACCTGTGCTTCGGCGAGGAGTACCCCACCAGCGCCGGCCACCACTTCCAGAAGCTCATCATGGCCCACGTGAGTAGGCGCCGGGGTGGGGGGACAGGGGAGCGCGGGACCGACGGGACGGGACGGGACGGGACGCGCGCCTGCGCCCGTGCTCCCGGCGGTCCGTGCCCCCGCAGGTGGAGCCGGTGTTCGCGCGGGAGCTCTTCCATCACGCCCAGCGCATGGGGCCGCAGCTGCTGCGCGAGGCCTCGCAGCCGTGCGCCCCCGGCGCCTCCAACCACGTCCTCCAGGTCCTGAAGCAGCTCTGCCAGCCCTGAGCCCCGCAGCAGCGCGAGAGGAGGGCCGCGCCGGCCCCGCGCCCAGAGCGCCCGGCCCCGCCGGCGCCCGCGGGGCCGCGGGAGCAGCACGCGGCGCGGACCCCGCGGCAGGGGCGCGCTGCCGGGCCGCGGCGTCCCCAGGGGCCGGAGCCGCGCACCGCCGTATTTATTCCCTGGAAGCTGTCGGAGATCCCGGCCGGGCTTCGGTTTGCTGCGGGCTTCTCTGTTTCGTGAGCGGGGGCCGCGGCGCCCTCGGCGCAGGCGGGGAGGCGCCCGCTCTGCCTTGGCGCCGCGGGGACCCGCCGTTCGGGCACGTTAGAAATAAAGGTGTTTTAGTACCGCAGGCTCCGAGTGTCAGGGGACGGGGGGGGTCACCGCTGCCCCGGGACACGCGCACGGTGGCACGCGTTGCGGCGGTGAGCGCGGGGTCGGCAGGCACCCGGCGCTCCTAGCCGGAGCTGGGCTTTCTGGCGCGTCCCCAGCGCCGGGCGGCTTTAGCGGGCCGGTGCTGTCGGCTGAGGTCTGGGAGGGCAGCAGGATCCGCCCGCCGCGCCCCAAACCCTCCCGTACCCTCTGCCCCCGCGCTGGGTCGGACCCATCTCGCACTCCGGCTCCTGACGCCGGGCGGGATGTGCAGGCAGCAGCGACGGCCCGTTAGCTGCCGACAAGCCGGCAGCCTCTCCCCAAGGGGCTCGCTGCCCCGTGCCTCAGTTTCCCCCGGGGTGAGGTGGCTCCTGGGATGTGGTTCGCGCGGCAGCATGGCAGGGATGTGCCCAGGCGGCAGAGCGTGGTGCGGGGCGCTGGCGTGGGGCAGGGACCTGGCGTGGTACGGGACCCGGTGCCATGTGCGGTGCCAGCATGATGCGGGCACCCCCCGTGGTGTGGGACCCGGTGCGATGCAGGACCCGGTGCCGTGCGGGACCCCATGCGATGCGGGGTGCTGGCGCAACGCGGGGACCGGGTGCACTGCAGGACCCGGTGCGGTGCGGGACCCACTGCGTGTGCGCTGCTGGTGCGGTGGGGGCACCTGGCGCGATGCAGGACCCCGTGCGGTGCGGGGACCCGGCGCGGTGCGGGACACGGCACAAACTGCAGGCTCGGGGCAGGGGCCGAGGCGCCGGGGGCAGGAGGAGGCGGACGGAGGGCGGCAGCCCCGGCCGGCCGGGAACGGGGCTCCGCTGCCTCCATCCTGCCGCCTTCACCCCGCTCAGCACCCCGCTGCAGGCAGGGAGCGCTGCCCAGGGCCGAGCGGCGCGAGCAGGAGCAGGATGAGCCCCAGGTGCAGCCGGTGCATGGGGCACTTTCCCACCGCGCGACCCGGAAAGTGGGAAGCGGGTTTGGGGAAGCCGGGCGGGGGGAGCGGGCGCCGAGCCCCGGGGCATCGGCCGAGCCGGGCACCCGCCTGCCCGCCGGCGCCGGCCCTGCCGCGGCGGTGCCGGGCCGGTGCCCACGGGCGCCCCGGCGGCGCGTCCGGCCGCGGGGCCCGGCGCCGGCCGAGGGAGCCCCGCTCCGCCCTGGGCGGCCCCGCGGCGGCGGAGAGGAGGGGCCCGCCGCCCCCTCGCCGGCCCGCGCGGGAGGCTGGGCCGCCGGCGGGTTTTAACGGGCCGCCGGCGGGGTCGGGCGGCAGACGCGGAGCGGGACGGCGGCGGGGCCGGCACCGGCCGGGAGGCAGGATGCAGCCGGACCGTCCGCGCGGCGGCTCGGCGCTGAGCCGCCCGCCGCCCCCCCGCCAGCCGGGCCCCTTGGGCGGCCCCGAGCCGCCGGCCGCCGGCGAGGCCACCAAGCCGCCCTACAGCTACATCGCCCTCATCACCATGGCCATCCAGAGCGCGCCGGAGAAGCGCATCACGCTCAGCGGCATCTACCGCTACATCATGGGCCGCTTCACCTTCTACCGCGAGAACAAGCAGGGCTGGCAGAACAGCATCCGCCACAACCTCTCGCTCAACGAGTGCTTCGTCAAGGTGCCGCGCGACGACAAGAAGCCGGGCAAGGGCAACTACTGGACGCTCGACCCCGACTGCTACGACATGTTCGAGAACGGCAGCTTCTTGCGCCGGCGCCGGCGCTTCACCCGGAAGCGGGGCCCGCGGGACGCGCCGGAGGGCGACGGGGGCCGCGGGAAGGCGCCCCGGGCGCCGCGCTGCCGGGGGCCGCCGGCCGCCCCGGGGCCGGAGCGGGCCGAGGCGGAGGGCGGCCACCCCTCGCCGGCGGCCGCGGGGCGGCTGCTGAGCCTCGACGAGCTGGCCGGCGGCTCGCGGCCCTGCCGGCTGCCGCCCCGCGCCCGGCCGCCCTGCCCGTACCCGCCGGAGGCGCCGCCGGCCCCCCGCCAGCCCGCCGAGACTGCCTTCGGGGGGCTGCCGGCGGCCCCGCCGCCGCCGCCCCGGCCAGGTCAGTACGCGCTGCCCGCCGAGCGGCCGGCCCCGCTGCCCGCCGAGCTCCGGGACGTGGCGCCGGGCTCCCCGCCGCCCCCCGCCTCCCCGCCGGGCAAGGAGCCGCCGGCCCTGGGGCTGGGGCAGCCCTTCGCGCCGGTGCCCGCCGTGTTCCCGGGGCCGCTGCTGGGCGCCGGGCAGCCCCCGCCGCCCTGCTTCCTCGAGGGCGACGGCTACAAGGCGCCGGCGCTGCCCGTCTTCGGCTCGCTGGGCTGCGCGGGGCCCGAGGCGCTGGGCGGCAGCTACCAGTGCCGGGTGCAGGCGCTGAGCTTCTGCGTGAACGAGCCGTGCGGCGCGGCGCTGGAGCAGCTGCTGGCCGCCGCCGCCGCGCCGGCCCCCGGCGCCCCGCGCCCACCGCCCTGCGGGGCCGGGGGGCCGCGGGCGGCCGAGCCCAAGGAGCCCTGGCCGGGGGGCGGCGGCGGGGGCGGCGGGTACCCGCTGGGGCTGCCCCCCTGCCTCTACCGCAGCCCCGGCATGTTCTTCTTCGAGTGACGGACTGGGCGCCCCGCGGGCTGCCCCGGGGCCGGGGCCCGGGAGGAATAAAGCTCGTGTCCCAAGCGCTGCCTGCTGTCGTCTCTGCGCCCGGCGCGGGCTGGGGGAGCGGGGGCTCGGGGCCTCCCCGGGGCCAGGACGCCCGGCGTCGAGGCTGCCGCCGTGCATCCGGGACCGCTCGCGAGCGTCGGGCCGCACGTGCCACGAGCAGCACCGGTCTCAGCACGCGGCCCTGCTCGCGCGCCCCGGGAGCTCCCCGGAGGGGGCTCGGCAGGGCGCCGAGGGGCTGCGCTGGGACGGGCGCCCTCCCTCCCTGCTCCGAGCCGTCCTGCTGCCGGGCGCCCGCGGGCGCCGCGGGGTGCAGGGGACCCGGCCGGGCCAGGCACCGCTCGGCCGCCCTGGGAACGGCCCGGCCGGCCGGGAGAGCGGCTGCCGCTTTGCGGGATTCCTGGGACCTGAATCATCCCGGGCGGCTGCCGGTGAGGAGGCACCGGCTGAGTCACCGACACCAGGGTGGGCACGGGGCCCTGCCGGAGCTGGGCCGGGCCGCGCGGGGGTCCCCGCAGCCCCCGGCCCCAGCCCTTTCCCGCGCTCCGCACGCGGAGCCCCCAGGGCAGAGAGCCGGCGGGCGCCCCGCTCGGGGCCGGCTGCGCGCAGGCGGCCAGAGGGACGCGGCGAGGGTGGGGGGTGTCGCGCCGGGGGACCCCTCGGCGGCACCGCGGGAAGGCGCCAGCCCTCGCCCCGGCCCCCGGCCCCGCCGCCTCCGAGCCCAGCGGGGCCGCGGGCCGGCCGGTCCCTGGGGAGCCCGCGGGGCCGGGGGGGCGCCGGGGCGGGGGACGACGCTGGCGTCACTCGGGGACCGGCAGCGCCGCGGCCGCGTCAGCCCCGTTATCGGCCCAGACGCCCGCGGGCCGTGGCCGCGTCCCAGCCCCGGGCCGGGCAGCGCGGTGGGGGGGGGGGGGGGGGGCCTTCGTCAGCGGAGGAGCAGCGACAGCCACTCAAGCCCCGGGCTTTTATTTTCTCTATTTTCTCCTTTTTTTTTTCCCCTCCCCAGTGAAAAACAATATTTGAGCGCCTAGATCATGCTGGCGTCTCCGAAGCCGTCTGCAGCGAGCGCGTCTGACCTCAGCCCCCTCCTTCGCGCGGTCCCCGGGGGCGCAGGAGGAAGCGAGCGCCGCGGAGCCGTGCCCAGGGGCCGTCTGGTTCCCACACGCCGCGGCCGGGCCGCCGGCCCGCGCAGGCTCCCAGCCGCCGCCTGGGAACGCGCCGCCCCGGCCCCGGCCCCCCGCGCCCCCTGCACCGCGGCCGAGCCGAGCGCGGCATCGCCGGGCACGGCGCACCCTGCACGCCGCAGCCCCCGCCGTCGCCCCGCCGCCTGCAGCACGGGGCGCTGGGCACGGCCCCGGCTCTGCCCCCGGCTCGCTCCGACCCTCGGGACCGCGGCTGCCCGCCGGAGCCCGGCCGGCTCGTCCCCCCACGGCTGCCGCGGGCCGGCTCCTCGCCCTCCCCTTCGCTCGCCGGCGGCCGCGGTGGGTGGGCTGGCCCCGCGCCCGCTCGCCCGCTGCCTGGCCAGCCGGGCCGCCGCGGGTGCAGCCGTGCTCGCGCCCCGGCGCGGGATCGGGACCCGTCGCCCGGAGCCGGGTCCGTGCCGCCGTGCGCGCCCGCGCAGCAGCCCGGCCCGCGCACCCCGCAGCCAACGAGGAGCCGCCGAGGTGACGAACGGCGCCCGGGAGCGCAGGGCCCGGCCGCGGGGTCCCCGTCACGTGCGGCCCCGGCGGAGGCGCGCTGGCCACGTGCACTCGTCCCGTCCTACGACGGGGTGCCGGGACGGTCTGGGCCCCCCCCCCCCCCGCAGCGCTGGCCTTCCTCCCGCACCCTCGTCTTCCTCTGGCACGGAGCAGCCGTGTGATCGGCAGGGCGGGCGCCGGCGCACGAAGCGCTGCCAACGGGAACAGGGTGCCCTGCTCGCGGCCAGGCCGCTGCGAGCCCGGAGCCGGGGCCGTGGCCGGGGAGCGCCTGGCTGGGCCGGGAGCCGCCGGGGCACGGGGAGGGCGCAGGGCGCCCCGGGGCCCTGCAGCCCCCGCCGCGGCCGGGGAGCTGCTCGGCTCCCGGGGCCCAGACAGGAAGGAGACGTCAGCGCCGCGGAGCGTAACTCGAACCAGATGGGGCCGCGCTGTTTTCCAGGACCGCAGGGTGGTCACCGGCAGGAACGGTCAAAGGCTGCCGGCAGGAAACGGGCTGGGAGGGAACTCCCTCGGCCGCCGGAGCAGGCGCCCCGGCCGGGCGGCGTTAACCGCTTCGGGGCCGTGGGGACCTGGCTGGGCAGAGGGGCACGGGGCGAACCCCACGCAGAGGCTGCAGCCGGGACGGCAGCCCTGTCCACCCATCCACGCGCCCCCCTTTTCCCCCAGCGCCCGGGGGCCTGGCCCCCCTCCCCGCAGGGACCATCCCTTTTCCATCCCTTCGGCCTGCGGGACAAGACGTGCCGCTTCCCGCCCCTCCGTGCTTTCCTGAGCCCCCAGCGCCCAGCCTGCGCGCCAGCGGGAGGGAGGTCGAACGCCCACCGAGCCAGTGCAGCCAGGCAACGCGGCCAAAACAGGGCCAGGAATGGCGCCAAGGCCGGCACCCCAGGGCTCCGGCGGCTCCCGCGGCTGCAGCAGCCCCGGAGCCGCCTACGCCGGAGGCGCTCGGCCCCGCCAGCCAGCGCTGCCCCCGCTGCCTGCAGGCTCAGGCTGGCAGCCCCGGGGGCCCCTACCCCAGCCCCGGCGAAGGCTCCCGCTGCTGGGAGTGGGGCTCGCCGGGCAGCTGGCCACAAGCACGTGGCCCAAGGCCTGGCACGATGGCTCTCCGCATCCCAGTGGCGTCCCCAGGGCCGCTCGTGCGTGGCCAGCTACAAACCCCGCACAAGCACGGCCGGAGCAAGCCCTGCACGATGCCGGGCGCCCGCAGGCCCTTGGCCAGGCCGGGGCTGCTTGCAGGGCGCCAGCTGAGCCTTGGGACACCAGGGGCAGAGGGCCAGCAAAGCCCCTAGGAACTGCTCCCGCATCCTCTCCTTCCCAGCTCTCTCATACCTCACGTGAGGCTGGAAAGCGCAGAGGAAGGAGCCTCCATGGGAAAGAGGGCTCCCAAGCGGCCTCTGGTCCCTTCCACGGCCAGCTGGGCAGGAAGCGGGGCAGGCTGAGCCCTCTCCCGCGCTCGCCCCAGGGCAGAGCGCAGGGGAAGCAGTTGCGTGTGGGAAGTTTGCGGAACTGCCGCGTGTTTCGAAACGCGGGACGAGTTACAGAGGGCAGCGCTCCCTCGTCGCTCCTTGCCTTGCCTCTCTGCCCCGCGGCGAAGGGGAGCCCGGGCACTGCTCGCCCCGCCGGCCAGACCCGCTCCCAGCCCCGTGGGGCTGCCCGCGAGGCCGGCGCAGGAAGCGCAGCAGAGCAGGGCGCAGGGCTCACCGTCAGACCTGTACATTTATTTACATGAAGCCGAGAGCCTGGGCAGCTCTCCTGCGTGCAGCGGGGCGCTGCCAGCCCGGGCAGGGAGCAAGGGGAAGGGGGCCAGGAGGGCTGGAGGAGACGGGCCGCACACCAGAGCTGGCCCACGGCCACCTCCACCTGCAGATGCCGGTGGACAGGGCGGCCCTGAGCCTCCCCCCGTTCTCTGCACCGGGCCGAGGGCCCAGGGTTTTGCTGGCAGCTGCAGAGGGCACAGGCAGCCCCAGAGCAAACAAACAATCATCTCTCGCAGAGGATTTGTCCACGGCAAAAACCAAAGCTGAAGGGGAAGGGGGGACCCATGCCAACCCTCCTCTCCCCCACCCCCAGGCAAGGCTCGATGCCATCAAGCTCTGAGGGCTCTCGCCCTCCCGCTGAACCACCTAGCAATGCCGGGCTCCATGGGAGCGCCCCTGCCGTCGGGGGCGAGTGGGAAAGAGGGACGCAGGTGAGGAGGTGCACCCACGTCCCACAGGGGGTCCCGCAGCGGCAGGCTGGTCCCAGCCTGCTCACAGCCCCAGCCTCGCTCGCAGCCCTGGCCGCGGCCCCGGCCTCGCTCCCAGCAGGCCGGCGGGGCGAAGCTGGCTGCTCCAGCCAGCGGCCGGCAGTTCCTGTGTGTTGGTGGTCAGCGCTGAAGCAGTCCTTTCATGAGCGGGGGGAGCTGAGCCCAGATGGTCTGCATTAGGACGCCTCTCTCGCCTTTATCTTGTGGGGGACGTGCGAAGGAAAGGTTGTGTTTTTCCCCTGCTGGCAGAGCAGAAGGGCAGGGAGGTTAGGAGGGAACACAAAGCCTCCTTCTTTGCTTGCTGGCTCCCATCTGGGGATGCTCCTGGAATCCACGCTCTGCACTTCCTCCCTTCCTGTGCGAGGAGCCCGCCCGGCATGTACAGGAACTTGGGCCCAGCTCCGGTTTCCGAGCTCTCAGATCATTCGGCGGGGGAGGATGCGCTTCGGTGCTGGCTCACATGCTAGTTCGCCAGGGTGCGGGGCCACACCTGCCCCTCTGGCATCCCAATGCCAAGATGCAACTCTCCGTCTGGCACAGGGGACCATTCACACTGTGCTCTGGCTGGGAGCAGAGCCAACCACCAAAGAGATCAGGCACCTCTGGGTCCAACAAAAACTAGCCCAGGGCAGGGCTGCAGCAGTTACAGGCTGAATGAAGAAATCCTGAGTCCAAGACAGTGACAAGCTTGTAGGGCCAGTTCAGACAGCAGTGCTCAACACATTGGACAGGCCTTTCCCCTCGGAGGTCACGGAAAAGAAACTCAAACAGAGCAGCGATGCTACAAGAGTAAGGGATTTTGCAGACACGCTCTCCAGGCCCCCTGCATCAGGACTGGGCAACTCAGAGGAGGGGGGGGGATTCCCAGCAGCAACTGCAGAGCATTCCTGGGCAGCTGGCACAGGGGATCCCAAGCAGTGTTTGGCTACGCCTTACAGGGACACGGTACGTTCAGGTGGGGAGAATGCACAGAAGGGCCAGAAATCCAGAGCAGCTGTTCCAGAGATGAGATCTACAACTGCCAGTAAGCGGTGGCTGCACAGTCCTGGGGAGTCCAGACAGGAGCACTAGCTTTACAGGAACAAGGACAGCTCAAGCCCCAAGGCCTGACACTCTCGAAAGGGTCTGCCAGTGTTGCCAGCAACGGGGAACCCACCACAGCAATGCTGCCCCAGGGCAGGACAAGCTCTACAGAGCAGCTCCACAGCAGTAGGGTTTAGGGTAGAAACCCTGCAGGATCATGGCCCCCAGGCAGTCACGCAGCAGCTCGGAGCCAGGGCAGGAGTCTCAGCGAAGGGAGAGGATGCAGCAGAGCAAGGTCCAAGGCAGTGGTTTTGTAGGAGGCGCAGAGCAGGGGTGCAGTGTGTGCATCTCACAGCAGTACAGGGTCCAGAGCAGCCACCTCACAGCAGCACAAGCAGGGGCCTTACATGTGTGCAGGACCAGGCTGTCTCTCCAGCCTCTCAGCCCTGCCCCCAAGGTGAAAAGCAGGTAGGGTCTAACCCCAGCAGAGATCTTACTGCCATCCAGAAACAAGAACTACGTGTCACTCTCCTGCACAGTCCCAGTACCAGGCTCTGCAGCGCGCAAGCCCCTATTCCAAGTGGTTGGTCTTTGGCCTTGACTCACACATACTCAGTCTCCTCCCAGGGGAGGCTGAGCTCAGACACCCAGTGCTGTCAGCGACCCTGAGCTGGTGATCTTCTTGAACCGGTTGGCAGCACACACACCAATGAAGTTTTTCTGTAAAAGGAAAAGAAGAGATGCTAGTCTGACAGCAAAGGCCACAGATCTTGAGGCAGAACCAGACAGATTCTTAGAGCTGGTTCAGGAGCTGAGCTGCAGAGCTGGCAGCTCCTCCGCCTGGTAAAGCTGCTTTCACCACATGAAATAAAGCCCTCAAGGCCCTGACAGCGACCCTGGCACCAGCTCAGCCCCGTCTCGTGGGAGGGAAGCGCAGGGTAGGGGGAAGGCACACAGTCAGTGCCAGGGATCAGCCAGCCCCACACTCAGAGGGGCACAGCCCTGGGAGCATCCCTTTCACTTCTGCCTTAAAAAGGCGCCTTTGAGATCAGTTTGGAGGGGGACAACAATGAATCTCTGTTTAAGGGGAACCCACATTTGGGGCCCCCAAGCAAGGTCAGGGCCCATGGTGCTGGGGAGCCATTCCTCCAGGCTCAGATGTCCCTAAAGCCTTGCCCACAGCTGACAGCAGGACAGCAAGACAGACCTACCCTCCCCAAATTCTGCCCTGCCAGAATGAGCAGAGGCTGGCAGCACCTCTCCACCAGCTCTCCCAGACAGTATTGACGGTGGAAGGCCTTGACTGTCCTCCTCCCTCCTGCCCCACAGCCAGTGCTCAGGGAGCCCCCACGCACCTTCCAGCGCCTCCGCATGACATATTTCTTGAGCAGCACCTGGGACTTGAGGCGGCGGTTGCAGCGCTTGGCCTTTTCTGCCAGGTTGTTGAGCCATGGATGCTTCAGGCACTGGCCAGCGCTCATTCGGGCACTGAGAGCAAGAGGAAAGCAGGTCACTGTGTTCCTTGCCCTGGGCATGGGGGGCTACCCTGACAGAGAGCTGGGGTGAGCACCCTCTCCCTGCAGCCCTCAGGAGCCACTTTCCCCCTAGACCAACCCCTTCTTCAACTGTCCAAGAGCTGCAGGTCCCCAGAAACTTTCCAGTGTCAGGACCACCCTGGACAATCAGTTCTTATTGCCCACAAACCCCTAGAAGATGTGCCCAGGGGTTTAAGGGACCTTGCTGGTCCCAGTGTGGGTAGAGACGACAGGTATTTGGTACACACGGGCTGGTCGAAGCGAGCACACAGATCTGGCGACACCTGCCCTCTGCCCCACCGTGACCTCTGCAAGCCTCAAACCTTTTCTGTTTGATAATGAGGTTTGAGACGAAGTCCTTGGCCTCCTCAGAGACACTCTCGAAGGTCTCTTCGTCGAAGTACCACTCGGCAGCCAGGACGTTGTTGAGCGTCTCGGTGTCATTGTCGCCCAAGAAAGGGGAGAGGCCACTGAGCCTAGGAGAGTGGAGAGGGCTGGGTGAGAAGCCAGGTGCCTTCAGATTGGGGGCACTGCACAGCCTGATTTCTCAGCCCCTTCCAAACTGCTCCTCTACAAAACAAACCTTGCTGCGGCTGTCTCGCACCCTACGGGTCAAAGGGAGCCAGGCAGGGCAGCCGGCGCCGGGAGAAAGGACACAGTGTCTGGCTGCTGGCACCTTGCTGCACTCCCGCCCGCGGCTGGCAGAGCTGAGCCATTTCCTGTCTGCACACACGCGCCCAGACACTCCCAGGCACCCGGCCCCGCTCACTGCCCCCCTCCTGGCCTCCCAGCCCTGCAGCAAACAGCCCCAGGTGCCCATCTCCTCACAGAGCAGTCCAGCACCCTCCACCAGCACCCTCCGCTGGCTCACTGAGCTGCAGGGTGCTCTTGGGCACGCATGAGGTTTGGAGACTTGCTCCACACTGGGCAGAGGCAGCAGCCGAGCAGCAGCTCTGCCCCGGTGCCCTGAAAGGGTGCTGCGAGCTGCTGCCCCACACCCCCTCACATACAGCATGTAAGTGATGACGCCCATGCTCCACATGTCCGTGGCATAGGAGACCTGCTCGTAGTTCACCACCTCAGGAGACAGGAATTCGGGGGTGCCAAAGTTCACTTTCAGCTTTTCCTGAGGGTTGTACCTGCAGTCAGGGTGGCAAGTCAGCAGGAAGGCAGCAGGCTGTCCCCAAACCACTGCCCCCTCCAGCCACCCTCCACCCCTCCGGGAAAGGCCGAGCCTGCTCCCGTCAGGCGCTCTGTGCCTCTCCAACCCTCCTGGCTTGGCCCTGCTCCCTTCTGCGTCAGCCAGAGATAACCTGTTATTACAGTGCTCCCAAACCACTGTCCCCTGCGGTGCACAGGCCATCACGCAGCACGGCGGCCAAAGCCACTCGCAGACAGAAGGCTCCAGCACTCCTGGCCCCACCACAGCTCCTTCCTCCCCACAGGGCTGGGGCAGCGCCTGTGCCCACGCATGCCAGTGAGAGGGCAAGCAGGAAAAAAGGACAGGAGTAGGAGGGAAAGGAGGAAGAGAAGCTGAGGAGAGAGGGAGAACAAGGAGGAGAGCAGATACCTTCGAGCCAGCCCAAAGTCGATGATCTTCACCATGTGCCCAGTTGCAGCAACGCAGAGGATGTTTTCAGGCTGTAGGGACAGGAAACCCACTGGTTAGAACCCAGCTCCTCACCTGCTGCAGCCCATCTGCAGAAAGGATATTTCTTACAGTGAAGATGGGACGTCCCCAGTATGGAAGATGCACATGGATTTGGTGGCCCATGTATCACAGGGTCCTGCAGAGGAACTGAAGGGGCAGGACAACAGGTCTCTCCGACCGGCACCAGAGCAGCATCGATTTGCAGGAAACCCTCCTGCAGCTCCCTGCAAGGTCATTGCCCTGGGGCTGGCTGGTGTCAAGGAGATGCTACCCCAGGCTGCCCTGCCAGGAGCTGCAGGGCTTGGGCCAGCACGCAGAGCGGCAGGCAGGCTGCCCACAGGCTGTCTCTGTCTCAGTAGCTGCAAACAACAGCTGCCTCCCTTGCCTGCACCTTTGCACCCCTCCCTCTCCCAGACCCTTAGGCAGAGGCCAGCCCCAGCAGTTATTCTCTGCAAAGACTGCAGGCTCTGGGCTCAGATCACACAACACTCCTTTCTGGGCTGGCCCATCCTCCCCCAAGCAGGAGACAGGGCTGCAGGGTGCAGAGGAAAGCTGGGTGCCCCACACAGAGCCCCTTTTGCAGGACGCCACCAGATGCCCCAACCCAGCTACAGAGCCGGGGCCAGCACCAGTGAGCTGGTCTTGGAGATCAGGAGCAGCTGCCACTGAGGCAGAGCTGCCCCCTCTGCTCTTGGCCCTAGTGCTGAGCACCTTGGAGGAGGGCAGCGGTGACTGCTTCCCAGGGCCACCCAGCCCCAGCTCCGCACCTTGAGGTCGAGGTGGAGGACGCGCATGTGATGCATGAAGCGGATCCCCTCGCAGATCTGCCTCACAAACACCATGCAGTCCACTTCTGTCAGGTGGTAGTCATCGTCGATGATCCGCTCAAAGAGCTCGCCACCCTCCACGCTGCACGAGGATGGATCATGGGGTCACCTGGTCTCCCCCCACCTCCTGCCCCAAACACTCCTCTCCAATCCCCCCCTGCCACCTGCCCAGCACAGCTCATGGCCCTTCCCAGACAGCAGAGCTGTGAAGAGGCTCACGGAGAGAATGCCCCTCAGCAGCAAGCAGGAGCTAGCATGGGCAGAACCAAGGTGGAGCGCATGCATGCCAGGGCTGGATACCGCCTTCCCACGGAGAAGGCAGGGTGAGTTATCCTGGGACACCCCAGCTCCCCAGAGCAGAGGTGGGTGACACAGGCCCAGCCCCACCGGGTACAAGCAGTAAGGAGAGCAGGAGCTGTGCAGGAAGGACCCTAGATAGGGACTTGGGTCATCCTCTGCTTTGAGCACAGCTACAGCCAAGGGAGAGACTGTCCTGGGCAAGGCACACCCAGAGACCTGCCTCTGGCCTGTGAGCAAGATGGGGGTAGGTGTCCTAGAGGGGACAGGCAAGGCCTGAGGGAACGTCTCCTGGGGCTGACTGCTTCCGCTGGGTAAGATGGGCCAGAAGGTCTGCTCCCACCTCCAGAGATGGCACAGCCCCTCTGCGACGGTCCCCCTCGTGCAGGCATCAGGCCCAGCCCCTGACCTGCACCCCAGCACTACTCTAGCACTCACAACTCCATGAAGAGGATGATTTCTCGAGGCGTCTCAATGGCATCGTAGAGCTGGATCAGGTTCCGGTGGTTCAGCTGGTTCATCACGTCAATCTCCAGCATCACCATTTCCTGCAGAGCGAGACACACAGCAGCACAGAAGGTACATCAGACCTTGGCCAAGCCACCAGTACAAGGACAAGCCCTGTCACAGCCCTGAGGCCACACCAATCACCACGTGCATGCAAGGGCCAGACATTGCCACGTGCTGGCATGAATGAGGTGGCATGTGACAATGTGGGCAAGAGGAATCCCCCCAGGCAGAGCATGCTCAGACCCCCTCTCCCGCTGCACTTCAGTCACACCTTGTCTTTGGCACCCTGTTTCCGGATGACTTTGGCAGCCAGCTTGAGTCCTGTCTCTTTCTCTGTGCATGTGTGGACTTCGCCAAATTTGCCCCTGTGGAAAGGGAAAGGCAGATACCGTTGGTGGCTGTCCAGGTTCCCAGGGACCCCCAAACTGTTCCAACTCCCTACACAAGTTCGGGGGAAGCTGGTTCTGTGTGCTGCTGGCTTTTCTTAGCGTGCTGTTCTCCACTCTCCTTAGCACCCCTCCTTCCCAAGGCTGCAGGGAAGGACCCCAACACCTTCACTCCACAACCAGAAAAGTCCCATCAACCTGGGGTACTTCTGCTGGGAGGTAGGGCTCTGCCACTCATCTGCCCCAGCCAACACTGGCCACCAGGTAGGAGCCAGCTCTTATTCTCACTGTCCAGCGTGCTTAGCCTTGTACCAAGGGCAGGGGAAAGCACTCCAAAACCAGGTGATAGAGGGTTTCACAAGGATCTCCCACCCCACTGGGGCCCCTTTACTCCCAGAGTCAAGAACACAGAGCTATTGCCAGCTCAGTAGCAGGGCCAGGGGAAAAACCCAAGCGTCCTGCACCTCAGCCCTCCCCACAACCCCAGGGTCCCCTTCTTACCCTCCCAGGATCTCCTTGGTGCTGAGGTTGAACCGGGTGCTCACATTGGCAGATCGCAGGGTGACAATGCGGTGTGCAAAGGGTGCAGGTGGTGGAGGGACATCATCTGTAGAGAGGGAGATGGGCTGAAGGGTGGCTGGGGACCCCAAGGGGTGGCTGGGATCCTCAGGACAACTGGGGACCTGGCCCCGTGCAAGGGTGAAGGCTGGCACCTAGCGGCACAGCTCAGTCAGTGCTTGGGCCCAGCCCACGAGCACAGGATGCTGCCAAGCGTGAAGCCTGGTCCTAAATCAGGGCCTCCCCTGCCTGACAGCAGCTCTGCTGTCACCTTCAGGATCCTGCTGCACTGCTATGGCCTGCTCTGTACTGCTTGTCACCACGTATGCTGCCACCCTGCTGCACGTCCTGCTCACCCTCTCCAGGCCACCATCCTGCACTGTTGTGCTCAACCCCTCCACGCTGCCTTGCTATGCATCACGCTTGCTCCCTTCATGCCACCATCCTGCATGGCATGCTTAACCCCTCCATGCTGCCCTGCTGGGCATCACAATCACCCTCTCCGTGCCACCATCCTGTGTGTCACATTCACCCCCTCCGCACTACCATCCTGCATGTCATGTTTGTCCCCTCCATGCCACCATCCTGCATGGCAGCTTACCGCCATCCTGCACATCACACAGCCCTTCCATGCTGCCCTGCTGTGCAACGTGCTCACCCGCTCTGTGCCGCCATCCTGCGTGTCACGTTTGCCCCCTCCATATGGCCCTGCTACCCACTATCCTGGCCCCCTCTGCATCACCATCCTGCATGGCACGCTCGCCCCCTGCGAACACAGCCCCCGTGCGAGGTACACCCTGCGCACCCAGGCCCAGGCTGCCTCTTCCCCACGCTCCATGCGCAGGGACGGCAGGAAGCAGCTCTTACACGAGCCCCACGAGCACCCTCTGCCCAAGAGCTTGGCACAGCCTGCCCTCCCCGGGCATTCCTGTAAGGACAGCGCAGGACAACGGGACGTGCTGTCCCTTGCCACCCAGCCATGTGGTGGCTGTCACACCTGCTGTCACAGGGACAGGCTCCTCTTCCTCCCCAGCAGCCCTGAGCAGCAAGAAGCGTGCTGTGCTCTAGCTCAGAGAAGCCTGGGGAGTGGACATGACACATTTAGCCCTGTTTACAGTGAAACAGGAGCTCGAAGGCCGCTCAGCAGGCAGCAAGCCAAGAGCCAGTGTCCCGAGAGGGCAGCACAGTCAGCAGGCAGACAGAGCCGGCGTCAGACCCTGGGGCTGCTGAGGGTAGAGGCAGTGGGTCCCAGGGTGCCAGCACCTGCCAGACTGAGGGCAAGGTAGGGATCACATTTCTGGAAGGCGACACGGCCTTACCCAGTATCTCAAAAGGGTCTTCCTTCCCAAAGTCGGGGGTGAGATAAGGGCTAGGTGGTGGCTCTGCCTCTGGCAAGGGGAGCTGCCCCTGGGCCTCGGGGCCTGGCGCCTCCACACCCCCAGGAGCAGAGGCAGGGGCCCCTGCAGGGCTCGTGTCCAAACCAGACTGGGGTTGTCCTGCAGCGCTGGCAGGCTCTGGCAATGTCCTCTCCTCTTGAGTGCCAGCACTCCCCAGGGCAGGGCCAGGCTCAGCTGTGGGGACAGACTGTTCTGGAGGCTGCAGGTCTCCCAGGGCCATCGGGGCAGGGCCAGGCTCTGTGGCAGATGCTGCTAGACTTTCTTTTGCCTGCGCTGCTGTGGTCTCCTCCGGTATCATCTCCATCACAGTTGCCTCCACCCAGGGCTGCTCTTCCCTAAAAGCAGAAGGAGCAGGTGAGAGCAGGGCCCAGCTGAGCCCAGCAGAGGCGAGCTCCAGAGCAGCACCCAGCACCCGCCCCCACCTCTGCCCAGAGGACCCCAGGCACTAGGACAAGGGGAGTAGCGAGGGGAGAGAACCTCGTCCTGGGAGGATGCCAACTGTCTGGGCAGTCACTCTGGGGACAGTTTCCCAGGGGAGGACGAGCAGCACGCACAGGTACCTTTGGCAGGAGGCTGGGCAGCTCAGGCTCTGCTGCAGAACTGGACGCACTAGCTCAGGCTTGTCAGCCTCTTTCTCCGCCTTTGCTGCTTTCTTCCCTCCATCCTGTGCCTTTGCAGCAGTTGGGGCTTTGTCCTTTGCAGCTTTCTTCCCTCCATCCTGAGCCTTTGCTGCAGCTGGGGCCTTGTCCTTTGCAGGCTCTTTCCCTCTATCCTGAGCCTTTGTTACAGTCGGGGCTTTCTCTGCCTTTGCAGCTTTCTTCTCTCCATCCTGCGCTTTTTTAGCAGCTGGGGCTTTCTCCTTTGCAGGCTCTTCCTTCCCTCCATCCTGAGCCTGTGCTGCAGACAAGGCTGTCTCCTCTGCCTTCCCTCCTTCAGCCTTTGCTGCAGCTAGGGCCTTCTCTGCCTTTGGACCTTTCTCATCTCCGTCCTCAGCCTTCACTGCAGCTGAAGCCTTCTGCTCTGTGGGCTCTGCCTTCCCTCCATCCTGAGCCTCTGCTGCAGCCAGGGCCTTCTCCACAGGCTCTACCTTCTTGCCTTCAGGCTCTCCTGCAGCCAGAGCCTCCTCTTTTGCAGGCTTTTCCCTCCCTCTGTCCTGAGCTTCAGCAGCAGCTGGGGCCTTTTGCTCCATGGGCTCTGCCTTCCCTCCTTCAGACCCTCGTGCTGCTGAAGCCTTCTCCTTTGCGGGCTCTTTCTTCCCTCCATCCTGAGCCTCTGCAGCACTTGGGGTCTTCTCTTTTGAAGGCTCTGTTGTCCCTCCTTCAGACTCTTCTGCAGCCACCTTCTTTCCAGGTTCTTTCTTCCCTCCATCCTGACTGTCTGCAGCATCCAGGGCTTTCTCTTTTGTGGGCTTTTCCTTCCCTCCACCACCCTGATCCTCTGCAGCAGCCGGGGCCTTGTCCTCCGCAGGCTCTGTCTTCCCTCCTGCAGGCTCTGCTGGGGCAGGCTGGGCTGCACTGCCCTTCGCTTCAGGTGGGGGCTTTCTACCACTGCCCCTGGTGTCAGGAGCGCTGCCTGGCCCACCGTCCTGCTCCATGGGAAGAGTCCACGGAGCCCTGCAGCCCCTGGCACGTCGCTCCTAGCTTCAGCGAAGCTTCTGCAGGAAAGAGGAGAGAAGGTAACAGTTCCTCCCGCACAGCTCTGCAGGGGCCCAGCTCACCCCCAAAAGGGGCGCATCGGGCCTCAAGCAGCGTTTCTGCACCTGCAGCCCCACATCAGGGCCGTGGTCCCTAAAGAGCAGCGACCTGCTGCCAGCCCGCAGAGAGGCCATCCCTCACTCCCTGCCACCACGCAGGTGCCATCGAGCCGGGCCCCACACAGCTGCCAGTCCCTGTGCTGTCCCATCGTGCCCCTTATCTACAGTGCAGTGACAGACTGATGGTCTGGCACCAGCTCCTGTCATTGCCACGGGGCCTCTGGGCGTGCAAATGGGCAGCGCAGCCACGGTGCCCCCTACGCCAGGGCAGGAGATGTCAGGTCCGGCCTAGGCTGGCCCATGGGGATCAGGCGGGGAGAGCGTCCCCGGGAGCTGCCAGCAGAGCACAGCCCCCCCACCGCTGCTGCATAGGCACGGCGCAGGTCTAGCCCTGCACAGGCAGAGCCTGGTCTGCTTGGAGGCCCCGTGAGCCCCCGGCCCAGCAGCCGCAGCCCTGCTGCTGTCCCCCTGCGCACGCTGCGCTTGCAGATCGCCAGGTCACTGCAGTTCCTGCCCGAGCCGTCCCTGGCCGAGGGCTGCAGGGCCTCAGGCAGCACCCATCAGTGCCCAGATCCTGGTGCAGGCTGCCAGGCCAGCAGCGCCAGCGCAAGCCGCCATCGTGTCTGCTGTGGCCTCAGAGCACCGTTACCCTGTTCCCTGGGCTCCCGCAACCCTACCTCCTGCCCAGCCACCGGACCGGAATAAGCACCAGTCACAGTCCTGAAACACAACTCCTTGCTCAGCCTGTGTGACTGTCCCCAAGGCAGGGAGGGCCCATCCCAAAAAAAACCATGCCAGTAACTATTCTAGTAACAGAGGAGTCTCCTGCTGGTTTTACTGGGACAGGCACTGTTAACGAGAGGCAGAGAGCTGCAGAGAGAGGTTTCCAGCGGAAGGTCTGCTTCCACGTGCGGACTCAGCACAGGGACGCTCGGGCGGGGGGAGCCAGCAGAGCTGGGGAGGCAGCAGCACCCTTGCAAGCAGATGCATTACATTCAGCTCCCTGGATTCAGGGCTTGGGTTTCCCACCCTGGGGCCATACAGAGGTGCTGTGAGCTTGAACACAGGCAGAGCAGGCAGCCATGGGGACCCCACCACCAGCACGTACAGTCCCCCGGTCCCTTACCTGGGGTTTCTGTTGCAGAAGGCAGTCAGAGCTGGTGGGAGGGCAGCATCCGCAGTGTGGAAGCGCCTGGCCAGAGTGGCCCCTTCTATACTGGGTGTAACAGAGCTGGATTAGTGTGGGGAGAGAAGTATCCTTTACACCAGTAGGAGCCGTTCCGCTTCGCCTTTCTCACCACCTGTTGCTGCTGGAGCCCATTCAAAGGGCACTCCACTCTTCCCTGTCCTCCTGCCCAGAGGAGCTGGGAACGCAAACAAACAGCAAACAGATGACAGAGCCACCTCCTGTCCCCAGCAAAGTCACCATGCTAGAGGCTCCCGAGCACAGGCCAGAGGGGTAGGGAGGGCTGGCACGAGGCGGGTCTGCGAGGGAGCTCCCCAGAAATGCGCCTCGTGGTGCTCACGCAGAGGCTGGGCTGTCCCTTGCTGCTGGGGCCAGCCAGGCCATAGCCCTGACCTCGCCAGACACAGTCCGAACAGTCAGAGTCAAGTGCTTCCAAGGCACTTGCAGATGCCTCAAGCCAGTCACTAGCCCCCATGAAGAGAGGGAGCCCTGGAGCAGACAGCTACAGTGCTAACTGGGCTGGGACCCTCTCAGACAGATAGAAGCCCAGCACTACTGAGCTGCTGTCAGCTCTGCCCGCCTGCACCAGTCCTTCTGGAGATCGCCGTCTCCAAATGGTCCTTCTCTTGGCCAGAACAACGCAGTGCCCCTTCGGCACGGCCAGCTCTGACGAGTGCTTCTGACCACCCAAAGCAAAAAGCAGAATCAGCTGGGAATCCCAGCATTGGCACGTGTCACCCCCTAGACTGCTGTGGTCTTCCCTGGGAACAAGTTTGAGGGGTCTAATTTGCTGCAAAACTAATTTTGTAGGTTAGGGACACAAGCAAGAGAATTGAGGGTTTCTGCAGGATGGGTCAGGCCATGCCAAAGGTGCACTGTGTGCTGCCAGTTCTCGGCCCCTCACAGCACCGGCTGTCAGAGGCCAAGCAGGCCTGAAACCCTCAGTTTGGTGAGCTGCCCCAGTAGTCAGTGGCATGGAAAACCAGTGGCGGAGAGGGACACAAGGAGCTTAGCAGCACCAAGAGCTGCAGAGGTTGCAAGTGGAGCTGGCCCAGCCTCAGCAGAGCCAGCAAGGGCAGGACTTGGCTACTCTGGCTTTGATCACGGGCCTTTTCACTCCACGTGATGGCTGGCAGAGCCCTGACTAGCACATTCTGCATGGTGAAAGGCAAAACTGTCCCAGCCCCAAATTCGCTCTCTAGGTTTGAAGAAGTCTGAAACAGAAGAGCATTAAGGGGAAGGGAACAGCCTGCTCTCATCACCTGGAGGCGATGAGCAGGACAGGGGACACACACAGTCTCCTAGCACAGCAGTCTTGCCTGAAGCTGATTTATTCCCAGGGCTATCCCAGGTTTCTGCCTTGCTCTCCCACCCAGCAGAGCCACAATGCCACAATTACTCTAAACCTTTGGACTTATGAGCGAAGAAAGCATTGCTCATAAAGGGTACGCAGGCAACGATTTGGTTTCTCAGGTTTCTGCTGGGGGTTGAGGTGGTTATTTGAGGCTTGCAGTAGGAACCCCCAGGTAACTGAACCCAAGCCTCCCCTGCCAGTACTGCTGGGTAAAACGATTCCAATAACACATGCTCTCAAAAACCGAGAACACCAATTTATCACGTACCGGCAGCAGGATCGCTAGCACAGCCAGTGCAGCATGGAGGATGAAGGGCTCAGCCCCTCGCCTGCATCTGTCACTCTTTTGAGAGGGGACAGAGGAGGCCTTGGCTTGGTGATGCACAATAAAACAGCGAGAGCAGCTTGCGATAAGAGAAAGGACATACCACAGGCCACTTCAGGTCAGGCATCTGCTCCCGGAGCTACCCCAGCACGAGTCATGCTCCTGGCCACTTTCCAAATCACTCTGTACCTTGGTCTTCCCAGCTGGGAAGTGGAGCAGCATCACCCTGCTCCTCCATGGCAGGCACCAGAGGTTTCTCGAGGGCCACAGAGTGTGCACTCTCCCGGGAAGACGAGGCAGCAAAAGGCTGAGCAGTGGTGCTTGCTCAGCTGGAGCAGTGCTTTCCCAGGGGCTGGGTCAGGGTTGGCCAGGTGCCTCCGGCAGGGCAGGAGTCAGGGCTGAGATTACCTCAGGGTTCCCCAGCTTGGCCAGGGTTTCCCCAGCTGCACAGCCAGGGCCTTCCTCCCGAGGTCTCTCTCCCGCTGCTGCTTGGAGTTCACAAGCCTTGAGTCATGCCCGACACCAAGCCCCAGCTGCTCCCGGCGCATTGCTTGTACACAGCCTCCCTGAGCAGAGGCCCGAGGGGCAGAGACAATGCACAGCTCTGCACTGCTGCAGAGCTGAGGCTGGCAAACACACGACAGGGAGCTCAGGAGTGGTTCTACCTCGTACAGAGCACCTCCATGGAGAACATGCTACATCCCGGCAGGGCGAGACATGCCAGGGAGGACAGGAAGGGGCTCAGGGCAATTACAGGGCCCAAGCAAAGATACCAGAGCTTCTGCTAAACACTTCCTTCCCACAGGCAGGGAGGCTGGTAATACCCCACTCAAGGAGAGCCTCATTTGAGCAGAGGTTTCTGATCTTGGCACAAAACTGCTGCCAAAACAGGCCTTACAACAAACCTGGACAGGAAGAGGTCCAAGAGAAACCTTTAAAAGGACCTGGACCATCCTCTTTCCTAAGCAGCTGTAATGGAAAACAGGAGGTAAGGTGCGACCTTTGCAACTACAACACTGCCAGCCAGCATCACACCCCAGTACTTAATATAGGAGAGACCAGGGCTGCAGCTAGCCCCACATCAAAGCCCTGCATACCCTGAGGGGGTAGTTTTTAGAGAACCTCTCCTCCAGTGGGTCCAGCCCAGTAGAGAGATTCAAAGCTCATGGTATAGCAGGACAGATTAACACTCAGTACCAGGTTCCTGCAGGCCTCTACTTACCCCAAACAAGCAGTCCAAGCTCTGGGAGATGCAGGTCAGAGCCGATAAGCAGCAGTACTTCTTTGTGTTGTCAAATCCTGGCTCCTAACAAATCATCAGCTTCTGTATGTCAAGTCAAGCTTTGCCTGATGAACTGTGGTTCATGGGTGGCATTCAGTTAAGAGCAAGACAAGCTGGGATCTGTACAAGGCAGTCCTGTATCTCCTGGAGATGCTGCTGTCCTGCCTCTGCCCATCCTTGGGTTGCTGGAGGGAATCACATAGGCCTACAGAGCTTCATGCAGGAATCACCAGCCAGCAGGAAAGACATGAGAGAAGGGCTGCAACTTCTCTTGTTTCTGCAGAAGAGACCACCAGTGAGTAGAGCAAGGAAGAAAAGTTTTCCCCAGTGCCTTTCCCTACCTCAAACTGAAATATCAGGGAAGAAACAAGTAAATTTACAGTTTCTATGTTAAGTACCTTCCTACCTCCCTGGGACCAGCTGGCAAGTCAGGACCACTCTGATTTATCCCAGGAAGGGCTAAGGAAAGTGAATTTCTGTTCCGAAGTTGCAGGCTGGGTTTCAGAGGGCACACTGAGGTTGTCCCATTCCAGCAGCCCCAAGGCCACAGCAAGGTGCTCAGCACAGAGCCATCACCCTGACAGCATTTGAAGGAAGTGACATTTGGAGGACTAAAACTAGAAGGCCACGTTTTTTTCTATGTCTCTAAATTGGCCTTACTGTGAAGGCTGGGCCCTGGGGTGCCCCTGGCAGGGTCCCTTCCAAGGTCAGTCAAATTTTTTCTTCATGCTCCAGGGAAAAAGAGTATAGGTACAAGCTGGACAAGGTGTTTTTTGCAATAGAGATTTAGGTTTTTTAATATACCTCAGTTACAGCAACTGGGAAGATTTTTTTTTCCCCACTATCAAACAAATAAGTCCTCAAACGTTTCACATGGCAGGTTTGCGACAAGACCTCAGCGTACTTACTGCAGTCTCCCACAGTGACACATTCGAGACATCTTCCTCAGGAGCAGTTGCTGCAGGAACAGCCTGAACAGACCTGGCAAGCAGCTTGCTAGAGGGCTGAGACCACAGCCACGCAGAGGCTCTGAAAGGAAAACAGCAATTAACTCGTGTTCCCCACAGCCAGTTCCACTCAGGCCACAGCAGCAGCACCAGCTACCTTTGTCTCTGACTGCAGGCAGGAGCCAGAGCCCTCAGACAGGTATGCATCTCACACATGGGAGAGAGGCTACTTGTTTCTGATGGCCAGCTGGAAAGCAACAGGAACCAGCTGATACCAGTGTTTTGTCCTGCTCAGAGGATTCCCTCTCCATTGCCTTTGCAAGGAAGGGTGCCTCTCTTTCTTTCTTGCTACTCATCCTTAGGAGCTGCTGCAACCATCTTGCAGTAACTTGCAGCCCTGCTGTGTAAGAAACACAAGAAGCAAAGTTTAAACTAAGGAGAAAGTGAAATTTGTAAAGGAGATATCTCCTTTAACAAACCCAGTAGCTCTGAAAGCAAAACTAGCAAATCCTTAAGCAGTGCTGTGGTAACAGAAGCATCTTAGGTATCTACCACCATAACCACAAACATTTTCTCTAAAGCAGGTAGCCTGGGGCTTTCCAACAGGGTTCATACACTCTTGTTCCATTCTTTGCAGCTCAGATTTGTGGTGCCAGCAAGCCTGGCTCATCTCAAGCTGATGAACTTTCCTCTTAAGAGATTAAAGATAATTAACTGAGAACCAATAAGGTTCACACAGGAGCAAATGCACTGCTTTAACCACCCTATAAACGATGTGACAGAAGTGCTGATACAGTTGTACACATGTAGAAGTTTGAGCATCACTGGTATCCACGGCTCTCGGGGACTGCGGAATCTCGATTGCGCTCTCAGAGCACAGCCATCATTCCTTGTCCCCGAGCAGCATTCCTGCTGACTCGGAGGGCAGAGGCACAAAGATAGCAAAAGCAGAGTATGGCTGTGCTGCTGCTTTCACGCACACTGGCAGGAATAACTTGTGAGACCACACAACTTGGACAGAGGGACTCTGCCCCCTGACTACCATTGCCAATGAACAGTTTAGAATTCTCTCTCCTTTTCTTTCAAGCAAGGACTGCCAGACATCTGGAAGCCACCTCTGTTGCTTCAGCCACGTATTGCCACGTCTTTGCGAGCTTTCTGCTCTCAACAAGCTAGGATTAGAAAGAGTGCATCCATTTACCATGCAAGTGAGAAAGAGGCAATACCCCATAGCTATGCCACACAGGTCTTCGGGCCATTTGAATTGGCTCTTGCTTTGAGCAATAGAAGTTAGAATAAAATTCTCCAACAAGATCAGGAGAGCCTGCCAGAAAAACAGCAAGCTTCCTGGTGGTGCTTTCAAATTTTTTAGAATCTCATGTGAGGGATAACAGAGTTCGTATGCAGGGATGAAGCCTTAGGACAAGATGAGGAAGTGAGGCTGTAAGGAAGAGCAGGCATTGCACTGTCCTGGAAGTCTTAACAACGGTTGTTCAAGATGAGAGATGCATGAAGGAGGTTTAGTTTTCAGGCTGCCCCATGATTTGGCACTTTTAAGAGATAAAATTCATTCACAATCAAAAGGAAATAAGTTGAGTGAAAACACAGTCCTCTCACAAGAGAGATTTATAGTATAAGGACAAGAATCACCTGTAAACTAGGACTTCAGACACTCTGGTCTGAAAACCCACACTCAGATGATCAGCATGGTGCTCCTGTCTCTCTAAAGCACAGGAAACAAACCAAACACCACCACGGTTTCTCGGGCAGTGGGATTTCCTCCTCCCTCCCCCCCCCAAACCATTCAGGAATTTAAGCCAGAATTTTTACATCAGCTCTAGCTGGAAAACAGACTGTCCCGAGGATATCTGGCAAAGCATCAAGCATGCTAGTTCCCTAGCTACATGGTTGTCAACTTAAGCAGCACACACTTTAACCTTTATGCTTTTCATGGGTAAAGAAGCTTCTTTACACAGCCAAGTCCTGTCTGTTCTCCAGGAAACTCTATACCTTGTCTAAATCAAGCAGCACAGCAGACTGTGAGGCAGATGGCTTCCAGACGAGAACAACCTCCCCACCTGAATCCTGGCCATGGCACTGTAACATAAGCCAGCCAGCCTGTCTGTCCTGGGAGGGACCAACCCAGACATGTAGTCAACAGCTTAACTGCTTCTATCAGCACTAAGGACTTCCCTGGACAAACTATCATCATGTTGTGACAGGTCTGATCAAGGTGATGGAGAAAGGGGGGAAAAAATCCCACCATCATCCTAACAGAATCATTGAAGAGCTATGCTCACAAAGAATACATGTTATCAGCAACACAGCTGCCAGCAACGTCACTAGGAAATACTGAGTGCTGATTGGAAGCATCAGGAAGATAGAATTAGGAGGAATGCATCCTGGAACTGCTCTGCACACACACACAGCAGCCAATATAACCAGCTGCTAGCTGAGGGTCAGGGTACCTCTGCTAACGGTCTTTGCTTGTTAGCTTCACATCAGGCTAGCACTACACAGTCAGCAAGCTACACCAGCAGGGAAGCAAATGAGAACATTCAGCTCTTCCAGGATATTGTCTATACGTTTGCTCAACTGAAGCAGTTTTTCCAGCATGTCAACGCTTCCCTCCTAATTAAAAAGGCAGATTACACCAACCACACTTCATCCGTCAGCTCATGAGAATCCACTGGGTGACTTCTGACAGCTCTGCCAAGTGTCTTATATCCCTGTACAGCACAGGGACTTGAGGCTCTCTTTCACTAAGTTTGCAGTGTATGAGGAATATAAGAGGCAGTGCTTGCAGTAAGAGGTAATGTCTTTTATTAGACCAAATGATATAGTTGGAAAAAAACTGACAAGCTGTCAGGCACACAAACCTTTCCTCAAGTCTGAAACAGAAGCCATGTAAGGCATTCATGGAAATCCAGCTGTTCCATCATTCACAGATCAATATCTGCTCTAGCTCATCAGTCTTGTTATGCTGCTCGCCTTTACATTCTTCCATTGCTCATCATCATTTAGGCTTTCCTGACTCTCCATAAACATTTGCTGTTACTGCTGCTATCCACACTGCTCCACAGGAACTGGCACGCCAGGCTGCAACAGAAACAGTACTTCTCTTGACAGCATATTCAAGCTCCTTTGTGAGTTTCCTTTCTAGTAGATCATATGGAATATCTCCACTGGGACAGCAATAAACTTCAGAAATACTGAGGAAAAATCTAGATGCATTTGGTCAGATTCATGCAGATCTGAGTAGTTTAAGAAAAGGATGCTTACAAGTTTTTCTTGGTCCAGCTGTTCTTGTAAACTGTATTTCAGTAGGGCTGTTAAAGTTAGCTGTGACAAACGGTCTTTTTGGTCAGGCTATCGCTCTTGATAATCCCTCACAAAGTTATTCTCAGATCAGCAATATGGAACTGTTGGCCAAGTTAGCAAAATGCAGCTTAAGCCAGTCTATATGACTTGGTCAATCTTTCAGGACCAGTTCTGCCACAGCCATTTAACTTTGTTCCTGTAAAGATCATCAAGAGACGGCTAGGAAAAGCTGAAACTTAGGCATAAAGGAGTCTTGTCTCTTAGCTCACCATTTTGAGAATGCTATGCTGTTACAGGGTGCATTCATCTTTTAGTATTAACATGCTCACGAATTCCCTTGTTTTCTCGTTCCTCATTTATTCTCCCACTGCACAATACAAGAGTTCTTATGCTTATAGTGGGGATGATTTTTCCTCTCTTTTAATCCAGTCAAGAGTTGGAACTTCAAGGGACTGGTGCCCTTTGAAAAGCTGAAGCCTAATACACTCATACAGAATACACATTTCTTGTTCACTGCTGGTTGTAGACTGCAGCTGCTTTTCACTGTAATGATATCCCTTGAGCATTGTACTCTTAAGAATCCCTGCAAAAACATCTTCAGATAAAATAAATGCTCATCTTTGAATTTAGCTCTCTGAGGACTTTCTGCCTTTATCATCTCTCTCAAATTAGGAGAGAAACAGTAGCAGTAGAACAGTAACAATTGCCTGGATAATGACGGACAGTACCTATTGCTATACCCCTTGGTCAAAGTCCAGCACAGAGTTTGAACACTTCTCTTCTCTACCCAAAAGAGACCCAGAACAAAAGGCTGCACAACTGCAAGAATATTCCTCCAATGGTATCCAAATCTAGAGAAAAATGAGAGGTAACGTTTTCCAATAACCCCCAAACAAGAAATAGCTTGCCCTACCTGCACAAGTTGATAATTCAGAGCTCCCCACGTTTTAATCTCTTCCAAACAGCTCCATAACACCAATGAGCAGCCCAATTCACACTAACTCCAGCAAGTGATAAAGGTAAGAGACCCGCAAACATAACCCGCGAGGAGAGTCAGAGCCTCAACGCCATTACAGCCATGAGAAGCCAAGCCAACGTAGCAAAGAGTTATACTCTGCCAAGCCCGAAAAAGAGGGCTTGCTTTCATTCTTTCATCCAAGGGCTTTAAGTATACCCCTTTTAAGTATGCTGTATCAGAGATGCAAGCCATTTTTCCACTAAGGAAATAGCTTTACATCATGATCACTTACATTAGTGGAGCAAGTATTAGCAATACAGACATGTCAGAGGGCAGCAGTTGCGACTAAGTCAGATGACTAAAATCCAGAGCATCGTTTGGAATAGTTGTATTCCTAACCCCTTCTTGCTCTTGCAGGCTTATTGAGCTAACATTCTTGTTAAGGAATGTTAGGAGGAAAAGCCTCAGCGGAGTCTTAGTAGGCTTGAAAGCCTATCACAATGGTAAGATAAGAACACATTCTTAGTAAGCCTTAACCTAAATATGATCACCGCTTTATGATGCTAGACGTTTTGTCCTCCAGCACATCAGAACACTTGGTCTATATTTAGTTGTGCCAGCCATGCTAGACCGGTTAGGAGGAGACAATGCATCTTTAGCCAACGTTACTGCGCTGGCACGAGCCAGGGACGCAGCTAACAGCAAGAGTTATTTGCCAGTTAACCGATTCCCCAAATAGAATGACTTCAGCTCTAAAACAACAGAAAGTTTAATGCTCTAATATACACAGGGAACTACTTTAAAGCGTGGGCAAGATTCATATTAGCATTCATGTAAACATCAATAAGAAAGGTCAGACTTGCAATATTCTGGCTTGGAAAGCCTCACACTACTTACATAATTCAAGCTTACTATGTACTAAAAGGCTAACAAATGGCAACTCAAAACCAGTACTTAGAGGAAAGAAGTCAAGGCAGCTCTTCCAGATGCACATGTCCTTGTATGTCTGCTGAGTGCCCTTTACTGAAATCTCTTCTGCAGGAAAGGGATTCGGCCCACTAGCAAGAGATGTTGATCAGATTACGAATTTTTATTTAGTTCAAGTACACAATGTTTGTATACAATATCAAAACCTGGTTTAGTCTTTAGAGAATAAGATGTCTAGACGTGAAGCGAGCCATGGACTAGATGGCACTGTCTGTATGCTGTGCCTCAGCCATCTGCCTCAGAGGGAGTTAAACTAACTGATATAAGAATAACGGAGCCAAGCGTAGGATTTGAGAGTGAAGAGTCACATAAAAACAACTGTTCTCTCTGCCCACCAAGAGAGCAGGGAGAGATAGGCTCCCTCTCCCACTATCACATGGATGCATATCAGCACCGGAATCTGTCTGAGAAGTTGGGAGACTTCGGCATAGTCAACGGCTGGTCACTGGGTTTCACCTCCACACTGCGGTATTTGCGGATTGGGTTTGCCTTGTGAACCTGCAAAAATCAAAGACAAAATTAAAGAACACGGCTGCAGTTATGCTGAAGCTAAAACATGCAGGCTAGCCATCAGTGGGATGCAGTCAGGCATCTGTCTACAAGACTATCACACTGCCTGAGGCAGTGCAGTGAGCCACCAAGAGCATGCAAAACATGCTTTAGGGTTTAGGGGTTCCGTAGTGCACTCAAGTTATTCTGCAGCAACCATTAGATGTGTATATCTGAAAAAAAATCATCAGCAGCCTCAGCAGAGCTGATTTTTGTTTTTTTTAGTTTGCTTTGTTTGTTTTAAGACTAGTGGTAAAGTTAGCAAGGAGTCAGCTTGCCATAGCGAGGACTAGGGAGTCCTAATGCATCCCAAAACTGCTATTAGTTCTTCTAGCATATTCACACATCCCTTTGGGTTACATTGCAACCCCCACTGAGAAGCAGCTCACTTACCAATTCTTGTCTTAGCTTAGCAACTTCTTCCTTTTCACGCTCCTCTTCTCGCTGTCTAGCCTGTTCTTGAAGCCTCTCCCTTCTGGCTTCCAGGTCTGCCAGTCGTTTTTCAAATTCTTGCCGCTCTTTAGCCCTTTTTTCTGTTGCCAGCTCAAAGCCTTCAGGAACTATGGAACCAGAAAGGCTCTCTAAGTTTAGAAATAGAGGGGATAACATTGGTGCAAAGACAGTCAGGTAAAGCGGCACGATACTAGTGTCACATGGAACCCTCCCTCTGGAGCACTCCGTATTGTAAGGGTTGTTAGTGGACATCACTGGGGTTCTGGGGAAAAGAAAAGCTTAAGCCCAAATGTAAGAAGTACTAATGCAGGCATTACCTCTGTCATGGTTATTGTCATGTGAAGAGCAAGCACATAATTGTTAGTACAAACAAGTTTTTGACTGGTTCTACATCCTATGAAGTTTCCAGCTCATACAAACCAAGCTGTGGATGCCTCCATCTCATTACAAGTGGGAAGGAAAGACTGACAGCTGCTGCAGAAATGCCAGCTGTCTCTGGCAGGGAGCTCCTTGCATGCTATTTACCCTTATCCCAAGCTAGCATGCATCAATCATCTGCCAATTGTAGCATAGCTGTTAATACAGCTGCCATGTTAGTGCTCAGGGACAGGGGGGCAGTGAAGAGGAAACTCCCCCGTTCCCTGGGGACATAGGCTGTTAAGGGTTTAGTTGATTAAGTGCACAGCAATATTGGCTATGCCGATAAAGAAGAGGCATCAGCCTGTTTAAGCATCATTTAATTGCATCAATTCTGAATTATCAGCCAAGCCTGCATAGCAAGTACTTGTAACTCCACCTGATAGCAGCTTATTTTCCTTTTTGGGCACAAAAGGCTCCTGGTGCACCACTGTGTTGGGACGAGCTTTAAAACATGCTGCCTCTTTCTGCCTTTTCAAGTCTTCTTTAAGCTGCATGAGAAGAGAGCCTGTCAAGGGTCAGGCATAACAAAAACCACTATCTCCCATCCCCCTAGACTTCAGCTCTCCCAACACTGGAAAAGTTGGTTTGATTTCAGATTAAAATCACTCGCAAAGAAAATGATATTAAAGCCAAAAAGAGAGATCTCACTCTGCCCGTTAGTTACTTTTGCCAAAAACGACCTGAAGAACAGCTTCAGCTCTCAAAGCAGAAGAGTTTTCAGGTATTCACTGCAGACTCCACATGAAAAAAGTTGTATATTATTATGTCAATATA
The DNA here is from genome assembly GCF_040807025.1 of Struthio camelus. Lineage (NCBI taxonomy): Eukaryota > Metazoa > Chordata > Aves > Struthioniformes > Struthionidae > Struthio > Struthio camelus. The sequence continues at coordinate 18,534,329 of NC_090959.1, read as the reverse complement.
TCTGAAAGCACAGAAACAGTCAGCAAAGGGATCCAGCCCCACACAGTTGCCCTCTAGAAAGTACCCCCTAGCTGGTTTAGGCACTTGTGGAAAATCCCACCACTAACCATACAGGGAAGGAAAAAAAAAAAAAACAACACACACACACAAATTGCCAAACCCTAACCCATAGTGCAAGGCTCTTGCGAAGGACAGAATAATTCATGGCTCAAACTACTCCTCAAACCCCGATTAAGCTGAAGCAGGACACACTCTGAAGTTGAGCACAACTCTGACTAGCTAATTTAAGCCTCTTCATAGCTGTTATCCTTTTCATCCTACCTGCTGTTTCCAATTCTGTAGCTTGGCAGCTCCCCGTTCATCAATCTGCAGATTGAAGGGCTCAGGCTGAGTTGGGTTTTTGACCTTTTTTTCCGGCAGCTTGACACGGTCAAAGTAAGGCAGAGGCAGTGCCTTGAACTTTGGCACCTGAAAGAAACAACTTGAAATATTTTTTGCCCTTTTCTCAAAGGCACATAGCTTTGGAAGTTTAACAGCCAATAGCAAGAGGCAAGTCCTGCAACACCCTTTTTATTTAAGGAATGGAATCCAAGGTATTTATTAGTTCTTACCTCTTCCTTTTGCAATTCTTCTATTTTTTTCTCTTTCTGTATTAGCCGCTCTCTGTCACGAGAATCAAAAGAGAAGGGGCAAACTTCCACGTGCCGCTGCTCTGGCATTTTAGGTTTGAAGGGCACTCCATAATGTGGCATAGGGTTAGCTTTGATAACAGGCACCACTTCCTTTTCCTGGAGAGATATTAGTGTTAGTACCTGACATTCTTATATGTGCCAGAGCTGAGATTTTTGCAGAAAGACTACTGCTCCTGCTAAACAAAGCCACGAATACTAGAGTTCTTTTAGTAAGGATCAGAGACAGCATTAAGAAAACACTCTGAACACTGCAAAATTAGAGATCCAGCTATCACTTTATAAGCATCCGGAACCACAGACAAGCTTTTTATCTTTCCGAAACACTGTCAGTTCTTGTACTCATCCAAATTAGACCGTAACACCATATTCGTGATTACCTTTTCTTCATCTTTGCCAGGCATTCGTGTTCTGCTTTTCAAGGTGAAGGCTGGAGATCTCGGCACTGTAACAGGAAGCGCTTTCTTCTCTGGAACACCCTGTTCAGAAAAGCCAGCAAGAAGTCACCCAAGACAAAATACTCAAAAAAAGAGACAAACAAACAAACAAGCAAGCTAGAGGGAAGTAACCTGACAAAACAGTGTGTATTCATTGCAGTTCTTACCTAACAAGAGATAAGGTCTATTAAAGATTATTAAATACATAATGCAACATAGCCAGGGATATTTTGAAGCTAACTGCCCCTCAGTCCTAATTTCTGAGTCTGAAATATTACTAAATTTCTTACCACAACATCCTCCAAGATTTTAGTTGGACACGGCCTGGAATGAAATTCAAAGCGCTCTTCTTCCTGTTGCTTCTTACTCTCACGCTCCTGAATCCTTTTTTCTATTTCTAGCTCAAAGCCAATGGGCTGCGTGAGTTCCTTCACAGGGGGTTTCTTGGGTAGGATCGGTCCACCCTCTAAGATTTTGGGATCGAGCTCCCTTGCTCTGAATTTGTACCTATGCAGGAAAAATAGAGACAGTCACCTATACATTGCCCATGACACAATGCAGCTTCTAGCAAGTGGCTTCTCTCCAAACAAAAAAGAAGCAGTTGTGCCACATGCACATAGTGTGAAGCTCTAGTTAACTAACTCCTCCTTTGTTTTTGAAAAGGCTTTGAGGTCTACCTCAGGGATTGCTTTATTGGAAATCCACAAAGTTTGGCTACAGCACGGTTTCAAACTGTGCATGGGCAGTACAGCTATACTGGGTTAGCTTTACTAAAGATAAGTTGTGCTCAACAGCTGTCCTGAGAGCACCTTCTTCAAAATTGGTTACTTTTACATCTCTATGTTCAATACCACAGCCTTGTGCACAGGCTTGAAGAATCTCAGTGTCTCTATACTATTTATTCTTTTACACAAAAGAGGTGTTCCTGAGAAGTGGTATTTTGGCATGTGAAAGGGAGATTTCTAGGGTGTGGTATGCTTCTCTCTCAGAGAGAGAAAAAAGTCAAACTTTGCTTACTGCTGAATTTTCTCTATTTCCTCTTCTTCCAACTCTGCTGCACTTTTGCAAGTTACAGGTCTGAAGCGCTGCTTTGTTTGAAGCATAGGTGTTTTAGGGTGTGTAAGACGAGTCTTCAGTGGCTTTCCTGGAACTGGGCCTATAAATTCAAGTCACAGAGACTAGCAGTCAACGGTAAGGCTTGCAACAGGCATAGACAATTTGCTCAGTACAATAGCTAAAGCATCTTTCTTTCCTCTCATCATCTCTGTGGACTGCCTGCTGGCTAACATCACCGAAACTGCTCACCTTCATCAGATTTCCTGCTCCTCAAATGGTAACGAGAGGGCGTGCGTTTTTGGAATGCTTCTACCTGCTGAGCAAGGGACACGTATTCTGATGTAGCTTCTTCAAGTTTTCTTTTGTTTCCCTGGGACAGATTGAAAGGCTTGGGGATAGTGGGTCCCTTTGGCATTCGAACCTGGAGACAAGAACAGCTATTTAACAGCAGCATGGTTCAGCGCCACTTCCTTTCCCCACTGATACACGTTATCCGTGCCTTCCTCTTATTCAGGAGGGGATAATACTTAACATTAGATAGAAGTTATGTAACTGTCTACACATGCATGAATTCAGCATATCAGACTGTATTAAGTGGAAGATTAAGGCTTGAAACATAACTACTGGAAGGCCTGACATGAATGGACTCCTTATTCCAAGAGAGTCCTTTTAAAGTCTTACAGTAGTGCAGATATGCAGTAAGCTAACAGGTATACATGCTTTCTCTTTATGTATCTGCCAGCTGAACAGGTTACCAGCATCCTGTAGGTTGCAAGAGCAGCAAGGAGGTGTCAAGAATTAGCCAGTGGATTGTTGGCAATACTCTGGCTCTCACCGGAGAAGGAGGATGCTTCCTCAGTACTGCTGCAAAATCCAGTTCCTTGTACTCATTTCCAGGCTGGCTTTCTACATGTTGTTTAATCCTCTCTTCTGTGCAGAAGTGGAAGTCAATTGGCTTTGTTACTTGACCAACAGTTCTCTTCACAGGTTGTCCTAAAGAAGAAGAGTTTGTAAGGTCTGGAAGCCTTTTTTGGTGGGTGGGTGGGTGGAAGGGCGTTTGGGGGCAGGGGGGAAGGGGGAGAGCAGGGAAGGGCTGAAAAAAAAAAAAAAGAATTTAATTTCTAATAACTTGAACAGATTTGGGGGGAATTCATCTATAACCTTTCAAAACATGACAAAATGGAATTTAGTTTCCAGGCATTTGGGGAGCTGATACATATAAAAGTCACCTAAACCCTGATACTTAGTACAGAATCTAGAAGGCTTGTTTTTTTTTTTTGTTTTTTTTTTTTTTAAAAAGGTACAGCTCCATGCTGCACCACCCCAGCTGAGCCCAGTACAGCTTAAACCTGAAATTCAGCTAGAGTCCACCTGCTCCAGCAATAGCTGCTTTCAAAGACTCCTCATTCTTCTTCCGCAGCTCCATAACCTCCCGCTGTAATTGCTGCATCTTTTCCAGCTCCTGTTCCTCTGTACTCTTCAGCTTGCCAGAAAGATTGGTCCTCCTGCAGAAGCATGTTAGAGTTAAGGTAGACATACGTATCTTTCTACTTCACTGATTAATAAGCATGATGTCAGTGCAAAGGAACACATCTATCTGACTTCATTGTAGAAACAGTCACGTTATAAAAGCATATTCTTTAGAAACGATTTGTTGGGATTTTGTTCACTCAAGAAAGCTGACAGCTAACTGCTACCTTGCATATCCATTTGCTGTATGCACACTTCAGTATTAGCAAGAACTTTTTTTTTTTTTTTTTTTTTAGAAAAAACTGTGATTAGCAAAGATGAGCCTTGTTTATGGGAAAGCTACGTACTTCAACATTGTTGGTGTAGCGGGCATGGTCAGTTTGCTTTTCCCTCTTCCTGGGGAGTGGTCAGGATTCTGTAAGGGTTCTCTCTTGGCAGATACTTCTATCGGCTTCTCTCCACTGCTAGAACTAAGATTAAAAAGCTGTTATGGCAAACCCCTCAAACTAACTGTGCTCAAAATGAAAGATCACCTGCAGCTCTCACCACCAGCATAACATCCCCAATACCTGGTGAAGTTCTAAAATATTCCAGGACTAGCCTTACCTCACCACAGGCCCAGGCATAGAGCGTCTACTTTTCCCTGGAACTCTAAGGCTGCAGAAGGGAAGATGAATTACCATGTTTTCAAAACTTAGGCTTTTCTGAGCAGACAGGTATACTGTAGTTCATTTAGTCAGAGCAGCGTTTGAAGGATTACACTTCTATTCAGTAATGATTTCCTGACCTTAAGTTTATCACCACACAGTAGCTTGGTGTTTAAGCCAATGTGAGAAATATTCTAGCTATGACTCTTTCATAGCCAATGACCGCCTGATGCATTCCTGATGGACAGGTTAAGCCAGGTTTAAAGCTAGCTGACAGACACTGAGTATGGAGCAAGAAGCTTAAGAAGCTATTTCATTCACATTTCCACCTCCAAATACACAGAGCATTTCCTTTAGGTCTTACAGACATTTCTTCTTATCTATGAAACCCATATCAGGAATCAGGTCTGTCACCTCCCCCTAATCTTCCACACTGCTCTCTGTGAGAGCCCCTCTCAACCAAGTGGAAATACTTTCAAAAGAAACAGTTGTGTCCCTCTTCTCAGCCCCAAATTGAAGGACCAATGACATACATTTTCATTTTTTTCATTGGTGGAACCTCTTCATTGTTAACCAAGGCAACAGCATTTCTCTCTGCTTTGATTTTAGCCAGGTGTTTGCGTTGCTGTGTTTTTCTCTGCTTTGTAGCCTGTCTTCTACCCGCTCTAGAGTGTGACAGAAAATAGAGGTTAGTTCTCCCACAGGCCTGAGAAGACTTGCAATCTATATAATACTTTTCACCAGTGCATCACCAAACACCAAAATGCTCTGCATAAATTAGTTGCGTTTCATACAACAATCCAAAAACAGTTTGAATGACTTGAGTTTAACAATCCAGAAATTTAATATTCTTTGGTATATATGAGTGCACAGAGCCCCTTGTGTGTATGTAAAGGGTTCTGCCCAACTCAGACAGATATAAACAAAGAAACTTTATCAGCCACCTTATTTTCAGGTACTCTCACATTCTAGAGGCTACTAGTGCTACTGAGTCTCATTTGGCAAGCATCTGAGACACTGGAGATTGTCCCTCCAGCTTAGCAAGCAGATCAGCTGTCCCAATACATGATCTCTGTGTTGGAAAACTTCAGTCTCATAGGATCACCCAGGAACAGCTAGAACTGCGAGATCCTGAGAGTAAGGACCTGCTTATAGTTGCACTGCCAACAATCTTCACACAAACCGATTGCAAGTATTTCACCTTTGAGAGGCCTCCGCAGGAGCAGCAGCTCTCCAGCTCGTCAGAGATCCAACAATATTCTGTGGAACCACACTGACCTGCGCATGCTCCGTTTCACTGTCCTCTGCATCATGGCTTTCACCTGAGAACAGTAACAAAGATGGTTTATATGTACGGAAACGCTAAAGCAAAGCCACATGAGAACTTTCTAGACAACAGTATATGAAGATGGTTCCCAAAAAGCCAAATTGAGTCCTTTTTAGTTTTCCTGTGAAAACTAGGCAGAATTTATCCTCTCCTCCCCATACATGCCAACTTACTTGTTATTCCTTGTGATGTAACAGAAGATAACGGAATATCAGGCTTTGAAAAAGCAGGGCTATTCCGCAAGACCATTGCCAAATTTTCTGCAGGAGGGACATTCTCTAGATTGGCTTGTTGATCTGGGGGGAAAGAGAGACTTCACTATACATCCCACATTAGGGATTTTTAACAATACCACTGGATATCATCAGGATGTTAACAAAGTCACCTGTTAAGCTGCGCATCAAGATGAGATAAATTTAAAAAAAAACCTGCATGATGAATGATATAGTCAATAACATGACTAATCTATCAGTACAGAAACCAGGCCTGAAATACGCAGCACACCAAGCCTTCATCCAAACAGAAAACAAATTAATGAGTTGAAAACAACTTACCAAACCAGGCATCTGCATTGTGCACATCATCATCACTCAGAGAGCCAAAGTTGATGCAAGCGTTTGGGACATCAAAGGAATAGCGAGATTCCGGGTGAGACATCTTCACCTTCACGTTGTCCCCCAGAGTCCTTCACTTGCACTGCTGCAGTCCTTTAGACAAATAGCATTGGTCACCTGTTATGCCAAATCCCCAAACAGGAATTATAAGCAATGTAGTTCTATTCAACTGCTGATTGTCAAAGCTAAGGAACAGTTTTACCACTGTTGTCATTTGAAGGTTTCAAAAATATCAAAGAGATCAAGTTTTGAAGGTTTTCCTTGTACCTGGGAGAGCTAGAAGTGTATTTTTAAAAGGGAAGTACAAAGCTTTTCCAGAGAGGGTCTGGTTTGCCCTTCTCTCTCTCACCACATACAGCAAAATAAGTTCTTACCCTCACCAGGAAACAGATTTATAAAGCTACAGCCTCGCATCAAATGAGGGTGACTCCAAAGCACAGCAAAGCTCTTTTTTTCTTCCTCTGAAGGGCTACAAGAAGTAATAACACGACAAATACGCAGTGTGCAGAGTACATTGACTTTTAAAACAGGAAGAGCATGCTGCAGAGTATTGCTACTGGGCAAAAGGTAGGAAGAAGGTAGTGTGGAGTCCTTGGCGAGATCCACAGCACTACCTCGAAAGCCTGTCCAGGCTATAAACAAACCAAATACTGTGAGAGAGTCAAGAACAGTCCATGTAGTTAATTAGTGGAGCACTGACAGCAGAAGGAATCCCTGTATCAACAGGTGATACTAAATTCAAGGGAACAGGAATAAAGCCAGCACTGAAGTTATAAATCCTTAAGCTGCAACAACACCTTTTTCCATTTTTTTTTTTCCCATGCTTTCATGGTACCTCATACACCCACAAGGCAAAGCCCATAACAATATGTTTCAAAAATACTCCCCAAAAAGATCACATGAACTTTGCTTTTTTGAGTTCAACCAGTTCTAAAGCAGTACATTCTTAATCCACAAAGTCTTGGAGCTAAACCATCTGTCTAGGCAGACCACCTATAGTTCAGCCTAAACTGCATGCTCCATTCAATACGAATATGCCCAAGAGCAAATCAAAGCATTATTTAGGAGGCACCACTGCCATTCATAACTCATAGGCCCTTTCTTCTGAAGATGGCTGCACCATGAACCCTTCAGCTCCCCAGACAGAGGTACTAGAGTTAAGGGGAAGAATGTCATTAGAGAAGAGTCAGCTACATGACTGTGAAGCCGTCAGGGAAAAGACCCAAAGAAGGCAAACAGAAGAATGAGAGCCAAAACCAACTGTAACCGAGCTCAAGACACGGCTGGAATTGAATGCTTTCCTACCACCCTTAATCAAGATAGAGTTTCTGTCAACACTACCCACTTTTTTTTAAGTCAAATGCGTCATCTGCATTTCTCCCCTACCCCTCCCAAATCAGTCCACCAAATTGGAGCATCAGGCATCATGTTTCACAGATACTTGTATCCACTGCTAGTTCGCTGCAGGGTTGCCACAGTTCACATAAGCCAAATTATTTCCAACTTCTTACTGTGTAAAGCCCATACTCTTTCATAGTGTCAGCAGTTTGAGAAACAAGAGTGCCTCTTCACTCTGATCCCCTTCGCTCTCTCCCTCCATCCCCAAACTGAAACACATAGTCAATCATTACAACAAAGAGTATATCAATACCACAGTTTCATATGCCAAGTTTGTTGAAAGAGCCAGTGGGGAGCTAAAAGTTATTCTGACTGAACTCCAGTGAGTCCATTTCAGTCAGATGAACTCATGGCTTCCCCATTTCAAATCCCTACATATGCTTTGAGTCTTGCACAGAACAGGATTTACTACGGAGTGATAGTTCACTGAGAGGCATTTCAAACCTCCGCGATCAACTCAGTTTAGGACTGAGCTCACATTGATTAGGAAAGTTATTGCTCTGATCCATCCATTATAATGTTTCTGGAATAGAAATAGGCTCAGTCAAATACAGTTTTAAGTCTGCTGCCCACCCTCTCCAAGGGCAGCCTAGGCATTTTAAGACATCTGGTCACGATCTTGATGACAGAACCACCATTATCTCATTTTTTTCATGAAAGATAGAGGGCAAAATTCTTTCCCTCCAATATAGAACCTTTCCATAAGAAATAAGGTGCCGAAGTTTCTTTTCATTAACAGATGCTTTACCTAGTTAGCAGGCACAACGCGCCAGACCATAGTTACAGGGACACAGTAATCCTACAAAAATCCATGCTGCAGTTAAACAGTGTGACTGTGCTCTCCCCCATATCCATCACCTTCTGTGCTTGCAGTTTTGCAGTGAGCCAGTGGAGGAACCCCCCCCCCCCCAGCTGAAGAACACACTCCCTTTCTTAAGATCAGCTATCAGCAAGATCAGTTTTCACCTGGTTCACATAGAGCTGCGCATCACCAACACTGTCACAAAAAAAGCATGGAAGAGGAAGGATCTCATCCTCTCACCTTCAGAAATAGCCCACATTTATTTGATAAAGTTGACTGCAAAAATGAAAACCTCAATTCTCCTTCTAGCTCCACTCTCCTCTTGACATAGACATAGCTCCACATAGTTTCTATATATAACAGCCAGGCCAAATTTACAGAGAGGAATAGACCACAGGTTCTCTATACATCAAATTTCTTATGAATAACTACACTTTGGCAGGTTCCAGAAGAGTGCCTTGGCCTCGTTTAGACTCCTTTGAAAAAGGATCCAGCTGAACTGGTACAAGCATTCCTATTCTAGAATAAGACTGACACAACAGCAAGTGCAATAGGTATTCTGGAGTAACTTCACACTTTGCTCTAATCCAAATTAGCTTTAAAATGCAGACAAGCTTTCAGACGATAGATTCTTTGATTCAGTCACAAATATGCTCAACTTCATTGTCTAAGTGTAGTTGTTAATTTCTTGCCAGCAAAAATGTAGGCCAGAGAAGGCTTAAGAGGAGCAAGTAACTCCAATGAAACCTAACAGAGCATTGACCTAGTTGCCTAGCTCTAGCATGTGAATTCAGCACCAAGCGCGTTGTAAGGGAATACTTCATGCTACACGATTGTGACTTAATCCAAAGAGACTCTTATTTTAGGACAGCAACCCAACACAGAAACATGGTCATGAAGCAATGCAATAACAGAGGCTGTACTGACTGGAACAAAGGGTTCCCCTAGTTGTACAAGCCTTTGTGTCAGGGAAAGGAAGTAAAGCTCCAAGATAAGAAGTTAGGCACCCCATGGAGAGAAAACGAAGGGGTTTGGGGAAGCATCAATGGACAGGGGAAAGGAGCTATGCAGAGGTGTTCTTTCTTGCTGTCTTGTAATTTACTTGGATAAGCCCCTTGTCAGCTGGAGGAAAGGCAGCTCATCATAATATACAACTAGAGCTTCATAAGCTACAGATGTCATTCACTCTAAGATCCTACCAGGACTGGAAGGGGGGTAAAAATAGTACCAGATGCACAAAAAGGATATTCTGAGTTACATCAGTAGATAAATTTGAAGCCAGTGTTTTATATGCCTCAAGATCCAAAATGGACTATTAGAGAAGCTTCCTCAAGGCTAAGGATGGTGCATGACATTGCTGAACCATTCAACACACTGCTGTTTAGACATGTAACACTGGACTAACCAGACAATCAGTTTAATCCAGGCTGCTGTTCCACAACACACAGCTTTCCTTTGTTCTGTTGCCTCACCGAGTTAAAATTGCTAATTCATTTATGCCTTTTATTAGGATGATAAGCCACACAAAGATCCCAGATGCTTTTCAGCAGCCAGTATACTACAAAGGGCTAGAAATACCTCTCTAGAGATATTCTTACCACCATAACCTTGTAGGAAGCTATCCCACCACACAGCAGCCATGTGAACTTCAATATGATGCCACGCAAGGAATTTTGGTTTTGACCATCGCTGTTTGGTGGTTCCAAAAGGGCTCTTTTTTCCTCCAGACTCTAAGGTAAGTGCATAATTATCACTGCTAAAGCTAAATAACTAAACCAAAGTTCTTCCAGATCGAGAATTTTCCCTTTTGTTTTCTAGTTTTACGAACACTCCTCCTCCTCACCCGCTCCCCCTCTGTCCCAGACAGCCAGGAGCGGAGCCAGGGTGCCCAGCTAGGCTAACAGCATGACTAAAGTGGCCGCAAATAGAGCTGGGAGAAGGCCACAGGTCTCACATGTGCTGTCCTCCAGAGCTGCTGCTGCTCCGCACTCCAGTGGCTACTTCTAGGCCTGCCAAGTAGAAGGAAGGAGTTACATTTACCCAACAATTTAGATACTGAGGAGACAGGCTTGCTTGTCTGTTGGGATGGGGGAGGGTGCGGAAGAGGAAAACTGAAGAGGAAAAATGGAAAAATAAAAACATAGAGTTTTTAAAGGGAATTTGTTAGACACCTTGGTGAAATTTCTTTTCCAGCCTGGCACTATTAGTTTGGTAGCCAATAACAGAAGCCTCCTTCATCTGTTCCTGAGTGGGGTTAAGGAAACGTTTCTAACAAATACTGGATCTACTGTTTCTCTTTCTCCTCTGATATTCCTCACTTGATGCTCAAATGTGTTTTTCAGCAGTACAGAACCAATGCCAAATTCATTGTCCCTGGTACAGAACAGAGGCAATGCTTTCTATTCTATCATTTAACACTCAAATTCAAGTTGTGAGACATAGTCTTTAACTCCACGTAAGTAAGAGATCAGAGCACAGAGAGCTCTACAGACCACCGTGACCTGCTGTCATTAGCTTAGAGCTAAAGGAAGAGCAAGGCAGGAGAACAGCAGCTTTTCTCACAAGCAGCCTGTGCTCTAGTAATACCTACCCAGAGCTGCCTCCCCTTCCAACATCCCAAAATAAACAGCCCTGACATCTCACGCTCTGTAAGTGAGAGCCCACAAGTTTTAGAAGACACAAAAATGGGACATTCTGAGAATAGCTATTCCAGGCGCACTGAGTTATTTTTAGCCAGTATAACATCAACTTATCATTAGATAAATTGAAGCTTTTTTTTTTTTTTAATTCAGAACAGCTACACAACAATAGCTAAACTCATAGCTTTCTGCTACCTCAGTTACATTTTGCCTGCTTTCTTCCCTCCTTTTCCAAAGAGGCAGGATTTGTTTTGAGAAGAAGCAAAATCATTTGTCTTGGTTTCAAAATTAAAACGCACACTTCTTCTGGCTTTAAGCAGCAAGTGTGAATGAACAGTTACTGGCATAACACAACGCAGAAGATAACCCTGTCCATGCACGGGACATCGCTCCAAGCTGCATTTTTATCGTGAAAGAAACACGCCTTTCTTCAGGTCAAGTTTTGTGATCGTCGGTTGGAAGACTCGGATCTCAGCACAGAGCTTTATTTTAGCCGTGACACGGCTGCCACGTCGAAGGCTTATCGCGGTACTCCGGCCCCATCTCGGGGGGAAGGGAGGGTCTAGGCCGTGGAAGCCGGGGCCACATCCGCGGCCCGCGGGGTGGGGACGGCGCGGGAGCCCCGGCTCTGGCGCGCACGCTCCCCCGAGGCGGCCTCGAGCTCCGTCGCCTGCAGCGCCTAACGCTTCGGCCGGCCTCGGAGCTCCGCTCCCCGCCGCGGGGCCCCGACGGGGCTCTGCCCCGAGCCGGCTCCGTTCTCCACGGCCCTCCCGCCGGGCAAGCAACCCCGGCAGCGGCGGAGGAGGCTTGGAGGCGCCTCACGGAGCAGCCAGCCGAGAGCCGCACCCCACCAGGCGCCGCACTCGCCTAGCGGCGAGCAGCGGAGGCGGCCGGGCCTCGCCCGAGGATCTGGCTACCCCACCGGCCCGGGCCACCGGGAAAAGGCCTCCGCCCCGCCGGCCGGCACTGAGGAGAGCCGCGACCCCAACGCCTACGGAGGGTAAACGCGCTCCTGCGGCGGGTAGAGACCCAGCCGAGCCCCCGAGCGGAGCGCAGCCGGCGGCGCCAGGCGCTGCCCATGCCCCGCGAGACCGCCGCCGCCCGCTCACCTCAGCGCCGCGGCCGCCCTGCCCGGCGCCTCTGCCTGCCGCCGTTAACGGATTTTGAAACACGGCTCGCCAGTCCGAACGCACCAATCAGCGCCCGCGCCCACGCCTCGCCGCCCGCCGATTGGGCGGGCCGCCGAGAAGCGAAGGTGCCCGGATAAACAAAGGCCGCCCCTGGCAGGCCGCCGCTCGGCGCAGAGACTCTCGGGAAGCGTAGTGCCCAGGCACAACCCGAAAGGCGTGGCGAGCCAAAGGCAAACCACAACTCCCGTAAGACACCGGGGAGGAAAGGGCCTGACCAATCGTAAAAGGCGGTGCTTTGTCCCGTGACCCGAAGCGGCCTATCAGCTGCGGGGGGGGGGGGGTGCGGCAGGCCTTTCTCTCCTGGCCTAGAGCGGGCGCTGCTGCGGCGGTCGCGGTCCCCGCGCAGCGCCCCCGCGGTCGGGTCCGGCCGGGGCCCAGGCGAGCTCCGGGACCGGCTGCTGCACCAGAGCAAAGCAGGGTGGGGTGCGGGCGCCGACCCCCCGGGGGCCAGGCCTCAGCAGTCACTGCGATCGCAACGCGGTGTTTCGCCGCAGGGTGCTTGAATTGCAGAAAAACGTCGTTACCGACGCTTCCACGCGGCTCATCTGACAAAGACAGAAGCTGCCGGGCTTGTTAACTAGTTCTGTCAGGGATGCTGCAAACGCTGAGATAACGTTCCTAGCTATTTCAGATATTGTCTGCAAGATCGTTTGGTCATGAGTCAGCAAGTATTTGTTTGGCATGAGGAGAGCTTAAATGTTTTTTTCTAAAACCAGCTGATCCCAAAGGAACTGCAGTCACACAGGCACTTCAAAACAGAGCAATCTCGTTCCCACAAGCATCGCAGCTACTGATAGTAGCTGTAAATTACGTGACTGCTGGAGCATCTAACTGGCAACTTTTAGAAAAGCATGTAACAAATTTCTGTTTCTCTCCCATCACAGCTGTTCCCCATCAAGCATAAGCATCTTTCGTGCAGTTTCAAAGCCCTGTATTACTTCCTCCTGTCTTACCAGTTGCAGTTTGTTCCTATCAAGCAATCAACAGCTTCGACTACTCGGCCCAAGGAAAACAGCCTCCATCACCAAGCTGTTTGGTTTTCAAAGACAGCCAGGCTTCCTCCTGTTTGGGGACAGCTCCCTTTAGCTGGCAACATTATCCTCCCTCAAGTTCGGCATAAAACACCCTGTGGCTGTGACACTGAAAGAAAGCCAGACGGTAGGCTGCTAAGCATGGAAAACTGCTGATGAGCAGGCTGACCAACGTCGACACACGGCTTCCTTCTGCTGCCTCGGCCCTCTGCCCGCATCAGCCTTCAGGTCCGCAGCTGGCACGCGCCAGACGCCACTTGCTCGTGCTGTGCATCGCAGCAGGCGTGCATCGGGCTCTGAAGACACGAAAAATAAAACATTAAGCCAGCTCAGAGCTGCGGTAACAGGGGCACCGAAGAGGCTCTGTGCTATAGGAGCCCCGGGACTCTAACGTACCGACGTGATGCGCTGAGAGGACGGGCAGGCCTTGGCCCCCCAGCTCCCGCCCCGGGCCGAGGGGCCTGGCACCGGGGCCTGCCCGGGGCGGGGGGGGAAGGCCGCCATTAACGCCCCAGCGCGGCCCACAGGGGGCGCCAGAGCCTTCGGCTCCGCGCGGCCCAGCCGCGCATGCGCACTGGCACCCGCCGCCCCGGGCGCACCCGCCCACTTCGCGTAACGGACGCTCCTGCTCCGCCTCCTCTGCGCATGCGCGCTGTTCCCCGCCCAGGCTCGGAGCGAGCCGCGCGTGCGCACCGCCCCCTCCTTGCCCCCTCCCACCCTACCGCACCCCCCCGGCGCGGCCCAGCAGCGCGGCGGCCGCCTGGCGGGCGATGAAGAAGGAGCCCGGGGACTGCTGAGCGGGCTCAGGCCCGGCCGGGCTCCCCGCGACCTCTTGCTGAGCTGCCAGCCGGGCCCGTGGGGCCGACGAAGGGGAAAGGCCCGGGCCCTCCACCGGCCGCTGAGGTGAGGGGCGGAGTGGGGCAGGCCGTGATCGACACGCGGCTCAGCCAATGGGAGCGCCCGCCTCCAGGCCCCGCCCGGCAGGGCTCTTCCGGCGTTTGATTGGCTGGCGGGCGAGGGGCGGGCAGCGTGGGCTCCGTCCTCGCGGGCCCCGTGGCGGCCCTCGTGTTCGAGCCCCGTGCGCCGCCCGGCCCGGCCCCGCCCCGCCCCGCCCCGCCGGGTACGGCGGCCGGGAGGGGCGACTACGGCGGCCCGGGCGGGGGGGGGACGGGTGCCAGGGCGACTTTACCGTCGGTTGCAGCCCGGTCCGAGCTGGCAGCGGCTCGGTACCGGGCCGAGGCTGCGGTAACTCTTCGCTAATAGCAGCAGGTACCTGGAGTCGCTCCACTAGCCGTGAGGAAGCAGGGCCGGGCACCGGCAGCCCCCGCGGCCCGCTGTCACGGGCACTGGGCAGGCTGCGCTCGCCGTGGCTTGCGCTCGCCAGGACAGCGGCGGTCGGGAGGACGTGCCTCGCCGCCCAGCCAGGCGAGGATGCCCTTTGTTCGCCTCAGGCCTACCTGGAGGTGGGGGGCGTTGTTAAACCGGTGCCGTTCGTCCCAGTAAGTCACAGGGGAGCCCGGTGAGACTCATCCACCGCCTCTGTGGTTCGCTTGTGTTTTGTTTCTGCCCCTCAACAAATATGTGAGATCTACTGGAAGGTATGTTAAGTGTTATGTGGTTTCTGATGCTCTTTATGGCATTCCTCCCTCCTAGTTATACAGATCGTAGCTGATGAGTAGTACTGTCATGCTTAGAGCTGATTTACTGAAAGATTAGATGCTGCTCTTCAGCTGTTACCTATGACCCATTTTTTCCTCTTATGCTATGCTGACTCACTGTCCAGGTTTTAGTAAGAAAAAGATTGCAGAGAGACAGCAACTTGTGCAACGTGTAAAGCAGCAAGAGCTTAGGATACTCCTGCTTCAAATAGAGCAGTGGCTCCTGGTTTCTTCATAGTTCACATCCTTGATTATCTGTCTTTGAAGAAGTGAACTAAGTCTTGACTCTTGGGGTGGTCATCCCTGAATCTGGGTCCCTCTAAGACTGCTGTGACTGACAAAGCTCGAGTGAAACTTGAAAAAGCAAAAAGTCTCAGCTCTGATGATGAGAACCCCCTGGCCCCGGCAGGACTGGGGAGGGCTGCCATGGCAAGGACCGGGCCGTTGCAAGAATGGCAGGGGGCGGGGTGCAAAACATTATGAGAGGGCCAGGGAGGTGCCTCCTTGCAGTGTCAAATTACTTTAATCCAAACTCTCTCAAATGCAGCTGGTCCAGCAGACAGAAGTGAGCTGAGATTTGCCAGCCCAGAGCTTTCTCTCTGCGGTTTTTCTCTAGGGGGTGAGTACAGAAACAGAGAAATGCTTTCTCTTCAGCCCACATCCTGATGGGGGACCAGTGCATCCTGCCTATTATTAGGGATCCTTGTGAAAAGGGAGGTTAAAGGGAAACAACCTTGTTCCACCTCTCCTTGCAGGCCCTAGTGCAGAGCAGGGAATGGAGCTGGGAGAAGCTAACTCTGGTAAAAAGGGGTACTGGAGAAATGCATTGAATAAAGAGCTTTGAGATGGATGTAGATTCTGTCACTGACTAAAATATGTAGTGCCTTCTTTGGGGAGTGGAAGATTTAGCTCTGTGGAAGAAGCAGTGTATTCAAGTTTTTTTATTATGGAGACACTTGGTAATTTAAATAATGCTATAAATTATTTTTATTTTAGAGGCAGAGGTGGTTCCATCTGAGTATAGTAGCTGGCAGACTGATATGTTTAGAAGACTTTCTTTGGGGTTGTTTCTGTCCTTGCTTTATTACTAAGTATGTTTTTCATACTGCAGTGTATCAGGGCTTTACTGAAAACTGTAGAGTGGCACTGACTTATAACTGTGCGTTCCTTCTCCTTCCGCAGCTGCAGTGCTAGGACTCCTCAACTTACTTCACGCACTTCTTATCTTCTCCTCTTAAAGGATATTTTGAACTTTTTTTTTCCCCCTTAACTTGTCCTGTTTTGCCTGAGGGAGAGCAAGGCTGGTTTTGCTGGGATCTCAGAAAAATGAGGGACTGTTTCTGGCTGTTTGGGAGGCAGCAGGGATTTGGTAGTAGCGGCAGCTGCATTCGGCTGTCCACCATGGCGCACCTGGGGGCTGCGATACCCAGCTGAGCTAACTCCCGGGGCCTGGAAACACAGTATTTAATATCCAACTAGGTTCCCACACAGGCGGCCGCTGGCCCGGCTCGGTGCTTCTCCGACCACCGAGAGCCACCGCTGACCCAAGCAAGCAGCTGCAGGGCTGCTGCCACCAGTCGCTGTTGGGCAATACCGGGGCGACAGGGCGGGGGGAGCCGGGCCCTTTAACGAGCGGGCTGGGCGGCGAGGGCGGCGCTGCCTCCGCGGCGCTCCGGGACTGGCGGAGCGCGGCTGGGGCTGGCCCACCGCCCCAGCAGAGCTAGAGCCGCCACCGCCCCAGCCTGCCCACAGCCGGCCTGCCTGGCAGTGCCTGCATCCGGTGAGATCCTGTGGCTGGGGGCTGGAGGGTGGGGGGGTTGCTTGGAGCAAGCTGGGGATCCCTTTGGGGTTTAGCTTGGTTTCATAGGAGGGGGTATGGCTGTCCGCTTGCTTTACAGCTGTACAGCTTAAGTCTGACTGCAAAGATGCCTGATGATCTCAGTCTAATGATAAGCTATTGATGTTAATGGCATGAATGCATCTAAAAAGCTGTAAAGTTAACCATTTCTTTGCTTCTCTTTTCTTTCCTCTGGCGTTTGTCTGTGCAGAGGTTAGATGTTTTCATCAATCCTGAAGAAGAGTGGAGTCAGGACCTGCTAAGTGTGTTGATCTGCTTGTGCTCTGGACCATGGACTCATTGAGAGTTTCCCTAGTGTGAAAATGTCCAGCAGTAACCGGGAATTAGTGATTGACTTTGTTTCCTACAAGCTCTCACAGAAGGGATACAGCTGGAGTCAGCTCGAGGAAGAGGATGAGAACAGGACTGATCTTGCGGCAGAGGCTGGGATGGCCAGTGTCCTTAATGGGAGCCCGTCCTGGCATCCCCCTGCTAGCCACATAGTGAATGGAGCCACTGTGCACAGGAGCAGCCTTGAAGTCCATGAAATTGTTCAAGCAGCTGATGTGAGGCAGGCACTGAGAGAGGCAGGAGATGAATTTGAATTGAGGTACCGGAGAGCTTTTAGCGACCTCACTTCCCAGCTCCACATTACCCCTGGCACAGCATATCAGAGCTTTGAGCAGGTGGTGAATGAACTCTTCCGGGATGGAGTGAACTGGGGTCGCATCGTCGCTTTCTTCTCCTTCGGAGGGGCGTTGTGTGTGGAGAGCGTTGACAAGGAGATGCGGGTATTGGTTGGACGCATTGTATCTTGGATGACCACGTACTTGACCGACCATCTAGATCCCTGGATCCAAGAGAATGGCGGATGGGTAAGATCTCTTCTCTCCTCCGGGTGTAGCTTCCTGCATCCTACTAGTTCAAGACCATCAGTGGTACTAGTAAAACTAAACCACGGTAGTAGCTCACTGCAATATATATACTAGCACATATCCAAGATCATGCAAGGAGATAAACCGGTACATGGCCTTGCCCTCTATGTTCTTAATGCCTTGCCACAAGAGGCAAGGCATTTTGTGATGAAAGAAAAAGAGTTTTTATCCAGACTTGTCCTCCATCCCTCTTTCTTTGCTGCCTTCTTGGATGTTACAAGAGCCTTTGGGAATCAAGTGTCATCCAAGCTTGTCCTTCAAATGGGAGCTCTTATTCTCAGGCATGTTCCTGGTGTCATTTAGCAGTGGGGAGTGGAGCTTCCTCCCCTGTGAGTACACAGCACTCCTAAGGGTCAGCCTTGTGGTGTGGTGGGGTAATAGCTACTTCTTCATTCTAAAGACAGGACTTTGCCTTCTGCTATATTTGCTGGTGAAGTGAATCTTACAGTGAATCTTTGTCGGTGGGTTGCTGGGGGCCCCTTTTGGGCCCCTCTGAGGGGGTAGTTGGAGCTGGTGTGGTGCAAGCCAGGGCTGAGGTGTGCGGCTACCTCTGTGCTGGGGAGCTGCTAAATCTTCAGCTGCTTCATACTTGGCTTGGAGCAATATTCCCAGCTGCCCCGAGCAGCAACGTCGAGTAGACTTTCAATGGTTATGCATTAACATGAATAAGCATTTCTTCAGGAAGCATTCTTGAAATGCCTGGTCTGTCTGTGCAGTACTGCATGGGACTCTGCCAGTGGGAGGTATATGGCCTACAGATGTTTGAGTTTTCTTCTTGCTCCTACTTCTGCATCTTAGCGATTCCCTGCTGATGTAACCTTTACCAGTGCCCACTGGAAAGAGTTCACTGTGTCAATTATTAGCATTTAAATGGTGGAGAATTGCTTTCTTTGCATGTTGGTAAGCTAAGGTCTTTGAGCCATATTCAGCTTGGCAGTCGTCGTCAGCAGTAGTCCATCACAAGACCCCTAGAGACGTGAGGAGGGGACAGGAAACTCTAAAGCCCAGCTTTACACTGCACACTTCTGATAGAGGTGACCCACAGAAGCCCCTCGGAGCTCAGCAGCTCCTTGTGCCTGCTTGGCCTGGCTAGCTCTGCCAGGGACCCTGGCAAGGGGGCAAGCGGGTGCACCCGGGGAGAGGGAGTTGATGCACCCAGGGCGCAGGAATTCCAGGAATGTGGCTGCCTGGGGCACTGCGTGGGTGGGGCTGCTCAGGGAGAGGAGCTTGGTTTTGATTAATAATCCAGGGTCTGCTGGCCATTTCAGCAGGCTGTGTCTGGCCCATTAGCTCTCTCATCGTATAGATAACCCTGGCCAAATGCTGATTTCTTTCCCCCTCCCTCCAGCTTTGGCTTTTAAAGCCGCAGATTAGTCTTGGAATTGAGTGATCAAATTGAGGTTTCCAAGCTAGTGTGGCTGTTGCTGTTAGTGACGGATTGGGTTGTATCCTGGAGACCTAGGCGATAATGCAATCTGATTTTTTGTAAATGAACTCTCTGGAGGATTTAGATTAAATCACTGGTGGAAAATCACTGGTCCCTGCTCGTGGGGAATGAAATACCTCCTCCCTCTGTTACCCACCCCCAACCAACTATCACAGTTAAGACTCTTCCTTTTTTTTTTTTTTTTTGTGTCTGTCTCTAAATTCATTGTTTGGAGCAAATATTTGTTCAGCAGATTGCAGAAGGGTCAAGACTGTTCTCCATCTGACCCGCCCACCAACTCTTGCTTTGAAGATCTGTTAGCTGTGTTTCCCACCCTGGGGAGCAGCTTTGCACTGTGCTTGTAACCTTGAATTGGGGCTTCTAACTGCTGCCTGGGTTGTGCTGGTAGCTGAAAGGAAGGTAGGCAGCGTGGTAGAGGCTGTGCTGCTGATGGGGATCCAACACGCCAGCCACCAAGAAAGGGCTGAGGAGTGTGGCTGCTGCCAGCCTGTTGCAGAACCCAACTGGTGCTTTTTTGACTTCTCAGCTGTAGATTTTCTCTGCACTCAAATTTCACTACGCTCCTTTTTGTAGGGCAGCTGTGCCACTTTTAGCAAAGGGATGGCACTGTGTAGTAGCATACGGGGGCCATAAGAGCTCTCGAGTGCCTCACGTGTGGTGCATACATGGAGATGCTCTGCTTCGTTTTAGCATGATTCCAGCTGCAGAGAGAGAAGCGTTGGCCTAATGCCATTTACTTCTCCCTCGAAGAAGAGTGTCACCCTGTACTCACTGTGACAGAGCAGTCCCTCTCCTGCAGTCCTGTTTGCATAGGCTTATGGCTCCTGTTCAGTGTGCCTTAGCTGTTATAACCTGGTCCATTCAAACAAAGCTCGTGGAGAGGTGCAGCAGGCAAGTCCCAGAGAGAGGGATACAAGTTCTGGCAGGCCTGCTCTTGGCAAAGACCGGGTGGTTTGCGTTCTGGAGTGTTGCAGCATTTCACTTCCTGGAAAGTCTTTCTGTGGAGGGGGAAGGAGTACATTAGAAGCATGGTACGTTCTGTTGACATAGGAAGACTTTGTTTCATTCTCCATCAGTGAAGAGAGCTGGAACGACAGAAAGTGCAGGATGGCTACTGGAGTGCAGGTTTGCCTTTGGAGAGGGCTAGTACAGCTGCTGTGTGCTGTGCTGTAACACTTTTCTTGAGAAACCATTTTCTTGAGGAAAAATGGTAAATCTCGCTACCCGATATTAACATGGGTATATTTTGTCCTGTTTACTGGCCATGCCTTTGTTTCCCCTCCTTTCCACAATCTGCCCCTGGAAAACAAACAAGCAAACAAGCGGGGGGGAAAAAAAAAAAAAACCTGAGGCAGGGATTTAATAACCAGCCCTCGGTTGAAGAATGCTGCTGTTGTGTAAGCCATCAAAACTAAATAGGACATTTTTCTGCAGCAACTACTTTAAGCAGGACCAAATTCCACTAACCGTAAACTTTAAACAGTGAACCCAGTAGCGATCAAAGGAATCATGGAAAACAAATCTGGTGAGAGGGAACACAGGAGGGGGAAACGAAACACAAGGTGCGTGGGAGAGCCTGGCAAGCAGATATCTTGACCATGCTTAGTATGTTCCGAGAAAGGAAACTGAGCAGTAGTTCCGCTCTGCACCTTTACAGAGACTATCAAAAGTGTCTTGTCCAGTTGTGACCCTCCAGGGGATGACAGTCCTTCCATGAATCTGCATTCAGAGTGGGATTTAAATACAGTGTTCTGTGGGAGTTCGGAGAAAGGTCTGTGGACATGGAGGCAAAGGTTTTCTTGTTTGCAGAGTGTATGATAGGGACCAGCATCAAGGGATTGTGTCAAGCTGGAATTGAAAGCGTGCAGCATCTTGGTCATTGGTCCGTAACATCTAAATCCTGACAGACTGGACTGAAAGAGGACGAACTGGCTGCAGCTACTTCCCGTGTTGGTCCTGTGAATCCCAAGCTCTCAGTGGTCCCCTGCCATGCAGGGCTGAACGTGCTGGGCTCTACATGTTGTGTTGCTCTACAGTGGAATGGAGGCCTGTGGTTCTGTTTGGGGAAAGCCCTTAGAAGATGTCAACATAGCAAACTCATTTTCTAGTTTAATTTTTTTTCTTGAATGATAGGAAATGACTCGGACTGTGTCATATGATAGACATGCAGCTGGGATTTCATCCTGTGTTCTAGTTCCAACTTTCTGAATGGTTTCAGGTTTAGAGCTAGACTTTGATTCTCGTCTCTTCAGAAATGTTTTTTTGACCTTGTGCTTACACCTGTGGCTGCTACACCTTGCTGCAAATCACTTGTCTGGGAGGCTGAGCCTCTCCCTCCCACGCCAACAGTTTGTAATGCAATGTTTACTGGAGGTTAGCCTCTAATGTTAAGACTTTAAGTGTAGACGCTCCACTGAATGCCTCATAAACTTATGTAAGTGAAGAGTCCCAAATCCACTTGTCCAGATATCCTGGATAATCCTGCCCACTGCAAGCACCACATTATCTAGCAGATCCTGAGTACCCTGTGATCCTCAGGCCTTGCTGGTTCAAGCTTTCTGGACAGTCTGAGATTAGCGCAAGTTTGGATTCTGCTAAATGCTGTGTTCCGAGATGTTGAGAGAAACTCCAGCGCTAGGTGTCCATGGCACATGTTGAAGAGGCCTGTTGCACTGCATGGGAAATGAGCTACCTCTGGGGAGAATGCTGTTTTCCCAAGTTTGGGCATCACCTGAGTAAGTATTAACACACTGAGTTTCTGGGGCGTCCAGGCACTATTGCTCCCCTTCTAAATCAAAGCCATCAGTTTCAAGTTTTGGCCAGCACATAGCAACACCGAGTGTGTGCTAGGAAAGTGGCTGGAGATAACCAGAGGATGCTCTGTGCTGTCTTAGAGGATGAAGCCCAACTGCGGTATGCAAAGTTTCTGAGCTGTAGCTTTTTACTTTCTGTCCTCTGTAATGGTTTTGTGGTACGTGTCCTTTGCAGCTGAGATGATGTCCACATTGTCATTGCCTACTTGTGTTGCAAAAATATTTTTCTTCTTGCCAGCCGAGTCCCTTGTGTCCCTCTGCAGCACTGAATGTTCCCCTGGCTCCAGGGACTGTCTGCATCATTACCATTTTCTGCCGGATCCTGGCTCAGGTGCTCTTGTGGGGCAGGACAGCCTGGCTAGTCCCAGGTAGCTGTGTTGTGACTGAGGGGATCATGTGAGATCTCTGCTCTGTGTGGAGCTTTCTGGCAGCTTCTCAAGCTGACTGGGAGCTGGGAGGCTTTTCGGTAGTGCTCTCCAGGAAATGCCATTGGAATGACTTCCACTGCTGCTTCCTGTCCCAGCCCAGCAGCAACATTCCTGCCACTAGAAAGTGAAAGATGGAAAGACGCATTTTCGGAGCTTTACTCTTCACCCCGTTGACTCGGTTCTTCTCGTTTTGGGGCCCTCTCTGTTTTCCTTGCTACCTCTTGATGTGTGGTGCAGTTTGATTACATTTCTGAGAGCTCTGTGATTAGAGCAGGCGCCTGGAAGGCAGAACTCCTGATCTGGCTCTTGTTCTGTCACTGCCGGACTGTGACTTGCAGCAGCCCGCTTAATCCCTGCCCCTTTCAGCAAAAGGGGATAGCATTTCCTTCCCTCCCAGGGGAGGCTGTGAGAACTCCAATTTGTAAAGTACTTTTGTAAAGAGGTGTGGGTTTTTGTTTTGTGTTTTTTTTTTTTTTTAATCCAAACAACCAAGTGTCATTTAAAAAAAAAAAAAAACTGTGACATAATTAGCAAACTTTTTTACTGCTGTATATTCACAGCTGCTCTTGATAACATTAGTCTTTGTGATCATTTCTTGTTCCTGTTTGAAACTGGAGTTTGGGGCGCAGCCCGAGTCCTGCCCTGGGTGTCTTTGCCTATCTCGGCTGAGATGAGCTGTCAGACCTTGGCAGAAGGGGTGGGAAGGAGCAATGATCTCTTGTTTCCACTCTGGAAACTGCAGTTTTCTTACATGTCTGAGGTGCTCAGCTGCACTTGATTTCTGGGTGAAAATTATGTAAAGCTCCTGGATGGTTTACCTACACAGTTTATCTCCAAGAAAGGTGATAAACATGCAACCCACACCAGGCATTAGTGTGGTAAAGGCTGAAGGGTGGTGTGATGTTTCAAGGTCTTTGATTAGGCTTCTCTTTTTTGTTATTCCACCAGGTTGTTGAAGGCTGTAAGAATAGCCCCATCCTGGCATTACAAGGAATATTGCTCTAGTAGCTGTCTGCCCGCTAACTGAGAGGCCAGAGTATTCCCAGGAGGAACTGGAGAGAGCTGGGGGAAGGGATGGATATCAGCTGGGGCACTGTAGCAGACCTGCTGAACCACGAGGGAAGGGATGAATGGTGATTGCTGACCTGGCAGCAGAAGAGGGGCTGCTCTTCTCCCCTCTGGTGACTGATAGCGGTGGGGAAATACCACTGATGCGGACATGCCTCCTGGCATGATTCAGTGCTAAGGTATTCTCTCTGTGGGGTGGCCGCTGCCTTTGAATGGCAGGAAAGCAACTAGCGCTCCTCCTTCACCCTCCCAAGAGGGATGTTACCCTTAAACGCTATTGTTCTGAAGGACTAAAGATTAGCGCTGATAATAAAGGCATGAAAGGGAAACAGCGTCCTTCTGTGCCAGGGCACTCCTTGATTTGCTCCTCTGGCCTTGGAGAGGGAAACTGAGTTTCTTTTTTCCCAGCCTCCCTGCTGCCTGCCTGGGGAACGTGCAGGGTGGTATTTGCTGGTGCAGAACCTCTCCAAAGTCAAGCTACTAAACGTCCTTGAGACACTCAGCGTTAAAGGGGCACGCTTAACTAGAGATGGGCGAGAGCTCTCTCCTGTGCACAGTGTGGCCTTCGGTGGTGTGCCTGTAAAGAGGGAACGTGTGGGTTTTCCTGGATGCTCTAGGGCAGCTTCGGTGTGGTCCTCCAGGGTGTTTGTATATTGTCACAGCGTTCAGGTGGGGAAAAAAAGGTTACACTGTGCCACACAAGCAAAACAACTCAGGCTGAGCGAGGGTGCAGAGAGCTGTCAGGAGGCAAAGCCGTTAACAGATGGCTCCAGCTGGGGTTACCGGGGAGCAGGTGTGGGTTTCAGGAGGGGAGCGTTTTAAGAGATGTCAATTTTGAACCCAGGAGGCTTGAGAGGCAGAGCTCGGCTCGCATGCTAGGGAGCTGTGACCTAGTTGTGCTGTAGAAATGCTCATTTTATTTTTTATTTTTAGGTATTTTGCTTATTTTATCCTCATGTTTAATTTAGTGGGGGGGGGGGGGGGAAATACAAGGGCTGAGCAGTACTGGGAAGGACTGCCTCCAGGCGGAAACGCCCAGTGCAGCTCCTCCATGCAGCCAGCATCTCCATCCGCCTGTGTTTTCTCTCGGACACGTGCTCACGTGTACCAACCCAGTGCTGTCTCTCAGGATCTCTTTAATGGGAAACCCAGTGCACTCAGTGCTGCTGTCTGCCTCGAGGGTAGCAAGGGAGGGAGGAGCGGACAGAATTCAGAGCATTAACCAGAGAGGTTCCTGTGGCCACTGGGATTATTTGAACGTTGTGCTGTACTGGTCGGTCTTTCTTCTGCTAACGGGAGCAGGGAGTTGGATGAGCGTGGTATTGAACCCACTAGCTGCGTTTCAGCAGGCGTTATACTGGTTACTATTTCGATAGCCGTTAGCCCCTGCAGTAACACAGCATGCCCAAGGAAGGGTAATAAGCTATATTTGAGAAGAGGGAAGTTTCAGGGGTCTGTTTGATTCCCTTGGGGAGAGCTGCTTGAATTTATTGCATTATCCTCCTTCCTGCTCAAGCTTGTGTTTCAGCTGTGTCTGCAGACATAGCTTCTGACTTAAGTAGATCCAATTAGTAGCTAGCTTCTGGCATCAGTATCCTGCTCGGGGAGATGAGCCCTTGAGATGAAGAGCCTCTTGTGCGAGGAGGGGCCAGTCTCGGCAAGAGCTCAGACAGTCGTTTCTGCCAGGGTTGTCTGCCCCAGGACGGGTCTGGGGCTCCCCCCTTCTCGTCGCAGCGGCGGTTCTGAAGTTAGGATGAAAGTGAGGCAGGTGTTCCCTGCTCGGGGCTCGCTCTGGCCGAGAACAGAGAGCAGGCAGGTTCCCTCTGCCCTGTATCGCTGCCAGCCAGGTGCTCTTAAGACTGAAACCGAATACTCCACAATATGACAACTTGGCAAACACGTAGGAGTTTTGAGGGAGAGCAGAAGGCTTCCAGACAGGAGCCGCTCCATGCTGGGCGGTGTGGAAGGGGGCTGATGAGCAGAGTCTTGTAGGGCCTTGCCAGTGTTGAAGCAGCATGTGCTGCCTGTGCTGGGACCTGTTCATTGGAGGCAGGACTGCACGCGCGAGAGAAGGGAGCTGCTGGACTGGGCTGTCGGCACTGCTAACCTGGTGGCTCCTTCTTGAAGGAGAATGGAAGAGCTTTCCTTTGTGATGTAGGGTGAAGGGCTCAGGCTCTCGCATAACCCTGAGCGGATTTTGTTTGAATGCAGCTAGCGCTGTGCTTGGTAGGAGCGGGGCAGCAGGACAGTGGTCTGCGCTTTGCTGGTTCTGGAACAATCCTGGTCCCATCTGCCCATCTCTGCTTTTTGTCATCATTTGCGCTGAAAGAGGTTGGGGATCCTACAAGTGTACCTATGCAAGAAGAAAGGCTGATGGCAGTACGTGACATTAGTGTGCTGTATGTGCAACTCGTGGCTAGCTGGCTCATGTTTTGGGGCCAGGATGTGGAAGCTGGGTGTGTATGTGGCCCTGGGTAGTTTCTGGGTGGCATAACTTATGTGTTAAGAAAATGAGGTGTTGCTACTCATAAGTGAGCAGTCATAGCAGCGGTGTAAGTGCTTCTGTCCTGTAACAGTATTGACTCACAATTGTATTGAACTTGTCGGGAGAGTTAATTTCTTTTCCTAGACCAGCTGACCTCCTTTGGAAGCTTCCAGTGCAGCAGCAAGTGATTATTTCATGCAACAGCATGTTTGGGGGAGCCCAGAGCAGAGTGCAGTCTCCTTCATGTGCTGCACTGTTCTCTCTTGCCTTTGCTGCATCAGCTCCCTACGCTGCTTCCTCCACTCAAGTCAGCAAGGATTTTGCTAAAAGTGACTTCACAGGCTGAATCATTTAAGATTTCATGTGGGCTAACAGGAAGTGAAAACGGATCAGAACAGTGAACACATCTTCTTCCTCTTCCTGTACCTCCACCCTTCCCCCTTTTTCATTCAAGTGGCATGGAAGGGTTAGAACAGCCTTGTGAGATGCTTGGGCTGAAGTGGGAAGTGGTGAGATTTGGCTGGTGTTCCTCTGGGATGCTGGAGAGGCAGGAGAACCAGTCCGCCCGTCCCAGTGAGCCACCTCCTCTGGGGAAAAAGAATCGGGGATGTCCCTGCACCCAGTCGCATTCAGAAAGGGTCTGGTAACGCTGGCTTTCCCTGAAGATTAGGTTTGGAGTAAGGCTCATGGTCTGCCTAATGGCTGGTGAGAGCTATAAGGATCGCCTAACTCTGCCCCTGGAAAAGAGGGAACTCTTTTCTGAGCTTGTACGCGGGTGCATGCAAGCACAAAGTGTCCCTTAGCACAGGTTTCCCCGTTATTACACAAGGGCCTGATTGCACAGGAGCTGTGTAATGTTTGGGAAGAGTTATGACGAGGTGAAAATTGAGCTTTGTTCCCAGGGTGTCACGGGCACAGTGGACCCTGGAGAGGTGCTTGCGTTACGCACCAGGCTCACTGAATCGCTCAGGCTTCAGATAACCGTGAAATTAAGCCAGGAGTCTTCCCCCTGCCCCCAGAGCGTGCCCCTCGCACAAAAGGCAGGCAGACTGTTCTGCCTGTTGGGGCTCAGACACCATCTGTCCAGTGGGGAGAAGCATCAGAGAGACCGTCTTTCCTTGGACTATTCCATTTAATGCCCTTTGGAAAACAATCCCATTCCCAGCAGGTGCTAATCTCTTGAGTGGATCCGGCTCAGCCTGCGTTCTTCGCTGTGCCTTTGTATTGAGGGCTTTTTGCCTACTCTCCTGAGCATGCCCGATGCCGGTCTAGGCTTCAGCACCTTTGGGAGTCCTCAACCCAGTTAGTTCTGGGAGAGTCACTGATGAAAGATGGATGCAAGTAGATTAGTCATTCACACCATCTCTTGCTTTAATACACATTAATGTTTCAACAGACTTCTGAAACGGAGCAATTCCCTTCTCTCCAGTCTCTTGTTGTACACAGCAGTCCCTTGGGATAGGGGAAAGGGTTACAGCTGTCATCGTAGCCCCTTTCATGTATTTGGAAAATGCTGAAATTGTGCTGAACGGTGTGGGGTTGTTGTAGGTTCCCTGGAGCTGGTGATGAAACCAGTTTGACAGGACGGTGCGGCACGGCAAGGATTAAGGCTGGAATGTGCTAGCGAAGGTTTGTTTCTGCTTGGAAAAGAGCTAGCTCTGGCTCTTATGCACTGAAGTGCTGTTTGTTAGACTGCCACCGCGGTACCCAGGCTAACGCCCGCAGCAGGGGCAGCCTCCGGCTGGAAGCAAGCAGCTTGCGGGCTTAGTGTGTGGCTGCTCAGGGGTGGAAGGAGAGGCAGGGACGTGCTTATTTAACCCTTTTTAGTGTGTGGTTGCAACCTTCAAAGTCCCAAGTTTCCCTGCGCGCAGGCCTGCCAGAGCCAGCATTCCCCACCATTGTCATTGAGATTAACCAGCTGCTTCCCTGGAGGTCGCTATTAGCATAACAGAGCTGGGTCTCTGGAGCGTGGCACCTGCGAGCGGGCCTGTCCCCAGCGCCATTCCCCACCCCATCCCCAGCCGCCCCCAGGTTCCTGCCGGGAGCAGCAGGGCCAGAGCACCAAGGCTTGGAGCGGGAGCAGCTCAGAGCCCGAGGAGGCCTCTGCTTTAGATAGCAGATTTCCTTGGCACAACGTGCCTGACGTGGGGGGGGGGGGGGGTCACGTTGTCCTCCCAGGCCCAGCGCTGCAGGGACGTGGCTGGCGTATGTGGCTGGCATAGCCGTGCTGGGTGTCGCTGCTGCACCCCCGTAGGGAGTGGGCTTGAGGCAGGGTTAGGGTTAGGTTAGGGTCACGTGTGCATACAGGAGCCTGGGGGGGTTCGACCATCTGGTGGAGCAGGGCAGAGTGAGGACCTCCAGGAGGTCTCCTGTGCTGTAGTAGTCACACTGGGACGTGCTGCGCTGTGTTTACAGGATTCTAGTGGCAACCTTTGGGAATACTTCTGTTTTCAGTTCTCCTGAAAGATTGCAGCTGGCTTTTCCCTACTGTGCTTCACCTACAGGTTTGTACACGCCAGTCCCATGTGGTGAGCTGGCAGCCCGAAGGGGCTCTGGGAACAGGTTGCCGTCGATGCAGGGCTTTGTTTTGGTCTGCACTGTGCTGCTGCCTTTCTTTTTCCATGCTTGTCTCTTCCCTCTGCACAAAACTGTTCCCGGTATCTCATTAACGAATATCTGTTCATCGAAACGCGTCCGTGCCTGGCCGGTGGCTGACCTCTTAACCGTAACTACAGCTGTGTTACTGCTAAGGTGCAACAGAAACAGAGCGCCTTGTTTTCAAGCGAAACATTGCCTCATGACTAGAACATGTGGATGGGGAGTCAGATGCTGCGGATCATGCTGCTGACTTTTATGCAACTCTGGGCAAATCACTTAACCTCTTTGCACCTCTCTTGATCCATCTGGGAATAATATTGACTTACTCTGCAGGAGGCTTTGGAGAGCCAACTAATTTTTGGTAAAGCACATAAGATTCTTGGATGGGAAGTCTTTTGTATGCGCTGACGTGGTTGCTGTGGGTATCTGTCTCCAAAGGGATATGCTCTTATATGAAAGCGTGTTTGCGTGTTTCCCAAGCAGACACACGTGTCAGTAGGAATCTGGTTGGGAGATGCCGTGTGTGCTGGTACTCTGTGCGCAGTTACAGTCTCAAAACAGTTTCCCTGTCCCGAGCTGGTGCTCGCGTTGCTCGTGGAGCAGGAATGGCACCGACACTCTCACCGTGTGGGGAGAGGTGCCGCGCTTGGTCTGGGCTGACTTCCTCTCTGTGGTGTTGTGTGCGAAAGGCCTGGTCTCCTCCACTAAGCTCTGCTATCTCCTCCCTGGGCACGAGGTGACCCTGCAATGAATCCCCCCCTCTTTGCTTGCTGGAGGAGGGGCTGTGATGGCAGTGGGGACCCTTCTGGGCTGGGTATCAAGTGTATAGTGAAGCTCTCTAGCTCCTGCTAGAGTCAGTCAGAATCTCAGTGTAGAAGTTGGACCAAGTGCTGCTGGTTCACTGTTATTAGGCTAGTTAGAACCCAGCTCTCCTCTTCTGGTATTCAGAGCTTCACGCTGGTATCTAAGTGACCTCCAGACTCTTCTCCTCTCCATGCAAGGGAAGCCTTGAGTGCCCAAACTCCTGTGTTCCCCTAGCAGCCAACTTCCTCCCCTTTCCCCTCTGCCCTGGCTCAGAACAGACCAGATGGGGATTAATCGCTCACATCTGCTTCCTTCACCTGCCTTCATGGTTCACTGTTACTTACTGAATCCTCTTTCCCTAAATGTTGCAGCTTATCTTGAAAGAGGAACTTGGTCTGCCTCACTTGCCCTGAATAGAATCTAGCAACTAATATCCCTCCTGCTCAGCCTGCTGGTGGTGTTTCAGCTGGTGCTGGTGAATGAAACCCGCTGAAGCTCTGATAGTGGGTACCAGCAACAGGCTGAAACCTCGGGTCTTCCCCTTGCTGTTTTCAGGACAGGATGTGGACACTGTCCCAGCTAAACCTCGCATCTGATGATAAATCTACTTCCATCTGAGACAGAGAGCGCTTTTGGTCAGGCATAATCCTGTTTTCTCTCTGCTACGCTGTCATGTAACATCATCGATCAGAGTTTAAGTAGCTGCTGCATCTCCCCTCAGAAGTGACTGAATTTTGAAGTGGTTGAAATAAATGGTTGTCTGCTACAGTTTGTGCATTTGTTTAAATTGCATTAGGTGCCTTGAGAGCCTCTGGGCAGCTGGCGCACGGGTAAGAGGCCCTCAGCGTTGCAGAACCTCACCGGCCCGTGTTCCGCGTGGTGAAAGGTGCCAGTGGAGCGTGGACTGGGAAGCTGGGTCTCTAGGTACTCTGTCTCTCTGGAGACTGGCATGTGTAGCTGGGAGGAAGCCCCCGCAGCAAATGTTGCTGTCAGCTCAGGCAGGGAGATGTTCTGTCCTTCACCAGCACTGGAGGAGGAGAAGTGAAATCTAGGTAGGGATTGCTTTTCACGTAGGCATAACCTCTTGCTGTTTCCCCATCTCCAGCATCCTCCTCTCGGACATGTCTGTCCCACGGGGTGGGAAAGGGATGTGACGAGTGTCCAGAGCCTGTGGTGGAACAGCCTGTCCTGTCTTGGGGTGGAGGAGGCCCGCGCAGGCACACAAAGAGGGTGATTGAGACAGTAACGTGCTGTTGCTACCAGAGTCCTTCTTTTGAGCAACTCAGGAATTCCAAATATTTCCTCTCAGATAAAGGTGACTGGGGGAGGCCAGAAATATCTGGACGTGTCTGGGCAAGCCTGAGATCCCAAACACAGGGCCAGAGAGGTCAAAATCAGTGCTCCGAGTGCTGGGCTTCAGGTGCAGAGCCGTCAAGGCATGAGGTGGTGTGGGAACTGAGCAAGCTGCTTTTCCCTAACCTTCAGCCTGCTCCCAGGATAAGGGGGAGAGGATGCTTTTGCCTGTTTTTTCCACTCCCCCTCTTCTGGAATCACTGAGCCATTCCCAGGGGACACATCTGTGCTTGTAGCTCTGTCCTCACTAAGCTATCGGCAGCTCCTTGGGATGATTGCCCCAAGGAAGGGGAAGGCTCATGTCATGCGGTCCTGGGCAGCCTGGAGCTGTGACTCCAACAGCCGCTGCTCTGTTCCCGCAGGAAGGAGAGGGGTTTGTATCCCCTCCCTTCCTGCAGCAGGCTCTTGTGCTCTTCTCCGCCTGTAGCACCCGATAGCTCTCGATTCACTGTATGCCATTTATCTCTTGTTCAGCAAACGCTTCCTTTTCTTAGAAATAAGAGCCCCAAAACATGCTTCTTGGAACTGGTTTTCCCCAAACTCCAGGGCACATACCATTGAAAAGGTAGTGCAGAGGATCAAATGCCAGCCCACCGGGGCTGTGTGTCCTCCTCTTCCCCTGCCCTAGTTGTGGGGGCCCTCTCCTGGTGCCTGCCCCCGCTGCTGGCCGCTGGAGAGACAGTGCTTTAGTGCTGCAGCACCAAGCAGGAGAGTAACGAGGAAAGTGCATCTTAACCCTGTCTGCAAGGAGAAGCTGGGCAGTGCGAGCGAGTGCAGCGGCGTGTGCTTCCCAGCCCTTGCCACACACCTGCACCTCCTCTCTGTGCTGCGGAAGAGGGGCAGCAGGGGCTTGGGAAGCATCTGGCAGGAGTGAGGATATGTTTTTACCCTTGTGTGGGTTTCCCAGGCACGGATTGAGGGAATTGGCAAGATGACTCTCCCCAGCCTGCCCTCTTCCCTTGCTCAGTTTTGTGGTTGGTCCCACTAGGAACAAAAGACTCAATCTTGGGGAGCAGAAGGGGATGCTCTTGCCCTGGCCATGCTGTGGTGAGCAGCCAGCCTGGCCTTCATCCGGGCTCCCCCTGCCCCGTGCTGCCCTCCGAGGCAGCTCCTGCTGAGAGCAGCCCGGCCGTGGGAGCTGCGTGCTGGGCCGCGGGCGCCAGCGGCTCTGCAGAACCACCCCTCTGCGGCCCCTTCTGCCGCAGCAGCGTTCCTGCAAGCGCTCCAGTGAGGTGGATGGGGGGGATGTCCCCTTGGATGTGGCAAGAGAAACTGAGGAGAGGTCGTGGATGTATTGGGTGTATTTGGCGTGTAGCTTGGTGGGGCAGACCTTAATGAATGTCTAAGCAATATGGCTTTTTCTGGGGAACTTATGAAAGCTTCCTTCCTCCAGCCTGAGTGTTGCTGCTGTAGCGTCAGTTACTGTGAGTGCCTGGCTGGGACTTGTCTCAAAGGCCAGTACCTTCCCTGAGAGGAAATGAAGGCCCCAATACAGAGAGATTTTATTTGGGCAGTGAAGGTATTCCAAAAACAGGCGTTTCTGGACAAGCCTGCGTTTTCCACTGTATGTTTGCATGCCCCAATTCTCCGGTGTCCTCTGTCCTCGGCAGCCCGCTCTCAGTTTGCTGCTGCTTGCCATGTTCTGTCAATTCTCTGCTGCTTGTCACCATGTATCAGCAGAAAGATTTCCTGTGCTGTAATTAAAAATATCCTCTCCTTGAGTTTGGAATCAGCTTCCATCCATCTCCTGCAGTAAATCACTTGCTGTTCTGTGGCTCCTTGGCCTTCTTGCTGGGACAAGGACTGAGAAGCAAGCTGGCAGTCGCCCTCCTTTATATTTAAGTCGATGCCATTAAGGCATTTTAAGCAGCCCTACTAAGCAGGAATGCTATCAGCTCTCCAAAGCATAGGTATTTTCTCTTGGCAGAATGGCAGTATCTTAGGTGGAGAGCTACAGCAAAGGCGAGTCTCCCAGGAGGACGGCATTGCCGGGAGGAGACGCTGACCAGGGAGGGGTTTGGAAAGGGGCAGGAACCCTCATGTTTTTCTCTGGATGGCATTTGTGTGTGACTCAGGGGCCTGTATGCTCCTCCAACAATGGAGGTGGGATGCAATACAACACCTCTGCAAAGCCCGTGCCAGCTGGCAGGCCTGACGGGAAACCTATCGGCCTTCTGCTGCTCTTTGCAGATGATGGGAATCACTGGAACAGTTGTCGTGCTCCTGAACAAAACTTTGAGGCCGTAATAGCGACGCGCCCTGCAGTGAGCTAGCAAGAGTCCACGTTGTCAGAGCCCCCCATCCCTTGGGTCTGCTAGTCTCGTTACAGCAGGGCAGCGTTTGCGAGGGGGTGGAGGGGTGAAAGGCAGTCAGGGAAGTCCTGAGATACTGGCGACAGTATTTCACAGAAGGCAAAGAAGAGCTTTGAAGGACAGCAGAATGGATGGGGCAGGGATGGATACTGAAATACATAGATCACCTTGGCCATTATTAACATGCTTGTTCCCCTGTTGTGGGGGTTGATAAGTATGGGACTAAGGATGCTGCACTGAGAGGGTCTGAAACAGCTGGGTGGTGGAGGAGGCTGCTGGGGCAGGGGTTGGAAAGCGCGTGAGCTTGTATGTAGCGTGAACAAGAAAGATTTGCTCTTGCCAATCCCGTTTCCCTTACCCCTATAGAAAAGGGATCATTTTACGTCTTCAGGTGTAAGAGGTTTACCTAGGTGCCAATCGGTATCTGTCTTGGTAAAAGCTGCATCAGCAGGCCACCTTCTGAGATGATCGGACAGCTTTTGGGATGAAGTCACAAGCCTCGTGAGTTACCCCAGGAGCGGAAAGATCTGTGGCAGAGGAAAGGGACACAGCCCAAACACCCTGGCAGCTTGTTGTGTGCCAGCTTGTTGCACAGCTTGCTGTGAAAGGCTGTGTGTGAGCATGCACGTGCAGACATGTGGCAAGGTGGAGAGATGCTCTGCAAGCGGGGACAGCGCAGGAACTGTCCGAGGGGTTGTTCTTTGGGAACTAGGTGACTAGCACTACTTTTTCAAAGAGCAATGGAGAGGCAATTGGCTAAAGAGCCTCTCAGTCCGAGCGATGATGGACACTGACCCCACTGTGGATCCTGTGGCAGTGGCCATCGCTCGTCCTGGGTATCGCAGGGGCCGTGAGCAGGAGGGGAGGCAGCTCCCTGCAGAGCAGCGGGCCGGGGCGAACCCTAGGCGAGGGTGCTGCTCCTGCCTCCAGAGAGGCCGTGGTAAGGCATGACATGGGGACGGCGTCAGCTGGGCTTATCTCTGCTTTCCCAGAGCAGCCAGATTACTGGAACTGTATTTATTTATCAGGGAACAGGGGACCTTGCTGGGAAGATGGGCTCTAGGTACAACGCAATCAAGCTCCCAGGAAAGCAGCCCCGGGCCAGGAGCCTGGCTGCAAGCTGATCCCAGGGGCTCTCGGGAGAGCAGCCGTCCCTCGGGAACGGAGGTGCACAGCACTGGCAGGGTCTCA
Organism: Struthio camelus; assembly: GCF_040807025.1. Taxonomy (NCBI): domain Eukaryota; kingdom Metazoa; phylum Chordata; class Aves; order Struthioniformes; family Struthionidae; genus Struthio; species Struthio camelus. Next base: position 18,500,100 of record NC_090959.1, on the reverse strand, counting down.
CTGTTTTACTGGTTTCTCCTTGCTGTGTGCTCAGGGCCGTGGCAGGGAGGAGGGCCTGCTTTCTTAAGGAAAGAAAACAAAGATAGACTGAACCGTTCTGCTCTCTGGCCCGCTGAGTTGGAAGCAATCCCTGAGGCCAGAGTTGCACAGCTCCAGCTCTCTGTAACCCTAGTGTTCCTGCTGGGCTCTGATAAACCTCAGAGTCGCTGGGGTGTAAAGTTCTTTCCTTTGTGTAGTCTGCCCGGTCGTTGAACTTGGATTCCTCCTTTCACAGCAAACAGTGTGTGGCCCTTGGGCCTGAGCAGTTAACCTCATGATGATCCAAGGTCTGTGATGGACAACCAGGTCCCGGGAATTATGGCTTCCCACTTAGCTATGCAGGCTCAAATGCAAATGTTTAATAGCCATTTAAATGAAATGGTTCCCATAGACTCAGGTGAGCTTTCTATGTAGTACCAGCCTTAAACCACCTGGGCCACCGGTCTGTGTTGGAAGAACCTGTTGAGCAGCGAAGCAGCCTTCTCCACCCATGGCGTGCAGCCAGCATTGTGCTTCACTCACCAAACACAGGTGAAGTGGGTCTCTGGGCTGCGAGGCTTCTCTACGGGGAGAAGGGCTGTGCGTCTTGGTGTCCGGGGGGATGAGGATGAGGAAGGCCTGGGTGGTGTGGGCCCGTGTGCTTGGCGCAGCGACTGAGGTTTGCTGGGGGTTGACACCACCCCCCCATCTCCTGCCCGTGCTGCTGCGGGCTGGGCTGAGCCGGCCGTGGGCTGTTGTGGGGCGTCCTCCCTGCCCCAGAGGCAGCCCCGCGGCACGCCGCCTGCCCGCTCGCCGTCGAGGCGCCAGCTCTTGGGCGCAGGGGGGCTCGCTGGGGCGTGGGTCGGCAGCCGAGCCCACCGAGCTGCACGGGTGCCAGGAGGGTGTCCGGGGCCGCAGGAGAGGTTCAGTCCTGGGGGCTGTTGCTCTCCGGACTGCCCCTTCTCTCCCTCTGACCGAGCCTGCCCCTTCTGCTTGCTCCTCGAGCCTGCTGGCCTGCGTCTGCCGCACTGTCACGCTCCCGCCTCCCTCGGCGGAGAGAAGGCCTGTGACAGTTTGCTGCAGCGACGCTGTTAAAATCTGCCCGGTTTGCACCATCACCAGAGATGAAGGGCTCGGGGAGGAGGTCAGCTCAGACGGGCAAGTCTGGAGTGACTGCATTCCTGGCTGGGCCTTGTGTTTGGCCCCGTCTCCTGAAACCCTGGGGAAGGCAGGAATTTCTCGCCCCGGAATGGCTGGCTTCGCAGCAATGACTCGTGAAACTGAAATGCAAAATCCAGGGCCTGTTGTGAAGTAACCTGCCGCGGTCAGGGCTGCGGGAGTGTTCGTCTTGCTGGGACCTGGCTGTGGGGAGAGGAGGTGGGAGGATCTGCTCTCGACCTGAAAGCACTGAGGAGATGTGGTCTGTGCTCGTGCTGTAACTGCAGGCACCAACTTTGCTGCTGTTCCCTCAGACCTCGGCAGCAGAATAAAGCCCAGCTTTTTCCTGCTGCAATGATTTCTATCGCACTTTGATGCTAATTTTAGAGAGTCTAGAGCACGTGACGCATCTCCTGCCCTGCCCTCGTGTTCTCCTCGCAAATCCTTTTTGGCATCCACTTCTCTCATGACTGGTCCTGTGCCTCCCCCTCACCCTGTGTACATGATTCAGAGCAGGGAAGCACAAGGCTGCTGTCATCCGCTCTCTCCCCACCACTGCTTTCCTTCCTGCGGGAGCCTGACAGCCCTGGGCCTTCCTGCTCCTTCCCCTTGCATCTCCCTCTCCTGAACCGTGGAGAATGAAGGAGCCACAGAAGGCAGCAGAGAGACAGTCCCCGCACTGAGGCAGCTGGAGGAAGGCCCACAGCATAGCCCAGAGATGCTGTGAGCATCTCGCAGATCTGTATGACCATGAGGCACCACGTGCAGGATGTCTCTCAGCTGTTTCCAGCCTCGAGGAGGAGGCAGCCTAAAGCTACTTGGCCCGGGAGACAACTCTTCTCCATGCAGCCCAGGAGAGCCCTTCGCTGTGCTGGGTGATGGGAAGGGGGCTTCCCATCAAGCCTGAGCACCCCAGCGCCAGTGTGGGAACACCACCAAGTGCTCCTTTCCCTGCCTGGAGCAGGACAGCCACTTTGCGTCCACAAAGGATCTCTCCCTCCCCGCTTGTGAATGAGGCTTGTGAGATTTTGGGAGAATGGTGATCTCTGGCATCCTTTATTGCTATCAGATCCAGATGAGCCTTTGTATGTGTCTAAGTCTCGCTGTTGCGGGGGTATCCCTCCTGCCTCTGCTCTGCTCCCACCACCCAGCCTTTGAAGCCTTCCTGTGCTGCCAGTGAGAGCTGATGGGAGAAAGGGAGCCCCAAGCACCTGCGAGGCCGTACACGAGCGGCGCTTTGGGAGCAGCCCTAGCCAACCGCCATCGGCTGCTCGGGGCAGCGGCCCTGCTCTGTGTGCTCTGCCAGGCCCTCTGCTCACTACTCCTCTTCCCCTGCAGGAGCGATTTGTGGACCTCTATGGGAATGATGCTGCTGCCGAGCTGAGGAAGGGCCAGGAGACCTTCAACAAATGGCTCCTGACTGGGGCAACTGTGGCAGGAGTGCTTCTGCTGGGATCTCTGCTGAGCCGCAAGTGACCCGACACCGAGTCCTCCCGTTGCCAGGAGAGCTGCGCCTTCACCGCAACATCCACTACACTCCGCTCCCCAACACTGTCACCACTGCAGGGGCAGACCCCCGCCACCTCCCGGGGCAGCTGTCCTGCTCCACGGAGCTCTCTTCCCAGTGCCGCCAGCTCCTTTTCTTGTAGCTCCTCTTATTTACCGTTCCGTTGTGTTTTAAAGGCGCTGAGACCAATGCAGCACTTCAGCCAACCGCTCCCAGCGCTGGGGAGATCCAGGCAGCTGGGGGGAGTCCTGGCTAGAAGGTGTCCCAGCCCTGCAGGATCCTCTAAACCACTTTGAGGAGAATAAACAGACTTATTTTTGCATGTGTGAGTGCGTGCGTGTGTGTAGATGTCTCACTAATATAAGGTTCCCTAGCCAGAGCAAGGGTCCAGGCTCTGTGACCCCTGCCGCGCGCATGCTGCGTCTCCGGCTCGTGGCTCAGCACCTGCACAGCGGCTCCCAGCCCTGCCCCGGGCTGCTGCTCTGCGGCAGCGGCCAGGCCCAGGCGCGGGAAGAGGCCGGCTGCCGCGGGGGACGGCGCTGAGCTCGGCCAGGCCATCCCTGCAGCGCTCCTCTCGCGTCCCGGCTTCCTCTGGGCAAAGCTGCTCCCGGCGCTGCCGTGCAGCTTGCCGGGAAGTCGCGCGCCCACCAGGAGCAGGGAGGAAGGGCTGAGTGCTGTAGAGGCCGATGGCAAGAAGCTCTGAACTGGCCCGTCTGTCCCCAAAACCCTTTCCAGGTTATGTTCTCGTGCCTGTTCTCCCCTGGCGTCAGCTGCTGGGAGCTGGGGCCCGGTCTCAGGTGTGTAGCCAGGAGCGTGTCAGGCCCAGGGCTGTGCCCCGGTGGGAAGGGATCGTCCTCCTCCCTCTTCCTCTGAATGTAGGTTGCTGTGGGGCAGCGCATGGCCTGCCGTGTGCCCACCCCGTCCTGCCCTTCCCGCGCTCGCTCCTGCAGGGCTCTGCGCTGCGCTTCGCTCTCAAGTTGGGGCTGGGCCTGGAGGCAGGCGGGCAGGGAGCGCGCTTGCCCTGGCCGCAGTCGCGAGGCGGGCGGCACAGGCGCTGGGGCAGGAAAGGGAGGACGCCCTGGCGGCACGAGGGGCTCCCCGGAGAGCCGGGGTGGCAGCGTCCCAAGTAACTTCCAGCAAGCGCAGGAATAAATAGCGTGGGAGCGGAAGGGGCGGAGGGGAGCGGGGCTGCGGCTGCCCCCGCGGCCCCGGCCTCTCCCTGCGGCAGCTCCGCGTGCTGCCGGGCCAGGCCGGCGCCGCGCTCCTCCCTGGGCCCGGGGAACGCGGCCGGGCACCGGCGCGGGGCCCGGGAGCCGCTCCGCCACGGCCCGCGCGTGGGCTCTGCGGGAGAGCGAGGGCAGGTGCGGGGGCGAAGGCTCCCTCGTGCTGCCCCGGGCCCAGGGCGACGGGCCGGGAGCCTCCCGGGGGGCAGCACGCGGGGCCAGCAGAGCCGAGTGCCGCTGGCCTCTGCGCAGCTACGAGCCGGCCCTGCCTGCCCGGCTCACCCCAGCTTGCTGGGGGGGGGGCGCGGGCTGCACGTGGCTGCGCGGACAGCAGCGCTCGGCTCGCTGGGCCCGGCCCCGGCGCAGCGCAGGAGGAAGGGCGCCCCGTCCCGTGGCGTGGTGTGGCTGTGACGGTGTGTGCTGCGGCAGGGTGCCTGGCTTCTCCCCGCTTCGCTCCCGGCTGCTGCCGGGGCCGGGAGCCGCAGCGGCGCCGCAAGTTGTTAAGCTGAAGTTGGCTTCTGCAGCGAGCTCTTGTTGGTAGGGGACGGCCGGGAGGCCCGGGCTGTCCTCGCGGGCATGTCTCTGTGTACATACCGCCCGCGCGCTGCTGTAAATATCCGAGTAGTTTTTATTCATTTGTGAATACTCTAATGCTATTTTTGTTATCTGTATGTCTGTATTTATGTGTGGTGCCGCGCGCTGTGCGGAGGCCGAGGCGGGCCGGAGCCGGGGGCCTCGTTCCTCTGCTAGCGGAGCAGCCGCGAGAGCGGGGGCAGAGTTGGCGCAGACCTTACGGCCCTTCCCTCGCCCTCCCGGCCGGGGCCCCCGCCTGGCCGCCCGCGCCGAGCCCCCCGTGTAGGAACCGCTCCCTGCGCGCCATAGGGCAAGCGTCGACTGCTTCGGTTTGCAGGTGGAGGTCAGTCCACTAATAAACTCTGTCCTTGGAGCTGCCGGTGGTGCTGTGGTTCTTGGGGGGCGCTGGGCTGGCTGCAGCCCGGCCGGGGGCTTCGGGCGTTTCTGCCCTTTGGGGGCCGAACAGGAGCTGCCGGCAGTGCAGCGCCTCTTCCCTGCCCGCGAGCGGCGGGGGCACCGGGGGGGGGGGGGTTGGGGGGGGGGCTGCTGCCCCGAGAACAGGATGGTGCGGGGCTGGCGCTGGGCAGGGCTGGGGTCCGGCCCTTCTGCCGCTCACCCGGCGCCAGGTTCACCCTGGTGCCCGCACCACCTTCCTCTCCTCCGCCGGCGGCGGGACGCTGGGGGACGCTGGCAAGGGCCCCTCGGCCAGGGAGGGGGGCACCAGGCCATGGCTGCAGGCTCTGCGGCACGGGAGGGTGGGGGGGATTTCTTGGGCATTTTAATTTTGCGGGCGATGCATGTGCTGGGCAGCGGCTGCTCAGCACCCCAACCCCTGCCCCGTCCCCAGGCGGTCCCTGGGGTGCACAGCGCCCGTCCTCCCTGCCGCCACCCACCGAACGCGGCGCCGGGCTCAGGCGGCTGGCGGGTAAAAGCGGTGCCCGCGCTCGCTGGGGTGCCGCTGCAGCGCCCGCGGCCCGTGCGTGGGGCGATCCCGCCGCAGGCGCCTCCTTCCCCGGGACCCTCCGGCCCCGACGTCCCCCCCGCAGCGCAGGGACGCCTTGCTGCGCTGCGCTGACCCCAGCACCGAGGCGCAGCGGGAGGTGGTGGCCAAGGCCTCAGCTTGGCCGCCTGGCTGGCGTGGTGGCAGAGACGGGGCGAGACGGGGTCCCCAGTGCAGCCACGAGGCTGCGAGCGGGGCGGTCCGGGGCCGGAGCTGGTAGCCGCAAGAGACGCGGGTCGGCCCGGCAGCACCGCGGGGCCCCCAGACGCCCCGCTGCGGGGTCGGCCCTGGGGGATGCTCCGAGCCCAGGCGGGCGCCGGGCTGCCGCGCCATGCACCGGGCTCCGGCTCCGCGGTCGCTGCGGGGCCCAGGGTCGGGCCCGTGGGCACCGGCCGCCCGGCTGCACCGGGCCGGCGGGCTCGTCCCGGCGGCGAGCGGGGCCGGGGCTTGGGGAGCCGCGGGGCCAGCGGCAGGCCCCGGCGGGCTCGCTCGGCGGTGGGGAGGCCACGGACACGAGCACCATCGCGTGGGCGACGGGGGAAGCGGCTGCCGCCGCTGCAGCCGCGCAGGCCGGCGCGGGGCCACGGCACCCCGTGGCACCGGCCCCCCGCAGCCGCCGGGCCTGGATCCGCAGCCCCGAACCGGTCCTGGGGCCGGGAACGGGCCCCCGCCTGGACTGCGGGGCCAGGGGACAGCTCTGCTCGGGCAGAGAAGACGCAAACGTCGCACCGGGCTGAGCGATGCATCCAGTTTTAATCACTGCCGTGGCTGCCCGGGGGGGGGGGGGGGGGGGCGAGGGGCTGCGGGCTGCACCAGCCCCGGGGCCGGCAGCGGCCCCAGCCCCTCGCTGGCTGCGGGCAGACAGGAGGTGGGATGGCGTGTGGGACGCCTCGGAGGGGCCCGCGGCCCGGCCCGTCGGTCCCGCGCGCGGCGCTGGCTCAGGGCTCGTACTGCAGGTCCGTGGCGATGAGCGCGAAGCCCTGTGCCGAGAGCGGGGCGAGCGGGGTGAGCGGGACGTGGGACAGGGACCGCCGGGTGCAGGACGTGGGGTGCAGGGTGAGGGACATGGGCGCAGGACGTGGGAGGCGGGAGAGGGAGCGCAGGGGGCAGGACGTGGGGCGCAGGACGAGGGACACGGGCGCAGGACGTGGGAGGCGGGAGAGGGAGCGCAGGGCGCAGGACGTGGGGCGCAGGACGAGGGACATGGGCGCAGGACGTGGGAGGCGGGAGAGGGAGCGCAGGGGGCAGGACGTGGGGCGCAGGACGAGGGACATGGGCGCAGGACGTGGGAGGTGGGACAGGGAGCGCAGGGTGCAGGACGAGGGACCTGGGTGCGGGGCACGGGGCGCGGGAGAGGGAGCGCAGGGGGCAGGATGTGGGGCGCAGTACGAGGGACCTGGGTGCGGGGCACGGGGCGCGGGAGAGGGAGCGCAGGGCGCAGGACGTGGGGCGCAGGACGAGGGACATGGGTGCAGGACGTAGGAGGTGGGAAAGGGAGCGCAGGGTGCAGGACGTGGGGCGCAGGACGAGGGACATGGGTGCAGGACGTGGGAGGTGGGACAGGGAGCGCAGGATGCAGGACAGGGGACACGGGCACGGGACAGGGAGCGCAGGGCGCGGGGCGCAGGGCAGGATGCGGGCCGCGTACCCACCTCCTGCAGCGTGACGTGGGGGTTGAGCAGGCGGAGGCGGCCGGCAGGCGGCAGCGGGAAGCCGGCCCGGAGCTTCCCTGCGGGGGAAGCGGCGGCGTCAGCGGGGCACCGGGGGCGGGCGGCGGGCGGCGGGCGAGGGGGGCGGCACTCACGGTTCGCCAGGGGCACCCCGAACACCCGCAGCCCCAAGTTCAGCAGCTTCTCCAGGTTCTTCACCTGCGGCAGGCCGAGCGCCCCGTGAGCCCTGCAGACCCCGACCACGGCGCCCGCCCCAGCTGGCAGCGCCTTGCACGCCGCCCCGGGGCAGGGGGTGCCAAGGCCACGGCCCGGCCCCGGCACGCAGCCCCCTGCGCCCCGGCCCGGCGTGAGCCCCCGGCCCCGCCGCGTCCCGCTCACCTCCAGCGGCCCCACGCGCGACTCCACCTGCGCCACGCTGAGGCTGGCGGGAGAGAGCCGGGTCAGAGGCGGGCACGGGGCCGGGGCTTGCCCCCTCCCCGGGACGGGAGGGGGCTGATCCCGGGTGGGGAGGGGGGGATTTGGGGCAGGGTCCTGCTGGCCGGGGTGGGGGGAGCCGGGAGCCCGCCGAGCTGGGGTGCAAGCACTAGGCACGGGGCATGGGCAGGGGCAGACCCCGGGGAGGGGAAAGGCTGGAGGTCGAGAAGGGGGAGCTTCTCTGGGGGCTCCCGGGACTCAGCCCCCTGGCCCCGGGGTGGGGGGCTCACCCCTCCAGGCTCACGGAGCCCCCGATCCTGCTCGCGGTGAGGATCGGCTTCCCCGTCACGTTGGCATCCTGCAGCAAGAAGAGATGTTGGAAAGACCAGGGCAGTGCCTGCCACCCAGCATCACCCAGCATGGCCCAGCACGGCCCAGCATGGCCCAGCACCCCCCAGCACGGCCCAGCACGGCCCAGCACAGCCCAGCTGGGATTCCAGGGCAGGGCCAGCCCCAGCTGAGCCCCTCTGGGCCAGGCCCTAGACCCCCCCCCCCCCCCCCCCGGCCCCGGATACTCACAATATTCAGCAGAAAAGTGGAGATGCGGGTGGCATTGGGCAGGACCACGAAGGCCTCCGCGGAGCCAAAGAGAGCGAGGCGCAGGCCGTCGGGGCGGCAGGAGAGCAGGGGCTGCCGGCGGGCCGAGAGGTGCAGCTCCATGGGCTGGTCCGGGTAGAGCTCCTGCAGCTGGGGAGCGCCAAGGACGCTGGGGACCGGCCCGCGTCCCATCCTGCCCACGTCGCATCCCACCTCTGTCTGGACCAGCCCACGTCCCATCCTACCCGTGTTGCATCCCACTGCCATCCCAACCGGCCCGTGTCGCATCCCACATCTGTCTGGACCGGCCCGCATCCCATCCAGCCCGTGTCGCATCCCGCCTCCGTCCAGAGAGCCTGCGGCCCGTCCCTCCTGCGTTGCATCCCTCCTGCATCCCGACCGTCCCGTGTCCCGTCCTGCCCGGTGCGGGGACGGCTCCCGGCCCCTGCTCACCCGCGGGGAGAAGAGCCCCAGGCTGTCGGTCCGCAGCCGGAGCGGGAAGCGCCGCGGGAGCTGCAAGGCAGGCGGAGGGGAAGGGGCCGCTGGGGCGAAGCCGGGCCGGCGCGGGCAGGGCGGCCGCGAGCCCCGGCCCCGGGGCCGTACCGTGCTGCCGGTGACGGTCCAGCGCAGCGCGCCGGCCGTGAAGTACACGAAGGCGGCGGAGTTGGCGACGAAGTCGGTGACGCCCAGGAGCAGCATGGGCGCCCGCGCCTCGGGCAGCAGCACGGGCGCCGCCGAGAAGGGGCTCTGCCGGTGCCAGCCCACGCCGAAGACCTCCCCCTGCGCGGACGGACAGATGGACAGATGGATGGAGGGCAGGTGGACGGCCACGGCGTTGGGGCCAGCCCGGCCCTGGCCGCCCGCTGCAGCCCGCCGCTGCCCGGCCGCCGCTACCTTGACGCTGACGTCCGCGTGCTCCGCGGTGATCTCCGGCCTCCGCAGCAGCGAGTAGTCGATGGCGGCGAAGGGGTCGAGCTGGGCGGACACTGCGGGGCGGCGGGCACGAGGTCGGGACCAGCCGGGCCGCCGGCCCCGTCGCGCAGCCCCCGCGGGCCCCTCGCAGCCCCCCCGGCCCCCGGCGCCCCCCACCTCGCACGTCCTTCAGGGCCTCCTGCAGCCTGCCGACGCCGCGCTGGAGCTCGAGGCAGAGCTGGAAGCGGAGAGCCGGCGTCAGCGAGCCCCGCGGAGCGGGGACGGGCCCGGGGCCGCCGCGCACGGAGGGACGGGGCCGCCGCCGCCATGGCCGGTGCCCGGCGCTCACCTGCTGGCCGAGCTCCAGGCGCAGGGGTCCTTGCAGCGCCGGCGCCAGGAGGTTGTAGAGCCAGCTGCGGGGACAGCGCGGTGCCCTCAGCCCGGCGCGCCCCAAAAGGGTCCCGGGGCACCGCCGGGGGGGGCCCCACGTGCCCGGGGGCCGAGGGCGCCGCGCCGTTACCTCTGCCCGTGGCGAAACTCCAGGCGCAGGTGGCCGACGCTGGCGTGGCAGCCGGCGCTCCGCACGGCGGGGTGGCCGCCGCCGTCCGCGCTCACCCCCAGCACCGCCGACACGGCCACGTCGCCCGCCTGCACCTCGAGGACGCCGCCGTCCCGGCTGCGGGGCGCAGCGGTGAGCGGGGGGCGCCCGGCCGCCCGTGCCGCCGGCCCCCCCGCCGCGCCGGGACTCACACTGGCCAGAGCTCGGCCGCCCAGTCGCCGCTCAGCCGGATTTGGGCTCGCCGGACCGTGAGCCTGACGCCCACGTCCTCCGAGAAGTCCACGGCGGAGTCGTTGATCTGCAGCTCGTGCACGCGGACCCTGCCGAGGCGGAGAGCCTGGGCTCGGCGCCGGCCGGCGCAGCACCCGCGGGGGCCCCGGCGGGCGGCCGGCCGGCGCGGGCTCCTACCGGGGCACGGCGAAGGCGAGCTGGCCCAGCAGCGGCAGGCGGTACGAGCCCGTCACGTTCAGCACGTGCTCCTTCTGCAGCAGCGCCCGCAGCCTCTCCAGCCCCACGCGCCGGCCTGGGGCAGAGCGCCGCGGTCGGGCACGGCCGGGGCCGCGGGGTGCCGCCGCCGCCGCCGCTGCAGGACCCGCAGCCGGCCCCCGCCAGCACCCCGCCGCGGCCCCCTCCCGGGGCGCCAGACCCACCGTAGTCCAGAGCCTGCCGGGTCACCCTGCCCTTGAGGCCGGGGTTGGGGGCGGCCAGGGCCGAGCCGGCGGCCAGCAGCAGCAGCAGGGAGAGGCCGGCCATGGCTGGAGCGCGGCGGGGCCTGGCGGCTGGAGCAGAGCAGGGTGCTGAGCACCGCGACGCCCTCACCGCCTCCTGCGCCCGCCGCGGCCGCCCGCCCCGCCACCACTTATATCGGGGCCGGGGAGCCCCGGGTGACATCAGGGGGGCTGCGGGGACAGTCCCGCCGCCGTCCCGGCGGGCGCCTTCCTCCGGCGCTTCCCGCACGTGCCGGGGCCACAGCCCGCCCTTGCCCAACGCGTGACTCAGAGGGGAAGCCGGTTCCCGCGCTGTCCGGCCCTGGGAGCGGAGCCGCCGGGGGGTCCCACGCGGCGCTGCCGGGAGCCGGGGCAGCCGCGGCGCCGGGCGGGGAGGGACCAGCCGCTGCCCTCCACGGTTTGCTTCTCTGCTTTCGTGCCGCTGTCGCCCCGTGGGGAGCACGAGCCGGCGTGCGGGTGCGGGTGCGGGTGCAGGTGCAGGTGTGGGTATAGGTGCAGGTGCGGGTGCAGGTGTGGATGTAGGTGCAGGTGTGGGTGCGGGTGCGGGTGCTGGTGTAGGTGCGGGTGCAGGTGCAGGTGCGGGTGCATGCTCAGCCCAGCTGGTGCAGGGTGCTCCCACCAGGCTCAGCCCCGGGGACGTGGCAGGCTGCTCCCCAAGAGGTGCCCCATGGCGACACGAGGACACGGGGTCAGCGCCGGTGCCCATCGCAGCCACGAGCCCACGGCTGGCGGTCCGCGGTGAGGGGAGGGAGCCCGGCGCGGCTGCGGGCGCCAGGGCACGCTGGCCCCCGCGCTGTGGCAGCCCGAGCGGGAGGGTGCGGGGCGCGCGCCCCGGCTGGCGTGTCCCCGCCGGGCTCCGGCCGCCCCGACGGCAGCCGCTCCGCCGCGGAGGCAGCGCGCTGGCCCGGGCCGTGCCGCCCCGCAGCACCCCGGGGCCGCTCCGCGGGAACGCGCTCCGGCCGGTCGCGGCCGGGAGCAGAGGCGGCTCCTGCTTCGGGAAGGGCCCCGGGGGATCCTGTGCGGGACCGTCCAACCGTCCCCCCCGGGCGGTGGGAACGGGGACCCGGCTGCCTGCCAGCACCTGGCGTGGGGACAGCCCGGCCGCCGTCCTGGCACGGGCTGCCGACGTGGCACAGGCTGCCGTGGTGGCACGGGCCACCCCCGCAGCAGGGCGGGCGGCTGCAGCCAGCGCTTGGCACCCGCGCTCAGCCCGAGCCGGCACCCCGGCAGCGCCCGGGACCCCCCGCCGGCCCAGCCCCACGCCGAGGAGACGGGGCCCGCGCCGCTCCCTCGGAAGCAGGACTCAGCACCCCCGGCGCCACCAGCCACGGCCGTGGGGACACCCACAGTGCCCGGCAGCGTCCCCACGGCCAGCCCCATGCCCCGGCCTGGCCCCCCAGGGCCCGAGCTGCCCCCGGGGCGCCCCGGCGCTCGGGCGAGCCTCACTGCGGCAGGCGAGCCCGGTGCCCCGGGCCGGGGGTGACGCGGGTCCCGTCGCGGTGCCCGCCTCAGCCGTCTCCCCCGGGGCTGCTGGTGGCAGCGAGCAGCAGGGACCTGCTCTGGCGACGACGTCCATCCCGGCGGCGGACAGGCTGGTCGGACTGGGATGTCACCCAGCTCCCCCTGTCCCTAATCCCTTCCGGGATGAGTCAAGTCCCTGTCGCAGCAACAGCAGCAAGGACCTGCTGGCGAGCGGGTGCCCGCCGGGGCCGGCCGCTCCCTGGGGCTGCCCGGCAGATCCCCCCGTGGCCGCATCCGGCATCCTGGCACGCGGCTGCCGGGCTGGAGCAGCGACGTGGGGCGGCAGACACGTCACCACCACGGAGACTTCCTCCAGCAGCTCCGTTTGCCACCTTCCACCTTGGCCGGCTGCGAACGAGCGGCTGGAGCGGGGAGGAGAGGAAGGCACCTGCGAGCAAGGCGTGGATGTGGCCTCTGCCATGGCATGGAGCAGGGCCCCAGCACCTCGAGCAGGGCCCCAGCACCCCAGCACAGCCCTGGACACCGGCTGCCTGCGCCCAGTGGGGCCACGAGCATCCCGCCGGCCGCGTGGCTCTTACTGCAGCTAGCACGGGCTCGACCCCGGTCACCCTCCTGCTGCCCTCGCTGCCACGGCCGGGTCGTTGGGACGGGGCTGCCGCGTCCTTCGGCAGCGGGCAGAGCCCTGCAGCGGCACCGCGGCCGCTGGAGCAGTGGCCTCGGAGCCAGGAACACGTGCTCGCCGCACCTCGCTGAGCCGCCACGGCTTTACCAACACATGAAGCGGCTGCAATCGTGCGGGGCCTCGAAGGCGACACTCGCCTTCCCCTGCCGCCGGCCATTGGGAGCCGGAGCCCGGCCCAGCACCCCGGAGAGGCTGCCAGCGCCTGGAGCCGTTGTGCCAGCGCAGCCCTGGCCGGGGCGGCGGGGCTGGGGGGGCCCGAGGTGGCTCTGCCCCTACACGGCCCCATGAGAAGGGGGTCGCTGCAGCAGCCCCAGCACAGCCTCTGCGGTACCCAGCCCAGCCCCAGGAGCCCTGCCAGCCCCCGGTCCCCTGGTGCCCCATGACCCCCAGGAGCCCCCACCAGCCTCCTGATGCCTCGGTGCCCCATCCCACCTCCAGTCCTTTGGTGCCCTGGGAGCCCTTCCCACCCTCAGGAGCCCCACCAGCCCCTGGCCCCCAGGAGCCCACCCCAGCCACTGGAGCCTGGAGCCCAGCCCAGTCCCAGCCCCTGGAGGCCCATCCTGGCTGGGCCGGGCAGCCGCGCAGTCCGAGCAGGCACCGGGAGAGGGACCCCGCGGGCCAGGAACGGGGACCGCACTCCTGCCGCCTGCCACAGCCGGCCCAGGGCCAACAGGGGCCGGGGCTGCCGGGGGCAGGGGGGATGGCAGGACTCCAGAGGGGAAGGCAGCATCCCACCCCTCCAACAGCACCCAAGCAGAGCCCCAGGTCTGCAGTAGCCCCTGCTCCATCCCCCCCAGGCCCGGCCGCAGTAGGGACCAGGGTACTCAGTCCTGCTTGTCCCCCCCCAGGAGCGGCTGCATCGCAGCAGGGGCAGCACCGACCACCAGCAGGACCCGGGGGCTCTGCACATTTTGGTGTTACTAATTCAGACAGTTTTTGCTTTAATCTAGAGGAGCGGGCAGGAGCTGAGACTGGGGGCACTGCCAGCCTCCCCATCCCCATAGGAAGGGCTCCAGCCTGGGCAGGTTGGGGACAGAAGCACAGGGAGGGTCACCCAGGACAGCAAAGCATCTCTGGCCCAGCCTGGGCTCTGCCACGCAGAGCAGGACCCGTGGCCCCGCAGCTCACCCGCTGCTGCCTCATGGCCAGGGCAGGGACGTCCCCGTTCCCCGAGGTACCTGGCCTCCAGCTGCCCTGTCTGGGAGGGGATGCTGAGGGACTGACTCACATACAGACACCTGCGAACATGCACGCACACACACACTTGCAGCCATGCGCAAACCCTTGTGAGCATGCAAACACAGCACACAGGTGCAGGTGTGCACACAGCTGCAGCAAGGGCTGTGTCACCCCTTCCGTGCCAGCAGGGACACGCTCCAGGCCATGCACGCCGGGCCTGGCCGCGGCGTCTCCCTGCCACAGCACAGAGGGCTCGGAGGCAGCCCAGGGTTGGGCACAAAGGGGGCACGGGGAGAATAGAGATGCATCCATCCACACCACTCAGCCGAGGCCTGGACGCAGCCCAGGGGGGCAGAGACTGCCCCACCAGCTGCCCTCCCCATCCAGCGGGGCCAGGGCTCTTGCAGCCGAGAGCAGCCTCCTGCCCCGGGCCGGGGCAGCGGGTGCCCTCAGCTGCCCTTCCGGACCCAGAGGACCGACCGGTCACATCCGCTCCCAGGGAGGGAGCTCAGCCCTGCATGGTGCTGGGGCAGGAGGCCAGCGCTGTCGCCACCACCAAGGCACCCTGCAGCCGTCACGGGATTGCACAACCCACTGCTGATGTGGGTTCCTGCTCCCCTCCCCAGGGCTGCAAAAGGGCAAGCGGGAAGCACAGAGGCAACACCAGTGTTCCCAGAGCGAGCAGCACCCCAGGCCTTGCGGGCACTCTCACCAGGGAGTATGCGAGGGGCTGCCCCACACAGCTGGGCCCCCCCCCCATAGCCACAAGCCTCCCAGCTGGGCCAAAAGGCAGTGACTCACAGTGACTTTGCACGAGTCACTGAACCACTGCACTGGCCCAGCTGGGAAATTGTGCAAGGCCAGGCCCATGCTGCTCGGCACACGCCATGGGGCAGCACCAGCCCTGGGGAAGCCAGTCTGGGCTGGCACCTGGCTGCACCAGCACCACAGGGCTCATCAGGGAGGGCACAGGGACGCCCAGGGTGCAGGGCCAGCCCCAGAGGCACCCAGGTGGGGGGGCAAAGCCCCAGACCTGGCCCCCTCCCACCAACATGCAGGGTGTGCCTGCCCACAGGGCCAAGGGGAGAAACCCCAGCAGCATCCCCCCATCTGCAGCCCCAAGGGGCACAGACACAGGGGAACGGGGTGGGGTGGGGGTACAGGGCAGTATCCAGGCAGGGGATCAGCAGAGCTGGGCTGCTTCCCAGACCCCAGGGCTCCCACACCCCACGGGGCACCCTGCCCACGAAGGGCTCCCACCGCCTTCGCGCTCCGTGGGCGGACAGGGCCAGAAGAGAGAAGCGTGCCTCGTAACCAGGGCTTGTTTAATAACAAAACTCCAACTATTGTAGAACAATATTCTCCAGCATCATTGTAATATACAATACAGGGAATGCTCTCAGCAATCTGAGAAGGATACGTGCCGCGGGGCCGCCCTCGGCACAGTCCCACGGCGGGGGGCGCGGGCTGCCACCCCCTCCGGGCCCGGGCCGGGTCCTGGCAGGTCCGGAGCAGGTCTCAGCGGCACAGGATCCGGTCCGCAGCGGGCATGCACGGAGCCTGCGGGAAGGGCGACAGGGGGCCGGTCAGTGCTGGCTTCGGGAGCCCCGGGGGAGCAGGGCGGCAGGGGAGAGCGGCCCCGGCTGGGGGCTGCTGAGCTGCCGCAGGTGGAAGGGGCGCCCACAGGGAGGTGCAACCCGCCGGGGAGGACGGCGGCGGCGCTGGGGGGCCCGGCGGGTTCACCCGGAGCGAGAGGGGTGTGAAAGCGACCGGGAAGGGGAGCGGAGCCGGGGCCGCACTCACCTCGGGGGGGTCCCCGCCGGGGGCGGCGGCGCAGGGCGGCCCCCGCTGCAGCGCCAGCTGCAGGTCCCAGATGTAGTCGATAACGTGCTGCAGGATCTCCACCTTGGAGACGCGCCGGTGCCGCGGCAGCGTGGGCACCAGCGCCCGCAGCCGCGAGTAGCAGCCCTTCATGTCGTAGAGCAGCGCGGCGGCGGCCGCCGCTTGCTCCGCCGCCCCCGGGGCCGCGGCGGTCGCCGCCCCCGGGCCCGGCCCGCACCGCGCGGCCTCCCCGGGCCGCACCGCCTTCAGCGCGCCGCCGGCGCCCGCGGGCAGCGGCGAGGGGGCGGCGCTGGCGACCTTCATGGAGCGGCGGGCAGCGACCGGCGGCAGCAGGACCCTGCGGGCGCGGAGCGAAGCGCTGCACTCCCGCCGCCCCGCGCCGCGCCACTTATAGAGCGCTGCGGCCGGGGGCGGGGCCGCGGGGCCGGGCTGTGGCCAATAGGAGCGCCGCAGGGCGGGGCCTGCCCCGCCCCCCCCCCCATTCATGAGCCCTGAAGGGGACTGTGTTAAAGAGACAGTGGCGCTGCCCCGGGGAGGAGCGGGTAGAGGCTTGGCGGGGGGGCGGGGGGGGGAAGGTCGGGCCGCTGCCCGGGGGTCACCGGGGGCCACCGGGGCACGGAGCACTGGGGCGCACCGCCTGCGCGGACACCTTTCCCCGCCACGGGCCCCGGGCCCTGGCCCCCCGTTCATGGGGCTGAGTTACTCTGCGTTCCTGGAGCTCGGCCCTGGTAGCAGAGCTGCTGCGGCAGAGGTGCCTCCAAACGCCCGGCTACAGCCTACTACGGCCGCCCCCGGGACCCTGAGACCCCCCTGGGCTCCTCTCCAGCTGGGCCCCTCCAGCCCGCGGACCCCTGCACCACCCCGGGCCCAGAGCCCAGCTCGCCCTCCTTCAGCCCCCCAGGCCCGCTGCAGCCCCCGGGCCCTCTGCAGCCCATGGCTCTCCCCAGCACCGAGGTCCCCTGCACCCCCGACCCACTGCATCCCCCAGGTCCCTGTATTCCCCAATCCCTACCCCCCCGGCCCCTGCAGCCCATGGCTCTCCCCAGCCCCCGGGGCCCTGCACCCACCAGGGCCAACATCCCCCAGGCCCCCTGCAGCCCCAGCTCCCTGCACCCACGGCCCCCTGCACTCAGTCCCTGCAGCCCATGGCTCTCCCCAGCACCGAGGTCCCCTGCACCCCCCAACTCCTGCATCCCCGACCCACTGCATCCCCCAGGTCCCTGCATTCCCCACCCCCTGCACTCTGGCCCCTGCACCCCATGGCTCTCCCCAGCCCCGGGAGAGCCCCTGCACCCCTGGCCCTGCACCCCGGATGCACTGCAGCCCCCAGGTCCCTGCATTCCCCGCCCCCTGCACTCCGGCCCCTGTACCCCATATCTCTCCCCAGCCCCAGGGTCCCCTGCACTCCCCAGCCCCCGCACCCCTCCCGGGCCCCCCGCAGCCCAGCTCGCCCCTTGCGGCCCCCCCGCCTCCCCGGCGGCTCAGACCGTTAGACGCCAGGGCCGTGACGTCACCCATTCATAAAACCCCGCGCGCTGTCAGCGCGGCGCCTCGCGGGCGGTGCCCATGGCGACGGGGGCGGGGCGCGGCGGGCGGCGGGGCTCGGGCCCCCCCGCAGCGCTCCCGGCCCCGGGTTCAGCGGGAGCCGCCGCGGGGCCGTGCCGGGCCCGGCTGGGTGCCGGGGGGCGCCCCCGCTCCCCCGACCCATCTTTGTGCAGCGGCTGCAAACGCGGAGCTGGGGCGGGAGGTCCGCTACGCCGTCCTGCGTGGCCGTGCCGTGCCCGGGGCCGTGCGGCACCGTGCCATGGCTGCGCCATACCGTGCCCAGGGCCGTGCCGTGCCCGGAGCTGTGCGGTACCCATGGCCGTGCTGTGCCCATGGCCGTGCCCAGGGCTGTGCCGTGCCCGGGGCTGTGTCGTGCCCATGGCCGTGCTGTGCCCGTGGCTGTGCCCAGAGCTGTGCCATGCCCGGGGCTGTGCCGTACCCATGGCCGTGCTGTGCCCATGGCCGTGCCCAGGGCTGTGCCGTGCCCGGGGCTGTGCCGTGCCCATGGCTGTACTGTGCCCATGGCCGTGCCCAGGGCCGTGCCGTGCCCGGAGCTGTGTCCTACCCATGGCCGTGCTGTGCCCATGGCCGTGCCCAGGGCTGTGCCATGCCCGGGGCTGTGCCGTACCCATGGCTGTGCTGTGCCATGCCACAGCCGAGCCATGCCTATGGCCATCCCTGGGGCTGTGCTGCGCCTGGGGCTATGCTGTGCCCACAGCCGTGCCGTGCCATGCCAGGGCTGTGCCACGCTCGCTCGGTGCAGGCTGCAGGTGCAGGGCAGCGCTGCCCTCCCGGCGCAGGGTGCCTCCTTGCCCCAGAGCGTGGGAGTCACCTGGCAGCTGGGGCCCCGCCAGCGCTTGGGCGCAGCTCTGCCGCCCCAGGCGGGTGGCCCCGTGGGGCGCTGGTGCCCAGGCCCCGCCGCGTGCCGCCTGCTGAGCCGCGGGGCCGCGGCGGCTGTGCCCGGGGCTGAGCCCCCGGCAAAGGCGACTCGTGCGGGGCAGGCCGACGGCGGCGCGCGGCACGGGCGGTGCGGGGCCGGCAGGAGGCCAGGCCGGGCGAGGAGGTAGCATCTGCGCAGCTGCAGCCTCTCGTGCAAGGCACAGCGTAAGACGGAACAGAAAACCAGTCCCTGCCCTAAAGGGCTTCCGATCCAAGCATTAATTAGCATTAATGATCGTTACCTTATCTTCGCACCTGTAGGGAGGTTCATCCAGGGTCTCGGCTAGACAGGAATGACGGGGCCGGGGCAGGAGGCAGCGGCGCCCTGGACCGCAGCCTCGCCAGCCGCGCATCGCGCAGCAGCCCCCGCGGGGTCCCGGCCCCCGCCTGCCGCCCGGCCGGCTCCACGCCGCTCGCGCACCGTGGCTGCTCGCAGGGCTGTCGGCGCGCCGAGCGGGCAGCCGGGGCCGCCTGGCGCAGCCGCCCCAGTCTTCCCCCCAGCCGTGCTGCAGAGGCCCCCCCCGGCCCCTCTCCACCCCCAAACGGCATGAAACAGCGCGAAAGCAACTGAAAAATCTCCAGGCAAAGTGGCAGCCCTTGTGCCCTGTACACGCGCCCGGATGCACACGCCGAGGCACGCGCACACGCCTGCGCGCCCAGGCGCCCTGGTGCACGGCCACGCACAAACGTGTGCACGCGCACACACATTCACGCACATGCACAAATCCAGCGGTGCGCACACACACACGTGCACACACACTCCCCCCCCCCCCCCCCCGTGGCGTGCCCGCGTGTGCCGGGCGAGCGGGAGCAGCTCCCCTGCCCCTGCCCGCGTGGGGCCGCGGGGCCGGCTGCGCCGCAGCTTTGTTAGCGGCAGCAGGAAGCAGCGACGGCCTCTGCGGCGAACAAAGCCGGCGCGGGGCTGGGGCGCCCGGACAGCGCGGTGCCAGCCTGCGCGCCCCTGCCCCGCGGCTCGCCACCCGGGGCCCTCGTCACCCGGGCTCGCCGCGGCCGCAGCAGGGCACTGCAGCGGCAGCGGCGCGGGAGCAAGCTGCAAGGGCGCGGGGCGCGCAACGCTCCGGCACGGGGCACGCAGGGCCCCAGCGCGGGGTGCATAACCTCTGGGTTGCATAAACCCTGCGGTCTCTGGCTCAGCCTGTGCCGGGCCATCTGGGGGGACCACATCCCTCCATCCCTCTGTCCCTCCATCCCTGCATCTGTCCTGCCCTCCATGCCCCCTCCGTCCATCCCTCTATCCCTTTGTCCTTGCATCCTTGTCCCTGCATCCCTGCATCCCTCTCTCCCTGCATCCCTTCACCTCTCTCGCCCTCTATGCCCCCCTCCCTGCATCCCTCTGTCCCTGCATCCCTCTGTCCCTGCACCCATCTGTCCCTGCATCCCTTCACCTCGCCCTCCCTCTGTCCCCGCGCCCCCCCGCCCGCGGTGGCGCCGGCGGTGGCGGTTCCCAGGGTGGGCACAGCCCTGGGGTCGCCCCCTCCATTCAGGGCCCCGCGGAGAGCCTGGTGCCTGGCCGGTTCCCACAGAGGCAATCAAAGCCGCTAATTAGCCCCCATCTGGCGGCGGCGGCCCCCGCGCACGGAGGCGCGCGGGACATTGTGTGCAGGAATGCCTTTCAGCGCCGCCGCCCGCAGCTGCGCCGCCAACAATGCGCCGCCGCCGCCGGCCCCGCTCGCCGCCTCCGGCCGCCTCAGATCCCCCGCCGGCCGCTCGGCGCGAATTAGCCAGATGTCAAAGCTCGGGGCCCCGAGGCCGAAAGGTCAAGCCCGGCCCCCGGGCTGGCGGCCGCCCCGGCGCGCCGCTCCGGCCGGGCCCGCGCGCAGGGAGCACCGAGCCGCAGGGGCCACGGCGGCTGCTCCGGCCCCCGTCCCGCTCCCGGGGCCGGCTGCTCCGGGGCGGCGGCGGCCGAGGGCCCTTCCTCTGCGCCGTGCCGGCCGCAGGGAAAATCCGAGAGGTGGTGGCGAGGCCGGGGCGGGCGCGCTGGCCGCGGGAAAGGCGGCCGGGCCGGCCGCGTCGGCCAGCAAGACGGATAGCTTCATTTCCATGTCAATTCTGGGAACGGGGCGGGCGGCGCGGTAACACCGGCTCGGCCATATGGCGCTGGCACGCGGCTGAGCCGCCGGCCCGGCCCGGCCCGGCACGTCGCGGCTGCTTTGCGCGGCGCAGAGGTTGCCCGGCAGCCGCCCGCAGCAAAGGCCGGGCGCTCGGGGAGGGCAGCGCGCCCCGGCCGCCCGGCGCGGCCCCTGCCCCGGCTCTGGCCCAGGCTCGGGCTCGTCCTGCCGCCCTCGGCCCGGCCGGGCGCAGCGGGGCGCCGGGGAAGCCCCGGCCTCGGCCCCGGGCGCCGCAGGGCCGGCGGGCGAGCGGTGCCGCAGATGCGAGCGGGGCCGGCGGCTCCTGCCGCGCAGCTGGAGCAGGGCCGAGGCCTGAGAAAGCCCCTGCGCGTTCCCCTCCCTCCTCCTGCCTTCCCGTCCCCGGCTCCATCCGCTCCAGCCCAGACCAGCTGGAGCCGAGCGGCCCTTCCTGGGATTTATTCCAGCTTCCTGCCCCTCCTCGCCGGCAGCCGCGGGCTGGGGCTGCTGGCGGCTGCTTCCTCTCCCCGCTCGCAGCCGCGCGCCAGGCGGGCCGGGTGCCGCCGGCCTGCACCCAGCACCCGCCGCCCGCCTGCCCCCGAGCCGGAGCCGCCGGGGCCGGGGCAGAGGAGGGGACGGGGACGGGGCGACGGCACGGGCCCGCTCGGCCATCCCCCGAGCCCTGCCCCAGGCGCCGGGGCTGCCGCGTTGCCCTCCCTGCTGCCCCAGAACCGCCCGCCGGGGCAGCAGCCTGGCCGCCGGCTCGGGCCAAGCGCCCAGCGCGGGGGCACGGCGGACCTCCGCGCCCGGCCCACGGCACACGATGCCGCCAGCGGCCCCGGCCCCGGCGGCTGGGACGGCTCGGGCGCCCCGGGGGAGATGCCCAGCGGCGCGGGAAGGGGCCCCCGTGGGAAAGCCCTGGTGCAGCCCCGGGCGCGAGGGGCGCGAGCCTGGGGGTCCCCGGCTGCCTGCCCACGTCGCCGCCCCGAGGCGCAGGGCAGGAGGCCATCGGCCCCGAGGCCACAGCAGCCCCCACCCCTGCGGCAGCCGGGCCCCGCGGAGGCTTCCTGCCGGAGCCGGCACGCTTCCTCGGCCGCGGCAGCCGGAGGGACCCCGCGGCGAGGGGGAAGGTGGCCCAGCAGCCGCCCAGACAGAGCGGAGCCAGGCGCCGCGCTCGGCCCAGGTGCGGAGGCGCGAGCCCGGAGCCGGCCGAGGCGCGCGGCCCCCAGCGCCGCCCGGGGGAGCCTCCGCTGACGGCTCCTGCCGGGGCCGCCGCGCTTCCTTCCTCCGCGCCCTGCCCTGTCCCCGCTTATCGGGCCGGGCAGGGACCGGGCGCCCAGGGTGCGGGTGACCCCGCTCTGCCCTCCCGGAGCTTTCCGCTCCTCGCAACAGGGCCAAGGGCCCTCAGGAAGCTCCTGGCTCGCAGCTGCACTCTCGCCGCACGCACCACTGTCACGAGCGGCCCAGAGCTCTGCGGGAGCGCAGGCCGGCCCGGGCAGCGGCAGAGCGGGGAGCGAGGACACGGGAGGGGGGCGCTCGGGGCAAAGCTCGGCAGAGCCTGAGGTACCACGCGCGACCCCACGCTCCGGCTCTCCGGAGGCAGCGCCGCAGGCCGGAGCTCGGCCGCGTCCACCCGCGCCATCCCTGCCCCGCGGGAGCCCACCGCGGCTGCAAACGTGGGGCTCCCCGGCAGCCTCGGGGCAGAGCGAGCGGCGACGGAGCATCCCTGCACCCTGCTGCAAGAGGGGCCGGAGCCGGGGCGCCCCGCCAGCCACCCACCGCAGCGCTGGGGCCACGCGGGACGTCCCCACGTCTGCTCTGCGCGACGCCCTGCCGTGCCCAGCGGCCGGCTGCTCCGCCATGCAGCCCGTGTCTTTTTCCATGGGACACTCGAGGCTGGTGGAAGCACATCTGGAGTCTAGACTCAGCGACTCCGTGGGCCGGGCCTGTCGGCCGCGCCGTGCCCAGGCCCTGCTGCACTCTGTTTGCTTAGCTGGAGGTATTTAATTGGAATTAAAGTGGCCTCTCTTGTTTTTGCGGACAGGGCTGTTGGAAAAGGAGCTGTAAGTCATAGAAAACATCTGTAGGAGACTGCGAAGGGTCATTAGATGGCAGAACGCGAGGCGCCACTTTTAGTGCTCGCAGCCGACATGGGGAATAATAGTTCAATACGGCTTTTGTGGAGGGACTGCCAAACCAGCAAACACTTTCTATTTATTCTGGCAGCGGGCACGGGTGGAGAGACGCGGGCTCCTCCGCGCGCCTGCCCAGAGGGCGGGCAGGGGCGACGGCGCGGTGCTGCAGAATGGCGGGGACGGCCAGCCCCGGGCAGGGCTCAGCGGCCCCTGGGGCTGCCCCGGCCCCGCAGCACCCGGCCCCAGCACGACGCGCAGGGAGGAGCAGGGGCAGCCCAAGTGCGTAGGTTCTGCCTTCCCCCTCTCCGGGGTTTCCAGGCCTGGTGGAGGTGCCAGGACTCCTCTCGGTCCCCTGGAGCCAGGCTCAGGGCTCGGCCCCAGCCGGACCCCTGCCCCCAGATCTCTTTCCCCACTTCATGCTGCAGGGCCAGAGCCCGGCGCTGCTCTCCTGCCCACAGCCGAGGCGGTTTAACGGGTCAGCGGCCACGGCACTAAATCTTCACTGCTGCCAGAAAGGCGCGGGGGGCCTTGGCTGAGGCTGGCCACGGGGAGAAAACAGCTGCTCGGGGCAGGAGGGGAAGGGGACGGTCACTTGGAAACAGCCGGACAACAGCAGCGCCACAGCCAGCCCCATGCGGAGAACAGAGCCGCTCCAGGCTGGGGCCTGGGGAGGGGGCTGAGCCCAGGCAGCTCAGGGGGCTGCGAGGCCCTGGGGCGCGTGGAGGGATGGGGCTGCAGGGCCAACCCCAACCCCAGGGCAGCCCAGTGCCTCACGGCACCGGAACAGGGAGAGCAGCTCCGTAAGTACCATAAGCAACTCAGGGTCTCCACTAAGGCACTGAGAGCTGCTGTGCAGCCTACAGGGACAGCGCTCGAGGGGTAGGAGACCTTGGGGCAGCAGCAGACCCAGCCTGCGCTGCAAGGAGAGCAGGGAGTCACGCTAGAAGCCCACAGAGCAGCCAGTGGGACCGTTCCTGGCGCTCCCTTATTCCAGCACCCCTGGGCCCAGCCAGAACAAATTCCTTCCTTTGAGATGGTTTAATATGAGAGAAAGCAAATGCACAATACAAAATTTAAAAACGGGCCTGTGGTTCGCTCCCCACCCACTTTGTACCCATGAAGGAGACAATAAAATAAAAGGGAGCGTGGCTGGGCAGCCCCCCCGGGGCTGGGCTGGGGGATGTGGATACGCGGTGTACATCGATACCCCACCTAGGCGACTGCTCCGGACACACACAACACGATGCTCTTGCACAATTGTTTCGTCGTCTGTCACTTGCAAAGGGTCTGGAAGGGGCCCGAGCCCAGCAGCACCAGGCCTGGCCACACGGGCAAGGTCACTTCTCCTTTTTATCAGCTTCTGTCGTCTCTTCTTTGGAGGCCCCCGGCACCTCCTTAGGGGTAGAGCTCTCCTCATAGCTGGGGATGAGAGAGGCACAACAAGGAGAGGGGTTAGTGGGACTTGGCCCTCCTTGGGCACAAACACATGCTGAAACTCAGCAGGGCCAGGGCAGCACAGCGCGGAGCTGCAGGCTCTGGGTCTGCCCCGCTGCAGCCACTGAGCTCTTTAAAGCAGCCACATCACAGTGAGAGCTGTGCCAAGGGCTGGGCTCACAGCTGTCCCCAGCACAGGGACCCCTGCAAGGCAGAGCCCACTCCCAGCCCAGCACAGACAGGGGGATGAGCAACAGGCCCCAGACCACCCACAGCCCCAGAGGTGCTCAGCAATGGGGCTGGACCACGTGGACGTGCCACCATCTCCCCTGCCGAGCCCCCACAGGCTGGGGATCCATCAAGCCGCTTCTGTGCGCGGGAGCGCATCTGCCCGTCAGCACCGATTCTCGCTCCAGAGACGACAGTCGGATATCCTGGATAACACCACGCTTCCCCCCGCGCTGCCGCGAGCGGGGCTGGCCAGGCCACACGCCGGTGCCTGGAGGGTTGTTTAGTAAGGCGAGTCACAGCGAGACTGACAGCACAAAGCCCAAGGACTCACTCCTCTGGCTGCGAAACCCCCACACCACTGACCTTCAGGCCCTAACAAAAGGCTACAGAGGAAACCTGGGAGCACAGCTTTCCAGGCCAGGCCAGGAAGGAGAACAAGGTCAGAGCTGTCAAATCCTCTCCCCCTGCACAGTCCTCCAAGCAAAGAAGGGCAGAAAAAGCAGCTCTCAGCAGCAAGGTGCCAACTACTGCCTTTGCTTGGGTCAGGGAACAAGGAGAGCTGGAAAGAGCCCCTACCTGGCCAGAGCGACAGACAAAGAAAGGGCACCGTGTGCAATTGCTACATGGCACTAGGGCTTTGCTGCCGGCGTCGGCGGGGACAGGACAGCTTCTGCTGCATGGAATCAGCGAGGCTGGCCGGCGAGCCGGACACGGAGGGGAAGTGGGTAAGTCTTGGTGTGTGCGGCAAGATTTCAGCAGAGGACTCATAGCTGCAGGAGAGACAGGAAGCAAGAAGGGAAAGGGAGGAAGAACAGAATAGAAGGGAAAGAGAGAGAGAGAGAGAGAGAGAGAGAAAGGAGAAGAGTCTCTGAGCAAGATAGCTGCAATCCCACCACCCCACACAGCCAGGCAGCCTAGTTTCTCCTCTGTCTCCACCACCCGCTAGCCCAGGTTGGGGTGGCCCAGGGTGCCTGACAGGCTCTTGGCCAAGCTCTCCTTGCCTGCAGGCCCTGGGGCACAGGACAACGCTGCAGCGTGGAAGAACGAGAGCTGAGACCTGGGAAAAGGCAGCTCCTGCTGGCATGCATACAGCCAGGCAGCTGGAGCGCACAGGAGAACAAGCCTGGGCACTCATCCACAGTGGGCAGAGACTGGCCCAGGGGCTCTGGAGAAAGCAGACCAACACACTCAGCAGGCCCTTTCATGCAGCTCTAGGACCGGCAGACCTGCAGCAGGTGTGAGTGGTAGATCAGGTTTCCCACTCCTGACAGCTGAAGGCTGCAGAGCAGCTCAAACAGAGGGAGCCAAAGGTTACTGCCTGCCTCGGGAGGCTCCGCAAGGCTGCGAGCCCCACAGCCACACCGAGCCAGGTGCTGGCTGGTTCTGCTCCACCTGCCCCCCTTCCCCATATCAGCAGCACAGGCCAACCCGCTCCAAGCCTTCCTGCTGCCCTGGCCTGCCCAGACCCTCAGGCGTAGGCTGTAACTCTCACCATGTCAGACCCTCATTGCCATGCCAGGTCAGCTCAGCATTGGAGCCCTTCTCCCAGGGTGGCTCAGCCACAGCAAGGCACCACGTGCAGGTAGCTTGCTGCGTGCGTGCGGGCAGCCAGCAGAGACCACAGGGGAGCTGCCGGCTCCAAAGTGCTGTCAGCACTCAGAGGAATAGGGCAAATCAAAGCTGCACAGGGAAGCGCTACACCTGGTGGGATTCCTGGAGTGGGAGGCCTTTAGCCTCCAGGCACAAGTCCTATCATATCCTATTTCCTCCACCCACAACTGGAGCAGCTTCAAGGGGGGGCCCAACCCTAGGGACCTTCGGAGGCCCCCACAGCTCGTGCCAGCCTCCTGCATTTGCTCTGACAGCACTCAGCTAAGAAAAGCAGACAGTGCTTTGCTGCTAGAGCAGCCTGCACTCAGCACCAGCGGCTGGGCGCTCCGCTGGGGCATTAACCCTCCATGCCCTGCTGCCAGGCTCCGCAAGCTCCTTGTGGCCACACAGGCCAGACTTGCGGCTTGTCTCTCACCAAGCATGCATTTCCTGGAACAGGGAGGTGGTGCTGCTTTGAGCTGGTGAGTCACAGGCTCATGCTGAGAGTGGCTACAGGATACCAGGTGCACAGGAAGGACGATCCCAGGACACTTACTGCCTGCAGCAGCGATTGTCAGAAGCAAACATCAAAGAGTGGGCAGGTGCTGAAGGGCTGGGGAGAAGTCCCAGCTGACAGCCCCGGTGGGAACATGCATACCTGTGTCTCCCAGGGGAGGGGAAGGAAGTGAGGACAGCCTGGCTCCCTGGCATGCAGCTGCAAGAGCCTGCACCCCCCGTCAGCTGCTGGCTTCCCTCTGACCAGGCTGGGGGCTCAGGCAGGCTGCCCCTGTGGCCATGGGCACCCAGCACCTTGGCACACATCTCCAACATATTAACCGCAGGCAACACAGCTCTGTTTTGGGCCAGATGTTCCCTTCCCTCCTCTGGTTCAGCCATCCTCAAACAAGCAACTGCACCGGGCCACCACAAAACCTTGAGCTCTACCAGCATCCCACACAATCAGCTGAGCACAGCTGAGAAACAGCTCCCAGAGAGGCCAAGCCACACTTTGCATGGCTCAGAAGGTGGGAAAGCCCAGGCAGGAAATGCCAAGCTAGATTGACGCTGCCCACTGTCAGTGCACTGCTAATGTCTAGAACACAGCGGGGTGGCAGAAGGGCTGGGGGACAAGAGCACAGCTTAGGACCTCTCCCATGTCTGCAGTCCCAGGGGCAGGAAAGACTGCTGCAAACAAGGATCCTTTTCCCAAACACAGAGGCTGGGATGTGCTCAAACCAGCCCTGGTTGCTCTCGCAGCTGGATCCAATTCCATTCGCCCCCACCCACAGGCCCTGGGACACAATGACCAAGTATCTCTGCACCAGGTGTGCGGTCCCACCCTCCCCTGCCTGCCAGCTCATGGGAAGTTTGTCACAGGGGCGTAAAGCAATACCAGATGCTGCCTGCCTGTTGGTACTGCACCAAAGCTCCCACACAATTAGGAGGTGGTGGTTAGAGCCAGGGCTAGCGTGTACGAACACAGACCCACTCCCTCCACCTACGCACATGCACACGCACACCCAGAGCATGCCCAGATGAACCCATCCCTCCAGCTGTGCCCAGGCGTGGGAACATCTGCACGCTTCATGCACTCAAATGCCGCAGGCAAAACAGCTCCATCCACAGCTGACACTCACCTGAACATTTCAGTTACTTCTCCCTTTGCCAAGGCCACAAGAAGCGGGAATCCAATGCACGCGGGGACCAGGTACAGAAGAGCCGGCTGTAGGGAAAAGAAACAACTGTTAAACCAAACCACAAGATACCTCTCAGGAAGAGCGTGAGGCAAGCTGGCCTTGTCCCCTCTAGGCCTATCACACATGCAGCCCGAGCTTTTGTCACAGCGCTGCACACAGCGGTTAATGCTCAACGAAGCAGGGTTTGAGAGCCAAGTTACCACTGCAACAGGACAAAACCCACGACGTGAGGTCCCAGCGTCCAGGCCCAGCAATCACACTGCCCAGGGAGGGGGGATGCAACCTGGGGTGCCGGTTTCAGCTGCAGAAGGTCCTGTCTCTTGCTTAGCAATTCACCAGGTTCTTCAGAAGAGCCAGGAGAATGTTTCACCCAGGGAAGAAGATAAGTGTTGGGCTAGTCAGGGTGCAGATGGCATCCAACCGCCTTGCTCTAGTGAGACAGTCTGCAAGGAGTGAGGGCTGCTACACCCACCTACCACTTTAATGCCTTGCTAGACACTTCCTCCAGCCCAGGGAGCTGCAGGGAGTTACTAGAGCCAACAGGGTGCGTACAGGGTCAACAGGGCGTCTTCCCACTTCCTAGAGCCCCAGACCAGGCCATGGACACACTAAGGATGCACAGAGCAGCAACAGCACCCACAGCACAGGCATGCCCCTCAGAGCTCCTTTCCTGCATTAAGGATTGTTCTTCCAGGGCAGCTCAGTTCAAGAGAGCCACAAAACACAAGCCAGCCCAACCAAGATGCAGCTCTTTGAAAGGCTGCTGCCTGAACCAGTCTCCCCTGAAAAGGGACTGCTCCGTCTCTGCAGAGAGACAGAGCTTTGGGCAGGGGACAGGTACAGACACTGGAAAAGCAGAGCCAAGAGAAGGAACACATCTTTTTTTCTAGCACTATGCGGGCAGGACCCTGTGGACATTTCCTACAGTTTGAGAGAGCCGGTGGAGTGCATCTGTGTGAAGACAGCACAGCTGAGCTTACCTGGGCATGCTTGAAGATGTGCATGATGAATATGGTCAGACCCAGACCAAAGATGTAGGCCACAAAGCTGGTGTAGAAATACGTGTGCGTGTTCTTCTTTAAGCTACACAGAAAGGGGGCAGAGCAAAGCTACCTTCAGCCTGGGGTCTGTGATGCCAGCAGCCAAGCTCCCAGGGCAGAGAGGGAGCCAGCCCAGCTATCTCAGTCATCTCCCACCACGGCAGGGTGCCACGCTCTGCCCTTGCTCACCAGGCTAGCACAGAGACTGCCACCAGTGCAGCACTCCAGTCCCGTGGGAGCAGTGCCAAGGGCCAGACGGGGTAACACTAATGTGAGGTGGTGGGAGGCAAAGGAGATGCACAATTCTGCTGCTGGATGGTTACACAAGAGGTAGGAAGCAATACTGGAGAGCCAGGGAGAGGGTGCCCCCTCTCCAGGGAGGGGCTGCCTTTCCCTGGCACCCCTCTCTCAGCATGTGCCGTTTCATTGCGGGTCAGGCTAAGGGAACCGGGATTCCCGGCAGGTGCAGTCAGGATGTGGGTGGAAACACCTGGAAGAGCTGGCACAGACTGGAGGGTCTGTGCAACAGCAACAGGAGCGCAGTCACACCACCGTAGGTACGCAAAGCAGCCCATTCCCAGCAGCAGCTGAGCCACAGACTTTCAGTGTGGGGCAACTGCTGAAAGCTACACCCTGGTGGTAGGTAAAACTACTCTGCGTAGGAAGGAGCTGCTTTTCCCAATGTGAACAGCAACTCAGAGGCAGCCAACACTGCCATGCCCCGATTCTCATCCACAGGAGCAGCGCTTCTCAGGAAGCGGCGTGCCCAGCTCTTTCCCACACCTGCCTCCACTTCGCCTCACCACCGTGGGGGCACTGGCCTCCCTCCTCTGCTGGTCGGTGAGCCAACAAGGCCCTACGGGGCTGCTCTGTGCTGCTGCCCCAGGTCTACCCCCCCAAGGCTCAGCCCCTGCATTCCCAGCTGCATGTACAGCAGCGCTCCCAAAGTCAGACAATTCACCCCCAGCACTCAGGACTTACCCACAAACCCATTCTGCTCCTGCCATGTTCGTGCCTGCTCTTCCCAGAGCTTTCTTCTGCATCTCTGCACCCCAACAGCCCCCACCAGGTCCCCAACCCAAGCTCCAGGTGACAGCATGCAATTCTGCTCCCAGATTTCCCCTCTCCTTTTCCTCTACAAGGACAGCTCAAATACACTGCAGGATCCAACCTGTTATAGACCTTCCCTATCACCCACTCACCTGATGTCAAAACGCAACAGCAAGGCAATGAAGATCCCTATGGGGAGAAGGGCACAGTGAGAGGATGGAGACCAGCAGGCAGGCTGAGCGGGGAGCAAGGTAGCACTTGCAGCAGCCAGGCTTCCTCTGCTCCACCTCCCTCCACTCAGCTCTGTGCGGCCATGCTTGGGCCGACAGTGCCCTCTCGCGGCACAAGGCACTGAGACAGCAGCCAGCTAGAGCACCCAGTGCCGTGCAGCACCCAGGCCTGTGGGAGGCCCGAGGGACTCCAGCACCCAGCCATGCACAGCGCCAAGGGCCAGCGGGAGGTCCACGGGGCTCCAGCAGCACCAAAGGCAGAACAAGGCAAATGAGGTCGCTCAAAGCCACCCACCCAACTCCCCAAAGCCAATTCAGACTTGTGGCCCCAGACAGGATTCCCTCGTCCATCCTCACCTGGAATGACAATGTCTCCCAGACCCAGCATGGCAAAGTTGTCGGCCTCCAGACCCTTCTCCAGCAGGTCCTGAGGGAAAACCACTAGGAGGAGCAGAGAGAGGCACACTGAGGGGGGAAGGATCCCTGTGCTAAGCAGATCTCTGCATCACTGGGCCTGGTGACAAGGGATCTGAGCAGGGCAAGAGCCCTACCCTGTGCCCTAGGCCACCTCCTCCTCCGTGGCTCCCTTCGCTCTCCTTCCTGGGCCAATTCTGGGCACTGGAATGGGCAACGGAGGGATTCAGGGCCTGCCCCATGTGCATGTTCTCAGTCGCAGCTCCCAGCAACCAAATCACTGCATGCTCCACAACAGCACTAATTCACCTCTTTCCTTTTGGGCCACTCTGAGCAGCTGAGACTCACCTCCAGGGAGGTGGTCTAACCCAACCCACCGAGGTCTCTGCAAACGGTCCCTCTCCAGAGACCTGACCTGGCTCACTGGTGTTTGATAGTGCTGTACAATCGTTCCCAGCAGGTGCAGTCAGGATGTGGGTGGATGTGGGTGGTTTGATAGAGTTGTACAATTGTTTAACAGGTCATGAGCAAGGAGCTTTCTAACAGCTTCTTCCTGCACACAAATCCTACTTTCTAAGCAAAGCTCCAGAAGGAAAATCTGTCGTCAGCAATGACTGCAACGCAGAGGGTGCACAGGGCAGAGACAGCAGGAGAATGGACAGTCCCTGCGTCCCAGGGCACAGGAAAGATCTACTCACATTTTATTGGGGCCTCAAACGATTTGGCAACAGTCACCATCACGTTGGTGCCAAAGACCTAGGGGCAAGCAGAGGAGTCTGAGGTGACACAGCTGCACAAGGACACAGACACTCTCAGCTGCAGCCTCACCTCAGGGTCAGGAGCAGCCACAACGGCAGGAAGCAGCCAAAGAGCCATGGAGCTCTGGGCAGATGAGTCCTGCCAGCAAAACACCAAGGCTTGGAGCAATTGAGCCCAAATCCCAAGGAAAAGGGCACCAGACAACACTCAAGGAGGTAAACACACCAAAGCTGTCCCTGTTTTCAGAGCAGCAGCTGGGATACCGCTCACTTCACACAAGCTGCGCCAAAACTACCACCCTGTCCCTCCCCAACATGGAGCACCATGGGTCACGTACAAGAAGCAGCAGCACTGAATGGGTTTTGTTCAACATTGATTAGTCAATTCAGTACAAAGTCTAAACAACATGCAGGATGTTATCTGAGGATAGGAGATCTCAATCGAGAGCATCCCAGCCAACACATCAGCCAGCAGGCTTCCAAAAGAGACTGTAGCAAAATGCAACTGATCTGACAGTTGCTCCGACATCATTTATTTGTATTGCACTATCAGCTTTAAATACTGGCATCTTTTGTGGGATGGAAGGTAAACATATAGGTCAACCACCCTGATTTCTATTCTTTTCAACTTCAAGCCTCCGATCTTGACTATACCAGCAGAAGGCATACAAACCAAGTGCTGGTTAGCACACCTGGTGAGCAAGATCCAAGCGCTGGAGATCAAAGAGAAACCTTAAAGCAGGCAATCGGGCATCAGAATAACTACTACAAGGTGCAGCGGTGTCTGACCATTGCTAGCCCCATCTAAGGGCAAAACATGCAGCAACTGCCATGAAGTGACAGAACTCTAAAACGAGACCAGGGAAACACCACAAAGCACCATATAAAAATTCACCCCAAGACTATGCAGGGCTCAATATCACAATATCATTGGTTCACTGAGTAACTTCGCTTCTTTCTTGAAAGCCTTCTGGGATCTCACTGTGATTAAACCTATGCTAAGATCCGAGTGATCAATCCCCGTGTAGGGAAACAGGGAGAGGGAGGAACCGCGCTTCAGAAACGCCTTTCTGCGAAGCCACTGACAACTGTGCTCTGACAGTGCACTCTGCTGAGGAAGTCCGGATTAACTACAGCAAGCAAGTGGACAGTGGCAGAGGTTGTGCTGCTGCCGTCTCTCCAAAACACTGAAGAAGTTCTCCTGAATTAGAGACTTGTAGCCTATACAGTCCCCAACTCCCCCATGCTGCCTCACTGGCACTGAGCGTGTGCGGGAGGGACTGCAATCACACCCCAAGCACATTTGGTGTGCTAGGTCAGAAGGTTGAATCATCTTCAGCTCAGCGCGCTGCACTGGCACACAGACATACGAATCTAATAGCTGGGGCTGTTAATAAGCCTATGAAAACATGGGCGGCACCAGCTGAGTACAAAATAACACACAGTAGCCAGGCTTAAAGAGGGAAGAATTACTCAGGCAGCTCTAGAGCTGCTGGACAGACCTCAAGCTATGCAAGGCTTTAAGACATTTTGAAATAGAAAAATTCAGAAGATGGAGGTAAACAGAAAAGACCGAGGAATCGAGACATTACATACAATTAAGGAGAAAGAGCGATCCACCGCCACTGTAGGAAGATAAGGAAAACCTTAAGATGAAGATGGCAGAGCATTGTACTGGCTAAAGGGAAACGACTGGAAGCCTTCCAGCATTTGGTGTTTGCGCAGAGCAACAGAAGGACGCCAAAGCTGGCAGATGGTAGAGCTGAGGCACAGCCCATACAAGGAAGATCAGCATATCCCAGGAACAGTTAGGTGGATGCAGGTAGCAGGAAGGGCAAAAATCACAGGTTTATGATCAATTAACAAGAATCTTCACTATGAGCTGGGGACTCTGCTGTTGAAGGTGAGAAAGACCTGACATACTAACTGATCAGAGATGACCACCAGTATGATGTGGCTGTGGAACAGGCAAATTCATTCTAGCCAAATCAGGGCCAGTGTTGCTGGCAGAGCACGGTAGTAACAGCCCTAGCCAGGCACTGGGAAGACCTTAGTCAGGAATACAGGTCACCAGAACTGGTATGCTGAACACCTAGGCAGCCTATAACAGCAAGGCTGTCTGATGAGATCCCTGCCAGCCCTGGACTAGGCCAGAAGGTAAGAGAATATACATTTGCCGAGCTGAATTTTGTGAGTGTTCACTTGTCATCATCTCCACTAAACCTTCCGGGCTGAGAAAGTGGAAATCCTGGCTGTCAACACATGTCCAGCCAGTGTGTGGCCTCCAAGCAGGCACAACATCCCACGTGTGCCTTCCACGAATGGCTGCACCCCCCCAACCTGCCCCAGGGAACGCTCCCGTTTACCCAGAAGACGTCATAGATGAAGAGGCCCCCGAGCAAGATGCAGCCAGTGCTGACGTTGTTCAAATGCAGCAGCTCCACCCCGTTGAGGGAAAACGCCAGCCCAAAGAGATTGTTGGCAATCCAGTGCTGAGAACGACAGGAAAAGGAGAGATGGATCCCACTGCACACAGAGCCACAGCCCCACACTGCAGACGCCTTGTCGACAAAGGCGTCCAGGCAATCCCTGGCCTCCCCACAACGCTGCTGCTCTCTTACCTTTCTCAGTAGGTACCAGACCCCAACAACACTGCTCATGGCCAGGCATACAAGATCCTTCGTGTCAAATTCATAATTCACTATTTCTGCAATAAAACACAGAAGTCTGATTTTGGCTGGCCCAGGCAGCTTTTCTTCCCACGCAGGGCAACAACACAGAGCTACAATGCTCATGGCCCAAATGAGGGGATTCTACCCATACAAGTGGCCATGCCCACAGTAACCACGTGCAAATTCAGCCCACAAGCAAGCAGCAAACACTGGCAAGCCAAGGTCTTTGCCTTCAGCCAGACTCTGCCGCATGGACAGCATCTGTGATCCTTCTGTCAATAAGGAAATTGGATTCAGACACTGTCTTTTGGCAGGGAAGGGGCCAGTTCTTCTCCCCCTTCCGGGAGCCAGTTAACTCCTGGTGGTACTACTAGAAGAAATAACCCCCTACCAGTAGAGGTACTGGGCAGGATCCTTACCAAAGCACCTTCTACCACTGCAAAGATTTAAATCAAATCAGTTAAGGCAGAAAAAAAAAAAAAAAAGAAATCAGGACTACATTAACGGTAGCACATTTAATATTGATCATTAGCTCTATTTTCAGAGCACTTTGTTTCTGGGATTTCCCTGCCAGCCAGCGGCAACAAACTGGGAAAGCGCCAGCCGCTGTTAAGAAGATGCATGCAGCAGTCCCAGCTCTGCGTGGACACATAGGGCTTACAGTGGCTACAGAATCACAGAAGACAGCAAGAGTCAAGTCATTGAGGAGATTGTTTTAAAGGGCTGAAAGTCAAAACACCAAGCAAGCAAGAAACAGTAGTAAAGGCAGAAAGCATTCAGGCCCCTAGAGAGAGCGGGGAGCTCACGTACCTTCCTTGGTCTCCCCGGAGCCCTGGGTAAAGAGAAGCTGGTACTGTTTGTTGGGGAAATTTGCAGGAAAGAATCTGTTCATCATGGGGCTGAAACAAGAGGTGCAGAGAAGGGCAGTTCTACAGAAACCCCAGCACAACGCACTGCCCAGCACCTCCGTGCAGCAGTGTCAGAGCACAAACAGCAGGCCCCCACCCTCTCCCCTCTCAAAATGAGGGAAATGCCAAGTTTCACCATATCGGGGCAGACACAAGGTCCAGCCCCAGGCACACTAAGCAGCACGCACGGGAACTTGTCCTGTCCGGGAGTTTGATCAGCCTGTAGGTAACTGTCCCCAAAAACACTCTGGGCCAATGGGCACATGCCAGCACAGAGCATCACCCATGAAATGGGAGAGCCTATCCCAGACCTCAACACCTGCCCTGTGCCCCACAGCACCGGGCACAGCACCCCAGCCGCCCAGAGCTGGCCACCACAAAGTGATCTTCCCACAGAGCTGGGAGCAGGGGTGCAAAGCCCAAGCAGAGCAGCAGCTCTGGTGTAGGGAAAGCATCTGGTCCCCAACCCCCTAGAGCTCAGGAAACAGGAAACCAGTTTTACTTTTTCAGTTACTGAAACACGGTCTGAGCTTTCAACACCTCGCACCAAACACGAGTGTGAGACATTAACTCCAGCTGCCTGTTTCAGCCACCCCAGTAAGGGGAACAAGGCTGCCGAGGAGCTCTTTCCCCCTCAGAGCAGAGGGCCATGCGAAGACGAAGCAGCTCCTCCTGGTGCAGCCAGTCCTGTCCTCCGACAGTGGCCACCCACACTCTTGGGAGCTCTCCCAGCAACACCACACAGGATCACTGAGACGCCCAAGACTTCGGCTCTAACTCTGGTTCCCCAAGAAGAAGGGCTCGCAGCACCCTCTGGGCTTATCTCCCTAGCTGTGAAGCAGCGATGGTACTGCTTGCCCTTACAGAGCCCTTCAGATCTACCAAGGGAAAACACCAAGAGCTGAGATTTGGTTCTGCTGCAAGGCAATACTGTTCTAGAAAACTCCACTATAAGCTTAACCCCCTGCTGCCTCCCAGGGCAGCCAGCCTCGGGCATCCCTGCCCTTGTCACACCTCCCATCCCTCCACTGTACCTGATGGTGTGGGATAGGGCTAGGATCCCCAACACAAAGAAATACATAGAGAGCAGGAGGTTGATGTACTCTTGAGAGAATATCTGCGAGGAAAAAAAAAAAAATCAGAGGGAGGTTACCATAATGTTCCCCCTGTTTCTAGCATGAGAAACAGTTTTATGTTGTAATCGGCAGTTGCTGCATCACTGCTTCAGGAAGATGGGAAGAAAAGTTGGAATAACCCAAATTATTGCACTGTTTTAACACTGCTGATGTGAAATACATAGGCAATAGCCATGTACTTGCAGAACAAGCACAAGGGGCCTGAGAGTCGTTGCACATCTATGAGCTGCTTAGGTCAAAAAATAACTCCCGCACTGCAGAAAGGAGGACACAGCTTCCCTAGCACATCTCTTGTGGAGAGAGGCTGAGCACAGAGTGAAATGGCACGCAGCTCTGGCAGGCCATCCCAGGAGAGGGACGGCAGCACCTCCCTGCCACCTCACTCCTACAGCAGGCCGAGCACACGCTCTGTCCTAGTTTACCAGGGTATTATTAGAACTCCTGCCCTCCAACACGCACGCACAGCCTTACCACAGAATCACATCCCCTGTGATTCAGGGTGCACTAGGCCCCACAGCAAGGCACTCTCATGCACCCAAGTTGGCCTTTGGTCTCTCTTGGTCTCCTAGAAGGAGGAATGCTGGAATACTAGAGCTTATGGCAGGTTGCAGATACTAAAAAGGAAGAAGCCACAGATCATGCAGCAACTTTAACTGGGTCACACTGCACATTCAGTACTTTGTTTCCTGGTGTCTCAGTCTCAACCAGGAGTAAGAGGCAGGAAAGGTCCCCAAGTACCCTGAGAAGTGGGCCACTGGGCCAGCGTGGGCTCCAGAGGATCATTTCAGTGGGCTGAAGAGCCTGGCTGCCAGCTCTGTACTCCCATCATTATCAGTGCCCAGCATACGCTCTGCTTCACTACTACTAAAAGAGGAACTGCAGCAACTCCAGTGAGCACACAAGTAAATCGAGGCTCAATTTTGCCACTGGCAAAGCAGGGCTTATTGCTAGGGAAGTGTGATCCAGCCTGCCCTGCCTTCTGCTGCAGAAGTTATCTCCACACATCTGCAGCACTCTGTCCACAGCCACCCGAGCCACAGCACATGCTTGCCTTCCCTGTTAGCAAAGATCAGACAGGGCAGCTGCAGCGTGCAGGCCTGAGCCCACACATGCGGTGGGGTAAAGACCTGCACAGCACCAGCTCACGCGAGGCACAGCAGCCCGCAGCAGCTCAACCAGGGGTAGGAGCCTGCAAGAGGCAGCATCAGTCAGCTGTTGCACAGTAACTGCTATGCACAGAGAGGAGACTGAACTGAAACATTCCCACCTTTGAATCCCTAACCCCCACCTCCTGCCGCACTGCTGGAGTGCCTGCCATCCCTTGGCAGGCAGGAGTGCTCTGCCACCTCTCGGGCACCCCGGGACAGAGGGCTGCGTGCTGTCAAGGCCTCCTATCCACACGCCAATCCACAGGTGCTGCCCGACAGGCCCACACTGCACTGGCAGTTCTATAGCTTTTCCAGGCCCACCAGGTGCTCAGCCACATGCTGGGCATGTGCAGAGGTACCCAAAGGTGCTTTAGGTCAAGACACTTTTTCCATACATATACAGCCTAAAGCACCTGCTGCTCAGATCTCTTATCTGTGACTCAGGAACTGTCATTTACCTCAGCCTGTTGAATTTACATGCATAAAAGACTTCACCCAAACGCATGTGGGGTTGCCCACAAGCTATTTTTTTGCTTAGCAATTACCTAGGCCTACAACTGAGATGGCTTTAGGAGCATAGCTAGGAACACCACACACAGACAGAAGCATTTGTAATTCAAGAGTCTCTGGCACCCTCCGGTTTCTATTTGCACACCCTCAGTTGGCCCAAGGAGGAAGGCAGAGCTCAGGGGTGTACTCAGTTCTCTACAACTGCCTCCAGAACAACCACACGCACAAACAAGCTCTGAATTACCCAAGGGCTGTAGAATTCAGGTGAGGTCTAACGTCCTCCTGCCTGGTGACACTGAGAATCTCAAGCTGTGTAGCCTTAAAAGACCTTCTGTCCCAATACTACAGGCCCTCACAGGGTAAGCCAAAAATCAAGTCAGCCCCATCTCTGGGGTTCCTGAAGGCAAACGCAGCAGGGCTAAGCGGCAAGGAGGAACGAAGGAGTTGTCTTTACTTCTGTGGGCCCACTAACATTGCTTACTTACTTTAAAGAAGAGGTAGAGCCCCAGAAGGGTACAACTGGCAACAATGGGAAAACGAGCAGCATCTCGGCTGGTAATGGTCTCTGGCATCTCAGAGGAGTTCTGGGGAGGGAAGGAGAGGACACGTGTGGATTAGGCTGTGCAATGGCTTCACACCTGAACAGGAGGGAGAGCACAGACAGAATGAACGTCTTGCAGGGCTCTGCAGGGGCATCAGCGCGGCTCCACAGAGGAGCAGAGCGCTCGCAGGCTCCCAGTCGGCCCCGTAGGTGGGACTGTGTCACAGGCAGAGCCCGAGATGGAAGGACAAACGTGAACAGGTTTGCTTTTCCCAAGGGCTGCGCCACAATTTACTGCTTTTTTTTTTTCCCCCCTCTTGAAGGGGGGAACTTGCTTGCCCAGAGGAGAGCAGGACTCTGTAGCTCCTCCATACCGCTCATGCCTGGTGGTCTCCATTACCCTCACCATCTGTGCACACCATGTGTCGATCAACCTCTGAATGACATTTCTCTCCAATCACTTCTTCATCCCTCACCTCATTCCTGGAATATTCCTCATACTCAAAAGAATCAGATTTATCAAACCCTTTAATCTTTTGAAATTTCCATGACCAAGCTAGACCAGACCCCTTTTAAGGCATTTCCCATAAGAGTCCTTCAACATTCACCAGGACTGTAGCCCCTCTCTGCTCTATTCCCCTCCTTGCAGTTATCTTCAGCACAGGATCCGTCCCCGGACAGGAGGAGGGGCTGCCTGCCCCCAAGCCCAGCTGGGTATGCCGTGCACACAGCGCTGCTGGTGCTTGAAGACTTAATTTTGATCAGCCCAGCACCTGCAGCCAGCACTGGACGGAGCGCCCCTTAATGGGAGGCCTTATGCAAAGCACCCACACGAAAGTAATGACAGTTTTCCTAGAGCACAGCTGCTGCCACACAGCACTCAGCTGCTCAGAAGCAAGTGCCCAAAGAAACGCTCTTGGTGGCACAAAGGAAGAGGAATCTCCCACAGAACCGCCTCCAGACCCTGCTCACAGATGCTGCCTTAGCCTTCTCTAGGGCTCGATTAACAGGGCTGCCAAGACCCCCCACTAAGACCAACTGAAAGCCCTGAATTAAGATATCAGGGCAGAAAACAGTTTTTAAAAAGGTTCCTTCCCCTGGGCTTCAGAAGAAAGAAGTGTTGGGATTTAACTTCCAGCTGCTACCCCCAGCTGGGTGGAAGATGCAGAGAGCAGCACGGTGGACCTGTGGGGAGAGCAGAGGACCTGGTGCAGGCTGCCTGCGCAGCATGCAGGAGCTGGACACCAGTCCAGGGATCAAGACCAGCACACAGGACGGGGAAACAAAGCCACACACAAGTCTCTCCCAGGTGGCATCACTTGCAGAGATACAAAGATCATTAGTTTCTCAGGCACATGGATTTCTTGTGACAGCAGGGTCACAGCAGGAGAAAACCAAGGAGAAAGTGAGGTGTGAGGCGAGACCTCTCCTCACCTTCAGGGAGGGACAGCACCTGGGCAGCTGCAGAGTCGGGGCAGAGCAAGAGGAGCCCAGAGGGCCCCGGGGCAGCTCTCACGGGGCAGCGAGAGTGGGGGCAGGTGAGCACATGCAGCTCCCTGCTGTCCCGGGGACGGGGGAGGCCGGCAGCCCGATGCAGGGCAGGGAGCAGAAAGGCAGCTGGACCCCCGCGAAGGCCAGAGAGCCCCGGCTGTCCCGGGAGGGGGACAAGGCTCAGAGGCCCCGGTCACCCTGGGCAAGGGGAGTCCCACAGCAGGGCAGAGCCGGTAACCCAGGAGGCCACAGCTGTCCCGGGGAGCAGGGTGCGGGGCAGGCCAGGAGCCCCGGTGAGGGGAGGGGGGCCGGTGCCCCGGTGCCCTCGGTTGGGGGCCTGGCCGCCCCGGTGGGTGTTTGGCCCCGGAGCCCCAGTGGGAGGGGGGAGACCCGGCTGCCAGGGTGACCCCAACGGAGGGGACCCCAGGCGCTGCCGTGTCCCCGCCTTGGGGAGGGGGAGCCGGTATTCCCAGCCGGGGCAGCCCCGGTGTCCCCGGTGGCGGGGGGGGGGGGTTACCTTGCTCTTGGCGCAGCTGACGGAGCGCAGCGCCCCGAAGAAGATGGGCAGCAGGGCCATGAGGACGAGGCTGCCGTAGGCCAGCGCCATGCCCTCGGGGGTGGCGGGCGGCCGGGCGGGCCCGGCGGCGGGGGCGGCCCCGGCGCCGCTGCCGTTGTGCGCCGCGGCCTGCTCCATGGCTGCCTGCTCCGCCGCGGCCCGCGCTTCCGGCCCGCCGCCCCGCGCCCAGGGACACGTTCCCTTCCCGGCCGGAAGTGCGTCACGCGCCGGCCTCACGCCCCCTAGCAACCCGCCCCCTAGCAACCCGCCCCACCGCGTTGCTAGGAGACCGCGCCGGGGCCTGCGGCCTGCGGCCTCCCGGGACCCGCCTTCCCGTGGGGGGGGGGGGGGGGCATGCCCGGTCCGTGTCCCCCCCCCCACCTGCCTTCCCGTGGGGGGGGGCATGCCCGGTCCGTGTCCCCCACCCCCACCTGCCTTCCCGTGGGGGGGGGGGGCATGCCCGGTCCGTGTCCCCCACCCCCCCACCTGCCTTCCCGTGGGGGGGGGCATGCCCGGTCCGTGTCCCCCACCCCCCACCTGCCTTCCTGTGGGGGGGGGCATGCCCGGTCCGTGTCCCCCACCCCCCACCTGCCTTCCCGTGGGGGGGGGGCATGCCCTGTCCGTGTCCCCCACCCCCCCACCTGCCTTCCCGTGGGGGGGGGCATGCCCGGTCCGTGTCCCCCACCCCCCACCTGCCTTCCTGTGGGGGGGGGCATGCCCGGTCCTTGTCCCCCCGCCCCGACCCACCTCACCGGGGGGGGGGGCGTGCCCGGTCCTTGTCCCCCCGCCCCGACCCGCCTCACCGGGGGGGGGGGGGGCCGTGCCCGGTCCATGTCCCCCCACCCCGACCCGCCTCACCGGGGGGGGGGGGGCCGTGCCCGGTCCATGTCCCCCCACCCCGACCCGCCTCACCGGGGGGGGGGGGCCGTGCCCGGTCCATGTCCCCCCACCCCGACCCGCCTCACCGGGGGGGGGGGCCGTGCCCGGTCCATGTCCCCCCCCCCCGGGCCTACTCCCCACCTGGGGCCTGTCATGGTGCCCGACCCGCTGGATCTGCCCCCCCCCGGGGGCTTGTTCCCAGGCTGGATCCCCCGGAGCGGAGGCCCGGTGCAGGGCGGGGGGCTGCGGGGCTCCTGCCGCGTCCCCCCGCCCGCCGGGGCGCCTTGGGCGGCCGCGGGAGCCTCGTCCCTGATGCCGCCGGCCTGTCCGCCTGCGCCGCGCCGCCCCGCGCTCCCTCGGCCCGGCACCGGGCCCTCGTGCTGCCGCTGCGGGACGCTTCGTTTTGAACGGAGGGAGAGAGGGACGGGGTAGAGGATGGGGCCACGCTCGGCGGCGCTAGCGGGGTCAGCGGTGCCCAAACGTGCTTTTAAGACGCCGCCGCCCTCTCCCGCCGCGCCGGGGTAGGGACGTCGGGGTGGAAGCGGCAGCCGCTGAGCCCCGCCGCGGCCACGGGGGCCGAGGACGACGGCGGAGGGTGACGGGGGCCCTTCGCTGCTGCCTCCGGCCAGCGCCGGCGGGGTCTCCGCTCGCTCTGCTCCGGCCGCGCTTGCGGCTCCTCCGCCGGCTCCCCGGCGCCGTCCGGCCAGCCCTGCCTGCCGGAGGGGAAGGTGCCCACGCCGCCGGCAGCGCCTCTGCAGCGCCCGGCCTTCACCGCCAGCCCGGCGCCGCACCGCGGCCCGCCGAGGCACCCTGCTCTCCCGGCCGCTGCTCTGCCTCTTCCCCCCTTGCTGCTTTCGCCCCCGCCGTGGCCGCGCTCGGCAAAGGTGCCCTGTAACCGAAAGCAAACTTTCCATGCAGCCGGACCGCAGCCAGGGCTCTGCCGGAAAACTGGCCGAAAAGCGTGTTTTCCTTGTGACCGTTTCCTCCCCTCCTGAGTTGCTGGCAGCCGGGTTGTGTTGTCCAGCCTCCCTCCTCCTCCTCCTGCTCCTCAGGTGCAGCCGGGCTGCGTGAGAGCCCTCCGTGCCCGGAGCCGCCCCGGGCTCCCGGCTCCCCTTGGCAAGGGCGCTGACGTCCCCGCGTCCGCGGCAGCCGCCGCCGCAGGGTCCGAGCCGCGGGCAGGGCGAGGGAGCACAGCCGAGGGGGGGAAAAAAAGTTGTTGGTGTTTTTTAATATTTCTCTTTTTTTTTTCCACGCTTAAAAAAAAAAAAAAAGCCTCTATTTCAGGAGCCGGGCTGATTCACAGCTTCGTATTTCAGGCAGAGGAGCGATGACAAGGCCCCTCGGGAGCGCCCGGGCGCTGGCCGCGGGCCGGCACCGCTTCTCCCACCCAGGGCCGGACGAGGCGGGCAGCGCAGGCTCGGCGGCGCCGCGCACCCGCCAGCCCCCGCGTCCGCGCCGCCCGGCCGCCCCAGCTCCCCCCGGCCTTGCTTTTGGTCAGAGGAGCAAAACTCGCCTCTCTGCTCGCTTCGCGCCGTGACTGCTGGCGAGGTGGGATCGCCCCTCGCGCGGCTCCAGCCCCGCGCCCCGGCCACCGCCGCCGCCGCCGCCTTCCCCTGCTCCGCCAGCTGCCCGAGCGCGGCCGGCGGACCGCAGAGCCACAGCGGCGAGAGGCTGCTCCGTCGGCCGGGCCGGGCGGCCGGCGCTGCTGCGAGCTGCTGG
The DNA here is from genome assembly GCF_040807025.1 of Struthio camelus. Lineage (NCBI taxonomy): Eukaryota > Metazoa > Chordata > Aves > Struthioniformes > Struthionidae > Struthio > Struthio camelus. The sequence goes on along the minus strand of NC_090959.1, from coordinate 18,457,846 downwards.
CAGGGCCGGTGTGCCGGGGGAGTCCACAGTGGGCTTTGCCACGTGGCCGCCAGCCAGCCGGGAGCCAACGGGCGACAGCAGCCCCTTGCCAGGGGGGCGGCGAGCCGAGTGGTTGTGCACCAGGGCTGATGGCACCGCGGAGATGCAAGGGGATGCAGGGCACAGGGATGCACAGCATGGGGATGCAGAGCACGGGGATGCAGAACATGGGGATGTACGGCACGGATGCAGGGCACGGGGATGTACGGCACGGGGATGCACAGCATGGGGATGCAGGGCACGGGGATGCAGAGCACGGGAATGCAGGACACTGGGATGCAGGGCACGGGGATGCAGGGCACGGGGATGTACGGCACAGGGATGCAGGGCACGGGGATGCAGGGCATGGGGATGCAGGGCACGGGGATGCAGGGCACGGGGATGCAGGGCACGGGGATGCAGAGCACGGGAATGCAGGACACTGGGATACAGGGCACAGGGATGCAGGGCACAGGGATGCAGGGCACGGGGATGTACGGCACAGGGATGCAGGGCACGGGGATGCAGGGCACGGGGATGTACGGCACAGGGATGCAGGGCACGGGGATGCAGGGCATGGGGATGCAGGGCACGGGGATGCAGGGCACGGGGATGCAGGGCACGGGGATGTACGGCACAGGGATGCAGGGCACGGGGATGCAGGGCACGGGGATGTACGGCACAGGGATGCAGGGCACGGGGATGCAGGGCATGGGGATGCAGGACACTGGGATACAGGGCACAGGGATGCAGGGCACGGGGATGTACGGCACAGGGATGCAGGGCACGGGGATGCAGGGCACGGGGATGTACGGCACAGGGATGCAGGGCACGGGGATGTACGGCACAGGGATGCAGGGCACGGGGATGCAGGGCATGGGGATGCAGGACACTGGGATACAGGGCACAGGGATGCAGGGCACAGGGATGCACAGCACGGGGATGTACGGCACAGGGATGCAGGGCACAGGGATGCAGGGCACAGGGATGTACGGCACAGGGATGCAGGGTACAGGGATGTTACGGCACAGGGATGTACGGCACAGGGATGCACAGCACGGGGATGCAGGGCACAGGGATGTACGGCACAGGGATGTACAGCACAGGGATGTACGGCACGGGGATGCAGAGCATGGGGATGCAGGGCACAGGGATGTACAGCATTGGCATGCAGGGCACGGAGATGCACGGCACTGGATGTCCTGAGAGCACCCTTGGGGGGGGGCTGGAGCCACCGAGCCCCGGCACTACCTGGCCCAGGTGTGGCACCTCGGCAGCAGCCGCAGCAGGGTCCTGGCCCCGTGCCAGCGCCTCCTTCCTCCCTTCCTTCCTCCCTTCCTTCCTTTCCCAGCGCCTTGCCGCGGCCCCCGCGCGGCCTCGCCTCCCGACCCTCCGGCACGGCTGCATTTTTCTGGGTTTGAGCTCATTCTTTCCACTCCCCTCTCCGCCGGCTGCCTGCTGCCAACTTTCCATCCCGCCCCCCCGGCTCCCGCCGCGGGACGGCACCGGCCGCGGGGCGAGAGCAGAAGGGGCTTCGCGGCCCGAGCGACGCTCCGCGCGCCCGTGCCCGGCCTCCGGGTCCAGGGAGCCGCCGGCGCCGCGCGCGGCGGCCCCGAGGATTCGGGTGCTGCGAGCTTCCCGCAGCAGTGCCGAGGGGCAGCGGGGGGGAGCAGCCCTCGCCGCGGGTCGGCACCGGGGGAGCGCCTGGCTCTGCGCTGCGACGGGAGCGGCCCGGACGCGGCGTCGCCGTCCTGCCGCAGCGGGATGCTGCAGAGCGCCGGCCCGCAGCTCCCCGGCTCCAGCAAAGCGAGTGGAAACTCCCGACCCGACCTGGGGAGGGGAGGGATAACCGGATCCAGCCTGGCGCTGGGCCCGGGGCTGCTGCCGCGGCCCGGCACGTCCGCGTCCGGCGGGGCCAGCCGTGCCGCCGGCCCCAGCCACCCGCCTCCCTGCCCCTTCCCGGGCGCCGAGGGCCACGGCACGCCCGGCGCCCGCACCCGGCCCCCCGGCCCAGACCAGCATCTTCCAGCCCTGGTTTATTCGGCACATCTGGGGGCGCCTCCTCGCATGGGAAACCCCAGCGAGAAACGGTGGCACCAGGGAGCCGGGGCCCCGGCGCTGGCGGGGAGGTGGCCGGGGCGAAGGACCGGCGCCGCTCTCCTGGGGCGCCCTGGTGCCGTGCCCGGGGCCGGGGCCAGCCTCTGCCCTCGGCGCGCAGCCGGGCCGGCCCCGCTCGGCCCCGCAGCGGCTGCGGGAGCGCCCAGATCCCGAGCGTCCCTCCGCTCCGGTTAAATCAGCTCCGCGCCCCTGGCATCGCTGCCCCATCTCGGCCGTCCGCGGAGCCGCCGGCCGTGCCGCGAGCGGAGCAGAAAGTCCCCGCGTCCCCGAGCCCGGGGAGCGCCGCGGCGGCGGCGGCTCTCAGAGCACGGACAGGTCGTGGCAGGACTTGGAGCGGACTTTGAGCGCCACTTTCTTGCTGTTCCTGGCCACCAGCCTGTCGAGGAAGCGGCGGGCTCGCGCCGTGAGGCTCTCCTTGCGCTTGTGGGCGGCCGGGCGGCGCGCGCCGGCCGGGGGGCCGCCGCGGCGCAGGCGGAGCTGCCGCACCACCCCCTCGAAGAGCTCCGCCACGTTGTGCTGCAGCGCCGCCGACGTCTCGATGAACTTGCAGTCGAACACCACGGCGCAGGCACGGCCCTCTGCAAGGCAAGGCGGGCAGGGAAGGGCACGGCGCCGCCGGCCCGCGGGGCGCCGCCGGCCCGCGGGGCGCCGCCGGCATGCAAAGCATCGCAGGTCTGTGGGGCACCGCCGGCACACGGGGCAGCGCCGGCCCGAGCCCTGGCGCCGCCGCTCACCTTCCACCGACACCTCCCGGCACCGCACCAGGTCGGTCTTGTTGCCCACCAGGATGATGGGGATGTCTTCGGCCTGCCGGGTGCGGCGCAGCTGGATGCGCAGCTCGGAGGCGCTCTCGAAGCTGCCGCGGTCCGTCACGGAGTAGACGATGACGTAGGCGTTCCCCACCTGCAGGCACCGGCTGCGCAGGCGGCTCTCCTCGCCCTGCGCCGCCCGGGAGCCGAGGTCACGGCGCCGCGGAGGCACGGCGGCCCCAGGGCGCGGGGGCACCGACCCGCCCCGGCCGGCCCCAGCACGCGCGGCCTCGTCCGTGAAGCAGCCCAAGGGCTCCTGGCTCTGGCCGGCGTTTCACCACCCCCGTTTCCTTTCCCATCTATCGGCACTAAGTTACGGCTACGGGCGCTGCTTGGTGAGCTCCAATCGGCGGGGTGGCTCCGCGGGGCGCTGCAGCACCTGCAGCCGCCCAGGGCGCCGCGCCACGCCGGCCTCGCGGGGCTGAGCACCGGCGCCGCAGCCGGCACCTCCCTGCTGCCCGTGGTGCAATTAAGCAACGGTGGAAATAAATAAACGGGTGTTTTCAGGGCATGTTTCCAGAGAGCGCCCACCGCAAGCGCTTCCCGGGAGCAGGGGGGGCACCGCGAGCCGCCGGCCAGGGCTGCCGGAGGGATGCGCCGAGGCTGCCGGCGGAGCGGGGCCCGGCCGCGCCGCAGCGCCGTGGAGCCGGGCAGAGGGAACGCCGGGCTGCCAGGCTCCCGCAGGTGGCGGGCAGGAGCTGGCGGGCTCCCGTCGCTGCCTTTTAAAGCGTTGGTCCTTGCTGGTGGCACTGGTTCCCGTGCGCTTTGCCAGAGCGGCTCCTTTGGTCCCGTTTCCAAACCGTCGCATCGTGCAACGGGCTGACAGCAAGCCCCCCCCCTCCCCAGCCTCTTCCTCCCCAGGGAGGGAGGAAGCTCACTCTCGCTCTGCCTCGGCGCAAGAACCTCCCCGCCAGCGCTGCGCACCGGGCACAGCAGGCAAAGAGCGCTTAGAGGGGCTGCATTTCGGCTGGAGAACTGATCGCAAGCCTCTTCTCCCCAAACCAGGGCATCCCCCCTCCCGGGGTCCCTCCAGCGCCTCTGGGCCCTGCAGCCGAGCCGGGACCCAGCCCCGTCCTCGGCAGGCGCACGGCCCCGCTCCACTGCGAGCCCCAGGCGCGGCTGCGAAGCTGCAGGAGACCTTTGCAGAGCTTGGGGGCCCCGAGGTGGGGGCTGCAGCCTGGAAACACCCCCGGGCCGGTCCCCCCCGCGCTGCCCTACCCACTTCTCCGACTCCCAGGTGTCCATCACGAGCAGCGTGGTCTCCTCGCCATCCACGGACAGCGTGCGCTCATACGTGTCCTCTGCAAGGAGGCAGGAGAGCCGCCGTCAGAGGGGCCGGGGGCACGGCGGGCTCCCTGGAGCCGGTGCCAGCCTCAGCGCCGGGTCCCTCGCCCAGCCCGGCCTCAGAGCCACCTCCTCTGGCTCTTACAGGGATTTTTCCAAGCACGGAGCCACGCACCCAGCCCAAACCCAAGCTGCCTCCTCCACCAGCTCTCTCGCACCCTTTCCGCTGCTCGCTGGGCGATCCCCGCTCCGGAGGGGCCAGAGCCAGCCCCCGGCACAGCCGTCCCCAGCTCCGGGTCCTTCTGCCGGGCGCTTGGGGCTCCCCGTCCGCCAGGCCCTGCGGGACCGCGGGCCACCCACCTCCGCGCTGCTCCAGCGGCTCCCGCTCCTGGACGCCGGCGAAGAGGTTGACCAGGCTGGTCTTGCCCACGCCGGGGTCGCCCAGCAGCACCACGCGGTACAGGGGCTCCCAGGCGCCGGTGGAGTCGGACGAGTCGGAGGACCAGCTGCTGCGGGACGCCGCGGCCTTGCCGCCCGGCTCGAAGGACGAGGATTGCCCGAGCTGGGGGTGGCGGGCTTCGGCCGGCGGCTTCGCGCCCGCTGCCCCGGCCCGCGCCTGGTGCGAGAGCGGCAGAGGGGTGCTGGCCCTCCTGCGCAGGGGGCTCCGGCCCCCGCGCTGCGCGTCCAGGGTCATTGCGGCACGGAGGGGGGCGCGGCGCCCCCCGGCAGCCGCTCTCCGGCCCGGCGCGGCTCGCCCGACGGCAGCTCCGGCGCGACTCTCCCCGCGGCGGGCGCTCGCCCCGGCTGCGCTCCGGCGGCCCCGGCCCCGCCGCCGCCCGGCCCCGCGGCAGCGACGCTTTAAGCCCCGGGAGGTGGAGGTGGAGCCGGGCCGCTGCCGGCCCTCCCCGCCCGGCTCACCCCGGCCCGGGGGGGCAGCCCCGCCGCCGCCGCTGCCCGGGCTGCCCGGCCCGGGGCTCCCCGCGCTCCCCCTCGGGCTGGGGCAGCGCCCCGGCCCGGCTCCGGTTCGGCTCCATCTCCATCTCCATCTCGCGGCGGCCCGGGGCGGCGCACGGCGCCGCCGCTTCGCCAAGTAAGGAGCGAGCGGCGCGGAGCCGTCCCGGCAGGCAGGGCTGGACGGGGAGCAGCGCTGCCTTTCACCAGGATCGGCGAAGCCCTCCGCTGCCCCTACTCGGACAACGTGCCAAAACGCCACTCCAAGAAACTGTAACGGAAAGCACAAAGCTCGGGACTTATTCTGAACGGGTGAAAACGGAGTTGTTTTTATTTGAACGTGTCGACAGGCGCAGAGACGCTGCCCTGGCACGGGCTCTCCTGCAGCGCAATGCAGGAGCGCAGCGTGCTGCCGGGGACGGCCGCCTGCCGCCAGCACCGCTCACGCTGGCCCCGAACTTTGTGAGCACAGGCCCCAGCCTGGGACGCCAGTCCAGCCCCGCACTGGGATGTCAGTTCGGCTGACAGGCTTTGTGGCACTAAGGCCAGTCCGCAGATCTCTTATAGCACTCAGGCCACAGGGAGGGAAAGGCCCGTTTTGCCTTTAGCTGCGACTCCTTTGCTGTTACCACACTGGCACGAAGGGCTCTGGGTGTGAGGAAAGCTGGAAATGCCTCACCAAGAGCTGTTGTCATGGGTCTTGCAGCATATTCCTGAGTCTTGCAGCATATTCCTTCCAACAAGAATGCTGTAAACACAGAGCGCAGCCAGTGCGGCTCAGCAGCGAAGATTATAGGATTCTACCTTCTTACTCCACCTTATTCCAGTGAGTCCTCAAAGAAGCTGAGCAGGGCTGGGATGAAGAAGAGCTGAGGGGAAAGGGGAGGGCTCTGCGGCACAGAGCCTCATCCAAACCTGGCTGAGATGTGTTCTGGGTGACGGCCGTGTGAGCGAGGCCCGGCCTGGCACTAGATGAGAGATGTCCCCTCCGTGGGGATGTTGAGGACAACCTCAGTATCCGGTGTACACCTGGGCAGAGAGAGGAGAGTTACGAGGGACAAGGCAAACTGCAGACCAGGAATAAACAGCCTGCTTCAGCTGGCTCACAGGAGCACAGTGGTGAGCAGGAGAAACGCTTGTGCAACCGGGGTGAGAGGTGGTGACTCTTCTCAGATGCTCTGTGTAGCCAACCCAGACCTCAGAGGCTTCCCACCCCCTATACGACAGCCCCATCGTTAGAGGCCAAGAGATGGATGGCAAGGGAGCCTGTGTTGTGTTGGTCTGTGTCACCCCTTCTTCGTGTCTCTGGACTCCAGGACATGCTTCCATCCAGTGGGGATGGACGAGATACCTTTTTTGTGAGACAGCAGGACAAAACACGCAGCTGGGGGAGCAACAAAACACAAAAGCCCTGTAAAACCAGATGAGGGTTCTTGATTAGCATGAACCAAAACCCAGACCCCAGCTCACCCCAGCACTGTTTTGCTTTACTTCTGGCTCACCCTTAATGGTCTACTCTGGCTGCTGACCAGGCTTCTTATGAAAGAAAAAATGCAAGCTGTTGCTCAGAGCCTGGGTCCTGCTCATGGCCGTTTCTTAGACCACGCTTGTGAGATACCCAAACGCTCTGTGGGGGAGGCCGGGTGCCTGTTGACCTTTCCAGAGAGGCAGAACCAGATGTAGCCCATGGGATTGTGAGGGAAATGGAATGAAATTGGCTGCCCCTCACTGTCAATCCCAAAAGACAAACAGGAGAGAAGCCGTGTCAGAGCAGCCTCAGAGGTTACATCAGCTTTCTCGCAAAGGGCAGACAAACATGGTACTCTGAGCTTGGTCAGAGATGTGATCATCAGTCTCTGGGTCAGTCCCAGATGAACTGTACTTCCAGAGTGTCCCCAGGGCAGGGCTTGAAGCTGCTAGGGAAATCCATCCCAGGTCATTTGAAGCAAACAGATTTTGAAAGAGGGGAAACTGAAATGCAGATATGAATGGATACGCAGGGGCTCAGAGCTCCTCCAGACTTCATACGCCCTGCCAGCAGCGTACAATGAACCCAAGGACAGCCAGCAAGAGTCCTCCACCACCATGCTCCCTTACACCCGGAGAGCCTTCTAGGCTGAACACAGCTTATGACTAACTTTGCTCTTTCAAGAAGCAAATTCAGTGTCTGGAACCAAAGAGTTAATTAGAAAACTGAGGGACTGGTGAAGCCGTTTGAAAAGTTGCAGGGAGGTCAGTGGGAAATGGTTGAGAGACGGTGGTGAGGGCTCTGGCACGGACTCCCGCCTGTCAGGGGCGGGTAAGCACCAAATGCCTGACTTGTGATGTTACAGAAACTTTCCACTTGGGCCTTCCTGCTATTTTTAACTCTTTTCCCAGCCACCCTCAGTAACTCCTGCTCCACCAGCTGTCGAGGCTAATTAATTCCCTTTTTATCATTCTTTTATCTGAAAAAATTAAGTTGCATTAATCCATCATGCAGTTGTTCAGCTCACCGCACAGTCTCCTGACACATTCCAGGCTTTCCTTCTGCTTCAGATCATGTCTCCACAGTTCTGCAGTCAAACTGGGCTTGCAATTAAAACCCAGGCCCTGGAGGGGCAGATCCAGCCTCTCTTATTGTCTCCACCACTGGTTTGCTGAGTGAGTTTGTGTCACCACAAAGGACTGTACTTTCATACTGTGCGAATAATCTGTGTGTTTGAAGTGCAAAGTAGCCGAGGGGCTAGCCTACACCTACATTGACAGCACAGGCTAAAAAGAAGTAACTTCATTAACTGACATCTCTGTACCCATGAGCTATTGGTACAGGCAGGCCATTGCTGTAAATAAATGTACAGGTGTGCATGCTGTTGTGCACACAACAGGTTTCAGACTACCCAAGGTTTAAACATATTTGACCAAATTTTGCTCACGTTTGTACCCCCGGACAGTCTGACAGCGCAGAAAGTCAAGGTACCTTAGCAGTTCTGAATCATCTGTACTTTGGGCAGTACCCCATTGCCATGGGACAACATGCAGCGTATGCCTTCAGTCTGCAGTTTTGCAGGACAGGCTCCCTGCCGTAGGTATGTTGGAAAATAATTTGTCACAGCTGGCTGTTGGTATGCTTTCAGCCTACAAACTTGGCCAGTCTCAGTCTGTCCCTGGAGACAAGAGCCTGATATTTCTGTGAAGGAGCTGGCAGGATCTTCTCCACATCGATACATAAATGAAGATTCGCCTTGTGCTTCATAATTCTTACATCCAGTATCAGCCCAGTGCACGTTGTTAAGCAGGAGTGGGGATCACCCACAACCTCCATTCTGGAAGTAATTAGCTACCAGTGAACTAGGGCTGGGAGAGAGCAGGGAGAAAGATAAAAAATTTTGCCTTTTTGCTGCCAACCAATGTCTCTGTCGCATTTTTTTTTACATATTAGGGAAATGGCTGCCCGTCTTGGTTCTTACAGAGTGCTAGTGGGATTTCAAATAACCAGGCAAAGTGTTTCCAGATGGGTAGGACCTGCCTTGACAGGGATGCTCCTACGAAGCCCAGCCCCTCCCCTCAGTTTTGTTTCTCAACCATGAAGTACAAAGAATGATACAGTAAGAGTTACTGTAGTCACACAAGCCTTGCGAAGCTCTGCTGTTCCTGCCTGTTCCCTGCTGCAGTCCCCAATTCTCCCCACTTACAGGCCGGACAAAGCAAAGCACAGAAGAGAGAGATGATGTGACCAAGGCTGACAGCACCTCAGTCTCAGAGTTCTGGCAGTTAGTTGTTATTAGGCAAAGACCACCAGACCCTGCAGCTGTCTTCCCAAGCCAAACCCAGCATAAGCTGCGAGTTTCTATTCTGGGCTGGGTATAGGTTTAACTGTCACACCTGTGGAAATGGTTGGGATGAGGTTATTAGTACTCAATACTAAAGACTGTGAAGTGGAAAATGCCCAGTGCAACCAAAGGTCACAAAAAAAGGCCTGCCCACTGACCAGCATTACTTCTCAGGGAGCATGTTGGCTTACTTGGGTCTGCGGAGAAGAACATCAGCAAAGATGAGCTCTCTTGGGTCTCCCGCACTCTGTTGAAGTGTCTGGATGCTTCTTTTCAGCTCACTGATCTCCTCTGCCAGGTCTTTAATAATCTGAATGAATTACATGTTGAAAAGTTCTTTATTTTGCAATAGAAGCAGGACTTAACATTTTAGAGATTTACAAACAGCAGAGCTAGAAAACATCCCTCATGCAACAAAATCCCTAACAGGTTTCCTGAAATACCTGCTGTGCTGCTCACCCTCAGGTCTTAACAGACCACTGATTCCAGCGGTAACGGAAGGCAACGTGCCCCATTCTGGCAGGCAAAATCCTCACCAAGCAAGGCCACGGCTGAGGGGGGCTGGCTCTGCTGAACTGTGCCAGTTCTTCCCTAAATCACTCACCTCCCTTTGCCCCTGTACTTCACATTGCAGAATGTGATTGTTCATAACCATCTGCTTCAGGCCATCCTGATGCAGTAACATCTCCTGTATGGGTGAAGAGAAGGAAACCGGCTGAAGAAACTTCACAATAACTGCCAGCATGAAACCACTGTTAGGTGCCAGTGTTGGCCGTATCTAGTCAAACAGATGTGTTACTCTTCAAGAAAATAATTTCTGCTTAGGTTCCAGCACCAGAAAGAGACTGTAACAGAGATCACATTACACTGTTCATGGAACAAGACTGAAATCCAATTCACTTTCCCAAGAAAGGCTTATCAATACTGCGTGGGTTACTCATATTGCTTGCGCTCACAAATCCACCCGTAAAAGGGGACAGCAGTCCTTCTGCACCAGAGCAGGCTGTAGAAGAAGTCAGTAACTAATATTTGCGTAGTGCTGTGAATCTCTTAGCACAGGAGAAGTGCTAGGTATATCATGCAAGAGAAACTGTACAAAAGGAGTTTGTTCTATTTTGTGAAGAAGGACAACAGTCCCTGCTCTGCAGTGCTGCACACAGTTTAATTTTCTCAAGAATTTATTACAAACGTGTGCGCGCTGGCTGAGTGGTGTCACAGCTGAGCAGCAAGCAGCTACCTAAAGAATGTAAGAAAACAGGGACCATAAAAGCAGAGTGAATGTTGGGTCACAGTGCACTTGCCACCACATGGCAAACTCTCAGGTGTGAGTCTGAGAATATTTCAACGTATCAGACTACAGTAGCAACTCGGAAGTGCTTCCCTTTTACCCTGCTAGCTTGACAAACAGCTCCAGGCACCAGCCGGACAGGAAGGGAGCAGCAATGCTCTCTTATTCTTTGTGTGCTGTCTGCACTGTTCTGTTGCTAATGGGCAAAGTCTAGAATCCCCTGCCTTGTCTGACAGCTCCCAGAAACTGATCCCTCTTGCTGAGAAAGCAAATGGACTCCACCAACCTCCATGACTCTCTCCAATAGCTCCTCCTGTTCCACCCGCAGCTTTGCTTCCAGTTCCTCCAGGAGGGCTTTCCCCAGTGCTTCTGTCTCATCTATCTCGTACTGAGAGTGGCAGCAGAAGGTGCATAAAAACAACAGAAGCATTAAGCGAGTGAAATACTGCATCCCTTCCACCCCTGCCCTTTCCTTCTTCCCTTGTAACGCTGAAGGGAAGGTGAGATTTCAGCACCTGCTGTTGCTCCTTCAGGCTCTGGATCTTGCGCAGCAGAAAGGCTATCTGGACAGCTTTTGCTGGATACTCTCTGTCCATGTAGGTCTGCAGCATGTGAAGCTCGTCCTGGAGAACCTGTACCTTTGAAGTGGCTTTATCCAGCTGCTGCTGTAGTTCTGATTAAAAGTCAAAGCAGAACATCTCAACCATGGGGTTCCAGAGCTTCACTTCTTCGTGGAGCTAAGGAGTCTTCCCTGTTTTTGCCGAGTCTTTCTCTCTACAGGGATTACGTACCACACGGGAACTGGGAACAGCCACCCCGAGTCAGACTACTTTGACCAGATCATGCCCCCACAGAGATCCAGTCATGCAAACAGCTGCCAAGGAGCTGATCCTTCCTACCCCTTTCAGTATGGGCTGACAGATGTCACAGGGCTCTATCCTTCCCTAGTCATTGCTGACAGGAAGATCGTGCCCATAGAGTATATGGCATTATTTTTCAGAAATTGAATTGTTTGACATTTATCACACCAACGCAGTGTTTTTTTGTCTATCAAGATGGAAAGTAAAGGTAACAGGGTTATATAGACTGTTTCATACTAGCGTGAGCAACTTACTTTCCAGATTCTTTTCCATTTTTTCTTCCATTTCTCGGAATTCTGCTCTTGCTGTATCCAGCCGGCTCTGAGTGAAGTTCTGCATCGCTGCCTTGACCTTCTGCACAGAGAGAAATCCAGTCACTGATCGCTCCACGGAGCTCCAAAACGTCCCCCGGAGCATCCCTAATGCTCCTCTCACAGGAGCATGGGAGCTGCTTTGGGAGTGGCTTGGTGCTTCAAGGAGCCGGCTGAAGCCAAGCGGGATGTGTTTGGGCTGTTACGAGGGGGAGATCTGTTGCTTGGAACAGTTATCCCTCGGGATGCTCTTGTGGCTTTAAAACATGGTTCAGCAACAGCACCTCACAGAATCCTGGGGCATCAGGCAGCTCCCCCCAGCACTGGGGATGTTTGAGTCACACTGTGCAGTGCAATTGGCCATGCAGTGCTTGACCCTCCGCGGGTACAAACAGGAGTAATGGCAACAGTTTTACACTCTACTGAATTGGATCTATTGGCCAACCCGAAAGCCTCACCCCAAATGCTTCATATTGCTGCAGCAGGTCTCTGGCTTGCTTGGCAGTGTGGTCATCAGTGTGCTGAATGTCCTCAACCAACCTGCGGTTGGTCTCTGCCAGGTAGGCACTGTGCTGCTTCAGCTCCTCTATGAAATTTATCTTCAACTTGGTCAGATGCTAGAGGAATTTGTAGATTAAAGGGTTGCAGATTCCATCAGTCTCACCTGCCCTGAGTTTTCTGACCTTTGTCTGCCATTCCCAAGACATTTCTGCCCATGGTAACAGCACCAACAAGGCCCTGACCATCCTGGCATCACATACCACACAACGAATCTCAGCCTTATTGCCAAGGCACACTGATTTCCCCCATACAGCACACCCTGGACTCACTACCTTCAACCTGCAGCTCCTCAATCTGGGATCTGACTTTGCATCTCTCTGCCCCTCGGGTGCTCCCTGCATGCACAGAGGCAGTGTGATGTGTGATGCGCATCGAGTGCATCTGTTCTTATAGAGTCAGTGAGTTGTACAGCTGGAAGGAAGGAATACTCACAGGTGCACTCACCCCCCCAAAGGCAGGAGCAATCAAAATTCAGACCAGCCCCTATAAATGGTTTCCTAACTTGTTCTTAAAGCCTTCCAGCCAAAAGGATCCACAGTATCTTTCAGTGTTTCACCAGCTTGATAGTTAGAATCCGTAATCTTTCCTGTGCAATCCTGGCCAGTTTCTTTCTGTTCTTTCCCAAAAACATGCAGAACAACTGATCATTGTCTCTTTTATAACCATCTTTTCCTTCTGAAAGGCTGTGGTCATGTCCTCTCCCTCAACCTTCTCTTTGCTAGACTAAGCAAACCCGATTTTGACAACCTTTTCTAACAGGTCACATTTCCTAAATCTCACCACTCCTGTTGCTACAGTCTGGACTCTCGGTTTCTCTTCATTTTTCTTAAAAGACAATACCAAGTTTAGATTTCACCAGCATTAAACAGAACAGCATAATTACCTCCAATATATTAATAAATAAACAAGTGTCATTCTGCAAGAGTGAATCAGACCGCTAGAACTCCCTCTGTAAAGACAGCCTGAGTAACTGTACGGATTTGCTACCTACATCAGAGCACATTTGTTTCACATACCTTGATAGTTTTGACATCTTCCAAATTTTTAGTTAATTCAGTCTCCTTCAGTGACAATTTCCTCTGAGTAAAACTTCCATATTTCTCTTGGGAAGATAATGTCTTCGAAGGCAAGGGTGGATTTTTATTCAACATCAATGTAACTGGTGAAACCAAAAAGCCCTGTGCTTATTACACAGTCCAGTTTCAATGCCTACGCTACTCTCTCCTGTCCCTCATATGTAGATGAGGGAAATATAAAGAATCACTGTGAGGCTTAATTCATACTTTCTACACCCCCAGCAAAAGCAGCTTGCATTTACAGCACAGGACCTACGTCTACAAAGCATTCCCTGGTCTTCCCAAGCTCTCCCTCTTTATTCTCAGCATTTCCCCTTGGGCAGTTTCTTGTGGCTTTTGCTGAATGTCTCCCAGCAGAAAGCACTGGGTGAATGCAAAAGCAGCACCAGTGGTTAGTGACACCAGGGTCATGTATAAGCGGATGTCTGCCAACCTGGCTTGCTTTTCTTCCCTTTCTTCTTCTTGCCCTCGTTTGTGATGGGTGGCAAAGTCAACTTGGGGGCTGAAGATTTCTTCTCCTTTGCTTCTATCCTCTGCCATGTGCTGTAATCCTAAACTCAACATAACCGTAGCACAGACAAGATATTACTGTCAGGGAATCAGAGGATCATAGGATCAGGTTTGTGAGCAGAGACCTCTGTGACTTAACCCACACTTGTAACTCCTCTGTATAGTTCCCCTTGGGCTTCCCGGTGTCCCTTTGGGCTTTTTACCAATAGCAAGTCTACCACAGCGCCATCAACCCCACTGTAACAATAGACTTACTATTTTCTTAAAGTCTTCCACGACAATTGGGACCAAGTCCCTTGCATCCATCTCTGTGCAGGCTCTGGAAGGAAAGAGGATGTCACCAGCAAGGAGGCTGAGCCCCAGGAGCTCAGCCCGTCCCCCTGGATAAGCTTATACAGGTCCACAGTGAGCAGAGGGGCAGAGACTCCACCGGGCTGTGGTACCTGTAGTGCCCTCCCCATCTTCACCTCCCTCCCCTGCCCCAAGGGAAGCCCCCCCCCACTCATCTTCCTTGCCCCGTGGGGAGTGCCAATCCCCTACGGGGAACCCCCCCCATCCTCCCTGCCCCATGGGGCGCTGGGCAGCCCCCTCTGTGAATCCCCTATGGGGAACCCCCCCACACTCATCCTCTCTGCCCCGTGCGTAGGCCCCTGCCCATCCTCCCTCCTCAGTGGGAAGGCTCCCTGCTGAACCTCCCTGCCCCATGGGAAGCCCCCTTGCCTATCCTCCCCGCCCCATGGGCAGCCCCCTTGCCTATCCTCCCTGCCTCATGGGCAGCCCCCTTGCCTATCCTCCCCGCCCCATGGGCAGCCCCCCTTGCCTATCCTCCCCGCCCCATGGGCAGCCCCCCTGCCTATCCTCCCCGCCCCATGGGCAGCCCCCCTGCCTATCCTCCCCGCCCCATGGGAAGCCCCCTTGCCTATCCTCCCCGCCCCATGGGCAGCCCCCTTGCCTATCCTCTCTGCCCCATGGGCAGCCCCCCTTGCCTATCCCCTCTGCCCCATGGGCAGCCCCCTTGCCTATCCTCCCCGCCCCATGGGCAGCCCCCCTTGCCTATCCTCCCCGCCCCATGGGCAGCCCCCTTGCCTATCCTCCCCGCCCCATGGGCAGCCCCCTTGCCTATCCTCCCCGCCCCATGGGCAGCCCCCCTTGCCTATCCTCCCTGCCCCATGGGCAGCCCCCATGCCGTTGCCCCCGAGGAGCCCTCCTGCCCCATGAGGAACCTCCCTACCCATCCCCTACGGGCAGCCCCCCTGCTTGTCCCCTAGGCGGAGCCCCCCGCCCGGGCCCCAGCCCCGTGAGGAGCCCCCTGCCCAGCCCCCTGCCCCACGGGGAGCCCCCTCCCCCCCGGTGCCGCTCCCCGGTTACCCCGAGCGGCCCCGGCCCGGCGGCCCCGGGCGCCCCCTGCGGGTGGCGCTGCCGCGGCGCGTCCGCCTCTCCCGGCAGCGGGGCGGCGGGCGGTCTCCAGGGCGACGGGAGGCGGGTACGGGGGCCGGGCGGGGCCAGTGCGGCCGGGCGGGGCCGGGCGCCGCTGCGCCCCCTGCTGGCTGGGGCCCGGCGCTGCGGGGGGCGGCGGCGGCTGCGCAGGGACGGGATAGATGCGATGGATGGGAGGGGATGGGATGGGATGGGATGGGATGGGATAGATGCAAGGGATGGGAGGGAATGGCACAGATGCAGTGGAAGGGATGGGAGGGGATAGGATGGGATGAAGTGCATGGGACGGGGCGGGGTGGGATGGGATGGGATGAAGTACATGGGATGGGGTGGGATGGGATGGGAGAGGATGGGAGGAAGTGCATAGGACAGGATGGCGTGGGATGGGATGGGATGGGATGAAGTGCAGGGGATGGGAAGGGGTGGGATGGGATGGGATGGGATGAAGTACATGGGATGGGGTGGGATGGGACAGATGCAATGGATGTGATGGAATGGGATGGGATGAAGTTCATGGGATGGGATGGGGCAGGATGGGACAGTTGCAGTGGATGGGATGAGATGGGATGGCATGGGACGGGATGGCACGAAGTACATAGAATCAGATGGGATAGATGCAATGGACGTGATGGGATGGGATGGGGTGGGATAGGATGGGATGGGACGGGATGAAGTAAATGGGGTAGGATGGGACAGATGCAGTGGATGGGATGGGATGGGATGGGATGGGATGGGAGGCCCCATCCCTGCCATGCCGCTGGTCCCACCAGCCGAGCCGGGCCACAGCTCTGCTCAGTGGCTCTCGCTGCCTCCCGGGAGCAGGGCGAGAGGGAAGAGGGGCCGCAGCTCGAGCGCACCTTGCTCGGGGTGCCCCGGCCTGGTGGGTCCGGGTGCGCACCGCTGCCTGGGGCGGCCGGGACGGAGCCCAGGCAGGTCCGAGGGAGGCCCTTGGGGGCAGCCCTGGCCCCCGTCTAGCTGCGGAGACGGCCCGGTCCCCGGGCACCTCCCAAAGCACCCAGCAAAGCTGCGTGGCCCGGGGGAGGGGGGGCTCCGGGCGCTGCTCGGGACCCGCCGGCGCCTCCCCGCGCCCCTCGGGGACCCTCGCGAGGAGCCGGCTGCTCCGCGGCCCCCGAAGGCGCCTCCCGGGGGGGGGGCAACGGCGGCTCCGGGACCCCGGCGGGGGGGGCGAGCAGGGCCCCGCCGCCTCGCTCCCGCCTCGCCCGGCTCCTGTTGCCACGGCAACTGGCGGGCTCGGGCGGGCCCCGCCTCTCGCGGGCAGCCAATGGGCGCGGGCCCCGCGGCGGGGGCGCGGCGGCAGCCAATGGGGAGCGCGGGCGGGCGGGCAGGCCGCGGTCACCGCGGCAACAGGGCGCGGCGGCGCGCGCGGCCCCGCGGCGGGCGATTAGAGCGGCCGCAGCTGGCGGCCGCCGCGCCGGGCCCGGCTGTCGCTGTCGCTGTCGCCACCGCCCGGGCCGCCATTGGGCGCCGCGGCGGGGGCAGCCCCTGTCTCCGGGTGGCCCCCCGCTCTCTACCCTGCGACCCCGTTAACCCTTCGCAGCACCGGCGGGCGCTGTCGCCAGGCGGGGCCCGGGCAGGCCGTGAAGGGACCGGGGCCTCGCCGGGAGGCCGCGCCGGGACCCGGCTGCTGCTCCAACCAGGCCCCGTCACCGCCGCTGGTGTCCCCGTCTCTGCCCTGTCCCCCGCGCCAGCCCCGGCCCGTCCGACATCCCTCCCGCGGGCGCTCGCTGTTCTGCCCGGCATGAAATACCTAACGCCCCAAATTGCTAAAGTGACCCTTTTTTTTTTTAACCATCGCCAGCCCCGGGATTCTGGGAAATCAGTTGTACATGTCAGGAAACAACTGTCAGTCTGCGGCACAGGTTCCCGCGGACCTTCAGCTCGTTAGGGGACTCTCGTTACCCTCCTCCCGGCTCCCTCCCTGGGTTTCCTTTCGCCGGTGTGGGTGCCAAGCGTTGCGCGATTGGATTCGGTCCGATCTAGACGAACGCCGGGGGCCTGGAGGGAGAGCCGGGGCGAGGGGGAACCGGCCATCCCCAGGCAGCACCGGGTCTGCCGGCGCCTGTTTCCGATTGTGCCCCACGCCAGGCAGCGCGGGGCGGCCTCGTCCCTGTCCCCGTCCCTGTCCCCGCGCGTCGGGGCAGCATCCTGCTTTCCGGGGGCAGGCGTGATGCCCGGGCCCGGAGCCAGCCTGCGCGGAGGCTCTCCGTCCCCCACGCGGCTCTCGGGTGAGCTCATGAAAAATTAAATGCTCTCGGCCCGTTTGTCACGTCTCTGTCTGAGACCTGTTCACCCACCGTGGTGGCAGACACCTGCTCCCGCCGCGGCCCGGCCGGCTACCTCCCGCATGGCACGGGGGCAGTGGAGCCGGGCCCGGGAGCAGCTCCAGGGGGATGTGCTCCAGGGTCTGGGAGCGGCTCCAGGGGGATGTGCTCTGGGGTGATGTGCTCTGGGATGCTGGATGGCTCTGATGCGATGCGATCCACGGTGTGAGATGGCTCCAGGGTGATGTTCTCCAGGGTCCAGGATGGCTCTGAAGCGATGTGCTACTACAAGGTGTGGGATGGCTCCAGGGCAACGTGCTCCGGGGTCCAGGACAATTCCTGGGTGATGTGCTCCGGGGTCAGGGATGGCTCTGGGGTGATGCGCTCCAGGGGGATGTGCTCCGGGGTCCAGGATGGCTCTGGGGTGATGTGCTCCAGGGGGATGTGCTCCGGGGTCAGGGATGGCTCTGGGGTGATGCGCTCCAGGGGGATGTGCTCCGGGGTCCAGGATGGCTCTGGGGTGATGTGCTCCAGGGGGATGTGCTCCGGGGTCCGGGATGGCTCTGGGGTGATGCGCTCCAGGGGGATGTGCTCCGGGGTCCGGGATGGCTCTGGGGTGATGTGCTCCAGGGGGATGTGCTCTGGGGTCCGGGATGGCTCTGGGGTGATGTGCTCCAGGGGGATGTGCTCCGGAGTCCGGGATGGCTCTGGGGTGATGCGCTCCAGGGGGATGTGCTCCGGGGTCCGGGATGGCTCTGGGGTGATGTGCTCCAGGGGGATGTGCTCCGGGGTCAGGGATGGCTCTGGGGTGATGTGCTCCAGGGGGATGTGCTCCGGGGTCAGGGATGGCTCTGGGGTGATGCGCTCCAGGGGGATGTGCTCCGGGGTCAGGGATGGCTCTGGGGTGATGCGCTCCAGGGGGATGTGCTCCGGGGTCCAGGATGGCTCTGGGGTGATGCGCTCCAGGGGGATGTGCTCCGGGGTCAGGGATGGCTCTGGGGTGATGCGCTCCAGGGGGATGTGCTCCGGGGTCCAGGATGGCTCTGGGGTGATGCGCTCCAGGGGGATGTGCTCCGGGGTCAGGGATGGCTCTGGGGTGATGCGCTCCAGGGGGATGTGCTCCGGGGTCAGGGGTGGCTCCAAGGCGACATGCTCTGGGCTTCTTCGGCCCCACGGCAGTGCTGAGGGTTGGAGCATGGCCCAGGAGGCCCTTAGCCGTCCCCAGCCCCCTGGGGCAGCACCGCCTTGGCCTCAGGCTCCCCTCCTGCCGCTGGTACCTGCATCGGCAGGACCCTGAACTCCCCGGGTACCGGGGTGCCTGGGAGGGTACCGGTGGGACCGAGAGGTACCGGGCTGTTCAGGTGGGGATACTGGGATGCCCAAGTGGAGGTACCACGAGTTACCCCAGCTGGGGGCACCGGGAGTTACGGGAGGTAGCGGTGCATCCAGATGGAGGCACCGGGAGTTACCGGGGGTACCGGGGTGCCTAGCTGGAGCTACTGAGACGGAGGTGCCGGCGGGGCCGGGGGCGCGGGACGGGGCCGGGGGCGCGGGCGCGGGCACGGCGCGTGCCGCCGCGCCATTCTCTCCAGCAACCCCTCTGGGGCGGGCGCCCATTGGCGGAGCCGAACCTTCCCCCGCCCCCCCTCACCGGGGCGGCGGCCAATGGGGAGCGCGAGGGGGCGGCGCCTCCCATTGACAGAACCGGCGCGGCGGTGTTTACCCGCGGCCGCGCGGGGGCGGGGCGGCGGCGGCGGCGGCGGCGGCAGCGACGGCGGCGGCGGCGGCGGCGCCGCTGCTATAAGAGCGGGGCAGCGGGGCGGCGCGGGGCGTGCGGCCGCCGGGTGCACCGCACCGCACCGCACCGCACCGCACCGCACCGCACCGCACCATACCATCCCCTCCCCTCCCCTCCCCGGAGCATCCCCTCCCCGGAGCATCCTTGCTGCGGAGCATCCCCGCCGCGGAGCATCGCGCAGCGCCCGCCCCGGCGGAGCCGCCCCCGCCGCCGTCCGCTCCGCACAATGGGGGCGTAGCAGCGGGCCGGGCGGCAGCATGGTGCAGCGAGGCATGCGGGGCCGTGGCGGCGGCGGCAGCGAGGGGCGGCGGGAGCCCGGCGCCCCGCTGCCCGCCCGCGAGCCCGCCGGCCCGGCCGAGCCCGCCTGGTGCAAGACGCCCAGCGGGCACATCAAGCGACCCATGAACGCCTTCATGGTGTGGTCGCAGCACGAGCGCCGCAAGATCATGGACCAGTGGCCCGACATGCACAACGCCGAGATCTCCAAGCGCCTGGGCCGCCGCTGGCAGCTGCTCCACGACTCCGAGAAGATCCCCTTCGTCAAGGAGGCCGAGCGCCTGCGCCTCAAGCACATGGCCGACTACCCCGACTACAAGTACCGGCCCCGGAAAAAGGGCAAGGGGGGTCCCGGCGCGCCCCGGCCCCGGCTCCCGGTGAAGATCAAGCCCTCCGTGCCGGCCGGCCGCAGGCAGCCCGCCAAGGCGGCCGGTGTCCCCGCGGCGGGCGCGCGGGAGGCGCCGGACGAGGACTGCGCCGTGGCGGCCGGCCGGTCCCCGGCGCCCCGGCCGGCCGAGCCCCCCGCGCCGCCCAGCCCCGCCGCCGCCGCCTTCCCCGAGCCCGCCGAGAGCGCGTCGCCCTCTCCCGCTGCCGCCGCCGCCACCTCGCCCCCTCCCTCCTCCTCCTCCTCCTCCGACGAGGAGCTGGAGGAAGAGGTGCCGGGCGGCGTGGCAGCGGCGGCCGGTGCCGCCGGCGGGGCCCTGGACTGGTCCGTCTTCGACAAGGACCTGGACCTCTTCCCGCTGGGCGGCACCTCGCACTTCGAGTTCCCGGACTATTGCACGCCCGAGGTGACGGAGATGATCGCGGGCGACTGGCTCATGTCCAGCATCTCTGACTTGGTCTTTACGTACTGAGTCCCGCGCTCTGCAGGTAACGCCTTTTTTTTTTTTAACCCCAACAATCAGGTCTTATTGAGAGAAAACAAAAAAAAACAAACAAAAAAAGAAAACCAGCTGTTTACATGCCGGAATCAGGTATTTTGCCTTGAAGCTGCCGGAAGGCAGAGCGCCCGGCTCGCCCCATCCCCCTCGGCACACACCCGCCGCGCCGGCCGGCCGTCCGTCCGGCCTCGCCGCCGCCACCGTCCGGCCCCGGGCGAGCGGGTCCCCGGTGCAACGCGCCCGCTCGCCGCCCCTTCCCCCTGCGCTGCCGCGCGGCGCCTGCCCTCCACGTCTGCTCCGGACGCTCCCCTTCCCCTCTCCCCCCTGCCCCATTTGCGTTGTTGCCCCCGCTCCCCGGCTGGCAGGACGCGGCCCCCGTCCCCGGGCTCTCCGTGCCCCGTCCCACCCCCCCCCAGCCGCCCCCCGCACCTCTGGGAAAAGCCAACCGCTTTTTTGCTTTTTTTTTTTTTTTGCCCGTTTTTGCAAGGCCGGCGTCAACGGTGCTGTGAGCAGCCCTCGGGGCGAGATCCCCGGCGGGACGCGCCGGGCGCCCCTTCTCGGCCTCCGCGCCGGCCCGGCTCCCGCCCGGCGTTTCGGGGCCGCGCGCCCCGCAGCTCGCTTTGGGGAAGAGCGAGGCTGCGCGCACGTGGTTTGCACGTGCAGCCGAGCGCCTGCGCTCTTCCTCCGTCCGGCGGCAGCGCCGGGAGCCCGGGGCCGGCCGAACGCCCTCCCGGCACCGGCGCGGGGCTGCCCGCGGCAGAGCCGCCCTAGCCCACCGCCCGCGCGGGGCCGAGCGCGGCCGGGGCGGCCGGGGCGCGGGCGGCGCTCCGACGCCGGTCCCGCCGCGGGGACGCTGCCGGTGCCGCGGACGCCGGCTCGGCCGCGGAGCGAGGCCCGCGAGCCGCCTCGTGTCCGGCGCCTCCAGCTGGGTTTTATCCTTTGCTTTTCCTAACGGCTCCTTCCCTAACGCCTCGTGCCGGGCTCCGGCCCCGGCGCCAGGGACCCCGCGGGGTCCAGCCCCCCCCCCCGCCCCGGGGCTCTGCCTCCCGTTTCGGGGCAGCCGGCCCCGGCAGGGCGCCCGCCGCTCCCGCGGGGTGCAGCCTCCGCGGCGGGGGCACCGCGGGGTGGGAGCAGCCGCCGGCGCCGGGCTCCCCGTCCCCTTGCCGAGGATGCAGCTCCCGGGCGGCCTCGGCGCCTCCCTGGAGGGAGACAGTCGTCAGCGTCGTCCGCGTGTCGCGGTGTAGCGCTCGCTGGGCGTGTGTGCGTCCGGCGTCGCGCTGAAGGCGGTGCGCCGGTGCGGGGCCGGGCGGGCATCCCGCCCCGGCACAAGCGTTCCCGAGGAGCCCCATCCCCGTCCCCTGTGTCCTCGGCCCTCGCCAGCCGCCCGGCCCCCCCGTGCGCAGACCCGGCGGGGGCTTTCCACCCCCCCGGAGCCGGCTGCCCGGCGGCACCGCTCGGGGGCTCGCTGCCACCCGCATCTCATCTAGCACCTAGGTGCCTTCCCGGGGCGCGCGGCCCCCCCGCGCCGCCTGCCGGCGTGCGTCCGCCCCGCCGGCAGCAAAGGGGTGCCCGGTGCCCGGCCGGGCCCAGGGCGGCCCCGAAGTCCCCGGGTACCGCCAGAGGCCTGAGGCCACGGTGAGGGTCTCCCGCTGCTGGAGCCGTATGATGTGCTTGGCTGGAGCCGCGTCCCCCGGCACGCCGGGGAGAGCAGGGCCGTGTGTCCGACCCCGCCGCGCCGCCCGGCCTTTACGGACTTCCAGGCTGAACGTTTCCTCAGGAGCAGGGACCCCGGCGCTGCGGGGCACGGCGTGGCGGGCGACGCGCGACCGCTGCTGATGGCGCTGCAGACACCCCCAGCGCTCGGCCCCCGGCTGCCGCCCCGCTGCCAGCCTGCGCCCGCCACGGCCCGCCATCGCTCGCCACAGAACCAATCGTAAACGAATAAAATAATGATTGATAACAATAAAGAAACCCCAAACCTCTCTCAGGGACAGCCTGCCCCGGCGGCAGGTTCCCGTGCCGGCTGCGCCGCCGGCCGAGGCGCGTCGAGGAGGGACGCGCCGGCGCTGGCCGCAGCCCGCTGAGGGGCAGCGCGGCGCCTGGTTGTCCCGACTGTTGTAACTGTGGAATAAAGTGTGGTGGTCTGCTCGGCCGGCTCCGGCGCCTCGTGTCCGCGCCGCTCCGGGCGCCCGCGCCGCCCCACGCCGTGCCGCACCGCGCCGGCTGGACGCGGCTGGAAACGGTGCCCACCGGCGCGCTGGCCACGGCGGCACCTCCCTGCGTGTGTGTGTGTGTGTAAGCACCCACGAGGCATGTGTGTGCACATGTATGCCGTGTGCATGTGTGCGCGCAGCATGCACGTGCACAGCCGGGGGAGGACATCGCCCCGGGTGTGTGCAAAAG
Source organism: Struthio camelus (assembly GCF_040807025.1). Lineage (NCBI taxonomy): Eukaryota > Metazoa > Chordata > Aves > Struthioniformes > Struthionidae > Struthio > Struthio camelus. The sequence continues at coordinate 18,435,168 of NC_090959.1, read as the reverse complement.
CACCCAGCCTGTGTGGATGCATAGCGTGTGGGTGTGGGTGCACGCGTGTGCTCTGTGCACGCACATGCAGTGTGCACTGTGCTCATACGGGTGGGTGCGCATGTATGCTCTGTGCATGCCCGTGTGTGCACTGTGCACATGTGCTTGGGTGCACGCGTGTGCTCTGTGCATGCACATGCGGTGCACGCCTGCGCCCCCCTTGCACACAATGGCCCCCCGCATGGGCGGTGTCTGCACAGGCCGTGGTCACCGTGCTGCAGCCGGGCCCTGGAGCAGGGGGGGCGGGGGGCAGTGGGCGGGGGGGGGTGCAGCCTCGCCTGGGGGGCTCTCCTGCCGTGGGGCTGCAAGCAGCCGCCAGAGCAGCCCAGGCCTGCAGCGGGGACCCCCCCCCCGGGAGCTGATGCCCCAGGGAAGGCTGGTCCCGCTGGGGAGGGTGCCTCCCGCCGCCTCCTCGGGCGCTTTGTCCGCGCTCCTGGGCGGCGCTGAAAGGGTCGCGGCTGCCCCCGCCCCTTTCCTCCCCACATCCCTCCCTGCATGCCTCCATGCCTCCCTGCATCCCGCCCTGCCTCCCGCCCTCCATCCCCCCTTCCCTCCCTCCATGCCTCCCTGCATCCGCCCTGCCTCCCGCCCTCCATCCCCCCTTCCCTCCCTCCATGCCTCCCTGCATCCGCCCTGCCTCCCGCCCTCCATCCCCCCTTCCCTCCCTCCATGCCTCCCTGCATCCCGCCCTGCCTCCCGCCCTCCATCCCCCCTTCCCTCCCTCCATGCCTCCCTGCATCTGCCCTGCATCCCGCCCTCCATCCCCCCTTCCCTCCCTCCATGCCTCCCTGCATCCGCCCTGCCTCCCGCCCTCCATCCCCCCTTCCCTCCCTCCATGCCTCCCTGCATCCGCCCTGCCTCCCGCCCTCCATCCCCCCTTCCCTCCCTCCATGCCTCCCTGCATCCCGCCCTGCCTCCCGCCCTCCATCCCCCCTTCCCTCCCTCCATGCCTCCCTGCATCCGCCCTGCCTCCCGCCCTCCATCCCCCCTTCCCTCCCTCCATGCCTCCCTGCATCCGCCCTGCCTCCCGCCCTCCATCCCCCCTTCCCTCCCTCCATGCCTCCCTGCATCCGCCCTGCCTCCCGCCCTCCATCCCCCCTTCCCTCCCTCCATGCCTCCCTGCATCCCGCCCTGCCTCCCGCCCTCCATCCCCCCTTCCCTCCCTCCATGCCTCCCTGCATCTGCCCTGCATCCCGCCCTCCATCCCCCCTTCCCTCCCTCCATGCCTCCCTGCATCCGCCCTGCCTCCCGCCCTCCATCCCCCCTTCCCTCCCTCCATGCCTCCCTGCATCCGCCCTGCCTCCCGCCCTCCATTCCCCCTTCCCTCCCTCCATGCCTCCCTGCATCCCACCCTGCCTCCCGCCCTCCATCCCCCCTTCCCTCCCTCCATGCCTCCCTGCATCCGCCCTGCATCCCGCCCTCCATCCCCCCTTCCCTCCCTCCATGCCTCCCTGCATCCCACCCTGCATCCCGCCCTCCATCCCCCCTTCCCTCCCTCCATGCCTCCCTGCATCCGCCCTGCATCCCGCCCTCCATCCCCCCTTCCCTCCCTCCATGCCTCCCTGCATCCACCCTGCATCCCGCCCTCCATCCCCCCTTCCCTCCCTCCATGCCTCCCTGCATCCACCCTGCCTCCCGCCCTCCATCCCCCCTTCCCTCCCTCCATGCCTCCCTGCATCCGCCCTGCCTCCCGCCCTCCATCCCCCCTTCCCTCCCTCCATGCCTCCCTGCATCCCACCCTGCCTCCCGCCCTCCATCCCCCCTTCCCTCCCTCCATGCCTCCCTGCATCCGCCCTGCATCCCGCCCTCCATCCCCCCTTCCCTCCCTCCATGCCTCCCTGCATCCCGCCCTGCCTCCCGCCCTCCATCCCCCCTTCCCTCCCTCCATGCCTCCCTGCATCCGCCCTGCATCCCGCCCTCCATCCCCCCTTCCCTCCCTCCATGCCTCCCTGCATCCGCCCTGCATCCCGCCCTCCATCCCCCCTTCCCTCCCTCCATGCCTCCCTGCATCCACCCTGCCTCCCGCCCTCCATCCCCCCTTCCCTCCCTCCATGCCTCCCTGCATCCCACCCTGCCTCCCGCCCTCCATCCCCCCTTCCCTCCCTCCATGCCTCCCTGCATCCACCCTGCCTCCCGCCCTCCATCCCCCCTTCCCTCCCTCCATGCCTCCCTGCATCCCGCCCTGCCTCCCGCCCTCCATCCCCCCTTCCCTCCCTCCATGCCTCCCTGCATCCCGCCCTGCATCCCGCCCTCCATCCCCCCTTCCCTCCCTCCATGCCTCCCTGCATCCCGCCCTGCATCCCGCCCTCCATCCCCCCTTCCCTCCCTCCATGCCTCCCTGCATCCACCCTGCCTCCCGCCCTCCATCCCCCCTTCCCTCCCTCCATGCCTCCCTGCATCCACCCTGCCTCCCGCCCTCCATCCCCCCTTCCCTCCCTCCATGCCTCCCTGCATCCCGCCCTGCATCCAGCCCTCCATCCCCCCTTCCCTCCCTCCATGCCTCCCTGCATCCACCCTGCCTCCCGCCCTCCATCCCCCCTTCCCTCCCTCCATGCCTCCCTGCATCCCGCCCTGCCTCCCGCCCTCCATCCCCCCTTCCCTCCCTCCATGCCTCCCTGCATCCGCCCTGCATCCCGCCCTCCATCCCCCCTTCCCTCCCTCCATGCCTCCCTGCATCCGCCCTGCCTCCCGCCCTCCATCCCCCCTTCCCTCCCTCCATGCCTCCCTGCATCCCGCCCTGCCTCCCGCCCTCCATCCCCCCTTCCCTCCCTCCATGCCTCCCTGCATCCACCCTGCATCCCGCCCTCCATCCCCCCTTCCCTCCCTCCATGCCTCCCTGCATCCCGCCCTGCATCCCGCCCTCCATCCCCCCTTCCCTCCCTCCATGCCTCCCTGCATCCACCCTGCCTCCCGCCCTCCATCCCCCCTTCCCTCCCTCCATGCCTCCCTGCATCCCGCCCTGCATCCCGCCCTCCATCCCCCCTTCCCTCCCTCCATGCCTCCCTGCATCCGCCCTGCATCCCGCCCTCCATCCCCCCTTCCCTCCCTCCATGCCTCCCTGCATCCACCCTGCCTCCCGCCCTCCATCCCCCCTTCCCTCCCTCCATGCCTCCCTGCATCCCGCCCTGCCTCCCGCCCTCCATCCCCCCTTCCCTCCCTCCCTGCATCCCCCTTCCCTCCCTCCATGCATCCCTGCATCCCTCCCTTCCTCTCTCTTTCTGCCTTCCCTCCCTCCATGCATCTCTCTATGCCTCCTTGCATCCCACCCTCCATCCCTCCCTGCATCCCTACATCCCCCCCTTCCCTCCCTCCCCCCACCCCTCCCTCCCTCCCTCCATGCATCCCTGCATCCCTGCCTGCATCCTGCCCTCCCCGGGCTGCCGTGTCCGTGCCCATCCCCGCACAGGCAGGCGGAGCCGGAGGCGCTGGGGCCGCTCCGGGGAGGCCTCGGGGGCAGCTCCGGTGGCGATGCCCTGCGGGGGCCGGTCCCCCGGTCCCTCCGAGTCCCCCAGTCCAGAGCCGCAGTGGGGCGGGGGTGGCAGCGGCAGTGGCCCCCTCCATCCCCGCTGCCGGGTGGGCGGCTGTGGGCGGCCTGATGTGGGGCTGGGGGCTGCGCTGGGCACCACCGGCCGGGAGCCCTGGAGACCCTTGGGGCGGCCCGGGACGAGAGCAGCCGCCGGCAGCGTGTCATGTGCTGGCTGGCGGGCCCGGCGCTGGGTGCCATGGCAGTGGTGCTGGGCGCCATGGGGCTGCTGTCCTGCGGCCGGGCCGGCCCTGCACACCGCTGAGGAGGAGCAGCAGCAGCTCTCACCCATCCTGCGCGAGAGCCCCCGGCCGAAGCCCGCAGCCGTCTGCGCCCCGGTGGGGACGGCGCTGCCGTTCGGCGTCTCCCGCGTGTGCGGCGTCCAGCCCGCGCCGGCCAGCTGACGGTGGCTCACCGGCCCGCGCCGCCGAGCCAGCATGGCCCCATCTCCTGCAGCCTTGCGACAGCCTGGCATCCCGCAGCCCCGGGATGGCCCCGCGTCCCGAACCGCTGGGACGGCCCCGTCTCCTGCAGCCCTGCGACGATCCAGCGCCCCGCAGCCCCGGCGTGGCCTGGGGCCCCCGGCGAAGCCCTCCCGCCCCGCACTCGCACCAGGCAGCGCTCGCCCCGGCTCGCGGGCTGGTCCTGCCGTGGGGTTTGGGGGGCAGAGCTCCCCGCAGAGCTGGAGGGGCTGTCGGAGCCGCCTGCCCCTCTGCCCGCGCTGGGCAGCGCTCGCCCCAGCCCCGGCCCCGGCCCCGGCCCCGGCGGCAGGATGGGCAGAACCCCCGCAGGAAACGCGGCCGACTTTTCGGCTCACGGAGGACGAGCGGGGTGGCGGAGCCGGTCGGAGCAGCGCTGTTTCCTCCGACAGGGATGGGGCATCCCGGTTTCCCGAGCGCAGCGGATCTGGGGCTCGGCCTGCCTGGCCGGCGCGGGGGCTCCCTCGCCCCCTGCCCGGCAGCGCGGCGGCGCTGGGCAGTGGAGGGCAGAGCAGGGGGCTGGCCGCAGGGTTTGCCCTGCGCCCTCGCGCCGAGCCGGGGGCGCGAGGCCAGGCCTGGCCGGGCTCCCGTGCGGGCAGGTGCTGTCCCTGGGCTCAGCGTCACCTGCAAGATCCCTGGAAAAGCACTCGCCCTTCCCGCGGCGGCGAGGGAGAGGAGGGCGAGACCCGCCGGGGCGCACGTGGCCGGGGTGCCTCGGCGCTGGGCGGCCGAGCGGGGACCCCCAGGGATGGGACGGATGGAGGGTGGCCCAGGGGCGGCCGCGGCGGCGAGGCAGCCCCCTGCCCCTACCTGGCCGCGTAAAGTCCCTGGGGCTCCTCCGCGAGCGAATCCCAGCCCAGCCAGGGCCTGCGGCCGCCCAGCGGCTCCCCGGAGCACCGTGCCGGGGCAGCGTCTCAGGGGACCCAGGGTCGCCCCGGTTTACAGGGACCCCCGCCGCAGCCGGGGCGCTGCGGGCAGTGCTCGCCTCTGCCGGAGGGCAGGCGGGAGCGGCAGATGGGGGAGAAGGGGAGCCCCTGCGTGTCCTGCCGGGGTGCGGAGCCCGGCCACGCGCCGGCCACGCGCCACGGAGCGGGGAGGGAGGCCGGCCGGGAAGGAGGCAGGAGGCCGGCCGGGAAGGAGCGAGGGGGCCGGGCTCAGCCCGGGATGTTGCAGTCGGGCTCAGAGCAGCATCAGCCGCAGCAGGGACCGGACGGGAGCGGCAGCCACTGAGCTCAGCCGGATCCCAGCCCGGATCCCAGCCGGCCCCCAGTGCTGCCCCACCAGTTGCAGCCCGGCCAGGCCATGGGGGCTCGCTGCACCCAGCGCCACCCCCCACCTGCCAGGGACCCGCTGGAGCCGCTGCACCGACAGGTACCGCTGGGGCCCTGGACATCCCCTGTCTCTGTCCCTGCCCCATCCCCTCTTCTGCCCCTGCTCCTGTATCCCCCCCACCCCTTCCCTTTCCCCGTCCTTGATCCTGCTCCGTCCCCTGTCCTGCCTCTTGCCCTGCCCCTGCCCCCCCTCGCCCAGCCCTGGCCCTGGGCACCCTCAGCTCCCGGCCTGGCCGGGCCCCCGGCAGCCACTGGCTGCGTCCAGAGCCCGGGAGTACCGACACCAGCACCAGGCCCTGCAGAGCCAGCAGCACCCGCTGCACGCTGCATAGCCCCCTGCATGTTGCACCCTGAACACCCACTGCATGTGGCACCCAGCTGGGATAACCCCTGCACCCGCTGTACCCGTGTGCGCTGCGCCCAGCCAGGATAACTCCCCCAAATGCTGGCTGCACACTGCCCTCCCCTGGGGGCTCTGGCAGGACCCCCCACTTCGCTCCTGCCCGGACAGCGGGGCAGCCCGTGGGGCCGGGCTGCACGTGGTGAAGGTCCTGGCGGCGCCAGGCTTCGTGCTGACCCTCTCCCTGCTCCCCAGAGGGGCCCGGCCCTGCAGCAGTCGCCCCTCGCCACGCGCCACCGGGAGAAGTGGCTGGAGCTTGAGGCCAGCCCCGACTCGGAGCCGCCGAAGCCCAAGCGCCCGCGGCTCTGCCCCGTGCCGGGGCTCGGCCCCCGCGCCCAGCCGCTCGCCCAGGCCCCTCGCACCGCGGACCAGGGCGCCTGGGGCCTGCGGCTGGGGCCGTACGTCCTGCTGGAGCCCCGGGACGGGGGCCGCTCGTACCGGGCTGTGCACGGCTGCACCGAGGCTGAGTACAGCTGCAAGGTACGGGCGTCCCGCGAGGCTCCCGCGCGGGGAAGCAGGGCCCTCACGGGTGCCGGGGCTCCAGGGAAAGCCCTGCTGCCCGGCCGGCACCCGCAGCCCTGCTCGGCGGGACGGGGACCTGGCTCCTGCGGGCTCGGGGTGGCCCTGAGGGCTCTGCCCTGGGGGGACCTGGGGGTCTCAGCCTCACTGTCCATCCCTCGCCGCAGGTCTACCCGGCGAGGAGCTACCAGGAGGCTCTGGCGCCGTACAGGTGCCTGCCGCCCCACCCCAACGTGGCGCGGGTGGCCGAAGTGATCCAGGGCGACCGCAGCGCCTACGTCTTCTTCCAGGCCAGCCACGGGGACATGCACAGCCACGTGCGGCAGCGCGTGCGGCTGCCCGAGCCCGAGGCCGCCCGGCTCTTCCGGCAGATGGTGGAGGCGGTGGTGCACTGCCACGAGCACGGCCTCGTGCTCCGGGACCTCAAGCTCCGCAAGTTCGTCTTTGCGGACAGGGAGAGGTGAAGGCAGCGGCCGGGCTGGGGGCAGAGCGCTGGCCCGCGGCGGCCGGGCGTCCCGGGGCACGGCGCGGCACGGGGGGCCGAGGCGCGTTCGGGCTCAGGATCGGCCCTGCGGAGCTGCAGACAAGGGTGGCAGAGCGGAGCCGCCTGGCCCGGAGCCAGGTCGCTGCCACCCTGGCTGGGGCAGCCCCAAACGCTGCAAGCAGCCCTCCCTCGCGCCCTGGCCTCTTCCTTGGGGGAGGCAGGTCCCCGCGGAGCTGTGCCGGGGTCTCCCCGTGGGTGCTGAGCTGCGGGACGCTGGCCGGGCTCAGCCCCGTCCCTCCCCGTGCAGGACGCGGCTGGTGCTGGAGACGCTGGAGGACGCCCGCGTCCTGAGCGGCCCCGACGTCTCCCTGTGCGACAAGCACGGCTGCCCGGCTTACGCGGGGCCGGAGATGCTCAGCTCCAGGGCGGTGTACTCGGGGAAGGCGGCGGACGTGTGGAGCCTCGGCGTGGCGCTGTACGTGGTGCTGGCAGGGCGCTACCCCTTCCAGGGCACCGAGCCCACCCTGCTCTTCAGCAAAACCCGCCACGGCGTCTTCTCTGTGCCGGAGGGGCTGTCGCCCCGGGCCCGCTGCCTCCTGCGCTGCCTCCTGCGCCGGGAGCCCGCCGAGAGGCTGATGGCGCAGGGCGTCCTGCTGCACCCCTGGCTCAACGCCCCGGGGGAGCCCGGCACCCGTCTCGCCCGCCACCAGTGGCTCGATCAGGTCGTGCCGGATGCCGGAGGCCCCTGGGGCGAGGAGGACGGGGAGGAGGAGCTGTACGGTTAAGCGGCTGGATGTGCCAGTCGAGGAGAGGATGAGGGGGGCTGCCAGGGCCCCGGAGAGCTGACGTGCTCCGGGGCGGAGCGCAGCCGGGCGCTGTGGCAGGACGTGGCCGCTCAGCTCGGGATGCCGCTGGGACGGTTGCACAGCTGCTGGCAGCTCCCAGCTGGGGCTCATTGCCCATGTCTTAGAGAGACCGCGAGGGCCTGTGCCAGCAGCAAAGCCTGGGGGGGTAAATACCTCCACGGCCTCCACCTTCGGGGCCTGCCCTTGGCAGTGCCCAGAGCAGGCACACTGCTGAGCCCTGCCGTACCCTTCTGAGCTGTGCCGAGCCGTGCTGTGCCTTTCTGAGGCGTGCCGAGCTGGCACGTGTGCAGCACGTGTTCTGCTGTATCCTCGTTACAGCACCTGGGATTGACCCTGGTTTTTGCACACACCATCATTTGCCTGTTTCTGTATTTCTGGGTAAATAAAAGATTCGTGACATTTCCCTGCGGGCTGTTTACTCTGCTAGGGGCCCGAACCGCCTGCAGCTGCTCGGGGGGAGGCCGGGCCATCCCAGGGAGGGCTTGGGGGCATGGCCGCTCCGGAGCGGGAGGGATGGGGAGAGTCACCGAGTGCTGCACGGTGAGCTTCTCCCCACCTCTCCGGCCCTCCGTGGCAGCCAAGAGAGACCCCTGCGCCCCTTCCCAGGTCCCCCTGGCCCAGCCCATGGGGTCCTCCCTGGGGTGGGCATCCTGCACGCAGTGCTGGGCAGCCGCAGTTCCCCCTGCAAGCCCTCCTGGGCTGGTGCCTGGCTCCCCGTGGGCTGCAGGACCCCTCTCCATGCCTGTTCCTCTCTGCTCAGCCTGGCCCCGTTCCCAGCCTGCATCGCACTTCCTCATCACTCATCCGCTGCTTTTGCTTTGCCAGGCACACGGAGGGGTGCCGGGGCAGGACAGGGCGAGCGCCAGGTACTGCCTGCCCGTCCCTCTTTGCTGGAGCAGCCCCAGGACCCAAGGATGGTGCTGGGCTTTTCCCCCCAAGCTCTGTCCGGGCCGCCCAGGTACTCGGGCGCAAGCCGCGCTGCTGTCCACTCGCTGAGCTCTGGGCAAGGCCAGGCAAGGGACCGCGGGCAGCCAGCTCACCGAGCTTCCCTGTGCCATCAAACCTCATCGCTGCCTGCCTTCCACCCCTCGCCAGCGCCGCGGAGCCCTCGAGCAGCCCCCGTGCTCCCTCCAGGAAGGGGCAGAGCTTCAGCAGGCGCAACAGGGCCTCTGTCTTCGCATTCCTACAAAACAGTTTTGAACACTATTAAGAAAATTGCTTCTTGAGAGGAAGTCACAGCAAGCTAAAAATAGTGCTGGCCCAATCTGGTAAACACGGCCACCAGCCTCGTGTCACTGAGCAAAGCAAGTTCCCAGGGCCAGAGAAAGTGGCTGCGTCATCACGGCCCAGCAGAGTGCAGGGAGGGGTGCGCACCCACCTCGGCCGCAGGCTGCCACGAGGGGAAAGGGCGAGAGCTGCAAACAAGGAAACGGTGACGGCAGGACTTGGCTGTGCCAGGCAGCCCTGACGATGGGCACCATGCCCGGGGACTGTGCCTGGCCGCTCGGGATCTCCTCTTGCAGCAGGGCGCCAGGCATCCCGTGCGAGGTGCAAAACACCCAGAGAGGTCACAGCTGCTCTTCGCCCGAGAGGCTGGGGCTGCGCTTCTGAGGCGAGGGACTTTCGAGAGATCTGGTGGAATTTGCAAGTCCTGGCCTCTAGCCAACTGTGGGCAGCTTAAAGATGAGAGAACAGCAACAGCAAACAAACAACACGAAAGCAACGTTTGGCACTGCTCCTGCATCCTTGTTACGAGTTGCTTCTGTTCCTCCTCCCACCCGTTTGCTCTGCACCAGGCGACGCACACGGGTCAGCAACCGCAGACAGCTACCCTCGCCGCTACGGGGACAGGGCCAGCTCGGGGGACAGGAGGTACCTACCACAAGAGCAGATTTTGCACCTCCAGCCCAGTCCTGCAGAGCTGCCCCTGATCCAGAGGATGCAGCGGGAGGGAAACATATTTAGTAACTGTTTATTTTACAATTACAGGGTTTGTACAAATCTTCATTTACACAGGTATGTATAAGTCTTTATACAGAGTAACTAAACCACCTGAAGAGACCATTTCCTTACAGGTCCTTCCTTCCCCCTTGGTGACAATGCAAGAACTAAAGTGCATGGTAGCCAGAGAGCGCGGGGGTTGTAGGAACACGCCAGGCACCTCTCCGAGACTGGGAGGGCCCCGAGTCCCAGAGATCCCTTCCTTGGGGGTAGCAGGCACCAAGGTAGCAAATCGTTCCTCAGGCTGCCCAGGGGTCCCCAGGGGTCCCGGGCCGTGCTGAGCTCCAGGAACGCCGGTGCCTCAGCACGCACGCAAGGGCGGGCCACAGCACCACCACAACCTCAAGTGCGCAGTGGCAAGCTGACAGCGACCCACGGCGCAGAGATTCGTGGAACAGGCAGGGAGCTGATATCTCGGAAACGAGAGCAGCACGCACCCTTCCCTGCACACTCCTGGAGGAGCAGAGAAAGGGAACAGCAGCTATCTCCACTCCAGTCCCAGGCAGAGGCACTGCAGAAATCCTCCCTCCTAACCATCTTGCGTTGGAGCTAAGAGATGCTGATGGAAAAGGGGAAACGCTGAGCATTAGGCGCCCCGCTGGCTCCCTGGCAGCGCCCTCCACGTGGGCAGGAGCAGGCTCTGCACGCCCAGCAGCCCACAGAGCAGCTAAAAGAGGCAGACCTTGACTTCTAATCTAAAAGCGCAGCACATGGGGTCCTGGCTGTGGGGCCACAACCTCTCCGAGACCACCGTTACATAGCGGGTCCAGGGCCCCAGCTGGTCAGCGAGCTTGTGTTTCTCAGGGCTGTCCAAGCCGGGAGCATGCAGTGTGTGCTCCCAGCACGCTCGGATGCTTTAGAAAATCCTCCCGTCTCCTCCACGGACAAACCCTTCCCTCGCATGACACAGGTTTGAGGCATGGCTACAGCACAAACCACACTGCTGGAAGAGGCAAACCCTGCGGGAAGTCTTGCGTGCATCCTGTGGGCTCCCATACAGGAAGGAATATTTTTGCTCCGCATGGCCACCCATTGGCATCTGCAGCATCCCTGGCAGAGTGAAGGTTCGGACTTGGGCAAGGAAATAAACCAGGTAGGCAAACGCTCTCCTCTTTTAGTTTCGTTTCTAAAGTGCTAAGTAACACAGCTCTCCTCTCCCTCACCTTTATTGCATTGCAGAGGCTGCTGCGTCCCATGTGCCTTGGCCAGACGGCCCCCTCATACACGCACAAACACATACTGTTGTTTAAACACGCAGTGTATCTGCAGGTGTGCTGGAAAAGGATAGCCGCGACCAGCCTACAGCTCCCACAAGCAGCGCGGACATCCTGCCGTTAGCCAGCAGCTGGCACTAGAAGGCAATGTGTCCAGGATAGCGGCCAACAAGGGATGAGGGAACAGGTCTCCTTTCCCTACCTGTTTGAAAATGAATTTAAATACTCCAAACTTCAGCCTGCAGAAGCAAAGGCAATTTCTCTGCCCAGAGTTTTAAAGAAACACCAGTCAAGTAACGTGACTACACCCTAGGCACTCCAGCCACCCAGGGTTGGAAAGGCAAGGCCCTCCAAGGCTGAGGGCCCACAGGGGTAACCCAGAATTTACACTAACGTGGTTATGAACTTACACAGATGTGGTTATGGACAGGAGGGTGTCAAGCCTTGCAGGGTACAAATTTTCTTGTATATCCAGAAATCTAACTCTTCAATCAACATCTAATTTTCAGGTGTGCAACCCCAGGGACACCGGCACAGATGGCTTTGGGCACAACACCGCAACAGAGGGGGAGACGGGCGGGAACCAGTAAGAGATAGGGTAAGGGCACTTGTGGGAGGGTTTAGCAGCTCAGGGGAGAGGTAGAGGCATATACTTTCTATTGGCTTTGTTTCAGTGAGATACAGATTTGTCTAGAAGGACTGGCTGCTTAGGCTTTCAGGAGGGCAGGGAACGGTAAGATTGTTATCGGGTTCGGCGAGGAGACAGGGGCTATGCAGGGAACAAGAGCAACCTTACTGGGAAATTCCCTCACTTGTGTTACTCAGAGGTGTGATGCGGAAATCCGATCAGTTAGGGGAGAGAATTATCACAGATTTCCTACAGTAATGACTTCTGTCCTGCGCAAACTATTTCACAAGGTGGAAAAAAACCTTTCTCCACTTTAGAGCCTGGTTTCAGAGGTGTAAAAGTCAGCAACAGGAGCTGCTTTGTGCCTCCACGAACACGCGTGGTGACATGATCTGGCTCGTAACAGTATACACCTCAAGCGAGGTAAGTGACGCTCATCTCTCTCCTTGCTGACTTGAGATATGAACATGCTATTGCCCCTGAAGGTGCCCCAGTGACTGAGAGGTGAGCTCTCTCAGTCAGGCCCAAGAAGTCCCAAAGACACGCTCCTGTCCCCTGCCATGCACTGCTGTGAATGGATCAGACGACAAAGATTAGGAAGCAGAGTCATGGAGGGTTATACACCAAAGACAACCTCATCTCACAGTCTCAACAGGGATTTGTAAAAGATTTGACTCTGCAAAGAGATTGCCTATAATGAAAGAAAAAGAGTCAGACTACTGGTGAAACTAAATAAAGACCGCAAGGTGTTCTGGCAGCTTGCAGGCAGGAGTGCTGGAGAGCCGGAGGGCTCAGGAGTGGAACAACCCCTCGCCCCCACACACCCAGACCAAACCCTGCCACGACGCTCTTCTCCAGGCGAGCATCTGCCCTCGCTCCCACTAATTAGCCCCAACAGAGAACGCAAGATCGTTTCGGCACAACCCACACACAGCTCTCCATTCGCACAGTCATCCGCTGTGCGGCCTGATGAGCCAGACTTGTCCATACCTCCAATTCCTCACGACACAGCAGCGGAGCCCATCTGTGCTCCCTCCTGCACAGGGAGGCATGAACGAGGTGCGTGTTGGTACGGGGAACGATCCTGCTGAGCTGGTTCCCATCAGTCTCTGTCGCAAAGGCCAAAAGCATCATGGGACGCAGCAAGAACAGAAAACTCTTCAGACAGGTCATTTCCAAACTCGTCCTTTCATCAAATATCATCCATTCCCGCCAGGGAAGGATGTGGGACTTGGTGACAGGGAAAGCCCTTCCTCTGGCTTCAGGGGAAAATCTGCAGTTCAAACTTGGGCGCCCATTCCAACGCGCTCTTCACCACGGCCAGGGCAGCTGCTCCCAGCGCGACCGTTAGCCCCATAACCGCTAGCTTGACAAAACGGTTGGTCCTTGGCTTTGTCAAGATGGATTCTGTCCGCTCTTCCCCTTGGAGTCGCTCCCTGAAGCGTTGTCTCAACACAGTGTCTGGTCTCTGCTGCACTGACGCCAACTCAAAGTCTTTAAAAGTGGAAGCGGCAGTTCTGCAAGAGAAGAAATGGGTCAGGAAGAACCTCAGAGGTGCCTTTGGGACCAACTTGCTGCTGGGCAGGAAATTCTTCTTGAGGAAGCGAGGCGCGGCCAAGGCAGGGATGTACAGAATACATAGGCACTATGCCAGGGGCAGAGGTACTGTCCTGCACTCACCGTTCAGCCTGCTGCTGAGCTGCCTCCCTGGCAAGTTCAGATGGCGGAAACTGGACAAAAAGGTCCCCAGCTCTGCTGATCAGAGTCTCGTAAGGAAGGTCCTGTGGGATCTGGGACAGGAGGTGGTGGACAGAGGCCATGTCGCACTCGCAGTCCAGAACTTCCTGCTCCCGATACAGCACAATCTAGAGAGAGGAGCGAGAGCACTGAGAACAGCTGGGGAAGAGTAGATACACTCCTTGTCACTCACTGTTGCTAACTTCAGAGCTGAAAGAGGAAAACATTTCACTTGCCATCTGAAAGGCCTGCACTTCTTCAAGGAGACACACTGCAATGAAGCACTTCTCCTCTGGGAAAGGAAACGCTTAAATCCTTCCTAGAGCTCTGAAGCCATGGAAAGCCCCTTCTGGGTAGTTATGTCTTCTGAGAAGACCCTGGTACTGGTGGACCTGAGACACAGGCAGAACCTCAGCAGGACTAGACTCCTCAACTTCCCTTTGAACACAGATTTGTTTGGATGGACAGAGATTTGTTTGGACCCTGCTCAGAGAGGGCAGATGCATGTACAGTACAGAGCTCCCCCTCAGCCAGACTGGCTCCTCCAGCTGCAAACAGCATCCAAGCAAGCGCTCTGCAGCAGGGCCAGCGCATGACTGCAAAGAAAAATTCCTGGCCATGCTGCCTCCGCAGCACTGAACTCGAGCAGCCTGCAGAACCGGATGCTCCAGGGCACTCCGAGCTCTCCCGGATCCTATCTGCCCTCTGCCACCATGATGGACATCACTGACCTCACGAGGGTCCCCGCAGAGCAGGGTGCAGCAAGGGACAGCAACAGCACTATATTTGCCAGCCCCTCTCAACAGCCCCAAACTACCAGTACTTTGCATTGGTTCAGTTAATTCCCCATAATCACCCTGGCCAATACCTACCACAGCGGCAAAGTAAATGGGCATCAGTGGATGGCAGGCCAAAAAGAAGTCATATAATCGCACGACGTGTCTGAAGTCAGACAAAACATGCCCAAACCATGTGATCAGCCAGCTGAGCGCAAAGATAGTTCCCACTTCCGCACTGCACAAAGAGAAAGTGCTCAGTTAGGTCAACAGCTGCAGGCAGCTTGGAAAGAGTGCTAAAATACTCCTTGGTGATCCCTGTCCAGCACATGGTTTTTCCAACAGCCTCCATTCCTGGAAGGGGAGATACAACAATCAACATAGCATTCAGAGCTCAATCCAGCACCAGGGACCATACCCCTGATGCAAAGATGACAAATTCAAGACAAAATACGTGTACTGCTCATCTGACCGCACACAGCTAGAGTGAAAATGCCACCTTTTAAAACCCCTCAAGACAAGGCAGCACAGGTTTGGAGTCTGCTCGGAAGCCAAGTGCCACAAGGCTTTGGACTGTCACCATTAGCTGCGAGTAAGCTATTCTGAGGAAGCCACTGTGGTGCTGTGAACATGCTCCCTAGTGAAACCAGCTTATGTAAATGCCACCATGAACAGTAACATGAGACTGACAGGGCAGATCTACGAGGCTCCAAGGGAACATCTGCATACCTCTGCATGAAGTCATGCACCTCAGGGTTCACCTGGTCTATGATGGGCATCAGGTAATTTAAAATGTGCTTGGTATTATCCATCGTTGGGTCCATGAAATCCCTGAGGAAAGATTAAACAAAAGCTCTGTCAAGCGACCATGTCACTGAGCTATGCCCTCCTCCAAGGAGGCAATCAGAGGGTAAACATATGTGCAATAAACTGCTTTGCTGCTAGGGTGGCCCCTGCTCCCAAGGGATTCCGGCCCTTCTGGACAGCCCCTTCCCACCTGTTGGAGGAGATAACAGAGTGAGCCACTCAGAAAAGCTGGGCCCAGACACTCATGCCAATGTTAATTGACACCGCTTCCTGTTTTGCTGCAATGCATGCACAAACCCTAATAATACCTTTGCAGCACCTGCAATCTAACCTGCCGTCCGGGAAAACAGGGAGAACCCCTCCAAACCGCTCCCTGGCTGAAAGCTTGTTCTCATTTCAGGGCACAAATAAGAGATTAACTCACCCTGGGGCTCAGGACACTGGCTTTACAGACCACACTTTCAGTGCAAAACTGCCCAGGGCTTTATAGGGAAGAGTGGGAGGCACCGTGTTGAGCCAGCCCACGGGAGCCAGAGAAGCACTGACAGAAGAGACAACCAGAGAATTATTAATAATATATGTGTTGGCTTTTTCAGCATCAAGAGAAGCTACAAATTAAACTGACATTTGATGAACTGGCCCTCAATTATCCCTTCCCTGGAGCACAACTCCCTGCAATGCCCTTTCCTATCATGTGGTCACACTGCTCCCTAACAGCATCCCTCTGGGCACAGACATGACAGGCAGTCGGCCTTCGCCCAAGGCTCTGCTTTCTAGGCTCCCCTGCCTCTCACCGGGACAGGCCATTCCCATCTGCCCAGACTCTCCCCCAAGCACAGGCATCTCCACAGCACGAGGACACGCAAGCAGGTCCTCTCCTCAGGCAGAGCTTGGTGAAGTACCTGAGATGATGTGTCGAGAGCTTTTCCACTAGAGCTGTAGCAAGTCTGTCGCCTACCACCAGGAGGAAGGTGACCACGATGTCATGGTAGCCCTGGTAGTAGTGCAGCTGGGGGTTACGCTTGAGAACGTGGAGGATAATATCGATGAGCTCCTCCTGCAACCCTTCTCTTTGGTCATCCGGCATCCCTGTGGGGACAGCACCATGCGATGCTGTGATGGGCTGCATCACAGGGCCCTGACCAGCCACCTACCGCAACAGCGAAGGTGGCTACAGCATTCGAAGAGAGGGCTGTATGAGGCAGAGGCAGCCACAGCCTCAGCACCCACCCATTTATCAACTAGGCCGATCACGAGGGATGTGGGGCGAGGGGCTGGATGTAAAGCTAGCAGAAAAAAAATTCAGAGTCCTAATCCTGACCCCAAACACTCTGTCGGCCCAGGGAAAGCTGGCAAGTCGTCAGGTTGTTAATCTCTGGAGCTGCAGCGCCCCTTTCTATAAGGAAGTCACCATGAAGGATGAGAGTAGGGCTTACTGACGTTTGTACGGTGCTGTGAAGAGTGAATTGCACTGTACACCCAGCACTGCTGAGGACACTTCAGTCATTTCTAATTTCCCGGAGGTTCTAGAAAAAATTAAAGAGGACCTATTTTCACAGAAATTGTGCCAACTGCATCAAGCTGTGAGGCCCTGTCAGCACACCTTTATACCGGTCCTCTGTTAACAACATGCATTTAGGGACAGGATGTTGCAAGAAAAGAGTTATTTCTCCCATGCACAACTGTAGCCATTTTTTGGCAGTGCCCTTGTCAACAGATAAAACGCGTAAAGGCCAAGTCCCAGCCGAGACCCTGCAATGGCAAAGTTCTCCCTTTTCCCTTCTTCACTAATGCTTCTAAAAATAGGCAGGAGGCTGCCATTCAAGGGCAGAAAGCAAGTGTTAGAGGACCCTTCACGAATCAGACTTGCATGCAATATCCTTACTTGAAAGAGAATCAGAATGGATCAACTGTTTATGTGAAATAAAAGAAGCAGAAAGGGGAAGCAGGCTCTAGCCAGAAATAATGACTACTCTGCAGAGTTAGGTAACTGCTGCCTTAAATGTTTTAAAAATAGCACAGTAAAGCACCAGCCACCCGCAATAACTAAACAACTGCAAAAAGCTTTTGTTTCTAAGTATTAGGAGTTCTTTTAAATGTGGTGCATGAATCATTGAGAGGAAATTGATTTTGAGACCATTTAAAGACAAAATTTGTCCTAACCATTCATGAACCTGCCTTCCACACCCCTGAGCTAGACTGCAGTCTAAAATAAATAAAACGGTAAATTCCTCAAACGCTCTGGCTTAGCTTCGTCCTCAGCTTGACCCTTAGGGACAGTGGGCTACGCTGGATCCAAGCCTCTCAGTCCTGTGAGCGTTCAATGGTACTAGCCTGCTGGCAGAGGGACTCGGCAAGGAAGAGGGGCATGTAATGTTAGAAGAGCCACAACACAACAGCTACAGCACAGGCAGGAGCTGAAGGAAGCTGATAGCTGCAGAAAAGCTCCGCTTCACAAGAACGTTGCTGCAAACTCGCAGGAAAAGGCTTTCCGGAAGACAGCCTCCTGTAGCAACAGAGTATCACACCTGCTGATTTAACGCCACCCCCAGAGGAGAAAAACCTGCATGAAGGTTTGAGTCAGGAAGCACCCCATACACACAGATCTTCCCTCATGCAGGGCGGCAAGGGGAGAGCAATCCTCTCTCACCTGGTGGGAAACGGCGCAGGGATCGCCGCACATCCAGTAATACTTGCTGGTAATCTTTATTGTTCTCTCGCAGTTCCTTTCCTAGTGAAAAAAAGAGGAATATCACTAACCCTGAATACTGCAAAGGTACCAGAGAGAAAGCTGGGTGAGAGAGCCAGGAAAAACCCTGCTCAAGTCAAAAAGAAAGAAAGAGGTTGAAATCCACCCCAATACAAAGACACACTACCCCAATCATATATCTAATTTTTCATGTGTCACACACAAGCCCCATGCTCTCACTTTTACTGCTGTGCTTTCTGACACTAATGACACTTCAGCATGACAAAAAAATACTATTATGTCTTTAAACAACATGTTTTAAAAGGCTTAAGCTGACACCACTCTCAGTGTTCCTGGGAACATCCTTGCTCCACATTTTTGCTATGAAATTCAGCAGCAGCAAGGCACAACATGCTGTAGAAACCATGAAGAACAGTTTACTAAATAGAAATAATTCAGAAACAAACCAAAAAAGCGGGTAGCTAAGGCAGTTAGTTAGAACAGAATAGAAAAGAATTTGCTGGCGCACTAAACTACCCATGCTGTCATGTGAAATTGAATGTCATCTTCCAGCAGCTCTGATCAGCTAACACAATCCAGCTCTTGACTGACATGGGCGGATGCACGCTTCTGAATGGCCACTTAGATTCAGGAACATCAACAAAATCTTTCACTGTGGGAACAGTGATTGTAAAAGCTACAAGACTTGGAGCTCCTGCATTGGTAAGGTTTAAAAATCACGCACATATCTCATCAGGAAGGTCATTGTTCCTGCTTCTGTTCTGATGAAACAGCACACAAACTTCATGCAACAAACTGCTTCATCCATGCCTAGAAGAGACATCTCCAGAAGTATTTCAGCAAAGCCAGGCTTCAGCAAAGCCACCTCACCACAGGAACAACAAAAATGAAGTTTCCTACTTTTTGTTACTTACTAACTTATACGTGCCAAATAATTGCACAAGGGCCATACCAACCACATCCAAAGCAAACTTATTGCCACCAGTGTCACTAAAGATAATAATGCTCTTACAGCATAATGGAAACGTTGTTTTTAGGTAGTCATGCATTTCCTAATCTGTCATTTATGTCATGAAAAAAAAAGAGCACGTGAAGTTATGGCATTCATTCACAAGTCTCCTTCCCACATAAGCTTGGTGGGAAAAGCACAGCGTACACAAAGAAAAGGCAAACCAAAAAGAGCACAGTTCAACGCTGGGATTCTTCCTCAAGCATGTAAAGAGATCACTGAGCTGTTCTTCCACAAGTATCCAAGTCTAGACCGTTCCATACCTGGAAGAGGAGGCAGGTCGTCTGTATTAACACTTAGCAGCTTTGGCCACACTTTGCAACGAATCTCATCCGTCAAGAGCCCCCCTTCACTGATCGCCATCCGCCTGAGTGCAGCCACATCAATGGGATCACTGTTCAGAGCCTGATAAATTTCTGCCACTTTTCTTTTCTTCTTAGAATCAAAATCTGTAAGAAGACCACAAAGCAGCAAGCTAACAGGTAATGCCAGCACATAGGGGGAAAGCATGCAGCAACTCAGACCAGAGGTGCAAAAAACCCATTTACTGCGATGTCTGCAGTCGCACATACAGAAACGGAGAGGACACAAGAGACTCAGCACATGCCCTGCCATGACAGACTATAGGTGACCCACGTAGGTGATCCACCAGCTGCTATTCAGGATCTCCACACACTAAGCATCAAAGGGTACCTTGCTGCCTGCAGCCGCTCTCTAGCGGCCCTGCTAGTCTCCACCCTAGGAGACCCCCTTAGGACGTACACCGTTGTCCCTCTGCTGACACAGGAGTGCCAGCACGCCACAGAAACCACCGCCTGTGTTCGAGTGGATTACCTGCCCTCGGCTCCCATACCTGTCAACAGAATCACCGCTCTGTGCAGGACCATGAACGCTGGGCAAAGCCGTTTTGCAACCGTTTGCTCGGCAGAAAAGGCTGACTCAGCTGCCCTCAGGTGTCAACCATTTCCTAAGACCAGGACTTCAGGTTCTTACCGACTTCTGGAAATAGCCATTCCATATAGCAGCCTGAAAACTTCCACTGAAAGCAACAGTCATAAGAAAGGATGTATCTATATCAGTTACACTTTTCACAGACACATCCACTTCTCTCTCAACAAACACAAACTTGCCAGCTATCCCTACACGTGCAGGTTAGCCAGCATTAGACAAGCGCTGGCGCTGCTTTACAAAGCCCATGAATTACAGGGTACATAGGGAAGCAAATACCATATGCAAAGGACACGGTATACTGGTTTTAAATGGGTAAAATGCACTTACAGGACACAGAAGCATTTCCTGCGGAGCTGAGAAAGGACACAGTATTTCATACTGCATTTGCCACCACTGCCTCACGCGAGGAAGGCGAGAGGCAGCCAAGGGCCATCTGATTTCCTGCGCTGGGGGAGTTTCCGCTAAGGTATACATGGAGGTTTTGCTGGGCAGCCACAGGGCTAGGGTACCGCATGAGGCTGTGAACACTGCTTTCCCTTAGAGGTTTTTTCTGGCAGATCCATGCGAGTAGCTTCCAGGATACGTTTAGTATCAGGAAAGCTAACATCACTCTTGGGATCCAAACTGGATTCATTTGATAAGGAGCTTGTCTGAATAGGATTTGGGGTGGGAGGATTAAAACACGCCTGATGGAGAAACAACCATTTCTCAATACTTCACCCTTCCCACAGCAATTTTACACAGTGTAGTTCTTTGGCCACATGATATTTACTGCATTTCTGTACTGCCCTGG
Organism: Struthio camelus; assembly: GCF_040807025.1. Lineage (NCBI taxonomy): Eukaryota > Metazoa > Chordata > Aves > Struthioniformes > Struthionidae > Struthio > Struthio camelus. The sequence goes on along the minus strand of NC_090959.1, from coordinate 18,414,901 downwards.
CCCGCTTCCTCGCTCTTGTCAAGCTGTTTGCAAGTGCCTGGCTGAGAGCAATAGTTTAAAGAGTCTGAATGGGAGAAAAGGGCAGGATGGCAGGCTGTTCGCCTGCACACAAAACCTAAGTAGGTCAAGTGGGAGATGCTGTCCCTTTTCAAAATATCCTTTTTTGTACTTTTCGGATGAAAAACAAGCTGTAACAGTTTGCGATAGATCTCCAACTCCCCTTTAAATACCAAACTCCTGGTAGCATTAAACCTTTTAAAATTCACCCAGGGATCAGTTTCCTTAAGATTCCTTTCCTATCTCTTGTTCAAGCAAAGGTATTTGTGCACAAACAGAAAACGACTCTTTTTAGCTAGCCATTCCCTATCAGCTGCAACACACTTCGCCGTAAACACAAACACTGCCCTGTCACATACTGAATGCCCCAGGAAGGAGCAAAGAAAGCCTAGGAAAGAAAGGGTTCCTATTCACACACAGAGAACTTAAAGAGCAGCATGAAGGAAGGAATGTGTACTCTGGGCCCCTCTTCCAAGATTTGCTGACAAGAGAACAGTCTTTACACTGTTCAAATCTACAGCAGACCAAAGTAGTAAGCATTAAAACTCGCAAGTTTCAACAACTTTTTGTTACGCTCATGAAATGTTAATGCAAGCTGTCAATCACACTTTGAGGGAGAGGCAGACTAACGCAACGCTCAGAGCATGGGAGTTTATAGCACCATAATTCTCAATGTATCAGAAAAGAAGGTTCACCTGACTGCAGTGAGTAGATTTGTATTTACTTCCATGGCTAAAACCAGAACCTGGAACGGTGCTCACTTACTTGCAATCACAGCAAAATAACTACCTGCATACAGAGTTGGAGATGATCACCATGACTGCCGAAGGGCTAAAGACAGACGAAGGCTGAAGGCAACCCTGTATTTTTAATAGCAGAAACAAAGTACAGGCACCAAATAACCCTTACATAACACTTTGCAAAGATCAAGCTGCCCTCACAGCACCCCTGCAAAGCCACTGCCCTTATTCCTGTAATTTGCAGGTAGAAAAAGCGAAGCCCCAAGAGATCAAGGGCCCTGCCTTGAGCTGGGCAACAGCAGAAGCGCGCACACACACCTTCCAACCCTGCGCTTAGGTCTTTCTTGCGGCTGATTCCCGGTGCCCACAGACGGTCGGACACCCACGGGAGACGCTCCACGCGTGGACACCCGCTGCGGCTGCGACCCTACCTCGGCCCCGAACGCTGGCGGGGGGCAGCACCACCGGCCGCCCTGCAGCGGCTCCTGCAGCCCACGCGGGGCCCTGCCCTCGAGCACCGCGCACGGGCTCCAGCGGGCAGGGGCGAGACACCGGCGGGGACCCCCAAGCTGCGGGGACCCCCCCCGCCTGCGGGGCCGCCAGCCCCGGGCGCCTCCCGCCCCGCCGCCAGGGGGCGCCGCAGCCGCGGGGCGGCTCCTCCCGCCCCGCCGCTAGGGGGCGCCGCAGCCGCGCCCCCGCCGGGCCTGAGGGGAGCCAGCGCCCCCCCCCGGCCCGGCCCGGCCGTACCGTACCGTACCGTACCGTGGGTGCCGACGCCGTTGGGCGGCGGGCTCCGCCGGGACATGTTCTCCGCGCGCTGAGGCGCATCCCGGGCCTGGAGGGGCCAGGCCGGCGCTCCGCGCTCCGGGCGCCGTCCGGTGCCGGCCTCACCCCCGGCCGCCCGCCCCCCCCTCCTTCTCCTCCCCCCGCCCCTCTGGCGGCGGCGCGCGGCCCTGCACGTCACAGCACGTCGCCCCTCCCCAAGCGCGCAGGCGCCGCCGCGGGGCGGGTCACGCGGGCGGAAGAGGAAGGGGCGCGGGCGCGCATGCGCAGCGGGCGGCGGCGCTGCACGTGTGTCCGCCGCGGCACCGGCCCAGCCCCGGGAGGGGGGGCGGGCGGGGCGGGGCGCTCTTCCGGTTCCTGTGCCGGTTCCTTCCCCCGCCGGGAGGTGCCGAGGTGAGGCCCGGAGCCGCTCAGTGCGCAGGGACGTTTGTTTCGAGGTTTTTATTAAAAAACATGAGACCTGCATGGCACAACTTCTTCCCAGCACAGTCGGCAGTACAACACGTACAGTACGGTACAGGCAGCGACTCGGCGCGGGGCGGCCGGCTCGCCCCGAAGGGCCACCCCCACCGGATAAAAAAATACCTTTAAAAAAAAAAAAAAAAGCCTCTGGAGTCCATCGCCAACAGGACGCCTACGCGCGGGCATCGGCTTTGCCGCCCGCTAACGTGCCGCGGATGCAGCTGGTGCTGAGGAGCGAGTGTCCCGAACGGGGCGGCCGGTTGAGGCAATTCACGACGCACCGTCACCGTCCAAGCCCCGCGCTCGGGCCGAGCTGGTCGCTGCAGAGCGGTCCCTCCGGGCGCAGGTGGTCGAGCTTCCTTTTGCAAGGCTTACGGGCACGAGGACCTTCAGCCGTTTGCGGTTTCCGCTTTCACGCAGCTTACCCACGTTTTTTTTTTTTTTTAAGCTCGGAGGGAGCACCAAGCACTCCAATTCACAAACCTCCCTCACTCAAAATAATAATAAAAAAAACTTGGTTAAATGTCCTGCGTAGCTCACAACCTAGTGCAAACAACCACAAGTTGTATTTTTGTCATACTCAGTGCTTTAAGTTACAGCACATCAAGGAAACAGTCAACATGGTCCAACTTTCACATCATTCTAGGATATAAAAAGATTAAGTACAATATATTTTCACTGGATGAAATCATGGAGGAGAAAGCTACCCTGGTGTACGTTGAAGACCTCGTCTCCTATGCCGGCGATCCTCACAGAAAGGGGGCCGTGCTTCGTGTTTGTGTGCCCCATTCTCTTCAGTTGCTTTAACTCAGCCCATACACTCTACTATCCTACCTTGCAAAATTAATCAAAATAACAAGGAAATAATACATGGTTATAACTCCCCCCAGGGAAGAACAAACAAGTGATGGATGCCCGTAAGACAAGCAGGAGCAGGATGCCAAGGCTGCAGGACTTGTTGCAGGAACTGGGGGAATATTCAATGCCCAGAACAAGCCGCTGCTGCGATGGCATCAGGGCTGGAGATCACTGAGAGATGATGGGTGCCATTGTGCTCTTCAGGAGAGCACTGACAAGCATAACTGATTTGATTTCAATGAACAGCAATGCACCAAAAAGAAAAAAAAAAAAAATTGTTCAGTATCCCAAATCCCTTCACAGCTGAGACAGAAGAGGAGGGTGTTTTTTGTTTTTATGGCAAAAGATCCTTATCCCAGGAGATACTTTGGTTTGTGATGTTTCTATAAGGCTTCTCTGCACTGCTCACTACAACAGATCATACCAAGGTGCAAGTGAATAGGGAAGCGGCCTCCCCAGGACGTGCAGGCCTGTTGGCCACTCCTGTGTAAAAGTGTGCAACACCAACCCAGTGAGACCTCTACACAGGGAACTTAAATCTAACCTCGATAAATAAAACCAAATGTTTATTTACACCAAAGAATTCCAACACTGGATCTTTCACATATGAAGGACAAAGTATATATACACAGCAAGGGGTAGCAGGGCTGCAACAAGGGTGCTTTTTTTGTTGTCAATGATAATATTTGTCCACAATTACTGATCTACCATTTCAGTTTAAGTTAAAGTCTGCTTGCTCCTTCCTCTCAGTGCATATTTACAAGACTGTGAGGTAACTGGTATTCTCACCACATGGCACGTGAGGGAGGGGATGGTGGGTGAAGATGTGATATCTGACTTGGCGCAGTCTGATTTTTCCAGCTTTAAGTAGCCACCAGCTTGAAACCTATATAAACAATTTAAAAACAATATACCCAATAACAAACTAATTCCAGAGATCCAAGCCAAGCAATGGCAGGAAGAACCCTCCACGAGAAAGGTACTGATGAGAGTATGGCTTACTCTGCAGGAGCACCTTTTCCAGGAAATGGCAAGGACTTCAACTGGATCAGTAACTTTATGTTTTAAGACTAAAATTACATGCAAGGGAGTGAGTTGGCATTCTGGTTGGCTCCTAAGGAGACATGATTCAATCAAAATTGGGTTTTAGACATTATCTGCACTTACTTCTTTTAAGTTTATACCACTTCTCCATACTGGAATTGTCTCCTCAGTGTACCCTAGCGGAGTCGTATGCAGTTAAAGTGACTGGTACTTTAAGAATCCCCCTCCCCTGCCTCATGAAGACTTGGTTTGGTAGTCTCTGGAGAACAGCACAATCCCCCAAGGTGTAGGCTGGTGGAGGAGTAATGGTGGGAACATGAAGAGAAGAGATTTCCAGCAGGATGCAATAGCTTGGAAATGCTGTTGATTCATCTGTGTTCTTAAATGAAGAGTACTTTTGGGGGGGAAAAAAAAACTGTCCGAGAAATATTCCATCTGTAGGTATTTTCAGGGAATCCCCTGAGTTACGAAAAGTTCAAGTAAAAAAAGAAAAATCAGCCTATAATAATTTTGTATATAATGACTGAACTACTATAAATCCACAAGCAACAGTTCAGACACGGTGCCTCCAAAGCGTTCCATCCCCTCCCTTCCCCTGCCAGGCACGAGCTGCGTCCTGAGGAGAGGTGGAGGGGAAACCTCTTCCCCACCTGACTCAGCTCAGGCAGCAGGAGACAAAACCCATCACTACTGCTGAGCTCCTGCAGTGGCTGGAACTGGCATCCCCAGAGTGGTGGTGGCAGAAATGACGGGTGAGCCTGCTAAGGGTCCAAGGGGTGAAGGTGTTGGCACTGAAGAGATCCCTGAAACAAAGACACAAGAGTTAGAGGGAAAACAGTGCATCTCTATCCAGGAATCCAGGACAGCTCAGCTTCTTAAATGAACAGTTACCTTTGCAGTTCAGTTTGGTGGCATTTTGCTGTATTTCCACAGCTTCCAAAATAAGCTGAGATTAAAGATATTTTACTGTTCTCTAAAGATTCTGAAAAGATCTCAGAGTTGAATACATACAACCATCTCCTAAGGGCAGAAGTGGCCCTGTGCGACCATATCACTGTCCTTCAAACTGCTCCCGAAACATCCAACTACAAAGCACTTTTCTTTAAAACAAGACTAGAAAAGTAGGTCAGGCTGCAGAGAGGCCTTATTTATCACTCTCTCCCATCCACTTCTTTGTAGCTCTCCTTGCACTTGTCATCAGCCCCAGGAGATGACCTAATGCCTCACCTGTAGAACGCACTCTCCTGGATCCTCACATCCACACAGCTATTATACATGCTTTAGAATGCCATGCACCAAGAACAGTCAATGGCAGAACTGACCTGACATCATGCTGGCACTGCTGACAGGAGTGCTGCCACCTGGCATGTTGGACGAGCCCATCCGAGCCTGGTCTTTCACGATGGGATCTAGAAAGAACACGCTAGCTTTAGGTGCCGTGTTGGCAGACGGCACCTGAAGCGCACTGCCTGCCTCTGTGCACAGCTAGCCCTGGAAAGCTGCCTACATTAGAAGTAATACCAATTTTCATCTACTAGAACACACCAGTCTTCACCAACTCCAGCGGAAAGTGCCCAAGAAGGGATTCAGGGTAAATGTGATAACTCAAAAGCTCTCCAGTTCAGGAGGACTGCCTGACAATAAAAGCTGAAGGAAATGAAGGTGAAGTTGACCTTCTCCTTTCTATGCTAAGCAATTTAATAAAACCAAACTCATAAAATGGGTTTAGTGTAGCAAGGAGTACGATTATTACAAATTACAGTAACACTATACATATCCCACAGTTGCTTGTGAGTTGCAACGAGCTCCAATGACAATCGATGGCTTCTGCAAGAGGTCATTTTAATTGCTACCTCTTTATTTTCAGCTGTAAGTAAATAACGTTACAATCTGAACAGAAAAAAACAACCCTTCCCACTTCCCAAGCCTACTGTGGCAGAAGAGGGAATTGTAAATTTTGCTCTCCTCATGCTGACTTCAGCACAACTCGTGTCTGTATTTGGACACAATTTAGCTGTTCCTCCAATTCTCACATTCAAAGCTGTCAGCTTTACAGACGCTCGTGCTTGTGAAATGTTTCACTTGAACGTTTGCCACAGGCACAATACAGATCTATAATGTTTGTTAATTGCACAGATTAGTTCAGCACCAAGAAAAGGACAACGTTACTGAGCAAACAGGAATATTTCGCATTGTTACAGCAGTTCCCCAAAACCTATACATCAAGTCTTATCTACTTGTGAAAAAGACAGCAAGCATTTAAACACATTGGCTAGTGAAAGTTTCATTTATGCCTGTAAAAACAAGAACTGGAGATACTATTCACTAAGGTACACATTTAGCAATAAAATGAGTCAAAGGGGTGTGTTACTCAACAAATCAGTTATCTGCTTTTATCCAAACACAGGAGTCAGTGTACCCCAACATCTGCTGAAATTAGCATGGGTCTAACACTAAAGCTTCTTTAACGTGGTGCTGACTCACTGGCTTGACACTGGCACATAGCACTTGAGCTTCTTTAGGTGGCAGCAGCCTACTTTATCCTCCAGAGAGGCAAGCAGTCTCAGCTCCAATGCAGTTACTTGCAAAGACCAGGCATATTATGTTGCTTTTCTTAGCTATCTCCATAAACTGCCGGAACGGAGATTTGCCAGAGGCAGGGGAAGAACTGTTCAACAGTGGCTCATAAGAGTTGATACTTACAGAAGTAGGGGTGTTCCATGGCTTCTCTTGCTGTGAGTCGTGACTGGTGATCATATCGCAACAGCTTGTCTAAGAAATCCAAAGCTTCTGGACTTACCAAATGTTGGTTCTCGCTGTGAACAAAGCGCTCCCATCGCTTACGGGAGTGTCTGCAGAAAAAAATACCCAAATGAGACAAGGCTGGGGACATCAACAATGAATGTCACATTTTTAAAAAAACAAGGACTGCAGCAGATTCCTGTCCCTCTGAGATGAGCTGTTACATAGTGCAGCAGCAAAGGGGCTGAGCTGTACTGGACCATGAAGTGGCAGTACACTGTGCCACCACGTGGTGGCACAGCAGCCATAGCTCAGAACAGCCTAAGGACTGACGTTCAGACTGAACTTATAGGCCTAAAATGCCAACTTCTGCTCTTCTATCATGCCCCAACATTAGTTCTTTGTAGTTTTGTATATATCACACAGGAAATGATAATTCCACGAGGAAAACCATCCTCGTAAACGTAAATGCCATCTTAAGCAGTAACTGATTTTCTGCACTGTAATTCTCAGAAACACTGGTACGTTTTTTTGCTAGAGAACTGAGGCCTCTCATGCTTCATCTCCAGCAGTTCGTTGACTGTCAAAATGACATTGAAAAATCTTTCCTCAAGTGAATCTGCAGAGAAAGGACCTTCCACGAGAAGCACTGGTAAAAGGGATCGAAACCACAAAATAACTGTTGTTAAGAATCCTGGAACTGCTTTCTCCCTTAAGCAGAAGTATTTGTTTACTTAAAGGTCTGTTGCCAAAGCAGTAGCTGTCCTGGTTTACAAAGGGCTCATAAGCTTTTGGGCTACTTTGGACCTTGGCTCACCTGCCCAAGATGTCATTGAAACGTGGATCCAGTTCAATGTTGTATTTGTCGATGTAGTCATACAGGTCTTCTGTTCCCAGCACCTTGGCTATCCTCACCAGCTGGGAACAAATAAAAAAGTAGGTCGCTACTGTGAGGGAATGGTAATGCCAGAGCCTGCATGAAGATACTGCAGTATCAAGGTTCCCTGAGAGCTTGAACCTGGTTTTAGTGTCGTGAACCAGCAGCCACAGCATCGTCTCGTAGCTTCTACTCCTCCAGCCACACAGAATCACAGGCATCATAATCATGCCTACACTCATACTCGATATTTAGTAATCCAAAGCAGCTTGGAAGGAGCGGCATACCCTAACCTCCCTAAAATTTAAGATCTTGCAACACTAATTCCCTTGATAGCAAGAAAGAACTCAAAATTAACAGTGTACTAAGGCAAGAATAATCAGACAAAAAAAACAGCAGCTCTGTAACTTGTCTGTGAAGGGTGAAGTGCCATCCCGGAGGGCTCCAGAATGAAAGTTGGAGAAAAGAAGGTCAATGTTCTCATTTTGAACACATTAGTTCAGATGTAGAGCACAGGTTAAAGGCCTAAGTATAAGAATTTTGGCCTAAAGGCAACATACCAAAGATTTCAGAATCTATATAAAACTGTACTGAATTCACAGTTTCTATACAGAGAAAAAGAGAGAGAGGAGAGGAAAAAAAAGAAGATGGATATTGGCAGGGAAGGGACTTTCCACATGACATAACCTCAGGAATACTGGATCTATACACCAGAACACACCAGCCTTAATGTAACTATAGTTATATCTTTTCCAGATACCTGAGGAGCTCATGAATACAAAGCATGGTAAATCTATTTCTATTTAATTGGTTAGATGCTTTAGAAAGGGAACATGGCTTCAGACCGAGCAAAGAAGCCATTCCAAAAATACTTGAATTATTCTTCAGCTTCCCTGACAGAACTGTGAGCAGAAAATCTTCACTGTGCTAAACGAACAGAGATTTTACATGACCAGCTCTCACCTGATCATAGTTGTCATGGCCATGGAAAAATGGCTCCTTTCGGAATATCATACTAGCCAACATGCAACCCAAGCTCCACATATCCAGACTGTAATCATACATCTGTACAAAACCAGAAGCACAATTCAGCTTTTAATGAATTAAGCAGAAAAAAATTACAACACTAACAGGGCTCCCCCTCCCTCCAATGATACAAATATGGCCATATTACACTGGGAACAGACTGAAACATGCTTATGCATCTTCATTGCTAGACCACTGTTCAGCTCAGTGTTCCAGTTACTCAAACGGGATACAGCAATTAGCAAAACAGCAAGCGTCCTATTTCCATCCTTCTGCAATAAGGATATTACAGACCAGTGCCTCTTACATTTTCACTACAGACCAGGATATTGTGAAGCACTGGAAAACCTAGGCTGAAAGGGAAACATCAAGACAAGTACAACATGGGCAGACAAGGAACTGCCTTAATACAGAATAAGCACAATCTGAAGTAACCAGAAACACTGCTATTCCCAGCCCACAGCATTTCAATAATGCAAACTGCTATCAGATTACTAGATGCTTTCGTAGCTTAATTTAGAAGTTCATACACAGTACTAGCTATTCCCCAAAGGACTTTCTTTTATTTTCATACCTTACTACAAAATCAGCCTTGCTAAAAAAAACACTCAATATTCCAAGATCTATGATGATAGTGCTGTGCTTAGGTCCTGAGATAACTCATTAGTTTCTTTAATTCAGTGGCTTTATAGCCACTGCTTTTTGCATTTTAGACTGGATTGTCTTTAGTTCCAGATCTCTACATAACTGAATTTCTGGTTCATTACCTTGAAACGGCACAGACTTTCTGTATAAAAGCCAATGACAAATCCCGGTAACTCTTACCTGATAATCTACAAGGAGTTCAGGTCCTTTGAAATATCGGGAAGCCACTCGGACGTTGTACTCTTGGCCAGGGTGATAGAATTCAGCCAAACCCCAGTCTATTAGCCTAAGCTAGAAACGGTAGAAAGCAACAAGAAAAAAGGCTCAAGGGAGGCTCCAGCTCTCCACTTGCTGAAGCCACACTACAGACAAGTTTAGTTTGAAGTTTCATTTACAAGTTTTCTATTTTCAGTTAACTTGAAGTTGATGACTATTTCCGTTTAGAGTATTCAGAGTATTCATTTTAATCACATGCCCCTTCCTTCTCTCTTTGATCTGGAAAAACTTTTGAAGTACATTTTGCAAGTACCAGAACCAAAGAAGCCTGGTTGCTTCTGCATGTTTTTTTCAGGACTGACTTTGGTACCTAAGAAGCTCTGAGTGAATTTCTCTTGTGAGGATTCTCTAGTATCCACCAAGAGAAAAATCTCACAAATGCATTCTCTCCCTGAAAGGGGGTAACAAAGCCTCTATCCAAGCTACTTGGTTCATATTTTCACAAAATGTCTAGGAAATACTATTTGGAAGCTTCTACAAAACAGAACAAAAAAAGAGCCACACACACAAGCAAAAAATCGCAGAACTAAATACTGTGCTCTGCTTTAACAGGATATAAGTCTCAAAATACAGCAGAATAGAAAGAAAACAGTTCTTAGCATGCTTCTGCCTCAATTAAAAGCTGTTCTTTTCACATGTCCAAAGGACAACGCTCTAATTCCTAGTCTCAGTGAATTTAAAAGAAAAAGCAGAAACTGCTCTGTAAGAAAGCATTAAAAGCTCAGACATGACCTCCTATAGGTACAACTTTACCTAGAAGCCCACCACCAGAAGGATTTAACTGACATGCTGATTTCAGGGAAGCTCTATTTATATCACTCAACTTTTTTTTTTTTTTTTGGGGGGGGGGGACATTCTAATTCAGACTCAAAGAGTTTTATCTCTGAAAGCCTATCCCTTTTTAAACCACTGCTGCCCCCCCCCCCCCCAAAATCATGATCTGATCTGAATAAAAATCTCTCCCCTTACTAATCCTGTTGAAACATATAACCCATAAAAGCTTACAAAAAGCAGCTTATAAAATTTCATTTTAGGTTTGTTCACATGTGGAAGTGCTGCCCCCCCTTGAAGATTTGTGTTAGTATCACAGTATAGGACCACTCAAAAGGAATCCTGCTCTGCCAAGAGAAAAGTAGGACCCCTGCCTCTCCTCCAGAATGCCTCACGTTACCTTTCTGTGCTCATGGTCAATCATGACGTTATGAGGTTTGACATCTCTATGCATGATTCCCATGCTATGGCAGTAATCTAGAGCCTGCAGGACACACATAAAGAAAGAGGGACACTGGAGTCACAAGTATCTTTCAAGTTCAACCATATCCACAAGCATTTCCACATATACCCAGCCTAACCAGTTGGCAAGACTTCCCTACTCAAGAGTTCTATCTTGGACTAGACTCACGGACCTCAGAAGATATTTCTAGAGCCCTCTCACAAGGAAGTCCCAGCAATACAGAAGCATTTGACTTCCCCTCATGGGCTTCCTCATAAAAATGGAATTTCAGAGCCCCTAAGAATAGAGTTACTAGGCACTTCTGTGGGATCTCCCCTTCTCCCGACTCTTGAGGGGAAAATATTTGTTTCAGAGGAACAAATACACTACATCAAAGCACAAAACCACTCAGCAACAGCTTGCAACTTTCTGTTTTCAGAGGCTACAATATACCTGTGATTCGGGATCTGGAGTTATCTCAGTGTACACAAAGACTAAAACATGAGAGCTTCTCTATCCTCAAAAAGAGGCAAGGATTTGTTGTGGAAACAAGGCTGAACAACTGACACTAACTTGATGCCTATTTTCTACCCCGTTCTTCCATAGGCTTTCTCTTCCTCTCCCCTGATTAGTGACAAGATAACCATCTCTACAGGTTTAGCTGGGTGCAAACCCTAGAAATAAACAAACTCATAAAACAGAAAACACCAACCTACCTTCAAAATCTCATACATGTAGAATCGAATATCATAATCTGTTAATGTCTGGTATAATTGCTGTGGGAAACAAACACATCACTTCAACACAGAAGAAAAAAATCGCACCCCTGCCCATCCAGAACCACCCAACCCTGTTATCTGCTTGATGTGGTTCTCAAACTCCATTTGAGTGAACAGTAAAAATTTCCCAATCGACCCTCATCCCACACGTGTTCAGCCAGTTCCTCTCCCCTTACAGATCAAATACATGGTTTACTTCTAACTCTGCTCAGATAGTACGTTCTGGTTTCTGTCACTAACTCCTTCAGGTTGCACTCGCCCACCACCAGCGTGGTATGTTACGCCTGCAGACTGGTTCAAAGAAGACTGAAGATGCTCTGCAAGATTAAGCAGCTATTCCAGATGGCACTACACAGCCATTCTCCTCCTGAGGCAGGTTAACAGGAAGGGGACAAAGAAACATTTAAATTCCTTTTCCCAGAAATATGGAAAGCCATGGAAACAGCTGTTCACATTTAAAGTGGTCACCATAAATAGTTATACATTGGACATAAAAGTAAAATGTTTCAAAAAGACTCAGCTTGAGTAAAGCTGTGACAGGCACCGATGGGCCTACTAGATGCAATGAATTTGCTCCAAAGCTTGGAACCTGGATTCTCATCTTGTAACTTCTGTGACAGAATGGTACTGAGGGATTAATTACAAACTTCTGTCCCAAGTTATTCATCTGTAGACAGCTGTTAGGTCAGAAGCAAATGATTAAAGAATCTGCCTACTCTTTAAGTACTTGTCCCTCCTCAGAAAAACACAATAGAAACAGCTTTCAAACAGAAAACACTGCATGTTACATTATACTGTACCTTAAAGTCTGTGTTGTTTACATGTTCAAAAACCAAAGCAGGGGTTCGGGACTAAAACAGAGACAAAAGTGTTCAGTTATGTTAAATTGAGATAATCCGTTTTTTATTTAATTAATGAAATAAGTTGTTTTTGATCCTAAAACTGCTAAAAACTCCTCTACCTCAGATACGTTTGGAATTCCCCTCAGACAGAGGAAGGAAAACTAAAGCCAAAGCCCATTGCAGTATTGTTTGTAAAATGAATTGGCATGTATAAGTTCAGTGGTATCTCACCCTTACAGAGCGAGGGGCTGAAGTGATCTGTGGGGAAAGGGCCCTTTGAAAGAAGTTAATCAGATTAAGAGCTGATCTGATTAAGTGATTCAAAAGCAGCGTTTAAGAGCAGGGGAAAACAGTAGGACAGATCAGAGCTGAAGTCAAACTCAGCAATTTCAGCTGTAACCCCGATGTACCCTTTAAGTTCCTTCCACACTCACCACAGGATCTTTTACTATATCTGCAAGAGTGATTATATTTGGACCACCTCGCAAATTCTCTAAGATCTTGATTTCACGCTTGATTTTCTTCTTTTTTACAGGCTAAAGAATAAAAATCCAAAGTGTTACGATAAAGCATTCAAGTAAGTGAGGCTAACAGACAGCTCAACATCTAGATGACAAAGGTAAGTGACAGTGAGTTAGTAAAATACATCAGTGTCTTTGCAAGTAAGTTCAAACAGCTACAGTTCTTATTGTCTGACTACGCTTCATTCAAATAAGGGCTGAAACATCTGCAGTCTTCTTTCTAACGATACAACAGTGACAGCTACAAACATTAGCTGCGTGTGCAAAAAGGGCTGGGAAGATGGCGTGTTTTTTTTAAGTAGGTTTTGACATGATCTGATGGTCAAAACCTTAACGGGCTTGTGGTAAATCCAGAACAATGAGAAGTCCACAAGCTATCTGAGGGCCACTAAACGAAGGTATTTCACAAATCAAGGCAGTGGAATATCCAGTTTCCAGGAGACCCTTACTTATCCTGGAAGGATATTACATCTGCAATGGAATTTGCAAAGCAAAAAAGAAAATTAAGTAAGCAGCCCCTAAAAATGAATCAGTGGCTTTAAAGGACAGTGGTCCCACTGGCTCGTAGGCCTTTATTCAAATGAAAGCATGCCAGAGCAGTGGTAGCTCGGAGCTGAGACTTTTCTAGTCGGCTGTTCAAGTGGTTTTTGGCTCCAAATGAAAGCGTGTTGCACATCAGGACTCACTCTAACATAAAGGCTAATTCCTTAACAGGCAGAGGCATAAGGCTGCAACTTGTAGGCTCAAAATGATTGCAGTTTTCACCAAACGACACTCCATAGTCAGGCTTTTAGGATTTAAGTGTTAGAACATCAGACAATTCAGGCCAAAGAGCGTGCTTTCTAGCCTCCTGATCACCCCACAACAGATTTCATCTTTTACCCAGTCCCCCGCTCACCTTCAGAATTTTAACAACTACTTTTTCGTTATTTGTAATGTTGATGGCTTCAAATACTTCACTGTATTTGCCTCGGCCTAATTTTCGAACTAGCTGGTAGTCATCTTGATTTCTGTGGAGATAAAAAGTTAAGAGTCCCAAAGAGCTCACTCATTTCCACCACAATTTACAAAGTGTTCTTTAATACTAAATCACTGCCTCACCTTCCAAACAAGCTGGATTAACTAGTGTCTTAAATCTCCTGAAAGTGAGGATTAAGAATTAGGAGTGAAACAGCAAGCTTCTTGTCACACTAAGTCAAATTCAGTTCAGAACGTGTTTCTTCTACAATAGATGACGTAAGCCCACTTTACACTTCAGCATCAGCAAACGCAAGCTATTCCTTCCAGGAGTCTTTATACACATATGTAGAAAGTACATATTTCCTAATATAACCTTGTTAAAAATGGATAAAGTTATTAAGACCTAAGCGTTAGCCCATTTAAAAAGAGACTAGGCCCAAGACCTACGATTATGCTCAGAAGCCAGAGTACAATTTCAGAAGCCGAGAACTGTAATAAAGCTAAGGGCAGAACTCAGACAGTCCAGGTCCTGCTATGCAAAAGCAGGAATGCAGAGCTCTTAAGCTGACATCACTACTGTCTGATTCTCGGATGGTTTAGTCATAAGATCAGTTTAGACACCTCCTTCCTTCAAAAAAAGGCATACACGTCTCTTCCCATTACTTGCAGAGAGCTGAGCAACAAGTCATAAAATAACATGTACCTATTTCAGTTTGCTTAGTGTCTTTACTCATCCAAGTTAGAAACAACATCAGACGTCTTTTCACCTCTTTTCAGCCCTGCACCCAGAGCTGCTTTGACTCTTTCAGATGGAGGGAGGGGAAAAAAAAAAGAAAAAGAAAAAAGAATTCTTCAAACAAGAATTCTTCAAACTAAACTCTTAACAACGGAGCAGCTAAAAATGTTCTTGCACTGCTGGGGATTTAAAATTTTGACTATAAACACTTTCAAATACACAAAAGGTTATCGTGCTGTTCCTGCAATTATGAAGAAAAACTGTGATCCTAACACATGCCATGCATCCTAGACATCTGCCAGAGAGCATGAAAAAGCCTAATGTTGCACAGGTGCCTGAAATCCCCATGCACTGTTATGCTAGATCCTACAGGGATCGATCCCAGTCCAGGGACATCCATAAGCAGTCTGGAGACTTACCCCCACTCAACAACATGCGACTCATAGTCCCAGTACTCCCGGGGCCTGTGTGTGTTTACATCAGTGTAAACTCTGGCCCTGCTCGGCACGGGTCCCGACATATCAGACAGGTTGGCAGATGGAAAGGAGAGGTCTGAAATCAGAGGCTACCAGAACTCCAAAGCCGGAATCGGGATAAAGGCCTCAGACAGGCCTCAGATTCTTCAAACTGCAGAAACAAAATAAACTAAAGGTTAAAAATCTCAAGATAATATAATAAAAATATTTAAGTTAATCATTAAAAGCTGTTGAGAAGTAGAGGCTGGAGACCAGCCACAGGCCTAGGATCATTCATCAGAACTTGAAAACTTACTTGTCTGCTTTCCTTCACAGAGGAAAGGAGCACTCAGCCCAGCTAGCAGAAGTAACAGCCTACGCGCACCTTACAATTTCGAGCAAGTTGTTTCTAACTTAAGGTGGCAAAGATAACTTTCCAAAAAGGAAGAAATGCAGTGTGGTCTATATCTGCAGACAGACTCCTCCCTTTTAGCTCTGAACTGAAAGCAGCAACCATCTAAAACGTTCTCTCCCCCATCCAGGAAAAACTCTCACGCTATCACATGTAACCAAAACTTCTCTATTCACTATCATCTTTTTGCAATGCATTAATAAATGATGCTACACGACAGAGCTGACACATTTACAAGCTCATCTGTGCAGCCTAAATTAAGCACTTTCTGAAGTTTCAACTTCTAGAAGCATCAGTTTTCATTTAAAACAGAACTTCAGGATTTACTTCCAATTCTTAAAAGGATCTCAGCAGACTGATTTCATCTCTACCTCAAATACACAAGAAAAAAAACAGTTTAAAAACACTTATTTTCGACTCCCTGTTGTTCCTATGCTTGCTTTTTATTAAAATTCAAGTTGCAGGGAGACAAGAAGCATTCTCTTTCATCTGTCCCAAAGGCTCAGGAAGTCAGAATCAAGAACCAAATACCCAAGGAAAATTCTTCTATGAAGACAAACTGTGTAGAAAGCAGTGATCCATCTGAGCTCACCTCCCAAAGACACCCAACCCAAAAGCAGATTTTCAATGCGTATTACTCCGTATTGATTTTAGCAAGAAGCCACAAGTCATCAAGCTTTGTGCACTTGTAACTGCTCGTTCAATGTTCTAAGCGAGCTTCCAAAGGTAGAGATTGCGGCGCTCATATCTGAGGAAGCTGAGATGGCTCTGGCCCTTCAGCAAATAAGAAGCTGCTGAAATTATTGGTGGAAATCCTATCCGACAGCAAGACAAACCCTCCATTGTGTCTCAGATTCCCACAGAGAATATTCCCTCTAACCCAACCCACCAGAAAAATACAGGAGATAAACTAGCTAAGCATCTACGTGCACAGAAAGGCTGGTCAGCTCAGGAATTTCTGAAGATTTTGGCAGTGCAGCATTCTTCCCGCTCCCTCACTTTCTGAAGGAGGCTTTTGCTGCTCTGTTCATGCCCACCTGCACTGATATCCCAGCACATCATCACACAACAGATATAACCTCAATATAACCCAGTGTCCACAGCGAACAAGATTTACAAAATAGGCAGCCAGTGGGTCTCTTGCTTTTAAAAGCTTGGCATCATTTTTGAGCTTACCTAAAGAAAAAAGTTACACCTGTCTGGACAACGCAATGAAGTCCTAGCGTAGACAACAGTGTTCTTTTTCCCCACAAGGCATAGCATGTTCACACTGCTAAACTACCTCCAAACTAATTGGACTATCATGAAGAAAAGTACATCCCCGGCCAGCAGTTACACAAGAAATACAGGACATTGGCAAGATCGCAGAGAGGCTACTCGTTCCAGACCTTTCAGGGATTTAAACTGTTTGAGGATGCTTGCAAGAGTTCATGACAAACTGAGGCAGCTAGGAAAGTTCTACAGGGACAGGGAAACAAGCCTGATCACAACTTTCTACAGTCAAGACGTTAAATCTGACTGTCCAAAAGACAGTGTCATCTGTTTGGGACAGATGATGCATTATGCAAATGCATCAGAGAAATTCTGCTGCAACTGACTAAAGACACTTCTTTGCATTCTGCTTGTCTGAAGAATCTAATAAGCACCTCCACTTCCTCCTTCTTAAAATCTGATTTTAGCAAATCTGCTGTTAAGCTTTGCTGTTAATTTTAGCCATTGTTGTGACTAGTCAAAATAACTCATAAGAAAGTTATTGCACGTCAAAGACAAACACTCTAATTTCTAAATATTTAAGACAACAGTAACTTACTGTAAAAAACAGATTAATCGTGCAGAATAGCTCTAGTTTCTAGTCCTCCATAACGGCTACTCAGTATTGGTTTCCCAGCAAATGAATGTGGGCCCAGGATATCGTAAAGGTTACTCAGAATCTTGCATAGGAATCATGGCAGGCAACCGTGGTCCTCAGAAAAAACAAACTCCTTGGTGCAGAGGTAAAGCCCATTTATGAAGGACGCAGCTTTGTCAGAGCCTGGTCCAAGGCTGCAAAAAAACTCCAGCAGGATCTAAATCACCACAAACCTCATCGCCTTCCAATCCAAATTCAAGGCATGCTTTGGACATTGCCAATACAAACACACTGCATAGGTTACAATGCCCTGAGGTGATGAAGGAAAATATAAGCAACCCTACTAATACTGCTTGACAGTTTTGGAAAGCACATAAACACTATGGTGATAGGGGTGGCATGAAAGTATATAGTCAAGAATCAAAAACTGACTGCTGAGACTTTGTATGGGTCATTTAGCCTTCTAGCATTTATAAATCCGGGTTACCTACCAGAAGCACACTGACAATCACTGTCAGAGCCAATAAAGCATGCTAAAATCCTCAGACTGGAGGTTTGATTTTTTCGTTAGGGTGTAAGTAGGCAGAGAAAGACTTTTTCTCCTGACAAACATGTTATTAAGTGCTACAATCCTATACTAGAAGCATTTGCCTAACATAAAAGTATCTTTGCATCTCTCAAATCTTTCACCATGAGTGAAAGACGACAAACTTAGGCATGTAAATACAAGAATCTCTTTGTCAGCTTTCAGAATAACTCACGAGGAAGGAAGCTGTCTCAGAGCACGAAAGATTATCATTTGTTGTGTAGTCCACGGCAGGGACTATACACCCTTTTTATAGAAAGGCACTCTATCCATGGGCAATATCATAATTCAAATAAGTAAAACGTATAATTCACAGAAAACGGGCAACTGCTAGACTGGAGGAGAAAGCAATAGCCCCATTCATCAGAAAGACCTACAAATTCGCTTAAAGTGGTTAGTTTAGGCTGTGTCACACCAGAAGAAAATTCTAGAGGCCAAACCTCCTTCCTTTCTTCTCGGCTTCTGCAGGACTTCAGTCTATTGCACAGACCCAGCTCAGAATCACGGGGTATGAAGCGAGGGGAGGACCTAGGGGATCTGAGCCTGATGCTCTCCACAGCGCCCTAGCACTTGATCAACACCCGGTTCTGCATCCACGTAGGAGCACGCAACAGCTTTCCTCTGCCTGGAGTACGCCTTCTCCGGCGGTGTGAACCTTGCTAACGTGGGTTATTTTATGACCTGCTGACACATAAATGCTTTTGAACGCAGCTCCATGCAGATACCATTGGGGGAATCCAGCCTTAAGGTTGAAAAGGCACACAGCATTGTCCAAAGTCCACAACAAAGCTGTAACTCAGGCCACAACATCGTAAGGGATGGGGGCGCTTTCAGACAGGTGCTAGGCTAAGTGAAAAATACCTAGTATTACTTAAAAAACAAAACAAAACAAAAACTATTCCAAAGGAGAAAAGTTATTCCTCTAAGAAAATACATTTTCAGCAGCAGTCACCAAAGACCTCAAACTGCCTATGTGGCATGACCCGGACACTTCAAAATGAGATACCATTCCCAAAAATATATTCAGACATTAACAGAGCGTGCAAGTGTACTAGAACAGACTTAGTACAGGGAAATTTATTAAATTTCAGAATTGAATCACATTTTGTTTCTCCTCACCCCTGCGCTTCCAGCTGGACATGAACTTGCTAATTTCATCTCCCTACTACTCCTTGTACCAGCATTAACTGAACCTATACATATCTGACATGACTTAGCAATCTTAATTTTTAAACACTGCTTGATATCAATAAAGAATGCTAGACTGCTCCATCACTTTTAGCTTTTTATCAAGATTGCCGTTTCAACGGGAAAAGAAAAATCAATCGTATTACCTAAAGACGGATCAAATTTTACGGTGGATTTTTTCATGTCATGCAGCTGTAGCCTATCACAAGCTGTGTGTTGTAACAGGCTGCTCAGAGACGGTTTTCTCAGGATTTCCCACGTTCCAGTGGTGTTCCAGTGCCATGTTCCTAACTGCTGTCACCTAGTCCCACCTCCACCATCGTGCTCTCCGATTAAAGTGAACGCACTTCCCTTCAGAAAGAGCAGCAACAGAACCCGCAACAAACATATGATAGACTAAATGCTCCATCCACAAAACTGAGCCTGCAGTTTTGCAACAGTAAAAAGGCAGTTCACAGGCTAGAGAACAGTTACAGTAATTTAATATGTGCTGCATCTATAAGCAGTCTTCTTATCAGCAGCCTTCTTCCTGCACCTACATGCAGCAGCCTGCATGGCAGACAGAAACCTGGTGCTCAAGTGCCACCAACTGGCCTACTCTAACTTATAGCTAATATTACTGTCACTGTAAGATATTACAACCTTTGAGGCCACTGTGAGAGGAAAACAAAAGTATTCAAGTCTCAAAAAAACACAGTGTACCTCTGAAGGAACTATTTTTCTTTGTAAGTGGCTGATAAACTAATTGGTAAAGCAGAAGTGCTTAACTAAGAAACACGACCATGAGTTTTCAGGCAATACACTACCAGTGATCACATACAGAGGAGGATAAAGCTTTCAGTTTCAGGTCTCATGTATAACATTCAATACTCAGGCTTGCCTATGCCAGGACAGAAAATACTCTGGTTGTGCTGTTTTAGCACTCATGTGGCTACCTCTCGAGAAGACATCAGCAAATAGCATTCACATGGAAGTTGCACCAAATGAGTACAATGGAACAGTTTCAGTAGTTGGTTTTCCCACATAGGCGTGCCCTTAAAAATGCCATTTAAGTATTACTAAGCTGACAATTAGCTAATCACTTACACAGCATCCTTACTGGAAGCAAGCATCCTTACTGGAAGCACCACACACAATTTATCCTATGTAGAAAAAAAGCCATGAAAACACAAACACAGTCAAAGAGAACACTGCCATGCACTACTGATAATCGCTCTGCAGGAGTGCCTAAGAGTCCCTATCAAAAGGCAGAAACAATTGTGCTGGCATCATATAGGAATTTTCTAACTGGAAGGTCTATTAATTAAAAGGAAGCAGTTCTTCAAAGTCTGAGTTATTCTAACAGTAATCTGAACAGCTTGGTGAAACACACTTTTTGGGCCTAAAGTTCAACAAAATGGTAAAGACTGTCAATGTTGACTTTGAATTTGATTTTAAATTATAATTAAAGCTACTATTAAAAAAATTCCTTTTAAAGACATTTTAGCACCCTTAAAATCTACTCCAATTCTAACAACAAGCCCCCACACAGAGTATTTGGTTTCTTGTAAAGTATTCTTACTTACGGCACTAACACCTAACTAGTGTATGAATTTCCTATGTCTGTTATCTTTCCAGATGTATTGACTGACAGCAAATGGCATAAAACTTAGCTCTAAGGAAATTAATCAATTTAGTTCTGGAAAACATACATACTTGGCCTTCAGTAAAATTCTTACTTTTTTATTTAGCCCAGAATAACTGAGACACTGGAATCTCCCCGCCCTTTTACATAGCAACATTTCTAGCCTGGTGCATCTCTAAAGCATAAAGTTACCCAGAACTTTAGACCTAAAAAGTTCCACCAGTATGACACAGTGCATATAAAGACACTCGGTGAGCTGGAAGCCACGAACTTCCCAGAAGACTGGTGTCCTGAGGAATCTTGCAATCGCTGTCCAAGTGATGACCTTTCTGCATACAGCTTGGAGTATAAATAAGACATCTGAATAAAAATAAGACATCCGTGAATATGAACATTGCTTGATACCAACCTCTCTATGGATTGCTGCTAGCAGAACAACTTCCTCTTTTGCCAACATCATCGGCAATATAGTGCCAGATAGTTCTAAGTTCATCTAGACAGATCAGGAGCGAACTCTGTGAACTATGTTCAGCACTACATAAACACGAGCATCACAGATGATCCACTTGTATTCAGATTAAGTTAGCAGAAAACGTTCCCAAAGGAGTATGATATACACTGAATTGACCCAAGCTACGCTCAAAGAACCAATAAAATATTTCCGTCACTTTATCACTTCCAAATAGACTAGACAAGAAAATGTCATCTTCCCTTCAAGGAGAAAGCTCGGTTCACAGATCGGTCATACAGGTCTAAAGATTTCTCTCATTTCTACTCTCTCCATATAAGCTAATTACCAGCTGCAATTGTAACAGACACACGGCTAGGCCAAAACACCAGCCTGTTCATTCTCAAATAACCCCCTTGATATAGCTGAGAAGAATTAGAACAAGTTGCCTAGAATCAAATGGCTATTCCTTTCCTTCTTCCACCTCTGGAGGTAGGGCATTTCTTCTCATAAGAAAAGGCTCAGACCCAACCTCTGAAATCAAAAGTGTATAATGTGCTTTATTAGTGAGAGGGAACATTAAAACTATCAGATCAATTTGATTATAATTTCCTTCACATAGGCTATTTATCCCTTGACTGCAAGCCTCCCAGAGAATGAGCACTTGCCTCTCGAGTGTTTGGAGAACATCTAGTACTGGGTGGATAATACTGAAATTAAAAGATCTAGACATACTTAAATACTGCAGTACGGCCTACTGGCAGCCAACGTTAAAGAGCGTACATTTAATCAGGTTCTCAAATCCCATCTTAACTCTAAAGGAAGAAATAATAGTAATCAATTTCATAAAACAAATATATTCTATTTCATAACTGAAACCTGATTTGTGTAGCTACGTGATACAGGAACTGCAACAATATACATTTGGAACAGAACCTCCAGAGATCCCTTCCAACCTATACTATTCTACAATTTTATACATGAAATAGAAATGAGTTTACATTAACAAAATGGACATATGACATCCTTTCCTGAAGCCCATCTACCTATTAAAGACACAACATCAAGTTGAAAAGCAGATTTTAGAATCCAACTGAGTTGAAAAAAAGCTTAGGGTTGAAATGAAGCTTTTCTCTCTCTCTCTTTTTAGGAACATCATCTGCTCTAACTACATCATACACACTACACACACACACACACAATATACACATATATATTCATTTAATATACGCAGTGTATGTATATATTAGATTGTGCCAGCTGTGGAGAAATAATAAATGATAATGTATAAGGACCTCAAACATTCTCTTTAAAAAAAGATACCTGAAAAACTGTGATTTAATTCAAAATAAAACACAATCAGTGCATTAGGGAAAACGGCTGACAAGTTTGTTAAACTGGGAGAAACATCTCAGAGTAATTCTACACTAGCAATCTCCTAAAACTGACACTAGTTCTTCCTTCATCAGCTTCTCTAATTCCTCCCCTGAATTGCATGGGCAGTTTCTGCCCTTGAAGAAGTCATCCACTGGACCGAGGATGACAACTTTAACAGAAGTCAGAGGACAGAACAAGAAACTGTTTTACTCTAACTCCGCACCTGATGCTCGCCTCCAGCCTTCGGCAAAACTTAAATCTCCCACTTTGCAAACGTAGAAAGCAGCATCATCCATCTAAGGGAAGTTCACAAGTTAGTCTTCATTTTTGTGCAGTACCATAATGGCTAAATTTCAGTGAAGCTTACATAGATCCTCTACGGGTCTCCAGAATCTCAGCCTAATTGGACAACTGTCCTTTGCACATTTCCAGTAGGGGCAACTCCACATATACCTGGGCCAAAACAGCTCGAATTTACTCCAGCAACAAGAAGCTGCCAGTGACTGGAACGCTCTTCACTCCCCCACCTCTCCTAAGAGATTTTATACAGAATAGTTAGTCAACTGTGAAAACTCTTCTCTTCCCACTCGGTCTCAGAAAATCATGAGCTCTCCTCCACATCTTAAGAGCTAAGCTAGTTCACTGTACACAAAGCAAAGGGAAAACTTTTCCTAACATAAAAATTCTCAGACTAATTTTTGGATGAGATGTCCATAGTTCCAGTAGCAATGACACTATAAGATGCATATGCATCTGCAAGCCCAATGCCACTTACTCACACCGAAGCCTAGGCTCTGAATCACTCCCACTTCTGCAGAAACTTTTCCTTCTATGGTTCCAAGCCCCCACAGAACACAGTGGATACTGTTATTGTATACCACTTAAGTCTCATGATACAACCAAATAGAAACGGCTACTAATGTAGCCACGTATTGCCAAATATGTTAATATACATGTGTTAAAACAGAAACTGATTCACAATGTTTCTTCTTGTTGGCATTTCTTCCCTCTCACATGAGAGCTTAGGCCAAGCGGTAGTCTCTCACCATTAGTGAAATAGCCTTTAGCTATGTTGTACGCTACAGAGAGCACAAGAAAGGCTGAAACAACCACAGAACGCCATCTTTTAGGAAAGATATCTCTTTATAGTTTTGACCATGCCAAAGCAAGAGTACTTGCAAGGATTTCAATATGAAGTGATTATTTTTCTTCTAAGAGCATTCCTAAAAAAAAAAAAGTTTGTACCACTGGAGTTTCGAACAGCATTTTCCAAGGCTTAAGCCAATTACCAAAACTACGATCACTGCGTTTTGTCAGGTCTCAAGATCCTGGCAATACCAGGTAACTATTCCTATAAGCTCCAAAAGGGGAATATATTAGCACCGCTAGAGGCTCTTTACAACCGACATCAGGTCAACTGACAGCATCCTCTGGAACTTTCTACCTTCGTAATTACTGATACATGACGCAGTTGTTTTCCTCATTAATTAGCAAGCACAGAGTACCGAGAGGCCGATCTCTCAGCTGATTTGACCCCTATGGTTTATGTAAGGAATGTGATTTATCTAGAATTCAGACAACTAAACTGCATCTAACTTCAGTAAAAGTTACTTGTTCTTAAACAATCTGATCATGCAATTCCTAGAGATAGGAAAAGTTACCACAGTCAAAGGATAAACTCATGTTATATTGCACAGAACTATTTCTTTAGGAAATCCTTGCAATCAATTGTTCCTATCAAGCTTGCAATACATTGCAAACTATCTTCTCAGTTCCGATGGCAGCACAAAGGCTTAGCTTCGAAGAGGCAGCCAACGCAAACCCCAGCCACAGAGTAGAAGTTGGAACTTTTTCATTGTTAAACATGAGACTTGTACTTAGCTACAACTGTTTCGACAATCAGATGGAGAAAAACAGTTCTTAAACTCCAGAAATCGTTATCTAGTAAATATTGACTATTCTGTCTCTATTGCAACACACCGAGCGCTCGGCTTATATCGCTCCTGCTAGATACGGCAGCTCTCCTGCACATAGCCGGCAACGCAAATGTTATTGACTGAGGAATATGTTGTTATGATTTTGTATTTCACACTAGTATTTTGGAGATTAACTGAAACCTCACGACTAGCAGCATTCATCACTCTGTATAACTCAGTAGGGATACGAATACGGAATCCACCCTCAGCCTATCAAATAAAATCACGCCACTGTCAACTACAAACACAGACAAGTTTGTCCATCTCCATAACGTTATTCTTCATACCTTGCAATGACCAAGTAAAGCTACAGCACTTCATTAATTCATAGATTTGGGAAGAGTATATGTTTATATGCCTTTTGAGACACAACCATACATTCCAACATGCTGAAGCTAGCAGAAACTCTGTAACTTTTAATTTGTAAACTCAGTTGATGACAATCCGGATGCTCTAGAACTTCCACCAGTGAGCAAAAAACCCCTTCCTTTTCCTTCTGAATATAACCAAAGTACTCCTTAATCTGCAGGAGGTACAGCTGAAATTTAACAGCACTCTTGTAACAGACAGAAGAATCTGTGGCAAAACTCATTAAAAGAATAAAAAGGAATATTCTAGAAGCTCTTTCTTTTTCATACTGGAATCAATTTGTTGTGTGTGTCCACACTAATGCATTTTCAGCACACTAAAAATAAACAAGAATTGACAATTCATATACATGTACATAAGGACGCGCTCTGTGAGAAGCTGCCTCCTATGAAGGCCTTGGTTAGGAGACTTTGGTCAGAACATAACAGACATAATTTCACCTCTCCAGACATTCAGGAAGACTTATTCATAACATGAACAAGTGGGACCTCTCCCACCCAGGGAAAGCAAATTCTGGCATCCATTCCTGTGTTAGTCTTACCGAACACATTGGACTCTCTCTACACTTCATAACAGCTTAATTTAAAAAAAGGTTATTTTATCCTTTGGTTATTCCTGAAGGCGTAATATGCAGAGGCCTACTTCTGCACAGAGATGGACGGAATAACTTAGTTTTTCTAGGACCGCTGTAGCACTTTAAGACAGGACTATCCAATTGGCAGCTTGCAGTCAAATTCCACCTCAGCCTAGAATGATTTTTCGCTTCCACATAGCACACATTTTATTTGCCATTCAGCTCAAGTAAACTGCCATAATATAATATAGCTATTAGATTAAGAAGCGGGGCTGCCTGCTTTAGAAAACTGCTCCCTGCAAATGGTAACATTCCTTAAAAATTAGAACTCAATCCTAATAAGGACATGATCTACCTCTCACAAACAGAAATAACAAAGATAAATTCTGTAGAATTACTGAAATCACAACCTTCCAAATACAAGCCTGGGGTGGTATTGTCCCGAGCCTGCAAAAAGATCTAAGGTCTCCACTGCTGTTTGATTTCCCAAAGCAGCAGCATGAAATGGGTAATAAAACCATTTCTTTGAATGCAACTGTATGAATACAAAAACAGGTAAGATTCACGTTGGGCTCATTTTGCTGCTTCTCTATGGCTGAAGCCTGATCAGCAGACGATATCCTTGAATCACTGATCCCATGAACACCATCAACAACAGCAGTTCTCATCGATCTTTTATACTGGCAGATAGGTTTAGCATCTTGATTGCAAGCTTAAGTGGAGTCCAAAAAACAGGTCGTAAAAACATTCTGCTTTCAGAAACAGTACTAACAACAATTCAGAAAGCAGCATTCTCTTCACAGCGGTTTCTCTAGATCCAAAGGATAACTCCTTTTCTCCAGTTAGGTTCTGCAAATTCCAGGACATAACAGGTCTTGGAAACCCCTGGAATGAGATATCCAAGCTTAGACAAATTATCTGAGAGTTGTCTCACAGTCAAATACAGGCAATGTTTATAGTCAGGCGAAGTCAGGGCAGTCCTCCCTGGCCTCAAAGTCTGTTGGTTTTATTCTTTCAAGACCA
Organism: Struthio camelus; assembly: GCF_040807025.1. Taxonomy (NCBI): domain Eukaryota; kingdom Metazoa; phylum Chordata; class Aves; order Struthioniformes; family Struthionidae; genus Struthio; species Struthio camelus. The sequence continues at coordinate 18,388,459 of NC_090959.1, read as the reverse complement.
CTACAGGACAACAAAATCTAAGCTGCCATCTCACCTCACCCAAACAGTTCATAAAACAGATACCTTAATACAAGCAATGCAATAATGGACGAACAGCGGAAGTGACAGGTCTGGTAATCCAGAAATAAATCCCTGCCTCTTCAGAAACGTGACATGAAATTAATCATGCCACCCCAATGTCACCCATTTGCCTCTCCAGCCTTCTTTTCTCTTATTCCTCAGGGGACATAAGGAGAGACAGAAAGAGAAAATTAGTTCTGGAAGGCGGAAAAAGCAGAAAAAGAATTCAGGTGGAAGGTATAAGGACACTGTCCTTTAATAAAATTGAAAGAAGTTATCACCCTGTTCCTTTCCACCAGATTTGAAACAGACTTCCTTCTTCTACAGCCCCACAAATGCATCATTACCTCTTGGTGTCCTGTCTTCCATCAGCCCATTTCATTTCTAGTTCTTAACCTCCGCTACTTGAAGAGCGGCCAAAAGCTCAAACACTAAAGTAGTTCTGTCTCCCTCCTTCAGGGAACAATACTTTACCAAGTCTTTCCCTAGTAAACCCCACTCACGGGTTTTTATCTTTGTTCTCACTTTGCACCAACTTTTTCTCATGTGAATGAGTACCATCAGCTGTCACTTCACAAAACTTACCTCAATTTCATGAAATATTTCATGATCTGTTTTTCTCCAGATTTGCTACAAAACCTACTTTCGGTCTTATTACTCCTCTTCTAAAGAGTCACATTCCCCAAAGAATCTATTTCTCCTCAATTTATTAACCCATAGGTCCTGCCAAAACCAGAGAACCTGTTTTGAATCTTCCATTCAGTAACATCTGCCTTCTCCTCCAGTATCAGAATCCCTAACCACACTTCTCCATATTCTCCTACTATGACTTAGCCCCACAACAGTACATTAACGGGCCACGCAATTACATTAGTTTCTCTTCCTTTGCTACAGCCAAGGCCAAGATGATATTATCCTCCTCACTCCAGGGTTATTACCCCAATCCCATTACACTTCGCAGACAGTATCCAACTCGGAAAGGTTCTGTGATTGAACTGCAGGACGCACTGAACTCTGTTACCACCCACAATGAGAATCAGAAGTCAGTGAGACAGTTTTCACCAACAAGGCATAAATAAGAGAAATAACACTACTATTACAGTGGAAGGACAGAAAAGTAAATCTCTCTCCATCGTCAAGCTGAAAGGGAACAATCACTGTCTACCAAAGATCTAAATTGCCTTGGTAATAACGAAAAGGTCTAGACCTTTACGATAAAACCTTCTTTGCCAGGAGATATTAGAAGAGACGGACTTCCAACCACAAAAAAATCGGTAGACCCTCTTCTATCGGGGATGGATGCAGACTCCCCTTTAAGCTGGAACAGACACATCTCTGCTGGTGAGAGAAGCATTTTCTTCCAGTTTTCTTTTTTTCAGGTACATACACAGTTTGTGTTGCCATAGAAGGACATATTGCTGTTCCTGTTGGTATATTTTAACCAGGCACAGCATCTTGCTGCACAAACTGGCACATCACCCTAGTTTAAAAGCTAATTAAGATAAGGAGCTGATCAAGCCCCCTATGCTCCACTCTGTCCCCCGATTCTAACTACATTTCTCCTAAGCCCAGGTTCCCCTCTCCTAGCACAAGCACCCATAGCTTTGCCATTTTCTACATCACGCTGACATGAACAACACACAGGATGAGTGATTGCTGTATATCTACCTATGCTACACCTGGAATCTGGGCTAGCAGAGTCATACTCAACACACAGGCCAATCAGCAATAAGGCGTGAACTCCACGAGTTCGAGTCCAAATCTTTTCAGTGAGTATTATTTTCCTCATACATCTTATGAGAAGAGAGAGGCTTCTGAGTACAAACTGAACTGTTAACTGCCCCAAAGCAGAAGCAGTCCACTCTCCGTGTCTCTGGAGCAGCCTTGAAAAATCTAAAAAGGTAACGCTGCCTTCAGTCACCTCAGAAGGCTGCTCATTCTTGAACACGTGACAAGCTCCTTTTCCCAAGCAGTTTAAGGAGCATGTTGAAGATGAGCTTGCATGAGTCAGGTAAGTGCACGTGGAGTACACAGCACGGTCACCTGCAGACAGATGCACACTACTGAGATTAGTAGCAACACACCAGCGGTCAATGCAACAGCAGCCTTCCAAGCCCCCAACCCGGGGGCAGGTTTGAACAGTGCAAACTCTTGCGCCATTGCAGACTTCTCTTGCAGTTATTGGAGCTCTTGCCTGGGTGCAAAGGACTGCACTATAGAATCAACACAGATTCAGGATCCATAAATTTAGCTCGCAGAAGAGAGGCACGTGCTATCATGGGTTTCTGCATAGATCTACTGCTGCTGTCAGCAGAAAATGTACCAGTGATTGACTGTTTATGATTCAAACTTTATTGGTTGCACCCAAAGACCTTAATGAAAAAAAAAAAGTAATCCAGCACGATTACTTTATTCCCAACACGCAGAGCATTTCATAATCTTATCTGCCCTTTCTTTTACAAAGCATACTTCACCAACAGCCATATAGCCTGCTGCCTCAAGGGGCAACGAACTAAATTACAGGGGTGCAAACGATCACGGCTGCTTTTGGAGGAGGGGGACGGCTGTGGAAGCGTGTGAACACCCTTTCCCCTCCACCCACAAAGGCCACGAGCACAGACCCTGCACTGCCGGTGGGTGGGCAAAGAGCGGCGGAGAAACAGGCCTGGCCTGTCGGCTCTGCACACCCCGTGCCCTGTGGGGAGAGAGGGGAGAAGGGAACACGGCTTTTGGGGTAAATAACCCCCGCATCGCCCAAACGCGCGCCCTGGGAGAGCGGGGGAGGGGAGGCTGCCAGCCCGCGGGGTCGGGCCCTCTCCGCACCGCCGGGGGCAGACGGCGCCTCCCCAGGCCCCGGCCCGGCGCGACGGACCGCCGCCGCCGCCGCCGGGGCCTACCCTTCCCCTCGGGGCGGACAGGCCGCCGCGCCGCCCCGGGGGCTGCGGGCCCGGCCCCCCCCTTCCCCCGCCGCCGCGGCCCTGCCCGGTTCCCCCCCCCCCTCGCCGTGGCCCAGCTCCTGAGGGGCGGCCGCGGCCCCACAGCCCACGCCGGGGTGGGGGGTGGGGGGGGGGCCCCAAGGACCGCCGGAAGCGCGGCGGCGCCCCCCCCCGCCGCTTCCCCCGCCCGCCACCCCCGCCGCGGGGCCCCGGGGGGGGGGCGCCGGGCCCGCCGCGGCTCGCCGGTACCTGCCGCGGCCGCCGCGCTCGCCGCCTCCCCGCCGCCGCACACAGACAATATGGCGGAGGCACAAGGCTCGGCCGCCAGCCGCAGGGACCACAGCGAGGCGCGCCGGAAGCGGAAACCCCGCCGCCCCGCTGGCGCGCGACGTGCTGCGGGGCCCCGCCGGAGGGGGGGGGGTGGGGGGGAGTGCGCATGCGCGGCGGGCGGCCCGCGCGCCGCATGGCCTTGTGGGGGTTGTAGTTCTCCCCCTCCTCGCAGCCCCGCCGCCGTGGTGGTGGTGGGTGAGCCGCGGCGGGGCGCGCGCGCGGATTCGGCGTGCGCCACGCGGCGGTAAATACGGCGGGCGAAGAGGGGAGCCGCGCACAAAATGGCAGCGGGGCCGCCCCGGTCGGGGTGAGGGTCCGGCGCGGCCTGTGCGCGGGGCCCGCCGCCAGGTGGCAACTGCGGCCCGCCGCCACGGGGCTGGCGGGGACCCGGGCCCTCGCCCCGCCGGCGGGCCGGGGCCGGCTCGCCGCCGTGTCGGTGCCGCTCCGGCGCGGGCCCAGGCCGGGCCGAGCCGCTGCCCCCTTCCCCAGCCCCGCGCCTGCTACTCGCCAACTCTCCCGTTCGTTACCCTTGGTTTTCTCTGTTTTTTTTTTTAACCCTCCCAGTATTAGCTTTTTCTCCCCAAAGTAACTTAATTAACCGAAGCAAAGCATCTGCCGGCTGCTGGGGAGACCCAGGGGCCCCCGCTGCCGCCTCCTGCCAAACCCTGCCGGCACCCGGCTCGGGGTATTGGCCCCCCAAAACGGGGCTGGCTTCCCCGGCGTGGGTCCCCCCGCCCTGGTGCCGACCCGCCTGCTGAGGGGGCAGAAGGTTTTACGTCGCCGGCCGGCCGCCCTGGGGACCCCGCGCGGGGCCGACAGGTGGGAGCCGGGCCCCCCCGGCCCCTGAGCGGCCATGGGGAGAGCCTGAGTGCGGCCCCGCTTCACCCCGTTTTCCTCCCTGCAGGGGAGTTGCACCCGCGGGAGGAGCCGCTCGCGGCTCGGTGCCCAGGTCGCGCAGCCCCTCGCCCCCCGGGTCACTCCCATTAGGTAAAGGAGCAGCTCCGCTTGGCTTGGGTATCTCCCCGCTGCGCTTTCCTTGTATTGTACGGGCCTGGGTCATCGAGGAAATCTTACAGGTCCTTCTGCTGCCGAGTGGTCACTGGGGAAGCCCGGCCCCCTTCCCCCCATTGTCAGCGGCCGGGCTGTATCCTCACTCCGAGTCCCGGCCCCTAAAAATAGCTCTTTGTCAGGCGATTGTTCCGACACCTTCGCCGCGGCATTGACGTGGGCCGGAGCGGGACAGAGATGGGGTAGGTGGAGGGGAAGGGCTGGAGATGCCCCCTGGGAGCCGCTCGGAGGATCCGCCGCTGATAACGGCTCCCGCTGGGGGGAAACGGGCTGTCCGCGTGCGAGGCGCCCGCACGCCGCTCACCTCTCCCCCACCTGCCCTCCCGCGCCCCGGCGAGGTGCCGGAGCCGGCGAGGTGCCGGACCCGGTGGCGTGGCCCCATTGGGCAGCAGGGCCGTGAGGCTGGAGACGCCCCGCACCAGACCCCCGGCCACGTTTCGGACAGGCGCTGCAGAGCGGCGTTCCCGGACGCCCGCCGGAGCGACCCGCGGTGCAGCCCTTGGCCTCCCCGGCAGAGCGCCGCCGCGGCGGGACCCGCTCCCGGCGGACCGGCCCGCTGGGGCCCCGCGGCAGTGCCGGGGCAGCTCCTGGCCTGCGGATCCCTGCTCGCCGGGGGCCCCCGGGGAGGTCGCCCCGCTCGCCCCCCTTGGCCACCCAGGGCTGGAGGTGACCGTCCCTCCGGGCCCTCTCCTGCCCAGCCGCCCCAGCTGTGGAAACAGTATCTTATTTCCCATGAATTGGAGCAGGTCGAGATTAAAATAAACTCCTGGCCCAGATCCCTTTTCTGGTATCGCAGGAGATGCTGCGCTGGCTGCACAGAAGGCCCGCGTGCGCTCGGCCCCGCGGTGGGGGGCAGCGGCGGCCGCCCTCGGGGCAGGGCGCAGGGCCAGCCCCGCTCTGATTGCCCCCAGCGCTTTTTCTTCCTTAATTTACTGAGTGCTAAATCCAAATATTACAACTTCCCCTCCGTGCCGCTGGTTACGCAGGCGGCCCCCGGCCGGGCATTGTCTTATTGTTTGCGGAGGGAAGCTCCGACGGGAGATTAACCTGGCTTTCACCCCGCGCAGCGGCCTCACACCCTGTCCCTGCCGGCGTGGCCGTGCCCCGGGGAGCGTGGCCAGGGTCCCGGCACGGCGCGGGGCCGGCTTGGCCGCCAGGGCCGGCGTCCCTGGGGTGCTGCGGCACAGCCTTGGGGGCTCGCGTGAGCCCGGGACGCGGCAGGACCCGCAGGGACGGCGCGGGGGCCACCCGCTCCGGGTGCCGCCGGCCCTGGCCCAGGGCACACGCCTGGTCCCAAGGTGAAGAGCTGGTGGCCGCTGGCACAAACATGGGACGGAGGTGCCCGCCACGGAGAGTCCTGGGATCTCGAGCAGCCCCTTTGGCCCGTTCCTCCCCCGGGACCCAGCAGGGCGCTGGTGATGTCGGTGTGGTCTGTGGCACGACGTGGGGATCTAGGGCTTGCTGGGAGGCAGGGACTGCCCCGTGCCCCAGCCCGTGGGGCGTTTGTCACACCGACTCGTGGGGTGTCCACTACACTGACCCACAGGGTCTCTGCTGCACAGACCCATGGGGTGTCCATCATACTGACCCGTGGGGTGCTCATCACACTGACCAGTGGGGTGTCCATCACACCGACCAGTGGGGTGTCCATCATACTGACCTGTGGGGATGTCCACTGCACGGACCCATGGGGTGTCCATCATACTGACCCGTGCGGTGCTCATCACGCTGATCCGTGGGGTGTCCATCACACCGATCAGTGGGGTGCTCATCATATTGACCCGTGGGGTGCTCATTATACTGACCCATGGGGGTGTCCACTGCACGGACCCATGGGGTGTCCATCATACTGACCCATGGGGTGCTCATCACACCGGCCCATGGGGTGTCCATTACACTAACCCATGCATACCCCTAATCTATGGGGTGTCCATCATATCCCAGTTTGTGCTGTTTCCATCATGCCCCAGCCCACAGGGTGCCCATCACACTGACCCGTGGGTACCCACCGCACTGACCCCTGGGCCCCAGCCGGGGACGGTGCGCGAGCCTAGGCCGATCGTCACCACAGCAAGGACATTTTCTCCCGGGCAGCGAGTGCCCGAGCTTTGTTCCAGTGAAGGTGCAGGACACGTTGGGGTCTTTTTCCCAAGCGTCCGCTCTGGGGCAGAGCCGGGGGAGGGCCAGGCAGCACCCAGAGGCGTTACGAAAGGGCAGGGGGTGCAAAGGGTGGATGCCGGGGCTGAAACGCCCCTTCATGCCCTGGTGGCTCCGGCCGTGCTGCCGGGACGAGCGCAGGCGCGGACGCAGGCGTCGGGGAGGCTCGGCCCCGGCGGGACGGCGGCGTTGCTCACCCGTCGGCCGCGGCCGGCTCCGTCCTCCCACGCAGCCCGGCCCGGCCGGAGCCTGCCCGGCCCCGCGCAGCCCTGGTGCCGGCCCCGCGCGGGGCTCGGCCGGCGCCGGGGGCTGCGGAGGGCTGCACCCCGCCGCGGCCGGGGCTCCGGCAGCCGCTGCCCCCCCGGCCGCCGCCGGCTCCCGGCGCAGCCCGGCTGCGTTCCAGCCCCGCTGGCCCAGCAAGGTTAAACTCGCAGAGAGGCTGAAATATTTGGGAGGGGAATGGAGAAGGGAAAGGGGAGGAAAAAAAAAAAATAAAAAGACGACGATCTATAAAAAGAACGTTTAAAAACACAAGTTACAGAAAAAAATACCAGGCGCGGAGTGCAGCTGCGGTTCTGGTTCCAGTTCCCAGGTGATGTCAGGCCTGGAGCGCCTCCAGCACCGGCCCCTCGGAGACGGTCTTTGTGGGTTCAGCACTGAGTGTTTTTCCTTCCTGAGACTCGGGGACACCTTCCTGTCTCAGAGAAAGCAGCCAAGAGCCATTCCAAGGGTGTCCGAGCGCAGGAAAGGGAGAGGATGGGAGGGGAGCCGGAGCGAGGCAGCGCGGCTCGGCGCGGGGCCGGGGCGGCCGGGAGCAGCCGCGGACGCCCGCGCTCGCCCCGAGCGGGGCCAAGGGGCGCCGGGCTCCCATCAGCTGCCGGGCTCCAGTGCCTCTGAGTCACGCTTTCCCTTTTGTGGCACTGGGAGGGGCTGGCATGCACTGGGATCCACGGCCTCGGCACTGGGACATGCTGGGATACACTGGGACCCATGGCCCCAGCACTGGGACACATGAGGATCCGCAGGTCTGGCACTGGGACATGCTGGGACCCATGGTCTTGAAAATGGGACATGCTGGGACCCGTGAGTCTGGCACTGGGAGGCGATGGGACGCACTGGGACCCACAGCTCCCACACTGGGATGTGCTGGGGCCTGGTCCCTGGCACTGGGGGATGCTGGGACACTCCTGCTCAGCCCTGGGACACGCTGGGAGCCACAGCCCGGCGTTGGGACACACTGGGAGCCGGGCAGTCGGTGCTGGGGTGTGCTGGGACCCACCACCCCAGTGCCGGGACCTGCTGGGACCCCAGTGCCGGGCCATGCCACGGCCCGCATCCCCAGCACTGGGACGCAGTGGGGCGCGCCGGGACCCTGGGCGCACGGAGGGCAGCAGGAGCCGGGGGCGCCGCGGCCGAGCCGCGCTGCCGGGGCGGCCGCGCGCGGGGGCTTCGGGGCGGCGCGCAGCCGGCTCGCGGGCTGCTCCTTCAAGGGAGACTTGTCCCCTTTCATGTGCGGGCCGGGCTGTTTGCAGAGCGGCAGCCGCCCTCCCCGGCCCTGCCCCCCGAGAAAGCCGAGGGCAGGGATTCAGTGTCCTGGGATGTTTGGAGAATCTCACGGCTGTTTATTGGGGTCTGGGACACATTAGACACGCTGAGAACAAACCTCTCCCACCCACCCCGGTCCCTGCCTGGGACTCGCTCTCGCAGCTGCGCCGCGCTGTCAGCTCCATAAATCAAGCCCTGGGGGAAGGGAGGCCGGGCAGGCGAGCGAGCGAGCGGGGGGCCGAAAGGTGCTCGCGGGCCCCCGCGCCGGGGACGCCCGGCGGGGGCTGCCCGCAGCGCCGGGCGAAGCCGCCGCTCTCCTCCCGCCGCAGGGCCGCGCGCCCCACGGGGACCAGGCAGGGTCCTGCTCCGCGTCCCGGCGGAGAGATGCTGCGGGGACGAGGCGGCCGGGTGGCCCCGCTGCGGGCGCAGGGCTGCCGGTGCTCCCAGGGCGCTCGCGGGGCTGGGAAAGGGTGCATCAGCCTCCCCGACCCACGACGGCATCCTGCTCATGGTGCTCCGTCCCCAGGGACCTGCATGTCCCCCGAGCCTGGCACCTTTCCCGGGCTCGGCTCCCCCCGCCACTGTCCCCGGCACGCAGGGCGCCAGGGCAGGGACCCCTGCGTCCCCGCCTGACCCCACTGCACGCAGCTCCTGGGGGAGCGCGGCCCCGAGCGGCGGTCGCAGGCAGACGGGAGCATGCAAAGCCAGGAGCACGACCCGGCTGCCCGAGGCCAGCGTCGGGACGCAGGGTCCCGTCCTCCTTCCTGCAGCTGGCTGTGCTGGGGCTTTCTGCAGCTGCAGGCCCTTCCCAGTGCAGAGGGGGCTGCCGTGGCTGTGTGTGCCGGGGGTGCTCTCCCCACGAGTTCCCATGTGCATCCCGCCTTGGCGCCCTCCTGCTCCGGGTCCCCGCGTGCATCCCGCCTTGGTGCCCTCCTGCTCCGGGTCCCCGCGTGCATCCCGCCTTGGCGCCCTCCTGCTCCGGGTCCCCGCGTGCATCCCGCCTTGGCGCCCTCCTGCTCCGGGTCCCCGCGTGCATCCCGCCTTGGCGCCCTCCTGCTCCGGGTCCCCGCGTGCATCCCGCCTTGGTGCCCTCCTGCTCCGGGTCCCCGCGTGCATCCCGCCTTGGCGCCCTCCTGCTCCGGGTCCCCGCGTGCATCCCGCCTTGGCGCCCTCCTGCTCCGGGTCCCCGCGTGCATCCCGCCTTGGCGCCCTCCTGCTCCGGGTCCCCGCGTGCATCCCGCCTTGGTGCCCTCCTGCTCCGGGTCCCCGCGTGCATCCCGCCTTGGCGCCCTCCTGCTCCGGGTCCCCGCGTGCATCCCGCCTTGGCGCCCTCCTGCTCCGGGTCCCCGCGTGCATCCCGCCTTGGTGCCCTCTTGCTCCGGGTCCCTGCGTGCATCCCGCCTTGGCGCCCTCCTGCTCCGGGTCCCCGTGTGCATCCCGCCTTGGTGCCCTCCTGCTCCGGGTCCCCGTGTGCATCCCGCCTTGGTGCCCTCCTGCTCCAGGTCCCCGTGTGCATCCCGCCTTGGTGCCCTCCTGCTCCGGGTTCCCCACATGCATCCCGCCTTGGCGCCCTCCTGCTCCGGGTCCCCGCGTGCATCCCGCCTTGGCGCCCTCTTGCTCTGGGTCCCCGCATGCATCCTGCCTTGGCGCCCTCCTGCTCCGGGTCCCCGCGTGCATCCCGCCTTGGCGCCCTCCTGCTCCGGGTCCCCGCATGCATCCCGCCTTGGTGCCCTCCTGCTCCCGGCTCAGGCTAGGGAGCGACCCGGGACCGTCGCCCCGCCAAGCCTCAGGAGCACCCAGCGCCACGCCGGGGCCGCAGGCAGGTACCAGCCCATCAGAAAAATAAGGTTTATTTTCCAAGCGGCTGCGCGTGAACAGGCAGTGCCCGCGGGGCTGCGACGCCTCCTCTCCCCGGAGCTCCGTTGACGCCGGCCGCGAACGGGCTGCTTCCCGGCGCTGCTCCCGGCCGAGCCCGGCGGGTGCCCCGGGCCGCGGCCCCCCGGCCCCCGAGCGCCTGGGCCGCGAGAGCGTCCTCCCGGCGTCGGTGCGGTCCCAGCCCGCGGCCGCCGGCTCTGCGCCCGCCGCCTCCGCGGGCCGGCGGGCGGGCAGCGCCCTGCCTCCCGGTCGGCTCTCCGGAGCCGGCGCGTCCCGGCTGCGGCCGCCTCTGCCGCTGTCTCAGGCGGGTGCTCCGGGGCCCCGGCTCACCTCCGCGACACCCGCAGGGTGTTCACCCCGCGCACCTTCAGGCAGCTGCCCCCGAGGTCCCTGCGGCCGCCCTGCGGAGAGAGGAGGGGAGAGCTGCGGCGCGAGGCGGCCGGCCCGCGGCCCGCGGCCCCGCTCCGGCGGCGGGACCCGGCGGCCCCTCGCTGCCCCTCGGAGCGGGGCCGGGCACCTCCTCCCGGGAGCCCCGGGGCTGTGGACCTGCACGGGGGCTTCCCGCAGCCTCCCGGGGGGCGCGACCCCATGGTGCAGGGTGGCCGTCACGGCCCAGCACCGCCAGCGCAACCCAGCATGGCCCAGCACAGCCCAGTGCAACCCAGCACGGCCCAGCACAGCCCAGTGCAACCCAGCACCACCAGTGCAACCCAGCACGGCCCTACGCAGCCCAGTGCAACCCAGCATGGCCCCGCGCAGCCCAGCATGGTCAGTGCAACCCACCATGGTCCAGCACAGCCCAGTGCAACCCAGCACTGCCAGTGCAACCCCGCATGGTCCAGCACAGCTCAGTGCAACCCAGCATGGCCCCGCGCAGCCCAGCATGGTCAGTGCAACCCACCATGGTCCAGGACAGCCCAGTGCAACCCAGCATGGCCCAGCATGGCCCATTGCAACCCAGCACGACCAGTACAACCCAGCACGGCCCTGCACAGCCCAGCCCGGTCAGTGCAACCCAGCATGGCCCCACGCAGCCCAATCCAGTCTAGCACTGCCCAGGATAACACAGCCCAGCACTGCCCAGTACAACCCAGGCTACCCCAACACAGCCCAGCCCACCCCTGCCCAGTGCAACCCAGCCCAACCCAGCACTGCCCAGTGCAACCCAACCCAGTCCAGCACTGCCCATTATAACCCAGTTCAGTCTAGCACTGCCCAGTGCAACTCAGCCCAGCCCAGCATTGCCCAGTAGAACCCAGTCCAGCCTAGTAAAACCCGGTATAACCCAGCCCAGCCCAGCCCAACCCAGCATAACCCAGCCCAGCCCAGCCCAACCCAGCATAACCCAGCCCAGCATGGCCCCATATAACCCAGCCCAGCCCAGTAGAGCCCAGCCCAGTAGAGCCCAGCCCAGTCTGGTGTAGCCCAGCCCAACTCATCCTGGCACAGCCCAGCAGAGCCCAGCAGAGCCCAGCAGAGCCCAGCCCAGAGTGGGGATGCCCAAAACAAGGATCCAGCCCGGCTCCGGGCCGTCACCCTCAGGGGCTGTGTGGGTCCCAGGGGTCTCGGGGCCGTGCCCAGGCCGGGTGCTGGCACCCTTGGGTGCGGGGCCCTGGGGCGCGCGGCCCCCTCGGCGCCTGGCAGGGGAAAGCCAGCGAGCGGCTCCCGAGGCCGCCGTGCTGGTGGTGGTGCTGGTGGTGGTGCCGGCGGCACGGCCGCCGCAGGGGAGCCCCGTCCAGCGCGGGGGCAGCTCGGTGGGTGCCCGGGCACGAGCCTCTCGCCCCGGTTTGCCCAGCGAGGGCTGGGGTGCTTTTAGCAACGCGTGGGCCGCGGCGGCGGCCGGCCGGCGAGCGGGGCGGGGAGAGGAGCCCGAAGAGCAATTAAAAATGGAGAGGCAGAAAGCGAAAGAGCCCCGAGGGCTGCGGCTGGAGCGTGCCGGCGGGGCGCCCCGGGGTGTGCGGCTCGCGGGCGGCTGCCGGCCCCGCGCCCACCCCGGCCATGCCCGAGGCCACCGCGCTCGCTGTGGCAAAGCAGCAGCCCCCGGAGAGCAAGACCCCGGCCCGGGGCTGAGGAAGACGAGGGGCTGGGTGGGCCGGGCTGCAGGGCAGAGCCCCCGCGGCGGGCGGGCGGGCGGGCGGTGCGCTGGGCACGAGGCCACTGCGGAGAGCCGCGAGGAGCCGTTCCCCGGCAGCCCGGGAGCCCCGGAGCCTGGGCTGGGGTGGCTGAGCCCCCGCAGGCGCCATGCCCACCCCACAGCCCCAGCTCCCGCGCTCGGCCGTGGATGGGGACCCCCGGCGGCCCCCCGCCCCTCTGCCAGCCGGAGGGGTTCCCGCGCCGCTCCCACCGCCTCCCGCAGCGCCGCGGTGGGGGCCGGGGCTGGCCGGTGAGCCCAGCTCCCCGCAGCAGCGCCGCGTCCCCCCCAGTCCGGGGTGGGGGGCCGTCGAACCCCCTGACCCCCCCAGCTCGCCCGGACGCGGGGAGCAGCCCGGCCCTGTGACGCCAGCGGGAGCTGTGGGCGTGCAGCGGCGAGCAGGATTTGGCCGGGAGCAGCTAAAACCTCCGGCGGGGGCTGGAGGCAGCGGTGCTGGCCGCGCCGCAGCGCCGGCCGGCGCTCGGCCCCGCCGGGCACGTCCGCGGCGGCGCCGGCCGGGGCCCCACTCACCCCTTTCCGCTGGTTGCTGAGGCAGAAGGTGCAGATGCTGCGGGGCTGCTTGCCGTCGCGCTCGCCCTTGGCCCCGTACAGGGCGCTCAGGCAGGGCTGCCCGTCCTCGCAGCCCTCGCCCAGCAGCAGCACGTTGGCCAGGTGCGAGATGTAGCTGGAGGCCAGGCGGAGGGTCTCGATCTTGGAGAGCTTGCGGTCCACGGGCTCGGTGGGGATGAGGGTCCGCAGGGCCGTGAAGGCCGTGTTGACGCTCTGCGTCCGGTCCCGCTCCCGCGCGTTGGCCGCCTGCCTCTGCTTCACCACGACCATGGGCCCCGGCTTGCGGGGCACCTTGCGGCGCGCCTCCGCGCCCTCGTAGCAGCCGTACGACTGGTCCGACGTGTCGCTCTCGCTCCGGTTCTCCTCGTCCTCCGAGAGCATGCTGATGTCGGGGTAGAGCATGCGGGCGGCCACGGGGCGCAGCATGGTGAAGGCCATGGCCGGGCGCCCCGCGGCGCGGCCCCCGGCGCTGCCGCAAGCCCTCGCCGCCGGCCCGGCCGCCGGCACCGGCTCCGCGCGCCTTCCCGGCTGCTGCTCCGCTCCTGCGTCCGAGCGGGGCTGGGACGGCCGGCCGCGGGGGGAATCGGCCTTTATACGGCCGGGGAGGGGCTGGCGGCCGAGCCCACCCCCAGCCGGCCCCCGGCCGCCGCTCGGGCCAGGCAGCCGGCCAGCGTCCTCGCCCCAACCCCGCGCCGCGGGGGCCACCGCTGCCTCCGGCCGCCGCTGCCGCTGGCCGGGCCGAGCCCCGGCACCTCGCGCGCGGGGCAAACGGGGGGCGCGGGCAGCCCGGATGGGGCAGGTGGCCCCCGGGGCCTCAGCACCAGGCTCGTTTCCCCGGGGGGGGGACGTCAGGGCCTGGCCGCGGGGGAGATGCTGCTCCCTGCACCCCGCCGGGTCCCCGCCGCGGCTGGCGCTGGCCCCGGGGCGGCCCCGGGCGGGCAGGGAGTGGGGAGCCCGGGCCGAGCCCCCGAGGGGTTTGGCCCCCGTCGCCCATCCCGTGCCACCGCCGCGGCTGGGCACCCGGTGGTCCGCGCGCTCCGGCGGTGCAGGGCGGCGGGCGGCCCCGCTCGGCCCCGCTCGCCGGCCCCCCGGCGCGGCTGGCGCGGGCAGGAGGCTCTGCCAGGCCGGCCCGGCGCGTTTCCTCCCGCCCGGGGAGGAAGGTGTGCGCCGGCAGTGGAAAAACGGAGTCTTTTCCTGCAAGGGCAGAGCGGAGCCTCGGGGCCGCCGGGGCGGCTCGTGCCCCTCGCGGGGCCGGGGGCTCGCGCGTCCCCAGCCTCCGGCACGGCAGGCTCCGGCCGCCCGCCCGGGGCTCGGAGCAGCCGGCACGCGCAGACCCTCTGCCCTCCGAGCGTGGGTTATCGCCGGGGGGCTTCCTTCCCGGCTGCTCCCCTCGGCGGCAGGGATTTGCCCCGGCCCCCTCTGCCTTCGCCCCCCGTGCGTCCCGCCAGCCCCGGCCCCGAGCGCGGCAGCCCGAGAGCGCCCGCGGGCAACCGGCCAAGCAGAGCGGGCAGGAGGCTTCGGCGGCGCGGCGGGGAGCGTCGGCTCCGCGATGCTCCGAGCGCGGTTTAAACAACCGGGGAGGGCGAGAGGCGGCTGCCAGCGGCCCGGGCGCCCGCGGGGCCGTGCCTCCGCGCTGCCGGGGCCGAGGACAACCTGTCGCTGGGGCAGAACGTGCTCCGGGGCTCCCCGGGGGCTCCCGAGGGCTGGCCGGAGGCGCGGAGCAGGCCGGCACGCCGCCGGCCCCGGGGACGAGGGCAGGGTGCTGGGGAACCTCCAACTAACGAGGCAAATAGAGTCCGCCGGCGGCTGGGAACGCGGCGCCGCGGGGCCGGGCACGGAGACCCCGGCGTGCGACGGGCACGCTGCCAGCCCCAGGGCTCGGCGGGCGGCTCGGCGGTCGGGGGTGCCGGGGCGGGGGGACGCTCTGCACCACGGCCACGCTCCAGCCGCCGTGACAGTGGAGCCCCCGGACCTGCTCCCGGGCGGCGGGTGCCGTGGGGGCGGCGGGTGCCCTCCGCGATGCTCCCGGGCCTCGGGGCCGTGCCGCGGCGGGGTGCTGAGGCCGGGCCGGGGCTCACCCCGCAGAGGTGGCTGGCTGCGAGCAAAAGGCCGCCTGCCCCCCGCGGAGCCCAGGTGGCCCCCGCCGGCGGCGCCCGGCAGGCCTGTTTGCCTTCACCATTTGTCTGCCCTCGCCGCGCCTGTAAATCACGCGGCGGGAGGGAGAGGGCCGCGGCGGGGCGCCCGCCTGCCGCCGCTTCCCCCACCGCCGCCGCGTTCCCACCCGGGCGCAGCAGCGCTGGGGACGCTCGAGCCCTCGGCCGCGGCGGGCAGGGGCCACGCGAGGAGGCAGGGGCTGAGGAAGAGGAGGGAGGAAGCACCAGCCCGGGGTCCCCGGGTGAGCCTGGCGTGCGGGCAGGCGGCCGGCTCCCGGGCCTCGGCGGGCCGGGATCGCCCCGGGGACCGTGGCGCGGCTCGGCGGCACGAAGCCCTCCCGCAAAGGCAGGCCTGGGCAGCGGGGGCGGGCGGGGGGCGCGGTGGCCAGGGCCACTCTGCCCGGGGTCTGCCTAGCCCAGCCGGGCACGCACCCCGGCTGCTGCCCTGCTCGCGCGGGTGCTTCACGTGGGTGCCCCGCCGGGCGCGGATGCGGCAGCCACGGCAGCCCCCGGCCTGACAGCCCCGAGATGGATGGCAGGGCTGTGTACTCAGCTGCGGCCGCCCCACACATGGCCACCAGCTGACGGGGACGGGCTGGGGGGGTGCCCGGCTGAGCCACCCGGGGGTGCGCGGTGTTTCTGGGGGGCACTGCCACGCAGGGGGGCACGAGTGTGCATGTGTGTGCATCCATGCCTGCATGTGTGTGCGCATTTGTATGTATGCATGGACGTGCGTGCAGCTGCATGCACGCATGCGTGTGGGTGTGCGTGGGTATGTGCATGTGTATGTGTGCATGCATGTGCATGTGTGTGCATGTGTGTGCATGCATGTGTGCACGTGCACGCATGAGTGTGTGGATGGGTGTGTGCACAGTGCCCAGCACACTTTCGGCCTCCGCAGCCTGCTGCTGCAGGGAGTTCCCCAGCTTGGCCCGGCTGTGGGTGGGGGCTGCCCGGCCAGGCCCCGCGCACCCCGGTGGCGGGCGGCCGGGCAGCAGGAGCCCCGGCCCAGTAGGAGAGCCGGCGACGCAGCAGAGCCTCCTGCTCCCCGGCCGCCCCCCCGCTGCCGCCGGATGCTGCTGCCGCCGTTCGGGCGCAGGACGCGGGCAGCCGCCGGGCTTTCCTGTGCGGCGGCCGGTGCGCGGGGCAGGACGTGCCTCCCCGTGCCGGCCCCCCCGGACAATGGGAGCCTCGTGCCTGACTCACCCGGCCGCGCGAGGCGAAGCCAGGGCCGGGAACCGGCTCCGGCCGGGGGAAGCAGCATCGTGCTCACAACAAACCTCCCGCTAGGCCACTCCACATCCCGGCGAGGCCAAGTTGAGCGGGTGCCAGGACGCAGTTGTGTTTGGCATGACAGTTCTCCCAGCTGATAGCAGCCAAACAAACCGTGCTCTGGCCGCCAGCTGCGGGAGCGCCGGCGGCATCGGCCCCCGGCAGCGGGCGGATGCAGCCGGGGTGCCGTGCCTGCAGGGCAAGGGGCTGCTCTGCCTGGGTGCGGCGTGGAGATGCTGACCCACGGCGCAGGATGCTAACCCACGGGGTGGGATGCCGACCCGCAGCACAGGGATGCTGACCCGCAGCACGGGGATGCCGATCTGCAGCAGCACCCAAACCCCACCGCGTGGGCTGGCCCTGCGGCTCTGCCGGTGCAGACCAGCCCGCAGCACCGTGTCCCTGGGGATCGGGGCGCTGGGAGCCCCAAGGCGCTGGGAGCCTCCCGCTGCACACCGGGAAATGCCCCCCTGCCCTTGCGGTCTGCGGAGTGTTTACCCGAGAGGTGACACTTAAGTGTAAGAAAATAAACAGGGAGCAGATGGCACGGGGGGCCGGGGCTGCCCCCAGCCCCACGGGGCCCTCCCAGCCCTGCTGGGAAAACACCGCTGCCAGCGAGGCAAATGGATTCCAGACCCCGCATTAACGCCGACACATGTGGCCACCGGGACGCCACGGCCTGACCCCGCTGAACCCGCCGAAGCAGCTCCGTCCCGTCCTGCACACACCGGGAGCCCCCGGGGCTGCCTGGCCCCGCTCGCCCACTGCCCCAGGCGGCCCCCGAGCCGCCCCGGACGGTGATGTCCAGGACTGGCCCGTGGCTTCCAGCAGCCCCCAGGGTTTGGGGCACACCCAGGGCTGCAGCGGTGCCCCCGTGCCTGCCGAGCTCGGGGAGCTCTGCCCCGGCCGCCGCGGTGCGGTTAGTGCCGGGGCAGCAGCTTGCTCCTGGGTCTGAACCCAGGTGGAGGCAGGATCTGGTCGGGGGGGGGTCTGTCCCTGCCTGCAGTACAGGGAGACCCAGGCTGGAAACCAGGAGCATTTGGGGATCCCGCTGGGTCTGAGAGCAGCGAGCAGGGCTGAGCGAGCGATGCTGGGCCCTGGGCTGGCTAACGGCGCCTGGGTTTTGGGAAACCTTTTGAAGTGCATGGAACAGCTTGCCCTGGTGGGCGGACGGTGCCCTTCGGAGAGGGCAGTGCCTGAGCCCGCCGTGAGCGGGGCTGCGCCTGGCGGCAGCGGCTCCCGTTCCCGGCGGGTCCCGCGCTGGCGGCTGCGCTGGGGGCAGCACGCCCGCCGGGGCGCTACCTGCGGGGCCCAGCGCCGGCGGTCTGGAAGGCATTACACGCCTGTCGCGCGGGGAAGTCTGTCCCAGTTCCGGAGCCGGGACCCTCCCCAGCCAGCCCAGATTAGGAGGGAGAGAGTCCACAAAGCGCCTTTGTTCCTGCCCTGGAACGAATGGATTGGAGGCAGCCGAGATCGGCTGTCAGCCGGCGATACCGGAGACCTCGCAGGTCAGGCAGAGGGAAGGGGGACAGGTGGAGGGACGGACGGGCAGACAGATGTGGTTCGCACAAGCGCTCGCTCCTGCACCAGCCGGTGGGGTTGTGGCCCTGGCAGCGCCGGCTCGGAGACGGGGGAAACCCAGGCACAGGGCAGAGCCGGGAGAGCAGGGCAGCATCGCGCTGCTGCAGGCACCTGGGGAGGTGCTCGCTCTGCCAAGCACCTAAACCAGCGTCGCCCCCAGCTCAGCACCCAGAGCAGCCCCGGCACCTCCCTGCCCAGCGCCCCGGCTCTGCCCTGCTGGCTGCCGCTCAGCCCCGAGCCGCAGCTCAAGCCGACCCGCCTCGCGGCAGCCCCTCAGCCGCGGCGAGCTGCCCCGCCGCCTGCCCTGGCTCCCGGCCCGCGAGGCTGGGACCCGAGAGTGGTCTCGCAGGGTGCTCGCTGCCCTGGCACTGACATCCTGGCTGTTTGCCAGGGATGGAAACACGGAAGAGCAGATGCTGCAGCCGGTGGCTGTTTCCAGCTGGAAACCCCCCGCGAGGTGCGGGCACGGGGGAGAAGGGGCTGCAGGACCCGGCAGCCCCGGCTGGTCCCCGCACGTAGGGACGCAGCTCTGCCGAGCTCACAGCCACCTCCTGCAAATCTGGGGAGACGAGAGGTGAGCGGTGCGGGGGCAGAGCCGGGGGCCGCAGCTCAGGGCCTGGGATGAAACCAGTGCCTGCTGCGGGGCGCCCGTTTCAACGGGCAGCCGGGCTGGAGGCACTCCTGAGATCTGCCACGGCCGAAGGAGCTGCCACCTCGTCCCTCCCTCCCAGGCTTGAACAAGAGGAAGCTTTTTAGCACGCCACAATTCTTCAAAGAAATTTATGGCTCATGGGGGAGCCCGAGCCAGGGCCGTTTTCTCGGCGAGCGCTTGCAGGGCTTCCTCCCGGGCGGAGGGCAGCTTTGATGTGGCACATGCAGCCCTGCCATGCCGGAGCCTCCCTTTGGCCCCTCTGCCCGCAGAGCCCCTCCGTGCGGCAGCCCCCAGCCCACCCTGCCCTTCCTCCCGGCAGCTCCTGCGGAAACGCCTCGCTCACAGGCAGTGGCACCGGCCGGGGGGCTCGCTGCTGGCTACGAGACGTGCCCCATCCCGCAGGCAGCGCTGCCAGGTGCCGCTCAGATTGGGCACATGTCAAGTGCGACGGGAAACAGCCGGACCATTCCCCTGCCCTGCAGACCTGGCAGCCCAGGTGAGCCATGCCCTCCTCCCAAGCCCTCTCCCCAGCCTATCTCTACCCTGCCCAGGAGGATGGGATGTTTCCGAGGCGGAGCGTGGCTGAGGGGGCAGAGCGAGGACAGAAGTGTCCGGACGCGGTTCCTGTCCCAGTCCTGCTGCTGACTCACAGCGTGGTGGGGTGAGTCAGTGGCCTTTCCCCTCCCTGGACCAAGGTTCCTGGCTCAGAGGGATGCTGAGATGCCTGTGGGATGCTTGGGACTGTTTTTCCAGCCTACACTTGGGTGAAGATGTGGTGTTTGCAGAACTGTTAGCCACCCCAACATGGTGGGACATCCTGCAGCTGGGTCACGGCCCACCCTGACTTCAGCTGCATGCCAGAGGGGCCCGGCAGAGCCTCTGTCCCTTGGCAGAGCATCTGTGCCCTGCCTGCCTGCCCACAGCCGTCTGCTCTTGCTAGCGCCAGGCCTGCCTCGTGCCCTCGCTGTACTGTGCTGTTGCGTACCTGCTCCCCTGACCGCAGCCTCCCCCGACACCAGGCCCACAGCCACTGGAGTTGGACCGTTTTTATTCCAGGAGCAGCAGCGGGTGTCCGCAAAGCACCAGTTTGGAGACATCACCCATGCAGAAGGGGGCTGGGGGATGCCCGAGGATGGGAGACAGGAGGTTTTGGAGCAGGGTCCTCCTGGGCTGGGAACAGGGTGAGCCCCGAGCTGCAGGGAGAGACCTCGAGAGCGGCTCTGCCCCGTTTGTCTCAGCTCTGGCTCTGCCTGGGCCCAGTTCGGTTCTGCTTTGGCCTGGTTTGGCCCGGCCCCGGCCCGGTTCAGCCCTGCCCTGGTCCGGTTCAGCTCTGCCCCGGCCGGGTTCGGCTCTGCCCTGACCCGGTTCAGCCCGGCCCCGGCCCAGTTCGGCCCTGCCCCGGCCCGGTTCAGCCTGGCCCCAGCCCAGTTCGGCTCGGCCCCGGCCCGGTTCGGCTCGGCCCCGGCCCGGTTCAGCCCGGCCCCGGCCCGGTTCGGCCCTGCCCGGCGCGGCGCGGCCCCGTTCCCACGGCGGCGCCGAGGCGCCCGGAGCGGCGCGGCACGAGGGCGCCACCTGGCGGCCACGCCGCGCCGCACCGGGCAGCGCCGCACCGGGAGCCCTGCACCGGGAGCCCACACTGGGCAGCCCCGCACCGGGAGCCTCGCACCGGGAGCGCCGCACCGGGAGCCCACACTGGGCAGCCCCGCACCGGGAGCCCCGCACCGGGAGCGCCGCACCGGGAGCCCCGCACCGGCAGCGCCGCACCGGGAGCGCCGCACCGGGAGCGCCGCACCGGGCAGCGCCGCACCGGGCAGCCCACACCGGGCAGCACCACGCCAGGACGCACCGCGGGACCCCCCCTTCTCCCCGTGGGGACCCTGGGGCATGTGAGCCCAGGGCAGGGGCCCTGTCCCCATCCCCATCCCCACCAGAAGGGCATGGGCAGACCCCGGCACCAGAACCGTCCCAGAGGGACCCCAGGGCACGAGAGCCTGGGGACAGGGGGCCCTGTCACCATCCCAGCCGGAGGGGCACTGCCTCTGCATCTGCCCCAAAGCGCCCTGGAGACAGGCCCAGCTCAGCCCCCAGGAACCCCAGGGGGACCTGAGGCCATGTGAGCACAGGACCAGGGAGACTCCAGAGTTTGGCCTGGCTCAGCCCGTGGGGACCGTGGGGGGAACCAGCCCCGGGCGCAGGGAGCCGGCCGGGGCTGGGGCTGCGTGCGGCCGTGCAGGAGCCGCTGCGGAGCTGGCCCTGCTAGCGCAGGTCGGGCGTGGAGGAGCCCAGGTAGGTGCGGAGGTCGCTGAGGGTGGACGGGATGATCTTGGCAGGGATGGTCTCCCGGTTCAGCTCCTTGTGGGCCGCGTAGCGGTGGCATCCCCCAAAGGAGTAGAAGTAGTCCCCACCGTGGCTGCCCTTAATCCAGAGCACGTCGATGGGGGGCACCCGGTCCGGATCCTCCTGGGAAGGCAGAGAGGCCCAGGAGCAACGCAAACCCCGACAGCCCCCGACCCTGCCTGGGCCAGTGCTGCCGTGCTGCGAGCTTCCCCTAGCAGTGCCCCAGCGCCCCCAAGGTGGCGTGGAGGCCACCCCATGGTGGCGGGGGCTGTGGTTACCTGCAGGGTCTCCACCAGGCTCTGCACCTTGCCCGGCTCCAGCACCGAGGGGATGGGCCGGATGAGGACGTGCAGGGGCACGTTGTGCACGGCCGAGATGTGCTGCGTGTGGATGCTCCCGTCGCCGGCCTCGGCCATGGCTGCTGCCGCGAGCCGGCCGGGCCCTTCCGCCCTGCCGCGGGGCCTGGCCCGCCGCTCCGCCCCGAGCAGCGCGGCTCCCAGCCGGGCCCCCCTGCTTCCTCCTGGGCCCGCCATCGCCTGCGCCGGGGCCGGGCCCGGCAGTCGCCGCCCCGCGGTTTTGCACAGTCACAGTGAAGCAGCAGGACGGGCTGGGCCGGGTGCCCCGACCAGCTGGGCTGGTGCCGCCGCTGCTTGCTCCGGATGCCGGATGTGCTGCGTGCAATTGCAGCTGGGTGTCCTCAGCTGGGAGGGCTGGAGCAGGGCTGGGGCTGGGGGGGGGAAAGCTATGCCCAGCCACCTGAGCAAGGCACCCCTCCCCACGCAGCGGCTGCGGCCGCGGCTCAGCCCTGCCGTGGAGGAGCTGGGGCAGCGTGACGAGCCGGGGGGGTCCCCAGCTCCGGTGGAGCCGTGCGGCCGCACCCCCCGGGGCTCCTCTTCGGGGCGCCTGTGCCGCTGCATGAAGGTTTGCTGTGCGGGCAGCTCAGCTGAGGCCTCAGAGGTGGCTCCTCCGGGTGCTGGCGGTGCCTGGAGCCTCGCTGCTTCCCCACGCTGGAGCTGGCTCACCCAGAGCCATCTGGAGCCCTCCGCAAGGAAGGGGCAGCATTAGACAACCCCAAGATCTGAATGGTGAAGAAAGGGTATCACAGTAGCTGGGCAGTGACCACGACGCTGTTCATCCCTGAATTTTTTTAGATCATTGCACTGGACCGTTGTCCCAAATGGTGGAGAGACTCCAAGGAAGAACGAGGTCTCCTGCTCGTCCCCAGCTACTGCAACCAGGTCGCCCAGCAGCATGCAAGCACGCTCTGGCATGGGGACACACCGCTGCCGGGCTCCGTGCGAGCCTGCAGCCAAGCGGGAGGCTGCACCCTCGCAGCCAGCCCCCGGCACCGAAACCTTCCCCTTCTCCCCGAACCCCGGAGGGACCCAGGCTGGCCGCGTGCCGACACCTTGTGGGGGCTGGTCGGGGGCTCCTGGCAGTGGGAGCCTCGGGTGTGCAAATAGGCACAAATTCCAGGCCCAGCACTGATTTGGATGCATTTTTGCGGGCGAACAGCATCCTGCTGTTGTGATCAGTGACTCATCTGCCCTTTGTGAGAGCCGGGGAGACGGTGGCGTTCAGGAACGGGATTGCGAGACTTTGGGATTAGCCTGACTTTTTGCAGAATGAATCAAGCGATGCCTTGGCAGGTGAATTATTGTGCTCTCACCTGCCAGGACGTCTCCCAGCGAGGTGATGCCCGGGAGCACAGGGTCCAGCAAAGGGTTTGCTAATGAGCTGGAGGCTGAAAACAGTTTGCCTCCCATTTGGTCACCATTTGTGGAGCCTTTGCAGGGCACCTGGAATCACCGCGAGGGAGCGGGGTCCCTGCTGCGTGTCGCTCCCGGCCAGCAGGCCCGGTGCTTCGGCATGCGGGAACGAGTGCAAATGTGACAGGGGCTGCAACGAGAGTAGTAAAATCTGCTCGCCGAGCATTAACGCCTGGCACGGCCGAGGGGTTTCAGGAGGAGGTTTGAGCGTGTTGGAGCACTGCTGGGATCCCTGCTGGCCGCCTAGGCAGATTAGTGGCCACTCTCCTTTTGTCCACTCTCCAGTGGCATTTCCATGACTTATTTTGGGGCAGATGTTTTCTAAGGGATGCCCCGGAGCTGGGGCAGCCCCTTGGGTGTGAGTGCAGAGCATCTCGGGGCTTGGGGCATGCCTGCGGCTCGCTTCCCCGTCCGCCCCGTGCTCGCATGCCACCGCCCGCCGCCGTCGGTACAAATCTCCCGAGACAGGCGTCTTAGTGGCAGAAGTCCCTTTTATATCCCTGAATTGCATTACAAGTAATACTGCAGGTGGCCGCTTCTCAGTAGACTTGTCTCACTGTGATCTGTCAAATACAAAAACCTGGCAGGAAAAAATCAATCATGCACGGAAAATTATTGCTGTGGTATCTGCTATTTACAGTATAAACACGGAGCGGGGCTGCGGCTCGTGGCGTTCCCCTGCACGCAGACCCCGCGGGGCGCGGGCACGGCCTGCGCGGCAGCCATGTGCCCGGGAAGCGCCCGGCGCCTGCCTGCCCTCCGCGGTCCGCCTGGGCGCCGGAGCGGGCACGGAGCAAAGTGCGCAGACGACGGCAAGTGTAAAAGCGGGCGTGGGAAATGCCGCGCTCCTCGCGGCGGGGTTTGCACAGCCGGGGTGATGCTCTTCCCCGCGTGTCGTGGATGCGCACGCAGAGCAGCGAGCGGGGAGCATCATGGCCCGGGGTGCGCGGCGGCGTCAAGCCGCACGGGAGCCCGCGGACGCGGCAGAGCACGGGGAGCGCGCGGGTGCCAGCGAGGTGGGGAGGAAGACTGCAGGGAGGAAGACTGCAGGGAAGAAGGCGGTGTGGCGAGGTCGGCGCGCGCAGCATGCACGGCGACGGGACTGGCACGGGGTGACGCGCGCCGCGGCGGCTCGCGGTCCGAGGTAGGAGGAGGAGGCGCTGGGCGGCCCCGCTGGCGGACGCGGTGCGCGCGGGGCCGCGGCGCAGGGGCAGGCGAGGTGCTCTCCGCCGGGAGGTTGCATAGAACCGCTGCTGCGTTCCCTGCCCAGGCCGGCCCCGGGGCGGGGGGAGGAAGAGGACTCTGCAGCAGCGAGGAAGACGAAGGAGAACAGCTTTGCCTTTGCTTGAGGTTTGTGGAGCGCGGAGCCGGGGCTGCTCGGTGCAGCCAGCCTGGCGTGCTCACGCCCTCGCCCCTCCAGCCCCCGGCGGCGCGGCGCAGCCCTGGCCGGGTCCCGTCCCTGTCCCCGCAGTGGCGGCCTGGGCTCGGCAGCTCTGCTGCGGCTCTGCCGCCTCCTGCCAGGCCCCGCGAGCCGTGCAAAAGGGCAGCGGGTGCTGGTGTGGCCCAGCCGCCCTTGGCAAATAAATAGTGAAAAGCTTAAATTATAAATAATATAAATAAGAACATATAAATAGACTCACCCGGACGTTGCAGCAACATGGCCCCCTCCCCCTGCGTGGCCGGCTGGGAGGGGGCGACGGCCCCGTCCGTGGCCCCGGGGCCGCAGCGCGGGCTGCAGGCGGCACCTCCGGCTGCGGAGGAGGCCGAGCAACGTCCCCGGCCGGGGGTGCAGGGGTGCGGGCTTGGGCGAGGGTCCCACCTGGGGCGCCCTGGGGGCCGCGTGGGCCGGCGGGTGCCCGCGGTGGGGCGGACGGTGCCGGGCGCCCGGCCGAGGCGGGGAGCTCGCCGGGACCGTGTCCCGCGGCGGCGGGGACGTGCCGCTCTCTGGGAGCCCCACGGGAGACCCCGGCTCCCCCCGGCTTTCGTGCGGCGGGGGCGGCGGGCCGCGAGGACCCCCCATGGCCGGGGGGGGCCGAGGGAGCGCGGCGCTTTGCTCTCTGCCCTGGGGGCAGGACGGGCTGGGGGTGTCCGCGCCAGGCGCGCCATCCCGACGCCGTCGCCTTGCCGCCTCCTCAGCCCTGTCGTCCCGCCGGGTTTCCAACGAGGCGAGCTCCTTGCTCGCGGAGGGAGCGGGCGAGCATCTTTTCTTCCCCCGGCGGTTCCCAGGAAGAGAAGCAGCAGCTCTAAATAAATAATAGTAATAAATTAAATAAATATGGGTGGAACGTCGCGAGCGGAGGGGAGGAAGGTCTGTCCGGGGTCCGGGCGAGGTTCCCGGAGCGAGTCTCCCGCGGAGAAAGCTGCCGGGCTGCGGCGGCACCCAGGAGCGCGTGGGGCTGGCTCCCGCCGCGGGGCCCCTTCTCGCCCCAAACCCCCGGGGGGGGCGCGGGGGCAGCCTTCCCCCGGGGCCGGGGCAAGGCAGGGGGAGAGTGCAGGGCTCCCTGGGGCCGGGGCCGGGGTGCTAGTTGCCCATTGCACAGCTGTGTTCGGAGCCCTTGAAGCAGGCGGACTCGTAGTGCTTGTTGAGGTACGACTTGAGGGCGAAGGTCTTCTCGCACTGCTTGCACTTGTAGTGCTTGAAGGCGGAGTGGGTCTGCATGTGGGCGCGCAGGTTGGAGCGGTCGGCGAAGGCCTTGCCGCAGTGCGAGCAGCCGAAGGGCTTCTCGCCCGTGTGCGAGCGCATGTGGCCCTGCAGCAGCCAGGGCCGGCTGAAGGCCTTGCCGCACACGTCGCACTTGTGCTTGAGGTTGTGGGTGAGGACGTGCATGGCCAGGGCGGGCATGGAGACGTAGGCTTTGCCGCAGGTGGGGCATTTCCTGGCCATCTTGCTGTCCAGGCTGCGGTGGGTCTGCTTGTGCCGGCTGAGGTTGGAGGAGGTGGCGTAGGTCTTGCCGCACTCGGGGCAGGAGTGGCGGTGGCTGCCGCGGCGCTGGCTCTCGCTGCGCCGCCGCGACCGCCCGTCTGTGATGAAGAAGGCATCCATGGAGTAGCTGTCCGTCACCGCCGCCTCGCCGTGGAAGTAGCGGGCCGAGAAGCTGGACTGGGGGCTCTCGGGGTCACTGTACTCCTCGTGGGCCGGCGCGTACGCCGGGTCGGCCGGCGGCAGCGGGAGGCCCTGCTTCTTGTCGGCGTCGTAGCCGGTGGGCGCCAGGCAGTGCGGGATGTACCCTGCGGGGACGACACAGCGCGGTCACCGTCCCCAGCGCCGGGCCTGACCCCGAGGCCGGTGCCAGCGCTGGGGGTGTAAAACCCGAGTGGGTTTTGGATGGAGGAACGCCGTCAGCCAAAAACGCTGCTTTCCTCATGCCTGATGGGGGATGCAGGAGCGGGGCCAAGCCCCACGCGGTGCCCTGTCCCTGCGGTGCCCTGTCCCTGCTCAGCCCCGGGCTGCGAGACGCCCAGCTGCGGCTGCCCAGGGGAGCCCCTCCGTGCCCGGCCGCGGGCAGCCCCCGGGGGCCGTTAGCTGCCGGCAGCTGTCCCTGCCGCAGCGCTGCTAATGAGCTGCGGGCTCTGGGAGCCTGCGGAAAACCGTGCGCTCCCACGGGGCGGCCCCGCTGCAAGCTGGGGCGCAGGTCGGTCTCGTGGCCCGGCTGCAGGTCGGCAGCTCTCAAGCTGTCGCGGAGCAGGCGCCGCGGGGGATCCCCCCGCCCGCGCTCCCGGCGTGCGAAGGTCACCGCGACGCGTGGGCCGGGCACGGGGGGAGCGATGCAGCCTTCTGCCCGCCTGGCGATGCGCGCTGCTGACGGCGCGCTGTGACACCGCCGTGCTCCGGGCAGCCCGGACCATCTCCCTGCATTTTGCATGCTGGTCCTTGCTAGCTGCTTCAGAGGACGTTTCTCCACCATTTGTGACAGCGTGGGCTGTCAGGGGCCGCG
This sequence comes from Struthio camelus, assembly GCF_040807025.1. Classification (NCBI taxonomy): domain Eukaryota; kingdom Metazoa; phylum Chordata; class Aves; order Struthioniformes; family Struthionidae; genus Struthio; species Struthio camelus. The sequence goes on along the minus strand of NC_090959.1, from coordinate 18,362,088 downwards.
GCTGAATGCGTTCGGGCGGGCTGCACTCAGCCAGGCTCGCTGCGGCCCCAGGCGTGCCTGCCCGCAGGTCAGAGTGGGCACTCCACCCATCTGGGACCATGCAACCCTCCCCCCTCCAAAATGCAGGTTCCTGCTCTGCAGGACCCCCGGGTGGGCTCCCTGCCAGGGCGAGCTGCAGCTGGGGCAGCCGCGGTTTGTTCCCCTGAGGCTGGGGACCGGCACGCCATGGTGGGGAGCGGGGCCGGCGAGGCCGTGGCAGAGCCATGCCCCCCCGCGCGGCTCCCCGCGCCGTGCTGACAGCGTGGTCACACGGGCTGTGCAAAAAGCGCTCTGCTCAGCAATTTCTCACGCTGCCTCCGAGCATGCAGCAAGGTTATTTCCAGGAGAGCAGCGTCGGCAGCTTCTGCCCAGCTGCAGCATATCCCTCCCCCACCAGCATGTTGCTGCCGACCAGGCAGGGGGTGCAAAGCCGGAGCCCCCCACCCAAGCCCAGCCGGTCTCTTCCCCCTGCCCGTGGGTGGAGAAAGTCGCTTTGCTGGAGAGCAGCAAGCATGGAGCAGGAGGGACAAGGAAAGCGGCGGTCAGGCTCCCCTGGTTTGTGGGTGGCTGGATCAGGCCCCTACCTGCATCCAGCCCAGCCTTGGGCTCCCTGAGCAGCCAGGACCGGCCAGGCCGTGGCCTGCGACAGACCCCTCCAGCCCCCGCTTCCAGGGCAGGCGCCCGGGCCGCCCCGTCGGGGGTCTCTGTCCAGCCCGGATGGCTCCCAGAGCCTGCCCCAGCGTCACCTCGCAGGACAGGGCTCCGGGCACCCTGGCCGCCTCCAACCCAGCCCTGTGCATCTCTCTGGCCGGGGTGCGGGGAGGGGGGCTGCTCCTTCCCACTGCCCTTCCCAGCTCCGAATGGCTCTTCCCTGCGCTCCGGGGAGCGCCAGCCCCCGCGGAGCTCTTGGAGGGGCTTCGGGCACTGCTGCGAACAATGAAACCCGCAGGCACAGCGAGGCTCCTGCTGCCTGCCTCCATCCCCTGCCACCACCTCCCGGCTCCAGGGAGCCTGGTGGCTTTGTGTCCCCCCAGGAACTTGTCCTGGGTGGGAGCCGACCTCGCCACCAGTGGGATGGGGAACCGGGGTCCGGCTGTGGCTGAGGCCCCTTGCTCCTGCGCCCGCTCCTGGGCTGCGGGTGCTGCGGGCACGATGTTTCCCCAAGGACTAACTTCGGCAGCGGCCGGTGGCCCCTCAGGGGGACAAGGCGTGCGGGGAGAAGCCCCCGGGCTCCCACGCGCGCAGCCGCCCCGGCTGCGGGACACAAAGACGGTGACCCCCCCGGCCGCCTCCGTCGCCCCGAGCCTGCCCCGGGCACGGTGTCCCTGGGCTCCCCCTGTCCCCCCACCCCGGGCTCCGCAGCCCCCCGGAGCCCCCGCCGGGCGCACACAATAGCGCGGGCGGGGCGGGGGGCGCAGCCGGGCCGGCAGAGGGGCGCCCGCCGCCCCGCACTCACCATCGCCGGCGGCGGGGCCGGGCAGCGCGTAGGGGGGCTCCAGGGGGGCGTAGCTGGGCGCGGGGACCCCGGCGTCCGGGAAGGCGTCCGCCTTGATCTTCTTCACCAGGAAGGAGCGGGGCATGGCGGGGCCGGGCCGGCGCTTTCAGCACCGGACAGCTCCGGCACCGGCACCGGCACCGCGAGGGGCCCCGGCCCCGGCCCCGGCCCCGGCCCCGGGCTGCTGCTGGCCGCCGTGCGCCGCCGGGCACCGGCTGTGCGGGCGGCGAGGCGCGGGGAGCCGAGTGCGAGGGGCGGGGAGGGAGGCAGGCGGCGAGGAGGAGGAGGAGGAGGAGAGCAGGAGGTGGAGGAGGAGGAGGGGGAGGAAGGCAGGCGGCCGGGGGGAGGGGGTCGCTCCGCCCGGCGGCGCCCGGAGACCCCCCGGTGCCGCCGGAGCCCCCCGAGCCACCACCGGCAGCGCCGAGCGCCCGGGGCAGCGCCGACAGCGCGGGGTCACGGCCCCCCGTGTCCCAGCCCGGCGATGGGGACCAGCGGTGACACGGGCCGCCGGGGCCCGCTGCCTCCCTCTGCCTTTGTCTCCTGCTACCGGCAGGCAGGGCCTGGGAAGGCCGGGGCTGGGAGTCCTTGTCCCCATCCCTGTCCCTGGTCCCTGTCTCCATCTCTGTCCCCTGCCCACATCCCTGTGTCCTGTCCCTCTCCACTGTCCCCATCCCTGTTCCCTATCTCCACTTCTGTGCCCTTCTGTGCCCTCTTCCCTGTCCCCATGTTCCCTTCCAACCCTGTTCCCTGACCCTATCCCTGTCCCCATCCCAGCTCTGTCCTGTCACTGTCCCTGTCCACTGTCCCTTTCTCTATCCCCATGCCTGCTCCCTGCCCCTACGTCTGTTTTCCCTGTCCCCATCTCTGTTCATTGTCCCTTTTCCCATGTCCCTGTCCCCATCCCTGTCCCAGGGGAAGCGCCGTGACCTTCACTGCCCACAACAATAGCCGGGCTCGTGGCGGTGCATTGTTCCCTGCCGGAGCCCCCGCTCCCCCCGCCTCCTCCCGCCGGCGCTGAGCACACGCTGCAGCCTGGCGCTGCAGTCCTCCTGGGCCCAGCTGTGGGGCAGGATGAGGCCCTGGCCCTGATGAGCACTGTGGGAGGGCTCTGACCCCTGAGTTGGCTCCCCGGGGACGTGGCTGGCTGCAGGCTGGAAGAGCCCTGCCGCTGCCATCCTGCTGGGAGCCCCCCCGAGGTGCTGTGCTCAGGGGATGCCCATAGAGTGCGGGGGGCTCCGGGAGCGGGGCAAAGGGTCTGGGCTGCTCTCATCCCCCCAGCTCCTTGTTCTGGCAGCCAGGCCCTGGGCTCTGAGCCATGGCCCTGCCACCGCACTGGGGACCCCAGCCAGCCCTGTCTTGCTTTGCAATCCTGCCTTCAAAGCCAGTGCTCCCCCCCCAGCCCATTATATTAGCAGCCGCCTCCTCCCCAGAGGGCCCTGCCCGCCCGCCGAGGCGGCTGCTGAGCGCCTGAGGAAGGACCGTGCTCTTCCCTGAGCCTTGCATTACGCCGAGTGCATTGCAGCACTTAACTAATAATAGTTCATGATATATCACCGGCAGCAGAGCGCTGGCACAGCCAGCGCGAGGGGAGCGGGGCGCCCGCTCCGGGCCCTGCTAAGGGAAACCCTCGGCCTGGGGATACCCCGACCCTTCAGCCGGACACGGAGCATCGGCCGCAGGAGCAGGCGGCTGGCTGAGAGTGGCCGCCCTCTGCGTGCCGGAGGCCACCAGGCCTGTCCTCTGCCCTGGGCTTGCTCCCTGCCGGCCCTGGCCCTGCTGCAGGACATTGGCACTGGTCTGGGTGCACCGAGGGCTGCGAGACTCTCCAGCAGGGGCGGCTGGGGCCCGGCATGTCCCGTCCCCGGCAGGGCTGCCCCGGAGCTGGGGGGTCAGAGCTGCCGCTGGCCTGGGCTGGGGGCTCATCCCCTCACCTGCCCCCAGCCCTCCGCCTGCAATGACGAGTCCCATCTGGCCCTGCAACCAGGTCCTGATGCCGGGGCTCTGCCAAGTCCAAGGTCACCCCGGCCCGGAGGGTGCGCGGCCCCGGGACCGTCCCCTCCCGGAGCTGCGGATGCCCCGGCTGTCCCCGCTGCGTGCACGGGCAGCCGGGCGCTCCCGGCCCTCTGCTCCCTTATTTATTTATACGTGTGTGTGCAATTTCTTTCCTTGAAGGCACGTTAGCAGAATAGACGATTACTTACGCCCTAGTTGGGCCGGGCTTGCCTGCCTGCCCACTGCCCTGTGATTTTTTTCTCTCTCCAGGCTGTGGTGTAATAAGGGAGGTAATTAAGTGTAAAAGACAGGGGGAGGGGGAGGGAGGGCTGGGGAGAGGGGGAATGGGAGCTCGGCTCCTTTCAGAGGCAGGGGACTGAGATAATGTATGTTAATAACCTGCAATCAGTCCTGCGGAGCTGTGCTAATATTGCTGACTGCAGCGAGGCTGGGCCCCCCCAAACCTGCCCCCGCCGCGCGCAGGAGAGGGAGGGGAGCGCCGGAGAAGAAAGGCCCAGCCTTTCTCCTGGAGTACGACTGGGTGACGGCTAAATTCGTGCCTTTCTGAGCAGCTGTATGGAAATAATTCCCCTCTCGCACGGCTTGAATGCGATTGTTCCCCATGTGCCGGCTCCGGAGCAGGCGGAGGGGGGCAGGCACTGGATGGGAGAGGGGGGCTGCGGTGCCGTGCTGGGGTGCAGGGACCCTGCACCCAGGTGGGCGCCTGGCACCGTGGGACCCCTTCCACAGCCAGCACCCGGCACCGGCGAGACCCAAGGACTCGCGGCCTTGGGGGTCAGGGCTGGGAAGGAGCTCGGGGTGCAGAAGGGCTGGGAGTGGGGAGACCTGCTGCATCCCGGGGTCCCTCCGCAAGAGCCGTGGGGCACATCCAGCTCCCCGCTGACGGGGACGAGCCGAGCTGCTGCTCGGTGCTCCCTGCACCGCCGGCCGCCCCTCTTCCCGCATCTCCATCCCGCTCGTGGGCTCCGCAGATCCAGAAGGACGGGCGGTGCTGGCCGGGCCGGGCCGGGGGCTGCCTGCAGGCGCAGAGCTTGCTGCCCCGCTGCTGCCCCTCTGCGCGGGAGCCCCGCGAGCGCGGGGCGCAGGGCCGGGGCTGCCGGGCGGCGCTGCCCCCCGGGCAGCCCGGCACGCTGCCGGAGCGCTGCTGGCCCGGTGCGGCGCGTGGCCGGGATGACTCATTGCTTCCTGCAGCAGCTCCTGGGCTTTTTTTCCCCCTCGTGGCAAACCTGAGCGGAGCTGCAGTTTTGGCCCCGGCTCCCAGGTCTCAGCTGTGAGGCTGGAGACGGTCCGGCTGTGGCCGGCCAGCCTGCGGCTCGTCCCCGTGCTGCACAGGGCCGCAGCGAGGACGGAGGGCCGGGACCCCCGCGCTAGCCGGGCCGGCTCGGGACCTGCTCTGCCCTCCCGGCGCCTGGCTGCCCAGAGCGCTGGAGCCGGCACGCACCAGCCTGCGCTTGCACCAGCTCCCGCTGCTGCTGGGGCCGGCGCCGCACCGGGGCCTGGGGGGCTGCCAGCACCCGCTGCCCGCCTGCCGGCGCTGCGAGGCTGCCGGCGCCAGCAGGGATGGGGGGTCCAGGCCGCAGCGAGCAGAGGGTGCAGCGGGTGACCGGCTCGCGGCCGGCGGGAGGCCTGGCCGGGGCTGAGCGGGCCGGTGGCGCGGGGAGGCGGGGGGCTGCCGATGATTAGCTATTCCGGCCGCGTCCTTCCCGCAGGCGGCCGGGATGCAGTTGGAGCCCCCGAAGTGGCTCGAATCTGCGTCTTTAAGGTACAACAAGGGCCTGTCTGGCAGCTCGCAGCCGCTGCGCGCTCCCGGGGGGGAAGCAGATTGCGAGACAAAGAGCCAGGGACAAAGGCACGGCTGCCTCGTGCCCCGGGGACGGGGTGCAGGCGCGTGCGGCCCCGGCCGGTGCTGCGGGGCGGCCGCCCCCAGCTAGCCCCCGTGGTGCCCGCCGTGGTCCCCACCACCAGCAGCCCGGCATCGTCGCACCGGGCGCGCTCGGGACACCGGGTGGCACAGCCCTGGCAGCCGGCTCCGCGCGCGGCCGCCTCGCCGCCCTGCCTGCCACCTCTGGTCCCGGCAGAGCAGGGGGTGCCGCGGCCCCGGGGCCGCCCCGTGGGGCTCACCCCCACGAGGGTTTGCAGGGTGGAAACCGAGCACAGAGCCGGGCTGGAGGCGGGGGGACGGGGCACAGGGCTGCAGGGAGCAGAAAACCCTGGGCAAGTCGCCCCTGCCCCACTGTGCCTCAGTTTCCCACCTGCTTCCAGGGCCTTTCCCCCACGACTTTCCCCATGCAACTTGGCCAGCCCTGGCTCCAAGCCCCCAGACCCCCGGTCCGTCTGCCCCACAGCAATGCCGGGGCAGGGTTGGCACAGGCACTGGCACAGCCCTGCTCCAGCCGCCTTTGTCTCTCCTCCCTGCACCGGGCTGCAAACTGCCGCGGGCCTGGGGCGGCTGCCGTCCTCCCCGACAGCACGGGCAGGCCAGCGGGACTGGGGCCCCTGGGCGGCTGCTGGGGTGGTGCTGCCTGCAGGGTCTTGGGCAGGGGCCATGGGCACAGCAGCTGGGCGGAGAGGGGCGAGCCGGGACCCTAGCCTGGCCCGATGGTGCTTGCAGAATTTGCAAGAAGGGGGGACAGGAGGGGGCCTGTGCCCTGCTGCAGCTGGGGGCTGCTCCTGGCTGCAGGGGGCACCGGGGTCTGGGGGACTGGGGTAACCCCAGGTTCGATCACCTCTCCGGCTGGCAGCGAGCAAGACTGAGTTACCCCCGCCCACGTAGACCTGCTCGAGCTGGGGATGTCCTTATGGGCGCACAGAGAGAGGGGGTGCCGGGCACCCTGGGGCACCCAGCGAAGGCTCTGCCCGGGCAAGAGCTGAGCCCTGGCAATGCTGCTGGCTGGGTCCCCCCTGCTCCTGGGGTGGGCTCAGCAACACCTTGGCATGCTGGGGGGACGCAGGACCCACCGAGGCAGCAGCTCTGCTTCCCACCCCCGGTCCCTGCTCTGCCGCGCACCGGGGCAGCAGATGTGCAGGGGATCCTGCGGGCGCAGCCCGGCCGGTGCCCGCGCCACGGAGGGAGGACGGCGCTGGGAAGGCGCTGTGCCCAGCCCCTCACCTGCCTCGCGATGGCGCTGGGGCTGGGGAGGGGGGGGGCTGCGATTCACCCTGCCCGGGTGAGGGGCTGCCACGCTCCTCATCTGCTAAGTGGGTCAGGCCCACGGTGGCGCTCCCCTCCCCGGCGGCCGTGATTGATGAGCTGAAGCTGGCAGCTGGCACCCTGCTCCTCCCCGGCCCCGGCGGAGCTGGGGTGCTCTGGGCCGGGGCACCGGGGCGGGCAGCTGCACAGCGGAGGATGCTGGTGCAGCCGCGGGGAGGGGGGCAAGGCGCATCTCCCCCCGCTGCACCACTGCGAGCAGCCGGCCTGGCCCAGGGCTCGGGGCTGCCCCGCACCCCCGCCCGGCCCCTCGGGCCGTCACGCAGGCAGCCCCCCAGCCCACGGAGCGGCCGTCAGCACCCCTCCTACCTGCATCCCCCTCTCGCACCGCGCTGGGACCGCTCCTCATTTGCACTGCCACCCGCCAGCCCGGGGCCCAGGGACGCTGCCCCCCCGCAGCCGCCTTCCCGGCCGGCCGCTCTAGGGGCAGGCGCAGCCAGCGCTGGGGGGACCGATGCAGCTGCGAGTGCGTGGGGGGCAGAAGGGAAGACTGTTGCATCCCCCCCGCAGGGCTGCCCCAGCACCGGGTGCCAGGCGGACGTACGGCGCTGGACAGACGGGGGGCGAGGAGGGCTAGGGCCCTCGGAGCAGAGCGTGCCAGGGTGGTGGGCAAAGGGGCTGCCGGGCCGTGCAGGAAAGCAGGCACCTTCCCTGCCAACCTGGGCAGTGGGGACCGGGCAGGGCGGTGGGGAGGGGGCAGCAGGCCAAAGCGGGGAGCAAACGCCTTCTATTTGTTCGCGTGCGACAGGGACGTCCCGTTCCCGGGGCGCCGGGCGAGCGCGGGAGCAGGGAGCCGCCGGTGGGCATAGAGCACGCGGGGTCAGGCAGAGCCCGGGATGACCCCGAGAGCTGTCCCGCTCCCCGCCACCCAGATGGGCAGATGCGACCCTCTGTCCCCGGGCACTTCGCTCCCCGGGTGCCGCGCAGGCGCCGTCGGGCTCCGCAGCCCCCGTTTGCTCCGGCAGGTCCTGGTGGACGCAGCTGCGCTCCGGCTGCCGCGGGCAGCGGGGCCCCGCCGGGCGCCCGGCCCCGCTCACGCCGGGCACTGCAGGCTGCAGTAGTCGGCGGATTTGAAGAAGCCGTAAACGTTGACGAGGGGGAACATGAGAACGGCCCCGAGGAGGGAGCCCAGCTGCTCCATGGCCCCGTACCACACCAGCGCGCTGTGGCTGCGGCTCCGCAGGATCACCCCGGCCATCACCTTCACGTAGGAGAGCGTCCCGGTGAAGAGCACCCAGGAGAGCACCTGGGTACAGGAGGAGAGCGGTCAGCGGGGCAGGGGACAATGCGGCGATGCCAGAGCACAGCGACGGCCCCACAGACTGTCCCCGGGTGAGAGGGAGCACCACAACTTACAATGATGGCGTCACCCCACTGGGACTGCTGCAGGAGAGGGCAGGGGCTCATCACCGCGATGGCCATGTTGTAGGCACCAAAGCCCGTCCCCGCCACCGTGAGGGTGCCCAGCAGGGCCAAGGACCTGCAAGGGACACACCGGTGATGCAGGGAGCGCTGCCAGCCCGGCCCCATCACCCAGCACGGCCACTCGCCGCAGCGGGAGAGGCCAGATCCACGTCACAGGCAGTGGGTCCGGTCTTTCCAGTTGGGTGAGCTGTGTGCTGACCCCATCCTCCTATCTTGGTCATCTCTGCTTGCCCAGCAGAAGGCCGATGGTTTGCTGACCCCGTTGGTCTGGGGACCCCCGAGGACTTCAACCCACTTGGCTTCTCCCCCTGGCCACCCCCATTGGGCTGCGCTTGGGGCAGAACCAGCCTGGAAATGCCCTGTGCTGTCGTGGGGGCCAGACCCCCGGGGACCCTGCGACCCACCTGCTGGGCAGGAACATGGCAATGATGCAGGCGAGGGGGTTCGCCATGGAGCTGAGCGTGGCAGAGAGGTGGTAGGCCGTGCTGCCGTAGGGCAGGCAGGAGTAGGACTGCACGGACGGCAGGACCCCGTTCGTCAGAGAGCTCACCCAGACTATGAGGAAGTAGATGAAGGCAAGCTTGGCCAGAGAGTAGGAGATCTTCTCTGGCCGGGCCTCCCCAGGCTGCTTGATTTCCTCCGGGCATGGGCAGACTTCTCTACACCTGGAGCCAGCTCCGTCCTCGGGAGCCTGATCACATGAGCTCAGAATGATGCTGCCGGGAAACAAGTGCTGCTGCGAGAGCTCCCACATCTTGGGCTGCCTGCTGAGAAGGAAGAAGGCCACCAAGCAGGCCAGCATCATTACAGTCATGAGGAGGAAGAAGACGAGGGTGGAGAAGTTGGCTGGGAGGTAGCGGGTCTCCATTTGGAAGACACTGCCCTCCGTAGTTTCATTGCCAGAGGTGATGTTGACCACATGGGTGACGTTGACACAGTTGGAAATGCCAGAGCCCTGGCCCAGTGCGATGAGAGAAGGAATCAGCCCACTGAGCCCTTCACCTATGAAGAAGCTGGTCAGATACTGGGGTTGCAGCTGCATCATGAAGGGCAGGAAGGTGACGGAGGAGGTGCAGTCCACAAGGGACAGGAAGAAGGTGAGGACCAGGAACGCGGTGCTGTGGGGCACCCCAGCAATGGGAGATGTGTAACTCCACAGGAAGGCCAGGAGCAGACAGGCCAGGACACCCGTGGACACGATCACGTAGATAACAGCCACCTCCTTGAGCAAGCCGGGCCTGAAGCGGTGCATGAGGGTGACAAAGAGCGGCCCCACATTGGCCATCTGGATGATGATGGTGATGTAGGAGGGCAGGTCCCATTGCTCAGGCAGCACCGTCACCAGCAGCGGGAGCTCGACCCACAGCCCGTTGATGGCAACCCAGGAGCCTGTGCCGAAGATGCAGGCCAGCAGGTGGGTGAGCAGTGCCATGGCTCACGGCCGGGCGCCGTGCTGCAGAGGAGAGCGGGAGAGAAGCTTGGCTCAGCGACAGGGTGGCTCTGCTCTGGGCACAGCTCGGCCCCCCACAACCAGCCAGGCCCTATTCCCGGCCTCCTGTGAACGCAGCCTGTGCTTCCCCTCCCGCATCTTCTCTCTGAAATGCCGTGTGGGTGCAGGACGTGCTGGCACCTGGTGGTGCCCCTGCCAGGATCCCGCGTCCCCGTGGCATCGGGAGCTGGTGCCGCCTGGCTGGGTGCTGCACGTGTCCGGCTGCGGCTGAGGGACGGGAGGATGAGCCTTACGGAGGGGATCGAAGCACGGGATGGGAACAGAGGTTCTCCTAGCCCAGCAGCCCGACCGTCTCATGGCGAACGCCCTGGGCGGGCGCAGCGGAGCCTTCCCTGCTCCCCGGCAACCAACAGCTCGGGGCCTTCCCGCGCTGGGCATGGTGCAGGGTCTGCCCCGTGCCAGCCCTGTCCTACCCCCCTGTCCTCAGCCAGCTGGGGCTCAGCAGCACCAGAGGTGGAGCCTGGCCCGGCCAAGACCTGCCGGCGCGCTGCAGTGCCCCGGCTGGCGGCCCGGCGCAGCCCAGCACGGGCGTGCAGGGCTCTCACCTGGGCGCAGAGGGGCCTGGGCAGCCGCTCCGCTCTCCTGGGGGTTGAAGCCTTGCACCTCGCACAGCAACCACGGGGCAGGGGAAGCAGCTCCCAGCTCCTTCCTGTGCAATCCCAGCAGGCTCTGGCGCCCGCGGGAAGAAGGGCCCCGGCAGCCCCACCTGGAAACCAGCGCCTGCTCATACCAGGGAGCTGAGTCAGCCACCTCCTCCTCCGCCGCCGGATCCCCTGCCCGCCCCGGCCACCGGCTCCCTTCGCCCTGCCACGCTGGTGGTGAGGCCGGCTCCCACCTCGCCCTGGCTCCCGTGCCTGCTCCCCCCGGCCCCAGCCCTGCTCCCGAATATGGGGTACCTGCGCAGCATCTCCCACGCGGGAACTCACCGCGCTTTCGGGAACCGATGGCCCCACGCAGGCGGGAGCGCGTCCCCGGTGCTGGAGCGTCTCGGAGCGGGCACAACAGGGCGGCCCCGGCCCCAGCCCGCTCCTCACCCCGACCCGGCTGGCGGGCAGTCCCCCCGTCTCGCGGCGGCCGGGGACGGCCGAGCGGGGCGCTGCGCTCTCCCCCGTGTGCTCAGGAGCAAACTCCAAGGTCACCTTTCCGGAAGCCCATCCTGGGTGGGGAGATGCCGGCAGGTCTCCAGAGCGCTGCACATCGAGCGGGCATGGTCAGCTGCAGGTGCAGGGGCCGATGAGACAGAAGAACAGAGGAAACCTGCTGCCCTAAGGGCTGCAGAGGGCACAGGGGAGAGGGACCAGCTCCGGTCCCGGCTGTCCCCCCGCAGGGCAGGGGCTGGGGCCACCCCAGCCCAGGGGGTGGCTGGAGGGGCTCTGGGGCTCAGGGACCCCCCCTGCCTCCGATCTCCCCTCCGCGTGCTCACGGGCCGCAGGATATTGCCAGCTCAGCCCATGTCCCCAGGTTGGTGAGGGACCCGCTGGCAGTGCCCCGCTCACCTGTCTCCGCCAGAGACCCCGGCTCGGCCGCGGGCAGCCGCCCCCCGGCCGCCGACTCAGGCCTCCCCGAGGGCCAGCCTGGGTCCCGCTGGCCGGGCTCCTGCTGTGCCACCTCCTGCCCTCTCCCGGCAGCCCCGGGGCCGGCTCAGCCCCTCGCCCGCTCCCGCCCCTGGGGGCTGCTGCCCCCCGCGCGTCCCCACTTACCGCCGGGGTGAGGGCCAGCCCTGCGCTCGCGCAGCGGGGCACACTCGGCCGAACTGCCGCTGGCCCGGCGCACCCCGGCTTGGCTGGGTGCCGGGGGTTCTCCTTGGCTGCTCCGTGTACTTTGCACTTGTCCCTGCTGAACTGCGTCCCACCTATTTCGGGCTGCAGCGTGCAGGTGCATATATCACCGGGCTTTGGCGCCTGCTACTGCTGCTGGGGATCCCGGCAGGGCGAGGGCTGCCCGGGGTCCCACGGGCAGCACCGAGCCGGGCTGCGGCATGGCCTTTCCCCGGCACGCATCGCCTGCGGATGCTCCTCGGGCGCGGGCTGCCGTGTGCCGCGCACCTCGGTACCCCGCCGGCCCTGCTCGGCCCGTGCCGGCGGCTCGTGGTGCCGCAGGGTGCTCAGCCGGGGCGGGTGCTGGCTGTGGGACTGCGGCACGGCCCGGGAGCCAGCACGGCTGAGCGGGGGCCGGGGGGGCCTGGGCACGGCAGAGCCTGCGCTCCCCGTGCTGCACGGCTGCTCCTTCCCAGCACCCGCCTTGCCGGGACACCCGGCACGGGCTCTTCCCCCAGCACCCACAGGGTGTCGCTGGGAGAGCGGTTTGCAAGGCGCTCCGCAAGGAGCAGGGGCTGCCCATGCAAGGGACCGGCTGCCCGCGGCCCTGCTGCGCCGGTGCCCTGCCGGGTGCCTGGCCAGGCCTGCACCCCTCCCGCGTCCCTGCTCAGCGGGGATGCCCCCGCGGCGAGGCGCCGGCCCCACGCTCTCGGCCGGTGCGGGGGGGCCGGCGACCGTCCTGCGTGTGGTTCGGCAGCGCAAGGGGGCCGCGGGGCCGGCGGCCAGGCCCCTTCCCAGCCTAAGCGGCGGCGGCGCGGGGGGGTGCACCGTGGGGGCGACAGGCGCCGAGCCGCGGCCGCCCGAGCCGGCTGTGCCTCCCGCCGTGCAGCTGAGCCGCCAGCCGGGGCCCCCGCCGCCCCTCCCGGCGCAGATGGCAACCACGCCGTACCTGGCCGAGGGGCCCTCGCCGGGCCGGGGCAGGCCACCGGCCCCGGGAAACCGCCCCCGCTGCCGGCCGGGGCTGGGGCCGCTTCCCAAACCCAGCGGGGTGCAGGGGGGACGCGGTCGGGCGCTGGGCAGCGGTGCAGCAGGCTGGCCGGGCGCCTCGGAGCGGGTCGCCAGCTCCCCTCGGAGAGGGGCTGGGGGGGGAGAGGCGAGGGGCAGGGGCCGCCCGCCGTGGGGCACGCCGCGGCCCGGTGCGCTCCCTGCTCCCCTCCCCATCCTCCCAGGGGACGGGAGCCCCCCGGGCACCCGGCCCCGGACGCCCCCCGGACGGAGGCTGTATTTAACCATCCCCCTCAGCTGACTGCCGGCGAGGCGGCCGCGGGGCAGGGGAAGGCGGCTGCCTCCATCTCCAGGTGGGGCCCGATTCTCCGGGGGGGACTTGGGGACCGCGCTGGCCCCCCGGACCGGCGGGGGGATGCCCAGCCCGGCTGGGGCGCCGGGGTCCCGGCGGCAGCTTGCGGCCGCTGGCCCCTTCCCCCTCCCGGCTCCCCGGCCCCATTTGCATCCCATTTCCATGTGAATGGAGCAGGTCAAGTTGAAAGTTGAAAGGCTGCTGCCTCGGTGCCGTGGGGAAGGGGCCTCTGCCGAGAGGTTAGAGCCCGACAAAGGGGCCGGATCCCCAGGGCATCCGTCGCCTGCGCCCCCGCCCCGGCGGGCTCCCCCCGGCCGCCGCCATCTGCGGAGAGCCGCTCGCCTGCGCCGGGGCGGCGGGAGACAAAGCCCCGCCGCCCGCCGGGAACCCTCCATCTGCTGCTGACCCGCCGCGGGGCTGGCGGCTGCGCGGGGCCGGGGAGGTGACGCACGCACCGGCACCCCCGCAGCCCCCTTGTCCCCGCGGCGCGAGAGCAGCGTCGTCCCCGTCGCGCCAAGGGCGCCCGGGAGCGACGCAGCCTCGTCCCCCAACCCCGGGGAAACCTCCCTGCGCCGCGCGCGGGGCCTTTGCAGGGAGCACGCAGCGCCGGGCCGGGGGGACGAGGCTGCCGGGCTGCTGCCCCGGGGCTGCGTCCCCTGCTGCGGAGCTCACACGGCGCCCAGGGAAGGAGGGCGGCAGCGGCGGTGCCCTCGGCCCGCTCCTGCCGCGGAGCGTGGGGCCCTGCGCGTCTCCCCGGCCCCACGGCAGGGCACGGCGGGTGGGGGCTGAGCTGCGGAAAGGCCAGGGAATGAAAGCGAGAGCGTTTCAGCAGGGCGTCCCCGGGCTGGGGGAGGCAGAGCCGTTCCCCGACCCCCTCTGGGAGAGCAGGGCCTGCAGCTGGGGAAACTGAGGCACGGAGCAAGGCGATGGCTCGCTGCGGCCAGGGCCGTGCCGAGAGCCGGGTCCTCGGCCCGGGATGGCAGCGGAGCGGGGTGGGGGTGATTTCCCAGCTGCGCAGCCGTGCAGCTTGTCTGGGCGAGGGGCTGCGGCTGCAGGCAGGAGCGGGCGCGCAGGTGGGACAAGGGACGGCCAGGGCTCGCCGCCCCGCGGGCACCGCCGCTCGCTCTGCCAAGAGCCGTGCCGAGCCCCCGGCCGCGCTGCTATCCGCATGGCTTCCCGCAGCCGCTGCTGCTAAGGGCTTCTTATCCGGGCAGCGCTCGGCGAGGCAGGCCCGCGAGCGGCGCGGGGGAGGCTGGAGCAGGATAAGGCGAGCGCACGCGCTGCCGGGGATCAAAGGGCCGGGCTGGGCTGCGGGCCGCCGACCCCCCGCACCGCTGGGCTGCGATGCAACGGGGTGGCGAGGAGCGAGCTGCGGCCGGGGGCTGGTGCCGGCTGCAGGGCGCTGTGTGCGCGGCCCCGTGCCCACCCGGGAAGCCCTCGCGTGTGCCCCCGCGATGGTCCCGCTGGGTGCCGACGGTCGCCAGTGCCGCGCTGCAGCACCTGCTCCTTCCCGCGCAGGCAGGGACGGTCCCGCTCCGGCACCCATCTCCCAGCACCTCCGGCGGGAGCTGGCCACTGGGCCCCGTTTTCGCTCTTCCACGGCTGCGTTTGGCTCCTGGGCGTCCTCAAAGCGGCGCGTGCGGGGAGCCAGCCCCAGTGCGTCCGTGCTCCGGGACCTTCGGGACAGATGTTGAGCCAAGTGCAAAAGGAGGCGCTGGCTCTCACCCGCAGATTGCCCCCGTCTAACGCGCAGCATGGGCCTCTCCCCACGCCGAGCCTGGCGCAGGCGCGACGGCTCTGCAGTCCCAGCCGCCACCTCCTGCTGCGCTCGGGCATCGAGCTGCTGCTCCGGCGGGCTGCCTGGCCCCGAAAGCCATCCGGGATATTCCCAGAGAGGGCGAGGCGCTGCCAGCTGCAACGCCCTGCTCCCGAAAGTGCCGGCCGCCAGGGCCCAGACGTGCCCGGGCAGTGCCCGCAGCCGCCCGCCGCCCCGGCACGCTCGCTGCCTGCACGCGGGGGACGCGGCCGGCTGAGCCCGCGGGGCGATGCTGCTCTGCCCTCGCCCGCAGCACCGCTCGGGGCTCTCCGCGCTGCGCCGGTCGTGCGCATCCACTTTCGGCCGAAACGATTGCAAAGGGCCAGGGCAGCCCTCCGGGGTGAAGTCATTTGTTTTTCCAGTGCTTCACTCGGCTCTTTTCCCTTCATCAGCTCCTTGTCTTGCTTCCAAGTGCAGTTTAAAAAATGCACTGCTTTAATTGAGCTCGGGCTGCGCGTTGCTTCGCAGGCCGGCAGCTCGTCCCCGCCACGGCGAGCTGCTCTTCACCGAGGGGCCGGGCCAGGCTGGCCGCTGCCCCGGCGCCTGGCAGGGACCCCCGCAGCACCCCGGCACTAGGCTTGGGCCAGCCGATCCGCCCGGTTCCCAGCTCAGTTGGCAGCTCGGTGGCCCTGCTCCAGGCCTTCACCCCGCTTGCGCCGTGGGTCCGCCCCGGTCCCTGCCGCGCGGGACGAGGAGCCGGCGCCTCGCAGGGTCCCCTCCGCTCTCAGCGCCAGGATGGCCCCAGTCCCGGCTGGCTCAGCCTCGAACCAGCAGCATCTCCTAGAGACGATGCCATCGGTCGTTCCAGTTTATTTTACTCGGGTATTAAAGCCGTTTGGAGTTTGTTGCGCAGGGTTATTGCTGAGTGCCCCGCGCGGGGTCCCGGGCCGGCCGGGAGCTGGGCAGCCCAGCCCGGCCCGCTTGGAAAGCGGCGTTGGTGGTCACCGAGCAGCCCCGGCTGCGCCGCGTGCGCGGGACCCTCGGGCAGCGCCGGTGACGGGGCACGGGGAGAGGCCGAGGCTGCCCGCACCCTGCGCCGGCGTCGCGGCCTCAGGCAGGACCGGCTCCCTGAGCTGTTTCTGCTGACATGTTTGCGGTTGTGAGCGGCAGAGGGGAGCGGAGGTGATGGTGGAGACTTCTCCGAAGGGCTGGGAAATGCAGTCGATCTGGTTGTCCCAAGCCAGCCACCTTTGCGTCTTGTTAAAGCATGCGTAAGCGGAGGTTCAGGGTGTACCTGGAGGGAGGTCGGACAGTCAAGCACTGCGGTTCCCTTTGAGAAGGGCTGGACAAATACGTGTCCCAGAAAAACAAAGTGAGTTTTGCAAATAAGAGCAGGCCCTGCCGCCTGGTCGTGCCGGTCGAGAGCAGCAGAGCCGGGAGGGAGCTCCCCGGCTCCCCGGCACAACCGCACGAGCCCTTTCCTGGGAACCGCCGGCTCTCCCCGCAGCAACCTCACTGCCGGCGTAAAACCCGCCTCGGCGGCATGACAAGGACCCCCGAGCCGGGAGAGCGGAGGCGGATGTGGCAGCGTGTGCACCTCGGGCCGGGCAAACTCGGGGAGCCGAGCAGGAGGGGAGCTGCCCCGTCCCCACGCAGGGCAGGCCCGGCCAGGCATTAGGTGCCAGGGCAGCAAGACCTCTGCCGAGGTCTCCGGGACCAAACATCCCCCAAACCTGCCTCGGACCAGCGGGCCCGGGGCTGCGCCTGGGCTCTGCGAGCCGAGCGGGGCGCGAGGGTGCTTCGCCGGCGCCGCGCTGCCTCGCAGGGCGTTCTCGCCCGGCGCTGACTCAGAGCAGCGCGGTTTCGGCAGATCCGCTCCAGCACCCGCGAACAAGGGGGAGGAAGGTGAGGACGTTGCTCACGGAGGAGGAGGCTCCGGGGACGAGCACAACCCCCCGGCCGAGCGCGGGGAGAAGCCGCTCGGCGGCCCGCACGGTGACCAGCGAGCTGCCGCGTCCCGGGGCAGAGCCAGGTAGGTGCTGGAGGCGGAGGTGGCCCCAGCTGCAGCCCCGCGTGCCGGTCCCCCGCTGGGTGCTGCCGGGCTCGCTGGCCGGGCATCGCAGGGCCGGGGGCACCCAGCGAGGGGGCGGGTTGGCACCTCTCCCAGCCTGCCTTTTCGGAGGAGCGGCCTCGGGCGGAGGAGGTTATCAGATGCAGCAAAGCCAGCCCCGCTCGGCTGCCTCAGGCTGGGAGGGCGACGAGCCGGGGCCACGGCCTGGCATTGCCCGGGCACGAGCCAGGCTGGCAGCCCTGGCACCCGGGCCGCCGAGCGCCCTCAGCGCTCAGGGGACGCGATAACGTCGCTTTGTTTTCGGGGCGGTTTGGAGGGCGGCTTGCGCACAGCCGCCTGCCACGGCTCGGCGCCGCGGTGCCTGCTCGGCGGCCGGTGCCAGGGCTGGCGGCTCTCCAGCGGCAGGAATGCGGAGCGGCGGGTTGCGCGGCCGGCCGGGCCCCGTCGCCGCTGGCCGGCCCTCGCCGGCAGGGAAGGAGAGCCCGCGCCGTGCCGCAATCCCTCCGTTGGGCCGCGGCCGGCTGTGCTCTGCAGCCCTGCGTCCTCGTCCCCCGCCCCAGGGCCCCGGGGGGCACCTTGAGCCGCCCCCCAGGGCCGGGGCCGTGTTTGTCACAGAGCTGGCACGGAGCCAGGCAGCGCCGGGCACGCGGGGTTTCGCTGCGCGGGCGCTCCCGGCGCAGGGCTGAGTCAGGCGCTCGTGTCCCGCCTCGAGCGGGGCTGGGGGACGCGGGGCCTCGGGCGGAAGCTGACGGCGGTTCCTGCTCGCGGGGCAGCCGGGATGGGGCGCGGGGCAGGCTGCAGCTGGCCTTTCCCCCGGGGCGTCTCCCCTCCGCCCCCTCGTCTTTCGGCCCGCTAGCCGGGCCGTGGGGCTCGGCCGTGCCCCGAGCACCGCCTGGCCCCGCTTTCCCCCGGGGTCCTTCGGCAGCAGGGACGGGGCCCCGCGTCTCCCCGTCTTGCTCAGCGAGCGTGTCGGTGCTCGGCGCCGCCGGCAGCCCCGTTTGCGGGGCGCGGGGCTCCCCAGAGGGGTGCAGAGAGCCTCCGCCGGGGCGCGGGGCCGGGGGGGGCCGAGACCGTCCCCAGCTGTCCCCGCCGGCTCCCCGCCGACACTTTCCGGGTCAGCTGGCACTGTCGCCGCGGGGCGGCGAGGCGAGGGACGGCGGCGGCCAGCCGCGGGGGGGGGGGGGGGGGGGCGGCCGGGACCCCCCGCCGCCTTTGCAGCCCGGGGCCGGGCAGCGCGGGGGGGCCGCGCCGAGCACGGCGCCGTAGCGCGGCGAGCAGGAAGTGGTGCGAGCAGGTAGCGCGGCCGCAGGTGCGCTCCGCGCTCCGGGCTCCGCGGCCGCCGCCGCCCCGCCAGCGCGCCCGGGCTCCGCGCACCGCGCACCGGCACCGCCGGCCCGCCCGGCGGCCGCCCCCCGCCCGGTAAGTCCTGCGCTTGCTCGAGCCGCCTGCTCGCACGGCGAACCGGGCAGGCCGGGGCTGCCGGCGCCCACCCGCGGCCCCTCGGCCGGGCTGCAGCACCGCCCCCGCCGCGGCCCCCCGAGCGCCGTGGGGGGAGCGGGAGGGGTTCCCGCGGCAGCTGCGGACCGGATCGGCGGGCTCTCAGCGCGGCCCCCCCCCCCCCCCGGTGCACCCCCCCCTCCTCCCGGTGCACTCCCCCGGTGCAGCCCCCCCCCCCCCCCCCGGTGCAGCCGGGACCCCGGGGCTTTGCGGGGCAGAGCGGAGGTTGCGCCCAGCGCGGAGCAGGGCCGGAGGCGGCCGGCAGGGCTGGGGCGCTCGGAAAGCGCCGCCGCGGTGGCGGTCCCCGCTGTCCCTCCCCGGGAAGGACGCGGTCGCCGAGCCCGGCCCCGAGCGCAGCGGCGCCGGTGGCCGCGGGGCGGGAGGGCTGCAGCGGGTGCGGCCCCCCCCCCCCCCCCAAAACCGCCGGCGGCCGCTGCCCCTCCGCACCCTTGGGGAAGGCCGCTGCGCCTGTTGGGCTTGGCGGAGGCCCAAGGACATGAGGTTCCCGGGTCTCCAGCGCGGATCCAGGGCTCCGCACGGCTCCTGGCACATGCCGGATGGGAAAACATAGCAGGAAACCCCCCCGGGGGCTTTCCAGAGGGGCCCGAGGGTGGGGGGCAGCGAGGCACCCCGCGCGCTGGGCAGGGAGCCCGTGAGCTGCTCCAGCTCCCCTGGCTCCTTGGGGGCTTTCCCCACTCGTGTGGGGGCGCCGGGGTCCCCAGCACCCTGCGCTGGGCCGGCCCAGCCTGGCGTGCGGGAGCCCCCGTCGCGCGGCCTTCGCCCCCCCGCCTCCGTGGCTGCAGCTCCGGGCGGGCTGCAGGGTTGCAGATCCGCCTGGCCGAGGGAAAGGGCCCGGCAACGTGCCTGAACCCCGGGACGGAGCCGGCCCCACCACGCGCCCTCCGGGAGCGGGGTTTCGTGGGGCAGCCGTGCGGCGTCGGCGGGGGACCACGGGGGGGCCGGGCTCTGGTTTCCCCCCCTGCAAACCAGCAGCATCCTTGCTCCCCGCTTCCCGGAGGAGACGGGGCTCAGTTGGCCGGAGGAAGAGCGATAAGGCAGCCTGCCCCCCAGCCTCGGAGGGGGCGGCGGGACCGAGCCGGCCCGCGGCGGGGCCGGGCACCCCTCGGCCGGCGGGCTGGGGGCGCCAGGCGTCCCCGGGGGCTGCGGGGCAGGCGATGCCACCACCGCTCGCCTCCCTCTCCTCGCTCCGTCGCTGGGCTAGCTGCGTTTGGGGCGCGCTGCCGGCGGCCCCATTGGCCAAGGCGCCGTTTGAAGCAGGCTTGCTGCGCGGATTGGCCGGGGGGACGTTTCGGGGACGCCTCGGTGGCTGGCGGAGGCGTGGTCCCTGCCTTGAAATAGGAAGCCGGGCGCTGGCCTCGGCGGGCTGCGCGGCGCAGACCGAGCGGCTCCGCACAGCCCGCTCGCGCGCCCGCTCGCGCCTTTGTCTGGTGCCGGCGGGTGGGCGAGCGAGCGGCGGCGCTCGGGACGGCCAGCGCCCGGCGGCCGCGGGGACCCCGGCCCACGCCGCCACCCGTCACACCGATCCCTCTTTGCAGCCGGCGTCGCGTGGCCCCGGGCCGGACGCTGCCCGCAGCATCGCCGCCCGACCCGCGCCGCGGGATCCGCCGCCCGGGCCCGCGTCCCGCCTCGGCACCGCCGCCGGGCGCCCCCGCGGCGCGACCCTGGATGGGTGCCGCGGCCCGGCGGCCGGGGGCAGCGGGCGGCGTGGGACGGCGCGGCCGGCCGGGACCATGCCCGTGGAGACCCTGCAGGCCGGCGACGTGATGAAGGGGATGGCGACGGCGGCGGCGCCCTTCACCTCGGCCATGCCCTTCCGCATCCTCAACAAGGGCCCCGAGTACTTCCGACGGCAAGCGGAGACCGGCGCCCGCAAGCCCAGCGCGGTGGAGAGGCTGGAGGCCGACAAGGCCAAGTACGTGAAGAGCCAGCAGGTCGCCAGCACCAAGCAGGAGCCCGTGAAGCCGCTGCTGCTCAAGCAGCCCCTCTTTGCGCCGGGCGTGCGCCGGACCATGCTCACCCCCAGCCGCAGGGCGCCGCCGGGGCCCCGCCGCGCCGAGCCCGCCGGGCCAAAGACCTCCCTCAACCTGGAGATCCTCAACAACCTCATCAACATCTGCGACAGCCCCTTCCCCAAGGCGGAGAGCCCGCTGGGCCGGGAGCGCAAGTGGAAAGCGGAGGGGCCGGAGGGGCCGGGCAGGGAGGCGGGCGGGCAGGCTGCGGCGCCGCGGCCCCCGGGCCCCGCCGACAGCACGAGCAAGCTGTCCGAGGGCTCCGCCGGCTGCAAGCCCTCCGGCACGGTGGCCGTGCGCCGGGTGGACGTGCGGCCCTGCGGGGCTCTGCGGGCCAGGGTGGCCCCCGCCGTGCCGGCGCCGGCGTCGCCCGCCCGCAGCAGCGGCGTGCCCCCCGCCGGCTCGCTGAGCTCGCCCGGCCGCAGCCCCCGCGACGGGCGCCCCGACAGCGCCCGCCGCCAGACCCTGCTGCACCGCTCCAAGTCGGACCTGAGCGACCGCTATTCCCGGGCCACCGCCGACCTGGAGCGCTTCTTCAACTACTGCGGCCTCGACCCCGAGGAGGTGCAGGACATTGGCGTGGAGCGCTTCGCCCGGGCCGCCTCCGACATCGTGTCCGTCAAGTTTCACAGCGTGAGCACGGCCAGCTCGGAGGGCGCCCGCTCGCAGCGCAGCGCCGCCACCCTCGAGGACCGGCCGGCCGAGCGCATGCCCTACGGCATCTCCGTCGTCGAGCGCAACGCCCGCGTCATCAAGTGGCTCTACGGACTGCGGCAAGCCAGGGAGCCCCAGAAGGTCTCCAACGTATAGTGCCGGGGCCGAGGTTTTGAGCGAGCGTGCGTGTGCGTGTGCGCCGCGGATGCGGGATGGGGAGGAAACGATGTCCGAGCCCTCGGGTGGTGCAGGCTGTGCCCCTGGGATGTCTTGACTGTTATGGGACCCTCAAATTTGGCCCCTGGCCCCTCCTGCCCTGCCCCTGTCCTACACTGGCAGTTGCAGATCCACAGGCTGGGCCCAAGCAAGAGGGGGGATTTCAGCCAGGCTGTGGCCAGGCGGGTGCTCAGGCACTTCGTGGTGGCCCTGTGTCCTCCCCGGCCTGGGGAGAGCTTTGCTTCCCCGTGGATCTGGCTCTCTAAAATCCCTAAGCCAGCAGCGAAGAGCCGGGTCGGAGAGCAGATGGCCTGTCTGCAGCTGCTGAGCTCGCGCTGCGCTGCGGGGTGTGCGGCCGCGCACGGGCCGGCCCCGGGGCCGGGAACGCGCTGCCCTGTCCCTCTCCCGCGAGCGGCCGCGCACGGGCCGGCCCCGGGGCCGGGAACGCGCTGCCCTGTCCCTCTCCCGCGAGCGGCCGCGCACGGGCCGGCCCCGGGGCCGGGAACGCGCTGCCCTGTCCCTCTCCCGCGAGCGGCCGCGCACGGGCCGGCCCCGGGGCTGGGAAGATGCTCCCATCTCCCGTGAGATGCCGTGCACCTGCCCGTGGCTCCTCCGGATGCCCTGGAGCACCGTCCACCTCCTGGCCTGTGTTTGGTGGTGTTTGCAAGGGCAGAGCAAGCTGGGTGGACCCCGCCGTGCCTGCTCGGAGCAGCGGGGGGCACGGGGCAGGAGCTGGCCCTCCCGGCGTGGGGCGCCGCGGGAGCGCGTGCCCCCAGCCCAGTCCCCGCTGCCTGCCCGGCGAGCGGCGGGCTCCTCCGTGGGCGGCTAGCGGGACGGTTCCTCGCCCAGAAGAGGAGGCAGCGCTCCCGGGTCCCATTGCAGCCCGCCTTTTAATGCTGAACGGTTTGGGGAACGCGGATGCTCTGCCAGGGAGGCCAAACTTGGGCTCCTCTTCGAGTGACCCAGGCCTGTGCGTGGGTCTGCGTGTCTTTTTATCTCTTTTTTTTGTATGTTGGCAAGCAAAAAAGCCCCCAGGATCTGGCTACGCTGTGTCCTGTTATTTATGAAGCTGGTTCTGTCGGTCTCTTCCTCGTTTCTACTGTTTTTGCTGAAGTTTGATCTGTAACAACGACAACAAAGGAGTAGTAATGCAGCTGCTTTTATTAAAGGTCTGTGCTTTGGAGGCCGTGTGTGTCGCTGTCTCTGCAGCTGGGGGAGAACGGGCCGGGGTGGGCTCCCCGCAGACGCCCGCGGCTCCGGGGGACCCTCTCCTGCACCCGGGCGCAAGGCTCGTGCCGCCACGGGGGCCGGGCGGCTGGTGCAGAGCGGCGAGCGCCCTCGGAGACCTGCCGCGCTGCGGCGTGCCGGCGCGGGGCCCCGCGGGCACGGCACGGCACGGTGGGCGTGCGTGTGCCGGCAGGTCCCGGCCGCGGGAAGCCCCGGGAGCGCCGAGCCGGGCGGGAGGGCTCCGCTCCCCGCGCCGGCAGGCGCCTCCCAAGGTGGCCGGGTCCCTTCCCCTGCCGGGCTGCCCGATGCGGGGAGCGATAGCGGGGACCTCCCCGGCGCGCTGCGGAGGCGCGCGGATGAAAGCAGGGGCGCGGAGCGCTTTGAAGATGAAAAGCGCCCGGGTGTGCTCTCCCGGCAGCCCCCGCGCCCGGCCTCGCGCCTGCCGCCCGCCCGGCTCTCCCGCGGCTCCCCGCGCCCGCCGGCGCTCCTTGGCACGGGCAGCAACGCGCCCCGGGACGCCCCGAGCCGGCTGCCCGCCGCCGGCCCTGCTGCAGCCTCCGGCGTCGCCGCGAACGGGGGGCTGCCGGCCCCCCGCTGCGCTCCGCGCCGCCGGCCCCGCACGTCCCGGCTCTGCAAGGGGCGGCTTGGCAGCCAGGGCTGGGCGCGCTGCTGCTGCCATGCTGGCAGAGCGTCCGCCGGCAGCCAGGCGCGGGCACGGCGGCGTCTCGGGAGAGCCGGCTGCTGCAGGTGCGCGGCGCGGGCCGACACACCGGGAGCCGGCGCGGCGGCGGAGCGGTGCCCCTTCGGCGAGTCGCCGCCGGGCCGGGAGCCGTGGCGCCGCGAGCGGGGAGGGCGGGAGGTGGCACCGGGGGGACCGTGCCCGGCGTGGCGAGGGCTGCCGCAGGAGCGCGGCGCCCGGGCACGGGTGACGGCCCCCGAGCCCGAGGGCAGCGTGTCCCCTTGGCCGCGGCCCCGCGCTCGGGGCTGCTTTTAGCCGCGGGGAATGCTCTGTGGGAACCGGATCCCCAGCCCGGCTGATGCCCGGGCCGGGGCCGGCTGTGCTGCCGAATTCCTCAGCGGGGCTTGATCTAAATTTACCTGCTGCCGCCGAGGAGAGGGGGCTCCCGGCCGACTCAACCCTGGCAGCGGCCCCGCCGTGGCCCCCCCAGCGCCGCTGGCCCAACCGCTGCTGGTGGCAGGTCCCCTTCTCCTTCGCCTCTGGGCTAATGTCACGTGAAGGCTGGAAATGCACTTATGTGTGCGTGTGCATGTGTGTGTGCATGCACATGTGTGGGTGTACATGTGCCTCTGTGTGTGCATGCATGCGTGTGTGCATGTGTGTCCATATGTGCACGTGTTTCCATGTGTGCATGCATGTGCACATATGTACATGTGTCCATGTGCATATGTGCCCATGTGTGCATGCTCGTGTGTGTGTGTGCACGTGTCCATGTGCATGTGTGTCCATGTGTGCATGCAGGTGCATGTGCATGTGTGCCCGTGTGTGCATGTGCCCGTGTGTGCATGTGTCCGTGTGTGTCCATGTGTCCATGCATGTGCATGTATGTCCATGTGTCCATGTGCGTATGCGTCCATGTGTGCTCATGTGTGCATGCACATGTGTGTGTGTGCACGTGTCCATGTGCATGTGTGTGCACGCACGCATGCAGAGGCGCGCACGGGGGGAGGATCACACGCCCGAGGCTCTGCTCGCCCAGCCCAGCACACGCATGTGCCTGCCCGCGGTGAACGCCGCCGGCCTTGCCCGACGCTGGCAGAGCCTGGCACGGCCCCAGCGAGGCCCTGCGGAGGACGCCCCCCCCCCCCCCCCGATCCGCATCCCTTTTGGGGACAGCAGGGCGGCCGCAGGCGCTGCTCCTCGGCGCCCGCTCTCCCCATCGCTTTCCCCGGCAGCTGTCCCGCCGCCGGCTCCGGTTTCCCTGCAGAGCCGCAGCTGAGCCCACCCGCTATTTATAGCGAGGGGCACGGCTGGCGCGCCGTCCCCCTCCCCTCGGCCCGGCCTAGTGGGCCCCCGGTTCGGGGCGCGGGGGGCCCCGACCCTTGCAGGCGCCGTCCTCCGCGGCCGGCTGAGGACGGGGAGCAGCCGCTTTCCTCGGCGGCGGTCCGCGGCCCGAGAGGAGACGTGCCGAGGCGAAACGCGGCCGTGCGCTCGGCCCGAGCCCCGTGCAGCGCGCCGGGCGGGCGAGGGGTGCCGCGGCCCCCGAAACACCCTCCGCAGAGGGAGGCACCGGTGGGTTTGCGGGACCCCCTGGAGGCAGAGACCCCCAGGCAGTCCTGCCCTTCTTGCAGTCGCCTTTTTTTATTACGCGCAGCTTCCCTGAGGAGCATCTTCCCGAGGGTGCCCGCTGTGTCACGGGTTTTGAGCACTGTTAATTAGCTGATGCCTTGAGACGGCTTTGAGGGTAAGAAGTGAAAAAGTTTTATTGCTTTGCTGCTGCGTGTGCAGCCGGGCGCGTGCGCCGGCACGGCCCCAGGGCCACGGCTCTGCCCGCCTGCGCCGCCAGCGCCTGAAGTTTCCCGCGGCTCCCTCCCAGCGCTGAGCACTGAGCTGCGGGGCTGCGGTCTGCACAGTGCGTATACTGAGCACCGAGCCGCGGGGCCGGGGTCTGCACGGTGCGTGCACTGAGCACCGAGCCGCGGGGCCGGGGTCTGCACGGTGCATGCATGGAGCACCGAGTGGCGGGGCCGGGGTCTGCACGGTGCGTGCACGGAGCGCCGAGCTGCAGGGCCGGGGTCTGCACGGTGCATGCATGGAGCACCGAGTGGCGGGACCGGGGTCTGCACGGTGCGTGCACGGAGCGCCGAGCCGCGGGGCCGGGGTCTGCACGGTGCATGCATGGAGCACCGAGCGGCGGGGCCGGGGTCTGCACGGTGCGTGCACTGAGCGCCGAGCTGCGGGGCCGGGGTCTGCACAGTGCGTGCACGGAGCGCCGAGCGGCGGGGCCTGCGGGGCCGGGGTCTGCACGGTGCGTGCACGGGGCGCCGAGCCGTGGGACTGGGGTGGCGCACGATGCATGCGCGGCGGCTGCAGGCGCCGTCCCCCTGGGCACAGCAGGGTGGGGGCATGGGACAGTGCTGGACCCTGTCCGGGGGGGCCGATCCTGTGGGTCTCGAGCACCTTTCCTGGAAGCGAGCGGCTCTGGGTGCTGCTCACAGCGGGACGATGCCCTGCTGTCCCCACCGACCCCCAGTGCCTACCAGGATCCGGGAGGGGGGTGACACAGGGACCCGCTGGGGTGGCCAGTGTCACCCATGTCCCTTGTGGGTGCTGTCACCAGGCTGCTGATGACCTCTAGTGGCAATGGGCCTGTGAGGGACACGGTGACAAGGCAAGATGGGACCTTCACCCTCCCCCCGGACCAGCCTGTGACCCCAGCCTGGAGGGGCGAGAGGGCTGGTGGGGGCCCCCCAGCCCTGCTCTGGAGGTGGGATGGGATGGGATGGGACAGGACAGGATGGGATGGGACAGGAGGGGATGGGATGGGACGGGATGGGATGGTTTGGGATGGGATGAGATGGGATGGGCTGGGGATGGGATGGTTGGGACGGGATGAGATGGGGTGGGATGGGCTAGGAATGGGACGGGGTGGTTGGGACGGGATGAGGTGGGATGGGTTGGGATGGCTGGGGATGGGATGGGGTGGTTGGGATGGGATGAGGTGGGACGGGCTGGGATGGCTGGGGCTGGGCTGGGATGGCATGGGATGGGACGGACTGGGCTGGGACGGGGTGGCTGGGGATGGGGTGGGATGGGATGAGGTGGGATGGGATGGGATGGGATGGCTGGGGATGGGATGGGGTGGTTGGGATGGGATGAGGTGGGACAGGCTGGGCTGGGACAGGGTGGCTGGGGATGGGATGGGATGGGATGGGATGGGATGAGGTGGGACAGGCTGGGCTGGGACGAGGTGGCTGGGGATGGGATGGGATGGGATGAGGTGGGACAGGCTGGGCTGGGACAGGGTGGCTGGGGATGGGATGGGATGGGATGAGGTGGGACGGGCTGGGCTGGGACAGGGTGGCTGGGGATGGGATGGGATGGGATGAGGTGGGACAGGCTGGGCTGGGACAGGGTGGCTGGGGATGGGATGGGATGGGATGAGGTGGGACGGGCTGGGCTGGGACAGGGTGGCTGGGGATGGGATGGGATGGGATGAGGTGGGACGGGCTGGGCTGGGACGAGGTGGCTGGGGATGGGATGGAACAGGACAGCGGAGCAAAGGGCTCCTTCCAGCTATAAAAGGGGCTGAGCTGCCCTGGAGACAGCGGTGCTGGTGCCCGGCCGCGGGCTGCTGGCTCCGCAGACACCCGGGCCGCGCGCAGGCGGGACGGCAGCCCGGCTCCCCGCGGAGGCGGCGCCGGGACGTGGCCGGCTCAGGCCGCACCGCCGGCAGCCCCGCTCGGGGGTCCGCGCCGGGGAAGCATCCCCCGCCTGGGCTCGCGCCGCCCCGGGCCGGGCCGTCCCGCTGGCGCGCAGCCCTGCAGCTGGCAGCGGCCATGCTGTCCTGTGGGTGCTGACACCACGGCTCTCCTGTCCCCAGCAGTGACACCATGGCTGTGCCAGCCCTGCAGCAGTGACACCATGGCCATTCTGTCCCCAGCAGTGACACCATGGCTGTGCCAGCCCCGCAGCAGTGACACCATGGCTGTCCTGTCCCCAGCAGTGACACCATGGCTGTGCCAGCCCTGCAGCGGTGACACCATGGCTGTCCTGTCCCCAGCAGTGACGCCGTGGCCGTGCCAGCCCCGCAGCAGTGACACCATGGCTGTCCTGTCCCCAGCAGTGACACCATGGCCGTGCCAGCCCCACAGCGGTGACACCACGGCTGTCCTGTCCCCAGCAGTGACACCATGGCCATTCTGTCCCCAGCAATGACACCATGGCTGTGCCAGCCCCGCAGCGGTGACACCATGGCTGTCCTGTCCCCAGCAGTGACACCATGGCCGTGCCAGCCCCGCAGCAGTGACACTGCAGTGACGCCGTGCCCATGCCAGTCCTGCAGCAGTGACACCGCAGCCGTGCTGTCCCCAGCAGTGACGCCGTGGCCGTGCCATCCCACACCCCTGTCCTCCATCGTGGGAGCCCTCGGCCGCAGCAGGAGCTGCCGGGGGGGCGGCGAGGGGCGTCCTGCCGCCCGGCACCCCCAGCTGCTCCCGCCCCGGCGACGCTTGCAAAATAAATATCTCTCAGTACAAAAATATAAGCGTCTCCGTTCCAAGCACGAAAGGGGCAAAAGCCGCTTGCGAAGCCGCGGGGCCGGAGCGCCGCCGGGGCCGCCGGAGCGCTGCCGGCTCCGGCGCGGTGCAGCGATCGCCGCCGGCCCCGGCTCCTCCGCTGGCCTCGAAGGGAACGCGCCCGATGATATTGCATTTTGTCCCACGCTTTCCCGGCTGCTTGCAAACTCCTCTTTACGGTCGGGGAGGCGACCAGAGGCGAGGGAGAGGGGAGCCGGCGCCGGGCGGCGAGAGGCGCTGCCGGGCCCCGCGGCTCAGCCCGGCCCCGGCGGGGGGGGAACCGGGACCCGCTGAACTCGGGTCAGAAAGGGCCGGCTGTGGCGAAAAGCAGGACGCCTGCGCCGAACCCGGGCGCGCCAGGGCTCCTCGCAGCGGGCTGCCGGCGGCGCTCAGCCCCTCCGCCCCACGGCGGCCGAGGCACCGCCTGCCCCCCGCCGCTGGCCGCAGCTTCCCGGGGAGAGAAACCCAAGGGAAAATAATAATGGAGGGGGGGGAAAGCCTCCCCGCAGCGCTCGCTGCCGGGCCGGCGCAGTCTCCCTGCAGCTGCTATCCAAACGGGGTCGGGCGCCGGGGCGCGGGGGGGCGCGCGGGCCGCCGGCGCGCTAGAAGCCCGCGGGCCGGATGAGCATGCGGGTGCCCTTGAGCGAGTAGCTGGGCCCCTGGAAGTAGTGCCAGCGGATGCCGTTGAGCTTGCGGATGTTGTGCCTGGCCGGGTAGTAGATGCCGTTGAGGTTGGAGAGGCCGCAGGCGTCGAACCACCAGCCTGCGCGGGGAAGGGGAAGGGGGAGCAGAGCGGGCGGCTGAGGGCCGGGCCGGGCCGGGGGGCGGCCGGCGGCTGGGAGGCGCCGCCGGGGGGGGCGGCGCGCGGCAGGGGCCCCCGCTCACCTCCCGAGAGCATCTGGGCGCACTTGCAGAGGCAGTTGTCGTGGTCGGCGTCGCGGGTGCTGAAGCTGGCGCCCTGCAGGACCATGGCGCTCTGCGGCCCCGCCGTGCCGCTGTAGCCCTGCAGCGCCAGCCTGGGCAGAGGGGCGGCGTGGGGGGAGCGCCGGGAGGGGACCCGCTCACCCCGGGCCCCTTCGGGCAGCTTCCCCCGTGTCGCGCTCAGCGCCAGCTGGTTTTTTTTTGGGGGGGGGAAAGGACCCTTGGCCCTGCTCTGCGCTGCAAAGAAAACCCAAGGGGGCCCGAAGGGGCGCTCGTGCCAGCCTGGCCAAGGCGGCAGCCACGCTCCGCTGGCGCAGAGCCATGTCCCGCGGCCCCTCCGGTCCGCTTGGCCAGGGTTGGGGGGGGGGGTCTCGAGGGCTCGGTCCCAGAAGAGGCTGCGAGCTGGCTCCAGCCCTCCGCCGGCCCGCCGGGACCGGCGGCGCACGCACAGCCCCCCGGGCCCGGCAAGGCAGCTCTCGCAGCGTGCACGCACGTAGCGTCCCCCGGTGCCAGCCTGGCACGGGCGCTCGGCAGCGCCGGCGAGCGCGTTGCCGCTGCGGCTGCATGCTCCGGCCGCGCGGCAGCGCCTGCCAGCGCCGCCCCGAGCTGCCGAGCTGCAATGCGACTTCACGCGTTAAAAAAAAAAAAATCTAACTTTGGGCTGTCAAGGGCCTGGGGAAACAAAGGAGAGGGCGGCGTAGCCGCGTCCCCCGACGCCTAGGGAGGGCAGCCGCTGCGACGGGAGCGCAGGCTGGAGGCGGCCGCGCCGGCACCGCGCGAGCGGCAGGGCCCGGCGACGCCTCGCCGCCCCCCCCCGCGGACCCCCCTCTCCTACCTGTAGAGCTGACGCTCGCTTCCCAGCTGGAAGGCGTCGTAGTGGGCGTACGCCTGGGCGCCCTCCCAGTCGAGCAGCTCCACGCGCAGGGCGTAGGGCGCCCGGCTCGTCAGCAGGTGCACGGCTTCGTTGCCCAGCCAGTGCTCGCCCGCCGCGTCGCCGAAGCCCTGCGGAGCGGCGGCCCAGGTGAGCGCGGCGGCGGCGGCGGCGGCTGCCCGCCTGCCGGCTGCCCCGGGGCCCCGCGGGCGGGCGCAGACCTGTTTGTACTCCTTCCAGGTCCTCTGGAAGCTGACGCTGCCGTTGGCGCGGAGCTGCATCACCGTCCAGCCGCCTCTGTCGGTCTCCATGTCGCAGTACGCCTGCGGGGGGACGGGGGGGGCACGGAGAGGGGTCTGCAGCCGGCCCCCCGCGCCCAGCACCCAGCAGCAGCGGGGCCGAGCTCCCGTCCCGCCAAACGGCGGGCCCCGGGGCGCGGTGGCGCGGGACCGCCCGACGGGGTGGGATGCGCGGCCGGACGTGGAGGGTCGGGACGTGCCCTTCCCGGCGAGACCCGCTCCGGCGCCGCTGGGTGGCCCGGGGAGGGGGACGGCGGAGACCCTCTCGGGGCTGCGCTCACCTTTTTGGGCTCGCTCAGGTTGGCGATGTGGAGGGTGTAGACCCCGCTGGCGTGCACGCCGGCCCGGCGGAGCTCGGCGCAGTCCTGGAAGAGCTGCTCCTCCCTCGGCAGCCGGGCTGGCGGGCAGCGAAAAGGCGCGTGAGCCCGGCGGGCCGGGGGCCGGGGCAGCGCGGGGCTGCGAAGCCCCGCCGGCTCCCGCCGCCCCGCCGGGGAGCCCGGCCGGCTTCTGCTTCTCTTTCCCGCTCGGCTTAGACGCTTTTGTGCCCATGGATTATTTTTCTTTCTTGCACGATGTCTCTGCGCGTGCGGGTGAGCGCGCCGCCCCGGGGCCGCGGGACTCCAGGCTAAGCCCTGCGCATTTACCGCCGCCGGGGAGGTAAATGGCCCGGTGGGTGCAGGGGGGGGACCCGGGGCTGCGAGCGCTTCGCACGCGCGGCGGGGCTCCTTCCGCGGCGGCGCGGCCCCCGCGCCCGCGCAGGGCTCGGCACGCCGGTCCGGCTCCAGCGCCCGCTCGGCGCAGGACCCCCCCGAGCACCGGGCAGCGGTGGCGGCGGCCGGGCCCGCGGCTCACCTCCGCCCTGCGAGACGAGCCGCGCCAGGCTCTGCACGGACTCGAGCAGCTGCAGCTGCTGCCGCTGCAGCAGGCTCGTGTTGGTGTTGGCCGCCAGCAGCGACTTCTCCAGGTCCTCGATGGTGCCGCTCTGCCGGCTCACCAGGTGCTGCAGCTTCTCCTTCTCCGAGCGGATCCCCGCCAGCTCCGTCTGGTGCTTGTTCTCCATCTCCAGCACCCGGATCTCGAGGATGCTGCGCAGGAGGAGGGGCGGCGGTGAGGGGGGGCCTTGCATCCGGGCAGGGACGGGGGAGCAGAGCGGATCCCCCCTTTCCGGCTGCCCCCCCGTCCCTGCCCCCCTTTCTGCTGCCCCCGTCCCCTCCCAAGGGCTCTGGCTGGGAGAGACCGGCCTCCCCCGGGGCCTGGGGCTGCCGGGGTCCCCGAGCCCAGGCCCTACTTGTTCCTGTTCTGCAGCTTGTGGATCTCGTTCGTCTGCAGCAGCAGCTGCTTCTCCAGCTTGGTGGTGGACAGCGAGTTCTCCAGCAGCTGCATCTCGATGCGCGACGTCTGGTTCAGCACCTGCCCA
The DNA here is from genome assembly GCF_040807025.1 of Struthio camelus. Taxonomy (NCBI): domain Eukaryota; kingdom Metazoa; phylum Chordata; class Aves; order Struthioniformes; family Struthionidae; genus Struthio; species Struthio camelus. Next base: position 18,331,069 of record NC_090959.1, on the reverse strand, counting down.
GGAGCGGAGGCGAGCGTCAGCGCGGGAGCCGGGCCCTGCGCTGTCCCCGGCGTCCCCGGGCACCCCGCATGCTCTGCGCACCCCGCAGCAACCCGCGTGCGGGTGTCTCTTTGCACATCAGTGAATTAAACCGTGCGTCCCCCCGGGGCAGTCGCCCCGCTTTTACCCGCGGAGAAACCGCAGCGAGCGGCGGTGCAGCCTGCCGCGGTGCCCGGGAGCGGCGGGGACGCGGGGCGCGCGCCCGGGCGGCGCCGACCTGGGCCTCCACGTCGGTGAGCTTGCGGGTCTGCTCGGCCGTCTGGTTCAGGAGGGTGCTGCCGATCTCCAGCATGGTGGCGGTCTGGTTCTGCACCGCCGTCTGCTGCAGCTGCGCCATCTCCGGCTTCATGCTCGTCTGGATGTAGCTCTCCAGCTGGAGGGGGGAGGACAGGCGGGGTCAGGCGGGGGGATCCGGCGGGTCACCCGCCGCCCGGAGCCTCCGTCCTGCCCTCGGCGCCCGGCCGGGAGACAGGCGCGGCGTGCCGGTTTTACCCGGCACGATCTGTCCCGCGGCCCTGTGAAGCGTATCGGGAGGCGGGAGCGCGCTGCCCGCGCGGGGGAGCTGCCTCGGACACCCGCGGCCGAGACCCCTGCGCCTCGGGCGCCGATAAGGGCATCCGCGCCCCGAGCCGGCTCCACTCCCACGTGTCTGAGCCTGGAGAAAGGCTCTTTCTCCGCGCTGGCGCTGCAATTCGGGGACATGCGGGGAGCGTTGCAGCTCTGCCCTGCGGGGCAGCGGGCACGGCGTGGGCCGGCGAGCTGGGGCTGCTCGGCTCTGCCGCCGGTGTCCCAGCGCCCGGCGGGCGGGCGGGCGGGCGGCGAGCGATGCCGCGGGCTGGGAGCCGCGACCCGCCGGCGGCGGCGGCGGCGGGGAAGGTACGTTTCCGGTGCCTGCTGCTGCCCTGCCATGGGGAAGCTTTTAAAGCTGGGAAGAAGCCGGCTGCAAATGAAGATCAGATGTTGCTTCCGCTTTCCCAGCCCGCGAGGGATGCGCGTTTCCCAAAGGCTTTCTATTTCGAGCGCGCCTCGCCATGAGGTTCCCGTCCAGCCCCGGGCCAGGGTGATGGCCTTGAGGAAGCGCGGCCTCCCACGCCGGCAGCGGGCTGGGAAAGGCACCCCGCGCCGGAGCACCCGGCCCCGGCGGCGGAAGCGGGGTCCGCTCGGCGGGGCGGCAGCGGACGAGCCCCGCTCCGAGCATCGCTCCCGGCTGCGGGATGGCCGGGGAGCCCGCAGGGGTTGAAAGGCTCCAGCTCCTTCTGCACCTCCCGTTTCCATCCCTGATATCCCGCTAGCCCGGGGGGGTCCTGCTCGCCTGCCCTCCGCCAGCCTCCGCGCTGCTCCGAGCAGAGCCCCAGATCCCTGCGCATCGCGCCGGGGCGGGCGGGAAGGCGGCAGGCCGGGATGCGGCAGCATCGGCCGTGCGCGAAGCCGGGCCGGTGCGCGCGGGGCGGGAGCGGGACCCGCGGGGTCCGGGCGCCCCGGCCCGGCAGCAGCGCAGGGCTCCGAGCTCCTCTCTGCACTTGTTTGCGCATGATGCAATGTTGCTGGCAGGCGGCAAAGCCCTCGCTCGCTCCTCCGCAGACCCAGACAGCGGCTGCAGCATCAGCCCGCTGCGAGCGCGCGGCAGCAGACTGGGACGGCGCAAAAGGGGCGGAAAAGATCCCCCAGGGCACGAGATAAGAGCGCAGAGGGAGGCGGCGGGCGAGCGCCCGGGCCGGGGCACCGGGCGGCAGGAGCCGGCGGCGGGGCCGGCCTCCCCAGCCAGGGGTGTCCCTCGCCGGGACGTGCTCGGGGAGAGGAAGCGCAGAAACGTCTGAGCCGTGTCTGGAAAACATTTCCCCAAGCTGAGTGATTGCTGGAGAGTTTCCCTTTAACCACATCATTAATCTTGTTGCTTCACAGGGCCCGGGGAGGCCTTTTCTCCTTCTCGATCTTGCTTTTCTTTTTTTTTTTTCAAATAAACATACCTCCGAGCCGAGGGGCAGTGCATGCCAGCGGGGAAGGTCAGGCTGGCACCGGGAGCGGCGAGCCCAGCCGCGGGACCCCATCGCCCCGGGTGCTCCCTGTGAGCGGGGCAATGGGGTTTTTTCAGGGGGTCCCTGCCCTTTTGGGGGGAACCCCCCCCAACCTCCAGCAGGCCAAGAGCCACTGACCCACGGCTCTGCCAAGGGCATCCTCCTTGCGGGGGGCAGCCGGGAGCTGAGAGGGGTCCTGAGGGCGATGCCTGCTCCCGAGAGGGACGGGAGGAGCTGGGCCGAGGTGGCGGGACGGGAGGCGGGCCGCGCTGGCCCAAGGGAGACGTGCTGGGCTCTGTCTGCCCTCGGGGCTGCAGCCCCAGGCAGGGTCCCCACCGCGCCCCGGGGTCCCGTGCGACGCCGGGGGGACACGGGGGCTGCCGCGCTCCGAGCGCACCGCGACGGGCCCCCGCCAGCCGCGTCTTGGGCCCCGCTCAAGCCTGACGCCGCGCGGCCGCGCACGGGACCTGCCAAGTTTCGCAGCCTCTGCGAGAGTTTCTGCTGAGCAGCGGAACGGAGCCGCGAGCGGCCCCCGGGCGGGGAGCGGGGCGAAGGGGGCCGGGGCCGGGCTGAGCCCTGCCTGCGCCGCCCCTGCCGCCGACACGAGCCAGTGCCCTCTGCATCGTGTCCTTGCAAAGTCCCTCTGTCCCCTCTGCATCGCACTCTTGCAACGTCCCTCTGTCCCCTCTGCATCGCGTCCTTGCAACGTCCCTCTGTCCCCTCTGCATCGCACTCTTGCAATGTCCCTCTGTCCCCTCTGCATCGTGTCCTTGCAATGTCCCTCTGTCCCCTCTGCATCGCACTCTTGCAATGTCCCTCTGTCCCCTCTGCATCGCGTCCTTGCAATGTCCCTCTGTCCCCTCTGCATCACACCCTTGCAATGTCCCTCTGTCCCCTCTGCATCGCACTCTTGCAATATCCCTGTCCCCTCTGCATCGCACTCTTGCAATGTCCCTCTGTCCCCTCTGCATCGCACTCTTGCAATATCCCTGTCCCCTCTGCATCATGCCGTTGCAACGTCTCTCTGTCCCCTCTGCATCATACCCTTGCAATGTCCCTCTGTCCCTCCGGGTGATGGAGGAGTGCCCGGGGCCATGGCACGGCCCGGGGGAGCAGGGTGACCGGGTGCCTGGGTGCCACCGATGCCCGGCCGGGGCTGTCGGGAGCAGGCAGAGCTGGGGCTGCCAGGGGCCGGCGGTGCCCGAGGGGCGCGAGGAGCCTGGCCGAGCCCGCGGCTCTGGGCACAGCGTGAACTTTTTGCTCCGCTGGCAGACAGGGATGTGATGTTGTTTACAATCCGTCCCTGAACCCGATGCCTCCTTTGAGCCCGGTTTGTTTGTTCAGGCCTGGAGTCCAACCAAAACAAGCCTCCTTACGCAGTTCCAGTTAAATTAGGAAAGCCAAGGGAAGAAAAAAAAAAGAGAGAAAAAAAAATGCTCCAAGCTGCCTCTGCTGGAAGAGCTGTGCTGTAGGATGGGGGCACCGGGGGGCTCGCCAGGGCCTCGCTCCGTCCCACTGCTCCGCACAGGGATCCCACGATGGGGACCCCAGGGTGCAGGGACCCCGGGGCACAGGGACCCCACAAGAGGGACCCCAGGGTGCAGGGACCGCGGGGCACAAGATCCCCATGATGGGGACACCAGGGTGCAGGGACCCCAGGGTGCAGGGACCCTATGACAGGACTGCAGGGTGCAGGGACCCCAGGGTGCAGGGACCCCGGGGCACAGGGACCCCACGACGGGACCCCAGGGTGCAGGGACCCTACGACAGGACCACAGGGTGCAGGGACCGCAGGGTGCAGGGACCGCAGGGTGCAGGGCGCAGTGCCACCCGCACGCGCTGCCGAGCTCGCAGCGACGGAGACCGGCTGCCTCGAGGCCGGCTCCGGCGAGCGCTGCCTCCCCCGGGCCCTGGCTGCGCACGGAGCCGGAGCTCGGCCTTTCCCTGCCTTTGAGGAGCCGCTCGTCCGAGAGAGCCGAGAAGCGGCAGGGAGACCTGCGTGCGCCCCCGCCGCGGCGCGGGCCGGCCCGGCTCGCCCCGGCCAGCAGCTTCCAGGAAACGGGGGGGGGGGGGGGAAAAAAAGGCCACATCTTGGGGGGAGGCTTTGCCCACGCGCAGCCGGCACGGAGACCTCAGGGGACGGGGTCTTTGCAGCGGAAACCCCCGGCTGCCGCGCCGGCGGGGAGAGCCGCCTGCTCTGGCGGCTGCTGCGGCCACGGGGGCCGAGGCCGGGGCGGTCGCGGGCGCTCGGGCCGTGCCAGGCGGCCGCAGCCCGGCGCGGGGCGCTCGCCCTTTCCCTGCGCCGAGCGCCCGAGGCCTGGGCGCTGCTGCCGCGCGGCAGCTCCCCGGGGGACTCGCTCCCCGGAAGGAGCCGGCCGGGAGCTATTCCTGGGTCTGACGCAGGCGGCCGCTCGCACGGCCGCAGATGCGGGGTCACAGGGCGCCTCGGAGAGACCTCGGAGAGGAAAAGCCGCTTCCTGTGCATCGCGGCGGGCTCGAGCGGGGAGCGGAGCCGCCGGGACCCCCGGCCGCGCGGGGACGTGCTGGGCGCCCGGGCTGGGGCACCCGCCGGGCTGCCCGCGCCTGCAGTGGCTCCCGCTGCCGTTGCGAGCCCGGGACGCGGAGCTGCGCGGCGGCACGGCCACGCCGGCGCCCTCCCGGGGGGGCCGCCCTGGGACCCTGCCGCCCGGCCGGGGGGCTTCCCGCGCCGCGGCCCGCCGAGCCCGCGGCTCTGCCTCCCGCCGCCTCCGGGAGCCTTTTCCCGAGCGTCCCCGTGATGCCGCGGGGGCAAGTTGCTGGAGGACAGGGAAAGGCAGAAGCCCCCCGCGGGGAGGGTGCGGGGGGCCCCGGCGCCCGGCTGCCGGCCGCCGCGGGGTTAACCGGGAGGAAGCGCCGGTTCCCACACAAACTTTTGCCCAGCGCCAGCAACTTTTTGCAAAGCCCATAAGCGGGAAAACTATGAAGCTGGCGAGGTCCCCGTGACCCCCGGCCTTCGGCTCCGCGCGCTGCAGCCGGCCAAAGCGCACCGGCCAGCGCCCGCCGCGGGGCCCCATGCTGCGCCGGAGCGGGGAGCGCCGGCGCCCGGCGGCACGGCAGGGCGAGCAGGCACCATCCGCCCCGCCAGCCCGGAGACGGCGCCTGGCGCGAGCGGGGCCGGCCGGGGGGGCTGACGCTGGCCGGAGCCGGGAGTGGGGAGCGAGCCCCCGCGGCGCCTGCCCGCGCTGCGCGACGGCCCCTTCGCCCCGCCGCAGCACCCCGGCGAGGGTGCGGACCGCCGCGGCCCTACCTTGAGCAGCCACTGGGTGCTGTTCTCCAGGAGGCGCTCCAGGTGCTGCAGGCGCTGGGCGGCCCCGCGGGCGGCGGGCGGCGGGCCGGCGGGCGCGTCGCGCTGCAGCGCGTTGGCGGCCGGCGGCGGCAGGGGCGGCGGGCAGGCGGCCGGCTCGGCCTCGGGCAGCACGAAGGTGTAGCTGCAGCGGCCGTGCTGCACGCGGTGCGAGCGCCGGCGCCCGTCGGCCGCCCGCCGCTGGGCCCCGGCCGCGCACAGCGCCGTGGCCGCCCAGGTCAGCGCCACCAAGCTCAGGCCCAGCGCCCGCATGGCGCCGGCGCGCCCCGGACGCCGGGGTCCCCGCCGAGCCCCCCGCGCCGGCCCCGCTCGGCGGGACGCGCCGCCGCTTCCCAGGCTGCCGCGGAGCCGCTCGGGACGAGTCACTGGGCGCTTGCCGCTGGGGCTAAACGCTGCGATTTTGGCATTTCCTCTCCCGGCCTCGCGCCGTCCCTCTGAGCAGCCTCCAGCCTCCCCGTCCTTTTATCGCCAGGCTGGGTCCGCCGGCGGCCCGTGCCGAAGGGGGGGAAAAAAGAGAAGAAAAACAAAGGAAAAAATCTGTTTAAAAACAATACTTCTATCTTTTTTCTCTCCTCCTAGCCCACTGCGGGCAGATCAAGTTTCACACGTGATCTTTAAATGTGTCTCACACACACACACGCGCACACGCACACACGCACACGGAGGCAGGCACGGCCCCGGCTGTCCGTCCGGCCGGCCGTCCGGCTGTCCGTCCCTCCCCGGGCCGCGCGCCCCCCGCGCCCCCCGCCGCACCTCGGGGCCCCGGCCCGCCGCCCGCTCCCGCGAGCCGCTTCCCAGCAAATCCCGCTCTGATCGGCACCAGCTGTGACCTGCCGCCTTCGGGGCACTGACATCCCGGGGAAGAAAATTCCCGCCCCAAATCCCGGCTATTTATAACGCCGGAGGAAGCTGAGGCCTGGATTTCGCTGGCCCGGCAGCGAGCCCGTGGGGACCGGGGCCGGGGCCGGCTCCCAGGCACAGCTCCGGACCTGGCCGGCGGCCCCCAGCACCGGGACCCCCAGGCAGGGGCTCCGCCAGGGTCATGCCGCGTCCCAGCGCCCAAAGCCTTGCAGCGGGGCCCGGCTCCGCGACCTTCCCGCCGGCCGCCCCCCAGGCAGGGGCGAGCCCAGGGCTCCTGCCCGGCCCGCGGCCGGCTCCGTCTCCAGGCTGCATCGCCGCCGAGGCAGCACCGGCCCCCGTTTCTCCCAGCCCCGCGGCCCTTTGCAAGCAGCTCCCTGCAGGCGGGGACACGGCGGAGGGGCCGGGGACGCGGCCTCGGCGCAGGAGCCCCCGCGGCTCCGGGCGCCCCCAGCCCCGCTAATAAATCCGACAGAATAAAACATCCGAGCGGATGGCTCCAGGGACGTCTTCCCTCCCCTGGCAGGGGGACGGTGCCGGCCGGCAGGTTCCCGAGGGTGCTCTCAGGGGAGGGGGCTTCTCCCCCCGGTTAAGCCTCACGGCGGAGGGGCACGCCTGTGGCTGCACATCTGGGCAGCTGTGCACAGCTGGGGGCAGGGGAGGGCCCGCGCGGCGATCCCCAGGCCAGGGAGCCTCGCTGCAATTAGCGCCTGGCCAAACGAGCCGTTTGCGGCGGCGGCCCAGGCCGCGGAGCCGGAGCCGAGGCCGGCAGATGCCGCAGCCCCGCTCGGGTTTCACGGCGGCCGGGGCTGGGCAGGGGACGCCAGGCGGGCCGGGAGGACCCCGGCGGAGGGGACGTGCCGGCGGCCGACGGGGCTCGCTGGGCAGCGGCCGAGCCCGTCCCGCGCCGCGGCCGAGGAGCGGGGTGGGGGGTCCCGGCGCTGCCCCCGGGCGACGGGCGCTGCGACGCCCACCGGGGCGCGAGGCCGGTGCCAGCAGCCCCCGGCGCCCGTCCCGCGCGCGTGGGGCTCCCGGCGCTGCCGCCGCACGCCGGTTCCCCCGTCGCACGCTCTGCCCTGGCGAGGCGGCCAGGAGGGGAGAGGGCAGAGCCGAGACCGCAGCCCCCCCAGCCCTCGCAGCCCCCCAGCTCCCGCAGCCCCCCAGCCCTGCAGCCCCCAGCTCCCGCAGCCCTGCAGCCCCTGCAACCCTGCAGGCCCCCAACCCCGCAGCCCCTGCAACCCTGCAGCCCCCCAGCCCTGCAGCCCCCCAGCCCCTGCAGCCCTTCAGGCCCCCAACCCTGCAGCCTCACAGCCCTGCAGCCCCCCAGCCCCTGCAGCCCTTCAGGCCCCCAACCCTGCAGCCTCACAGCCCTGCAGCCCCCCAGCCCCTGCAGCCCTTCAGGCCCCCAACCCTGCAGCCCCCCAGCCCTGCAGCCCCCCAGCCCCTGCAGCCCTTCAGGCCCCCAACCCTGCAGCCCCCCAACCCTGCAGCCCCCCAGCCCTGCAGCCCTTCAGGCCCCCAACCCTGCAGCCCCCCAGCCCCTGCAGCCCTTCAGGCCCCCAACCCTGCAGCCCCCCAGCCCTGCAGCCCCCCAGCCCCTGCAGCTCTTCAGGCCCCCAACCCTGCAGCCCCCCAGCCCCTGCAGCCCTTCAGGCCCCCAACCCTGCAGCCTCACAGCCCTGCAGCCCTGCATCTGCCGCAGCCCCCCAGCACCCAACCCTGCAGCCCCCAGACCCGCAGCCCCACAGCCCTCCAGCCCTGCAGCCCCCCAGCCTCTCAACCCCTCAGCCCTGCAGCCCCCCAACCCCCCAGCCCCTAGCCCTGCAGCCCCCCAACCCCACAGCCCCTGCAGCCCCGCAGCCCCCCAGCCCCCAGCCCTGCAGCCCCCCAACCCCCCAGCCCCTGCGGGCCCCCAGCCCCCAGCCCTGCAGCCCCCCAGCCCGGCAGAAGCACCGACGCTCCCCGCAGCGGCACCTCGAGGAAGCGGCTCGCGCAGCCGCTGCCAGCGCAGGAAAAGCAGGATGCCGAAGGGTTTGATATATTTATTCGACAGTAAACACGGCAGCGCTGCCTCCGGCCGCCGGCCCGGCTCGAGGCTGACACCCAGCGCTGCAGCCCAGCAAGGGCCCGCGCGGGGCGGCCGGCGCGCGGCCTCCCGGCTCTGCCCCGATCCGGCAGCTCCGACCCCTGGCAAAGCCCCAGAAACTCGCAGGCAGGCCTACAGCAAGGGCAGCAATGCCAGCGCGCTGGTTTTACACCCGCTGCTGTTTCTCGATGCAAACCCCTGCGCGCCGCCGGGGTCTGACGTTCACGGCTTGCATAAACCCGTAAAGCCTGCAGGCGCAGGGGGCCGGGGCCGCGGGATGCTGCCGGGGCTCGCGCCCGAGCTTCGCTCTCGGGGCACCGCCGGCCTTTCGGAGAGGGCTGCGCCGGCCGCCGTGCCCGCGCCCCGGTGCCCGGCGGGACGGGGGGGTGGCGGAGGAGCAGCCCCCGCCGGCCGGGCAGCCTGCTCCCGGCCCCGGCGCTCGTCGAGCCCCCCGGGGGCTGCCACCGGCGTGCGGGGGCCGAGCAGGCTGCGGGGTAGAGGGGGGAAAAAAACCCCCAAAACAAAAGCAGGAGGCGCCCCCTCTGCCAGCGCCGAGGCATTGCTTTGGGCACTGCAAAGTTGGTTTTTGTGAAGAGGAAACGTTTTACAGGCCATAAATCGTCTCAACAGAAAGGGGGAAGGGGAAGCGAGCCGCGCGGTTTTCTGCGGCTGGGAAGAGGGGCGACGCCGGCCGGGCCGGGGAGGCTCCCGGGGAGCCGCCGGGCAGCCGCGCCGTGCCGCACCGCGCCGTGCCCCGCGCCGCTAGGTGCCCGCCGGCGAGTCTGTCTTCGGCTTCTTCTGTCGCTTTTTGCCTTTGTTTTTGGGTTCAGCTTTGTCTGGAACAGAAAGGAGAGGAGGAGGAGAGGCCGGTGCGCCGGGGAAGGGGCTCGAGGCAGCGCGTCGCCCCCTCCCCGCGCCCAGGCAGCCCCGTGCCGGGGGCTCCCACCAAGCCCCTTTCCCCGCCACCGTGCCCGCCCGGAGCATCGTGCCCCCCGCCGCCGAGCTGCCCCATCCCGCAGCAGAGCTGCTCCCTCCTCCGTGGCCCGCGCACGGGGCGGCGGGGACGGTGCTGCTCAGCGCCGTCGGCCGGCCCGGCACCCGGCTGGGGCAATAAAAGCGGCCTGGGGGAGGCAGGGCAGCGGCGGAGCTGCCCCCGGCCTCCCCGGCGAGGTGCTGCCGGGGTCAGAGCCGCCGCTTTCCGAGCCGGCGCCTCGCAGGGTGGCTCCCGGCCCCGGGCTGCCGGCACGTTGCCTTCCCGGCGCGGCGCTCGCTGCCCTTGGGACCCGCATCTCCGTTAACGCCGAAGGAGCCTCCCCCGGGACCCCGCGGACCGGCAAGCAGAGGGGGACCGCGCCGTCACCCCGCCGCCGAGGGGGACGCGGCGCAAGGGCGCGAGCCCTGCCGCCACGGGGGTCCCGCGGCCCCCGGCTGCGGCCAGCGTCCCCATGGCCTCCTGGCGCCACCGGGCCACCGCTGCCGACACGGGCTCCTTCCGAGGGCTCCCATGTCTATCCCTGCCAGGGTCTGCTGTCCTGCTCTGATGTCCCGGACGACTGCCACCCACCGCGGAAAGGGCAGAGCACGAGCGCCGAGAGGCCCGGGCGGAGCGGCGGACACAGCAGGCAGCTCTGCGGCAGCGCGAGCCGTTTGGCGCGCCCGCCAAGCGCGGACGCCTCTCGCCGCCAGCTGCCCCCGGCCGGGGGACGGCTCCGAAGTGGTCGCACAAACGCACCGGCACGAGGTCCAGCCCCGGCGCGGCGCAGCGCCTTCCCGCAGCTCTGCCGCTCTCGGGGTGTTTCGGCTGCGTCGAGCGAACTCGCCGTCCTGCAGCATCTGGATCCCATCACCGAGCGCTCGGCCGCGCCGCACCGCGGCGGAGAGACCCCGGCAGACCCCTGCCCCGCGGCCCAAGCCGAGCCCAGCGGGGCCACGCGCGGCCCTCCGGGTGCCTTTGCCTTTCCGCTCGCCCGCGGGGACGGGGCGCCCCGAGGGGACAGGGCGCCCCGAGGGGACGGGGCTGCTGGCCGCGGTGCCACGGGGACGCCCAGCTCCGGAGCAGCCTGTCCTGACGCCGGCTCCCAGCTCGCTGCATCCAACTGCCACCAGCTTTAAGGGGCCAGTGGCAGCAGAGCTGGGGAGGAAGGGAAGTTTTCCCGAAATCGATGCCACCTGGCTCCCCCAAACTGCGAGTTACGGCCCAGGCAGGAAGGGGGATCAGATCCTCCCTGCTGTCGGCAGGAGGAAATTATTTCTGATTGATGATGCCGAGATGAAGACACTCCCCTGGCTCGGCTGCCCCCTTCTGCAGCCCTGGCACCCCCTCTCCTGGCTATTCCCTCTTCTCCATCCTCCTGATCCTTCTTCTCTTCTCCCCCGGCAGTCTCTTCCTTCTCCTTCGCGTGCCCCCTCTCGCTGTGCCCATCATCCTCTGCCCGCTTTCTCCCTCTCTCGTTGCCTCGTCCGATACATATTTGTGCACAGCAAACCGCAGCTCCGAACCACAAGTCTCGAGCGCTGGGGCTGGTGCCTCAGATCTCTTTCCAAGGCCTGCAGATCGCTATCTCATGCAATCTGGCTTTCTGCCCGTTATTCAGCAGAGATTTATTGAAACAGCTTCGGTCCAGCCAGTCGCATCCAAAAATGACATCAGCCACCTCCTGCTTCCCGTTGCTACCCATGCTCGCTGGCCCGTGCCACCCGGCGCGGCAGGAGCCCCCGCGCCGCGGCGCTGCAGGAGGCCCGGCCAAACGTCTCGGCTGGGGCGAGGAAGATGCTCGGCTGGCTCCGGCGGGGAGGCATTGCCGCGCGGGCTGGGTAACTCAGGGCGACCATCAGAAATCCCCTTGGTGACACTCTCTAACGCTGCGCGGGCGTTCCCGGTATCTTGGGGATACTGAGTTGGTGGGGCTTCTCCATCCAAGGACCTCAAACCTCTTTAGTGCCAGCTGCAAAGGGACAACCCTCAGCCGGGGCAGGATGGGTGCTGCGGGGCGGCTGCACCGGGCCGGGGTGCCTCGTCCTGCCGCGGCGGCTGGCGGCAGCGCCCGTCTCCGGGCGCTTTGCCGGAAGGAGGGAGCGCTCCCGCGCTGCCCGCGCTGCCCGCGCGCTCTTTGGGACACGAGCGAGGCGCGGCGCTTGGATTCCTCCAAGGGTGCCCCAGTTTAGCTCCGGCTGGGACAAAGCAGCTCCTCAAGCTGCTGCCGACCGCCCAGGGCGCGAGGGGCCGGAGCGCTGGCCCCGGCCCCAGGGCGAGAGGGGCTGCCGGGGGCCGGGACCGGCGCCGAGCCTTCCCACGAGCTCCGGCCTCCCTCTGCAAGCCCCTCTCCGGGGCTGCGGTGCTCGGAGGGGCCCGGGCGGTGGCCGGGCCGGTGCCAGCCCTGCGCGTTGCCGCCCCCGCGGCCGGGCTCCGGCGGCCCTGCCGGGAGCAGGCAGTCGGCGCCTCCGCCGGGGCTGCTCAGCACATGTGCTTGAGAAGGCAGTTTTCTGCAGAACTGCAGAGGAATGACAGCCACGGGCCGGAGCAACACGTCGGAGATGAGATCCAGGCTCGCTGGCCACCGCTCCGAGACCGCCGCCGCCTCCCTGCCCGGGCTCGCGCTGCGCATCGCTTCGAGCGGCAGCGGGGCAAGCGGCCGGCCGGCGCGCCGCCGCGCCCCGGGGTTGCGCGCCCCCCCGGGGCAACGCCTGCTCCCGCGGCACCCGCACGCACCCCAGGGTGCCGGGCCGGGCGGCGCTGCGGGCCCCGGGCCGGGGGCGCGGGAGGGGGCGCGGGGCTCCGCTTACCTTGGCACTCGCGGGTGCCGGGCCGGGCGCCGGTGCTGGGCGGGCACTGCTGGAAGCACTGGCCTTTGTGCAAATAAAACTTCTCTTTGCATTTCATGCAGAAGTCCTTGCTGAAGCAGCTCTCGCAGCTGGGCGACCTGCACTCTGCCGGGGCAAGGGGTGCTGGTGAGCGGGGCGGACGGCGGGCCGGCGAGGGCGATCGCAGAGCCGGGCGCCACCTTTCTCACGGGCAACCCCAAGCCCTGGGCAAACCCCCTTTCCCCGCCGCCGCGGGCCGGGACGCCCGGTGCTTTGCAGCAGCTGGGGGCGCGGGGCGAGCGGGGCGGACGGGGCGCCGGGGAGGGGGGCGAGGGGGCCACGTACTTGTGCATCTGTTGACCTCGAGGCCTCGCACGCCGAAGTAGCCGGGGGGGCAGGTGTGGACGCACGTGCCGTGCTGGCGGATGCCGTCCCTCCAGATGAGCAGGAAGAGCCTGTGGTGGCAGGTGACGCAGCCGTTATCCTTCGAGCACATGACACAACCTGTGCAGTTCTCAAACAAGCCGGCGCTCACTGCGGGAGACAAGGAGAGGGGAGAGAGGCTGCAGCCGGGGACGTGCGGGGCAGCACGCCGGAGACGTCCAGCAGGCGCAGCCGCCAGCCACGGGGACGGGCTTCCCCGGCGGTGCCCTTGCAAGACCCCTCGGGCGGGATAGATGGGGGCCACCCTCAGCCGCTTCAACAGCGGCTGCAATTATCCTAAAGCAAGCTAGATCGAGGATCAGGTAGCGGTTAAAAATCTGCTCTGACCTGGATTAATTAGTTGGTGCCTGCTAAACGTCAGGAAAACAAAGAGCGTTTAGGAAACGCTCGGAGCAGCCGCGATAAAGATGTGCCCCCATCTGCAGCAGCGGCGCTGCCCCCGCCACCTCCGCGGAGCGAAGGCGGCCCGCGCCGCCGGCCCCGGCAGGCTTTGCCCGGGGGGACGGGGCTATGGGGGCCCGGGGAGCCCCACGGCAGCTCTGCGGCGCCCGCCGGGGCAGGGCCCCGCGCTGGGGCCGATGCCCCTGGAGATGCTGCTGGCCCCGGGGCGTCGCGGCTCCGGCCTCCGGCAGGGCTGGACATCCCCGCAACGCGCTGCCCGGCTCCCGCTGCGCCGGCTGCCTTTGGAGGAGCTTGCACGGCTCTTCCGGCACCGAGGGCGAACGCTTAATATTTCCGTGCGAAAGCTTACGCTGTGCGGTCGGTGCCAGCGGCAGGCTGCGTGCTGCAGGCGCAGCCTCCGTCTGCCGGCAGGTCTGGCTGCACGGAGATGGTTTTTTGCATGCGACAAAGGCCTCGGGAGGAGGCAGACCTGGGCAGAGCAGCCTCCCCGGGGCTGCGGCGAATGAAGCCGGAGGCTGGCGCGCAGCCCGGGGGGCTCCCCGCTCGCTGGCGAGAGCCGGGAGCTGCCGCCAAGCCTGGGTCGCTGCGCGGGGGGACCCGGCGCCTCCGAGCTGCGCAACGGCGCAGAGGGAGAGCGAGCGAGCGCGTGCTCGCAGGCGGCCGAGCAGCTTGCAAAGCCCTTCCGGCGACGGCCTCGGCTCCTCTCGACGGGCGGGCGGGCAGCGGCGGGAGCGGGCCGGGGCGGCGGGAGCCGCCGGCTTGCAGAGAGCAGCCTGGAGGCGACCCGCAGGAGCAGAGCCGCTCGGGTGCTTTTAAAAAAAAAAAAAACCCACCTAAAGGAGGTGTTTGCAAAGGTAGCGGGCGGTGAAGGTGGCGTGGGGGCTGCCAGCCCCCCCCAGCACCCGCTGCCCACCGGGGCGGGGGCCGCAGCCGCCCGGGGCTCGGCCCCGGCTCTCGGCCCCTTGTCGGGCCGCCGGCGGCACCGCGCCGGGCGCGAGGCGGCTGCAGGCTCCCGGCGCCCGCTCACCGCGCACCTTGGATCCATTAAGTTGTTATGGTCTCCGTCACATATTTACCAAACGCTGACAACATTTGTGTTCCTGGCTGCAGCTGCAGCCGCTTCCCTGGGGACCGGGGGATTTACGAGCGTCTTTCCCTTCCCTAATTCTTTAGGATGATTTTTTTATTTTTGAGCTCCGCTCTCCCCCCGCCGCCGGCGGCAGGACGGGCTCAGCAGGGCTTCCCCGGGCCCCCCTTTCCCCCGGCGTCGGGGCCGGCGGAGGGCCGCCGACGCGTGCCGGGGCGTCGCGCGGCGCCGGGGCGGGATGGGGCCGCGGTGCCCGGCCCGGCGGGATGCGGCCGAGGCGCCGCCGGGGCAGAGCCGCTGCCGTGCTGCGCGTGGGCGCCTGGCCAGGGAGGATGCGCGGCGCGAGCCGCCCCGGGGCGCCCGGCCTCCGCCGCCTCCCTGCCCTCGGGCACGGCGCTGGCCGTCCTGCCGGGGTTCGGGAGCGGGCGGCGGGGCCCTCGCGCCCCTCGGCTCACCGCGGCAAGTCTGCCCGAGGCCGCCCAGGAGCCCTTTTCCCGCGACTCCCTGTCCCTACCCCAGCACGAGCCGGTTACAAAACCCAGCCGCTCCCGACGCAGAGCCGAGCATCAGCACCAGCCCCGCAGCCTGCCGGGGGTGTCCTGGCGGCACCGCTCCGGTGGGTGAGACGAGCCCGGCCGTGCTCAGCTGGCCGCTCACGGGGCAGAAGCCCTGAGCCCGCAGCCTGCCGGGAAGGGCAGGGCGAGGTCCCCTCGCACGCCGAGCTGCCGGCTGCGGTGCAAGGAGGCAGGCAGCGCCCGGCGCCCACCCAAACCGGGCAGGCGAGCATCTGCTCCGTCCGGTGAATCTCGGGGCAAGGATGGACTAGGAGGAGCCAAAAAAGCACAAAACGAGCGCCCTGAAAATCAGCTGAGAGGGGAAAGGCCGGGTGGCTTTGGCCCAGCTCTCCGGCATCGCCTTGACCGGGCTGTGCAGACCTGGCCTCCCGGGGGGACGGGCGCGCGGGGGGCCGGGGAGGCTCTGCCCCTTCCCGCTGCAGGGAGCCGGCACGGGCTCGGGCCGCCGGGGAGCGCGTGCACGGCGCAGCGGCGTGGCTGGTCCGTGGCGCCTGGGGGAAGGACGGGCCGGGGGACAGGCAGCACCCGGCCATCGCCAGCGATGGCTCTGAGCATCCGGACGTTTTCCTTGCCATGCACCAAACGCGCTGGGCAGAACATTGAAATATTGCAAAAACAGCCCATTCTGCGCTACCCCAAATACGCCCGGCTCCCCTGGCGTTTGCACGGCTGCTCCTTGTGCCACCTCCCCAGCAGACCGCGGGGGACGAGGGAGGCGACCGAGCAGGTAATGCCACTGGCTCTGTGCTTTGCCTTTTCCAGGTGCTTAAAAGCCCTCGCTAAGCCAGCCCCATGCCGCACACCGCGCGGGGGAAAGCGGCGCGAGGGGACGGGTCGTGCGGCCGTTCCTCCCCCGGCTCTTTAGTGCTGCATCCGCCGGGGCGGGAAGCAGCTCCCGTCTCACACCTCCTGCCTCCTCCGTGCGCTGCGGTGGCCAGGGCTCGCGGTGGCCAGGGCTCGCGGTGGCCAGGGCTCGCGGTGGCCAGGGCTCACAGTAGCAGGGACTCACGGTGGCCCGGGGCTCGCAGTGGCCCAGGGCTCGCGGTGGCCCGGGGTGACCAGGGCTCGCGGTGGCAGGGGCTCGCGGTGGCCCGGGACCAGCCCCCCGCGGCTGGCGGCGTGCCAGCCGCTCCCGCAGCGGGGCGAAGCCGGCCGCCGCGCGCTCCCTACCTTGTTTCTTCCATTGGTTCTGCGTGGCCATTTCCACGGAGTTGACGAGTAACGGCAGCGTGAAGATTATCCACTGCATCTGGGCAGCAGTGATTTAGGGCAGGGAAGAAACGAGGGGAGCGCCGCGGCCGGCGGGCTTGCCCCCTGCCAGCGCCAGCCGGGGCGGCGCGGGAGGCGAGCGGCGCTCCGCGGCGGGGCTCACACCATCCCGCCGCCGCGCGACAGCCCGGGAGGCAGCGGGGTCAGGCCCGGGGTGCTCTCATGGTGGCCGGGAAGTGCCGGCTGCTCCGGAGAGCTCTGCCTTTATAGCCGATGCCAGCCCCGCTCCTCACCCGCCTCCCCCCCCCACCACCCCGCCTTTAAAAATAATAGTAATAAAAAAAAAAACCCCGCAGCAGCAACAAAGCAACTTGCAAACAAATTGGTTGCAGTCCCCCCGCCGGAGCGCTCCGGCCGGGAGACCTCGGCTGGGAAATGCCCCGCTGTCCCGCTGCCGTCCGACTGTGCCGGTGCCATCCCAGCGCCGGGGTCACGGCGAAGCCCCCTGCGATTTGGGGGGGGGGGGGAGGTGGAGCCAGGCGGGTAACCCCGCCCGCGCCAGCCCCTCCGGGCTCGGCCCCCCTCTCCCAGCACCGGCCGCCCCGGCTCCGGCAGCGCCCGGGGTCCGCGGGGCAGCCGCGGCGGCTCTCCGGCAGCTCCCGCCTGCCCTGGCTCTCCCGGGGCTCGCAGCTGCCTCTGATTTCTCCGAGCGCCTCCTAAATGCATCTCCCTCGGCACGCTGCGACCGGAGCTGGCTCCCGGCCGGCCCGGGGCCCGGCGGCCGCTCCTCCCCGCGCCGAAGCATCCCCCCGAGAGAGCCGGCGGCGCCGGCGGCCGAGGCAGCGCCGGGCGCAGAGGGACCGCACGCCGCATCTCGCAGCGGGGAAGGGGCCGGGCTTCAGCAACTGCCTGGCCGGGCGCCTTGCAGCGTTCGGGGTTCGCTGCTTGCAGCCACGCGGCAGCCCCGTCGGGTCGGTGCCGGTGGGCTCGCCGCCGTGCCGGGGCCAAGGGGCCGCCAGCGGCGCCCCGTCCCGCCGCCGCCTGCCCTCGCCTGCTCGGAGAGCTGGTGCGCGGAGCAGCGACGGGGCTCAGCGTCCCGTGCCCGCGGAGGGGACGCGGGTGCCCCGCGCTGCGGGAGGCAGGGCAGGCGGCAGCCGGCGGCTCACAGCCCCCTGCGCCGGTGGTGGGCCAGGAGGCTCGGCGCGAGCGACCTGGGCCGGGATTTCGGTGCTCGGCGCGTGCCCGCGCCGGCCGACGGGCAGGCGGGACGCTGGGCTCGCTGGGCATCCCGGGGCTTGGGGCAGCGCCAGGGCGGCCAGCGGGGCAGAGCCCTGCTCGGCCAAAGCTCACGGAAACGGGGGCACGGAAAGCACCCGAGGGCACGCGCGAGAGCCGGGAGACGCTGCCCGGGGGGCTCCATGTCCAGAGCACAGTCCCTCCTCCTGAAACCCCTCCTCACTTCGGTCCAGCCTCCGGCACCCTCGCAAGCCCCCCTGCCGCTCTCCGGCGCGCGGCGTGTGCGAACCGCGCCGCCCTCCTGCCCGCTGCAGAAGGCAACCCCGCGCAGAGCGGGGCGCAGGCAGGAAAGCCTCCTCGGCCGCGGTGCCCTGCAGCCCTTTGGGCAGCCGTGCGCCCTGGGGACGGACGCTCACCTCGCTCCCCTCCGGCCCCCCAGCCAACCGTCCCCAAACCCACCGAGGGGGAGCGCGCAGAGGCCAGCGCGGGGGGGAACATGCTGCCCTTCCTAACGGCCGCCGGTTGGTCCAAGAAGAGCATTTATTCGCCTCACCCTTGCAGGATGCGGTCATTTTCATGGGGCTTGCTCACATGCCGCAGGCCAGGCGGGAGGCGTCTGGAGCGGGAGGGGAGCCGGCGCCGTGCTCGAGCCGCCCCGCGCGGGTGCCCTCCCCAGGGCAGCGCCCGGTGTGCTCCGGGCTGGCTCTTCCTGGGGGAGAGGAGCCGGCCGGGGGGACCGGCCCTGCGCCCCAGGAAGGCGGTGTGGCCGCCGGCGCGCCGGGGTGGCCCTCCTCTCCGCCGCCGCTCCCCCCTTGGGTTTTTTTCCCGTTTTCCCTTTTTCTCACCTGCCTCCTTGAACATCTTTCTGCCCCGCTGCCGTCGGGCGCAACGCGACCGCTTGCCCGAAGAGTTAACGGTCCCGACGCCAAAGGAGCCGTTTCAGACCCCCTTGGCCTTGCCGTAGGAAACCAGAAGTAACAACGGTTGGGATCGCTTTGTTTTTTCTAACACCCATGCGCAATAAATTGAAAAATTACCCATAAAATGCAGGTTTTCAGCATCTGGCGCCACAGTACTTTCCATAAACAAACAAGCCCGCAGCCGCGCGCCCGCGTCCCGAGCGCCCGCGGGCGCTGGCGAGGCCGCGGCGAGGCTTCTGCGGCTGGGGGCTCCCCGCCGGCTTGGCACGCTCGGCCGCCCCGGCCGGCGCGTGCGCCCCGCAGAGGTGCCGCGGTTGCGGGGTGGCTGCAGCGGGCCCTGCCGCCGAGCAGCACGTAGCGGGCGTATTTAATCGGGGAGACTCGCCCTGTTCATCCCGATTGCTCCGAGCGTTGCAGTGGAGCCGGGCGCCGCGCTAGGCGCTGGCTAACCGGGCGCCCGTGGCCCCGCGCTGCCAGCGGCCCGGGCGGCGGTGGCGGGTCGGCGGCGGGCGGGCGGCAGCCGCCGGCGGCAGCCCCGATGACTCACGCGACGCCGCAGGGAGCCGTGGCCCAAGCCGCGAGCCCTCGTCCAGCGCCTCGCCGTGCCAGCTCGCAGGAATGAAATGTTCCTCCTTTTTTTTTTTTCCAAAGCACCGAGGAGAAAGTGTCCAGCACGATAATTCGGAAAGTTTGTCTGCCGCTCCAGCGCGCTTTCATCTTCGGCCCGTCCGGGGGCCCCTGCAACGTGGCGGCGCTGCCGGGGCGTCCCGGGAAACGTGGGCGCGGGGGGCATCTCCGGCCCCGGCAGCTAAGCGAGAACGAAACGTTTCGGAGCTGGTTGAAAACAAAGGGAAGACGCTAATAACGGAGGAGAAGGGAAGGAGGGGAGCGCACGGCTCCTGCAGGGAGCGCGGCGGGGCTGTCGGCCGGGGGGAGCGAGCTGCCCGCAGACGCGGGAGCCGCGGGGAGCCGGGCGGGGGGGCCGTCGGGGAGCCGAGGCCCCGGGGCACCCCGAGCACCGAGCGCGGGTCGGACCGGGGGCGGATTTGAACGGAGGGTGGTGGATAAGGAAGAGAAATATTTGGCATTCTTCTCCCATCATAACAAGCCCAGATGCTTGGACGGTGGCAGCCCTCTTCCCGCAGGAATGGAAACTGAGAGCCGCTGCCGGAGCCAGCTCGGCAGAGGCCCTCTCCGCGGGGCTGACGAAACGCCGGCAGCGCCCCGCGCCGCCGCCCTCGCCCGGCGTCCCGCGCCGCCCCGGCCTCCTCGCCCCGAGCCGCCCGGGCGCCCCGCGAGCCCGCCGGCCCCGGGAGCGGCGCCGGACCCTCCTCGCCCCGTCCTGGCCCACCTCCTGCCACCGGCCCGGACGAGCTCGCCGAGCGGAGAGGACGGATGCCGCCAGCGGCCGGAGCAGCCGGCGGCGCCCCGCTGGCCTCCCGCGCCGGCCCCGGAGCCGAAGCCGCCAGGTACGGAGGCGGGTCGGGAGCGGAAAGTCTCGGGAGCGACGCCTGCCATTCCTGCTCCTCGGTCGCCGGCGCCGGCTCCCGCGCCGAAACGGGAGCCAGGGCCCCCGCGCAGAATCGGTGCCGAGCGGCGGCAGCGGGGCAGCGAGCGGAGGAGAAGAGCGGCGGGAGGAGAGCCGCGACGGCCAGGCGGGAGGGGAGGCTTGGCCTCCACACCGGCTCCCTCGCCCGCGCCAGCGGGACACATCTCCAGCGTTTATTTTCTCTCTTGAGCTTAGTCCCTTTGAGGCAGAATATATTAAAGAGCTTGACTTCGTATAAAGGAAATAATTGAAACAACGCTCGTGCTTCCCCGGCGCGGGTTGTCGTGGCTTCAGGCGGCAGCGGCCAGCCTGCGCGGGCGCTGGGACCGCCGAAGCCTGGCCGTGGCCGCCGCCGCCGCCTGCGTGGGGACGGGCAGCGGAGCTGGCTGGACAACGGCCGAGCGAGCGCGGGCTTCCTCCCGCGCTGCTCCGCCGGGCGACTTCCCGCTCGACAGCAAACCCGGGGCGTCTGGCGGGGAGCCGACCCGCAACCGAAACTAAACGCAAAAGCCCGGGAAACGCGGCGTAAAAGTGTAAAAACCGGCTGGAATCGCGGCTGTTCCCCGACGGCCGGCTGGCGGCGTGGTGCCGGGGACCGGGAGCCGCGCCGGGAATGGGGGGCCGCGGTGGGAACCGGGAGCTGCAGTGGGAACTGGGAGCCGGGAGCTGGGATCCATGGTGGGAACTGGGAGGTGCGCTGGGAGCTGGGAGCCGGGAGCTGGGATCCATGGTGGGAACTGGGAGGTGCGCTGGGAGCTGGGAGCCGGGAGCTGGGATCCATGGTGGGAACCGGGAGGTGCGCTGGGAGCTGGGAGCCGGGATCCATGGTGGGAACCGGGAGGTGTGCTGGGAGCTGGGAGCCGGGATCCATGGTGGGAACCGGGAGGTGCGCTGGGAGCTGGGAGCCGGGATCCATGGTGGGAACCAGGAGGTGCACTGGGAGCTGGGAGCCGGGAGCTGGGATCCATGGTGGGAACCAGGAGGTGCACTGGGAGCTGGGAGCCGGGAGCTGGGATCCATGGTGGGAACCGGGAGGTGCGCTGGGAGCTGGGAGCCGGGATCCATGGTGGGAACCAGGAGGTGCACTGGGAGCTGGGAGCCAGGATCCATGGTGGGAACCGGGAGGTGCGCTGGGAGCTGGGAGCCGGGATCCATGGTGGGAACCAGGAGGTGTGCTGGGAGCTGGGAGCCGAGATCCATGGTGGGAACCAGGAGGTGCACTGGGAGCTGGGAGCCGGGATCCATGGTGGGAACTGGGAGGTGCGCTGGGAGCTGGGAGCCAGGATCCATGGTGGGAACTGGGAGGTGCGCGCTGGGAGCTGGGAGCCGGGATCCATGGTGGGAACTGGGAGGTGCGCTGGGAGCTGGGAGCCGGGATCCATGGTGGGAACCAGGAGGTGCACTGGGAGCTGGGAGCCGGGATCCATGGTGGGAACCGGGAGGTGCACTGGGAGCTGGGAGCCGGGATCCATGGTGGGAACCAGGAGGTGCGCTGGGAGCTGGGAGCCAGGATCCATGGTGGGAACCGGGAGGTGCGCTGGGAGCTGGGAGCCGGGATCCATGGTGGGAACCGGGAGGTGCGCTGGGAGCTGGGAGCCGGGATCCATGGTGGGAACCGGGAGGTGCGCTGGGAGCTGGGAGCCGGGATCCATGGTGGGAACTGGGAGGTGCACTGGGAGCTGGGAGCCGGGATCCATGGTGGGAACCAGGAGGTGCGCTGGGAGCTGGGAGCCGGGATCCATGGTGGGAACCAGGAGGTGCACTGGGAGCTGGGAGCCGGGATCCATGGTGGGAACCGGGAGGTGCGCTGGGAGCTGGGAGCCGGGATCCATGGTGGGAACCGGGAGGTGCGCTGGGAGCTGGGAGCCGGGATCCATGGTGGGAACCAGGAGGTGCACTGGGAGCTGGGAGCCGGGATCCATGGTGGGAACTGGGAGGTGCACTGGGAGCTGGGAGCCGGGATCCATGGTGGGAACCGGGAGGTGCACTGGGAGCTGGGAGCCGGGATCCATGGTGGGAACTGGGAGGTGCGCGCTGGGAGCTGGGAGCCGGGATCCATGGTGGGAACCGGGAGGTGCGCTGGGAGCTGGGAGCCGGGATCCATGGTGGGAACCAGGAGGTGCACTGGGAGCTGGGAGCCGGGATCCATGGTGGGAACCAGGAGGTGCGCTGGGAGCTGGGAGCCGGGATCCATGGTGGGAACCGGGAGGTGCGCTGGGAGCTGGGAGCCGGGATCCATGGTGGGAACCAGGAGGTGCACTGGGAGCTGGGAGCCGGGATCCATGGTGGGAACCAGGAGGTGCACTGGGAGCTGGGAGCCGGGATCCATGGTGGGAACTGGGAGGTGCGCGCTGGGAGCTGGGAGCCGGGATCCATGGTGGGAACTGGGAGGTGCGCTGGGAGCTGGGAGCCGGGATCCATGGTGGGAACCGGGAGGTGCGCGCTGGGAGCTGGGAGCCAGGATCCATGGTGGGAACCGGGAGGTGCGCTGGGAGCTGGGAGCCGGGATCCATGGTGGGAACCAGGAGGTGTGCTGGGAGCTGGGAGCCGGGATCCATGGTGGGAACCGGGAGGTGCGCTGGGAGCTGGGAGCCGGGATCCATGGTGGGAACTGGGAGGTGCACTGGGAGCTGGGAGCCGGGATCCATGGTGGGAACCAGGAGCTGCGCTGGGAGCTGGGAGCCGGGATCCATGGTGGGAACCGGGAGGTGCGCTGGGAGCTGGGAGCCGGGATCCATGGTGGGAACCGGGAGGTGCGCTGGGAGCTGGGAGCCGGGATCCATGGTGGGAACTGGGAGGTGCGCGCTGGGAGCTGGGAGCCAGGATCCATGGTGGGAACCGGGAGGTGCGCTGGGAGCTGGGAGCCGGGATCCATGGTGGGAACCAGGAGGTGCACTGGGAGCTGGGAGCCGGGATCCATGGTGGGAACCGGGAGGTGCACTGGGAGCTGGGAGCCGGGATCCATGGTGGGAACCGGGAGGTGCGCTGGGAGCTGGGAGCCGGGATCCATGGTGGGAACCAGGAGGTGCACTGGGAGCTGGGAGCCGGGATCCATGGTGGGAACTGGGAGGTGCGCTGGGAGCTGGGAGCCGGGATCCATGGTGGGAACCGGGAGCCACGGTGGCACCTGGGAGCTGGGGGCCGCGTTGCAGCGCGAAGCGGCCCTGGGAACCGAGGACGGGCAGGGAAGCGGCACAGCCGGCGCCTGCCGCTTGCCGTCCTCCAGGGCATCGTCTTCCCCGGCAGCTGGTTCCCCCGCCGCGGCGGGAAGCGGGCGTGCAGCCGCCCCGGGGGCGGCGCGGGGGCACGGCGGCGAGCAGCCCGGGGCCAGCAGGGCAGACCTGCACGGTGCACCAGAATCTGCAGAAATCGAGGTGTTTCTGCAGCGCGTTTCGCAGGGCCCGGCCAGGGCTGGCGCACGGCTACGGCCCTGCAGCCCTTCCCGGGCGCCCACCGAGCGCCTCCCCGCTGCCGCGGCTGTCCTCGCAGCGCAAACGGCGTGGGGGGTCACTGGAAGGGAGCGCGCCAGCGATGTGTTTGGTAGCTGGCCCTCTTCTAGTCTCCCAAGGACCGTTTATGCCAAATACCAATTGATTTCCTTTTAATATTTGTGCTATTTAGGGAAACCTGTTGGGAGAGACCGAGGGAAGCGTCGGCCGGAGGAGCGTTCCTGGCTTTCTCGGGTCTGCGCCTGCTCCTTCGCCGCCCGGAAAGGCGGCCGGGGCTCGGAGGCCGCGTGCCTCGCACCAGCGCTGTCGCCGCACCGGCTCGAGGCGCCTTGCCGCCTCCGCCGGAGCACCACGTCCTCCCGCGCCTGGGGGACCCTCCACGCTCCCGGCCGCGTCCCTGCGCCCGGCACAACCGCCCCCGGCACGGCCGCGTTTCCAGCCTCCCTGGGGCGTTCGGGGCTGCGCAGCCCCCTCGTCTCCCCTGGAGCATCCTCTGCCGCGCGGCCCCGGCCGGCCGAGGGACAGCCGCCCGCGGGGCCGCCGTGCGTCACGGTCACCTATAGGGGCTTTCCTCCACGGTAATAACAGGAGAGACACGGACTTTAATATTTCTGAAGTGCAAATGGGGTGATAATTATATTTAGTCGACGTTCAGGGAAATTATTACCACCTGGCGGGGCTGCAGGCGGCCCCGCTCTCGCGGCTGACGTCAGGCAGCACCATAAACCGACGTGAATTTTGGAAAATGGCACGAGAAAAGGAACGGAAAGAGTAGAAATTGCAAAGATGTTCGTTTTAGTAAAATCCTAAGTGGCAAAGGCAGCACGGGGAGGCCGGACGGAGCCGTTCCCGGGGCCTCGGCCACTCGCAGGGCTTCCGTGGGCTGCGCGGTCCCGCGGGAGCCCGGCCGGTCCGGGGCGCTGCGCGGCGGCCAGCTCTTCCCCTCGTTAGCTGCAGCGAAGTTTGCAGGAGCCGGCAGGCAGACAGGGAGGGAGATTCAAAAAGCGAAGGGAGCTCCCTGCAGTCGCCTTTCAAAAAAACCCGGCCGGCCGTGGACCGTCGAGCGAAGCCGGGCGCCCCGTCGCCTGCCCGGCGGCCGGAGCGCTCCGTCCCCGCGCCAGGCGGGCGCGACATCGGTTTTCTGCTGCGATATCAAAAGGAAAAGAAAGGGAGCGGGTGAGCAGGGTCTGTTTGCGATTAGGAGCCGAGTTTTTGGCACCGCAGGGGAGGGCCGGGGGATGCGGTCCCCGCAGGTTGCCTCCTCCGTTTCAGGGAGAGCAGTGGAGGCGAAATGTTCCCCTGCCCTTTTTCTTTTTTTTTTTTTTCAGCCCTTTATATCCTGTTTATGCCAGTGACAAATTAAATTTTCAGGAGCTGGAATAAAAACAAAGTTAGCTTTAATATGTCTGAGTTGTTTGAAATGTTGTTCCTTTGCGGGAAGCTGCTCGCTCAGCGCACGGACGCAGTCCAGCCCCAGGAGCGTCCCAAAGCGAGCCGGCGCGCGGCGCTGGGCGGGCGGCACCGCGACGGCTTCTGCCGAGAAATCGGAAGGGCCCCGTGGCGCCGGGCCGGGGGCGGCTGCCCGGTCCCGGCTGGTCCTCGTGCACCCGGGGCCCAGCGCCGCTCCGGCCTCCGCGCCCGGCGCCGCGGGCCGCATCCCCCCAGCCCGGCCGGGAGCGCAGCCGCTCCAGCCGGATCTGCCTCATGGAAAGAATTCTGCAGGCGGGAATTTGAGCAAAAGAGAGATTAAATGAAGGAAAAATGTATTCGGCCCCGCGAAACTAGAAAAAGTACGTTTCCAAATATCCCCACCCATCCGTCCCGCTCCGGGCCACGCGCTCGCTCCGGGCAGCCCCGCGTGCCGCGTGGCGTTTCGGGGCTCGGCCCCCCCCCGGCGCCGCGCCGGCTCAGCCCACGTCGCCGTGTCCCCGCGCGGACCGCGCCGGCGTCGCCGGGGCTTCCGCAGCCCTCCCGAAGAGGCTGGCGCCGCGGCGGGGAGCTCCCGCGGGGCGGCCGTCCCTGGGGCCGTGCCGCCGGAGCGCCGCGCCGCGCCGCGGGAACCACGGCTGTTCCCGGCTGGTGGCGTTGGGGCAAAAACGCGGTGATACTGTGGCGAGAGCGCGGCACGGCCTGCCCCGCGGGGAAAGGGGACGCTCGGCGGCTGCGGAGGCAGTGATGTCATTTTGCTTGTCGGGCTCCTCCGGGGGAGGCCAGAGGCCGGAGCAGCGGCGTCCCAGCCGACGTCCCCCGCGGACGCCCGTTCCCCGGGTGTTTCCGCACCGGGCCGGGAGCAGAGCCCGGCTGGACGCCAAGGACGCACCGTCCTCGTTGGTCTCAGCTCCAGCAACCACGAAAATCCCGCGCGCTCCCTCCCAGCCGCCCCGCCGCGTGCTTCGCCCCGGCCGTTCCCCAGCCAGGAACGACCCCGGGTGGCCGTGCCCCCGGCGCCGCGGCCGGCGGGACCCGACGCCCCCGGCCCCGGCTCTGCTCCGGAGGCTGTGTCCCGGAGGCCAGGCACGGGGCCCGGCAGATTTCCAAAAATCCCCGGGAGGTGACGAGCCTGCAGCATCCGCAGGCTGCTCCGGCTGGGATAGGAAGGCGCGGCGGCGGCAGGCGCGGGTTGGGATAACCCGGAGCCGCGGAGCCCGTCGGGAGCCAGCGCGCGGCCGCGCCGGCGCTTCGCCCCGGCCCCAAACGGGAGGCTGCGCTGCTCCCGCCGTGTTCAAACACCCCGGGGCGTTTTTCCCGGCGGGGCCGTGCTGCCCGCTCTGCCGCTGCCTCCCACGGGACCGGACCACCCGGCTGCAGACGATCCTGGCTTCCTCTCGCCCTTGACCTCCGCATCCTCCGACGCCTCGAATCGGAGCTTTTCCTCGCTACGCACGGAGGAATCCCGCCGCGTAATCGTTCTCCGCGCTAGCCGGCAGTTCATGCCCGCGTGGCCGGAGGTGCAGCGCCCTCCCCTCCGCCGAGCAGCCCCGGGCAGGGGGACGCTGCCGCCGGCTCGCGGCGCGGCGGAAGGTGCCCGGCCGGCGGCCGGGCTGCGCAGGGGCGGCGGGGAGCGAGCCGGCAGCGTCGCCCGCAGCGCGGGGCCCCGGCGAGCCCCGGCGGCGGGGGCTCCCGCAGGCCTGCCCGTGCGCCCGCGGCCAGGGCGGCTGCCGGCTGCAGCGGGGCAGCAGCGTCGCTGCACGGCCAGTCCCCAATTTGCGCTGGCCCGGAACAATGACAATGACAGTCGCGGCAGTAAAGAGATGAAAAATGTGTCTGCGATTTTCACAAGCTGGAAACACCCAGCGCAAGGGACGGAGGGGCGGGAGGGTGCTCTGGCCAGCCAGCGCTGCGCGGCCGCCCGGAGAAAGGGGCCAGTAATGCTTCCAAGATGTGGAGCCCTGCAACGGGCCGAGTTTGATCGTATGCAGCCGCTTCGGCTCAGGAGAGGGATCGCGAAGATTATCGCGTGGAAATTGTTTACAGGGGAGGGCGAGCCGGCCGAGGGCTTTCAGGTCTGCACCAACTAATTGCTCCGTGTTGGAAAAGTGCATGGGGAACCCACGGTGCAGATCCGCACGGCCTCGTGCAAGGGATCCTTGCCCTGGTCCAGCAGCGGGAGCAAAGGAAAGGGAAAGGCTGGGTGGGCTGGCGGTGCGGAGAGCGCCCGGGCGCCCCGAGCCCTCCCGGCACCTGGATGCAGCCCCGGCTCCGGGGAGCAGGCGGGATGAGTTTGCAGAAACCTGGGCTGGGTTTGCTTTGCCTCGCGGGTGAAGTGGGCGCCAGGCGCCGTGCTCGCTTCCCGCGCCGAGCGGGCGGCAGCAGCGGCTCCCGGCCCCGATGCGCCTCCGCTGCCCGGTGGCCGGCCATCTTCCAAGGCTCTCCTTGCCTTTCCTCATCTGCATTTTGTCCTACTTTCCTTCTTCTTCTTCTTCTTCCTTTTTTTCTTAATTTTTCATACTCCTTTAAACATTGCAAAAATTTAATACAAAGGAAATTAAAAACCCAGAGGAACTATTCTCAAAATCATTTCACAATCCGCACATATCCCTCAGCAAATTTAATTTGTAGGAAATAGAGAACAAAATATGACAATAAAGGGCTTCTAAACAAATCCTAATGTTTTACATGTGTAAGTGCAAATGGCGTGCCGGCGCGGAGGCACCCGGCGTAGGTGGCTGGCGCGCGGGCGCTCTGCTCCCGCCGCGGCGCTCGCAGCAGCGCCCGGGGTTTTCGGCGCCGCACGCGGCACGTCGGGCTGAGCGCGGCCTGGCCGAGCGCGTCCTCGCGGCCCCGGCGAGAGCGGGGCACAGGCACCCGGTCCCGGGGCTCGGCGGCGGCCGGGCGGCAGGGCGGGCGCGAGTCCTGCAGTGCCGGCTGAGCCCTGCCCTCTTGGGGACAGTTTGCCCTCAGTTGGCTTGGACGCACCCGGCTAAACCCTGCCGGGGTCTCTGCCCCGGGGCGCTTCCCAGCGATGCTCTGGAGCGCGCCGGACGGACCGGGGAGCTCCGGCCTCGCGGCGATGCCCGGGCTCCCAGGTTCGCCTGCAGAGCAGGCGGCTAAACCCAGCCCTGGGCTCCCAGCACGATGGGAGCCGAGGCCCCTTCCCCGCTCGGCCGCGGGGCTCGCCGGGAGCTCGGCCCGGGCAGCTGTGCTGGAAACCGGCGACAGACAGCCGTGCCGTGCCGTGCTGTGCCGTGCCATGCCGTGCTGTGTTGTGCTGCATCGATCCGCACTGCCCCCTGCCCTGCTGGGCCGTGCCGTGCTGCACCGAGCTGTGCTGCACCCTGCTGTGCCGTGCCATGCTGTGCTGCACCAAGCCGCGATGCACCGTGCCCTGCTGGGCCCTGCCGTGCTGTGCGGCACCGTGATGCAGTGCCCTAGGCCGTGCCGTGCCGTGCTGAGCCGCGCTGCACCGTGCTGTGCCATGCCGTGCCGTGGGGCTCCCGCAGCTGCGGGCCCGCAGGAGCGAGGGCCGCCCTGCGGAGCCCGGGGCTGCGGTGCCACCACCCCGGCACGCACACGTGCAGCGTGCAACGCGGCAGAAGCGATTCTCTGCCCACGTGTTTTTTCCCCGGTTTGTGGCTGCACCTCTCTCCCTCGTTTTTCTCCCACGCCTTTTAATATACCTGGCACCTAGAGGAGAATTTTCCCTTTAAATATCCAGCCTCACATTGTAATGCCTTTTATTCTATATCTTATTTAGTGAACTGGAAAAAAGCATCAATTGTTACATACCATATGTGAGCCTGTGCCTCAAACTGCAATGGAAGGAGGTTTGTTCCCAAACTCCTTCACACACCCGTTCTTGTGCCACGAGGGAGGGATAAAGGCCTCGCGGTGCCTGCCGTAATACCACCCTGCAGCCAGAGCAACCCACCCTGCTTCAAACTAAACGCTGAAACCCCGGCTGCGACGCGACTGCGGCCGGGCAGAGCGGGCCCTGGCCGGGGAGCGGGCTGCGGCTTCGCGGCGCAGCCCGGCACCCGCGTTCGCGCCGGCCCGGACCGCGGCTCTGGCCACGACGCTGCGGCGGCGGCAGCTCCGTCGCAGGCGCGCGGCAAGGACCGGAGTGGGGCACGCGCCCTCTCTTGGGGTTTGCAACGGGCTGTGCACAGCGAGGTGGCGGATGGGGCCGGGCTCGAGGGGCAGGGTTGTCGCACCCCTTTGCTGATGGGGATAATAGGGCACGTGTGGGGTTTTGCAGCCGAATCGCTGCGCGCACCCAAGACGCGGCCGCGCCGGGTAGCACGTAGGGCCATGTTTGTGCGTTTGCCATCAGCTCCTAGGGAGCCCGGCTAGCGACGACCCGGCAGGGCCGCGCCGGGAAGCTGCTAGCGCCCAAGGACGCTGCCACGTGGCACCGGCACGCAGAGGAGGGCTGCGGGGCTGCGGGCGGCATCCCAGGCCTCCTCCTCCTCCTCCCCGTCTCCCGCCCGGCGCCCGGCGGGTGCAGCTCTGCGCGCCGGCTCGGAGGGCGGCCCCGGGCGCTGCCTCCCCGCCGGCCGGGCGGCCAGGAGGCTCGCGGGCAGGGTGCTGCCGGGCGCCCGGCGGCCAGCTGGCCCCGGCTTGGATGTGGAGCCTCCCCGGCCGCGGGCGACGGAGCCCGGCTCAGCGCGCCGCCCGGCGCGGCCGGCGAGCCAGGCTGATTGATGGGTTTGTTTTGTTCCTGCAAAGCGTGTCCCGGGGCCGCTCGGCGAGCGGGGGGGGGGGGGCCGGCCCGCGCTGCCGTCTGGCGGGCTGCAGGCGGCCGACGGCCGCGGGGCATCCACCCGGTGCCGCGGCCAGCGAGCGGGGACGGCGGCGGACGACGGAGGCCGAGGTTTGGGCTTCCCTCTCGGCCGCGGGGTGGGGCGGGTCGAGCGGCCCGTGCCTCGGTTTCCCCATCGCTCCTGCCGCCGCCGGGTGACACGCGGCCCGCGAAGCTCCGGAGGCCTCGGGCACGCTGACCGCCGACGGTGCGAGCGGCTCCGGCCGGCCGACGGGTCGGGCGTGTGTTTGTGCGAAGCGCCCCGCGAGCCGGCTTCCCACCGCGGCGCTAACAGGCTTTTCGGGGAAGCCCAGGAACCACCGGCTTCCCGGGTGTTCCCCAGACCTACGGGCAGCGCCGCCGGGGCAGGGATTGAGCACGGGTGCGCGGCGCGCGGCGGCCTCGGCCCCCCCCTCCTGCTACCGCCGCGGCCCGTCCGCGCGCGGCTGCCGTTTCTCCCCCCGCCGCGCGCCGAGAGCAACCTCCTTGCCCCTGCCCTGCCGTCGTCCTTCCCGGCAAGGGAGCTCGGGGCGGCTGCGGAGGAGGCGAAGCCTTCGTGGCCGCTCCGGGAAAGGCGGGGAGGGCCGCGGAGGCGAGGGCCGGCGCTTGCGCCCCGTCCCGTGCCGTCCCCTCGGGGGTCCCGTGGCGCGGCAGCTCCCGGGGGGCCGGGAGGTGGCAGGCGCCAAGCAGAGCCCGCCGGGGTGGGGGGGGCGCCCGCCGCTCTCTCGCCCCTGCCGCCCCTTGCCGGGCTGCGGGGGCTCCGTCCCCGGGCAGCGCCGGTCTCCCCGTCCGCCGGAAGGGCTTGACGCTGGCCCCGAGGGAGGGGACGATGCTCTCCCGTCCCGTGCCCAGGGCAGCTCCCCCGGCAAGGGGGGCAGCCCGCCGCGGGCGCCCCGTGGCCGGCGCGGGGGGCTGCCGGGCTGCCAGCTGGGCGGGCGGTTGGGAAATCTGTTTCCTCTTCTGCTCGTTACGACACTGCACCAGGCGCAGCCACCCGGAGCGGTGAGGCAGCGGCAAAGTATGAAGGTCGGGGAGGCTGCGGTTTGCGTGACGGAGATAAGCTGGCCGCCACCGACGCATCCCTCTACCTGCCCGGCCGGAGCCCCCCGCCGGCTCCGGAGGGGGGAGCGGGGCCCCGCGCAGCCCCCGCCGGCTCCGGAGGGTCGAGGCCCCGCGCAGCCCCCGCCGGCTCCGGAGGGTCGAGGCCCCGCGCAGCCCCCCGCCGGCTCCGGAGGGTCGAGGCCCCGCGCAGCCCCCGCTGGCTCTGGAGGGTCGAGGCCCCGCGCAGCCCCCGCCGGCTCTGGAGGGTCGAGGCCCCGCGCAGCCCCCCGCCGGCTCCGGAGGGTCGAGGCCCCGCGCAGCCCCCGCCGGCTCTGGAGGGTCGAGGCCCCGCGCAGCCCCCGCCGGCCGGAGGGTCGAGGCCCCGCGCAGCCCCCGCCGGCTCCGGAGGGTCGAGGCCCCGCGCAGCCCCCGCCGGCTCTGGAGGGTCGAGGCCCCGCGCAGCCCCCGCCGGCTCTGGAGGGTCGAGGCCCCGCGCAGCCCCCGCCGGCTCCGGAGGGTCGAGGCCCCGCGCAGCCCCCGCCGGCTCTGGAGGGTCGAGGCCCCGCGCAGCCCCCGCCGGCTCCGGAGGGTCGAGGCCCCGCGCAGCCCCCTGCCGGCTCCGGAGGGTCGAGGCCCCGCACAGCCCCCCGCCGGCTCCGGAGGAGCGAGGCCCCGCGCAGCCCCCGCCGGCTCCGGAGGGTCGAGGCCCCGCGCAGCCCCCGCCGGCTCTGGAGGGTCGAGGCCCCGCGCAGCCCCCGCCGGCTCTGGAGGGTCGAGGCCCCGCGCAGCCCCTGCCGGCCGGAGGAGCGAGGCCCCGCGCAGCCCCCGCCGGCTCCGGAGGGTCGAGGCCCCGCGCAGCCCCCGCCGGCTCTGGAGGGTCGAGGCCCCGCGCAGCCCCCGCCGGCTCCGGAGGGTCGAGGCCCCGCGCAGCCCCCTGCCGGCTCCGGAGGGTCGAGGCCCCGCACAGCCCCCCGCCGGCTCCGGAGGAGCGAGGCCCCGCGCAGCCCCCGCCGGCTCCGGAGGGTCGAGGCCCCGCGCAGCCCCCGCCGGCTCCGGAGGGTCGAGGCCCCGCGCAGCCCCCGCCGGCTCTGGAGGGTCGAGGCCCCGCGCAGCCCCCCGCCGGCTCTGGAGGGTCGAGGCCCCGCGCAGCGCCTCGCCAAGAGCTACCGGCCGCTTCGGCTTCTCCGGCAACGGCCTCGGAGGCTCCAGCAATGGAGGTCCCCCTTTCGCCCCCGCGCCGTGCCCGCAGAGGGTCTGCCCCGCTGGGGACCCCCTCCCGCTGCTCCCGGGGACGTCTAGAGCTGCCCCTCGTGTGCGGCCGGCACCCATGGCGGCTCCATCGGCGCTGCTGCCCTCCCGCTGCCGAGAGCCGCGGAGCTGGAGGGCTGAAATGGGGGACGGGGACGGGGACAGGGACGGGGACGGGGAGGGGGTGGAAAGGACAGGAGGGGACGGGATAGGATGGGACAGGACAGGAGGGGATGGGATGGAATGGGATGGGATGAGGTAGGACATGAGGGGATGGGATGGGATGGGACAGGACAGGAGGGGAGGGGATGGGATGGGATGGGATGGGATGGGATGGGATGGGATGGGATGGGATGAGGTAGGACATGAGGGGATGGGATGGGACGGGACAGGAGGGGATGGGATGGAGTGGGATGGGATGAGGTAGGACATGAGGGGATGGGATGGGATGGGACAGGACAGGAGGGGAGGGGATGGGATGGGATGGGATGGGATGGGATGGGATGGGATGAGGTAGGACATGAGGGGATGGGATGGGACGGGACAGGAGGGGATGGGATGGAGTGGGATGGGATGGAATGGGATGGGATGAGGTAGGACATGAGGGGAGGGGATGGGATGGGACAGGAGGGGATGGGATGGGATGGAATGGGATGGGATGAGGTAGGACATGAGGGGAGGGGATGGGACGGGACAGCAGAGGACGGGATGGGGTGGGATGGGACGTGATGGGATGGAATGGGAGAGGACGGGACAGGACAGGAGGGGATGGGACGTGATGGGAAGGGGTGCGACAGGGAGGGGACGGGACGGTACGAGACGGGATGGGGCAGTACAGGACGGGATGGGATGGGACGGGACAGCTGCTGCCAGGGCCTCGCCGTGCCAGCTCAGGGCTTTGGGTTTGGAGACACGGCCAGGGTCCTGGAGCAGGACAATGCCCACGTGAGAGCAAAGGCGGCGGGGAAGTATCCTCAGGCCCGGAGGCCGTGACGGCCACCCCCGGGGTGCTGCCGTGCAGCGCCGGCGCGGGGCCTGCAGGGCCGGCCCTGCCAGCGCCGCGAGGGGCCAGGAGCCTGGCGTGCCCGGGGCCGCGGCGCACCCGAGCCTGGCTCGGGGATGGGCACGTGGCTGCCCCGCCACCGCGCCTGCCTCCGAGGAATTCGTGCCTCCCTCCTCTCACACAGAGCTGCAAGCCGTTTTGACCAGGGGAAGGGAAAATAAAGTAAGTCACACCCCAAATATTAGGTCTCTTGCAAAAACCCTGCCTGCCCGAAGGAATCCTCAAGCTGGTCCAAGGGTGGGAGAGGAAGGATCCCAGCCTTCAGCTCCAATTAGAAGATCTTCCCCTGACAAAACAAAACAGCCAGCAAGTTACTTAACTTCTGTGTTGACTAGGCTGGCTTTACCGTGCTCCTGCCTTATAGCCTGGAGTCTGGCTTGGCACACGGACGCAACGTATGGAGGGACAGCTGGACCACGAGATAAGGCCGCAGGGGGACAAGCGGTGGGACAGCAGCTCATGGGGATGGGTGGGAGGGTGGATAAACTGGCGGTTGGGTGGACAGGGGTGGTAGTAAGGTGGATGGAAAAACTCAAGCTCGATAAGCACTTCGCATAACTTTGTGTACAAACTCCTGTGCCCTGTCTTCTCACTCAGGGACCGCTATTTCCTAGAATTTGCAGTTCCTAATTATTCGCACACTCGTGGACCTTCCAGCAGGCGAGGGTGAATCCCCGCTAACCACTCCAGCTGTGCCCAGGCGGGTCTCTAGCTTGCATGGTGCATTTTCAGTTCTGTGATAAGATGGGCCAGGATTGAGGATCAGCTTTCTGGAGGAAAGACTCATGATTTCCGCCTCAGGAGAGGACACTCGAACGAAGCCACCAGGAGTCGGGGGGGGGGCGGGGGGCATCTGGTACACCACTCGGCACACAGGGGAAGGCTGTGCCTGAAAAGAGAAATGTGGATGCCATTAAAGCCTGCAAACCACCACTGCTGCCCATCAGAAATGAGCCACGGGATGGGCGGACGGAAATTCTGCCTGTTGTGAATCACGAGCCCAGTACTGGAAAGGCTCCGGCTCAGGCATTTCCTGCCATTATCATTGAACCCTGATCAGATGCTTCTTTTACTAAGCAGACATCTCCGTAGGCTACATTGCCCAAGCCACCCCACGGGAGGGCTTTCGCCCTGTCCAACGCGCGGGGGAGCCCCGAGTCCCCCGCCAGCCCTGCGCCCAGTGAGACCTGCTCCACCTCGCTGGCATCTCTGCGGCTATTTGCACCGGCCCTGGCTCTGCACCTATCCAAGTGCTGTCTGGGTGCCCATCTCCCATTGAGGCCACCGAGGTCTCGGGACAGGTTGCCCTCCGTCCCCTCGTCGCACCAGCGATCCTGACCCAGCGGTTTCCCAAGCGGAGCGGGAGCCTCCCGGCATCGCCTCCTTCCTGCCGCACCTTCCCCGGCAGCGGTGCCCGGCGAGGGGCTGCGGGGCTGACGGCCGTGCCACGTCCCCAGGCTGTACGCAGCCTACTGCTGCGGGACTCCCGCCCACCTTCCCACCCAAGAAACACGGCATGTTGGCCACGCTCCGCTGCCTGCTTACACACGAGCAAAGAAGCTACCAGGAAGGTCTGGAGTCCTGCACACATGCGATGAAACCCGGGCCCTGTTGAAATCAGTGGCAACTTTCCTACTGATTTCCACACGAGCAGAATTTCACACTTGGCTCCCAAGCCCTGTCCCTCTTCCGCGGAGCCAGCACTGACGGGTGAGATTAGCAAGAGGTGTAATGTTTCCGCAGCCACCGGGGAGATGACTCATGTGAAGGGCAACGCTCAAGGAGCTCCTTGCGAGGAAGGCCCTACGGTCTGCGGTCAATTGTTCTGCTTCAATGACTTCTTGAGAGGGAAATGGAAAGAGTGGCCTGTGCGTTAATTAATAAATGCATAATGAAGTCAAGATGAGTCAGAGCATCCCAAAGGAGTTGGAGCTCAGCTGCTGCTCAGCAGCAGATCACGGCTTTCCCCAGCACTGGGCTGCTTCATCCAAGGGATTGCTCCAGCCTCACATCCTGCCACTGGCATCGATAGGGTCCCAGCAGTGGTGGCAGCTCCTGGCCTCATGCTGGGCAGAGGAGCCACAGAGAAAACCGCCTCGGATCCACAATCAGTTCAGAAAAAATAAGTCCCTGACTACGTTTCAATGGCAACTTTAACAAGAACTGAAGTGTTGTAAATAACGTGGCCCAGAGAGAGGAGCTGGGGAAGGAATGGAAATAACCCTGGTAATAGCAGTTCAGCCTTTTGTTCCCCCCGGGACAGGTGCCTCAGGGAAGCCGGAGCAAACACCAAATATAAGAGGGCATTTGAATGCATACGGCACTATTCTTTTGTCTTTTTCTTAACTTTCCAGCAAATGCTTTGGTCACGGGCTGACGCTTGGTTAGGAAGAGCCTGGGCTGCAGGAAAGCACGGGGAAGCAGGCAGATCTCAACCAAGCGAGACTCCCAGGCGCACGGCTGGAACGCGAGGCCGCTTTGGAGACCCCGCGACCACGCTGCACAGCCAAGCTGGGGTGATGGCACGGGGAAATTACTGAGCGAGCCCTTCCACATACGCAGTCTCCAGATCCGCAGCCACAAGGGAGCAAGTGTGCACGCAGATGAGTCCCACACATACAGATTTTTCTTGTACATGAAGAAGTACTAAATGTCTCAGAATAAAAAAACAAGCCTTGTGATGTCAAAGAGGGAACGCATCAGCCCCGGGCTGCAGATAACCCCAATTCACTGGAGCGGAAGGACTGGAGCTGCATCGCCGGTCATATCCTGGCAGGTCACTAGAAAACCTGATGCGGCAGCAATATTATATTCTTCCCTGCGTTGCAGGTGGAACACGATGTCCCTCCCAGCCCCGGCAGATACGGCCCGCCCTGCCCTCGGCTGGGTGGTTACATTTTCTTTCAAGAAACTCTTTGGTTCCCCTTTAACGCTCCGAGGAGACGAGGGAAAACAGGTCAATCCTGCACAGCAGAAACCAGTGGCAAGGAAAGGCGCCGAGAAAAATAAATCGTATCAAACGATGTGCCGCCGGCGGAGCTACCGAGGGAGGACGTCGGAGCAGCCCCGCGGAGCGGCAGGTAAAGGATGCCGAAGGGGTTTCTGCGCCAACGGGCAGGTAGCAAGAGAGACGTGGGGGACGGACGGGAGTTATCAGACGGGCCCCGCGGCGAGGCTCTGGCAGGGATCCGCGCGCTGCCGGCCCCGCGGCGGCCACGGCAGGAAGCCCCACGTAACGCCCGGTTGGGAAACCGGCCCCGACGCGGGCCGCCCCGGGGACGGGACGGGACGGGACGGGGGGAGCCCGGCCCCTCGGGGGGCAGCAGGCTCCCCAGCGCTGCCGACGGCCGGAGCCACCCGAGGTTTTGCGCGAGGGACGAGGGCCCTCTAGCGAGTGCGCGTCTCCCCGCCGGAGCGACGGCTGCTCCCGGGGGGCCCCGAAAGGCTGTGCCGAGGCCGGGGCGCCCCGAGCTCCCCGCAGGCGCCCGTGCGGGGCTCCATCCGGGGGCTGCCCCCCCCCCCACCCGCACTGGGGAGCTTCTGTGGCCCCCGCCCCAACGCCGGGACCTGGCTGGGGGGGGGGGGCTGCCGGCTGCCCCCCCCCAACTGCGGGGGGCCAGGCCACGGGCTGGGCACCCACAGTCCAGCCCCAAAGCCTGGCCCCACACCTGACCCGGGAGCCCACAGCCTGGCCCCAAAACTGAGCCCAACCCCACACCCCAGCTCAGCCCTACAGCATAGCCCCACAAGTAAGCCTAGACCCCACAGCCCAGCCTGGCCCCCCCGGCCCAGCTCGGCCCCACAGCCCAGCCTGGCCCTACAGTCCAGCCCCCCAGCCCAGCCCAGCCCCTCGGCCCAGCTCAGCCCCATAGCCAAGCCTGGCCCAGCCTGGCCGCACAGCCCAGCCTAGCCCCATAGCGCAGCCTGGCCCCACAGCCCAGCCTCCTGGCCCAGCTCAGCCCCACAGCCCAGCCTGGCCCCACAGCCCAGCCCCACAGCCCAGCCCAGCCCAGCCCCATGGCCAAACTCAGCCCCACAGCCCCGGCCTGGCCCCACAGCCCAGCCCCCTGGCCCAGCCCAGCCCCATGGCCAAACTCAGCCCCACAGCCCCGGCCTGGCCCCACAGCCCAGCCCCCTGGCCCAGCCCAGCCCCATGGCCAAACTCAGCCCCACAGCCCCGGCCTGGCCCCACAGCCCAGCCCCCTGGCCCAGCTCAGCCCCATGGCCAAACTCAGCCCCATAGCCCAGCCCCCTGGCCCAGCCCGGCCCCCCAGGCCCAGCCCCTAGGCCTCGTCCGGCCCCATAGTGTAGCCCAGCCCGGCCCCCCAGCCCGGCCCCTCGGCCCCGCCTGGCCCCATAGCGCAGCGCAGCCCGGCCCCCCAGGCCCGGGCCCCCGCCCCCGTCTGACCCCATAGCGCAGCCCGGCCCCTCGGCCCCGTCCGGGCCCACAGCGCAGCGCAGCGCAGCCCGGCCCCTCGGCCCCGCCTGGCCCCATAGCGCGGCCCGGCCCGGCCCCTCGGCCCCGCCTGGCCCCATAGCGCGGCCCGGCCCGGCCCCCCGGGCTCCCCGCTGCTGGCCCCGCCCCGCCCGGCCGGGCCGGTCGCTGCCGCGGGCCCGGCGGCTGCTGGCTGCGGGCGGCGCCATGGCCGGGCTGGAGCCGCTCTACGCCTGGGCGCGGGCCGCCATCTCCCGCCCGCAGGACGCGCTGCTCTGCGGCATCCACTGGGAGCTGGTGCGGCACGGCTACCGCTGCCTCGGCGCCGGCGACCAGGTACCGCCCGGCCCGGCCCGGCCCGGCCCGGCCCGGCCGCCGCGCAGGCCCCGCCGGCCCCGGCCTTTCCCAGCGCCGCTCGCCGCCGCCGCGCCCGGGGCCTGCCGGGGCCTGCGCCGCCCTGCGCGGCCGCGGGCCGTCCGGGGGGGGGGTCCCGCTGGTCCGGGGGGGGGTCCCGCTGGTCCGGGGGGGGGCCTAGTGCTGGAGGGGGGGCCCGGTGTGGGGAGAGACCCGATCCTCGAGGGACCCGGTGCTGGGGGGGATCTCGGTGATCGGGGGGGGGTTGGACCCGGTGCTGGGGGGGATCTCGGTGCTCGGGGGGGGGGGTCCCGGTGCTGGGGGGGGGGTTGGACCCGGTGCTGGGGGGGATCTCGGTGCTCGGGGGGGGGGTCCCGGTGCTGGGGGGGGGGGTTGGACCCGGTGCTGGTGGGGATCTCGGTGCTCAGGGGGGGTCCCGGTGCTAGGGGGGGGGGTTGGACCCGGTGCTGGGGGGGGGTCCCGGTGCTGGGGGGGGTTGGACCCGGTGCTGGGGGGGATCTCGGTGCTCGGGGGCGGGGGGGTCCCGGTGCTCGGGGGGGGGGTCCCGGTGCTGGGGGGGGGTTGGACCCGGTGCTGGGGGGGGGTCTCGGTGCTCGGGGGGGGGGTCTCGGTGCTGGGGGGGGTTGGACCCGGTGCTGGGGGGGATCTCGGTGCTCGGGGGGGGGGTCCCGGTGCTGGGGGGGGTTGGACCCGGTGCTGGGGGGGATCTCGGTGCTCGGGGGGGGGGTCCCAGTGCTGTGGGGGGGTTGGACCCGGTGCTGGGGGGGATCTCGGTGCTCGGGGGGGGTCTCGGTGCTGGGGGGGGGGTTGGACCCGGTGCTGGGGGGGATCTCGGTGCTCCGGGGGAGGGTCCCGGTGTTAGGGGGGGAGGGGGTGGACCCGGTGCTGGGGGGGGGGGGTCCCGGTGCTGGGGGGGGGTTGGACCCGGTGCTGGGGGGGATCTCGGTGCTCGAGGGGGGGGGTCCCGGTGCCGGGGAGGGTTGGACCTGGTGCTGGCGGGGATCTCGGTGCTCCGCAGGGGGGGTCCCGGTGCTCGGGGGGGCATCCCGGTGGTCCGAGGTGGGGGTCCCAGTGCTGGAGGGAGGGCCCGGTGTGGAGAGAGACCCGATGCTCCCGGGTCCCGATGCTCCCGGGCGGGGGGGTCTAGGTGTTGGGGGAGGGCCCGGTGTTCGTAGGGTCCCGGTGCTGCGGGGGGATCCCGGTGATCGGAGGGACCCAGTGCTGAAGGGGGGGCTCTAGTGCTGGGGGGAGTCCTGGTGTGCAGAGAGACCCAGTGCTGGGGGGATCCTGGTGCTGGGGGAGTCCCCACGCTCGGGAGGTGCTCGAGGGTCCTGGTGCTCGGGGGGGATCCCAGTGCTTGGGGGGTCCCCATGCTCGGGAGGAGCTCCTGGTGCTGGGGGGGGTCCTGGTGCTGGGGGGGGGTCCCGGTGTGCAGAGAGACCTGGTGCTCGAGGGTCCTGGTGCTCGGGGTGGAGGGGTCTCCAGTGCTGGAGGTTCCTGGTGCTGGGGGGGAGGTCCTGGTGCTGGGGGGGTCCCAGTGCAGTGCTCCCAAGAGGAGTCTGCAGTGCGGTGGGGTCTCTGGGTTGGGGGGCTGGTGTGGTGCTGGGAGGGGGGGGTCCAAGCCCCTGACTGGTGCGGGACTGGGGATAGGCAGTGGTTGGGGTGCAGGGTGCTGTCCCAGCCAAGAAACACCTGGGTGCTGGGGAGGGGGCAGCCCGCAGCAATGCCCCCCGGCAGTGACCGCCCTGGGGCTGGCACAAACGGGGCAACAGTTCCCTGGGCAGCTCTGTCCCACGCTGGGGGGGGCCGAGAGGTGTTGGTCAGCGAAGAACATCGTCCCCTCCTCTGCGTCTTCCTAGCTGGCAAAGGGTGGTTGTGTCCCTCCCGTTGCAGCCCAGGGGTCCCGTGGGGCAGTTGGGCCCTGCTCCTGCTGTCGAACTCTGGAAGGCAGGGACAGATCCCTGCAGGAGATGTGGATCTCCTCCCAGATCTCTCCACACAGCCAGGACAAGTTTTCTTGGCCCTGCAGCAATTTGGTCTGGTGGTCAGGGTCTCAGCAGCCTATCTGTCTTCCTGTAGCCAGGTCCCGATGAAAGGAAGTCAGAATTGCTGCCAACCGGCTGGCAGGCCAACAAGGAGCTGTACACACTGCGGTACAAGTCCACGGATGATTCCCGTGAGCTGCTGCTGAAGGCGATCATGGTGGAAGACAGCATGATCCTCAATGTCATGGTGAGCATCAGGGCTGGTCCTTGCCGGCATTGTGGCCCTCCAGGTGCAGCGGTCACGTTCATCCAAAATGCCCTGGGTGCAAAGAACAGCAGGGCCCATTTTTAAAATGTTTTGCTTCTACTTGTTAGACCTTGAAGCAGCATTTGTTCCTCATTTGTCCCGACTGTGGAGTTTGCATGGGGCAGACTCTGGCTGTAAAGCAATAAGTTATAGCCTGCAAACCTGCCCGTGCGGTAGCACATGTGACTGCATCAGCACAGGGAGGCGGTTTGCTTTGCACGCTCTGGCCCAGTAGCTGCCCCTTTTGTGTCCCTTTATCAGGTCAGGATGTATTTCTAGATCGTTTGCCCTGTCCCCACTGAGCATCTGCCCAGGGATTCTTTGCCTTGTGCCATGGCCCCAGGCTGCACCACAGGATTTCTGTCTTTGACCCTTTACGGCCCAGACTGGGGTAGCCAGTAGGGAGAGCCTGGCTGGCACTGGAGTTTGTGCGCTCTGGGGAATTCAGGCACTGCACAGTGATGTGGGCAGAAAGCAGGCGAGCCCCGTTGCTTGTGCATCCCGAGACCTTGCCTGCGGTCACACCTGCTCCCTCCTTCATTCCTGGTTCTGCCTTGCTGCTGACTCCATGTTTCGCCTGTCCTTTGCAGGACCGCAGCTCTCAGAAGGTGGCAGATGTGACCTTGACGGTGGCCGATTACATCAACCCAGAGCACCTGGATGATTTCCACAAGTAATCTCCATCCCTAGCATTTTAGGCAGGACAAAATGTCCCATTGGCATGGGGAGAGGGGACAAGTGGGACGAGAGAGCGCATTAGGAGGCTGGAGGACTCTCCTCTCTGGTACAAACCCAGGGGCATGTCAGCCAGCCCTGAAAGGCAGCCAGCTTTCCCTCTCCACCTCATTCTGAGCTGTTGGCAGGAAAGAGACTTAGGGGGCTGTAGTCCTTTGGGTCAGAGCCCAGGGGAGAGCCACCCCACCTGGGAGCAGGCCCTGGCAGCCCAGCACTTTTATTTCCAGAGCATTGACTGCCTGTCCATGCTCAGTAAACGCTGCCTGAGGGTGATGACAGCTTCAACCAGCCTCAGTCACCGTGGTCCAGATAGCATGCCAGCGTGTCTGCCCATTTCTTCCCTCTGCTTCATCCTTTTGGAAGCTGGTGGTTGCTTCCTGCCTGCGTTCACAGCGACAGCGTGGCAGATAGCTAGCTCCTAGTGCCCTGCAGCTGGTTAGGGGGGACGGTGCTGTGCCCCTCTGCTGAGAGGGAGGCTGCAGGATGGACATAGGCCTTTATAGACACCACAGGGAAGAGGGACTCCACAGGGAAGCAAGACACAGTGCTTCGTCCTCTCCTTTCCTCCACGGCAGACTTGATTGGGCTGTGGCCACAGCACAAGTGGTCCCTCTGGGCTGGGTGGCACTTCTGCCTTCTTGAATGGGCCTTAGCGCCCCTGCATGTTCATCCCCTTCCCTTCCTGTCCCCACTGTGCTGCCAGCTGGGGACGCAGCATGCATGCGCCAGAGATGTTTAGCACGCGTCCGTCCCCTTGCGACCCCCTGTCAAAGTTCCTTATGGTCAGCACCTTGCAGCCATGGGTGCTCTGGCCTCCCCAGCCCACTGTCTCTCCTCTCCTCCCTGCAGAGTGTACAAGAACACCGAGGAGCTGAAGACACGGATTGTTTCGGGCATCATTGCTCCCTTCGGGGCCCCCACCGAAAAGGCCAAAAAGGAGCCTGAGGCTGAGAAGAAGGATCCCGCTTTCCCCCGGGACTATGACCCTCTCAGGGTTCCTCCCCGGCAGCCGGCAGGCGCAAGAGAGCCATCGTGGTGAGTAAAGAGCATGCAGCTGCTCGCGATCCTCCATTAGACGGGACGTGGTCCTAGTCTTTCTGAACTCTGTGTCTGCTCCCTTCCTGTTGGAGATCCCTGTGTTGCCCATGTGGGATGGGGAGCGAAGGTGATCCAGGCTTTCCCAGCCAGTTCCAGGCTCACTGGCTGTCTGCTTTGGTTTAATTTTAAGATGCCCTTTGAGGGAAGGCCTGTTCAGGAGCTGTCTGTTGGTTTGACCCTTCTTCGGCGCTACCTGAGGATTGAGCTGGAGAGCTGCCCACCCAGGAGGGACAGGGCAGAGTGCAGGGCTGGAGAGAAGGCGTGGGATGGAAGGAGAGAGGCCCTGCTTGGTGCTGGCTGAGGGACCATCAGGGCTCTGGCAGCTAGCAGAGAAGGGAAGGCAAAGGGAAAGGCAGCACTGTCGCGTGGCTGAGCAGCATCTGGGAGGGAAACGAGGGCTCTGGGTGTCAGTTCAGGCTGCAGGCTCTAGCAGAGCTATGGGGGGCTATGCTCACAGCAGAGGGCAGAGGGTGCGTGGTGGGTGCAGAGCTCTACCTTAGCTTCACGCAGAGCTAAGGGTTAGGCAAGGCCTCTGCCTCGCTGTGGCAGGTAAAGCTGCCTTCCCAGCACCGTCCCCCTGGCCAGAGCTTGGGGCAAGGCCTGGGAGGTGTGCAGCCCTGTGCAGGGGAAGAGAGACGTCTTCTCCTTGCTCATCTGGCCCTGCATCCCCTTTGGAATCTTTTGCTGGCAAAGCTGGGGCAAGGGGACGCACAACACTGCTTCGCCGTCCCTCATACACGGCTGGTGGGTTCCCTCAAGCTCTAATCCCCTTTAGCTAGAAGTCAGAGGCACTGCAGTGGCTCTGTGTCTCTGGGGGACTGGCTGTGGCTTCTATCTTGCATGTCACCCCTTATTCCTTTAACCACCAGTGCTCAGGGCTGCTCAGGGTGCCAGATAGTCCTCAGGGAGACCCAGCGCACCCGTGGGCAGACAGGCTGGGGCTAGACCTGGCTCTGAAACCATGTCAATGGCACGTGTTATCGGCAAGGAGACGTGACAGCTGGCTGCAGTCTCCCTGCCCCACTGTCTTCGTACTCCTGGAAGCAGGGCTGTCTTTGTGTAGCTGGCTGGGACGTGGTGGGCGAGCCTGGCCTAGTCCAGCCCTGCTTGGGGAGCCCCTGGCACGGAAACTCCCAGCATCCACAGTTAGCTCCTGCCTGGAGCAGTGGGAACAGCAGGGTACCCTTCATCTCAGCAAGCTTCCCACAAGCCTATCACGCACACTGGTGTCCACACCCAGCTGCACCCCGGAGCAGGGAATGCTGTGTCCTGGGCATGGAGTGGGTTCTCCTAATGCCAGCCTGTTCACGCAGGAGCCCTTGGTCACCCAGCGTCCTTTGGATCTGCAGTGTGGGCTGCGGGGTGGAGCCAGTGCTCTTGCGATGGAAAAGCACCCACAGCACAGCATAGCAAACACACTGGCTGCGGCTGGCTGCGCTGCCCTGTCCACGTTTGCCTGCTCCTTCCTGCTAGCTCCGGGTCTCTCCCCTTGGCCAAAGTCTCGCTCACTGTGTCTTGTGTTTCAGGCCTTCTCCCATGGGCCCCTTTGCTGTTGGTGGGGAAGATCTGGATCCTTTTGGGTGAGTATGGCTGGGAGAAGTGGTGCTTTGCATGCCTGAGGAGCGTGTCCCCACTCTGCCCTTGCTGCATGTGGGGGTGGCTGGAGACCTTCTCTGCAATAGCTGAAATCTGCCCAGGTCAGGCATCCTGTGAAGTGTCTCCAAGTGCAGACTGTAATGAGGCAGTTACTCTGTGTAAATTGCAAGGGACCAATTGACAGTTGCTAAACCTCAATATGGTTCTAATATCGTAATAAGATCCTGTGTCTTGCATAGATGATAGGTTGCAATCTGCGTCTGTTTAATAATCAGCTTGTATTCATTTAAAATGCAGTAATTCCGTCAGTCAGTCAAAGCTGAATATATCGTTAAGTGAATGTAAGCCTCTAATATAAAATGTTACCAGCTGCTGTGTCTGCAGCCCAGCAGTCTGTAGAAGGGAAGGCTTAAATCTGAGCCCACAGATTCTCAGGTGCTGGTTGTGAACCTCCAGGCTGGCTGAGGCACTTGAGAGCGGGGATGCTGGAGAGAGCCTGGGTAGAGGCAGGGCGGTCTGGAGGGGTGCTCTACACGCATCTCTCTCTCTGGGTCTTTGGTTTGGTTGGGGAAGGAGAACCTGTCATTTTCCATTCCCATTAAAAGCACATAGCCAGATGAAAACCAGCTCTTGGAATCATTGCAGAGCATCGTGTGGCCCATGGGAGTCCTGTTTGGAACCACTGTCCTATGGGGATTGCATTTTTTCCCTCTTGCAAGATAGTTCTCCGAGGGTTTGGCTAGAAAAGGGACAGCTAAAAATGTCCTGCCCTGCTGGAATGAGAGGCCTGGAGCCTGGGTGGCGAGAAGGAAATCCGATAGCACAAGAAGAGGGGTTTCAGTTGTAGGGGGACCCTGTTTCTCTCACTGCCTCTAGCCTTTCATCAGAAGTTTCTTTGTAAAGGACAAAAAAGATGGTAAATGGAAGCAGATTTGTGCACTGACACCTGCCAGAGCTGGGGCTGGAGATGCAGACTCCAAGGCATATGCTTGTGGGACCGGGCTGTCCTGGGGCATTTTGGGCAGCCAGCCTGGTGTAATGGAACTCATTAGCACAGCTGTAAATGACTTGCATGATGGTCTTGGTGTCCAGAGGCTCCAGCCAAGTTTGCACAAAGCCAGCCATGAAGAATGGCACTTGCAGCATGGGGCAGCTCTGAGGAGCCGCCGCGGCCAGCAAATGACTTCCAGGCAGTTCTTTGGAAAGGCTGCGGGAGCCTCGGCCGGTTCTGTGAGCTCTTGCAACACTGTGCAGGGGCAGGATGTGACGCTCACCCATGGAGAGCAGAGAGCGGAGACAATGTTATGAGCCGGTGTCCGACGGTTCCCCTGGAGCACAGTCAGCAGCCGGCCAGGGAACCTACCCAACCATTGCCCATCCCCTAAGTAAGGGCAGCTCCTTGCAGGAACCGGAGGAAGAGGGAAGTTGCTGTTCCAGCCTGTTCTCTGAGCAGCCCCAGCAGCTGAGGGAAACCCAGGTGTCTGTTTGTCCTTGGCACTGTGGAGAGCAAGTGGGGCAGGCGGAGTGGAGGGTTGTTGTTTTCCTGTGCGTGTTTCCAGCTGGACTTTGTTGTTTGC
This sequence comes from Struthio camelus, assembly GCF_040807025.1. Classification (NCBI taxonomy): domain Eukaryota; kingdom Metazoa; phylum Chordata; class Aves; order Struthioniformes; family Struthionidae; genus Struthio; species Struthio camelus. Next base: position 18,286,358 of record NC_090959.1, on the reverse strand, counting down.
TGATGTGATAGTGCCCTGGCTTGGGCGTGCATGCTGTAGGACTCCCGCCTTGGCACGATGTGGAGCATGATGTTGAGCCACGGTTCACATCCTGCCTGTGACCATGTGTTGTGGGCAGGTCTGCGGGGCTGTGATAACCCCGCTGGGAGCAGGGCATAACACATTCAGGTTGTCTCTGCAGCAGACAGCAGCCACCATGGGGACAAGGATCTGCCACGCCCCAGGACTCCTTCACACAAGTGTGCCCGTGAAGAGCTCTTGGTCTGGCTGCTGTGTGCTCGTCTTGCTGGGTTGTCCTGGCACGTGTTGTGAGGTGTTAGGTGCGTGTTCCTTCCCACATGCGCCACGTCTCGGTATAACCCTGGATTCCCGCTGACCGGCGTTCTTGCAGCAGGGTCTGGACCAGGGCAGCTGTTTGCTCCTCTCTCATCAGTGCCAGTCTCATCCTGTTCTTTGCCTTTCTTTTCCCCAGAGGTCGAAGTGGAGGAATGGTTGCTGATCCTCTCAGATCTGGGTTCCCACGGCCTGGCATAGATCCATCTTCAGGTCTCCCAAGCCGGCTTCCCCCAGGAGCAGTTCCACCAGGTGCCAGATTCGACCCCTTTGGTCCGTTAGGGGCCAACACACCTGGGTAGGTATTTGGGCATGCCTGTGTAGCCCCTGCAGTGAGGGGCTGCTCTTCAAAATCTAGCCCTGAATCTCCTGGCTCATCCGTGTTGCTGAGGAACTGAGCTCTCCCTTCTGATTAACTCTGCTCTAAATTCCTTTCCAGGCCAAATCCAGACCACCTTCCCCCTCCAGGCTATGAGGACATGTTCATGTGAGGAGTCTGCCACATGCTTTCCCAACTGGCTTCAATGAGAAAAATTTCCTGAGAAGCAGAAGTGCTTTCACCCCATCGCTCACCCGTTTGGTGGACTTCAATCTTTCCAACAGTGTTTTTCCTCTCCCTACACGGGGTGACCCCTGTTTCTGACCAGCTATAAAGGTTCCCGTATGTGTTGAACAGAAGAGGAGGCAGTAGGTTTATCTTGTTTCTTTTCATACTACTATGAAGGTCTCGAGCCATTTGCACTTGGCTGAAATGTGCCTGCTGTGTGCAAGATGGCAGCATGGAGCGCGGAGCGGTGCTCCCAGAATTGCCCGAGTCCTTAGGAGGTTTCCTCCTCAGCCTCTCCAGGGTGGCACCGCTTTTGCTGCTGGAGTTGCGCAAGTGGTTGTTGCTAAGGGTGGAGCTGGCCTCTTGCTGCTCCTGTGCTGAGGGGCTGCAATAGCCTTGCTGAAGGCAGCAGCCTGAATGGGCTCCCCACCCACAGGTGGTTTCTCTCTTCTTTATTGCTCTCAGCCCTTCCACTGAGCTGGGCAAAGGGCTGATCAGCAGGAATGGCTAGCAGCCCCTCCTGCGGGGTGGCCGTGGGCAGTGGCTGAGATCAGCTTCTGCGTGGCTGTGCCCGTGGCCCCTATGGCCGCTGGATTTACAAAGCACCAACAGCAAAGCCTTAAATTTACATGAGAGGAGACGTAAGAGACTTATGTAATTCCTGGCCCCACCTTGCACCCTCTCTCCCATGTAGTCCTGTTGTCTTCCACCCCCGGGGTGGCAGCAAAACCCTACAGGCAGGCAGCGGGGCAAGGGCTGTCGTCGGGACCACGATGGGGCTGGGGTAGAAGAGGGCGCTCATTACCTGCGCGACCTGCCGTGACTGGTGTTGGCTCTCTGGGCTTGGCCATGCTGAGTCGCTCAGCAGAGCTGAGCCCAGCGTAGGCCCGGGGCTGTTCTGGGGACGCACGGAGAGGGGTTGCTCAGCTGTGGGATTTGCTCCCTTGCCCTTTGCATAAGGGGTTTATAGGATTGTATTTCCGTGCAATTAGTCCCATGCACAAGGCTCGGGCCTGCCAGGGTCCTTCTCCCCTGCAGGCTGTGCCTAGCTGGATTCAGGGCTGCCATGCGCCAAACAGCGTGGAGGGGCAGGGTGAGGGCCCGGCCTCCCGGGTGCCTGGAGGAAGGGATGAGATCTGCGTGGCCCAGGCTCCTGAGCTCCTTCTGAAACCCCCTCCCTCTCCTGTGGCTCCCCCCAGCGTCACTTAATGTTGGGGCTGCGACTTGTATATCTTGTCAGGGGGTCATATTGTTTTTTCTTGAAGAACGTTCCTGAGCTTAGAATAAAAACCTGATAAAATGTTGTGTGGGCGCTTAGTGGAGGTCACCCCGCGTGCGTCTCGCTTTCCCAGGCGGCAGCCCCCTTCTCGCTGCCTGCAGGAAGCAGAGGCCCGAAGGTGCCCTTGGGCTCCCGCGATGGGAGCGCTGCTCCCGACTTCCTCCGCCCTGGCTGCTCCTGCCGTCTCCTGGGCAGAGGACTCGTGCTGTGAACCAGCTTTGTACCGTCCCCGGAGCAGCAGTGCTCTTCCAAGACGATGTGACTGTATTAAGGAAATTAAGTCGAGAGCAGCCGGCTTTGGCTCTGGCTTCGCTCCTTGCAGTAATTGGCTCTCCGGGGTATTGAGTGCTGTCGTTATGCTGCACGCAGCAGCACAGGCATAAATAAAGAGGGGGAAGCGATCGCCTTTGTCGATCTCTTTTCCCCAAGAGCTTTTCCTTTTTTCAGACTCTTTGCCTACAAACACAGCTAATAACAGCTGAATTTACAGCGTGGGCAACCCCGGGCTGTGTGCGCACAGGAGTGGGGAGGCCGTGGGGGAGAAATCCGGCACTTGGGGCCAGCTCGAGCGTGCACACGAGGGGTCCCCTGCGTCCCTGCAGCCTGTGCCACATGGGCTCGCTGTCTCGCGCCCTGTCCCCTCCCTCCCATGATGGGATGCACCAGCCTTGCTGAGCGTCTCCGAGGCGAGCACACGTTTTTTGCTGGATAATCCCGCCTGCAAACCCGCAGAAGGCCACAGTCCCATGCCCATGGCCCATGCCATGCCCATGGCCTGAGCAGGTGCAGCGGCTGCTCTGGTAGCGCCGGTGGGACAGGGAGAGGGGACCTGGCAGGGCTTGGCGAGGCCGAGCGTGGGGAGACCCAGCATTGTGGGGTGGTCGGTGGGACTGGCCTGGGAGAAAGCCCTTGGAGAAGCCCCTGGCCTGGCTGCGCGGGGCCACGGAGAGAGGCTCCTGCCGCAGCCGTGCTCGGCCAGCGGGCAACCGGAGCAGCTCTTGCCAGCGCAGAGCCTGATCCTGCCGAGCGCTGAGCACCTCCCGTTCCCAGGGAAGGTGCAGGGAACCAAGGCCCCTCGGGATCTCACGCTGTCCTACCGCCACGGCTGCTTTGAGGAAGGAAACCTCCCCTTCCCGGGAAGCGGTAGCTCTGCGGTGCCCCTGCGGCACGGGTCGGCAGGGCTGGGGGGACGCACGGAGCCGCCGCGGCTGCCGCAGAGGCCCCGGCTGGAGATCGCAGCGCAGGACATGCAAGCTCAGAGCCGGACCCTGCTCCGCCTGCCAGCTTGGCACCCCAGCGCCCCATGCTGAGCCCAAACCGCCCGCTGCAGCCGGCTCAGGAGCTTCGGCCTTATCAGACGCGGGCTCCTCTGCAGGAGGCGGCTGCTCTCCACCGCCTGAATTAATCACGCGCCGCAGCCTTTCAGCAGGGAGAGACACAGCTGGCTTTGATGGGGCTAATTAAAGCGAGCTGGTGCCGCGAGAGGCCGGGTTGAGGCCTGATAAACAGTCCTTTGTCTGCGGCGCCTGGCCCCAGCGGGCTCGCGGTGCCGCGCAGGTGGGAGAGGAGAGGTTTCAAAAAGAGGACAAGTGCCCCGCTCTAGGGTGCTCTGGGGCCCGTGCGTGGCCTTTGGGCCTCCCGGGAGGCTGCGTGCCTGCTCTCCGGGAAGGAGAGGTCAGAGGAGGGAAGGATCCCGGTCTCGGGGTCACAAAAAGCTGGGGGACAGAAAACTCCTTAAAATCCCTGCGGCTCCCTCCGCTCGTGCCTCGGGGCAGAGGCCTGGCAGGGGTGAACCGCAGCGGTCCGGAGCAGGTCTCTCCCCGTTTGCAGGGCTGGTGGCTGGGGAGAAACGGCTTTTCCGCACGCCGCCCAGCAGGGAGAGCAGCCTCCTGTGCTGCGCGCTGGCACAGCGGCCGGGCTGGTCGGCGAAGCTGGTCCCCTGCGCCAGGTCTGCCCCGGGCGGGGGGCAGCAGCCCTGTCCCAGGCCTTGCTGCTGCTAAAGCAAATGACTGGGAGCAGTAACGTGCCGAGGAGCAAACCGAGCAAGGCGCCTCGAGGTAACGTCGCGGGGAGGCTGCCACGGCTGCGGGAGGGCGACGGCGGGTACGGTGCATGTTGGCGCAGGCGCTGCCCGCGGCGGAGGCCGGCCGGCCGCCTCCGCGTCACGTTGGGACAAAGCTGCTGGATTATTGGCAACGGCCTGGGGTGCCTGGAGAGCGTGTGGGGCCGTCCGCCTGCCCGGCGCGGCCCCCGACGGAGAGCGGTTAGCGCCGCCGGCCGCCCCGCGGATGACGCTCCGGCCCCGGCAGCGACCGTCGCGCCCCGTCCCGTCCCGTCCCGTCCCCTCGCGCCCCATCTCCGCTCACCCCGGGGCGGCCCCCACCGCGGGAATTTGGGTCAGAGGAAGACGACAGCGGCCGAAAGTCGCACCCCGCCGTCGAGGCGCGAGGAAGGCTGCCGCCGGCCGCCCCGGCTAGCGCGGAGGCGGGGGAAGCCGGCCGCCCGCCGGCAGAGCCGCTCTTCGTTCTCCTCCGAAGTAACGGAGGCCCCAGCGAGAGCAGCCTCCTCCGGGGCCGCGGCGGGAGCGCCGCGCTGCGTTATTGCCCAGACCGCCTCCAGCTTTTCCCCTTCCCAACCCGGGCGGCTCCGCGGGGGCAGCGGGCGCAGGGCCGGCGCTGGCCGCGGCTGGCGACCCCCCGACGGGCCGAGCCTCGCGGCTCCGCTGGGCGCCTGCCGGCCCGCTTCCCCAGGGCAGCGGATTTTCCTCACTGCTTTAGAATATATATATATTTTAAAATCGTTTCCTAAACGCCCCGTTGCCCACTGCTCGGCCGCTTATAGCCGTGCGCTGGCCACGCTGCTGCTCTCCGCCGTCGCCGGGGGGAGAGGACGGCGTCACCAGGCCGGGCGCGAGCTTGCGGGAAGCGCAAGCGGAGGCGGCCGCGGCGAGGGCAGAGCTGGCTCGGGCGGCCGCCGGCTTCGCCGCGAGCGCGGCGCTCGCCTGCTCCGCCGCCGGCTGCGCGCGGCTCCCGCCTTACCCGCCGCCGGCGGCGTTTCGGTACGCAATCACTCTCCGGCCCTAGAGACTGTGATGCTGGAGCCTCTTTAATGGCGTTCCTTCCTCGATACACTGCATTCACCTTAAATATTTATATTTCAGTCGAGCGGATTTCCTTCCCCTCCCCACCCTGCAAGCCCTCTGAAGGGGCAGCACCGTAACGGGGGCGTTCCTTCCGCTCGCGCAAAGCAGGCGTTGGGCAGCTGGGGCCTCCGAACAGGTTCAGCCTTTCATCAGCTCGAGGCCCCTGCCAGCTTATTTAAAGCAACGAGAACTGATTGAGGATGATTTCTCTTCCTTTAATGGGTTTCCTCTCCGAACCGGGCTTGCAGCGCCGGCACTGCGAGCTGCTCGAGGGACTTTCCGTCCCCCGGGGAAGCCTATCTGGCCGCGAAGGCGCCCGCCGGGGCGGCCCTGGGTTTCCAGCCCAGGCGCGGACCGTGCCGCGGTGCCGCTGAGCCCGCCGCCGGCAGGGTTTGCCCGCAGCCGCTCGCCCCGGGGCCGCTCCGTGCGCGGGGCGCCGCAGGCCCCCGGCCCTGCGCACCGGGGGACGCGCCGGGAGGCCGGGGCTGCGGGCGGGCGCTGCTCGCTGGCCCCACCGGAGAGCCGAGGAGCACGGCAGGCCCCTCGGGTCCTTCCAGGAGCGAGGACGGAGGGTGCGCGGCCCTGCCAGCGACGGGACAACCCCGCTGCCAAGCGCGGGAAAACGAAAGCGCAGGGCTGAGCGCCGAAAGGGCAGAGCAGGCGCCCGGCCCGGCCCGGCCTGGCGGGCGGCGGGTGCTGTCGAAGCCCCGACACCAAACGTGAGCCAGGCAATTGCTCCGCCTGGGAAAATGACTTTCCTCTCTCGCTGGGCTGTCCAGAGAAATTTGTTTCCACCTGGAAGCATCTGAAGTGCGTAATTTATGGGATGGATTATGGGACGGTCGCGGTTCACGACAAAGGCCACCTTCTGCTGCGGAAGCTGCCGTTCCCTACGGGACGCTGATTTCCCTTCCTCAGCGTTCGGCTCGTGCCGATTTGGCTTTCCGCAGACCGTTGTGCTTTGATGATGCTTCACGTTTGATTCCCGAGATGCAATTTCACCTTCACGCTGCAGATAAGGACGGCTGCGATCGGCACAAAGACTCGCGCCCAGGCGCCCCGGTGGGCAGAGCTGCTGCTTCAAAATGGGGAAAGAAAAAAACTTGGGTTTTTTTTCTGTTTTCCAGAGCTTTGTGAATTGTTCTCTCTCTTCCAGCCAGGGCACCGAGACCTTTGAGGAGGACGCTCCGGGATGGCTGGCGGGAGCGGGCGGCGCGGGAGCGCGCCCAGCCTTCGTCCCGCTCGCCGGTGCTGGGCAGGGCTGGAGGAGGGCCGTCCCCGGCGGCGGCTGGCCGGTGCGCTCTGCCGGGAGCCGGGAAAGCACCAATTCTGCGCCACGCAGTTTTACAAGAAACTATTGCTTAAAAAAAGTCCCTGGCAGCAGAAAATTAGAAGTCACGTCCCAAAACGGAGCCACCAGCCCAGCGCGGTGGGTCCGGAGGCTCGGCGAGGCGGTGACGAGGAGCTCGGGCCACGCGTCCCATCCAGGCCGCCACGGGCCGTGCCTCGGCCCCGGGGGCAGCGACCGCCCGCGAGCGGAGCGTCTCGGCGGCGATGTCCCTCCGGCGCTGCTAGTAGGACCCCCGGCCGGGGCGTCCAGCCGCCGCGCTGCACGCGGGCGCGAACGCCGTCGGGGAAGGGGGCCGAGCAGCGTGGCTGAAGGCGGCGGCGTTGCCCCGGGGCACGCAGGTAGGACCCCCGTCGGGGAAGGGGCCGGGGGTCTGGAGCACACGAGTCCGACTCCCAGCCGGGAAGGGCGCGGGGGCCGAGCAGGGTGTCCGGACCGCCGTCGGGGAGGGCCGGGCCGGGCCGGGCCGGGCCGGGCTAGGAGCGCTGGCCGTCGGGGGGCGGCGGCAGCGGGCCGAGCTGGCTCTCGAGCAGGGCCTGCGCCCCCTCCGACAGCCGCCGCATCCGCAGGCGCACGGAGCCGTAGGTGGCGCGGGGGCGGCGGGCGGCGCGGGCGCGGCGGCGGGCGGCGGCGGCCAGCAGCAGGGCGGCCAGCAGCAGCCCGCCCAGGGCCAGCAGCGCCAGCCCGGCCACGGTGCAGCGGTCGAGGCGGGCGCGGAGCCGCGCCGCCCGCGCCTCCAGCCGCTCCATCTGCCGCGCCGGCACGGCGGGGTCCGGGCGCGCCGCCCGCGGCACGGCGCCCGCCAGCACCACCAGCGCCGCCCCGCTCAGCGCGCAGCCCAGCGCCAGCGCCAGCCCCGGGCCCGGCCCCGCCGCCGCCGCCGCCGCCTCGGCCGGGCTCCGCGGCTCCGCCGCCCGCGGGGAGGCCATGCGGCCGCCGGCGGCCCGAGGTGAGCGCCGGCCCCGAGCCGCCCCGCCGCGCCCGCCCGCCCGCTCCTTCCGCCGGGCTGCTCTCCCCGCTTCCCCGAGCCGAGCGCTCCCCGCCGCCTCCCCGCCTCGCTCGCTCGCTCTGCCGCCGCGCCGGGCTCCTACCGCAGCCGGCTGCCCGGGCCGGTGCAGCCGCGGCGGCGGGAGCGGAGCGGAGGGCGGCGGGCGCCCCCCGAGCCGCCCGGCCCCGCGGGCGCACGCAGCCGCTGCGCGCACACACATCACGCACACGCGCGCACGCACACCCCCACCCGGCTGCGCTGGGGCTTCCCCGGGGTGCACGCACGCACAAACAATACAGGGCTGCTCCAGGGCTGTGTGCGTGCACACACACACATCGCACACGCACGCACACACCCGCCCACGGGTGCAGTGGGGCTTCCCGGAGGTGCGCGCGCACACACAGGCACGCACACACAAAACGGGGCTGCTCCAGGGGTGTGTGCACACACACACATGCACACCCCACACACACACGCGAGCACACACACTCCCAGGCGTGCACCGGGACCCTCGGTGGGCACCCCAGGGTGGCACGGATGCGGCGGGGAGGGTGCAGGACGTGCCCGCGGGGCGCTGGGGGCTCCCCGCACTGTCGGGGCCTCGGCGCAAGGAGCCGGGGCGGCTGGGGCTGGGCGCAGCGGCCCACGGCCCCCCCGTGCTGAGCGCCGCGGCGGGAGCCCCTGCGAGGGCCAGGCCTGGCCCCGCACCCTCCCGAGGCTGGGGGAGCTCTCCGGGCTTGCCGGGGTTTGGGGTCGGGCGCTGCGTGCTCCAGCCTCGGGTGACAGAAGCCGCGGGGGCCCGCGGTGTGGGGCGCCGCGGGAGCCCCCTGTCCCCTCTGCCCCATGGCCGTGGCCCCGCAGCGCAGAGCCGCCCTTCGCACTCGACTCTTCCTGGGGATTTTAGTTCATTTTTCACAGAGCACTCGAATTACCGCGCACGCGCCGGTTCCTTTGGGCCGGAGAGCGGACGCGGGCCTGAGCGCCAGCAGTGACCTGCTGGCAGGAGCGCGCTTTTAGCTCATTTGCTAATGAGCTGTGTGCTATTTCCGCTTTTGGAGCCGGGCCTGGAGATGCTGCTGCGGCCGGGAATCGGGAGCGATAGCCGGGTGGGCTAGCGGAAGCTGCCGGGAAGATTTGTCCATCAAATTCCCACTCGTTTTAGCACATTTGCGTCTCGAGCATCTTCGACAGCGCATCCGGCATAGCACTAGGCGAGACGCCGGCGCTGGGTGAGCTGTGAGCCCGGGGAGCGCGGGGTGCGGGCCGCATCCTTGCCCCGCAGCGAGTCCCGCCGCGGCAGGGCGTGCTGCCGGCGGTCCTGCCGGGACCGCGCTGCGCCCGTGACGGCGGGCGGGCGTCTCCTACCACCGGTTCCATGAACTAGCGGGGACCTCCGTCTCTCCGAGGTCTCCGTCGAATTCAGTTAAAACTGATCAAAAGGTTCCGAGACTTCGGCGGGCGACGGGCGGGCAAGAGAGGCGCTTGCCGTTTCGGAGGGAAGCAGGCTGCAAGCTAGACAGAACCGGACTGAATTCGTGCCGGCGTTAGCGTTGGCCCGGTCCCGTCAGGGATGAGCTTGGCGCGGTCCCTTTGTTGCTCGCGTTACTGATATGCGTTAGCGTTATCCTTCCTCGAACGTCTTCAAGATTAAGCTCGAAAATTTCTGTTAAAAATTAACCTCTGGAAAATTTTTAGGTTTTTTAGCTGCTTTTTTTAAATTCCCCTCCGAGCTGTGCTGGGAAGCTTTTATGTCTATTTAAATTATTGGTTTAATTCAGCAAAATGGGTTTGTGGGTCGCCCCTGAGTTCCCACCGACAGGCGTTCACGTCGCAGCGGGCGCTGCCCGGTGCCCGCGAGGGGACGAGACCTGCGGCGCCTCCGTTCCCCGGGCCCGCGCTTCTCCGAGCTGGTTCACCCCTGCCTTTTGCCGTGCCGGGGATGTAGATACGAACAATTTTTTTTGTTCTTAACAGCTTGCAGTCGATTTTGTGCTGCGTGGCTGTGACCCACCTGCTCGCTCCTCCCACTTCTTCTCCTTGCGCTGTGTCAAACCACAGCAGCTTCCCAGCGCGTCGTACCCTGGGACTCATCCAGAACCGGGCTGAGGGGAAAGCAGAATTAAAAATAACTGTAAGTGCATCCTGACAGGTTAACCACATTTATAGAGGCTTTAATACCAACCTCTTTCCAGGGAAAGATGATGATGTTTGGAGACAAGTAGGTCACGGGGCACGGGTTGTCCCAAACGGCACATCAGCATGGTAATACGGATCTGGAGCACATGGGCACAGACGTGGAACAGCCGCACAGACAGCGAGGGAAGGAGAGGAAAGCTCACCACCTCCAGGAACTGGCGCCTCAGACATCGCCGTATTCCCGGGAAAAAAAGAAATGCTGCTGCTCTGCTCCTGAGCCACGCAACGCGCTCCATGAAGCCTCTGGTTTGTGGCACCCAGCCCCTGCGACGGACGTCCCCAGAAGGCGCCGTGCACCCAAACGCACCCAGAGCACCGAGCACCTGCTTGGAGTCGGGACCCCGCAGGCTGGGATACGGCGAGCTTGGCCTGCTGGATATATTGCCCCAGCGATGGAGGGGTAGTTAGAGCTGCTGGAGACGCCTGCCCCAGGACGCGGGCACATCCGGGCCATGCAGAGGATGGAGGTGCAAGCGCCCGGACGTGCCGGTCCCTCGAGCCGGAGACTTCGGAAGACCCATCCAGGTCAGTGGGACTTTCCAAGCGCTCGTTGTGGCTGGGCTGAATGGAAAAGGTTCAGGAGGGACCATCTCCACAGGGTGCAGCTTGTGTTTGAAGTCCCTAAAAGTGGGTAGGTTTGTTTGGGACTTTGGCGGTGTGTGCAGGACATTTCCGGCAGTGGGAGAACAGGGGTGCGGTAGAGCCAGTGGGGCCTCAGCTGGATGGAGACCTTGCTGCACCCCATGAGTACGTCCCCCTCACCCAGCATCTCCCTGGCCGTTTCTGCCAGCCTGCGAGCGGCGCGTCCGGGGCGGCTGTGCGGGGAACGGAGCGATAAGCGCAGGAAAACGGCCCTGCGCGCAGCAGAGTCCCCCGCCGCGTCCCTGAGTCGGCCGGACTCTTCCTGGGCGCCTCGCTGCAGCCCCTCTTCCCTTGCGAGGTCCCAGCTCTTTGCAGGCCAGCGCTGCCGCAGAGGAAGGAGCCTCGTCGCCCTGCTCTGCCGCCGACTCCTCGGGGCGCCAGGGTGAAACCTGAAGCCTCAGAGCTGCAGAAATAATTAGGCAGCCGCTTCCCCCAGGGATAAAACTTGTAAAAGCAGAAAAAAAGAGGCAATGACCTTGGCGTGCTCACCCCCTTCACGGGACACAAACGCCTCCGCGCCCGCGGGACGTGCCTGTGGGCGCAGACGGGGAAGGGGCGCGCGAGCGTGGGGCCGGCGGGTGCTACGCACTCCCTCGTGGGCCGGCGGCACAGGGCTCGAGGCTGGCGAGGACTGCGCTGTCCCCAGGTCCCTGGCACCAGGGAAGGGGAGGAGAGATGGAGATGGCCAAGATTAATGCTGCCATCGCTGGAGCAGAGAGGAGGGAGAGAGCCAAGGTCGGAGACAGCACTGCCAAAATTCAGAATGAATCTGCAGGAGCATCGGAGGGGAGAGAGACAGGGCTTGGGAATTAATAGAAAGAGGTGGGAGGAAACGAGAGGACCTGGGGGGCAGAGCAGAGCGAGGCAGGCAGGACAGCGCTGCCGGGGAAGATGTGTGTGTCTGGCAGCGATGCTGCGATTCAGCAAAAGAGATTAAACAGGGACGGTGAAGGAGAGAGCAAACAGGATACCCAAGTGGACAGAGGAGAAAGACAGCGGGTGTCAGCCGGGGGGGCTGTGGACACGGCTCTGGCCCCTCCAGCACATCCTTTTGCAGCGCAGAAAGGGCAAGGCTGGAGGGAGGCTGAGGCATGCGTCGCTGCGGCAGCTCCATGGTGCCGGCGGGCCGAACCAGCCTCTGATCCAGCCCTGCCGCGGCGGTAAAGTTTCATCCCTGCCTCTTTAGTATTCACAGCATCCCATGGCAGAGCGAACGCCCGCAGCCGGCACTGCTCAAGGTGACTCGGAGGTCAGGGCTTGCTTGGGAGAAAATCAGCCAAGCGATTCGGGAGCCAGCCACAGGCTTTCCGCAGAGGCGAGGAGATGCCTCGATTCACGGAGAACCAGAGGTGCACGGACATGCAATGCCGTCTCACCCCCCAGCACAGCCAGGTCCTGCCGCTCACGCCACGGATGCGGCACCTCAGCGCTCCCGGCGCACACGCGACGGACGGAGCCAGCCAGCCCTGCCTTCCAGTGCGAGCAGCCACGAGGCTGTGCTGGGAAAGGGTTTAAGGCTTTCCTAGTGATAATTGAGGCCTAATTATCTTCAGCTAACATTAGGCCGCCAGGGAGACAGGGGAGAACCGCAAGCGAGGAAGTGTGCCTGGCGGTACGGCAGCAGCTGATGTGTTGGGCTGTGGCTTGGAAGCATCAGGAGACTTTCTGTGCTCTGCCTGCAGATAAAGCAAAGCACAGAAAGCAAGAAGCAGAGGGCTGAGAAATCTATTTTCTTTTGGCTGGTGATATTTAAGTGCCCCAGTGTGTGCAAACACGCGCCGACTGCCTCGGCGGGGCGGCTGTGCAGTAATGGCCAGCTGACGTGGGCAGAGTGCTACCCACCTTTAGCCTTTTCCCTCTGCAAAGAGATCGGGTGTCAAGCTCTTTTTTTTCCTCCTGCAGGTTTCCTTCACCCACACCATTTTATCTGAAGTGCTTGGAGCTATGCAGGGTCTGCTTACTTGAAAAAAAGAACAGTGTTGCCTTTCAACCGGCCTCTTAAAGAATCAGGGTTGAAAGAGGCTGGGAGAAGAGAGCTGGATAAGTGCCCTCCATTTGCAGATGTTTGCAGGAACCTGAGCTGAGCTGAGCCATGTAGTGCTGCTCGAGATGACAGCATGGTCCTCAGGAAGCTCTGGGAAGGAGTGGGGACTCAGTTACACGGAGAGCTGCACTAGCAGGTTCCCAACCGGCAAGCCTGGGAGGCCGCTGGGACAGCCTGCCCAGGAGCTGGACACGTGCAGCTCCACTCCGCGAAGCCTACGCGCGTGCACACGCGCAGGATCAATGCAGAAGCAAACCAAGTCACTTTAGAGCGATCCCCGGATCCGGAGGGGCTGCTAGAGGGGGACTGCAGCCTTGTAGGACATCTCTGGAGAGCAGCTGCGTTCATCCCAGCAGAGTGACCTTCAAATGCAGCAGCTGGGCGGCTCTCGCCTGCCGCAGGGTGAGCAGTGACGGGTGAGGCGCCTTTCAGAGGAGCGCGCCTCGCTGCCGGGCCGTGCGCGGCTGGGCCACGCGCTTCCCGGTCTGCGCGGTCCCAGAAAGCAAAGAGCCAGTGTGGGCAGTCGCTGCATTTCGAGCGCGCCCCAGGACCCAGGTGGTGCGGCGCGGGGGGCTCCCGGCAGCGGTCGGGACAGCCAGCCCACGGGCCAGGCCACCGAGGAGCCCCGCAGCGCGGCGGCACCCAGCCTTTCTCTGGCTTTTTCTCGCGTGAGCAGGGGGAGCCCCCGCAGGGTGTCCCAGCACCCGGAGCCGTCTGCAGCAGCTCCGTGCTGGTGCTGGTCCCCTGGGCAAACGTGCTGGGGGCCTGCAGGGCAGAGAAAAATTGCTTTTGAGCCTGTTGCATGGGCACACCAGTGGGTCAAGCCCAGGGTGGGGGATAAAAGGCCTGGGGACCTCGTTGGGAGCCAGCCCGGCCCCGGGGGTGTGCTGGCGACCGGCCCTCAGCATGCCATGTTTACCCCAGCGCGGAGGGCTCCGGTCTGTCTCCTTCGCTGCTGGTAATCGGTGCCGCGCAAAGAGTCTTGAATGGCCCGGCCCGGCCCGGGGGACGCGGCCCGGCTCGGCCCGGCCCGGCCCGCGCGCGCCCCCGGCGGCGGCAGCGCGAGCCCGCGCCTCCCCGCCGCCCTCCCGCGGCGCTCGCGCGGAGGGAGCCCGGGAGCGGGGTCCGCGCCGCGGTAGTTCCGCGCGCCCCCGCCGCGTCCCCCCCCCGCCCCCTGACTGCCCTCAGCGCCGCGCTAGGTACCCCCCTCCCCTCAGCACTGCCGTGAGCTCCCTCCTCCTCTCAGCACCGCCCGAGGTACCCCCATCGCCTCACTGCCCCACGAGGTACCCCCGTCACCTCAGCACCGCCCGAGGTACCCCCATCGCCTCAGCGCTGTGCCAGGTACCCCCATCGCCTCAGTGCCACACTAAATACCCTCATCACCTCAGCGCCACGCCAGGTACCCCCATCGCCTCAGCGCCACACTAGATACCCTCATCACCTCAGCGCCACGCCAGGTACCCCCATCGCCTCAGCGCCACACTAGATACCCTCATCACCTCAGCGCCACGCCAGGTACCCCCATCGCCTCAGCACCACACTAGATACCCTCATCACCTCAGCGCCACGCCAGGTACCCCTGTCGCCTCAGTGCCACACTAGATACCCCCATTGCTTCAGCACTACACCAGGTACCTCTGTCACCTCAGCACTGTGCCAGGTACCCCTGTCATCTCAGCGCCACACCAGATACCCCCATCGCCTCAGTGCTGCACCAAGTACCCCCATTCCCTCAGCACTGCCTGAGGTACCCCCGTCGCCTCAGCACCGCTCGAGGTACCTCCGTCACCTCAGCACTGCGCCAGGTACCACCGTTACCTCAGCGCCCCACTAGGTACCCCCATCGCCTCAGCACTGCCCGAGGTACCCCCGTCACCTCAGCACCCCGCCAGGTACCCCCCTCGCCTCAGCGCTGAGCCAGGTACCCCCATTCCCTCAGCGCTGCCCCAGTTACTCCTGTCACCTCAGCGCTGCCCAAGGTACCCCCGTCGCCTCAGCACCACCCCAGGTACCCCCGTCACCTCAGTGCCGTGCTAAGTACCCTCTGCCACCCCAACACCGTGCTAAGTACCCCCCCATTGGCTCAGTGCCAAGCTAAGTTCTCCCCTGCCCTCAGTGCCGTGCCAGGTACCCCCACCGCCTCAGCGCCGCACCCACTACCTCTCTCCCCTCAGCGCCGCGCCGAGTACCCTCACCCCCTCCACGCCACCCGACCCCTGCCCCCTCAGCGTCGCTCTGCCCCCACTAAACACCCCCTGCCTCTTCACCCCACTTTCTGCCCCCTCAGCAAAGAAGAGGAGGAAAAAAGCGTGAGGACGTGGTGGCACAGGTGACCTGCGAGCCTCAGCGTAGCCATTATGTTCTATATGCACTTACTTGTGAACAAGCGTGGGCCGCTGGCCAAAATATGGCTTGCCGCCCACTGGGAGAAGAAACTCACCAAAGCCCATATATTTGAGTGCAATTTAGAGACTACTGTTGAGAAGATCATCTCACCAAAGGTACGTTGTTACATAAGAAGATGTCTTCTGGTAGGTCCTGGTGTACAAGTGTACATCTTTGTGTGGAACAAGACGCCTTCTATTGTAAAAACTCATTTTCTAAGGCAAATTTGTGACTGTTTCAAAATCATCTGAGGCAAATTCCTGTTGTGATTTCATTCAGCTCTCACTCACTCAGATAAAAGTTGCTGTCCTATTAAATTATAGTAATAGAAATATTTTACTTGCTGTTTTACCCTTAGAGATCTGTGGGATGCACATGTACACTGTAGGAAAACTTTACCAAAAAGCATTTGAATATAGTTTCCTATATACTGGTGCTTGCCCATGAGATCACAGTAAGTGGGTTTCAGTTGGTCCGTAAAATGACATGAGCTCATCAGTTTCCTGTGGTAACGCTGGCCTTTCTTCAGAGATTTTGAGTGCTAGCGACAGGTATTGTTCAAAATAATTTGGGAATGGCCAATATTTGGGGAAATTGTCTCAAAAAGATTGAAAAGTCAGCCGGTTAACCAAAGTAAAGGGGCTACGTGAATTGTCATAAAATTGTACTGAGAACATTTGAAGAGAATGTTTTTGCTGCTCTTATAATCAATCTCTAACCTATCATAACTATCCTTCCGCTTGCAGTGGACTTCTCCCAGGTCCCCACCTGCAAGTAGATAAACATATAAATAAGCATGCATAATGCTTATGAAAGGCTATGTATTAACAGTCCTGGAGGCTGAAGTCCTCTGTGTATCACAGATAAGGTATGGTTCGAATAAGCACAGATGGAGCCAGCTGTTAAGTATCCGTGACTCATTCGGTCCTTGGCCCCTTGGCTTTAATTGCATCCACTGGAACAGTGAAGAACATTTTGCACTGTCGCTAATCAATGGGTTACGAGATCCAAGGCTTTCTGCGGGTACAAGCGGATTTTTTTCCATGAAAATACCTGCTCAGTAGTTGGTGGTCTGAATTCCATTGTCTGTCTTTTGTGGGTTATGAGTAAGTGAGCTTTGTTAAAGTGATCTTAGTATTATTATTTATAAGCGTTTTCCAAGAGGTAATAGCCTCCTTTGGATGTTTTCCCCTCTAGCATCAGAACGACCACCTAGCGTTTTCTTGCGGCAGGAAGACTTTGCATAATTCAATGCCTAGTTGGTACAGTGTCTGCCCACTTAAAATAACCGGTGGCAAATACTAGAATATGTGCAGCTGTTATGCTCTTCAGCATGTGTTATACTGCTGTAGCGAGGTGAGACATTTTAGATAAAGAGCAAGAATCAGCTTACAGCTTCAGCTTCAATATGGCAATGTTTAGGAACAGAAATAACTGGAAGTTCCCAGCTCTGTTCGGGTGTAATTTACTGTAACTCTGTTACTACTTTGTGTAATGCTTTGATTTTAATGTTTTCGTCAAAAATATTAATTCCTGAACAATTTTTTTTTAAATCATCAAAGTTTGCAATTGCTCTG
Organism: Struthio camelus; assembly: GCF_040807025.1. Taxonomy (NCBI): domain Eukaryota; kingdom Metazoa; phylum Chordata; class Aves; order Struthioniformes; family Struthionidae; genus Struthio; species Struthio camelus. The sequence goes on along the minus strand of NC_090959.1, from coordinate 18,269,874 downwards.
CGCACCTCTGGACACTTACTTTTAGGAGTGGTGCGAATCTACCACAGGAAAACAAAGTACCTCTTGGCTGACTGCAGTGAAGCCTTGGCAAAAATGAAGACAGCCTTTCGCCCAGGTGCGTATAGAATTCTGGATTTTTCCATCTGTGTCCTTTATAGCTCTTATCTTTAAATTTAATTTTAGAAATTTCTGTTAAATACATATTATTGATCCCAGTGGAAATTGAACTTGCTGGTGTCTACTACCAATGTTCAGTCTAGCTTAATTTGATGTAATTTCAGGTCTTTGGCTCCTTTAAAAGAAGCAGTATGTTAAGCAGTCTTAAAAGAAGAAACCTTAATTCAGCCTCTGTTGCTATATAATTAACTTTCTTTTCTGACGACACCAACAACATGTCCTCAAATGTGTTAGTGCCAAACCTGACTTGTGTTTTGTGCTCTAGCCATATAGCCAGCAAAAGGTGAATAGAGATGACCGTATCCATTTCAAGACAGCTATATTTTTGTCTAATTTGGGCAACAAATAGGGAGGCACTGCTTCCTAGAGGTTAGGAAAGAAGGCTAAGAACAGAAGAACTCCAGTTTCTATTGACAATCTTAATTCTCTTTGTGACCAATTATATGTCATTCTCATGAATATGACAGTGATTGTTTAGGTAATATTTGTAAACATTTTGAAATCTCGAGAGTAAATGCTTGAGAAAAGTACATGGTACTATGTATTTTTAATAGGTACTACATTAGCTTATGTAAATACAACACAAAGACAAGAGGCAATGGTCACAACTGCAGCAAGGGAAACTCCAACTGGATATAAGAGGAAACAATTCACAGTAAAAGTGGTAAAACACTGAGTCAGGTTGTCCAGAGATGCTGTGAAATCTCCATTATCAGAAGCAGTCAAAAGCGATCTAACTTTGAAATTAACTGCTTTGAGCAAAAGGTTGGACTAAATAACCTTCAGAGAGCCTTTCTAAGCTAAATTTCACCATGATTCTCTGATTATCAAGTATTTGCAGTCTCATTTCATAATTACTTGATGCTGGAGAATAGCATTATGTAGACACAGGAGAGAAGAAGAAAACACAGTAATGCAAATGAAGTGGCATGAAAGGTTCTAGGCCAGATATCAGCTATGAGAATCTTTCATGGACTTCAAGTAGCTGTTGGTAAACCCAATATAGTTACAGCATTTCAGGGCCTGTAGCAGTTTCCAACAGCAGCATACTCTTCTGTATCTGTCTGTAAATAATCTGGCTTCCAAAGTATATGTAAATTAAGATTTTTAATTCCATTGTGAAGTCCTGTTGACAAAGTACCTCAGCCTTACTTTTGCTATTTATAATGGCAAAGACCTTGAGACATTTATAGTCTTACTATATGTACTTGGGAGAACATTACTTTTATTCGATTGATAGTTATTTTGTTATGTTTTGTGTTCCTTTTAGGACTTGTTGACCTTCCAGAAGAGAACTTTGAGGCTGCTTATCAGTCCATTACGTTACCTGAAGAATTTCATGATTTTGCAGCACCACTCCCTGAATTAAAGTAAATGCTTCCCTCTATTTTGTCAATTACTTTAGGATTTTTCAGAAGTCAAAGATATCTTTATTGTTATTGGATCCAAATTCAGATGGAGTTATTTTGGTTTGATAACTAAATTGTTCTAAATTCTCAGTCAGGTTTACAAGGCTACAGTGACAAGAATTCTGCATTGTAGAGCTCCTCCTAGTCCATTTAATCAGCGCAAGATCTTTATAACAAAGTAACGTATTGAACTTAGACTTCAGGATTTTCACAGTTTACATTGTCTGAGTGAAGCCTGTAAGCAACTTACTGACCTCAGGAGAAGACGTAAAAGGTGGTATAAATTCTGTTTTAAGAACAAGGAACCCTTGGTTGGTAGCTTAGCAATGCTGCATTGTTCGCTTGTGTAACTGTATTTAACTTACGGTCACTTGCTCTTTGAGGCCTGGTGTTTTATAGGAGGTAGTATGCTTGGATCCTAATGAAGAGCCAACATGTTTCTTTGGCTTTTTTGACATACATCAGCATTAATGCAAAAAACTGATAAAAACAGGAGGTCAAAGCACATTTCGGATGGCTCTGATCCCCTGAAAGATTCAACATAATGGACTTTCACAGCAGTTCCTCTGTACCTTATCATAAATACAGTTTGATGGGATCTATAAGTCTTTAGGATTTTGTAACTACAGCAGAGAAGCAATACTATTTTTTCAATTTATTCAAGTAGCTCAATGTGGCAACTTTGGGAAGCATGCTTTTTTGACTACCCAAAGGGTCCGTGTGGTTTGATTTACAGATGATGGCATTATACAAATTAGATGCATATTATGTGACAAGTGTCTGGTAGGACTTGAATGTGAAAAACTTACAGAAGCAAAAGTTTACTGGCAAAACAGTGGAGAAATATGAAATATGGAGAGAGGAGTATGGATAATGCTTCCTCGGTCCTTATAAATATGTCTACTATTTCTTGAGGAGATTGCATTCTGAGTGTACATCTGGGTCATTTTTCGTGAAGTTCTAGGTGTGGAGATCACTTCTAAGTTCATTTAGCTAAATGCTCTTCCTCTCCCTCATGGACCTCTCCCTAGCTATCATGCTATTATGACTCTTTCAGATTCAATCTTCACTGTACAACTTATGTGGAGTTTACTTAGGACCTTTGGCTAGCTGAGAAGGCAGCTGCCTCCTTGCTTATAGGCATCAATTTTAATGAACACGTAGCGTCTGTTTTCCTTGTGCTGTGTTTTCAGCTTTTAGAGGAAATTTGAAGCACTGAATTTTATGAATAAGATCTGAAATAGTATGAAATCCAATAGCTTTAGGAGGCGATTCTTCTCTCTCCATAGAAGTTAGGATCAGGCGGGGTACTTTCAATGCCATAGAAAACTGTAGCTGTCTTTCTGTTTTTTTTACAATAAAACATCAGGTTTGAAGACTGTCTGGAAACAAGTTTTTCACGTTCCAGCTAAATGGTCAATGGGTTTCAGTTCATATTGTATTTTGTGTAATTTTTTTTTATTAGTTCCATTGATGTTGCTGAACATTTTACCTTGAATCAGAGCAGAGCTGAAGACATCACACTTACAGAGGATTACGAAAGCAATATACTTCTCTGTGATAGAAACTTTGGTGAGAGAAGTTGAGAAATTAGAAATATTCCATAAGGAAAAGTGTATATGTTTTATGCAAAATTGTGTACAATATGACTCATGTCCGCATGTGAAAAAGCTATTATTAAAAATGCATTTCTTTCATGTTTGTGTTGATTGGCCTATCCTATGGCCTCATGCTTAACTTTTTGTGTCCAGTACTCTGCTGAAGTAATATAATGTGATATTAGAGAATGAGAATCAAACCCAACATTTGGTGTTTTTTATTGAATTAGCTAAAATCATTTATTGTAATATTCCATTTTCTGGGTGCAATATCTTACAACATTTCTTAAACTGGATTTGAAAAATTAGGAAATGGATAAAAATATATTTCACATATATTCATACAGATGAATCATCAGAAATTCTGTATTTATTCAGGTGAGGAACCAGATACACTAAGACAACATAGCTTCTTTGACGGCAGCATTTTAATGAGCAGTAATAGCGTCTTGGCTGGTCACACCTCTGCAAGCCTAAGTGGAGACAAGTCTGCGCTGTGTGAAGATACTTACTGTTTCGAGCACGATTGTTTTGGAGATGAGGATACTGCTGGGGATATGATTGGTAGGGTTTACCACAGCTAAACAGAATTAGATTCTTTCCAAATATTTTTATTCTTACAGGAAAGCAAACAAACATGAAATTGATTGTTTTCAAACACAAATTTTCTATTTGTTTTTTGTTTTTGTACTTTGTTTTTTACTGCTTGTCACTAAATCTGTGATCATTTAGACGGTCCCAGCTACAATGGAATTAAAGAACACATTTCAGTTGCTTAGAATAAGATACATTCAATTTATATTTAATACTTAATTTATATTTTCAAAGATGATATGCTACAGCATTTTCGGTCTTATTATCATAATAACAAAGGCAACTGAGGGTACCTTTTTATGGTTCAGAATATTTACATAAACCCTTGCAGACTTACACCTTTGAAAGAATATCAATGATCACACTTTTCAAGAAAAAGTTAAAAAACTAAGTTAAGACTAATGTTCTCCTTTTATACTAAGACAGTTGCAATGTTGCCACACGTTTGTGTAAGCTAAGCTTTTTTGTTTGCACGAAATTATTATTAAAGCAGTAACATATGGCTGTATCAGGTTATTTCATGACTACTAATACTGAGAAGGAATACAACTGGGCATTTTATTTTTAAGAAATTCTATTAAGGGATGAGAAAAATAGCCTAATTAAAGACATTCTTGATATGGAGGAAGAACTTCCTTTGTCACAAGATCTTCCGGAGAACAGTGCAGCTGGTGAGTTTGTAGCATCTCTGTTCCTCATTACTTAAATGAACCCTCTGTTCCTGTATTAATGCATAAAGTTTCTCCCATTCAGCCTTGTATGATAAGATTTAGATCCCTTGCCTTTTTCCTGTGTTAATTTGTTTTTCTTTTTTCTAATATGCTTCACTCACCATTTTAGGTATAATTTAATCTGACCTTGGAATTCTAGATTGGTAGCTTGACACAGACAGAAACTTTTTATATGATAAACTATATTTTAAATATGCAGTTGTTCCATACTGCTGCTTAGACAGTGTGCTCTCACTTTTGTAGAGGGAAATGAAACAGAAGAAGGGTATGCTGTGATTTTGAACTTTATCTACCACTATTTCTGACTTCACATTTCTGCCACAAATGACACTTTAGTAGTTCATAAAGGTGTTGCTGGTCTTACTTTGATTTGGTATTGATAAAAGAAGTTGTTGAAAGGAAAATCAATTTTCAAAAAGTGTTTATAGAAAATAAAAACTTTTTTGTTTGGTATCGTACATCCTTATACCACTATTACGTTACTGCTTTAAAATTGAGTAATCTGGAGCTTTAAAGAGAAACCGTGACATCCCTCATGGCACTAGTCCATCCTTGCACTGCCCGTTCCTTTTATGCTGACACGAATGTTCACACTGCTATGTAGTTGCCTTGAACTGGAAACTGATCCATATTAAAACTAAACATTTTTCCACCTTTTGTCAGATGGTCCAGATCAGTTCTCCAGTCTGTTTCCCCACCTGGTCATACACACTCTTGTGTCAGCAAGAGAAAAAGTGCAGGGCAGAACATGAACAGCAGCAGCAATGCCAGTTAATACTGGTTAAAGTGATTGTGAGATTATAGATTAAATCGTAGTTTTCTGATTGTGATCTTTTTTGTCTGATATGTCATAAGACTGAGATATTATTCATGTTATGATTTTTTTTTTTATTTGGGTTATTTGCTGGGTTTTCTTATAGTGGATTCCAATGGTGCAGACTCCATGATTCAAAAAGATCATCTAATGAATGAAACGGCACTTTTATCTAAAGAAGAAGGATTTGTGCTTGAGCCCGTTGATGATACAGGTCAGAACTCCATCAGTTTCCTGCTAATGATTTTCATTACTAGGCTTACTTTTCTTATTCCTTATTACTGAAGATATTTGCATCACAGAATATTCTCATTTTATATTTCATCTGCTGCTGCTGTCAGAGTTCTGTTTTCTGATAGTTATTATACAAAAACAGTATCCGGCTATTCATCTGATCTGCACAAATCTCTAGGTACAGTCTCTCCCACGTACCAAAATAAGTTTTGCTCCTCTACAGTTCCGCTAGCAGTGCAAACCCAGGTGTTACTCAACTTTTAGCTGAAGAACTTTCATTGCTAGTCATCAGCAATCTTTTATATGCAAAATAGCAAGCTTAGAACTTTCATGCCTTTGTAAAATTTGTTTCTAACTTATGATCCAAAAAGAAAAATGTTTCTTTTCTTCTGCGAGTATACCTAAACCTCATCTATCACATTGGTGGGTGTTAGCACGTAAACAAATTCTGGTAGACACTAATACTTAGAATACTTACATTTTCTGGACTGCCAAAATAATCTTCAGGAAGATATGGAAATATAATCAAAAATTGTCTCTCTCTTTGATTTACTGTGTGAATCCTACCTAAGTCGAACACAAAGGATTAAAATGACAAATATAGATATGAATCGTGAGATAACGAAGGTTGTGGAGTACGTCGGTAATTCTTGGAACAATTAACTTCCTGATGGATTAAAGATAAAGTTTTCTCAATCGTCTTGTTGGTACATCATGCATTCTTGTGAAATCATCACGTTGCTGCGTCTTCACTAAAATACTCGTACGTCTTCCTTAGTTAGAAATATATGAAAGAGTAGACATGATGAAAATTTTTGTTGATGTGGTCTGTTGTACTTTAATTTTCAAGTTTGTGCTGTCTTTCAGGAGGTGAGCAGTCTGTCCATTCATTTCACAGTGCTTTTTTTCATGCTTAAGTTTTCATTGCCTTGGATCTCATTTGTGCATATTCATACTGTAAGAGCTATTGAAAAGAATGCCCAGACTGGAACTAGGAGGGATGAACAACTCCTGTTGAGTTTTTGATATTGAAATGCCAAACAGTAAATATATGGGGAAAAGGGAGAATTAAGTAAGTTTCTTCAGAGATAACTTTTGCAGCTATGTAGTGCCTCCAGTGCTGAATTACATTATAGAGAGATATCTATCAGTGAGGGAGGTCAATACCATTTTTAAAATACTTGCTCTACTTAGCTATCACCCAGAGGAAAAAAAATAAAAGAAAGAGGAAATTGCTTGTGGATGCAGACAAGGAGCTCAGCTACAATGCTATATACAACCAACTTAACAACTGCATGGACACTCTTGCTACGTTAGACCTTGCGCCGCCAACAAAAAAAACAATGATGTGGAAGAAATCAGGCGGAGTGGATAAACTTCTGTCCCACACTGCACAACCTTTGGTTCATGCTGAGCTACAAATGGTAAAGATTTATTCCTTGTAGGCTTTTATGCCACTGTATAAATTTTGTGACTATTGCACATTTAGGAACTAATTATGAGAGATTTTTGCAGAGTTACTTTCATGTGAATTCCTAGCAAACTGCAGGTGCAAAGCATCATTAAAAGACTTGTTCTGCATTACAACTCAGTGGATATCTGATGATTGCAAGTGTATTCATAATTAATTGCTTCAGCAAAAAGGCCTTATGTAGAGCTCAGGCCTTTAATCTCCGGCGTTCCACTCTCCAGCACTGCAAGAATGAGTAAAAAGTGACACAGAAACTTGAGAACACATGTTTCATTTCACATATTGGCACCTGACTGGTTGTACAGTAATACACAACTTTTCTGATTTCGTCAATTTCTTTCCTACTTCCTTTTTTTTTTTTGTTTCTGCTCTGTAATCAATATTGAACCATATTTTTCTTTTGCATTTACTTTAAAGTTACGTTCTTTCACATTTATGTTAAAGTTACGTAAGGCTTAAACATTATTATTGTATGATTAGTGACTTTGGAAAGATGATTTGCCAAACTATTTTTTACTTTCCTAGTGGAAGATTAAATTCCAGCTCAGCAGAAGTCAAGGCACTTTGCTTTTCAGAGAGCCAAGATGCTCCTTATCACTGTATCATTTTGGCTGGAAGCATGGGCCAGAGCACCCTTTTTTTTTTTTACAGCGTGGTCCTTACTATTCTTCTGCGCAGAAAAGATGCATTTGTTTCACAGGAATATGATCTATCAAAGCCTCTTATGTCCATACCTATTATTTGACAGATCATTCAAAGAAGCTATAAGTTTAGAGCTCTTGATGAGATAAAGAAAGAAGAGATAGACATGTGTACAAGGTGATAAAAAAAGAAATGGAGTAAACTATTTTACAGCAGTCTTAACGTTAACTGCACTGTGTTTCTTTGGTTGTATAACTTCTTTGAGAGATCTAGGAGGCAGAGTGTCCACACAAACAGTCCTGCATATTCATTAGAACAGTACACCTTCACTTCTCAGAGTTGAGGTGCAGAACTACAACTTCTTTTTTATGAGGATGAACACAACAGCAGATGCTGAGAGAAATTCAAACACAGATAACTGCAGATTTTTTTCTCTTTCATCCCTCCTTATTGGTTATCTTAGAGGAAAAATGATCCAAGGTGTGACTAAGACATTTCTTCATTGACTTCACTACCAAGCTGCAGAAGGCTATCACGTCATAAAATTGCAGATTTTCTGAAAGACCTAATCCAAATCTCTAAATTCTAGATTGCAGTAATCAATATACAGCTTATGTTCATTCCTTTGTTTTAATGCTTGTCAGTAGTCTAAAAGTATATTCTGAGAAAAATAATAAATGATAAAATAAAAACAATAAATGATTCTTTTCAGTTGTTTGCAAACTGCTTCAAGTATCACGGATTTAAGACAGGAAGAAATGGAATACCGATGGAATCTGAAATGGAAGAGACAAGAAAAGGGCAAGATACAAAAGGTGACATTTTAATTCTATCTCTGCAGAATTAGCCACTGGGAAGCATTTTAACTCTATTTTATATAATGTTTCAGACACACACACAGTGTGTACAGCAGTCTACAAATCAAGGCCAAAAAGATTTAAATGTTAAGAAAATTGGCTACATTAAATATAAAAAGAAAAATAGAATGGGGTTTTATAAGTACTTCACTGTTCTTTTGCTCCTTACATTTTCTTCCTTGTGGCATAAGGAGGTATTTGGGGATTTTTCTTTTGTTTCTCCGGTTGACTCCCAAACTGGAGGTTTGTTAAAAAACAGGCTTCCCATTTATTCTGAATTTATTCAAACCATTTTCCAAATTCAGGAGATAATTTCTATTACTACCTTGAAGATCATGTCTTGGTTAATATCAAACAAGAAGAAATGTTCCATTTTAGATGTTCTGCTAAGGTGATGTATCCAGTTCCACTCTTTTATTCAGCTAGGAAAATAATCTGCAAGTTATTCAGTGAAACCACCTCCTACAAGTCTGTAAAGGTCAACTTTTAGATGCTTCCAGGAAAAGCTCTCTTGAAAGGTTCTCTTACCATAGTCCTATTGGGAATGATATTTATTCTACTTGGCACCCATCTTGAGTTTTTTTCTCAAAGATTGCTAGACTGGGTGTGATTTTGTTTTTCAAAGCTTTTTTAAGGACAGAGATTAACCATAATTTCCTCTCAAACCTTGTTTTTTTTGTTAATACAGAGATGCCGATAATAGAAGAGCCAAGTTACCTGCAGGAGTCAGCTCATTCAGAGACTGAGAAAAAAATTAGAAATGATTCATTTATGTTGACATCACAGAATAGCAGAAATGAAATTGATGATAATCTTGGTGAAACTATAGTGAGCAGTTTCCATAAATTTTAGAGAACTAAATGTATTTATTAGTTTCATTTTATGTTAAGGTCCCATATATAACAAGCCAGGACATTATTAATATATATTTGAAAAGCATGTTGCAGAGATGGCTGATATAGCATTAAGTAGCTGGTGTCATGAAAGTTTTGCATATAAAGCACCTTGGGAGACTCTCACAACAAATTATTAATTAAAATGTCTGTTAATCACCTATTAACATCTTATAAACTAATTCTAAATGGAACCTTAATATAAAATATAGCCTGTTTGTACTGCAAAGATAAATATTATCATCTTTATAAAGGACAGGGTTTTTCTTTTTTGTCTCAAATTGAGGAAATAACTAATAACTAATTATCTATTTCTGCCATCTTTATTTAGGTTATCTCAAAAGGGGATTCTTTAGTGAATACAAGATTCTTTAAGGTTGAAAAAGAATGACAAGATTGGACCTAACAGTAACAGAAAATGTAGGGTCTGTGTCTGAATTGAACCCATATGTCTAGATCCAGCTATAGGAAAAATGTTACAGCAAAGACTCTTCTTATATGAGAAAAGATATGATAGAGATATCAACTCTTAAATCATTTTGGAAAACATTTATTATAATAATCTTTAGAGCAGCATTGTATAACTGGGAATCAGATTGTATGCATGACTGCTAATGCCAATTGTCATCCTTCCTATTCTAATAGCAGGATGGAACTGCTTTGTCCGAGAGCTCTTCATTGGCGAATGCTTCACTGGAACAAGCTGAAATAAAGCAAGCTGAGTTAATGAATGTATGTGTACTAGAAGCTGGCAACTTAACTTCGCAGCAGAAGGGCATTCTTTCACAGAAATATCTAAAAATACGAAACTGACAACTTCATGAACTTACTGTGAATTTCAATGTATTAATGTGATCTTTAATATATGTTTTGCCAATCAAAAGCATTAATACCTTGGGTAGTCAGGGATGCATATATTCCACTATTCAAAGGTTGCAGAGTCTGTGAGGAAAACAGCTCCCTATTTAGAGACTGTGCTTCCACATAAAAAAGGAACAGTTTCTGAACATAGTGGTTATGAGAAAACTTAAAAACTTTGAACCAAATGTAGCCTTGTCCTGTCAATTTCCTAGGTTAAATCTAAAATCTGCAGCTGAAATTTTGAACACCCATTTTGGCTCCTGACTAGTTCTAATACTGTGGTAACCCTAATCACACACACTAGTGTCTTTCTGTGAAGCTGCCTTCATAAGGCTCAGTGGGACCATTTTCATAGTGTGCAACGTGTCGTTACATTTGATGTGTCTCTCTTTTTGCAGAGGGAAGAACCTAGTTAACACTCAGTTCCACAAAGCCTGTTATAAAGTGTAGGGGTGTCAAAAGTCCCAGATACCCTATATATAGCCATCAACATGTCTAGCTCCAGTTAGATTTTCAATTAAGCTAGAACAGTTGTCCTTTTTTATCATCTTTGTGTATGACGTTTTACACATGCTATCTAACATTCTGTTATATTTCCTATCAAGGAACTAACAAGGAACAATAAAGACAGTGAAGAAAAAAGGTGGAGCAAAAGAACTCTTCAGTTATTAAAAACTTTACAGGTATCAATGTTGGATATTGTAATTAGATGCCAAAAATAGGTATTGATTTTGGTTGGACTATGTCAGAAAATCTTCTACTTATTCATACAGTTTACCATATTGCTACTTTTCAAATGTTGTGTATAATTGCCTTTCATTGGGTGTTTATATAGGCAATTTATATAGGAAATCAGAATTCTGAGCGCCCTACTCTCTCTCAGCTGCTGGAATTTCTAGAATTTTTCTGAACTTTTATGTTATCAGCAGTGTTTTCTGTAATGCTAAGCCCTTGCTTTATTCCTGCTGTGAGTAGTCTCTAGAGTGTACAGTTTCACTGAATTTAGTGGAATTGCAGGCATGTAAATTTTTGTAACATATGTAGGTGGTAGCAATATTATGGCAATAAAATGTTAAGAGCCACTATATAAATGTAAATGCCACGATAAGATACTATTCAAGGCCTTCAACTGGAAAATATGCACTCTGAGCAGAAGTATTCTTCAGTTCAAACTTGATGGGATCTGGTTTTATTGGCAGTTAAGCTGACCTAACTGCTTTTCTTTTTTTTCCCTTATACAGCACATGAACAAATCAGGAGTGGATTCTTTCAGTTTATTGGAGCTCTGTCAGAAAAATAACCGGAAAGAAGTTGCAGCCAAGTTTTATATCTTTCTTGTTCTAAAGAAACAGTTGGTTATTGAGCTTACTCAAAGTGCTCCTTTTTCTGACATTACAGCAACTGTAGGCCCAATGTTCAATACTCTCTAAAATCATGTAATATTCAGATAAGCTAATAAAAAAAATCTCAATTTTTCAGAAAAACTTTTTCCTGAAAAAGTGACTGAAAGTCTTGTCAAACCATGGTGAACTAAGCAGAGCTCTCCTTCATTTGTATGTCCCCTCAGAACTGCAAAGTAACTAAACTTGTGCAGATATGCTGCTTCAGTATTGGTTAGCAAGGTGTTCATTATTATGTTTAGTTTTAACATATATGTTTATATAATGAATGGTTAATTATTCTGTTAATAAAAGATAGCTAAAAATAGATATTCCACACAAGATTTACATTGTTCAGGTTTTTATTAAAGTTCCTTAAAACTTTTCTTAGAATCCAGTTTTGGAGATTAAATTATTTTTAAACATTTTTGTTTAACCAAAGAGCAAGCCTTTTCATTGAGGTTTATTTAAAAAAAAAAAAGATCCATAAAGAAGTTATATACAATTTCACAGCATAGTTGGATAATACTGCTTTTATCTTTTGTTAGAGATATTAGGCTGTGTAAGAACAAATGTTTGCATTTAATGGTCTACGCAGTCCTTTCATCTAATGCAGATACATAACTCGAACATGTTTCTAAAAACTCATGCAGTTTATTGGAAGCCATAATGTGTTCTGCTCACTCAAGGGCTTGTGTGTGTTAGTTATCTAACACTATCAGTTAAGTCTGCTAAGCTATCTTTATCAGAAACATTAGTTCATTTTGAAATCTTGTTTCTTTCCAAGAATGTTCAGCATTTCATATTTTAAGGTCTAGTGAGCTATCATCTGTAGCATAATTTTTGTATTTTAGAGCAGAGACAGGTTATGCTGTCCTTAAGAGTCGCACACACTTCAGAAAAAATGCTAACCTCTGCAATTTTAGATTTCATGGAGCATGCTTACCTAAAGATTATTTTTTTATTTATGTGTAGACCTATTTAAATGGAGATATTAGTTCTTTGCCTTTTTACCTAATTTAAAAGAAGTTTCAACACTTTTATTTCCATGTTGTAAAACTAGTATTTTTCACGTAGGCAAAAGCAGTTACATTAAAGTGACTAAATATGGAATGGTTGTGTACCTTAAGTACTTTAAACAAAATGTAACTGTATTTTGAGTATGTTGACATACCTTAATATTAAATCAATAGAAACCAGAAGATGTCTCTTTAGCTCTTTGGTATTTGTTCTGAAGGACCAAAATCGGAAGCCATCTATTTGTAATTTGGGTTTGACTTTTAGAGTCAGGGTTTTCTATGATTTTTCTTAACGTTTCAAAGGCTGGAGAATATTATCATGAGCACTAACTTTCTGGATGTTCGTTAGTTTTAGTTACACTCCTTGAGTCTCTAGTCCTGCTAACGTATGCTGTTCCCCTGTGTCATACATACAGTTATTCATCTGTATAGGGTATAGAGAATCCGAGGAAGAGACTCCCTTATCATTGATTTCCAGGGGCTTAGTCAGATAAGTAAGAAGGTTTTAAAATTACTTAATGTCTTTGTACTGGGCAGAAATGGATGGAGGCTGGGTTTTTTTTAGTTGCTTGGCTGGAGGTTTTTGTTTCGGTTTGTTTTTCCTTTTCCCATTTAAGAATAGCTGATAAAATAGGCGATAAGAAGTCTTTGCCATTGTGCTCTGAGGTTTACTTTTTCTGGGTAGAGGGAAGGAAAAAGTGACCCTCTTTAGTAAAATGTAGAGACTTTTTTTTCTCTGTAAAAGAAACAGTATTTTCCTTTTCTGACATGAACAGGAGAGATGCTCTCCAAACTTTGCCTAGCCCAATACTGTAATTAAGAATGGCTTGTTTTCTTCATTTCTTTGAGGGCTAGCCAGGCAGTTTCATTTAAGAGTCTGAATATCAATCTGTGGTGAAGAAAGGGTTTGATTTTCAAAATCTAGAGTTTGTCTTCTTGGGAGCAGGCCAATGGCAGACCAAGGAATGAAAATTTCTCCTTCGTTCCCAGTCAGAAGACCTAACCACCCAAGCGTGGTACGTCTCTGGAGGAGTCCCAGCTCTCCTGTGTGAACCAGAAAAAGTGCATTGATATAACACTATTGGAAATTGAGCTGTATACTAAAATACAAAATTATGAAAAGCTAGTTCAAAGATTTTGAGAATTTAGGAATATTATGACCTTGTACCAAGGTGAGTTTTTCACCGCTTCCCCTGAAGTTCCCTTCAGTGTAAGCTTACCTATGTAAAAAGAATGGTTATTGACTCTCTTATTCCTTATTTCTGAAGTATCCTTCACACTATTTTTAAAAAATGGGAAAAAATAATGATTTCTCCTGCATCTGGGAAAGTCTTGTGGTAATTCCTTCATAAATTCTCTACATCCAAATGTTATGAGGAGGAGGAATTGGTGAGGTAACGTTGGAGACTTGAAACTTAGGCCTGAGGCATTCTGTTTGTGGTGTGGACAGAGAAAAATTACTGCCTAAGAGGCTGGGAAGGAAACAAAACAGAAAGCAAGACAGGGAGAGAAGGCTATACCATTTTTCTCCCCCACAAGGTATCTAAAATTAATGTGCCTCTCATACACCAAAGCTACTTCCTGCTGCCACATCTGCCACTGCCGTAATGGCAAGAGGAGCAACAGCAATAGCAGATGTGATAATGAATTAATTTTCTTTTCAGGGAGAAAGGATATGCATCGTATTCACCAGAAAATACAGAAACAAAAGGAGGCTGGAGGAAAACAGGAGGCAAACTGGAGGACATGAGAGACAAATTGGCAGGATCTATATACATTGAAAACAATCTGCATATTGGAGCAAATGAGGGGAAAATCTTGCAGGAAATTATACTGGAAGAAAGAATAGAATGTGTTTACAGAAGAGAGTTGTCAGAATTCTGAAATAACTGTCTGCGGTTGCATAAATAGAGTTTGCAAAGGCAAAGGCATTATAACACTTCTGCTATCAGCTAAATCTGCATACTTGCTGCATATATTTAGATGCAGGTTTTATTTCTTAATCTAGATCAAGGCTGCTTAGATATCGGAGTCTGATCCAGATCCAACGTATGAATAAAGTCTGCTCTGACCTTGCCAGCACGTGAACACGCTTTCCTTCCGTCAGTTTGTATGTATGTGCATATGTGTTTGCTGTTATATGTGTAAGTGTGACATTGATACACACGTATGTAGAGCATTTTACAGTTCTCCCCGTCTCTTGAGGGATGTCTGCAGCAGCCGGCGAGTCCTCTCAGCCACAGTTACCAGGGCAGAGAGAGAGCCAAAACACTGCTTCTTGCGGAGTGGCCACAGTAAGTTACTCCGCAGGTCCAGGTAAACTTTGAGCAGCTGTGCCCTAGATGTTTGTGTTTGAAATAATTGAGAAGAGGTAAATCAAATAGCTATAGAAGGAAATGCGTAGGTGGTATTATGAGTAACCAGAATCTGTCTAAGAGAAGTTGGACGCTCCGTGTCAGCAGGGATTACCATTTCCCATTAAAGGCGCAGGGAGGACATTCACAAGCACATGAGAACCTGCTCCAGATACAGCAGCGTTTAACCAAGCGCAACATTTCGCTTTTGCTGCCGCTTGGCAGCCAGCTCACTTTCGGCCCGGAGGCCGGCAGGCTTTCTGCTGTCCGACCGACCGCCGGTATCCAAACGGGGCTCTGGTGAAGATTTGATATATCTGTGTGTATGTGTGTATGTGTGTATATATATATATATATTTTTTTTTTAATTCGATGAACGTGCAAAATGCAGGAGGTGCCCGCATGCCGCAGGGCTCGTTAGGGCAGCGCGAGCAGCCTGCTCGGCCCCCCGAGCCCCCCGCGCCGGCGGGCGCCGCGGCCGCGCAGTTGCCATGGGAACTGAGGGGCAGCGCCGTCGCTTTAAGAGCGCGGAGAGAGCTGCAAATTACGCAGCTGCAAGGCGCATCCCTCCCTCCCTCCATCCTCCATCCCTCCCTCCATCCTCCATCCCTCCCTCCCTCCATCCCTCTCTCCATCCCTGCATCCCCATCCCTCCCTGCATCGCCGCGGCGCTGCGCTGCGCTGCGCGGAGCCGCGCTGCCGGGCCGCCCGCAGCCCCATGGAGGCCGGCGCAGGTGCTGGAGGCGGGGGAGGGAGCGGGGCGGGGGTTGCGCCCCGCTCCGCGCCGCGCCGCGCCGCCCGCCCCGCCCCGCGCAGCCAGCGCTCACCGCCGCGCTCTCTCGCTTCCCCGCCAGGTCGCTGAGCCCGCCGGCCGGCGCCGCCGCCCCGGACATCCGCGGGGCCCCGCGCAGGTGAGCAGGGCGCGGGGCGCGCTCCGCGGGCGGGGGCGGCGGCCGGGCCTCCGCGGCCGCGCTGACTCATCCCTCTCCCCGCCGCGCTGCAGGCGCGGGGAGCCCCCCCCCCCACCCCGGGGCTGCCCGGCCGCTCCGCAGCGCAGGTTGAAATACGGGGTGGGGGGGGGGAAGCGCGGGGCTGGGGGTCCGCGGGGCGGGACCGGGATGGGGCTGCGGCGCAGCTGCCGGTGCCGCACCGCTTGCGCCGGACCCGCACGGCGGGTGCCAGATGCGTGTCACGCGCGCCGGACCCGCAGTACGCGCGCCGGACCCACCCGGCGTGCGCCGGACGCGTGTCACGCTTGCGGGACCCACGGCGCCTGCACTGGACGCATATCTTGAGTCCCAGAGCCGCATCGCAGGCACCTGGCCCGCATTGCATATGCCAGACCCACACGGCGTGTGCACTGGATGCACATCACACTCGCCACACCCTATGTGCTAGACCCCCATCACGCGCCCCGGACCCCCATCACACGCCCCGGACCCCCATCGCATGCCCCGGACCCCCATCGCATGCCCCAGACCCACATTGCACACGCTGCGTGCATCAGATCTGCCTCTGCTCACGCAGAGTCCAAATGCGTCTCCCAGCACTGTGGGGCGTTGCAGGCGCTGTAGCCGCTGTGCATCTGAGGTTTTATTATTTAATAGCTTAATGCTCCATTTCCAAGGGGATACAAAAAATGCATGAGCTGATTGATGAGCAATATGTTCCTTTTTTCTTCTCCCCGCAAGGTCAGTGCTGTCTGATTGGCACATAGAAACCCGCTACTGTGCATTTGTTATGCGTATAAAATATCAGCGTTCCCACCCTCCTCTAGGTACATGTGTGTATTGTGTCATGACCTTGTGCTAGAAGGTAAAAATAATGGTTTTCAGGGCTTCAGAAGTCTCTCTGCTCTATGAGGTTCTCTGTCTTGGGTTCAAAAGGGGGCAATGTCTGTGCTTGTGCCTGGGCAGCCGAAAGCTTTGCAGCAGGCTGAAACGAGAGATTTGGCATATTGTTAAAGTAGGGCATTACAGCAGTGGATAGACCTAGCGCTAATCCTCCGTGACCACCGTCTTTCCCAGCCATCGTTCAAGGTGGGTTGTGGTTAAAAGAGACCTACTTCCGCCACCGCTGAGGCTGCGTGTGTGTGTGGAGGGGAGGAGTAGCTGTTGTGCTAAAAGGTGTATTTTTCTTCCGTGTTTCTGCCTTCATATCCCAAAGGAGTGGTCTCTTCTTCTACTTCACAGTCCTGAACCTGCTCCCAAGCAGCACAGTACAGTGTAGCCTCTCTATAGGGGACTTCCACTTACATCCTCAAGTAGCCAATCTTTCCGGCCCCACCCAAGACTGTAAGGTCTGGATCCCAGGTATCCTGCTCCTGCTCTCATTATAGTTGCTCCTGCTGCTGCTAAACTGTTTGTCATGAAGCTCTTTTCCCTGTGTACCCCCACTTCTGAAGAGGCCCCAGCAAGAAAAAAGACTATTCAGTCTACTTGGGAGCCTTATTTTTAGTGTGAGCTAAGAGGTACCACATGCTGCACAAATGTCATCGTGGGCCTGGTAAGTTTGCAGCAAAGAGGCCTTCAAGGGCCTGCAAAAAGGGGATGACCTGAGCCGTCCTGCTCCAAGGAGAACGTGCAGCAGCATGCAAGGGTCCCACCACATGTTTGGGGCCATGCAGCTAGGCTTTCCCGTCCTACGGGAAGGAGGCACGATCCCTCCCCTCTCAGCTCTGGAGCAAGATCAGTTGAAAAACTGAGCTGCGTAACCCAGTCCTTCTAATGGTCACTGTTTTCCTGTAATCTCTGAGTGTAAACTCAGCATTTTATGGCAAACGAGAAAAGAAGAAAATACACCAGTATTTCATTATGTGTGTTGTAACAACTGTTAGCAAAATTGATTTTCTGGTGCTGTTGCATAAACATCCTGTGCATTTGGTCTCTGCTCTTGCCCAGAGCACTCTGCTCTGCCCAAAACTAGAGCATCTGCCTTTGTCCAACACACAGGTGAAGGTCTGCCAGCTTTTCGACTGAGATCATGTTGGACAGAGCATGCTTTTTGGGAACAGGATTTTTCAAGCTCCTTGGAGGTATTACCACTCCCTTGGAAACTGCCAGATAGGAGCAAGGTGGCCCGTAATCCTGGTAGAAGTGGTCTAGGGAGCATGAAACAAAGCAGGCATCAGACTGGCCTCAGGGATGACTTGAAGAGTTTCCTCCAGAGTCTGTCCCCCAAAAAAGTCTCCTAGCCCGAAGCAGGCGATGGGGCCCCATGGAAAGCTTGCTCCGGCTGTGTCCTTGCAAACACCAGGCCATGCATGCAGGCATGGCCCTCCTGCAACTCGGCGTTTTCCTCCTGGCACGTCTCTGGAGCTGAACACCTGGGACCAGGCAGAACCGTAATGTGGCTGGAATAATAACAGACAACTGCTGGCCCAGGGAGAAGCCCCACGGCGGGCAGGGAAAGAGACGGCTGGAAAAACCAAGCAGCTTTTACCGGTGTCTGGCTCTTGTCTTTGCTCCACTGGCTCCGCCGGCAGCTCCGCATTGCACCGGCACATACCTGGGATCTCCATTCAGTGCCATAACTGGAGCTGGGTATGGGCAGCTGAGCTTCCAGCAAACATCAGGTGGTTCCTCTTCTTGCTTCCCTATGTTTTGTGGTGTGGGAAGTTGGAGACCCAGAGATTTGCTTCGCTTCACGGTTTCGCCCTGTCAGAGCCTCCTGACCAAACGTCGGCAGTGCTGGTATGGAAGGTCCCCCCCCGAGAGTACGGGGTTTGGAGTGAGGCACAGCAGGACCCTCTCCCTGGCCTAACTTCTGCCTCTGCCTTGTTGTCAGCATCAATTGCCAGATCTTACGTCTTTCCACAACTGCTCAAATGCATCCTGGTCCTTTTTCAAACCCAAACCAATTCTGCTATTACTGAATAGCTATTACGGCTATTATTATTCTGCTATTTTCTGGAATATGCTGCTCTGTCCCAAACCTTTGTGGAACCTCTATTCTGTTTGTGGTTTTAGACTAGATTTGGAAAGCTGTCCGGACACCTCCCATCCCAAATGTGGCCCTTAGGCTTGTTACAACATGAATCAGCGCCTCCTACACTGACGGGTCAGGCGCTGTTTATAAGCTATATTCAGCTCTGGCCACCTCTGGCTGTGTATAAGGCCATTTTCTAGCTCCATTTAGGGCATCATGTGGGTGATGCACCGCAGAGGTAGTCTGTTAACACTGCGTTCAGGAAAGCACAGCAACTGTCCAGATTTGCTAGGAAAACCGGTGAAAATGGAGAGCATGAGCCATGCTGAGCTAGGGCTGCAGCCCGGGCTGCCCTGCTCCCGTCCCGTTGTTGTCGCCGCAAACTCAGCGTTTTTATCCAACTCTAACAATAGGGGAGGTGGACACAGCTCCACAGCATCTTCTGGCAGGATTTGGGAAAGGATGACCTTGGGTTGGGTTATGTAGACGCCCAACAAAAGAAGCAGTGAATGAGAAAATGAGGAAATCCAAGTGGATGATGGCACGGGCAGCAAGCTGCCGCTCGCACGGCAGATCACCACAGTGCTGGGATTAACGCTCTGAAACAAGTCTGCCTGCTTTTGCTTGTTCTCGGCGTACTCCCCGCAAAGGATGGGATGAGCTGGCGGTGCAACTTGGAGCACAGCAGCAGCAGGTCTTGCTAAAACTGTGCAAAAGTAAAATGAGATGTCTCAGGAGCTCACAGCAGTGAACCTGAGAACCTGCATTAGCAATCGCCCCTGGCGGAAAGAGCTGAGGAAGCATGAGAGACTTCACCGAGCTCATGGCAGGACTCTGACCGAGAGTCCTTTGGATCCGTTTCCGTGCAGGACGCTTACAGGACGAATGGCACCTCCCCGGCCCTACCTGTCCATCGTTGGCAAGGCAGGAGCCACCTGCGCTGGAGGGCTGGGGCGTGTGCCATGCCGGAGGGGCCGAGGTGCCCGGCGCCGGTGCAGGCGTCTGGATCAGCATCTGTCCGAAGCCCGTATCTGGTGCTGAGCACTGCTATGTGCTCCGAGGAGGAGACAGAAAGTGCTGTGAAGGCAGTTATGGCAAAACGTGCCCGTGAGGAAGATTTCTAACTCCTGGTGGTGGCCAGAGGTTGTCTTATGCCCGGTTAATGCTGTAGCCTAACATGTAGTATTAGCTTTTCATACTGTAACTCTGGATGCTTCCTTATAAAGGATTGGGTTTTTTTATTAGCAGTAAATTCTCCAGGCTAATTCTGTTGCACAGAATAAGCACTATTTCCTCTTGTTGACCGAAAAAAAGCTGCCTTTCAATTCTACTAATTATCCCTTCTTTTACAAACCGATGGTGTCCCAACACATCGCCAAAACCGGCCTATACTGCCAACCGAGTCCAGCTTGCTGGGAGACGTACCAGGCCGGATGGCGAGTCTACGCCCAGGTTTTGGAATAAACACCTGACGTGCACAGTGGACGCGGAGGATGTGAACGTCTCTGTCTTGCTCTCAGCAGCAAACAGACCCTATTCCCACGGCGTGGAGGGAGATCGCCGCGTGCAGCGCGGGGGGATTGCAGCCCAAAGGCTGGGCAGCTCCGGTGAGCCCGTGCCTGGAGGTGGCTCCCTGTCGCCGGGCCCTGGGCATGCCACGCGACATGACCCCACTGCCATCGGTTCTGTCGGAATCCGATGGGATTCCGCTTTTTCTGTGTCCTGCAAGACGTTCCTCATATGCCTTGTTCTGCAGAAAAGATTAAAATGAAGTGGAGGAAATCAGTTCACCTCGCTGGAGCTCAGTCAGGACACCATGAACTCCAACTTGCAAATGAGAACTAAATCAGCCTGACAGGGAAGTGCAGTCTTTAACAGGTTCAGATGTACCAGCCACCTTGAGATGCCTGGTGGCATTCACACTTCATTTGGTGCTATATGGCTGCAGTCTGCTGAGCTGCAGATTCAGCATGACAGTGCTGCACGGATTTGAGCAGGAACGGACAAATCCTGCAGCCAGAAGCACCAGAAATCCCCTGTCCGCAGGAGCTCAGCCGTGGGGGCTGCATCAGGCCCGTGCTGGTGCTCCAGGATCCATTGCAGCCTGTTAAATAAGCGAGGAATCGCCTTGCTGGGCAGCCGGGAGGAGCTGAGCTGGCAGCGCGAGTCCCGCAGTGGCCGTTACTGCCTTTCTGGGCAAGCTTCAGCTGCACAACTCCTGTAGTCAAGGCGCAAAAGTTTCAGCCGTGTCTCCGTCGTACGGCAGAGCTTCCGTTGACTTGAGTGCGACCAGGCTTTCACCTAGATCCTCATCTTTATTTTATTCATCCTTGGCACGGCTTGGGGTTTTCTAGCTGGGTAATGCCGGCAGCGGCATGGCACAGGGCTCTGCAGACCTCCTGGGCCTGAGGGTTTCCCTTTCTCACTGTTGTGACTCTTGATGTTTGTTTTTGGGGGGGTTGTTTCAGCCTTGGGCCGTTGGTGGGAGCTGCCTGCTCACCTTGCCGGCACTGCGGTCCTGCACTGCACTTTCCACCCAGCTGTGTTTATGGGATTTCTGCTTTTCTGCTTGTCCTTGCAGCTTTGCTCTGACTCTTTCCTGAAACCTCATCTATTAGATGGATTTTACTGACCTGCTCTTGATTACTTCTCTGTGTTTCTTGGCCCTGCCCTGCAGCAGCTCGTGGCTGCCGTTGTGTTTCTTGCTGGATAGCATACAGAGCCCTCGGGGATTCGGTTATTTATCTTTGAACGCTTTCCATTTCCTCTCTGTGTACTTTTCCTGATGCCTAATAGACAAGCAGCCGCAGCAGAGAGCCGGAGCCACGGTGCTTGGGCCCTTTGCCACGACAACGGTGGGAAAGCTTTCATTCGAGCTGCCTCCAGAAGCGCGAGGCGTTTTGGCCAGGGGCAGCCCGGGGCCGGCTGGGAGGGCGGCCGAGGCCAGCACGGCGGCAGTGCCGCGGCAAACGCTGTGTCTGCAGCAGCGAGCCCCGCGAGACCGCCGCCGTGGTGCTGGGCGCTGGAAAACGGCCTGACAAGGGCAGAACGGAGGGGTGCCCAAGAGTTCTCACCTTTGCCTTGGTTCGCCACCCTAAAATAACGTACGGCGTCTTCAGCAAAGAGCTCCCAGGGATCTCGTGTTCCTGTAAATCTGTGGGAGAGGCTCCGTCCTCAGCCCACGGCAGAGATTTGGGACCGAGCATATGGAAAGGAGAAGTCTTTGCTGCTTATTCCTTTCCTGCATTTCGAATGGGATAAGATAATCTTAGATTTCCTCATGCTTTCATGGCGAGGCTCCCTTTTACTATAAATACTGGCCCTGATTCCTGTGATAATGGTAATTCTGAGTGCAAATAGGTGATTACCTTTGCCTTTAGATGCAAAGTCTGAAGTAACTGTGTAACATGTGGGCATGTGTATTTTTAGCTTTAGCGATAAGTCTGTCTAACCTGACTTTCCTTGGCAGCCCTTGCGCGCGGTGAGGCTTTTTGGGCAATCGAAACAGCCGATTGATTCCTTAAGAACAAAGATAGTGACAATTTATTACTAGTGATTAAAATCAAGTCTGCTTGTTAAGACAGCTCTGGGGAAAGCCTGACAAGGCAGACCTAGCTATCCGTGCGGGAGGGGATGCGCGGCGGCGGGCGAGCACGTGGCGGTGCTTGGGAAGGGGCACCTGCGGCAGCTGCAGGAGGCGCAGGGGTGGCAGGAGGAGGAGGAGGAGTTGTGCTCTCACAGTGCTGAGGCCGAATCCTCAGTTCCCCCCCAGGCCGGGGGATTTCCTGGCTATGGTTGCTGGCAGAAGGCATCAAGGGGATGCGAGCAGGTGCCCCGGCACGGTGCTAACCCGCACAGAGGGCCCTGCTAACACGGCTGTGCTGTGCCCGGTTCTGGCACTTGCTCGGTGCTGCACTAACCCACGCTGTGCCGCCCCGCGCCAGCGCAAAGGGCTCCCTTCCGAGCAGAGCATCTCTGTTTGCAAGGAGACATGCCGTAAGCAGGGCAGAGACAGCCCTGGGACCGCTCAGCTGCACGGGCCAGTACCTTGTGCTTGGGACTGCAAAAGGGTGAGAAGATAATCTCTGTGATGGCGAGCCACCCGTTAAAAGCGAGGAGCAGCCTGCACCCGCAGCATGGCGCTGCTGGAGGGAGGGCTCCTCGCCGGCGCTGCGGGCAGCGCTTGGCTCTCCTGCACCAGATGCTGATTCATGGTGCTGCATTAGCAAAGCTCCCGCGGCCGCTCGCCGGCCTCGCGCGCTATCGATCCTGCAGCTCTTACCCGGCAGGCAGAGCCAAATGGCTTCCCGCTCTCGGAGTGCTGCTCCCCCCTGCCCAGTTCCTCTCTCGGCATTTCCAGCACGGGGGGAGCAGCAAGAGCCCCAGCTCCCCAGCCCGTCGTGCCCCTGGGGCTGCACTGTGCCACCCGGGCTGCTCGGCCTGTTGAGCTCTCTGTGCGGCGTTTTGGGGATTGAAGAGCAGCAAGTCCTGGGAGAGGGGAGCTCTGCGCTGGCCTTGCAGGCATCAAGTGTAAAGCAGGGGTTGGCCCGGAAAGCAAAACTGGAGGTGCAGTGCAAAAGGCCACGTAAGGGGCACCCTAAAAGAGCTCTGCTGTCCTTTCCTTGTGCCCCTTTTATTCTGCTTTTCTTCCTCTCCTGGACCACAGCCAAGGCAGCACTTAGCATTTTCCAGTTGCCTGTTGATTATCAGCTGGCTGGCCTCAGCATCTGGATTGCTTGCAGCTGAAGCAGCCAAAATCTGGGACAAATACTGGCACCTGAGTCAGCTTGGGGGCTCATGGGAAGGGGAGACCCTGTGTGGTACCTGACTGTCCCCTAGGCAGCCTGTGAGCCTGGCTGGGTGCAGAGGCATCGCTCCAGCACCTGCTCCACATGATGGATGTGCTTAGATTCGGGTTTTCTCTGGCTCTCCTCCTCTGCAGCAGTTTGCAGCCTCACGTGGGGCCTGAGCTAATGCCTGCTTGAGCAGCTCCTGGCAATTGCGGGTCTCTGGATCTGGCCTATTTATTTAGAGGGAAACAAGATCTGTGTTTCTGAAGAGATTAGCTGCTCTTGCAGCATCATGCATGAACCTGTGTTTGATTACCTGACTTCCCTGGCAAATGGGTGAGTTTGACTTAATAAAATGCAGGAGCGCAGGGCAGCTTGAGGAGAGGGCAGCAACGTGCCCGGGTCACTCATGGGGCAGAGACGCTGTGAGGTCCAGAGCTGGGTGTCAGGGCCTTGTGGTCTGGTCCCTTTTCTGCCCTGATGGTGACTGCAGGCAAAGTACGTCACCGTTGCAGGCTTCTGCCTCCCATCTGCAGAACGTGACTTGCAGGGTTATGGTAGATGCTGGCCCGGTGCCTGGAGACTTGCAGGGAAAGGGTGCTTTAACCGAGGGATAGGAGAAGGAGCATGCCATAGGAAATTGCCCACCCTGCAATTGCATGCAGATAACTAACTGTTGTGTTTCTTTTTTGCCTTAAAAATCATAAAAGCCCTTGCCCTGGGCACTGGGTGTGTACAGCACGGCCAGGTACCGTGGCAGAAGGACTGCGGGTTCGGGAGCCGCAGGCACGTTGCCACCCCGGTGTTTCTGAGCTGGGCACCATGAGACCTGGTGCGCAGGGGTGCTAGGGATGCTCTTCACAGCTGTCCCCAAAATGGCAGCCTTTGCCCCAGGGTCTAAATTGATGCCTTCCTGCCAGGGCTGACCTCTCCAGCCTCA
The DNA here is from genome assembly GCF_040807025.1 of Struthio camelus. Classification (NCBI taxonomy): domain Eukaryota; kingdom Metazoa; phylum Chordata; class Aves; order Struthioniformes; family Struthionidae; genus Struthio; species Struthio camelus. The sequence goes on along the minus strand of NC_090959.1, from coordinate 18,245,184 downwards.
CTTTGCACCGTTCCCGTTCTCACGCTGGGTGTTTCCCTGTCTTTATCTCCTTTCTCTGTTACTTTCACCCTGCAGCTGGAGCACCAGTTATTCCCACGGCCAGGACCTGCAGCACCACTGCTATGTCTCTGCCGGGGAGCAGACGCTCTTCCACCGGCTCGCGAAGGTGAATATGCTTTTCCTCTCACGCCTGCGAGCGAGCACGGGGGCCAGCACAGCACTTCTCCCAGTTAGCAGCCAGGGCTGGGAGCGTCCCCCTTCTTCCGCAGCGCACCCCTCGCCCAGAGCCCTGCCACTGTGAGCAGCCACTTCATGGCATGAACATCAACATCCAGCCTGCGCGGCCAGAGCCCGGGTCTCCGGCGGCTGCTGGGCGCCCGGTTGCATGTCGCCTGATCACCGCACAGTGCTTGCCCCATTCGTGCATGCACCCTCCCAGCCACGCGCTCCCCCAGGCCCTCCCTCTGTGTCTCTCCGCTGCAGAAGCTGGAGCTGGGATCGATTCCTCTGTCCCTCTTGGCCAAAGGCAGGTGTTGATGGAGACCCCCGTTCCCGGCCCCCGGAGTGAGGGCACTGGGGTTGGGGGCAGTGAAGCTGGGAAGCGTTTATTCCCCTCCGTGTATTGCTTGGGCTGCAGTTACGTAGATGCTGGCCGCAGCCGCCTCCTGCGGACCGCGCGTGCGGAGGGAAGCTGCAGGTTTGCCCAGGGGTAGGAGCGAGCGCCCTGGGTGCCGCGGGGCAGCTCCAGGCGTCCCGGGGCTGCTCCTGGGGCCGGGGGGCCGCTGCGGCGTCCCCGGGGTGCTGCGCGCCAGGGGAGCGGGGGCACCCCTCAGCCCTGCCTTTGCGCCCGTCGCCGCAGCCTGTTGGAGACAGCCGTGCCCGTGCCATTTTGATCCCTGCTGTTTGTTTTGTCCTTTTGTCTTGTGTGTTCTCGGTGTGGTGGTTGGCAGTCGCGGGGTTTATGGACGGAGTGGCTTTGCCTCCTTCTTTAAGTCTTCAGCGCCCTCCGCCACTCGGCCTGAGACACAGCCTCTTCTCCCTGCCTCCAGGCGCCCCTCGCCCCCCGGGAGGGACACCTACGGCACCTCCTCGCTGAGCAGCAGCAGCAATTCGGGCTCCTGCAAGGGCAGCGACAGCAGCCCCACCCCAAGGTAACCCGTCGCCCGGCATGCCCGAGGGAGGCTGCCGGGTGCCCCCGGGCAGCGGCGGGCCGGCTCTGGCCGCAGCGGCTTTGGGGTGCCCGTGCTTCGCTAGCACAGGGGCAGGCGAAGCGAGGCTGTGCGCTGGGCTGGGGAGCTGGCGCCTGGGGAGCTGCTGGGGTGTCTTGCAAAGACCTCCGCGATCCTCCTCCGAACCCCTCCGCCACCTTCGTCTTGTCTTCCCCCTCTCCAGGACCCGGTCTCCGAGCCACGCGCCCTGTCCCCGTGCTTGCTGTCACTGCCGTGGCTGTGGCATGCACGCTGCACGTGTTCCTCCGTCCGCCTCCGTTGCACCCTTTGAGCGCTCCCGCGTCCTTCGGGTGAAAGGCGCTGTGCAAAGGCGCTTGGGCGTTTTTTTCATCCCTTTGTGCTGTCTGGAGAATGTATGGCAAGAGCTGGAGGCAGCTTGGCTTGTTGGAGGGGAGCTCCACGCGTGCTCGGTGTATAAAAACAACTGGGCACCGAGCTCTGGGATGGGCACCAGCCCCAGCCCTGCAGGCACAGCGGCGCTGCGCCGGGCGATTCGGACTGCCGGCGTACTGCCCTGGAAAGCGAGGCTTGTCCCCTGGCTGGGCCCGCTCCCACCTGTCCCCATACCGAGTGCCAGCTCCCAGAGGTGACACTGAATCTAGGAGGAGCTGGTGGGCCCAGGGGTAACCCAGCGAACGGAGCCCGCGTGTGCCTGCGTGGGGCCCGGGCAGCCGTCCCGCTGATGATGGGCAGCACGAGATCCACAGCCCTGCCCCGCTTCTCCTACCACATCGCTCGTGTTTCTGGCCGGAAGGGTGCTGGTGCTGCTGGGCTGCTCCGCAGTGCTGCAGGGGGGTTTCAGGCTGCCCTGCCGCAAGGCACAGGGGGGTTGGGTCGTCCTGCTGAGATGCACAGGGTTGGAGGCTGCCCAGCCGTGATGTGCAGGGGTTGTGGGCCACCTTGCCACAAAGCGCGGGAGTTTCGGGCTGCCCTGACGTGCTGTGCCGGCTTTCGGGCTGCTCTGCCACGCTGCACAGGGGGTTTTGGGACACCCTGCTGAAACGTACAGGGTTTTGGGCTGCCCTGCCACGATGCACGGGAGGTTTGTGCCGCCCTGCCACACTGCGCAGGGTTTAAGGCTGCCCTGCCACGGTGTCTGAGGGGCCCGGGACACTCTGCCGCGTTGCACAGGGTTTTGGGCCACCCTGCTGCCGCAACGCGCAGGGTTTCAGGCTGCCTGCAGCCCTCTGTGTGCCTTGCGCTGCTCCCTCGCCAGCCCAGACTTGCGGCCCTAGAGCAGCAGCTCTTTCTCCCATCCCTGGGCATCCTGCACTTGTTGCGCTGCCCTGGGTGTTGAGCCGGAGACATCAACCTTATCTCCGCTTGTGGTGATGCAAGGAGGGTCCAGGTGTGCAGAAGTGCCTGCTGTTACCTGTAGCATGCTGCCCGATGCTCCAGCTTGCTCTCCAACAACAGGACAGGTGCCTGCTCCAGCCTCAAGCTCTCTATATCTCATCTTATTCCAATTCTGCACGGCCCGGTACTTATCCCAGCCTGGAGCCCCCTGGGGTCTCTATCTGTGTGTCATACCCCTGGAGAACCTGCTCTGGACATGTAGGGATGTTGGTTGCCTGCAAGCCCCCACCTCCGTGGGGATTTACAGGGCTGGCTGGGTGCTGGAAACCCACAGCCTCCCTGCTGCACCCGCCTGGGCTCTGTCCCAATGGCCGCGTTGCCTGCCAGCAACATCTGAGAACTGCACCATCCCTTCTCCTGGGGCACAGCATCCCTGCCTCTCCTCGTTAGGCATCCGTTAACGGAGCCAGCAGGCCCCAGTACTCTAGTGGCAAAGCGTTGCCACCTTGGCAGGTTCCTGAGCATTGCTGGCCATGGGGGCAGGAGCAGAGCTACCACCGGCCAGGCCGTGCTGAGCCCATGACCACATTTCTCCTCCTGCTTCGCAAGAAGAAGGGATCCGAGTCCCCCGTGGCCCTGGCATCGAGGGGCCTCGCACTCCCGCGAGCTGCAGGGCCTTTCCTGGGCTGCGCCAGTGCATCCCCCTCCCACCCTGCTCTCCCTGCCCGTCTCTCTGGGCATCCAGGGCAGTTTCTGTTGCAGGGGAGGCTCTGTCCTTCCCCTCTGGGATACCCCGAGGGGAGATGTCACCCTTGGGGAATTCGGCCCCTCCGATTCCCTCCTCCCTGCCGCGTCTGGCCCCGCACACGGAGCAGCGAGACCCTGTGGCCGGGCTGGTGCGGCTGCCAGGCACCCGCCGGGGCTGGCTCGCGGCCTGCAGCCAGGGGGATGGTGACCGCCGTGTCTCTCCAGGCGGCCTGCCAAATACAACCTGTGCAGTGACAACCATGGGATAAAGCCTCCGACGCCAGAGCAGTACCTGACGCCCCTGCAGCAGAAGGAGGTCTGCATTAGGCATCTGCGAGCTCGGCTGAAGGATACGCAGGAGCGGCTGCAGGACAGGTGAGTGCTGGGGCAGGTACCGGGGTATGCCGAGGGTCCGGGGAAGTGAGGGACGGTCTCGGCTCCCCCAGACATGTAGGAGCTGCCGAAGGCAGGCAGGGCGCCCGCGCTCGGCCGGGGTAGCCAGCAGCACCGAAGGGTCTCCCAGCACCAGCCGCCGCTGCCTGCGCCCTGCAGGGCGAGGGTTCCTCTCCCTTACGTTTTACAGGATGGTTTCTACCTTCGGGATGCTCTCATTTCCCACGGCAACGTCGTGTCCTTGGGTTTGCATCTGTCCTGCTGTCAGGGAGCCCCCAAGGCAGCGAATGTCACAGATTTATAGAGGAGTTGTGTGCATGGGTCTCTATACGTGCCTTTGCATCAAGTCTGAATTCATTGCCAAACCAGGGAGCCGGTTTGGAGGTCCCAGAGCCTGGAGATCTCACCTGAGGTGCTCGTCCCTTCTCTGCCGCTTATTCTCTCCCATGGTTTTCCTGAATGTCAGCGTCAGAGGGTGGCTAATCTCCATCTGCTCCTCGCGGAGGCTCAGGCACGTCCTCGCTGGCGTGCCAGCTGCCGCGCCGGCCCCGGATCCCCGCCTCTCCCCGCGCGGCCGTGGAGAGAGGCCCTGGGCTCTGCAAAGCCCTCCGGGAAGGGGCTGGAGCTTCGCTCCCAAGGGGACCCCTGCACCCCCCCGAGTCTCTTGGTCCAGCCCTAGGTCCCAGCTGTGGGCTTTTGCACAGCTGATCACGATGGTGGCTAGAAAATACAAGCAATTAGTTAGCTACGTCGCGGCCGAATGGCCTTGCCAGCCGTGCACGGGAAAGGGGCAGGGGAAGGTGGTGACCTCCTGTCTGCCTGTCTGTCCTCTCCTGTCCGTTGCAGAGATGCTGAGATCGAGGACCTGAAAACCCAGCTATCGCGGATGCAGGAGGACTGGATCGAGGAGGAGTGCCACCGTGTGGAGGCCCAGCTGGCGCTCAAGGAGGCCCGCAAGGAGATCAAGCAGCTGAAGCAGGTCATCGACACGGTGAAGAACAACCTGATGGAGAAGGACAAGGGGCTCCAGAAATACTTTGTAGACATCAACATCCAGAACAAGAAGCTGGAGACGCTGCTGCACAGCATGGAGATCGCGCAGAACGGGGCCCTGAAGGAGGAGGGGGCCGGTGAGTCGGCGGGGGGCTCACCTGCCCGCTCCCTCACCCGCAGCTCCACCTACACCAAGCTGAGCGACCAGGCTGCCGGTGACCGCAACGGTGGCGGCTCGCAGACCATCTCGGTGGACGAGGGGGCCGACAGCGGCTTCGCAGCTGCGGACGAGGTGCTGAGCCGCACGGACTGGCCGGAGCCCCGCGCCGAGGAGGCGGCACCGCGTGAGCCCCCCGCCCGGCTCCCTGCCAGCTCCACCTACGAGAAGCTCCTGGGGTCGCAGCCCGGCGTGGAGGCCGGCGTGCAGGCCAGCTGCATGCAGGAGCGGGCCATCCAGACGGACTTTGTGCACTACCAGCCCGACCTGGACACCATCCTGGAGAAGGTGATAAAGTCCCAGGCCTGTAGCCTAGGCAGCCCCACTTCAGCGTGGGTGTCGGAAATGGAAGACCTACCACCTGGCTCAGATCCGCCAAATTTCTCCGGGGCCGTGGACCTGGTGGCCCCGGATGCCAATACCACCGTAGTGGTGATGGCAGGAGCTGGGGCCGAGGCGGGGGCCGGCAAGCGGGACAGCCCGGGGCTGGCGCCCCACAACCCTGCCGTGCACCAGCCCTGCAGCACCAGCCCGTCCGTGGCCATCACGTGCGCCGTGGAGGAGGAGGCGGCGGAGACGAGCCACGACGCTGTCCCGTCCAAGAGCTACTGGAGCCGCCACTTCATTGTGGATCTGCTGGCGGTGGTGGTGCCGGCGGTGCCCACGGTGGCCTGGCTGTGCCGCTCGCAGCGGAGGCAGGGCCAGCCCATCTACAACATCAGCTCGCTGCTGCGGGGCTGCTGCACCGTGGCCCTGCACTCCATCCGCAAGATCAGCTGCCGCTCCGTCAGCCACCCGGGCGCCGGGGGCAGCTCCCAGCTCTAAGCGCCCGGCGCCCCCCCATCGCTCGCGCTTCCACCCACCGCCCCCACCGGACCCGACCGCTGATTGTAATGCCCGACGCCGGCTCAACGCCCGGCCCGGCCCTGCAGCGGCCGCGGGGCGCCCCGGCCGGCTCTGCAAGCCCCGGGGGCCGGGAGGGCGAGGGAGCCGGGGGGGGGCACCGCGGAGGCGAGACTGGGGGCTTGCTGCTGCTGCTGCCGCCGAGGGGGTCTTGGAGAGCAGAAGGGACCGTTTCTGGAAGATGGGCGTCGAGGGGAGACCGTGCAGGAGGCACGGTGCTGTGCCAAAGCGGAGCCGCTGCAGCTCGTCCTCACCCTGGGGGCTGCGGTGCCGGCCGCCCCGGCCGACTCCCGGTTCGGGGCACTTGCTTTCTTTTCGGTTGTCCTTGCACTCCCCGGGGTGGCCGCTGGCGGGGAGCGCCTGTGCCCCGGTTTGCAGCCTGGCTGCAGAGGGGCCGGGGCGCTGGCGGAAAGCCGCCGGGGCGGGAGCGGGCGTATGGCCTCCTTCCGGGGCCCCTGTGCCCAGTAGCAGCCCATTGCGGCTGCAGGATGAGCGAAAGCTGCTAGGATGAAAGGGAATTGCTTGCAAACGGTGTGTGCGCGGGGTTGGGGGGGGGATGCACCCGTCCTGGCTCCGGCCGCCCTGTCCCTCCCGCTGGGCCGTGCTCGTGGCGCCGGGCCCCTCGGTGCCAGCCCGGGCGAGGTGGCCGCTGGGGCCGGGCTGGCGATGCCGCACGTGTCGCTCAGCCGGCCGGAGCCGCCCGCCGCGGCCCTCGGGGCTGTTCGCCCCGGGACGAAGCCTCGAGGTCGATACCTTGCCGTCGTCTTTTGCTTTGCACTATATCCCCCCTTTTTTTTTTTTTTGGCAAAAACTGAAGCCCTGCTTTTGGGGGTGTTGGGGGGGGGGCAGCGTTGGCTTCAGACCTGAGCTGGGGCCGGCGGCGGCGAAGCCCCGGGAGGGCAGGGGAGGCCGAGCCCTGCTTTTCTGCGCCGCGGCGTAGCGGGGCTGACGGGAGCCCTGCCGGGGCTCGGGGCAGGCAGGGACCGTTTCGGGGGGCGGCGGGTTTGCGCGGCCCCTCGCTGAGCCGCCGCCGGTCCCGAGCGCTGAAGTTTGGCGCTGCCGGAGCCGGGAGGCGTCCGCGGGCAGAGCCGAGCCCGAACCCCGTGCTGCTAGTGGCCTCCGGGAGGGGGCAAAGAAAATGCCTTTTTAAAAAAAAAAAAAAAATAAAGCAAAGAGCAGCCCCCCCCCCCCCCCCCCGCACCTGAACGTCCGCGGCTGCTTCGCGGGAGCAGCGTTTCCCCGCGCCGCAGCGGGTTCCCGGGGCCGGCACGGCGCGGCGCGCGGGAGCCTCTCGGGCAACGTGCCGCGGAGCTGCGCACGCGGCCGTTAGCCTCCCCAGAGCTTCGCCCCCCCCCCCCAAATAAATGTAACGATTATATTTGAGAGACAGATCTATATATTATATTTTTTACATACAGAACTTAAAAAAAAGCTGTAACCGCCCCCCCCCCCCCCCCCCCGGTCTCGTGTCCTGTAAGCGCTGCCTGTGGTGGATGTAATAAACGTCGCTGGGTCTGTGTCGGCTTTCGCTCGAACCGGCCTTTGGCGCCCGGCCCGAGGGGCGCGCGGGGTGGGCACGGGGCTGCCGGCGGACGCAGGACCCTCCAGCACCAGCCTCTGCGCCGGCGGCCACACCGCTCACCCAGGGTTTCGTGCCGAAGCAGCTGCTCCGGGCCGGCGGCGATGGCGGGGGGGGTCCGGAGGATGCCCGGGTGGGCGGCGGGACAGCGGTCACAGGTCGGGAACGGAGCGGTCCATGGAGGCCGGCGAGAGCCTGGCCGGAGGGGCCGCCGTCAGCGAGGACGTGGCCGCCGGGCCGGCACCGGGCGCCCCCCCCCCCGGCACTCACCGTTTGACCATGTGCTCGTAGATGACGGCGGGGATGATGGTCAGCGTGACGACGCGGCCGGACGTGGCCACCACCTCCATGAGCTGCTTATCCTGGCGGGGGGGGGGGGGAAGAGGGGGGCGGTGGGAGGCGAGCGGGGGCCAAAAACGACAGCCCTCCCTGCCTGGAGGAGCGCCGGAGCCCTCCGGGTCTGTTTTGCCTCCGGTTGTGCACGGGGAAAGCAGCGGGGAGCAGCCGGGGCCCTGCCCTACCTTCAGCCCGATGACGTTCTGGCCGTTGACCTCGCAGATGTAGTGGTGGGTGAGGAGGCCGTTGCGGGCGGCGGAGCCGTCCTTGGCCAGCGACACGATTTGCCCCTTCTTGACGACGAAGCCGACGTGGCCGGTGCTGTCTTTGTGCACGGTGACGGTGCGCTGGAAGGGCCTGCGGGGGCGCGCGGGGTCAGCTCGGCCCGCCGGCGCCCGCCGGCACCCGCCACCCGCCCGCCTCACCTGTCCCGCACCACCACGACGATCTTCTCCGGGGAGGCCTTCTTCAGCGCCTTGTGGGCCTTCTCGCTGCTCCAGCCGGCGCAGTTCTTGCCGTCCAGCTGCAGGACCTGGTCGCCGAAGCGCAGCCCCACCAGGGCCGCCGGCGAGTTGGCCTTCACCAGCTGCACGAAGACGCCCTGGGGACGGGGAGGCAGCGGTGGCACGGGGAGGGGGGTGCAGGGGCCGCGGGACACCCCCCCCCGCCCGCCCCAGCCCGCGCCCGCCGCACCTGGTCGATGCTTTTCAGCTTCAGCCCCGTCTTGCCCCGCTCGTCCTTGCAGAGGTGGATCTCGCGCAGCCCCGGCTTGATCGCTGCCCGCCGCAGCCCCGCGTCGTTGCCGCTCAGCGGGGCCACGAGCTGCCCCGGCGCGGACCCGGCGGGCACCAGCGCCTGCGGCAGAGCCGGGCAGAGGCGTCAGCCCCGCCGGGGACCTGCCCGCGCCGGCGGTCACCCGCGCGAGCCGCCAGCCCCGATACCTACGGTGCTGCCGGCCGGGACCAGGTTTTTCTGGATCTCTTCGCTGGAGAGGGAGAGGCCCATGTAGTCCTCCAGGGCGGCCAGGTCGGGGTAGAGCGCGGGCGCCGCTGCCGGACACAGCCAGGGCGAGATGAGCTCGGGTCACGCGGAGGCGGCCGGGGTGCCGACCTGCGCCCGGGGTGCCGACCCGCGCCCGGCGTCTCCCTCTCCCCGGGAACCCCCCCCCCGGGGACCGCGGGCTGGTGACCGGCACGAGGGATGCAGCAGAGACCCCCCCCCCCCCCCGGGAACAGGCCAGGGGGGAGAAACGCCCAACCACCAGCCCCGGCCCATGCACCGAGTTGCGCGGTCTCAGCTGAGCGCAGCCCTCGCCCCACCGGCATCCCCCCCCCCGGCAGCCGAGCGCGACCAACTTACTGGGGCCGGAGGAGAGGTTCGGCTTCTCCGCGACGGGCGCCGTCGGGGGGGTCCTGACGCCGGCGCTTGCCTGCGCCTGGGCAGAGACGGGGTTTGCTCGCGGCTGCGGCGGCCCCGGGGAGCCCCCCGCCGGCCCGTCGCGGCCCGCTCGCCCCTGCCAGCAGCGGGACCCGCCGCAGCGGCATCTCGAGGAGCCGACGCTCACCTCCAAAATTTGGTGGCCTTTCAAGTCCTCGAGGGAGGGGTACAGAGTTGCCATCGCTGCTTCCCGCGGCTGCACCTGGGGACAAGGTCGGGGCGTTGCAGAGCCACCCGCGAGCACCCTCCGCGGCCGGACAGGCCCCGGCTGCCGCCTCCCCCCCGGCTCCTTGCGGGAACCGGCCCCGAACGGGGGGCTCGGGAGCCGCTGGGGCTCGGTCCCCGGCCGGAGGTGCCGGGCCCGGACGACACGGCGCTGCCACGCGAGCCGTGACTCAGAGCAGCGTCACCGGGGCCTCCGCCGCTTCCCGGCAGGTTGGGACACGGCGGCGATCGGCGGCCGGCTTCACCCCGCCGCGGGTCCCGGGCGGCCGCTGCCCGCGCGGGTCTGGGCTGTGCGGCGTCCCCCTCGCCTGCGCCAGCACCCCGAGGGCGAAACCCTCCGTCTCGGCTCCTTGCTGGCTTTACCCGCCTGGGAGCGGCAGCCGGAGGCACCCACGGCCCCCGTCCCCCGCGACCCTCGCGGGGAGCCCCACGGACCGCAGCGTCCCGCCGCCCAAGGGAGACGCGGAGGGACGGGGACACGGCGGCGGGGGGCAGACCCCAGCCCTCCCCCGGGCACCACGCTGCCCTCGCCCCCGCCGCCCCGCGCCCCCGGCAGGCCTCACCTGCAGACGGCTCCCGGCTCCGGCGCTGCCCTTCGCCCTGCGCCCCGGGGTTTTATCCGGGTGCAGCGGCCCGGGGAGGGGCCTGGCCGGCTCAGCTGACTGCTGCCACCACGCCAGCTCGGGCACAGGTGAAGAGGAGGAAGAGGAAGCCGAGCCGGGCTGGAGCAGGAGGCCTGATGCACCGAGCAGCACACGCGGGATGGGGATGGGGATGGGGATGGGGATGGGGATGGGGATGGCTTTCCATTGGACCAGGCACCCCGGGGGCCCCACTGCTCCATGAAGGTCCCCAGCACCCGCCGCAGCCCCCGTCCCACTGCGATGTCCCCGGCCGGAGGCCCACCCCAGCCCCAAGGCGTCCCCCTGCCCAGCGCCCCGGGCCAGCTGGGGGCCGCCGCGGCTCCGTGACCCAGCTCCTCCACCACGGCAGGGCGATGCCCGGGTGCCGGCAGCCCCGCGTGGGCGGCGGGTGCTGGCTGACGCCTCGTTTCCAGCACCCACTGCCCGGGCGCGTGGGGCTGACGCGGCCGGGACACCGTGTCCCTGCGAGGGCCGGTGAGGCCGGTCCCACGCCGCAGTGGAAAAACTGAGCAACGCCGGCGCTGGCGCGAGCCCGGTCCCGCTGCCCGCCAGGCCCCGTGGGCACCGAGCCGGGTCCCGAGCCTGCGGCGCCAGTGCAGGGTTTGCATGAGCCGCTGGCACGGGGCCGGGCACGTCCCGGCCCTCGGGCTCACCGGCACCCGCCCAGCGCCAGCGCCGCTGCTCAGCGTGCCAGGCCAGGAGGAAGCAGTTTATTTACTCATGTTATTTTTAGCCCGCCGGTGCCCTGCTGCCCGGCCGACCCGAGGCCAGACCAGCCCGGCAGCTGATAAACAGGGCACAGAGCAAGCGCTGGGGAGGAGAGGGGCTGCGGCGGCGGCGGCCGTGGGAAAACATCCTCCATCGGCCTCACCCCGAAGGAGGGTTCCCGGGCCAGGAGGCCTTCGCCTGCACCCACAGCCGTCCCGCACAAAACACACTGCTGCACAGGCGGGCACACGCATGCACACGCACGTTGCACTCGCTGCATGCACACGTGCACGTGCTCGCCTGCCAGCTGCATCCCGTCGCCGCAGCCCCAGGACGGGATGCAGAGGGCCCGCAGGAGGGTGCTCGGCCCCGGTGCTGAGCACGTCCTCAGCTCCCTGCAGGACAGGAGCTCATCCTGCCTCCAGGTAAGCCAGGAGGGAGCGTGGGCTCTTCCTGCTGCCCTGGACACGTTTAGATCCGGTCGTGCTGCCCAGCGCACGGGAGCGAGGGCTCAGCCCGGCCGGGGGAGCTCAGCCCCCCTACGCTGGCCCGGTACCAGCCCTGCTCCACCAGCCTGGAGCCATGGGTCCCGCAGCGAAGCTGGGCACTGGGAAGCCCTTTCCCCGCCGGGCCCGGGGTCCACGTCCCCGACGCCGGAGGCCCAGGGCGCTGCCGCCCCTCCGAGATCAGGGCCGCGGAGCCCTGCCGGCAAACGGCACCGGAACGAAGCTCAGCGAGGAGGGGACGGGAGCTGCGGAGCAGGGCTGCCCGCTCCTGCCGACCCACCTGCCTCCGGCCGGGCCCTGGCTTACGGCCAGCACAGAAAGCCACCGCACCGCTCGGCCTGGCACCGGTTAATAATTAAAGCGAAAGGCTTTAGGGAAGAAGGAAGAAAAACCCATGCTGGCCTCAAGTTTCGGCGCGTCGCGGGTGGCTGCGGCGAACGGCGGGAGCCAGAGCACCCGCGGCCGGCCGGCCCCAGCTCCTTCTCCCCGCGCCAGCGAGCAGGGGTGGGCACCCCGGGGGGACCGCGGCAGAGAGCAGCGGGGACGCGCCATCGGCCCCGCGCCGCCCTCCTGTCCCAGCCGCAGCAACGATAGCCCGGCACAAAGGCCCGGCGGGCGCCGCGCGCTCCGGCTGACGCCGTCCACGTCCACGGTGGAGCCTGCCGAGCCCCAGCAGCGGCAGCACCCGGCGGGAGGCAGACCTCAAACCGAACGTGCAGCAGCTAAGGGGAGGGCTAATACTTGCACATTTTAGCGGGCTCAGAGGGCAGCCCCGCTCCTGGGCAGAGCGGCGGGTAGCGCCCGCGCCACGGGGCCGGGACACCCGGGAACATCCGCGTAACTCCAGCGCAGCGAGCCGGGAGCACCGAAAGCTGCATGCATCTACCACCCCATGTGAGCGCTAAAGGAGGGCCCAGCCCCGGGAGCCCAGACGGTGGCAGTCCAAGCTGCAGAAGCCTTTAAGTCTTCTCATATCACTTCTAAAAACCCAAGTTCCCAAACCCACCAGAGGGCTAGTCCAAACAGCTCATTTTTCAGCCTCCTTTAAGTGCAAACTTTGCTCCCAACAAACCCGCTGAGGCTCAAGCGCTTGGACTCACCACGGCCTCCCTTAGGGTCCAGGACGTTATCGATTAGGGAAACTAAAGCACAGGCTATTTCCAGAGGGCCATTAGCGGAGCCGGACACCGGGCATAGAGCTGTTGCTGCTGGGGCTGCCGACCCCACTTCCTTGGGGCCGCAGCAGAATTACACTAAAGCATCCAAGTATCTGCGTTCAGGAACTGGAACCTTTAACACAAAGCATGCAACCCATTCCCTGCGTGCGGGAAGGCTGCCACAGCGCTAACCGTCCCGAGCACCAAACTGCACTCCCCTAACCCTGACACAGACGCTTAGAGCGGCGATGACCGTGAAGCAGCTGCACCACGAGCCACAAAACATTCCCCAGCCGCCACCAGCGAACATGCAACAGCACAAAAGCCCAAAGCCACAGACTCAGCAACCGCCCTCTAGCAAGCATTGCAAAAGAGAAAAGGCCCTGCAAATCTAAGGAAGCACCTGCACCCAGACAGGTACCAAAACACCCCAGAGAGCCTTTTAAGGTCCAGGCTGATCTGACCTGTGAATAGCAGCTGCTGGAAGAGCAATGCTGCACAGTAGCAACGGCCAGCCTCTAAAGTTCTCCTCTAACCACTGGACAAACATATACATAAAAAAAATCCCAGCCAGCTACTACATGCAACAATAACAGAAGTCAAAATCATGCCAAGGAGCAGAGAACTAGTTGGGCCCGTGCCTGCTGCGCCGAGCGTTTCCCACCCTGCCCGCCACGGTCCGCGGGAAGGAGAGGCTCAGCCAGGCCTTGGGCTGTTTGCGAGCGCAGGCGCCGTCCCTGCGAGAGCAGGTACCTGCCCTCCGCGCGCAGCCAGCCTCTCGCTGCCGTGCCCAGGCCAGGAGGAACGCGCACCCGTAACGCTGACCGACTGCCTGGAAGGCAGCACTTAAGAGTTTTATGGTAAGACAATTACGCGAACTCTGGCAGGCCACCGTCACCGCCTTTCCAAAGCGCCTAGCGAGCCAGAGCCAGAGCCGTCCCTCTGTGCCTGAAGGGCCGAGCTCAAGAGCTTCACCGCAAAGCGAGCCAGCACAGTGAAACACCAGCCCTTCCTCACCTCCACAGCGTCCTCCGGCCACGAAACAGCGCCGGCAGCCCGGGCCAGGGCTGCCTCCCGGGAGGGCACCCGCAGCGCGCCGTTAGCCAGCAGCACTAAGTGGCAGACAGGCGAGGGAAAAATCTCCAACACACAGAATTGAGAAAAGCCAGCATAAAGCATTTTTATTGCAATAATAAAACTTGATACCTTTATGCAGTGGAGAAGGAAGTGAACGGCGGCAATTTCTCTTACCAAATCACTACGCAGGGCGGAGGGAGGGAGGGGGGCAGATAGGACAGCAGCAGGGGGAAGCTATGCATCGTATGAGACCAGACAAGCAGCGATGACCAGCATCAGGTGTCAGGAGAGAATGGTCAGGTATGTTCAGACCAGGGACAACTGGGGTCTGATGTTTCCTTTCAAGGGGGGAGAGAGTAGAAGGGGGGCGTTTTCTTCTCAGCTGACTCCCCACCAGCCCTGCCACCTCCCCTGTAGACAGCACCTTCCTTTTGCCTTTTGTTTTCTTTTTTAAAGAAAGCTCAATGCGATTTCCTGAATTTCTAAGTAGTTGTGGAGCTCTGATGGCTAAAGAGAAAATGATCTCCACAAATCCAAAAGCAGGTGGGCAGAAGGTCCACCATGAGATGGAAAAAGTCAACAGTTGGGAGAGGAAGGAGGGGTACAGCAGCCCCAGCTTCCCAGGAGTAAAAACACTGCATGCAGTGATGCTGTCCTTTCCCCAGAAAGCAGGGAAAGGACCAACTGCTTCCTCATTGCCCCGGTTCCAGGCAGGTAACTAACACAGAGTCCTAGTGCTACTTTGCTCTCCGCATCCATTCAGCCTCGACAGCCTCACTCTGCTATGGCTTTTGCAGCAGCAGCAATTTCTGGTTTTAGTACACCATAGAGGTCGGCACCAAAACAATTAACTAACAGGTTTCCTTTTGTTCAAACGACTCCTATCTAAGGTCAGGCCATCTGCGTACTACTGGTAAAACGTAGTCTACACCTGGAACAAAAATAAGATTAAGAACTTGACCCAAAAAGAGTTGAGGTTTACGGCGTATAGTTTAAAAAGACATAAAAACACGATACAAGGAGGAAGAGTCAGACGCAAAGCTTAGTGACCAAAGGCATTCAATCAAGGTGTAAGGTTATACAATGAGTGTAGTGGAATATCAGGAAAAGCTCCGTACAAAGTCATGTGCATTCTTCTTGAAGCTGAGATTCTGGATTCCTCCATGTGCCAAACCTGTTTGGGAGAGAAGAGAGGCACCGTAACAAAGCCGCTGGCAGAGAACCCAGCAGCTTTCAGGAGAAAGCCACGGCCGAGGAGGAAGCGTGTTCATGAGACAGTTTCATTAGAAACCGCATGGTGCCCTCAAAAGCAGAACTCAAGCCCCAATTATGGAGGGGGAACGAGCCTTCAGCAAGGCAAGAGAGGCACCAGGGCCATCATGAGAGGGATTGGGCAGCCAGGCCCTGCTGTGGAAGGACACAGTGCAGGACACCTGAGGTCCCTGCCAACCTCAACTGTTCTGTGATCCTGAGGAATGTCCTGGCATGCTCTGCCAGGCAGGGCACTCTGCTTCTATCGCCACAGTGTTCCCCAAATCATCAGCGTCCTGAGAGCAACAGTCCTTCTACCTGCGGCTAGACACCTGCCCCATCCCTCTCCTGCCCCCCAACAACTGTCAGCTCCATCCCCCCTCCCCACGCTGGCCTGAGGCCAAAGAGAAGGGCCTTAAAAAGTCCTCCCCCAGCACCACCAGCTGCTTCTCCCTCCTTACCCAAGGACAGGGGGTTGGGGTAGGTCATTCCAATTTCATGAGCTCCACGTCAAAAATTAGAGTGGCATTTGGTGGGATGATCCCTGGGTGGCCAGTAGAGCCATAGGCGTAATCTGGGGAGATGGTCATCTTCGCCCTCTGACCAACGCTCATCTGGGAGCAGGGAAAGAAACACAGGGATGTCAGGAGATGCACCTGGACACCAGGTGAGAGACAGCAGGAGGGACACAGATCCGTCCCCCTCTGTTCCCTACACTGGGTAAGAGCAAGGACCTGGGCTGCACAAAGGGACAAGGGGATAGAAGAAGAATGGGAAGAACATCAGGAGAGGGAGGCAGCACTGGCTGGAAAAGGAGCAGGCCTTCAGCAGAGGGAGCAGGGCTACAGATGTCCTTCACACAAGTGTTTTTGTAGGACAGGAAGGGACAGCCAGGCCATTCCCTAAAGACACTGGCCTCCTTGTGCTACAATGTGGGCACTGCACGGAACAAGCCTCGCGTTTCCGATAGTGCATGCAGTTGACTGCAGTCACGCATGCTGGGACTGAACCCACGCCATGCAAACCAGCCCTTCCTCTGCGTGGGCTTGCAGCCCCAGGAGCCATCTTTTCTCAGAGCGGGAGGCTCTGAGCACTCCCCGTGGCGTTCATTCAGCGCTGACTCAGTATAGAAATGTCATCGCTGAGTCACCGACAGGCTGTAGGTGTTCCTGGGGCCCGGACCTGCTCCATTCCTGCCATCTGGCAGGTGGCAATGCAGAAGGTGATATTCTCACCCACACCTCCAATCACAGAGGGGGCGGAGGGGTGGAAAATACACAGTAAAAAAGAGAAAGAGCTGCGCACATTGTGATTTCTGCCCACGCTGCAGATCCTGAGCCACACGGCTCTGAGCAGCCCCTGCAAGGGAGACAGAGACACACAGAAGCACCAGGCACCTGGGCAACTCCTTCCTCCCAGCCGCGGATCACCTCCTGCTTGCCCATCACAAACTTGAACGGCTTGTTCCTGTCGCGAGAAGAATCAAACTTCTTCCCATCCTCCAGCATACCTGAGGAGAGAAAGGGGAGGTAGGGATGCGATTCGTAACACACACGCACAGAGCCACTCAGCCAGCCCCAGGCCAAGCCCAACACCCACGGGAAACAGGCTGTGACCTGGCAACTGAAACCATCTAAACGCGTGACAGTCACCCTCCAGGAGAGCTCACACGGCTGTGAGTCAGACTTCTCAGATGCAGATTGCTCCCTCCTGGGGAAACACCTGCACGGGCTGGACCAGTGGGAGAAACCCCACCCCACCAGCATCTCCCAGGGCACATCACCAGGGGAGGAGCTGCAGAGACCAGGGCAGGGGCCTCTCCACACAGAGAGGAACAGCTCTTAGACAGGGCAGGATTATTCCTCCTTGCCATTCTGACCCAAAGAAAAGTCCCCAGCTAGTGTAGGACAAAGGGCAGCAGATGGACACGGGACTCCTTCCCCATCTCAGTTCTCCAACATGAGTCATTCGCACAGAGCCTGCAGTGTTCCCAGTAGCAGGTTCAGGTCTGGTGCTTCTCAAGAACGATCCCATCCCACCCGCCAGGCTGCGAGCACCAGGAAACACCGCCTCCCGCTCGGAAACATGCGTTGCTCACTGCCTGCCAGGCAGGAAATGAGCTACAGGCAGGTTTCCGGGTTTTCATCCTCACACATACACAAGGTTAAAAAAAAAAAAAAAAAAAGTCAGGGCTACTACTGCAGGGCAGTGAGGCACTGCCTGCCCGCAGCCTGGGCTCTGCCTCCAGCTTCCAGCCCTTCCCGTGCTCAGCCATGGCCCCACTGGTCACAAACCAAATCACACTCGTACCCTGGAATTACTGAGAGAGGCAGTGCCAATTGCTGGACACACACACATGCCCAAGGCAGTCCTCATTCCACGGCACATGTCTCATAAGTAGCACTGAACAAGGCTGATATCCGCAAAGCTAAATATAACTCCCCAACACAAGCAAAGGAGGAATTTCCTCCCCTCTCCATAGTCCCTCCCTTGCTCCCTGCGTGACCTTCTTGGGGAATCTCAGAGCCAGAGAGCTGCCTTATAGGAGCAGCAACTCCACAAGGAGAACTTGGCTATGGGACAAGTAACAGCCACGCTAGGAACTGAGCCTATCCAAGGTGCACGTGAGCAGCCTGGGGAAGAGCCTAGCGGAAGCACGCTTTGCATCTGGGGCATTAGCACCACCAGTGCGCGGCTTCCCAGGCTCAAGGACGGGGCAGGCACACGCACAGGCACCATTCGAGGCATTAAGGTATGGGAACCTGAGCCGAGGACCTGTGACCCCAAGCCACAGAGACTCCAATTGCAGTATGCGCAAGATGCTTAGAGGGCACTGCCTTTGCTAACCCAGCACAAGTATTATGAAGGAGCCTGCAAACTGACTTCTAGGGTTACAGGATCCATCTGCTATCACAAGTGCCCCGTCTTCCTGCCTAGATAGAGGAACACAGACGCATCTCTCTTTTGCAACAACTATGACCGTAAAAAGAAAGAGCCAGCGCTTGTGGCACCAGACAGGCAGTGGCTCATTAACAGCACTGAATGGTTTGAAATTCATGGGAGCAATGATCAACTCTACTGCAAATGCTTCTCACTTCTCTGCTTCCCAAAGAAACCCAAGAACCTGCTTTCCTGGATGGAAACCGCTCTAGTCTTGAAAAACAAAGACATTGCCTCGTTCAGCAGTACATGGGCCAAAGTGATTTCCCTTAACCAGGGCACAGTGTGAGTCACTGCCCACGGGCGCAAGAGAAGGCACCATCTGCACACACGATAGGACATTACCTCTCAGTCCAGGCTTGCGTTGTAACAGCAGCCAGAACGTCTGGGCCACAAACTGATAGGAAGTGGGGTTAGGGAAAGGGTACCTGGACACGGGCAGATTGCTGGGAGAGGAGAAGCTGAACAGAAAGAAGGGGATGGAGAAAAACTTGCCCCCTTTGCAGGGGCAGTGAGCACTGAAACCTCTGGCCTGTGTGACCATCCAGTGGAAGAGGGTGCCAGCAGCCTGCTCCTAGCCCGTCTGGGGCAGGACTTTCTCCTGGAATAGCTCATCAGTGCAGACTCACTGCTGTGCATGTTCCCAGTGCACCTGCTACCCACCACCCCAGCAAGGCCGCTCCAACTTAACATCACTTTGCAGCAAAGACCACCTGGGCTCCTCTCAGTTGTGCAGCCAGCGTCCTTTGGGGACAGGGAGGAGACTCGAACACGGTCTTGCAAAGAGACAGACCTGGCCATTCTGTCCTTGCCAGAGCCCGGCTGAACCGCCCCTTCCCAGAGGCTCAATCAGGCTCAGCGGGCTCTGATTTCTAAAAGACAAGGGAACTGCAGGGCTGCACACACCAAGCAGCGCCCACACAGTGATTATTTCCCACGCCGACGTCTGCACAAGCCAATTCCTTCCTCGGAGCTGTTTGGGCTTAACAGCAGGCTGGAGCATGCAGCCGCACAGGGACCACTATTTCATGACACACCACTGGAGGTTTTAGAGCACATCACAAAGCATCGCAATTACTGTCAAATGACAACAGCCCACGGAAAGCCGCGAGGGCCACAGCCTTGCTCCAGCTCCAGGCCCCCGAGCGCGCCCAGCTCTCGGCGAGCAGCGGCGTGGGCAAGACGGCAGAGATGGGCTGTGCTGCGCGTGCCGGCTCAAGGCACAGAGCTTACTGAGCCGGGCTTGCTGTGAAGGGCCAGCGCAGAGCAGTCCTCAGGCCCAGGGGAACTGTGACACCAGCACGCCACAGGCTTGTTCTCTAGCAGGAACGAGGCCACGTTCCTGTTTCTTTTGGGGAGAGGGGGATGAAATTAAGCATTTAATTTCACAGAAGGCAAATCTACTCCTGAAAAAGTTCCCTTCCGGGGCCCCTAGCTCTGACCATCAGCACCAGCTCAGCTCCGCCAGTCACTCCACAGCCCTGGACTTTGGAATAATAAATCCAGAGTTTGCTCGTTTCCTCCTTCCAGGATAAACCTCTCAAAGCTGAGCCTGCTCCTACCCCAGCCCGGCACTGCGCCCCGCTGCAGCCGCGCCGGCCTCCCTCCCATCCCCAGCAGGGAGACTGCCGGCAGGGACACGAGGAAGGCCAGGCCGGCTGGAGCAGGCAGTGCTGCTCTGCTGGGGGACAAGCTGACCCTGAACTCAGCTCTGCACCCTCAGGTGTTGCAATGAACTTGAGCAGCTGCAGAAGGCTGAAGGAGACATCTTGTTCCTTCGTTCCTTCTTTCTGAGTGCCCACAGAAACGCTCCCCCTCCTGCTTGCCCAAGCGTGGTCATTCTGCCCACCCTTGCAGCAGAGCTTGCAGGTGACTCACACCTTCGAAGGAAGAGCTGCTGGTTGTATTTCCCTCTCTGCAGTCTCTCTTGAGTGACGCCTACCTGGCACAGCACGCTCTCGCAGTTTCACTGCCCCTCACCTCCTGCCTCCTCCAGCTCTGTCCACAAGACCGAACGTTGTGGGGTCCCCACGGGCCAGGACCAGCCGCTAAGGAGCGGGTGCTCTCACCTTCCAAAGCACACAGGGAAGCCAGAGCCTGCTCTCTCCCCTTGCCCCCTCCACACTTGGATAGCAAGGCTCCACAGCCAAAACCCCAGAGACCACACGCCAGCAAGCAACTTTGCTACTTGCCACAGCAAGCGCGTACATGTGGGAAGCCCTTGGGGCATCCATTTCCTGTAGAAGTGCAACTCGTCTAACGATCAGAAACACGAAGGCCAGAGAAACACAAAGGCATCATTAGCACCGCGGGAGTTGCTGCAGACCTCACGCAGGAACAGAGTCCTCTTGTGCCAGGCCCGGCACAGACGCTGACGTGCCTGCCTGCCTGCCTGCCTTCCCCAGCCACCCCCCTGCAAAGAGCTTAACTTTCCAATCCCGGCCTCGGGAAGCGTTTCGGAGCCAGCAGCACCCCAGCCACAGGAGAGGGGCATTAACACGGACTAAGCTGGTTACACCAGCCCAAGGGGGATCGATCACCACAGCGCAGCATAAGAGGGCACTGGAGTCCCACACGGGAACTCAACCCTGCTCCGCGGTGCAGGTCCATGGGACTTTGTGCTCCTTCCACCACATGGAAAAGCTGCAGACACCAACACACCAGAGGTGAAAACAAAGAGGCTCCAACCCTTTGGAGACAGCATCCTCGTCTTTTGCACTTCCTTTGCCCGCAAGGCTCCTGGAAGATTTTTCAAGCCTTGGACAAGTATGAACAACCATTTCCTCATCCCCGCTATCCTCAAGCAAAGAGATAACGAGATCTTAAAGCTATTACTAAGGCAAAGCATCCTCTGGCAAATACAGTTGCCCTGCCAGAGCCCCAGACATTGCAAATAACCAGAGGCCAAGAGCAGCAGCCAGCCCACGACGCATCCCAGCTTGTTAAAGGTGCCATCAGGGGCAAGGCTTGCGCCTCACCTGCTGCAAACGCTGTCCCTACGGCAGCGCTCCCACCTTGCGGAGCGCCCCTACGAGGAGGCGAGCCATGCAGAACAGCCGGCAGGTCAGCAGAGGTGGATTACCGGAGATCAAGCAGTGCAGTTCAGAGCCGCTACGGCTCCTGCCCCGCAGCCAGCACCGCTGCCAGCGGCTCCTGCGCGCACCCGCCTCCCCCCCACCCCAGCGCAGCACCAGGCAAAAGGCGAGAGCCGGGGGAAAAGGATGGATCTGAGCTGTGCCAAGACTTTTAGGTTAAGGATGCGACCTGCGACCTCCCTGAAGATCTGGGCTGGGAGATACGGACACCGAAGGGTCCGAGAGAAGCCAAAACTAAGGCAGAGCACAGAGCTTTGCAGCCAGGTCTGCGTTAGCCAGCGTAACGCTAGAAGCGGGCATTATACTGGCAGCTGGGGGCACGTAACACGGGACAGAGCAGGGACTCCGGAGAACAGCCCCATCTCGACAGCGCTTGGCTGCAGCTCAGGACGGGCAGACAGCACAGCCCTGCCAAGTCTCTGCCACACTTGGCAGGCTGCAGCCGGGAGACGCCGGCTGCAATGTGCGACTTGGCTGAAGTTCCCCCCCTCGGAGAGCAGGCATTGCAGCGGGCACGCAGAGAGGCAGCCTCTAAGCCCCTTGCCCTCTAGATAAATTAGCAGCTTCAGGTTTTGTCAACAGGAATTTGGAGTCCCAACCGCTCTCCCTCCATCCTCTTTTGCTCGAGATGCCTTTCTCAGCATGGTCATTGCACAAGAGGCGGCAGGATGAGATGAAGAGGTTCCTGCACAGAGAGCAGAGACAAGGAGAGGTAGGGACAGAAGAGAGCGCCCCGGGGCAGACACCTCTGCTGCAGCTGGACTGAGGGACGGGGTGGGAAAAGCTTCCCATCTAAGGCCCTGGGATACCCCTGGCTACACTGGGAGTGACCAGGACGTGCTCCAACCCCCTGCGTAAGGACTGCGCTGCAGAGCTGAGATTACATCCTGCCTCTCTCAGCAACCCCTGCCAGATGCTTTAGATCACAGGGTCCAAGCTCCCTGCGCCAGTGAGCTGCTCACAACTGTTTCCCATAACCCAGCCCACCCCCATCACCACTCCGCCAGGTTTGTACAGCTGGACCCGGAGTAGGGTTGTGCCGACCATTCGCTATGGCCTTGCAGAAGAGAGGACGCCAGAGCTCAGCTTGGGAACGGATGCTTTAGGAGAAGGTGCTAAGCTCCCATAACAGACCGTTCGGCAGTCACACACCCTGGTAGGAAATGTCTTGTGACTGCAGACAATTTGCTATTGTTGTACCAATGTGGCAGTCCAGAAGCAACAGAGAGTGCACCACTGTGCTAGGTGCTGCACAGACGACAGGAAGAGAGGCTGTGCTTGACCGAGCTCGCAGCCAACACCGTACTCCGCCTGCGCATCAGTGCAAGGGTGTTGGGAGGGGACCACTGCTCCCTCTTTGGTGATCCAGCCTGGGAAAGCCATTTTTCTCTAGTGTCCCTCTCAGCATTTCTGTCCTGCTCTGAGCCCACCTCCCTCTGCGAGGCACACAAGCAGGGTGCGCTCTGCCACGGGCATGGCCACGGGCTCCCCGTTTCCTCTGCAGGGGAGGCCAGTGGTTTCCCCAAGCCGCTGCGGTGTCTGCGGAGGCCTCCACCGGCCCCCCCCCCCCCCACACACACACTCAGACAACTGTTCTCTCCCGGCAAGCAGCAGCTCGCGCCTGCCACCAGCTTTCTTCACCTGCCACTTCCGTCCCAGCACCAGGAAGCAGGAATTCCCAGCCCCAGCCCACCTCCGGCCACAGCAGCGTTCTCGGGCTCCGTGGGAACGCTCCAGACAGCTAACGAAACCATCCATCTCTGAAGTTTCCCACCACCTCCTCTGTGGCCAGACCCAAGCACAGCAACTTTCTCTTCCCGCTGCCCAACCTCTTTGTAACCAAGATCAGGGCTGCTAGGCCCCAGTCCTCACATTCCCCACAATTAACCTACTTTGGTGCTCCAAAGCAACAATCCCATCCCACTCCAATTACTCCTAACAGTTCTAAATACACAAGAGCACTTCATCCTCGATTTAGTTTCTTTAACAGCCTTTTGCAACAGATTTCACATCAAAGGCTTTTTTGAAAGCCCCAATGCATTAGCTCTCCAACAGCACTCCTCCACTCTGCTATTCCCTCCCTCAGGCTGGAGGCACGATTTCCCATTAAGAGCACTGATCTGTCTAGGGCTCGCGGCAGCCCATCCCGCCCAGGGGACAAGGAACGGATTAGATGACCGCCCAAATCCCTACCACCCTTCAGAATTCACAGTCTGGGTATGCTAGCAAGGCTTTTTAAAACAAAACAGAACAAAACAAAAACAAACAAACAAAAAAGCCTGACCTGTGACCAACGGAAGGTGAAAAGGTCTCATTCCCCCAAATCCCCATCTGTCTCCACCTCTGCAGGCGCAATCACAGTCCGAGCAATCAGTGTCTCCCGAGCCGATGGCCAGAAGGATGCCCTGCTCCTGACCTCCTTCTCCGAGCATCCGCAGCAAGCGATCTTTGGTCTCCCCGAGCGCAGCCTCCCTGCGCTCCCATGTCAGAGCCAGCTGACCGTCCCACCCAGGGAGTGGGTACAGCGGGTACCTCCTGGGTGAAACGGCTGCTCTTGCTGCTACCACGTCCCCACCAAGCTCCGTTCCTGGTGGGGGAGAGGCACTGCTCTGGGCTGGGACGCACAGGTTTTGGGGTGAGAAGCGACAGAGATCCAGCACTTGTCATAAATGACTTAGATGACGTCTCCAAATTAAGCAAGGGGACACAAACCACGCCAGGGCATCCCTTCACCTTTCCTCTGTGCTACACGCGCTGTAATGCCTCGGATCCCACGGAGCTGAGATTTTTACACAGGCTTACAAAACAGTAGCTATGCCAGACACACCTCTTCCATAGCCTGTTGGGAAACGTAATACCCGCTTCACTTAGTGCGCCGTGTTTGGGAAACAGATGCACTGAAACGAAAGCCAACACGAGAGAACAACAGATGTTGTAGTTTGCTCACACCTCACCAAACAGAACTGCCTCATTCTCTCCAGTCCAATTTTCACAAGAGATCCTGCATTTCTCAGTCCAGTCTCCAACTGCAGCAGCCGGAACTGCCAAGCGACCTGGTTCCCAATAATGCCTTTCCCTCAGGTCATCAGATTTTTCCAAAGTAGAGAAAATGTTTTTTTAATTGAGTCATAGCAAATCTATAACTCAACGGAGTTCAATAAGAGCTGAATTGCTGTATGCCCATTAGAGAACACCACACTAAATGCACCCACGCTCTGGGCTGAATTTCTCCAGTGCCAGCACCGGAAGCTTTTTGCATGGAAGCAAAACGCAGTCAGGGGATTGATCTCACACTGGTGCTCTTGAAGGAGCCTCTGAGAATAGTACCTAATGCACTGTGCATTTACTGCGGTCATTTATGCTGTTCCAGGCTCAGGGAACATCATAAAAAGCCACAAGGCTGGAGAAATCAAATGTTCTAACATTTATTTAGAACAAAATTCCCTTCTCCCCTCAGCAGGGCACACCTTGGTTAGCAGTGCTCTACATGTAAGCAATGCTTCAACGGTGAAAGTGGGGCATCAAGGCCTGCGGGCTTTGCAGGCAGACCAGAGGCTTGTGACTTCCTCTACTGCTGAGGCTGATGGGTCAGAGACCTTTCTGCCGAGGGAACTGAGGGAACAAAGGCCAAAGGGAGACGTCAAATCAGGAGTTAAAAAAAAAAAAAAAAAAAAACCAAGAAAACAGACAACCGCTTCCAATCCCCCTGCACACTCACTGCTACTAGGATGGAGGGCCTGCAGGAGATGAGTTGCTGACAACATTTTGTCCAGCCACTAGCTCCTACTTCTAAAGCAGCCCAAAACTGGAAGCATGGCTGGGACAGGGAGCCGGCACCTGCAACACTCCTCCCCAGCAGTTCTGCCCACGCTGGAGGCAAGGGAGAGACCCCAGCAAGAGCAGCTGTGCTCCGGTAAAGCCACCACAGGCAAGTGGCAGGGCCAGGAGAGGAGAGGCTGCCGGGGAGCTGCGAGGGCTGGCAGGCAGTAGGGCTGGCCCACTGCGAGCCACTTGACTGCCTGCCAGCCGTCCCTTTGTTCTTCCCTCGGCGGAGGAAACGGGGCTGTCGGCAGAAGAGGCGGCCAGGGGAGAGACGGGAGCCACTTCCTCTCCCTCCTGACAGCAGAATTAGAAGGACAGAGGGGAGAAAGAGGAGAAGCAGACGGACTGGATGGGGAGCCATCAGACAGCCCTACAGGAGCAGGCTTCAAGGGCCAGCCTAACCCTCCCACCCTCCTTTCTGTATCTTAAGGGCAGAGCTATCGGGGCACCCTTCCACAGCCGGGAGGCAGCAGATGGACACCCTCACCCCTTTTCTCCAGAAGACCACACCATCCCTCCTCGACTCCCCACAGCCGGGAGGAAGGGGAGGGCAGAAAGCACCAGGGGCGGGAAGCGAATGACTTGGAATTAGTTATTAAGAGAGACAGCCACAAATGGGTTGACTCATTTTTATCCAAGAGCGCAGCAGCCAACACGCTGAGCTGAAGCTGTTCAAATGGCAGGCGACAGATAGACCAGACCCCCCGGACAGGTCCCTCTGGGCCCTGAACAATATTTCAGGGTCACAGCAACAATGGTTTATTTGCCACTGACGCTCTGAGAAAGCTGCTAGAATATAAAGTGTATAATATAACCTCCCCTTGCTGCCAGAACAGCCCTGCATCGAAATACCATGTGTGAACCTTAAATAGTGCCTTACGTTAACCACACTGAGCTGAGCTCCTCTCGGTGTCCCGCTAGAGCAGGAGGACCCAGCAAGCACGGTGCACAGCAGCATCACACCCTACCAGGCCCGGCTCCACGGATGGGCTGAGCCTAGCCTTGAAAACACCCCACGGGTGGGGAAGGGGCTACAGCACCAGGGATGGCGCTGGGGAAAAGGGATGCAGGGAGCAGACTGCACCTCTGCTGCTACAGAAACCTCTTCCCCAGCTGTATGTGGATGCAGGCAGGAAAGACCCAGCTCTGGGCTCCCATGCTGCAAGCCCCAGCCCTCCTGTGCACACTCATTCGCTGCTAGTCAGGGAGAGGCTGACGTGCACTGAGCATGTGGGATCTCAGCTCAACCTCTCGCAACCCGGCAGGCCCTGGGATCCCTGCCCAGGGACCCGGCTCCGCGCTCCCCTGCCCCAGGCCTACCCAGACCCCCGCAAGGTGCGAACCTGGCCGCATCCCTCGCGCGCCGCGCTCGGCCCCTGCGCGGTAGCTGGGGGTGGGAGCAGGCCCGGCTGCCGGCGAGCGCTGCACGGGGCAGCCCGCCGCTCCCCGAGCGGGGTCTCGGGCCATTTCTCGGAGCTCCCCAGAGAAGAGGGCTGGATGCAGCTGGGAGAAGGGGATCCACCAGCCCTCCCGCTCAGCTACCGATGGGGCAATGGGGAAAACTGATCCCACGTGGACAGGCGGGCCCCCCCCTCCGTGCGGGCTGGGCCCCGTGGGGCAGCCGGGCCCCCCCTTTCTGGGAAGCCCAGAGGAACAGCCAGGCCCCCCAGAGCACCATGGGGATGGCCAGGACCCCCTCCCCTCAAAGGGAGGCCCTACAGGGACCAGCCAGACCTCATCCCAGAAACCACCCCCCCAGCCCCACAGGGACACTAAGATCCCCCAGGACACTCAGATCCCCCAGAGCCCCATAGGAACAGCCAGACCTCCCCCCGGAGCCCACCAAGGACAGTCTCTCCAACCCCACAGGGACACCTCAGACCCCCCCCCCAGGGGCAAGGCCCCACAGGGACACCTAGACCCCCCTCCAAGAGCCCCACAGGCACACCCAGACCCCCCCCCAGGGGTCAGGCTCCACAGGGACACCCAGACCCCCCCGCAGTCTCACAGGGACACCCAGACCCCCCCCCCAGGGGCCAGGCCCCACAGGGACACCCAGACCCCCCCCCAGGACCCCCCCGGGGACGCCACCAGAGCCCCCCGCAGGGACACCCAAACCGCCCAGGGGCGGCCGGACGCCACGGGGACGCCCCGAGCCCGCTCTCCTCAGGGAGCGGGGCCGGGGGGGGGGGGGGGCCGCCACCCCCCACTCACCCGTGTAGTGCACCACGCAGGTCTGGCCGCGCTTGGGGAACGTCCGCCCTGCGGGGAGACACACACCGTCAGCGGAGCGACCCCGGGCCCCGCCGGGGGGGAGCGGGGGCCGGGGCCGGGGCCGCTCTCACCGTCGCCGGGGGCGATGGTCTCCACATGCACGCCCATGCCGCCGCCGCCGCTCCCGGTGCCGCCGCCGCCGCCGCCGCTCCCGCAGCGCCCGCAGCCGACGGAGGAGGGGCCACGTGTGCGCAGCCTCGGCCCCGCCGCGCCGCCATAGAGCCCGCCCGCCGCGCCGCCTAGACGCGCCCCGCCCTCGGCTCCGGCCGCCGCCATCTTCCGCCCTCCCTCCTCCTCCTCCTCCTCGCCGCCCGCCCCGAGCCGCCATCTTGGCACCGCTCGGTTGCCCTGGAGACCCGGCGGGGGCCGCCCGCCGCACGGGGGCTATGTGGGGCGGCAGTACCGGCTCCGAGCTCGCCGGGCTCTGCCGCGATTCCCCCCCCCCCCCCCGCGCCGCCACCGCCGGCCAAGGGGACCCCCTGGCCGTCCCGCCTTCGCCCTGCCGCGGCCTCCCCTTCAGCGCCGTGCGGCCTGGCCTTCGCCTGCCGCGGCCTCCCCTCGGGCTGACGAAAGCCGTCGCCTCGCCCCGGCGGTGCCGGTTGTGGCAGCGGGCTGGGGTCGAGCAGGCAGCAACGGCCCAGCCCCCGCCACGCTCAGGCCAAGCGCTGCTCCGCTGCAGCTTTGCTTTCTAATTGTTTTCGCAGTTCCCAAGAATAGGCTCTGCCTCAGTCGAAAGCGTCCGTCGCGTGTGATGACCGCGACCAGCGAGCAGATGAGATGTTGTCCAATGGATCTAGATTAGCTCTGCTCCGGTTACTGCTCCTCACCGTGCCGGTGAAGGTCAGCACCTGCCGTGATTTACCAGGGCAGGTTTTTTGGAAGTTGCGATCCCAGAAGAGATGCAGGCTTGAACAATTCCACATTCAAAAGGACTTTCTTCCTGGAACAAGAGCAACTACCTTTCTCTTCTATATATATATTTTTTAAATCCAAAAAGACCTCTCCAGGCACAAAATTTTTGTATCAAAGTGTCCTATTTCCTTACTTGAAGTAGAAGAAATTGAGTGTCCACAAGGGAATAGAAAAGTTCCAAGGACAGCCAAGAGACTGATAAAAAGCCAGCGCTTTCAGCAAATGCATTAAAATGGGACACAAGAGGAGACTCTTAAAATAACAGATAATAGGATGAAGCAAGATTTAATTGCTCTTATTCTTTGCTTGCATCTTTTAAATACTGAAATACCACTTTTTGTTTCATGCTTTACTCTGTAGCACTATTTTTTTACATTAAACCTGCAAGCCATAGTTTCTGCCTGCCTGTGGTACCTGGTTTTCCTCAGACCCTGTTGCCAGAGTGGCATCCCAGAGTCAAGATGAAAAAAACCCAGGCATATTCTCATCCCTTCTGATTAATGTTATCTTTGTGAAGGGATTGAGTCTGCCTTCCCCACCAGGGCCAGCAATAACCAGGGAGCTGGAAGGGGAAAATACCACTCTATTTATACACATACTAGAACCTCTGTCACACTGGCACAGGAGTGCTCATCAGGCACTTTAACCTCCTGAGAGCTCTCACCCTGGATGGCATTTTTCTTTTTAACTCCCTAGTAGAACCTGCTCATCTTACCAGCAAGCAATGCCGCTCCAACGACCAGCCCATGCCAAAACCAATACTCCAACAGGGGAGAGAAACTCAGCCGCGTTTACTCGCCCCTCACTGCTCAGGATCCAGCTGGTCCAGAACCAGAAAAGGTCTCAGGTCAGATTCCCTTATCCGAACTCTGAAGAAAGTAAAACAGCCTAAGAAAAAACAAATTTTACAGAGACTTCTTACTTTCTGGATCATCTGCTAGCAGAACGCACAAAATAAAAAATGCCAAGAGGTAGAATTGTGACTATTCAAATTTAATAGTGTATGCGATATATGGGACATTTTTCAGTATACAAAAGTAACACCACAGGTAGTAGCAAGGCTGGCAGACACTACAAACACCAGCGGCGTTTCCCTGCTCTGCGGTGGGGCAGGTCCAACTCCGGAGTGGTCTGTGGCCCGTTCACAGCACATGCTGCAGAGTAGGAGCTCCAGAGGAAGGCCACTCCTCTGTCCCAAAGGGCACATGTCTTCAAAGATAATTCATGCCTTCTGTAGGACTTTAAACTCTGAGCTAACAGAGCGTTTTCTCGATGTTCAAAGGCACTTGCTCGTTCACAAATCCACAAGAAGCAAGGCTGAAAGCAACGCATGGTGGCAGAAAGTACATTGCAGCGCCCAAGCACAGGCTTAGTCAGGCACTCCCAAGGAACATCCTTTACACCCCAGCAAAAAAAGGGAAGCCCTTTGTGCTTCTGAGAAATCATTCTGAATCTGGACTGATGTGATGATCCTGCACACCCTGATACAGCTCTAAAACATGATCTTCCCCATTCTTCTTAAAGTGGCATCACAAGGCTGAAGGTTTCAAATTAAGTTAGTGCACAACTGGGGAGTAATTTGCTCAGATCCTGCCAGTGTGCACAAGACCCGAGTGCTGCAAGGTCAACCAACGGTCAGATGCAGCTCTAGCCCTAAAAATAACCAGCCTCACTCTTTGCCTCTGTACAGGGCTGAGCACAGCTCAGTGCTACTAGCAACAAGCTGCCTTATTTCTCCTATCTTCCCCCTGCTGCCCCCTCACTGTTGCCAGGAGAGACATGGGGGGGGGGGGCGGGCTGGGAAGCTTTCACAAGATGCTGATGTGGTAGATCTAGCTACGGGCTATGATTTAAAAACAACATGACTGTTCCTGAAATTCATTTGACACTTCTGCCATAACCTCCTGACATGGCAAAATCAGGACAAACTGCCAGAAACCCCCATGACTGCCTGAACTGAGGCAGCTCAGTCCAGTCCTGCAAACTCACCGAGAAACTCCTCATTTCCCATAAATTACTCAGCTAACAAGTCCGAGGCAGAGACACATAGCTGGCTTTCACTACAGTACTGCCAGGTGTAATCATTTCTACACAGGCTTTTCTTTTATACTGCTAGATTGGGTGAACTTCACCCTTCTTCAAAGAAATTCTAAACCTTCCCCTGTGAAAGGGCAGTGTAAGCACAAAGACGCACACTATACTTTTCCAAAAAACCAGCAAGAATGCCGTAGTTTCCCTCAAACACCATCCCAGTGTACTTCACGGGGAAGTTTTCCCACATGATTAAGTGACACCTCCACATCCCATCTTGTTTGAGAGCACTGCTCTGAGGCTTGCTCGGGCCCCTTCCTCCTCTGCGTTGCAGTCTCTCCTGAAAGAGGAGCACAGATCTGCCTTGCCCAGATTTGTCAGGACCTGCCAAAAGACCAGAGAGGCCGAGCCCTGGAGAAGGCAGCTCTCTGGCGAGGTGGCAGGGCTGGGGCTGCACAGGACCCCCTCTCCATCCTGTGCCTGCCTGCCAGGAGAGGGAGGGGATCCGGGATACAAACAGGCCTTTGGGACATGGAAACAGGAAACAACAGGAAGCAGGGACTTTCCATGACAGCAGCACATCCTGGCAGCACACAGCAAGTCTGGGTTCTTCCCAAAGGAACTCGCCCAGTTCTGCACTTGTTTTACTATGTGTTGCCATGCTGCACGTGATGCCTGGTAAAAGGAACATGAGCACTCATGAGATCCGGTGCAAAGTCTGCAGTCCCCAAAACTCCCCTGAGCCCTTAGAAAACGTTCCCCTGGAGAGGATCATAGCCCAAGCACAGGGAGCCAGACTGGACACGTGCAGTCGCTCCCTGTACAGCATTTCTGTGTTGGGCTAGTTGCAGTGTAGACACTCAGACCAAATAAGAGGAGACCCGGCTCCTTCAGGGAGCTTGAATTTACCCAATTGCCTCCATCTCCATTCTCATCTGTTTCCTCCTCTCCTTGTTGATGGGGTGGATGGAGAAGATGATTATGGCAACGAGCAGCAGACTTATTGGGACTGGGGCTATGAGCAGCTGTAGGGCAAGGATGACAGAGGGGTTGTGCATGCAGTCTCCAGCCTGGTAACCTGCAAAACTGAAGAGAAGCACAGTTGAAAGCACTGCTGTCAGCCCAGAGATCCCCAGTGGGGAACACTGAAAGGCTTCAAATCATGGAGAATGGTCAAATTTTCCCCAGTCCCACTGTGCCACTGCAAAAAGGCAAGCGGGCACCTCTGTCGCTCTCCTCTAGAGGCTGGAACCAGAGGCCCAACTTTGGAGAACTCCCATTCCCTCCTGTTCCTCTTGCTCCCAGTAGAAGTTGGAAAGACAAAGAAGTTGGATACTGCTGCAACCCATTACAGCATCTCTCATCAGACAACCCAGAAAGGAGCAGCAGAAAAAAATCCATGCTGGGCTGGCAAAACAGGGAGGGTAGCGTTTGGGGCTTACTGTAAACTCAGTGTCGATATCCCCACAGCAAGACCACCTGCAAACTTGTTGAAGAAGACATAAAGTGAGTAGAAGAGAGCCTCCAGGTTCAGGCAGCTGGGGTTCCTCAGCCTGAAATCATCCACTACATCTGGCAGCATGGACCTGGAGACAGACAGCCCCAAAGAAGCATTCATGAAACCCACCCCAGCACTTGCCAAACTCAGCTGCAGCCACTCCCAGCCCCCTTCGACCAGCAGAAAGAGGCAGAAACCCCTTGCAGAACCTCACTCTGGAGACTGTTGAGTGTGTGTCCTTTGCCTTAGGCGATTAGGGCAGAGAATGTCTCACAGACAGGGTGCAGCAGCTACTTTGGGAAAGGCAGGAGAAAAACAATATTTTGCACAGCGTCCCACTGCTGAAGGGAGCCCTGAATGCAGACTGAATGATGCTCCGGGGGGACCATCACTCACCAGGATCACATCCACATCCCTTCCCAGTCCCACCTGCATGTGTCCCTGTGCAGCCCAGTAGCTGTTGCAGTGAAGCCTTGGCCTGGCTTGGTGCTTTCCCAGTAACCTTCCCCTCCTCTCTACCTAACAACTGGCTTGGAGATGCCTCCACTCACCACGGTAACAGGTAGAGTACAGCCATGCTGCAGCCTGCTACAATCATCAGGAAGATGAAGGCCAGGAAGTTGTGCATCACCTGAGTGATCGCTACCAGGGCTGGGATGATCAGCTGGGGGGGGGGGGGAGAGGAGAAAGGAGAGCATATGAGCCCTTTCTGCTGCTCGCAGGCATCTTGCACTGGCCTAGTGTACCAAAGGCCGGGTCCCCTCTCCCCACACATTCACAATGGCTAAAGACTTTCAGTTCAAATGTATTGGATGTGCAGGCTCATTCCCAGCCACGGCCAACCGTGGTACCCTGGCCCTTCCTTCCCTCCCCACACCCCACACAGAGCTGGCTGGCAGAACGCAGATCACCTACATTAAGCATGCAAGATCCTGGAGCAGGAAAGAGGCTGCAGGAAGATGTTGTGAGTGCACGTGACATTGGTGCATTAGGACAGCATCTGATCACACACCACTCACAAGACCCAGCGGCCGTGGAGCCTGAGAGCATAAGCCAGGTTGGGTGATACCGCAGACATCCTCACTCATCCACCATCCCAGGGACAGGCCCTCCCTCAGCCCGCCCACACCTTACTGGAAAGCTCTGCAAAGCCATGGTCACTGATATGAGCAGTGGCCAGGCACGTGGAAATGCAGAGCTGCAATCAGCTACTGGCCTATTTCTGTTCACCTCCAGCATAGAGGACACTATGCTCAGAGCTACCTGTCTCGGCGCTGGCTGGGAGTGAGGAATGAAGCACCCGCATGGCTGGCTATGCTGCTTAGCAGCCAGCCAGCTCTTCTCCCCAGACAGCATGAGTGGCTGGGGGCAAGATAGTCTGCCTGCAGAGCTTCTCAGACCATTGCCCCGACCAAGTGCAAACTCACCACCAGGCCTGAGGACACAGCCGTTTTCTTCCCAAATCTCCCCAAAAACCACTGCCAAAACGGAATAGAGAGGGAAGCTGTGACCTGAGGAGAAAACCAGAGGGGACTCTCAGCAAGGCCTTCCAGGTCTCCACCAGTATCTGCCTGGGCGACATCCCTGCTGACGGGAAGAAGCAGCAGCGCTGACTCCACGAGATCCAAACGTGGCTGAGCTGCCACCATCCTGGAGGGCTGGGGTAACCCAGGGATCTGCCGAGGCAAGCAGGAACAGCAGGGCCAGAAAGTCTCTCTTGGGCTCACTTACCAACATGACAAGCACCAAATGCTGGAACTTCCCGGCCAGACCTGCAGCATGAGTACAAAAGACGGCAAAGATCCCCTGTGCAACCTGGGAAGGGGACACGGAGACATTCATGGCTGGGGTCCTGAGTTCACTGTCTGTCACTGGAGAACCTGCCTGGAGCATCTCATCTCCCAAGCTCTCCTCCTGCTGAGACAGGTCTCGCACCTGGAAGGCCAGGGACGCAAAGAGGAAGCCACACAGCAGCTGGGTGTAGGGCTTGTGTTCCAGGATCGTTCTCAGGCAGCTACTGAAGGGCAGTCCAACCTTCCCCAGGGGGCTGAGGGGCCCTGAGAAAAGAGACAGCAGGGTTGGCACTGGAGCTGCCAGAACAAACACAACGGGGGTGGGAGGTACAGGGGGATAGTGCCATTACGTCTCAGGTGCAACTAAGCTGAGCGAGGGGCTATTTGAATCTGACATCTTAGTGCAGAGACAACAGCCATTTTAACTCTTTGCACTGCACACCCAGGCTGGCTGCTGTAGCAGGCTAAGCCAATTGCTCTGCAGGCTGCGTGTTGGCAAGACCCACTTGGCATAGTGGAGTGGTGAGCTGCAAAC
Organism: Struthio camelus; assembly: GCF_040807025.1. NCBI lineage: Eukaryota > Metazoa > Chordata > Aves > Struthioniformes > Struthionidae > Struthio > Struthio camelus. The sequence continues at coordinate 18,211,586 of NC_090959.1, read as the reverse complement.
CTTGCCCCAGACTTCCATCTCCTAGCAGGAGCTCCCAGACAATCTGGACCCTCCTTTCTCGTGGGTGTCTCTCCAGTCCTCTGCTGGAGCAAGATGCTGCAGCACAAACTGAGGAGGCTGCAAAGCTGACAGCTATTCCCAGAGAGCTAGGAAGGCAGAAGTGTTGGTATCCAAGCAGGTGCTGTGTCTCTGTGCCCCACACTGAGAGTCATCCAACCTGCAGGGGCCTAGCTCCCTCTGCCTCACGCCTCCCCCTACAAGTCCATCCTCACCATCCACTGCCACTGGGTGCCATCCAAACTGCATCAAAGTGGACCTTACCAGGCTGTTCCTTTACTCCAAAGATGAGAATCAGACAGGACAGGCAATAGATTGAGCCTAGGACCAGGGATGAAAATGCATAGGCCCTACGCTGGCAAACAAAACAGAGTGCAAAATCACAATGCAGGTACCAAACACGCAGCTAAGAGCACGGCCAGCAGCGCCTGCCCCACAGCTTTAGGGAGGAGCAGGGAGCAGACGGACCAGCCCTTACCGTGTTCTCTAGCGAGTCCGTGAGGCTGGAGGAGCTCGTGTTGGGCAGGGTCCCATTCAACACATAACAGCTGTTCATCATGCGGGCATGGTAACTGCCCACAATCTGCCCCTGAATTCCTGATCCAAGGAGTGTGCTGAACACCTCCACCCCCATTCCTGCCAGCAGAACCGTGAGAGAGACCTCAGCCCCACTTTCTGGCCACAGAGACACATCCCTCGGGAAGGATAAGAGACCAGCTTTGGGTATGGGATTGGAGGCACCAGCATCCAGAGCTGCCCCAGAAGGAGATGAGATCTGCTATTTCTACCTGCTTTGATTCTTCTCCCCTGGCTCCAGCAGAAAACTCTCTACTGTTTGGAGCCAATAAATCTGGGTTCTGGGTCCCCTAGGGAGCATCCACATTTAAGAAATGCTTCTGCAGGTGAATTATTTGCAGAAGCCACCGCTGGTCTCGTATTCTTGGCTCACCCCCTCTAGCCTCCTCTTTCACTGCAATCAGATATGGACCCCAAGCAGATCTGTTCATGCTCTGTGGAGTGAGACTCGGTGTGTAACTGTAGCCTGATCAAAGCCAGAGGAACTTATTCCCATCTCCTCCAGGAAGGGTCTTGTGGGAATGCAGGTAGCCCTGGGGTTGTAGCGGCACAGTCACTTACTGTAGGCAGTGGCTAAATCACGATCTCTCTGGGTTCCTCCCAGGAACATTGTCAGGGAAGAGTACGGCACATGGTAGCACTGGGGAAAAGCACAGTTCAAACGCACCTCCAGCTGCTGCTTCCCTGCTTTGCCTGTCATGACCCCCTCATTCCCAAATTCAGAAAATAATGTTGCCTTCCATAAGACCCCTGCACACAGGCAGCTTTTTGCCCTCTTCTTCCGTGATTTGCTTTTTTCTCACAAACCAGTGATGGAGAGGTTCTCATCAACACTTACAGGCAGCCCACCCAAATCCCAGCATTAAAACGCACTGCTTCACCTCCCCATCCCCTGATGGGATGGTCTGCGGCAGGGAGAACTCACATCCTGCTCCCTCCTCCCCAGCTAGAGCTCCCCAAGACCCAGCTCCAGGTCCCTTGCTGGAGAGGCTGGGACTGAGACTCCCCAGCTGACCCTGGGTCTCCCCAGCTGACTGCGCTCCTCTTCCTTGGGGGAGACGATGATGTGTATGTAGTACAGTCAGCCCCAGGCACCATGTTCCTTACAGTCATGCAAGTCTGGAAGAAGCTGTACATGAACAGGTACCACAGGAACTTCAGAGAGACGGGGGTGGCATCTGGGACAATGGACCACATCATACAGTAGAAGAGCACCCCAAATGGCATGGAGCATGCAATCCTGGAGAAGAAGCAGACCTGATCAGATACGACCCTCAGATAAGGAGGTCAGGCTTCTCATTGCGGAACCTGAGCTACTCAGCGTGGCTTCTTCCCCCAACCCCCAAACCACAGCTCAGCTACTGCAAGATCAAGGCCTGCAAGAGGAAGCAGATTTGCTCAAGTGAGCACCCATCTGTCAGGCTGGAGGTGGGGGTTACACACAAACGTTGAGACAAAAATGAATGTCTAAATAGTCCACAATTGCTTATTCTCTTGTTTAAATACTTAAAGTCCTAGCCCTGCAGCAGGGCCTTGAGGGCAGCAGTAACCCTCTAAGTACAAGATCTGCCTGTGGTTAGAGCCTGGTGGAGAGGTCCTGGCACAGCTGACTGCCAAAGTCTGCACATGCCACGAGGCAGCAATCATGGAGCATCAAACCCCGCAGCCTCAGAAGTGTAAGGACTCAAGGAAACAGCAAGTGTTTGAAATACTCTCCTTCACTGCCATGACATGTGGACCCCACTGCAAGATACATTATTTTTAGGGTCCTTGTGAGGTTAATGTTTTGGTAATTCTTCATAAGCCACAAATATATTAAAGTGAGGCTGTCTCTTTGTGCCAATACTGAAGGAATTCAAGCCCAACACAGACACTCCTGAGACTCCAGCCTGGACACTCACCACGGGATCATCTTGCCACATTTTCTCCTTGGGCTCTTACTGACTAGGAAGCCGATAGCAGGGTCAGTAACCGCATCCCAGGCTCTTCCAAGGAAAAGGATCAAAGAGGCATGGAATGGCTCCAGCTGCGTGGGGGGAAACAGAAACCACAGCTCAAGAGGGAAAAGAAGTCCTGGCAAAAAGCTGTGAGCAGTAAGCACGATGCAGCTTGCTCTAGTCAATATTTCAGCTGCATCCCCTGGGGACCTCTCTAAGTCTTGAAATGGCCTGGGAACATCTCCTATGTGCCCATCAACAATCCAGTTGTTCCAGTTTTAGCGCCTAATTATGATGAGCATTTCCAAGGGCTTTGGCCACCCATCACACTCCGCTTTTGCTCCAGTCTGCTCAGCTCAGGCTAAGCCCCTTTGCAGATTAACCCCACCTCACGTGGCCACTCACCTGCACGACATCCAGAAGGAAGATTTGGAAGAAAAATCCAAGGGCGTTGCCTGTCATCTGGTAGGGAATGCCCCCAATAGCATAGCAAACCTTTCTGCAGAGCGGCAGTCCTGGCTCCTCCTAGAACCGAGACACCAAGGAACAAGCCAGTCTGAGAAGAGATACAAGCACCCGGCTGGCAGTTAACCTCCAGCCTTCGCTCATCTCATCTGCTAGGTTCTCTGAGACCAATTTAAACCCTGAATCATGTCTCTCCCCTGCCAAGACACACATACCTTTCCTTTGGTCGGACATGACTCCACCTGATTGCCGAAAGCAAGGTGGACGTGGCAGTTGGGGTGCTGTGGGGTGCTCCTCCATCTGCTGGTAAACTTGGTGGATCAGCGTGCCATGAATCTAGCACATAACCTGCCCTCAGGCCTGCAGCCTGGCTGATGAGGTCCTGCCGTGCAGAATTTTGTATTCTTCATAAGCCTTCACGTCATCTTGAAGAACCGCTCCTAGGAGCTGGGCACACTTACAGCCTCTCTCCTCGCTCCAATCTACCAGCACACATTCAGTCCTTGACCACCCACAGCTCCAAGGCGAATGCTGTTCAGTGGGCTTCTGCCTTGTCTGCTCATCTCTGGCAAGTGTTCATTACCAGGGACACATCTCTTGAGTTTCACCTTGATTCTCCTTGGAGGTATGTTTGCATGAGGTCACAGGCCACTAACACAAATGAGATACACATCTCATTCCAAACACAGAGCTATCTGCTGAGTTGTTCTAACATGTTCCTCCTCTGTTGTTGAGCCACAGTCCTGTGGTTCACGTTTTTAGTATTAAAAAGTACAAATTGTATCATGCTTAAAGTGACTGTTACGAAGGCAGTCCAAGCATAGACAGACCGCAAAGGCCAGAATCCAGGGGATTTCTACAGAGCAACAGGGAGAGCACAAGGAACGTTTCAGTGCACAGGAGAAGGGCTGATGGCAAAGCCTCTATTTTAACTGGATATGATTAGTTTAGTAAACCCTATAAAGCCTCAAATATCAGGCAGGTTCCCAGAGGCAAGCTACAGGACTGACATGCTCCCAGCCCCAAAATGAACTTGCTGTCTAGCATGATACACTTCTGCATCATCCAAGAGCAAGAATACACAGTAAAATACAGAATTAAACTACGGAGAACAGAGACGACCAGTTGAGATTCTGATTTTCATTGGCACTTGCCTGAAGAGGGTGCATTGACTTGGCCTGGTAGCCTGGCTCTCCAAAGAGCAGACCATCATTAGAGGCCATTCTGTTGCAATAGGAAGAGCATTGGTGGAGCTGCAGTGCAGAACTAGACACTTGGAGACCAAAGCTTGCCTCCCATCTCACCACTGGCTGCCTTAGTTAACGTACTGGGACTAAGCTGCTCATAAGTGACTCAGGATCCTGGCCTACACCATGTTCCTGCTTTCCCAAGTCACTGAGCAGCTCCATTCCAAAGCAGCCCAGAGAGCTGCAGGCAGGTTGCTGTCCTGCACCCACAGCCCTTTCCAAAAACATGTGGCAAGGCTCCCTCACTCATGCAGTGCTGACGGCCATCCCAAGTGGCAGGCCTTTTCCAGACATGGCTATAAAAGGCTTCAGGCTCCTACAGCAGAAGTTTTGCAGAAGAGCGTAGAGTGATGAGATATGAACATTTGGTACAGAGGTAGCTGTGCAAGAGGTTGAGCAACAGACTGCAGGAGCCCATCAAGAGACAGGGTAGTAGAGAAATGAAGTTAAGGATTGCTTCATTGCCACTTGCCCTCATCTCCCATGGGGTGAAAGGGCAACCTGCAGGTTCCCCAGCCTGTTTGGACTAAAGACAGCTTGCTGTGCTGCTAACGTCACTCAAGCCGACAGCCATCCTTGAGGGAAGACAGACCTTCCTTGTAATGGTACCAGGAAGCAGCCTCCGAAAACACAGGCACAGCCCCAAGGATCAGCCTTCCAGAAGACACCAAATGCCTTTCCCTCACGCAGTGATTAGCTATCACTCCTCCACAGCACACACCACAGAGAAAGCGCTGACGCTGCTGTGCCCGCCAGGCTGAAGAGCCCAGGCTCGGGGCCAGTCCCTCCTCGTAAACGCAGGGGAGAAGAGCGCCGGCATTTCCCTTGCTAGGTAACTTCAGCAGGCCGCTTGTTTCTCTGCCTGTGGTCTCAGTTTACTTTCTGCCTTTTACTGCACACAGAGAGAGGCAGGTCCCTTGTATTTCAAAGCACAGATCAGCCTTGTCCCACAGGGATGGCTGAAGCATTAGGTTTGCACCACCGCTGAGGAGAACTTACTCATGTGACATATTGTTTCCACAGCAGTTCTGTTTCTAATATTGCAAAGACATTTCTCTCGACTGTAGAGTTTTGTGGCAGCTTTTGTTCCCTTTATGCTCTCAGCAGGCAGGACAGAGCTCTGCACGTCTCTGCCCATTTCACTAGAAAGTCAGCAGCAACACGGAAAATGCAGAGCCTTCCTTTAAACAATGTGTTCTCAAGCTTGAGTCATAAACACTTAGAAACACCCCCACAGCCTGTGGCTGTTCGATCCGGTTAGGCTCTGTGTGGGTGTGCGCACTCGCAAGGGTTAGCGTGCACGTGTGAAATGGGTTTGTGTGTGTGAGAAAGATCACTGATCTTACCTTGCTGTGGACCACTCTCCTCTGTGGGAGAGCTTCCTCCTGGGTTAACCTGGGCAGCTCAGCATCTTCGCGACCAGCTGGAAGCATCATTGCAGACACAACGGTGTCCTTCACAGGCACGTGGCAGGGAAGCAGCGGCTTCCTGGCCCAGGGTGCCAAAGAAGTTGTGTTTGTCAAAGAGAGCACCGCAGGCACTGATCAGAGCTAGATGGGGATTTGACGAGAGAAGACGTAGCATCTCCAAGGCCCCAGGGAGAGCTGACAGAGGAGAAATGACCAGCCCTGAAGGAGGAGCCTGGCCAGACCCTGCCCATGCAGGCAGGAAACCTGGCAGGGCTCACAGCACTGCATGCACTCCAGGGCAGTAGCTCCCAGGCTTTCTGCAGCCAAGTGGAGAAATACAGTGCTCTTCAAACGTCAGACTGGGTCCAGCACTTTATCTCCATCCCAGGGCTGCTGCCACGCTGGGATCCTAGGGGTACAGAGGAGAACACGTTCGCCTGAGCTCTCAACTACCCCAGGAGCACGCTTGAGGCAACCCAGGACTCCTGCCTCAGCACTGACAATCATGAGCTGCAAAGAACAAAAGTGCACAACCCAGAGAGGGCCACGAAGGCAGCTGGAGCAGCCAGGGCGAGGGCAGCAGGGACAAGGAGATGCCTGCTCTGGGTCACTCCCTGGCAAAGCCCCTCTCTCCCCACTGGCTCACAAGGCAGCTCAGGAACACCAGGTGCCCAGCCGTGGCACCCCGCCTGGGGCTCTGGAAAACCCCTCCCTTTGCTTCGCCCTCTCCTTAATGGGCGCAAGAAGCTGGCACTGACCTAGCGCAGGAAAACGTCACTTAGGATAGGAAGGTGAGGGATATATTTTCCTTTCACTATTAAGCAAGATCAGTAATTATCAACCTCTTTCAGTCCCTGGGCTCCTGAGAGATCTCTCATGGCAATGCAGAGCCCACACACCATGTTTTAGTCTTGTGACAAGAAACTTGCTTTTCTTAGTCACCTTTCACAGACCTTTTATAGCCCATAGATCCCAGCGGTCTTGGTATCACAAATCAAAAATTGCTCCTACATTAACAGCAGTAGGAGCTCAGTTACTCACGGCTGGCTGTGTGGGAATGGTACAGTTCCCAAGGCAGCAGTGCACACAACATGCAGCCAGGCACAGTTAAAAGCACTTGGCAAGCAAATGCAGATGGAGAAATCTGCTTCAGAGTGCAGAAGCACATAGCAAAAGGCTGGCAGAAAAGGGATGTCAGGGCCACTCTTCCCGCTAACCATTTGTTTTGCGCCTCTACTCTAATCACTCAGCTCTTCTCAGATAGGCCTCTCGTAGTCATACCAAACGCAGTCTCCAAGCCTGAAGTGACACAGAGCAGCCGTACTGAAAACAAGCCTCTCCTCGCTCTCCTCCCAGGTTACCAACAGCTACTGGAAGCATTAAATCCACATTGCTGTCTCTGCGCCACCACCCGCAAAGCTCATCACAACGTTCCTAAGAATGTGTTATCTTCAGCTCAGTCTTGTTCAGTGGGGGTTAATCTAAAAAACCAAATTTCACAGGCTGAGTCAGAACTTAGTTAATAAACCACAGCGCAACTGAGTCAGTGGCATCTCTTTTCACTGCTATTTTACTGACATCTCAGATAACAACTATCAGTCATGCTGGACCACAGCCAGCGCAGTAGGAGCCAAATCTCTGTCTCCCACCAGCACATTTAAGCATACATCTCTATAAGAAAGCAAAATACATCTCTACCTACCCAAGGGGAAAGGGGAAACGCAGAAGAAAACATAAAAATCTGATTTTTAATTTGTATATGCTATTTTGTACCCACTCACTGCATGTAACTACAATGTTTGGACAGATACATGGTACTTTTTGAAACAGTACTCAGCATTTAATCCGCTGGCTCTTTGGCACTCATTTACTCTCCAGGTGCAGATAGCTGCATTTTCTGCACATGTAGTAGAAAGCTAACAGATGACCAACAAATACCTCCCAGAGCAGCTGTGCCTATTGCTCCCTGGCTAGTTCAGGGCAATTCTCTTCAACACAGGAAAGCTTTATTTTTCCTCTGCTCAGATTCTCCTAAAACTTTTTGTCACGTTTCTCAGTGCCTTATGCAAGACAGCATTACCCATCAGGTCTAGACAGGATGTCATGATTGCCAGTGCAGCATGGGGAACTCGCAACCTGCCTCTGCGTGACAGCGTGGCTCAGCTTTGTCCCAGAGAGATGGATTTCAGTGAAGAGCACCAATCTCACTCAACTGCTTACCATTAATATACACTGGACTACTTGCTGCAGGCAACGAGCTTTCTAATAATGCTGCGTGCCCAAACCTGAGATCTAACCAGACCAAGTCATCGTACACTGCACACTCCAAGGGTCCCGGAGCAAAAGGACAGTGCCTTTTCCATCTCTACGCTGATCTTGTTCTGTTGGCTGCTTAGAAGCAGGTTTCGAGCAGGGAAAGAAGTCACAGCAACGCTGCAGCTACACCCGTTTTTCTGTTGCACAAATACTCAGCAAAAGGGCCAGCGAAGCCAAATCACTGCAGTTTAAGAAACAAGGTCACGTTGGAAATTACTCACTGCCAAAAAAAGGTCCCTTCCCCAGAATCCCGCTCTCCACTGCGGGAACACTAGATCTTATCTCTCAAGGCAGCCCAAGGCCCAGGAATGCATGATTCAAACAATTCCAATCCAAGCTGTGCTAATTAAACAGCTTTTCTCAGGGTACTATGACCTAGAGAGGGGCCATTCAGGCAAGGGAGCCCCACTGAGAAAAATGTCTAAAGCCCACAGACTGGAATTTTTTGGCACCAAACTCAGTGGCAGCATTTGGATACGTTCCACTAGCAAGTCCCCTGAAGGTTTACCACTCCTTGACCGCTCTAAGCATGGCCAGCAGCTCTCATTTTCCCCTTACCACAGCTGCCTTCTCTTGGTGGAACAGGAGCGATGACTAGGCTAGCTATTATGACAGATGAGAAGGGGGAGGAAGGGCAGTTGCTGCTGTAGGCCCCTGTAGCCCGTAAAGAGTTAATCTAATGGAGAGTCATGAAATGTACCTGAGTAAATAAGAACATCTGGAATCTATTCAGGAACTCCCAGCGCTGGGACGGACAGGTTCAGCGCAGACAAGACAGAACAGCAAATAAGATAAGCATTTAGGAATGTAGCAAGTAAGTCAGAAAATGATAAATTAGTAAATTGAGAGGTGCTTGACACAGGAGCTGTTCAGCTGCCAAAGAGGTAGGTCTATTGCATAATCAGTAGTATACAACTGGCTGTAGAAGTGTGTAATTGGGAAATATGGGATTCATTTGGAAAAACTTCTGCTAACAAGTATTTAGAAAGGATTTCTCCTCCTATTTCTATTTAGGCCTGCAGGATTCCTGCTGACAGCTAGCCTGATCACCTGGCCAGCAACTGCATTAAGCAGCTACCTTGGTTTAGATACAGCGTACATTTGCTTACTTGTTCAATCAGTATTGCTGAAGGAGCCTAGTTTGCACTTTGGAAGCAGCAACTACATACGTAAGTCCCTAAGCAGCTTTTAGTGAAACTCATTCCAACTCCCAGAGTCATTATGCCTGCTATGTACATTCATGCCATGTGGTATAGCATATGCATTATTTACCAGAGCAAGAACAAGACCTGCGGAAGAATCCTCAGCAAAAGCCAACTAGCTTTAAGCTTTTCTTCTTTCTAAAATAAACTGAAACCACCTAAAACAAACCAAAAAGCTGGTAGGGAGATCATACCTCATTAATGAGGACTGCAGATGAGAAGACCCAGCTCTATATCATTCAGCAAATGAGCTCGTGCAATGGCTAATTCCCTTCTCACCAAGCACAGCACTGGTGCATGCGTTTGTTACCAAACAAACGGGAGGACAGGTACAGAAGTGCACAGTTCCGAGAAATCTGGTTCGAGTCTCGGCGCGTGAGAGGAGTTGAAAGGCTTTTCATTCATCAGGGTTGCTGCTTGGTCGCCAGGAAACTGCACCTGGCAACAGGCACTGCTGAGAACCGAGGACTCCTGCTTCCCAGCTTTGCCTCGAATGACTTTCCATCAGACTTCCTTGGGTGATGCCAAGCGTTTAGGATAAAAGCACCAATGGAAAACCACAACCTGGTAGGAAAAACAACTTTGTTGCTTAATTAAACGTGTCATTTAAAACTACCAACCTCCATTTATAAACATTCTGGTTCACCAACAGAAACAAGACCATTTAGAAACTGCAAGGGGGTAGCACTGTCTTGCTTTCAGGCTGTAGCATTTCTTCATACAGGCCCATACAGAACAACAAACTCCTAACAGATGCGAGCCCTCGTCCAAGGATTCAGTGTAGGTACCATAGGTCCTCCCCTCACAGTGAGGGAGGCTCTGAAGAAAACCATAAGCATCTTGTGTTTCGTGCCTATGACACCAATCCCTCAAGCCAGCTTTCCTCTGTAACTACAGAGTCAAGAGAGACATCGACTCAAGGTCCTTTACCGTGATGAGAAAGGACAAAGGGTCTGTAAAACACTGCTGCTTTCAAAAGAAAACACTTTTGAGTAACTGACGGAACTTCAGAAGAGCATCCCAGGAGTGGACTGACATCCTTTTAGTCATTCCTCTAACTAAACGCATCAGGGAAGCTGAAGGCCCACCCAAGAATAAGCCGCAGCATGAAGGTCACTTTCTAGTTCTTGAATGATTTATTGTCGTCCAGCGCTAAGAAGCAAAGACCAAGTCCAATACGACTGATTACAACCAAAGGCAACAAAAACATCCACCTGTTATTTTATAAACAATCAAAAAAAAAAGAGGAAGAATTAGGCCAAAATTAACAGTCATCCCCTCCTAGCTGCAGGTGTGCCCACTGAGATTACTTGTTCTCTATTGTCACGGCTTCACGTGCCAGCTGAACTAGCCGAGTTCTGTGCCAGAGCAAGGCAACCAGCTCGCTGCTCTCTGCCGTTAACCTTGTTTGACCCAAACAGAGTAGGATGCACGCGTGCATGTGGGGGGTGTTACATGAGCAGCTCTGGTGGCAAACAGGAGGAAGGACAAGCAGCTGAAGGCATAGCTATACCTGGAAAGGGAGGTACCCCCAGAGGTAGGCAGACCGCTGACTCCGCGGAAGATATTGAACCAGGAAACAACCACTGGCAAAAGCAGCATTACAGATGGGAGGAAAATTTTGCCGGAAACGGGTGCAAGCCAGCCTTTTGTGAGGAGACGCTATCAGAAAACACAGGAGATAAATTTTAGCAAGGAGGACCCATGAAAAGGAAGAGGAGAAAACAATGAACTACATATGAAGGAAAGAAATCTGAACAAATCTGATCTACAAAGTAGCAGTTTGAGAAAAGGAAAACTGTTGCAAGCACAGTATTCAAAGAAAAACACTCAGATGCAGTGAAAGACATCAGTCACAGACAAAACAGCACAGTAGTAAAACTGTGAGCTGTATCTTGGCACACAGAAACGTAAAAGAACCAAGTTTTTGCATGAGACATCAAGCACTGCCATAACACCAGAGTGTATGAAACAACAGAAGGACAGGCAGAACTCCACTGTAAAGAGAATGATCAAAAAAGAAAAATTCCAAAGAAAAAGTTTTCCAGGCACAGAAGGGGGAAAAGGCACTTCTCTGTAGGCTGAACAGAGTGTACGTGTCCGTTTTAGAAGAGCCCAATCCCAGACTACGACTGTTAGAACAAAGAAAATGATTTTTAAAAAGGAGATTTTCCTGGAGCGAAAGCCAAATAAACTCACTAACAATAATCACAAACTACAGGAGAGTCTGAAATGCGCCTTTACCTTCCTGCAGGGGCAAGTTAGAAAGAAAAATCCAAGAGCGGCACAACTGACAAGTGGGGCTGCTCACACCCTTTATAAAAGCTACACGTCTCTTTCCACCTCCTCCTCTTGCACGTCCTGGTGTATTATTCCTTCCCTATTAGTAAGTCTAGGTGGGTTTTTTGCTTTACAGTTTATTTTGTATTGAAGGAGACAAACTTAATACAGCAGATTCCATGCATATTAATTTCAGTTAGTGCTACAGTTAGGCTCTTTTGTCAGCTTTGGAAGAAGATATGCCTATCTTGGTTACTGATACCACTTCAGTGCTTCACTCAGGCAAACCTCAGATAGCCTGGCAGCGGGACGGAGCTGATCTTGCTCACCAGGAGATAAGGACTTCTCATTACTTACAAAAACAAAAAACAAGGGAGGAATCAGAGGAAGAAGGGATCAGCAGCAGCATCCCAGCCGGCACACAAACACACAGGAGCACAAGGTGCAGCTCCCTGCAGACTGCTCGGGGCTTGCTGCAGGTTTCGCAGCAGGAACCTCCCAGGGAAGAACGGCTTCTCTGCAGCACTGCCACCCTCCGGCTTAGGGGGTAAAATTCACTTTTCATGGCAGAGAAACAGCTCAGCACCAGGAGCCCTTCTAAAGTTACCACCTTTCCATCCCGCTCCCAAGGAGCGATCTGACAGAAAACCTGGCTGTGAAACTTCCTATCATTGAGCAGCATCCGTGCAACAAAATCCTCCGTGGACCTGTTGACTGTCTAGCTGCCAATTCCCATTTAATTTGGGAGCACTCATGCAGCCAGCTCATCCAGCCAAAGATCATGAATGCCAGCTAGCCACCTCCTGTCCTCCGATACAACCACCTAACCAAGACAGAAACAAGAGACAAAGGATTTCTTATCTGTTACATAAGCTTTTTTTCTGGCTTTAGGGCCTCATCCTGTCCACCACTCTGGAAGATGTTATCCCAGGCCCCCAAAATGGCATGTGTGGAGAGGAAGGTCAGGAAACAAGGATGCAAGGACTCCTTTGATGAGCAAATTTAAAATAAGTGTCCTCCCATACGGCAGTTGTGACTATTCTTAGCTTTGAGAGAAATTCCCTTTCTGGATTCTCTGCGTACTGGTTCACACAGACAACTCAGTAGTCTTAAGATACAGCATCAAATGATGCAGGCAAAAACAAGTTCACCCATGAGATGAGATCTTTAAAAATGCTGCCAAGTTTTTTAATCTCATTTAGCCGAAGGCAGTTAACCATTGGGAAGCCTGCTAGCAGCACACCCCAAAGCAGTAAGAATAGACGTCGGCATACACATCACCGAAAATACAGTATTAGATGGCAGCCGTTATTAGAAAAGATCAAACACCATGTTCCTATTTTGTGGGTTTTTAATGATTGTTTCACAATAATTTACAAATTTGCTGTTACGCACATTATATATCCAGTTAGTAATGAAAAATGTGAGTTAATTCAACTCTGAGTAGAGAAACTGCTATAAAAAATGCCCTTGCTTAGGTCTGGTATTTACTCCCGCACTTTTGTATTAATACATCCAGCCCAGTGAGTTTCTCATGCTGAACCTGTCCAACCTGCCGGCCCTCCCCCAGACTACACGTACCTAGAGTTTGTTCTCTGCTCATACCAAGATGAGGATCTGAAAAATTCAGAGCACGGAGGGAGGTGGACTTACAGTGCGCTAGCCCCAGGGCTCTAGGATGACTAAGACAGGAAACAGAGTGCACGCTCTAACACTTTGCATAGCCACAGTCCAGCTTCTTTCAGAGACATACTGCTGGTCTTCATGCAGCTCCTATTTAGCTGATGTCTGGAAGTCTACAGTTCAGCACAGCTCTGAAGTTCTGCTCTGAAGCCCAGGGCTGGACTAGCAAGCACGCTGCAGGTTGGTGCAAAGTGCCGCGGCACAACGCTAGGTGGCAACTTGCATGCGCTACGCTGTGCCTGAACCAAGCCAGTGCCATGAGTCCCTCATGTCTAGGAGCAATGAATTTACCCACAGGATTCTGTTCAAAGGAACGATGAAGAAACGGAGACCTGAGCCCAAAATATAAACAGTGGAACAGACCAAGGTTGCAGAATTCCAGGTGTCCAGCTATGTCAGTACCCAGCAGAGGAGAGGAAATAAACCCAAGGGTACTACAGCCTTGAGTTTTTCACCTGAGCTGTTCCCACCATCTTGGTAATTCATCTTTTAAAATAAAACCTCTCTGCTTTCCAGTAAGATACACTGTTTGCCTTTTACTTTCAGTCACTTCACACTGATTCAGCTTTGTGCCTTCTTGGAGAGAACAAGAGGCAGCAGCAAATTGTGTTTCTCAAAGAAATGCAATACAGCAGGTTAAAACTGCAAACAGTCCATCTGGAGAAAGTGCAGAGTAGGTGGATACTGCAATGAAGCCCATACAAGTTCAGTTAAGGGAAGGAGAGTCAAAACTTTCTCTCCAGAAAAGGCCAAAGAGAGTGTTAAATCTTGCACCTGCACATACACATGCAAGCTTTCCCCACACTCTAAACAGCAGCTGTTTCACAAAGATTTCCCCTGCAATGCACTTACAGTGGTGTCATCATTATCTTGGCAATCAGACCACCTATCCTGGTGTAGTTTATATTTAACGTGTGAAAATAAAGAGGGTATTTTGCAGCAGTCCTTGTCGAAGAGGGAAGAGTAATAGATTGCTATAAGCAGTTAACTGGCATGGACGGAAACTGCTCTCTAGGATTTCCCTTCCTCTTTATCTTCCTCCCCTCTAAAGAGTGCAGTAATGCAATCCACAAAGGTAACTAAACTCCCGTGGGAGAATTTGTGGCACAACAGGCTGCAGCTCCTTTCGAAACTGGTTCATTTTGTTTATTTATTTTAAAGTCCACTGATCATCACAAAAAAAAAAAAACATGGGAAATGCAACTAAAGAAAAAAAAGTCCAACCAAGACCTAAGAACCCAGTGCTACGAGCAGATGTGAGCCTGTGCTGCACGGTGCAGGTGCACACACAGGACGAGACGACACATGCGCACTGCAGGCAGGCGTGTGGCGAGAGATGGGTTCCTTTATATTAACCGCTGAACAATGACAGCATTGAGCAGGTTGGCTTCCTTCAGGGTTTGGTTCTCATCAGTCAGCTCTTTATTTGGGAAGGTGGTCATGAGGATGAAACTGGTGGCAGCCATTGCTGGCCGGGCATCTACTATGAAGAGCCGGATGTCACGGATCCTGTCCAAAGGGATCAAACACACAAGGGTGATGCTGTTATTTCACACCCTGTAGAAGTGCATGGCAACAGCCTAAATTCACCCTTCCCAGAGCATGCAACCCTAAAGTCACTGTACTTGCTTCCCAACCAACAGCTGAGGCCACCGCCAGACAAATCTACAATTTCACCTACTCCTCCATGGGCCCCTGTTCAGTGAAATAACACAGACTGCTTTACTAGTTTAAGGATTTTCAACTTAGTTTTTTTCCCGTTAAATATTCTTTTTGTTATCCAACTTGAACGTCTGTGATGTCAGGCAACTATTTGAAATGCTTCAGAACCCTTCAAGACGAACAGATTAACAAACAGGTTTCGTGAGCGTCGCTTGACACACACCTGTTTTAAGTTAATGCTTATCACACACAGCATAACCTAAATGATCTCAACCCCCAAGAGCAGCTGCAGCAGTGACATTGGATCATTTCCTGCACCTGAGCCTGGAAGAGGGTTTCTGTAACTCTTTGCAGCAAGCTTTATTCTCCTATAGAAACTGGAGGACGGTCAGGCTCTCCAAAATCAGCTCGATGAGAAGACCTTCGGGACAGAAGTCTAACAAAGCAATGGACTACACAGCCAGCTTTGCGCAGCCAAGGGAACCGAACTGTTTTAAGAGCACCTCTTTGCGCTCCAATCAGTGCGGGGAATAGCCCAGTAGAAAAGATTCGACTGAAAGTCAGAATAACTGAACCAAGTTCCTAATCACCTAACAGCTTCTATAGCTCTTAGCTCTACAGCTATAGTTTCAGTTTGCTATAGTTGAAAGGAAACTGATAACTGTATCTGGGAGCGTCAGTATTATCACCAGCTATAATCCATCACTATCTGGAAAGCAAATCCTATCCTTCTAACAGTTAAGGACTGCCTCAAAACCCCACAATAAGTTTATTCCTATTCACCTATACAGAAGGATCCCCAGAGCTCCCTTTAGCAGGCTAGCCAGGATTTTAACATCTGCTCCAGCTGTGCACAGTTCGCAGTGTCATTCAGGCCTTCCCAGTTAGTAACCTGTGTTTCCTGTTGCCTTTGTACCTGTGATTGTGGTTAAATTTCTGGACCAGTCGCCCGCCGTCAGCGAGCCGGATTTGAATGTTGGTGATGGGCTCCGACTCATCAATGCTGATGGCAGAACTGGCTTTGGCTTCATTCTCTGCCTGCTGGGCTGGTGAGCTGGTGCCCATCACCTGGGGGACAGTGCTGAGAACAGAAAGACACAAGGCAAGCTGTTATAAACCAAATGAATCACCAGGCTGCAAGGTGCCAGGAGTCAGGCATATGAGCTTATTGCCTACTGTGCCTGACTACCACGGTTCCTAGTCGAGAGACACCATTTCAAGTTGGAAAGGTGCAAGAACAAGATTTCAGGAACGAGCTAGTAAGGTCACAGGTCAGCAGGCACCTGTCCATCATTTCAGCTTTACCATCTCCCATTAGAGTACCACATCATGGGTCTTCACACACCCACAGGAACAGGGTCTTATGTCTACGAAACACTCCTTCTACATGACCTAATGTGATGGTTTCAAACTGGGAGATCTGCCTCCTGCCATTAAAAGGCTGAGCCATCCCACAGTACACAACAGTAACCCCATTTTCTCTCTCTGAGGAACACCTCACACACCACAGGCACTAAGTACCTTCTCTTCAGAAAGATGAGTCAATAGGCTCATCCCACCAAAACTCTCAAGTGACTGTCGTACACCACTGAAACACCAATCCAGTGCTGCTGCCTTCTCACCTGCCCAGCTTCTGTCCTTCTCCAGTAAAAGCTTTGAAGACACTTTTAGGTTTCACATAATCCTCATCACGGTGATCTTCCATATCCAGGTTCACTTGCCCACCCCGTGCTAACCTGCGCAGCTCTGCCGGGACTTCCCTGCAAAGAGAGAGTATTCTAAGGAATCTGCCTGAAGAAGAAACAAGTCTAGAGAGCGTAAAGAAGAAGTGCCAACCACAGGATCTGGTGCAACCACAGACCTCTGGACTTTCAGGAATCACAGTATATTCTTGCTTAATTAACAAGGTAGACATGCATCTCCCCATTGACAGACACAAATTAAAGGTTACTTTTCCCAGGCTTTAGCCTAGCCGAACATGCCTTTTTGCGATGCATCAGAAAACATCACCCCACATACGAAAGTCTGTTTGCTCATTTCGAACGCTCAAGGCCCCATACAAACCAGGGCTCCTCCCCATTTAACTAAAGTAAACGCTCAAGTTTCCCCCCCGCCAGTTTCCATATTAAGAATCCAGCCCTCTTAAGAAAGGGAAAGTGAAATATGCTACTGGTTCAGCACCCTAGGTTCCACAAACGCTTGCATTCTACAATACAGCCTGTTCTTTCTCTCCCCTCTTACCCTCTGCGGATATCATCAAGAAACTGGGCATTGGACGGATCTTGGTAGCTCCTCAGTTCTCCACTGTCCAGACTGAATCCGCTCTTCCACAGCTTCAGTACAACATGCACCTGCAATTGCCCCAAAACAATCAGCCCCACTGAAGCATCTCAGTAAGAACAATAACCGGAAGCAAAGTGAAAAGCTGCCGACCAGCAGAGCGGTTTCAAGCTGCCGACAATGTTCCAGCAAGGTTCCTCTGGGCTGGTATGATCAACAAGGGGTGTGGGGGGGAACCCACAAAACAGGCATTGACTAGGCAACGGTCTCTCATCAACTCCTACAAGGTGACATCACAGATAGCACCACTGTCCCCTTTTTGATAAATGCCGCTAAAGAGTCAAAAGTGCGTTACGCAAGGAACCTAAGCCAAGCTCCCACCAAGGTCAAGGTGGACGTGCGCTCACAAGCCAAGCAAGAAAGCATCTGGTGCTGTAAGCTCCATGAGTCTTCAACAGCTAAAGACACTACTGCCCAGTGCTCTTTGCACACTAGTTGCATGATCAATATATTCACGCTGCAGAGGCTGAGAAAAGATTCCGGCACTTCTAAGGAACACCCAGGTTCTCAATTAGAAGTTCATCAGAAAACTGCTTACTTAAGACCCAAGCACCTATTATTTCCTCATCAGAAATCCTACAGGAAGCGAGATGCATTTATTAGGCTTTATAATTCTCTGTGCTCTCAAGCTTTGCAGCTATAGGACAGGAATCCCTCAGGTGACATCTACCAAACAGAATAGAGAGATACTCACATCCTGAGCAGAGTTCTGTCTCCTCTCCCCTGCCACATAGGCAGACTCCTCCTCTGGAGTAGCCCCAAGGCGATACCCTCCCCCTGCAAACGGCTGTAAGAGAAAGAGAGAAAGGCAGGCAGAGAGATTATAGAACGACACACACCCAGGAACAGCTTAATTCCCTTTCCTCAATACCACTCTGAATAAACGAAGACTTCATAGCACCAGCAACATATATCATCCCAGAGACACAATGACCAGCTTGAACTAGTTGAGAGAGCGAAGTGGCTTTTCTTGCCACCTCAACGCATCAGCTAGAGCTGCACTAACAGAGGAGACCAGACTCTGCTGTTTTAAGAAAATTCCAGGGCTCAGCAGCACTGCAGAGCTGTCATGGTGGCGATGATGAGCAGATTCCAGCAGCAGAGAACAGCTGAAACGGGGAAAGGAAGGAAGAACTCATCGCTCCTCACTTTAGGCTTGCTAGTCTCGCCACCGCTCTTGGCTGTCCGGTCCACCGCTACTGCTCCATGCTCCTTTGCTCCTTTGAACAGATCTTCCACCAGCTCATTGGGACTCTTCTTCCTTGGAGGGCCAACAATCTGCTGTCCGCTTCTCTCTGAGCCTCCAGCATAAAACCTAGACAGAAAGCACACATCATCTGGGTAAGATTGCAGTTCCTTCACATGGACCTGTTCTTCTCCAGGATACGTATGCGAGAGGACCCAGCAGTTTTATACCAGGATTTAGTTGTTCATTTTTGCAGAGATTAATTAAGCAGCTTACCTGCACAAATATTAGCTATTACAAGTATATCTTCTCCTGCAGCCCCTTAGAGCAGTTGGTAATTACAGAATTTAGGGAACAGCCCCAGCAGATCAGAAATTTGTAAAGTTATCCACTGATCAGTGATAATGAAGTAACCCCAGGCCAAGAACTCTCTCAGGCCTAGCAAGAGAGAGTCTAGACTGACAGAGTTCAGTTTCAAATTCTAGTACCAGCTGTATTGCTCACTCCTAACATGAATTTCAGCAGATACCTTCTATCAGATACCTTCTTCAGCTCTTCCCTAAGATGGAAGAATATAGGCCACATCCAAATGGTATTTTGAGGGAAGGCGCACATTCATTCTACGCTTCAAGAACACCACATACAGGAATGATCTGAACTAGAAGCAATAAATCCGCAGTCAAGGCAGTGCAATTAAACCCAGTCTTTTTCCAGGAGCGCTTATTATTTTCCATTTGGCTTGTAACACACACCGAGCAAGCTCGCACGTGGTTGCAGAGGACCGTGCAGCCTACCTGTCTCAGCCACCTTAAGGTGTATCAGCTCCATTCAATTTACTTTGCATGTTAAGCTTAAGTGCATTTAACTACTTACAGCTGACACTGTAGAAAACTTTCCCACCAATTTGCATTAAAGGGAAAAACTCTGTTGAAAAGGGGACCTATGTTTTCCCTTTCCATCTTTAGTCATTACATTCCCCTTAAATTGCACTTCAAAGGAAAACAAAGCAAGAAGAACAAACAATTCCTGTAATATTCCTACATTTGCAATCTCTACAGACACAAATGTTGCCCGTGCCCTTTTTCTATTCTTAATCTACGGCTTCCACATTCTACCACAGACTTTTTCCTCTCTCTGCACAATTCAGTGATGAAAACTGGTGTTCATACAGAAGTGCTGAGCACGTGCTTGCACACAGACATTCACTGACCAACCTTTCTGTGTTAAACCTGAGATTTTCCAGTACAGGAGTTTCACATCAATTTAAACACACTTTTTAAAAGAATCTGTATACAAGTGGCAAACTATTGCATGAGGGCAGAGACAAAACCACAGGTTTCAAGTCTTTAGCTGAAAACTTACCGCTGTCCCTCTTCCTCTTCATCATCATCCTCCTGTGCGTGAACAAGGTCTCTGAACGATGTTACCCGATGGTCACTGCAAATCAAAGTCAAAGTACATCAGCCTCAGGACTCGTTTCAACCACACAAGCAAAGCAAAAGCTCCTGAACATACGTAGCATGTTAGTTTGACACTTTCCTACATTTACGGTCTGATTCATTACTCTATGAAATCATAGCTCAGCACTGGGGTAACTGAGCAGTGAACCAAGTTCTTGGACATCTGTTCCAATTATATCAATAAAAAGGAAGAGCGGGTGCACTGGAGGAGACTCAGAAGGTGGTTGCAAACATAGCAAAATCAGCAAATCTCCAGTCATCTTCCCTGTCAGTGTACTGGATTTTGTTGCCTTTTTCAGAGAACAACCATTATCGAAGCTACACAAACTCTGGTTACCTTCCAGGCACCAGGCAAGTCCAGCCTCCACATCTGTTCACTCCTGTTATTTCTGCTGAGGCTGTTACCTGCGATCCAAACTGAGATAGGGGATATTTTTGCAATATGGAATTGATTCAACGAAGTCTGAACCAAGACCACTTTTCTACATAGATCCTCCAACACACAGCCAATAACCCTCTTCCCCATACTGTTTCTCTATAAAACGGGATAGCACTTCCCCGCTGCACAGGGATTTGGTAAGGCCAAATAAACTTCTTTTTGTAAAATGCTTGACTTGATCAGATAAAGTGTCACACAAAATAACAAAATATCTTTCCTGTGGAGGAAAAATCTGCTTAAATGAAAGGGTTACCTACCAAAACTAAAATGGTTACCTACTGATTGTTTTCCAGCCTCAAAACAGAAATCAAGTTTTTCCTGAGCAATGAGGCAAGTTAACCTAACTGATCATTGGATGAGTTGCGCAACAACATCAGAGCCTGAGACGTATAAACGCTGATGCTTTCACAATTGCTCAAGAGCCATATAAGGGTGAAGCAGATCAAAATGCAAAGATGTTTCTTCTGATAAATACCATACAATCAATGCCTTAGATAGAGCATGCTTCAGATTACTTTTAAGAAAGTAATTTCCACTCTCAGTTTTATGAGCCCTTGACGAGCAAATCAATACGAGCTGACACTCTCGCCACACCTGGGTGCAGTGCCTCTGGATATAGAGCTGGGTGTTGGCTGAGGAAGAGTCAGGATGTCATCATCACCCCCGTCCTCATAGAAACTGGCAAGGGCAATCTGAAAAGAGACACCACAGCATCTTTTCAGGATGAGAGGAAGCACTCCACAAAAAATAAAAAAACAAGCAAACACTAATAACGTAACTAAAGTTTTATTACATTAGAGCTCCTGAACCACACCAACACTAAAGATATTTTACATGATTTCCCCTCTCAGAAATCCTAGCAGAGAGAAGCACCTAAGGCCAGTTTACAGTGCTTGGCCTTGTTACATCAGGACGTTTCCCACAGTATTTATTCCAGAACGACCTTCCTGAGCACAGGCCCTTATACCACCCTGCTTCTGCGGGGGTTACACCAAAATTCTTGTTCTGAAACAGCTGCTTCTGTGACACCCAAGGGCAGAGGCCTGAAATTAAACAAATAGGCCCAGAACAATCAACGGCAATACCGACACAACGGCTGGCCACCGCCGGCTTTCAGGGAAAAACCTACATAAATCCGGCAAAACACCCAGCACTCCGAATTCCGTGCCCCGCACTGGAAATTTAAGCGGTTTCAAAGGGACGAGGCGAGCAGGGCGGGTTTCAGCCCAAACCAACGCGGCGGCCGGCCCCGACCCTCGCAGCCCGGCGACAGGCCGCGGGGCAGAGCGCGCCGCGGGGCCGGGCCGGGCTGCGGCGGGGCCGGCAGCGGCGCGGGTACCTGGAGGTCCCCGCCGGCGGACTCCAGGAAGAAGCGCGCTCGCTCCTCCTCGACGCCGGTCACGGCCACGAACTCCCGCAGCGCCTCCTCCCTGTCCGCCATCTTGCCGCGGTGCAGCGCCCAAAGCCCGCCGGGCGGCCGCGCGCGTCCCGCCCCGCCCCGCCCCGCCCCCCCGAGCGCCCCGCCCAAACCGCGCCGGGCGGAAACACCCGCGCCGGGCGGAAACACCCGCGCCGCCGGGCAGCGGCCCCTAGCGGCGCGGCGGTGGCGCCGCCGCCCCGGCGCGGATGCGCAGCGCCGAGCACCGCGGATGCGCAGCGCCGAGCACCGCGGGGCGGCGGGACGGAGCGCGGGTCCGGCGGCGCGGCACGGGCCGGGGCGGCGGCGGAGGGACAGCGGTGTCAGAGCGGGAACGGCAGGCGCCCTCAAGATGGGCCCGCTGCCCCTCAGGCCGCTCCAGTTGGCATTGGCCTCCGAGCGGGTCCGGCCTCGTGCCCAGGCCGAGGAGAGGAGCCCGCGGCTCCGAAAGCAGCTGGCGTTTCCCACCTGGGGACCGGGCGACCGAATGTGGCAGCGCCCGTCCGCGGTGCAGCCCCGCGGGTGCCAGCCCCGGTGCCCCACGGGGCAGGGGCACCTGACAGCCCCGGCCGGCCAGGCTTGCCGTCCCGGTCCATCCTGCGAAGAGCTGTGCCGCTACTGCCCCCTTCCCGCGCGGGGCCGCCCAGCCCGCGGAGGGAGCCGGGAAGGCGCCGGGGCGAGCGTCGCCTCCCGACGCGGCAGGGCCAGGCGGGACGATGCGGGAACGCAAAGGAGCCTCCAAAGCAGCTGCTGGGGTGAAGCTCAGGCCCTGCGAAGACAAAGCCCCTGCCGGGGCCGGGGGGAGGTTCGGTCCGAGGCGGTAGTGCGGCTGAGCCCGGAGCCGGGGTCCTGTTCTGCTCAGCGGCGTTCACCTCCTCACTGCATCCTGCGCTTGAAGAAGAAGAAGAGGGCGAGGCCGAAGAGCCCCTTCTCCAGCAGGATCCCGAGCCAGAGGCTGAGGTGGAACCGGAGGTGCTGACCTGCGGCGGGGAGGGGGCAGTGAGCAGGGAGGGGGCCGCGGGGGGTCTCCACCTGCGGGCACCAGCGCCAGCCTAGCTGCCCGGGCCCCGTGGGGTGCGCCGCTGGGGGGGGGTGGGGGGGGGGGGGGAACAGCCTCGACTGCTAAGGATGACAGTTCAGGTCCTAGCAGCATCCACCCTGATGCGGAGGCAGGTTTTATGTCCTTAAACCTGCTGGCCTTGGTTGGGATGGGCTGGTTTCCCTGGGGCAGAGCTACAGGGCCCTGAATCCCGGGCCAGGGCTCACGCGTTCTGGTTATCACCTCTTGAACTCGGGAGGTCCACCGGCCCTGAGGAGCCGGGCCTTAGCGGGCACGGGCTAGGCTCCGCGCCGCTCGCGCGGCAGCGGGTTGAACGGCATGCCGGGGAAAAGGGCTCGGCCCGATGGGAGCTCTGCTCCCGACGGCTGCGTCCCCCGGGGACCCACCTCGTCCGGCCCGCATGGTAACGGGAGCGGGGCGAGGAGCAGCTCAGCACGGCGCCGAGATAGCGGAAAGCAGATCGCGTTGGAGGCTGGGCAGGCTCTTATGCCGTGCAGGATTCTGGTGGGACTTTGAGC
This sequence comes from Struthio camelus, assembly GCF_040807025.1. NCBI lineage: Eukaryota > Metazoa > Chordata > Aves > Struthioniformes > Struthionidae > Struthio > Struthio camelus. Next base: position 18,188,332 of record NC_090959.1, on the reverse strand, counting down.
TTTCTCCGGAGGACAACAGCTAAGAGCCTCCTCCTCAGGGACTGCATCTGTAAGGCCAGCAGCAGGCTCACACTCACCCTTATCTGCGTGGGACGGGTTGCTCGGTCCCCATTCAGCAGCCGGCGCGGCGATCCGCAGGGTTGCGGCGCTGCGGACAGGGCTCTGGGAGTCGTGCACCACCTGGCAGGTGAACACCGACTGATTCTTCTCCTCCGTCGCTTGGACTTCCAGGAGGCTCTGCAGCTCAAACGTCCCCTGGGAGGTCTCTGTCGGACGGGGGGGTTTCCCCACGTTTGCCTCCGTCCCGTTTTCCAGCCAGGTGACGGTCACCACGTCTGGATAAAACCCCTCCACGTAGCAGGTGAAGTTCACAGTCTCGTTCACCTCGACAGGGCTGGCTGGGTCAGCGCGCACGTGCACGGTGGGGGACACTGCAAAAAGAAGCAGCGCTTGGTGCCCAGCGTCCGCTCGGCTCCGCGACCCGCTGCCTGCATCTGCCCTGGCCCCTTCCCCACAAGGTGCCCCGCTCATCGCCCCGCAGCGACGGGCCCTGCCGAGCCCTCACCTCGCACAGCGTCCCGGAGGTGGAACGTCCTCGTCAGCGGGGCTGCCAGAGTGGAGTGCTTGACCTCGCAGGTGAGCTGGGAGCGGATGTCGGCAGCATGCAGGAGCACCTCCACGGTGCTGGACACGTTGTAGGAGGAGTTTGCCTGCCCAGCAGTGACCTGGGGCTGCGGAGCTTGCACCTGGACCCCGTTTTTGAGCCATTTCACACTGATGTCTCTGGGGAAGAAGCCTCCGGCCGCGCAGGTGAAACGCGCCGAGCTCTCCGGTGCCACTCTGTACTCAGGCCCAGACGCAGCCATAAACGCAGGGCTGGCTGCGGGGAGAGGCATTTATCCGTCGGTGCAGGCTCTCCGCTGCCGACAGCCCTGACCCTGGCACCACGGGCTGCCGGGGCCAGAGGGACACGGGCTCTCCTGCAGCAGGCAGGAGGCTCCGTGCTCCGGAGGGACGGACGCTGCCCCGGACACGGCTGGGAAGGGCCCTGCAGGACCTCCCTGGGGCTGTTCCTGGAGCAGAGCCAGGCAGCGGGTCAGGGAAGGCGGCTCTGCACCACCTCTGCCCCGGCTGCCAGGCAGCTCTCCAGGAGGGACCCCCGGTTCACCCGGGGCGCCTGCTCGCTCCTGCCGGCGGCGGGGAACGCGGCCGGGCAGGGGAGGGGACGCAGGGCCCTCCGCCCAGCCCTGCCCGTCCCGGGACCAGAGCCCACGGTGACGGAGGGCGGCTGCGCCCGGCGGGGCTGCTTCCCGGCCGGGAGCTGCTCTGGGGGGTCGCGGCACGGCCGAGGGCTCCACTCACCACGCACAAACACCTTCGTGCCCCGTCCCGACGCATACCGCTCATTCTGCCCGTCTCCTTTCTTAAACTTCACACAGTAATAGGTCCCGGCATCCTTGACTTGGATGTCACTGATGTGGATGGTGAAGTTTGTGCTGGATTCATTCACTGCCCTCGTTACGCGGGGGAAGGAGCCTTTCTGCTCATAAATGAGCTCTTCCCTGCCGCCCAAATCCTTCAGCCACTTCACGGGTCCCACTACAGGGAGCTCAGACACGGTGCAGTGCAGGGTGAGCGTCTGCCCCAGGGACACGGACACCTCCGCCTGGGGCTGCTGCAGCTGGAAGTTCTCCTTTGTCTGGGCACCTGCGCAGCGAGAGGAGGGGTCGGGGCTGCGAGGGTCCCGCAGGCAGGGCGCCGCACGGCCACCGGCCCAGCCACACGCCCGCCGGCAGCGCTGCAGGGCCAGGGCGCGTGCCGGGTCCCCGGGACAGGCGGGAATAAAGCGAACTCTTCCACTGGGGATAAAAGCAAGGAGCAAGGGGAGAAGGTGAGGGGAGAGCCCCGAATATGGTCAGGCGCAGGGGAAGGACGGTTCTGCCGGCGGCCAGGGAAGGATGCAGGAGAGCGGGGCGCCGAGGTGGCCCCGTGCCCGACACTCACCCGTGGCTCTGCAGAGCAGCAGCAGCACCAGGCAGGCGAGAGCCAGCGCCGGCGTGGCCGCAGCCATGGCAAGACCCGCGTCCCGCTCCCGACCGGCTCGGCTCGGCTCAGCCGGCTCGGGGGCTCGGGGAGGACTTATCGCAAATGGGGAAGGAAGGTCACGACAGCAGGCGAAGTTCCTCTGCCACCTCCATGCAAGGCCGGAAGGTTTCCAAATCGTTTTCGCCTTGACACGTCACGAGGTTGCGTGCTTGCCAGCCGTCGGGGCTGCAGAGCCGCCGTCCCACGAAGCGGCGCTGCGGCGGGTCTGCAGCCCCGCGAGCCGCCCTGCGCCCGCCGCCGCCGGGGGCCGTGGGCGCCTGCCGCCCCGCGCGGTGTCTGGGTAGAGGGGCCTGGGCAGAGGGGACGGCGGCGTGGTGCAAGCTTCGCCTGCCCGCCGCGCGGGCTCCTCTCGCTGCCGCTCCTCCCTGCAGGCCGGGAAATCTCGCGCGCAGCTCTGAAACGTGCAGCCTGTCCCGAGGCGGCCGCCTTCCTCGCGCTGCGCCTCGGCTGCAGGCTCCGGCAGAGGCGCTCCCCTGCCCCGGCCGCGGCTGCTCCCGGCGCCGGCCGCCCCTGCAGCAAGCTCCGTGCGGGCAGGCTGCGGTGCGCGCAGAAGCGCTTCGACCTCGGATGATGCATCTGAGGGGTTAAGCCCTGCTCTGCTCCCGGCCGGCGCTGCCTCCCGGCGCCCGGGTCCGGCACGCAGCCAGGCAGGCACCAAAAGCGTTAACCGCCCGCGCCCACTCGCTTCCATTTCCTGTGCAGCTTCTCATTTTCCTTCTCCTGAAGTTGGAGCTGAAACTTTCGGTGGCGCCGATGGCTCTGCGGGCGGCCGCCGTGCCTCCCCTCCTCGTGCAGCTGCTCAGCCTGTGCCCGGCCCCGCTGGCGGGTGAGTAGGGCGCAGCGCCCCGGCGCTGCCCGCCGCCCGGCCCCGCCGCTCCGTGCCCTCTGTCCCGAGGGACGCATCGCGCGGCAGGGGACAGCCTCGCTGCCGGGGGCTGCAGGGCTGCGTGCCGTTCCCCGGGGGCGAGGGAGGCGCACGTCTCTGCCGGCGTCCCGGCGCTGCCGGGCTGCAGCATCTCTGCCGTTTCGCCCGGGGCCGGGCGGCGAGGGGCGCGCGGGGTGCCCGGGGGGTTTGGAGGCAGGAGCCGGGCTGCACGGAGAGCCAAATCCCGAGGGCCGGGAAAGGCTGCGGGCCGCCTGCGGGCTCGGGGCCGGCTGCCCGATAAACGCTGCCTGCTCGCGCTGGTGGTTCGCGGCGCGTCCTGGCTCTTCCTCCCCGGCGTTGCTCCTTCGTCTGCCTCTGTAGACCCGGAGCACCTGCAGCATCTCGCGGCAAGCAGCCCCCCGGGTTGGGGGGGGCGAAGGATCTCCCCCCGCCGTCCGCTTTGCGCCTGCCCTCCGCCAGCCCCACTTGGGGCAGTTCGTCCCTGATAGCGCTCAGCGAAAGCGCCGCGCAGGCGCCAGGCGGCTGCGGGGGCTCTGCCCGGGCCGGTGCGAGCGAGGGCAGCCGGCGGCTGCCTGGGGCGCTCACTCGGCCCCGCTGCAGGTGCCGGCGCCCGGGCGGCCGCGCGCGTCCAGCTGCAGCAGCCGCAGGCCGAGGTGTCCGTGTCCGTGGGGCAGACGCTCACGCTGCGCTGCGCCGTCTCGGAGCACGCTGGAGCGGGACCCGTGAGGTGGCTGAAGCCCTCGGACGGCAAGAACCGGACCATTTACGATCAGAAAAGCTCCTTCCCCCGCGTCACGAGGGCGGCGAACGGCTCCAACACAGACTTCACCATCCACATCAGCGACGCCCGCCCCGAGGACGCCGGCACCTATTACTGCGTGAAGCTTCGGCCCGGGTCGGAGGAGCAGGTTTATTGCTCGGGGCCCGGCACGACGGTGTCGGTGCACGGTGAGTCGGCGCCCCCGCGGCCCCCCGCCCCGGCACCGTGCCGGCGCCCGCCGCTGAGGCTCGTGTCCCCGCAGAGAGGGCCCCGTTTCCCAGCGTGGCCGTCGCCGCCGCGGCGCTCTCCATCCTCCTCCTCGTCCTCCTCGTCGCCCTGTGCGTCTACCAGCGGAAGAGGGGAGGTGAGCGGGGCGCCGGGCGGGCTGGCCGGGCGCTGGGGGCTGCCGCGCGCCCCGCTCACCCCTCCTCTCCTTCGCTTGGCAGGGGGCAGCCCCGGCAGCCCCGGGTTGGCACCCGCCGCCTGCCGCCGCGAGGAAACTCTGCCTTCTCCATCTGCCTCCAGGTTTGCACCCGCTTCGGAGACTTGGGTTTTTCCCCCCCCCGGAAAAGAGCTTGCATTCGTCGGCGCGTCGCTGCGCTGCGTCGCTCCCGTCCGCGTCAGCCCGGCGGTAAAACCCGCCAGCTGGCGCCCGGGATGGGCCGGGGGCCGCCGGGAGCCCCGCGGGCCGGGGGGGGCGGCTGCTGGCAGCGCTAACGGCAGTCCTTCTCCCCCAGCAGCCGCGTGCCGGACGCCGAGACCTCACCTCCGCCCGGCCAGGTAGGAGCGGGAGGCGAAGGCGAGGGAAGAGCCTTTGCCAAGGGGGTTTGGGGACGCGGCGGCTCCGGGGCGGTTCGGGGGGCAGCGGCGGCGGCCGCCGGGCCGAGGGGCGGCCGCGTTGCCGAAGGCGCCCGCGGGCTCCTTTGTGCACGGTTCCCTCGCGACGGCCTCACCCACGCGCGGCTCTCGCCGTTGCAGCGGGCCGGCGGGCCGGACGCCGACGTTCACTACGCCGACCTGCGGCACCTGCCGGCGGCCCCGCGGCGGGCGCGCAGCCCCGGCGCCCCCGGCACCGAGTACGCCAGCATCCGGCTAGCTGCGCGGTAAAGCCTGGTCCCCAGCCGCGACGCCCGGCCGCGGGCCCGTGCCGGGGGACGAAGCGAGGACCTTTTCTGCGGGACGCGAGGAAGAAGCGGCAGAGGGGCCCGGCTGGCCCCTCTCGGCCCCTTTCAGGGGCACTTTGTGGCCCCAGGCGGCTCGGCGCTGTCCTGGCGCCGCGGGCCCTTGCTGGCTGCCCCTCCGGCCCCGCCGCGCTCAGCCCCGGCGATGCATCGCCTTTAATAAGGCGTCTGCGAAGCCGCCCCAGCGGCCGGGCGCGCGGCCGGTCGAGTCCCGGGCATTGGCGCTTCCCCACGCCGCCGGCGGCAGCTGCCGGAGCCGAGCAGCTCGAAGCTGGGAGCACGCGGCCGCCGCGCGCCTCCGCGGCCGGGGACGGAGCGCCTGGCCGGCTCGGCCTCCCCGCCGCCAGGCACGGCGCCTGCCGCTGGGCTGAGCACGTTTCCGGGCCGGGAAACCTTGCGCTTCGGCCCGTCGCTGCTGCCTGCGCCCCTTGAAAGCTGTTTGCAGATGCCAACTTCCAATTTCCTTTCTCTGTTTTTTTTTTCTTTTTTTTTTTCTGTGAAATCAAAATAGAGAAGTGAAACAAGACAGCGTGCAGCGTCTGCGTGTGCATCTAGGTACCGGGGGTTTATCTGCGAGCAGAGAGATCCTGCCGACGGGCAGAGCGCTGCCGGGGAGGGAAGCCGCTTACGAAACCCATTTGCATGCGTGTCGCAGGGGACATGTCTTAACACCTGGGCACGCTTTGGGGACATTTCTTTTCTCAGTGGCAGCGCCGAGTCCTGCATGCAGCGCCCCGGCCGCGGGCGCAGCGCGGGGACGTTTGCAAAGGCAGGAGCAGGGCGGGGGCCCCGGCGCCGCGGTCCCGAGCTCCGGCCGCGAGCCCGGACCCAGCCGAGCCCCCGAGCCCCGCGGGGCAGTGGCAGAAGCTGGGCCGCGGCCTCGATGAGCGGCGACCGGTTCCCCGGGCAGGTCAGCAGCTGGCGCGAAGCGCGGGCCGGAGTGCCCCGTGCCGGCGGCCGCCAGCGCCGCGTCCTGGCCGCGGGCCGCCCCGAGGACGCCGGCAGTGGCTGCGTGCCGCACGCCCCAGCGAGGACTGCGAGCAGCGTATGTAAAACCGGCGGCTGAGAGCGAGAGCGGGGAGACACCTCGCCCGCACGGGGCAACGAAATCCGATTTAGGGCGTTTTTCAGCATTGGGCTGGGTCGGGAGGGGGAAAATCCAGCGTGATGAAAGCATATGGAAAGCAGCGAGCGGCGGGCTGGGAGCGCTGTGCACCTGGGAAAGGGCGCAGGGCTGCGGCTTAGTGCCCGGGAGAGGGATTTGGTGGTTATTGTGGGAAAATCCTTTAAGCCAGCAGCCCGGGTGTGCCGGCAGTGAAAGCACAAACAAGCGGCCGAGCAGGTAGGAGCGCGGCCGGGCCGGGGGGCTGGGGCGGCCGGGGGGCAGCGGGCGCGGGGATTTGGTGCCGATGCGGGGCGGTTTTGCCCCAAGCCGGGCGTGGGGAGGGCCGGTGTGAACGCTGCGCAGAGCCGGACCGGGCGTTTACCCTTGGTCCGCTCCCTCCGGGACGGTGTTATCGGCACTGCGGCGGGGGGGAGCGGGTGAACGAACGGGCCGGGAGAGTCCAGCCTCGTCCCTCGCAGCCGGCTGACGGCGCAGGCTGATGCAGCCGGGTCCCGCTTTAGTGGCTGCTTCTGTCCCCGAGACCTGGCGTCCACCCGAGACGCCGCCCGCGCTTTGGATCGCCCCCGGGGCTGCACCGGCGCCGTCCCCGTCCCCATCCTCGTAAGTCCCCATCCTCGTCCCCTTTCCCTGGGGGCTCCCCAGGAAGCCCCGTCCCCGGAGACGTGGGACATGTCCCGCGCCAGGCCGCCGCCGCGCAGCAGCGCTGGCATCCGACGGCACAAGCAGGGCCCCGGCCGGGCGCTGAGACGCTCTGAGGGGATTTCGGAAAGGTTGGGAGGGTCCCGGGGGGTGCTTTGAGCGCCCCTAGGAAAAGCCACGCGGATCTCTACCGGCTCCTGCTGATTTATCCGGGCTGCGCTCCCGCGGGGAGAGGGACCGGAGGCAGAGAGGCCGAGGACGCCGCGCAGCCAGCGCCCGCCCCAATCGCACCGCGCTATTCAGGCGACGTTTCGGGATGCAAACGCTAGCTGGAGAGCTGAACGCGCCCAGCTGGCTCGTGGGGAGCCGCCTGCCGCAGGTGCCCCCCGCCGAGCGCCGGTCCCCGCGGGGCCGTTCGGCTCCCGCACCCGGACCGCCGGAGCGGGCAGCCGACAGCCTCGCCGCCAAATAGGCATGTCGAAAGGGGCATGTTTTTTGGGGTAGGGCCGCCCCGGTTGGCCTTTCCGTGTTTGCACGGTGCCAGACGGGCCAGGGCACCCGGCGATACCCACGGGGATATCCGCGCTCTGGCCGCGGCCCTGCACTGCTGCCGCCGGTGGTCCCCGGTCCCGCACCGCCGCTGCCGCCGGTCCCCGGCCCCGCACCGCTGCTGCTGCCGGTCCCCGGCCCCACACCGCTGCTGCCCCTGGTCCCCGGCCCCGCACCGCCGCTGCGCCGATCCCCGGTCCCGCATTGCCGCTGCCACCACTCCCTGGTCCCGCACCACCGCTGCTGCCGGTCCCCGGTCCCGCACCGCCGCTGCCACCACTCCCTGGTCCCGCACCACCGCTGCTGCCGGTCCCTGGTCCCGCACCGCCGCTGCTGGCTCTCTGCAGCCAGCTGGCCCGTCTCCTGCGCGCCAGCGCGGGCGGCATCGCCTCGGCCGGGCTCCTGCGGGCGTCCCACCGGCCAGGGACGGCGACGCGACCCCGCCAACCTGCCCCTTCTCCGCTCTCTGTTTATCAGGGCAGGATTTTCACGGGGAAGCAAGGAACGGAGCGGAAGTAAAATGGTTACGTGCTTTACGCTGTTACTCATTTCGTGTAGTACGTATTGAATCCTGTTCGCTGGTTTCACGGTTATTGCAGATTTTTATTAAAGAGGATAAACAGTTTGGGGATTCGGGGTTGTCATAGGAACTGCTTTTGTGCCTTGTCCTCACCTCCGGCGCTATTATTCCCCCCAATTTCATGAGTTAGTGAGGGCTCAGCTCTTTCCAGCCCCATGGATGTTTTTCCAGCCCCATAAGCACAGCTTGAGTAAAAAACACTCGTTACGGAGGAGCCGCCGTCTGCCGGGCCGAGGGCGCTGGGCCGGGCGGGGGGCGCTCAGCGCCGCCCGCGAACGGCCCCGCGAGAGGCCCCGGCGCCGACGGGGAGCCCGCGGCCCCGGCACCGCTGCAGCCGGGAGCCAGCGGAGCGCGGCGCCGGGCAGGCGGCCCTCGAGGCTGCCGCGGGGCTGTGCGGACTCTCCGGCGTCTCGTAGCAGGTTGTGCCCAGGCTGCTGCGGCCCCGCCGGGGGGGGATCGCACTCCTGCGCCCGGTCCCGTTTTTGTGAAATCCCCGGCGGCGGCAGCAGCAGGAGGAGGAGGAGGAGGACGGCAGCTGGGCTCTGCCCTGCCCGGCCGCTCTCCGTCACGGGGGGACAGGCAGTGAAAATGAAAGCTGCTGAACACGCTTCCCGCCCAGCGACGAAAGGAAATCCCTTGCGCCCGGCCCGCGTTTAGCCTGCGCGGTCCGTCGCCGCAGGACGTCGGGGAGGCCAGCGCTCCGGCAAGCGCGAAAGAGGGATTTCCCAGGTCCGCCAGACGAACAGGAGCAGCCAGGGCTCAAGAAAGACTCGCCTGACGGGCCGTTGCTCGGGGACGGGGAGGAGGATCCGGCGGCAGCGCCCGGCCCGGGGCCGGCGCCCGCAGAGGAGCCTGCACGGGCCCGAGGGGGCTCCCGCCGGCTCCGGCGCCGTCCGGGTGCCCCTCCGGCCTCGCAGACGCTCCGGCGGGGGATAACGCCGCTGAGCCCCCTCCCGGCTCGCCCCGCCGCTGCCGCCAGCCGGCCCCGGGTCGTCGGGCCCCTCTCGGGCGCCGGAGACCCCCTTACCTCTGTCCTCCTCCGGCTTTCAACCCCGCCGAGTCCCGCGGGAGCGCGCGGGAGGCTGGGAGCCGCCGGCGAGGTGCAGCCAGAGCTGCCCGGGCACCTGCGGCATCCCGCTGAGCGCCTCCGTCCCTGTCCCGTCAGCGCCCTCCCGGGAAGAGAAAGCCCTGGAAAGCTGCGAAGCCGCTGCTTTAAACCCCACTCGCAAGAATTTGGGAGACTTTGGGCCTGCTTTGATTTTTCCCGCTGGCTGCAAACAGGCTGTAAGCGGTGCCCGGGGGCCCCCGGGGCGACGGCGGGCGCGCTGCTCGCCCCGGGCTCCCGGCTGCCCGGCCCGCACGCGGAGCGACCTTAACGCCGGGCTCGGCTTGGCCGCCGGCCCCGGGAGCTGGCAGCGGCGCCGAGCCCGGCACAACAGCCCCTCTGCTGAGAAGTGCAAGGGAAAGGAAAAAATATTTAGAGAGCCAGGCGAAGGGGAAAACCAGAAGGCGCGGGAGGAAGCCAAGGAGAGGGCTCAAAGCGCTTTCTCAGCGCGACCGCCCGGCGCGGCTCGGCTTTTGTTCCCGGCGGACGTGCCCAGGCTGCGCTCGCCGGGGCTGCGCTGGCACCGGCGGCTCCCGGCGCGGCCCGGAGGCGCGCGGGGCTCCGGGAGCCTTCCCGGCGCCTCGTCCCGGGGCCACCGCCGCCGCCACCGCCGGGCTGGTCCCCCGGCTCCCTGCGCCGGCCGCCCCGCTCCGGGCCGCGGGATAAACAGCTCGCTCTTTTAAATAATTGCTCCTGACAGATCCATTTCTTCCACAAGGTTCAGGCTTAATTTTATAATGGCATCGGTAACTATAGCAACGTGTAAAAATAACGTATCCCCGAGCGAGGCGAATTCTCGGTAAACATCTCCCGTTTCCAGGAGCGGCGGGCGCGAGGGCGAGGGAGGCCCCGGCCGGGCTGGGGCAGGCGCTGCAGGGCGCAGAGGTGCCGCCGGCTCTTGCAAACAAGGGCACGAGGCTGCAGGGCAAGCGAGAGCGCGCATCTTCCCCCGGCTGCGGCGGGGCTCTGCGCGGGCTCGGCCGGACGTCCCGCGAGGAGAGCCGCGGCGGCAGAGCCGGGCGGCACCCGTGGGAAGCGCGCGGCCGGCGACGGGGCGCACCGAGCCCCGGGCGTCCCCGGGCAGCACGGCGGGGAAAGGAGCAGGAGCAAAGCGCGTTACCGGCCAGTCCCGGGAGGAAAACGCTCCGCCAGCTCGTCCGGGAACGCTTCCCCGCGATGGAGCAGCCCGGGATGCGCACGCGGGGCCGGCGGAAGGGAATTACGAGCATCAGCGGGTCTCAGGAGTAAAGCCCGAGTCGTAGGGGACGGGAGGGAAAGCTGCCGAGCAGGAAGGCAGCGGGGCCGCTCGCGGTCATCCTTAGCGCGAGAGCCGGGGATTACGCTGCGAGGAAACGCGGGCTGGTTGGAAGTCGAGCGGCGGAGCCGGCGAGCTGCGATGCCGCCCGGCGAGGCGGGACGCCGGCTCTGCCGCTGCGCCGGCCCCGGCCGGCCGCCCGGCGCCTGCTCCTCGCCCAAGGCGTCGTGTTTGGGTTTGGATTCGCGCGATGACTAATTAACGGCGTTAACCGCTTACGCCTCGCGATGATGATTTCATCTGTTAATCCTCCGGGCTGCGCGGAGCGCACAGCAGCTAATTGGGTGGATATCATTAATGCTCGCGGTCAGGAGCCGCTGCTGCAGGGCTGCAGCGTAATGATCGCTGGAGCGTTTTAGCTGAGCAGGAGAGGATGCACTCGCTGTCCCTCGCACGCGTTGCAGGGCAAACGCTTTGCCGCCGGCTCCTGCGGTTTCCTTCCCGCCGCTTGGGCGAACGTGGCAGCAATCACTGCGCCGCTAATCACCGCGTGCGTTAACGGGGCTCTGCGACGCCGGTGCTCGCCGTCTCCTCGGGGGGCGGGTCCCTGCCCGGCGAGGCCCCTCCAGCCCCGCGGTCATCCTCGCTGCGCGCCAGCGCGTGCGCGCGTGCACCAATTAGCAGCGCTTAGGCAGAGGCCGATGGACAAAGTGGTTTTTATCCAGGTCCAGAAGCCCGAGACGCGGCGTAATCTCCTCGCCAAGCGCCGGCGGTGAGGGCCGGCGCGCTGCCCCCCTCCCGAAAGGGGCCCCTGCGAGACCCGCAGGGCGCTGCGGGCCGGCAGCCCCCTTTGGGCCTGGAGCCCCGTCTCAGGGCTATGAGTGCTGCCACGCACGCGCAGGTGCATGCACACGCACACGCATGTACCTGCACACACGTGTATGCACACGCAGGTGCAGGCACTCGCGCACATGCATTCACCCACACACGTATGCACACGCATGTGCATGCACTCACGTGCACATGCATTTGCACACACATGTATGCACACGCAGGTGCATGCGCTCAAGCACACATGCATTTCGCACACATGCATGTACTCACATGCAGTGCATGCACTCATGCACACATGCACTCACGCACACACGTAGGCACACGCAAGTGCATGCACTCAAGCACACGTGCATTCGCACATATGCATATGCATGTGCAGGTGCATGCACTCACCGCACATGCACTCGCGCACACGCGTGTGCACACGCAGGTGCATGCACCTGCAGAACAGGCTTCCCGTGTGCCATCGCACCCCCCCGCTCTGCAGATATGCGCTGGTGCTGACATATGTCTGAGCTCAGGTGCCTCGGGTCACCACAGCTAGCCGATAATCCCTGGCAATGTTTGCTCAGCCTCCGACACGTCGCACAGACCCTCTGGCTCCCTGATCGCTCAGCGCCGCGCTCGGCCCCTTTGCTGCGCCGCGCCGGCCCTGCCGGCCCGCGAGGCCGAGCCCCAGCGCCGCCACGGCAGCGTTCGCGGCACGAGAGACCTTCAGGGCCCCCGCGGAAACCGCGAGCGTGATCTCACGGGCAGGTCGCACCGGGCAGGAATTAATCCTGGCGCTTGTTGTTGCCCTTTGGACTAAAAAAAAAAAGCAAACGACAAAACATTGCAAAAGCCTTGCCGAAGCAGGTTTTGCAAGAGTTCCTGGCGGCGGGGACGCGCGCGGCCTCCCCGGGGCCGAAGGCATCGGCCTCGCGCCCCGACCCGCGGCCCCGGCGGCTGCGTGGGCGCTCCGAGCCGGGCTCCGGCCACGGCAGGGGCAAACCCTCGTCCGGGGCCGAGCTCGTCCCCCGTGCAGCCCGGCCGCCGCGCGCGATTTCCATTCCTGCCGTGCCACGTGAGATACGGCGCTTTCACAAACACCCTCTAAAGAGGCCGCCGCTGCCAGCAATGCTGTTATCTTTTGGCACCTTTGCTCAGAGCATCCGGCAGAGCGCTGTCCCGCTCCCTCCACGCTGGCGCTCGGCTCGGCCGCCGGCCGCAGCCGCCCCAGCGCTGCCTTCGCGGGGAAAAAACATCCAGCAGAGCAGCTACGGCCGGGAAGGCCGGACTGCAGCGTCCCGCGGCGGTGCCAGCACCTCCAGCGAGAGCGCTGGCTGGCAGGAAGCGATGGGCTGAGATAGCTTAACGTGATAAATGCCTCGGCGCTAGCGTTTTTATTTTCATCTGCAGCTGCCGTGAGACTTTATCAGGCAGCCCAGGCAGCGACGAGTCGGAGCAGCCGTGCCCGGGAGCCAGCGGAGCATTATCTGCTATTGCAACGCTGGATGCGCTTTCATGATAACAATTTGCAATCAGCAAAGGACTTTGAGAGCATACGAAAAAAAAAAAAAGAAGTGGAAAAAAATAAAGATGGCATCACTCCTCGCCCGTCACGCTCCTCGCGGTGCTGCGAAGGGCGCTCCGAGGGCTCCTCTGGCCCCGGCGCGCCCGCCGTCCCCCCCTGCAGCCCCAAATTCCGGCCCCGGCGGCCTCTCGCCGGCTGGAGCTGGCGCAGGTTGTCGGAGAGCCCCTTTCGGCTCTCTCCGGCCGGGCAGCCCCCGGACCTGCTCGCCCCCTCGCCTCGCCCTGCTGCTCTCGGCGCCCCGCGGGAGCCGCCTGCTCCGAGAGCCCCAGGGCCCCGGGGAGGACGGAGCTGCATCCGCCCCAGCAGTTCCCGCGCATCCTCCCGCCGCGGCCTCGCAGCGCCGGGAGAGCCGCCGCTGCGGCGCCGGGAGAGGGCAACGTGAACCTGTCCGGCGTCGGCGTGACGAGGACCCCCGTTAACACCTGCCGCGTACGCTCTGGCGATGGGAGAAGGGATGCCGCGGGGACCCGGGGACCGGCACCGCCACCACGTCCCCCGCCCCGGGGCCGGCGCGAGCTGCCGGCTGCTGGGGGTCTCAGCTCAGCCCGTCGCTCCCCATCACCCCGTTAACACCCAGCTTAAAAGCTTCCCTCCCCTCCGCGTCCTGCCCGGGAGGAACGCGGGGCCCAGGAGGGCACCGGCCGCAAGCGCCGGCCGAGCCCCCCGCCGCCCCGCGCCGCTAAGTGCTCTTGGCAAGAAATGGGGCTTGGGAGCCGTCGGCACCCTGCAAATAACCGGCGAGCCCCGACGGGCCCTGCCGGGTCTCGTCCCCTCCGAGCCCTCCGCAGCCTGGTTTTCTCGCTGCGTCAGCAGCTTCGCCCGAAATCCTGCAGGACCTCTGTCCGGCTGCCCCCGTCCGCCCCGAATTCCCACCGCCGGGGGTCAGGCCGGGGCAGGCTCCCAGCCTCGGCACAGGATATAAACCACCTTTCCTGCGCTGACACAGCCCGATAGGAATTCCCCCCCCACCCCGTAGGAAACGTGCAGGGCTGCGTTAAGGAAGCCCGGCCGAAATACCCTGTTTTGGCCGCCCCAGGTGCTGCCGGCACGAGCGAGGCCGCGGCGCGGGTAAGGGGCCCCCGCGCTCCCCTGCCTCCGCGCGGCGGCAGATGGTCGGCGCCGGCCGGGAGCTGCGGCCGGGGCACGTCCCTGGGGCGGCCGTCCTCCCTCTCCCTCTGTGCGTGGCACGAAGCCGTCAGTGCTCAACTGTGCCATAGAAGTCATTCGATGGACTTCAAGGGCATCACCTGATCCCAGCGGAGCACTCAAGCGCCACTAAAATTAAGTGGGATGTGATTAGAAATATGGCTCCCCAATTAGGCTGCGATAACAGCCGAGCCGGCGCTGCGGCCGTGCCCTGCTTTGCCGCGGGGCCCGGAGCAGCCTCCTCCGGTAAATCCCCCCACGCAGTGGAGCATCCCGTCCCCAGCTCGCTCCTGGCACCAGCTGCCCCATTGTGTCCTCGGCCCGGAGAGCTCGGACAAGGACCCTAAATCAAGTGATAAAATGACCAAAGGAATAACAGGCAACTCCTGTGAGTCCCTCCTGTAAGGTCGGGGGAAAAAGCACATGCACAAGTTGCTCAGCTTCGGGACTCCTCTTTAAGTGGAGCAGACGCGGCCAGGCACACGGCCGTGGTGGCGGCGGCCGTGGTGGCGGCGGTGGTGGCATCCCCCAGAACTGCGTCTGGAGGAAACCACCATCAAACAGCTCCTGCCTCGCACAGCAGCCTCCCCACAGCTCATCTCTGCCTCTTCTGCCCATCAGAGCATGTTCACCAGGACCTTAACGAAGCACCTGCAGCTTGTTACACCCCAGGGCCTCTCCTCCATAAGGGCATGGTTGGGGCTGTCTCCTCCCTGGCTGCAAGGTGCTTGTGGTGGTGCTGCAGTAGTGTGTGGGGTGAGCAGGCAGGTAAGATGCACGCAGGTCCTGGTTTCTTCAGCAGGTACTGGCTGGGCTGGGCTGCAGGGAGCTCCCACCCTGATGTGGGTGGCTGCCCCTGCCCTGTCTTCCTGGGGCATGTCCTGCTCCGCTGTTTCTGCTGCTGCTCCTTGCAGACTGGCAGAAGGTTGCTTTTCCCATTCATGTGTTAGCATATTGTTTGTTACAAGTTAACATCAGATAAACCAATTTAAGCTCTTTCTGTACTGGATGTCTTGGATTAAGTTGGCATGGTACCTAATGAAGCTGAAGCTCCATTTGTTATGCTGGAAGCCCTAAATATCAGCAGTGCAATAGCACCCACTTAATCTGGAAGATAATTCCATGTTTTTCCTCTACTGAGGAAAACCCTGGGATGCTGCTGACTCTGGAGCTAGATTGGTGGAGAGGACAGTAGAAGATGCAGGGGTCCCCAGGATGTTTCCTTCTGGCTTGTAGATTGACTGTGTTTTGAAATTTGGCTTTTGAGGAGGGAAGGGGTGCATGTACCCAGCCCACGTGAGCCTTGCTCTCCAGCTGCGGAGGAGGACGCTCCAGCTCGCGTTCACTCGAGCGAGCCTTGCGGGGGCCCTGGAGCTGGGCTGGCTCTCTGATGTGGTCACGCAGCTTGCTTTTTGTTGTGGCACGCTCCAAAAGCGGTGACCTGCGGAGGTGATGGGGTCAGGTGGTGCATGGGGCTGGGGATACAAGCAGGTGGCTGCAGAGCTGCACGGGGAAGCAAATCCCTGCAAACCTGAGTGCTCTTCTGTGGGCAGCGGGGAAAAGTGAAACATGTCATCTTGGCTCCTGGGGTTGTTCTGGGGCTGTGGGTGGCTTCCCATATGTGCTGGCCTGTCGCTGGAGCTTGGACAGTCCTCAATGAGTAGCTTTAAAATTGTGCAGTGTTGGGATGCTTTTTTGGGTGTTCTTGTAGGCTGATGGCACAGCACTGCTGTTCTTCTTGTATTGGACTTCTGCGACTTATCTCTAGGACTTCCCCGCTGCCCTGGGCTTCCTGAGGCTGAAATGAGCCTGCAGACCCCCGGGACAGCTGCCACGTCCTGATGCGGTGTGCCTTCTTGCTCAGGGTGCCGCACCGGTGACCGCTGGCGTGCCAAGTGCCTCCCCGTTAAGCTGCCGCAGGCGCCGGTCTGTGGCTGTGCGGTGGTCGTTCCGAAAGGAAGAATCCCTGGCGGTGACCAAGCACAGACCTCTGCATCGGCAGCAAAGCTCTGCGTGTTAACTGGGCCTCACTGGGCGCGAACTGAGACCTCTCCCATCTTTAACACTGAATCCCGCTCTGTGCCGAGCGAGCCGCGTGGGGAGGGGATCAGGCGGGCTGCTTATTAAGGGGATGAAAGAGCTGTTGGTAGGACCGGCGCCGCGAGACTTTTGGCGAGGCTGCGGTTGCCCTCCGCGAACGTGTCGGGCTCGGGCGGGCGGCTCTGCGTTGAGACCCTCCTGGAGCGAGCCCGGCGGTGCGATGCACCTCGGGGTGCTGCTTCCCCGTGCTGTGGCTCCTGCCCCAGGGAAGGATCTCCCTGTGCTCGCGCTGGGGAGGAAGCGGCTCGGTGCAGGCGATCCCACTGCCCGTGCAGCGCTGTGCACCTGCAGAGAGGGAAATGCGAAAGCACGTGGGGCCCCAGGCTCCTCCGGGGAGTGGTGACAGCTCTGGCCAGAGCCTTTGCCCCCAGGAAGAGGAACTGGGCCCTGTTTGGCCAAGGCCCTTGGAAAGAGTCTGCTATGGCCAAGCCCTGAATCCAGGACGGTTAGGGGAGGCCAGGTATGAGCCGGTCCCGGACCCATTGGTGTTTGTGCCTTCTCGAGGAGGGTGCTGGAAGTGTGATGCGAGCTCCTCCGTGTACCTCAAAGCTGCGAAAATCAATCCGTTCTTGAAACGCTCCCTGAACGCTTCCCCATCTGCCCTGCGGGCTGCTGCAGCGGCTCCTCGGCCCCCAGCGATCCTGCATGGAGGCTGGGACAGCCAGCGGGGCTGGGGAACACGGGCTCCAAAATCGACCGCTGCCGTCCGTGCTGGAGCGCTGGTTTTTGGCTGAAGCGAGAAGCCGCGGCGAGAGCAAGCGCAGCCCGGATGCCTGCTAGCAGTGCAGGAAGCCTGGCAGCGCTAACCCGCCCCGACGAGTGGCACCACCAGCCTCCTGCTCGCTGTGGGTGTTTGATGCTGAAGGAAACTACTAATTACGGCGTTATGCCTCCCGAGCGGCTGAGCTCTCGCTCGGTCTCCGGCGCGTGCGAGGAGCAGAGCACCCCTCTCCCCCGGATCCAGTGCTGGCCTGCAGCCCTGCACGGGTGCGGGCTGCCGTCCCAGGGCTGCCGGCTCCCCAAACCGCCCTGCGCTTGCCTGGGCACCTCCGATGCCAAGACGTGGGGCCCTAGGCGGCAGGGGAGGCAGCTGAGCCTGTTGCCCATATGCTTCCTAATGGGGAGCAATAGCAGCTCTTAGCAGGAAGCTCCCGCTGCACCATCTGCTCTGCCTCGGTACCTTCTCCTGCAGAGCTTTTTTAAGCTCTAACTTTCCTTCCTAAGCGTTTGGCGGCGGCTGCTTGTGCAGGGGCTGTCTCCGCTTTGTAATCGTCTCCAAACAGGTTGTCTGAACCTTCAGCGCGGAGCGGCAGAACAGCCCAGACAAGCTGAAGTCAGCCAGGCCTCCAGGAATTGCGCTTCCCGTTTAAAAATAACTGGGAGAGCAGAGCCGTTTGTTGGAAACGGCTGTAGCATCTTGCTGATGCCTTCTCCCCTGGCTGGGGCTCCTGCTCCCAGACGCAGCCTGGGTGGGATATGCTGCCTGCTAGCAGGGGTTTCTGCAAACCACTGCTAATCCCATGTCTGCTCCCTGTGCCAGTGGTGGTTTTTGTCTCCAGGCCATGCTCCTGTGCTGAAGGCCACAAGCAGAGCCCGATCAAACCGAACAGCTCCTCTGAGCCCAAGCCCCTTCCCTCCCTGTGCTCACATGTCTGCCAGCTGTGTAAAGGGGAAATAGAAATAACGGCTGCCCGGGGCTCCTGGGGGATAGCACTGACCGCAAATTATTTCATGGTAGTCCCTATGGGAATAGCACTGGCCACAGATTATTTTAGGGCAGCTCCAGCTGCCCTGATGGCGCTTGCAGAGGGAACTCGCGGCGCAGCCACCCCGGGAGGCCGGTCCTGCCTCCGAGCAGCAGCGCCAGCTAAATTAAGGCTGGATGCAACGCATGGGCGTCACGCGCGCGCCAGGCCCGGGGGGGGGGGAGCTCGCGGCGAGGCGAACGTGGATGCGCGCAGGCTGACGACGGGCGCAGATTGGCGGCGCCAAGTCACTTCAGATATCTTTGCTGTTTGTTTCTACGAAGCCCTAAATAAAGCCGACAGCCCCGGCGGCTGCCGCGGGAGGGAGGAGGGGAGCAGGGAGCCCGGCTGCCTGCGGCCGGGGCCCGTGCAGCAGCGCTGCTGGCCAGGAGGTGCCGGCCATCCCGTCCCTGGGCAGGTTGGGGAGGTTCGGGGAGCCACAGGGAGCTCCCGGCGTTGCACGTGGCCCGAAGCCGCCGCAGAGCAGCGTGCCTGCCTGGGGTGCTGGGGACAAGCTCGTCCCCGGCTTGACCTCACCGATGAGCCTGTGAGCGGCAAGAGGAGCTGCGGCAGCAGCAGGCCATGGAGGAAGTGTCTCTGCGTGTCCCCCGGGAGGGGACCTTTGTGCCGCAGAGAAGCGGGGAGGCTGCGGGATGGCGCAGGGGCGTGCGTAACGCGGGTGCTCGCGTCTAGACGTCTTCCTCCTTCGCGCCCCTTCTCCCCTCTCGGCTGCCCCAGAGCAGCTCTCGGAGCAGCTTTGTCCTGCCCCGGGTCCTCCCCGGCGGAGAGGCCTGGACCCCCGCTGCGCTCGCTCCCGGGGCACGGCTGCAGCAGCCCCTCGCAGAGGGGGCTGCGGGCGTCCAGCCGTCCACGCTGCGGTCCCCTCCTTGCCTCGTGTGACGCCGGCGGGCCAAAGTGGCCCCTCCGCGTGGCGCTGCCTTGCTGCCCCGCTCCGCGGGCCGGCCCTGACACGGGCCCTCCCGGCTTGGCCGCTGGCCCCACGCCGTCCCTCGGACGGTGCCGAAACGCCCTGCCGCGGCGGTGACCTTGCCGGGGCGGGGGGGGGGGCCGGGCCGAAGCCGCTGCGCTAGCGCAGGAAGCCCGCAGCACGTGGGGAGAGTCTAACCACCATCTTCCCAGCCCCGGCGAGCGCTCGAGGCGCTCAACCATCCCTTCCTCTGGCCCGGCCGCTTCCTGGGGCTCCCCGGCGTGCCCGTTTCCCGGCTGGCCGCGGGGAAGCCACCGGGGCATCGGCTACGCCGATGACCGCCGCGGGAACGTGGGACCTGCAGGGCTTCTTGCAGCCGTGAGACCCAAAAGCGGCGAAAGCCGGGAGCCGCCGGCAGCGGGTCGGGGTGGCAACTCCACCGGCCCACCTTAAGAAAACGCTGTGCGCCGCATCGGGCATGCAGAAATGACCTTACAAAAACAAGTTTGCTCTGAGCCAGGCAGTGCCCTGGCTTCTCCCCAGCCGGCAGGAAAGCTACCTTAAATCAGGGCTGATCGGAGCCCTTCCAAAGCTGGCTGGGGGGGGGGTCCCTCTCTGCTGAACTGGTACATTGTTGAAAACAGCCCCATCAAGTCCCGAGTGCTAGGCAACGGGGATGGGGAGGCGGCGCGCAGAGACATCATCAGCGCCAGAAAACCGGAGGGGGAGACGGGACTGCGGCGAGGCAGACGCGCGCAGCCGAGCCCCGGGAGCGGGACGGCGACGGTGAAGGCGAGGGCCCTCGAGGCCGGCCAAGGGCATGCTGAGCCTTCCCGCGGGCCGGGGCTTCGCCAGGCGCCTTCGCTCGGGCCCCGGCATCCGGCTGGGAGGCGCGCCGGAGCGGCATGCCGCGTTGCTGAAGGCGTGAGGCGGGCGATTCCTCCCCCCCGCGGCGCCAGGTAACGAAAAGCTGGGCTTTGCTTTGCCCAGGCGCTGTCTCCCCGGCCAGGTCGGTAGCGCGCGCGTGGCAGCGGCTGGATTCCCGTTTTGCTCAAAGCCAGCTGTGTGTTCTCTGTCTGCAGGCAGAGGGGGGGCAGCCCAGTCCTCCTTCCTCATTTTGGGGCTGAGAAGGGTAATTTCCTTTTCCATCTGCGTTTCTAAACAAAGAAGCCTCAAGCCGTTCCCTGAAGCCACTTTTATTTCTGTTCCCAGAAATAGCAAGTGATGGAGCTCCTTTCCAGTGTCTCCGGATCCTCCGTCTTGTCCCTGACCTGCTTGTTTCTCCTCTCCCTGCATGGCTGGCCAGGTAAGCGATGGCTCCGACCTGCTGACATATTCGCGTCCTCCTTCCAGAATGATTTTTTTTTTTCCTCCTCTCTCCTTGGTCCTTGTCCCTTCTCTCTGCTGCCCCTCTGTTCCCCTCCCGCACGCCTCCTGTACGGTGTATTATGCTGCCTCTACACATGCGTTTTGTACGATGACCTTTTCATTGGATGACCTCCATGCAGCGCGTTGACGGGAGAGGGGGATCTGCGGGATGGGGGAGCTCCCGGGGGACTGCGGGGCCGAGCCGGCTCTGCCCCCTCTCCGGGTTGCGGTGGCGGCTGCACTCTGCAGTGTAGCTCTGCTCCCTTGCCCTGCCAGAAGCAAACTTGAAGGGAGACGTTCCCCTTCCTAGTTAGACAAGGAATTAGGCAGGGATGAGACGAGGCATGCCGTTTCCACCCCTTCGCTGAGCACCCTCTGCCAGCTATGTGAGAGGTAAATCTGAGCAAATCTCTGTTGCTCGCAGAGCTGCTGCGCAGAAGAGGAAAGCAAGGCAGAGCTGGTGAGGAAATGGGGTGCTAGCCTTCTTTTGCTGGCCTGTGAAGTTTTTTCCTGTTAACTACCCCATTTTAGCATCTGTCTGCTTCTAACTCTTGCTGCTCTACTCTGCTGTTGAATGCCAAAGCAGTGGGGTTTGCAACACGCTGTCGCCCTGCTGGTGTGCTGCCTCCACTGGCCAGCCCGAGCCATGGAGCTGCTGCTTCCAGCTCCAAGCTCCATGTGCCCTGGGCCACCGTGGGGGTCCTGCTGTTGGCCCCTCAGGTGCCAAAGCTCTTCCCTTTTGCAAATTTGCAGAGGTTCAGAACAAAAGGGAAAGATCAAGGTTTACTCCTCTCCCTGGCTTGTTTCCCTTCCCTCAAAGGGAGCAAGAAGTTTATTGGTGCACCAGGAACCGAGCCCTGTGGTGGCTGCTGCTTTCAAGGATTTTTCATTTTTAGGGCTATTAGTGTTGTATGATGCTGTTAAGGAATGTCTCCTTCCTGCCCCATGTTACCTAGGCCTGTGTGCACGGGCAATGCTTTTTTGCCCTAATTTTGAGGGCCAGCAGCAATACACCCAGTTGGGGAGCATCTTGCCACTGGGAATTTCGCCTGGTCTTTCCAAATCTCACATCTTCCAGCTGGAGCCCTCTGTAAATTCACAGCCTAGGTCTATTTTAAAATCCTAGAGTCTCTTTTACTGGCCTTTGACCTTAGGGGAAGCCAAGCCTCTATCCCATCGTGCTTTGCCCACCTCTGGGCACCTGCGCCTGCTTCTGCCCCTGGAGCCGAGCTCCTGGCTCCTGCTCGGATGGGGTGCCTTGTTACCACACCGTGTGCTCTTCCCAGCTGTCCCGCCTGGCCTGTGGATGAAAGCCACTATCTTGCAGGCTGATCGGAAATGTTTACCATCAAAGCTTTATTTCGACAGAGACTTGAGCCTGACTCTGCAAAAACTTGAACAGAAAGCAAATGCTTTCAGCACAACACTCCTTCCTTTCTGAGCTGCTTGATCACAACTGAGAAATGTTGGCCCCAAGCTGAAAACTCCGAGTTGCTGAAAGCCAAGAAGGCTTTGGCTGTGAGTTCCAGCTTCTCAATGAACCGTTACAATTTCCTACCAGAAATGAATAGCTAAAACAAAGCTGTTCCGTTTAATCGAATGTGGCCCCAGAGTAAGAACCTGATATTTCCAAGCTGGAACCACAGAAAAAGACCATCCTGGCTCCCTGGCGGGGCAAAGGCCCTGGGTTAGAGAAGTCATTTCTAGCAACGATTTTAGATGCAAATATGCAGACTTCTAAACCACATAGGTAGCCAGTTCAGACACTGCAGTGAACTCTCCTGGGGCCACTGATCAAACTGTCTGCTGAACTCTGGAGGACCTCGCACAGCCTCCTGCTGCTTGGTCCCTGGAGAAGCAAGGGGAGAAGGGAAAATCCAACGGGACATTTTTCTGTAGGGCAAAAAGGAGCAAAATGCTGGAAATCAAAATTGCCAAGTCCCCTTGCAAAATCTGAGCCGTGAACAGTGCTTCTATGTAGGTTTTTCTCAACTGAGGGACTTCAGCTACATCTCCTGGAGACTCCAAGGAGGAGGAGATCTGTTTGGGGGGCTTTGGCTTTAAAGCTGAATTTCTCCTAATCCTGTAGGAAGGAAGCTGAAACAGTGGTTGTGTGTGATCTGATTCTTCTTTTGATACCATATATGTAAAATATACCCTTTACAATAGGCCTCCCCAAGCCTGTCTGGAATCTGCATACCACTGTATAACTATCTCTGGGATCTCTTTTCTTGTTTTCCTCTGAGCTGCAAATTCCAGGCGCTTTTTATAGTCAGCACCTGTTATTTTCCTTAATGGGGAGCCCCACTGCAGGTGAAATCCCAGGCATCGAACCCAGCAAATTATTTTGGGGCTGCTCTGCCTGTCAGGACGTTCATTCAGCGGGTGACAGTGATGCAACTCCCAAATGCTGGTGGCCAGCTGCACATTGCCTCTTGAGCATGTGGCCTTCCTTTAGCAGTCCGAAAACTCCTTACCCAGCTACTTCTGAAGAAAATCTATTTTTACCAGAAACTATTTAAGCACTGTCTCCTGAATTAAACCTCAGCCTCTTGCAATCTGTTCAGTATCAAAGACTTCAGAAGGTGCAATACAGGGGAAAGTGCTGCGGAGACAGAAATTCCACCACAGTGGGAGAGCGAGGCACTGTTTCGTTCCCCAAATAATGGGATTATTTGGGGTGGATTTTGCCAGATGGGGCTCGGTACTGACAGTGCTCGTGCCTTTTCCTCTGGGCTGGGAGTGCAGTAATTCGCTTTGCCCTGTGCCGCTTGCCAGCCTTGTTCCCTGAGCGCTCTGGGTCGGCGTTGCGAGGATGCTCACGCCTGCGGGGAGACGGTCGGGTGGTGGTTTCAGGGCTCTTATACTCCAGAATTAGCAAAGAGTTTAGGGTAGAGCAGATCAGAGGGTCAAAGCATCTAAACTCCCCTTGATCTCGGTCGTAGAAGGATTGCAATTTGCAAAACGGTCAGAATGGTCTTCTAAGGAAACGGCTGCATCAGACGGCGCTGTCCAACGCGGCCGATAGGAAGCAAGTTTTGCATTAACGCTTTGCATGAATGTTTGCTGTGGAGCAAAACACAGTGGGAAGAAATCAGAAGTACGCGCTAGGTGTTGGCAGCACAAAGATCTCCCGCGCGGTACCTGAGCCCACTGCACGCGTCCAAGCGCCGGGGTTGCCCACGCTGCCGGGGAATACCTGCTGGAGACTTGCTCGGTGGGGCGAGCGCCTCAAAAAAAGGAAGGAGGCAATCTTCTGCTCGGGCGCAAGGGGAAGCTGCCTTCGTGGGGGAAGAGAAGCTGGAGCTTCAGTGGAAACTTTGCATTTTCTCACTTGCATGTTCTGGGGTTTCCAAGCAGCTTCCCCTTTGCGTGTTCCCATCGCGGGGGGAAGGGGGCCCGCGCCGGACGGCATCGGAGTCTGATGCCGTTTTGAGCAAGCGGCAGGTCGAGCCCGCCCCTGGCGTGGCTGGGGTGAGGAGTGGGAGGCAGCAGGGTGGCTGCGGCCCGGGCTGGCTCCGGGGGACCGTCAGCGGCTCGTTAGCTGGGGTGCGGTAAGCGCGTCTCGTTAAGGCAAGGTGGCATTAACATGACGCATCACGGAGGGAGCTCGTGTATCATAAAGCTCCCGAGAGCGCCAGCCGGCCGGATCTGTGGGAGCAGCGAGATTGGCTAAACTGGAGCCAAGCGGCTCGCAGCAGAAAGGGGCGAAAGCTGCGTTTTACCCCGACCGAGAGGCTGTTTAGCGCAGGGCAGCAGCACGCAGGGTACGGGCGCGTGTCCCACGGGACACTGCCCTCGCGGCCATGGGGCCGCGCCGTGCTGCGGCTCCCAGGACCCCGCTGCCCCCCGTCTCTCCGCTCCCTGGGCGCCGCGTGCGCCTCTCGCGCATCGACAGATGGAGAGAGGGAGGATGAAGAGGAAGCGCCGGCAGCTCCGTCACGCGCCGGGCGCTCGGCTAGCCTACGTGCCGCGTGCCCGGGGCGGCTGCGGCGTGCCGGCTCCCTTCCCGGCGGGGGGGTTTTCTTCCCCGGCCGGCTGTGGGTCAGCCCTGGGCCTGGCACCCCGTGGGGCGGCCGCCTCTCCCCGGGTGTGCAGGCCCTGTCGCCACGGCAACCCACTTGGGCCGGGCGCCGCCATCTTGGGCGCCGCCTGGGCCGCCATCTTAGCGGAGGGAGGCCACCTTGGCGAGCGAAGCACCTTCCGCGCTGCTAATGAGCTACAAGGCAGCGCGAGCTTGGTTTGCCTGACAGGGTGGGGTGAATAATGAACAACAAGCCTCTCCCTGGGAGGAATGTGGGTGCCGGGGCCATGAGGTCTGCAGAGGGACCAGGGGCCCTGCGCTGGAGGACCTCTGCCCGGCTGCCTGCGCCAGGCTGGGCCATGCGCCCCTGGGGCTGCTTCTCGCCAGCCCTGGGTTAGGGGAGAAGCCACAAGCCAGAGAGGGGCAGCGGGTATTTCTGCGCTTTCAAACTTCCTGTCGGGGTTGCTCCACCGCTGCTTGCAAAAGCGCAGCTGGCCGTGGAGGCGCGGGGCCGGCCGGGAGCGTGGGCACCGGCTCGGCGCGCGCGGCAGGTATTATCTGAGAAACGCGGGCACAAGGGAGCAGTTCGTCTTGCCGAAGCCCAGGCTGTCACCGTTCGGGCAGAAAATGGAGGCTCAGCCTGAACGGTGCACGCTCGGACGTGACAGAAAACAGGTTTCCACCTTTCTGGGCAGGCCTTTTGGGACGAGCTCGTCTCGGTGTCGCGGCTGCGCTAGCCTTGCTGTGGTTTTGAAGGGAAACGTCAAGGGCCTGAAGCCTTCAGCTGTAGGCATCGGTCTGTGAAAGGAATGAGACACCACAGACTTAACGCTGTGCAAAAAGGTTTATCCTGGGGACCTTGATGCCAGAAGAAATCTCGCCCTTGATAACTGGTGTTTATACAGGTAGTGAGAATGTTTGTGAGTACATAAAATGAGACTGAAAATCACAAGGGATTAACAACTCCCCCAAATCCTCTCAAGTCCCAGTGTGGGAAGCAACTGCTGACTGAAAGGACTGGAGAAGCTTTTCCTGTCGTGGGTCCTTCCGAGAAGGTCCAGTTACGGATTTTGTCCTTTTTATCGAGCTGATGGCTGCAGTCTCGCACAGAGGCAGGGCAGGGTTTCCTGGAACAAAGTTGACCTTCTGCTAGAGGAGGAACTTCAGCAGGGCTGAAGCAGCTCCAAGGGGAGCCTTCACAGGGGTCACTATCCTTTGTTTTATGTGTGAAAGATTTGGGTTGCAGCTGCAACCCTCCGACCCAAAAGGGTGAAGGCTTCTCGATACAGCTGTACCACAGCCAACCCAAAACCACTGCTCTTGTCCAGTGGCCCTGATCCGTATGCTCCTGACACCAATGAACTGCAGTGGGAATTACATGTTCACATACAGCAGTCTCTGGAGTGTTGACCAGCGACACCGTTTGTGTGCTGCCCATCAGCTCCAGGAATGTGGCGGTCAGCAATGTTTGGTCCTCGCTAGGGCTCCTGTTACAAGCAGTGGAATTCACACAACTCTCCCACTTTGCTCGTGCATGGTTTTAAAATGTTCCCTTAAGCAATGACATGTATTGAAATCTTATTCAATTAAGTTGCAATAACTATATCGGTATGACAAGTGTTGCCAAAATTAATACATCAAGGAGCTGTGTGTGTAGGCTACAGAGTGTCTGTGATACTGCAGCTGTTTCTGTGAAGCCTGGAACAACGGCGTTGCTTATGACTTCTGGTGGGCTGAGCCAGCCTGCCTGCTGCTTCTGCTTTAGCTTTTGTGAGGCATGTCTTACCCGGATCTTGGGGAGTTCAGTCCTGCCGTCCCTGCTGGCTCTGGCTATAATTCCACTCAAGGCTGCTTTTATTGCCTGCCATAGGGGAGACCACAGAGAAGTTTTTCTCGAGACCTCAGAGGGAATTGTCTCTGCCCGACTGTGCATGTACCAAGATGTGTTTGCACCCTTGTTTGCATAGCGAAGAGGCCACTCGCCCACAGCACGCTAGCTGGCCAAGCACAGTGCATTTCTGTTTGCACTGCAAAGGACACGATCTGCTAGATTAGGAAGCTACCTTATGGAGAACCGATTTTCTCTATCAGTGACAAGTGGGAATAACTTCTGGCTAACTGGTGTAGGCTTCAGCTTGTAACTATGCTCTAGTAGAAAAAATCAGGACTGAAGCTCAATAGCAATTAGATTAAGTGCAGAAAATGTGGTATTACATCCGCATCTGTGAAGAGAGCTTGCTTGTGGGGAGTTCTGCATTTTATGCCCTTCTTTTCTCCTGACTGATAAACATGGATGGCCCATAACATGGGAGGTATGGCATGCCAGTAAGACTCAGTAGCTGGGATTAGTTTGATGTTTTGGCTGTACATCGTACTAGAAGCTGTCATTCAGTAAAGATCCAGCTGTCTCAACTTCACTGCTGAGGCCTGCAGTCGGACAGAGCGCTCTGCCTGCTCATAGAAGCTGAACCTCTCCCACAGGCTCCCCTGCTTTGGAGTGCTGGCTCAGGGCTTTGGCACAACCCTGTTTCCCTCAGTTCCTGCTAACAACCTTGAGCGCATCTGTAAACTTAGCCTCATCCCACGGCAGCAGCAGGCCAGAGCATGGCAGTGGGAGCTTTGCAGGGCATTGATGCTGGGGAGGGCTCTGAAGGCAAGCGAAGAGCCTGGGCTCAGACTTGGGTTGCCAGTTATTACTGAGGAAAGAGCTCGAAAGGTGAGGGCCAGAGGGCACCTCCTGCATTTGAGGAGTACATAACTGAGCTTGGTTTTGCTCCAGGTGCCAGTGCCCAGACAAAGGAGAACTTCCAGCTGCAGCAGCCCCAGGCGGAGGTGTCCGTGTCCCTGGGGCAGACGCTCACCCTGCACTGCGCCGTGTTTGAGCTCCCTGTAGTGGGACCCGTGAAGTGGCTGAAGGATTTGGGCGGCAGGGAAGAGCTCATTTATGAGCAGAAAGGCTCCTTCCCCCGCGTAACGAGGGCAGTGAATGAATCCAGCACAAACTTCACCATCCACATCAGTGACATCCAAGTCAAGGATGCCGGGACCTATTACTGTGTGAAGTTTAAGAAAGGAGACGGGCAGGATGAGCGGTATGCGTCGGGACGGGGCACGAAGGTGTTTGTGCGTGGTGAGTGGAGCCCTCGGCCGTGCCGCGACCCCCCAGAGCAGCTCCCGGCCGGGAAGCAGCCCCGCCGGGCGCAGCCGCCCTCCGTCACCGTGGGCTCTGGTCCCGGGACGGGCAGGGCTGGGCGGAGGGCCCTGCGTCCCCTCCCCTGCCCGGCCGCGTTCCCCGCCGCCGGCAGGAGCGAGCAGGCGCCCCGGGTGAACCGGGGGTCCCTCCTGGAGAGCTGCCTGGCAGCCGGGGCAGAGGTGGTGCAGAGCCGCCTTCCCTGACCCGCTGCCTGGCTCTGCTCCAGGAACAGCCCCAGGGAGGTCCTGCAGGGCCCTTCCCAGCCGTGTCCGGGGCAGCGTCCGTCCCTCCGGAGCACGGAGCCTCCTGCCTGCTGCAGGAGAGCCCGTGTCCCTCTGGCCCCGGCAGCCCGTGGTGCCAGGGTCAGGGCTGTCGGCAGCGGAGAGCCTGCACCGACGGATAAATGCCTCTCCCCGCAGCCAGCCCTGCGTTTATGGCTGCGTCTGGGCCTGAGTACAGAGTGGCACCGGAGAGCTCGGCGCGTTTCACCTGCGCGGCCGGAGGCTTCTTCCCCAGAGACATCAGTGTGAAATGGCTCAAAAACGGGGTCCAGGTGCAAGCTCCGCAGCCCCAGGTCACTGCTGGGCAGGCAAACTCCTCCTACAACGTGTCCAGCACCGTGGAGGTGCTCCTGCATGCTGCCGACATCCGCTCCCAGCTCACCTGCGAGGTCAAGCACTCCACTCTGGCAGCCCCGCTGACGAGGACGTTCCACCTCCGGGACGCTGTGCGAGGTGAGGGCTCGGCAGGGCCGTCGCTGCGGGGCGATGAGCGGGGCACCTTGTGGGGAAGGGGCCAGGGCAGATGCAGGCAGCGGGTCGCGGAGCCGAGCGGACGCTGGGCACCAAGCGCTGCTTCTTTTTGCAGTGTCCCCCACCGTGCACGTGCGCGCTGACCCAGCCAGCCCTGTTGAGGTGAACGAGACTGTGAACTTCACCTGCTACGTGGAGGGGTTTTATCCAGACGTGGTGACCGTCACCTGGCTGGAAAACGGGACGGAGGCAAACGTGGGGAAACCCCCCCGTCCGACAGAGACCTCCCAGGGGACGTTTGAGCTGCAGAGCCTCCTGGAAGTCCAAGCGACGGAGGAGAAGAATCAGTCGGTGTTCACCTGCCAGGTGGTGCACGACTCCCAGAGCCCTGTCCGCAGCGCCGCAACCCTGCGGATCGCCGCGCCGGCTGCTGAATGGGGACCGAGCAACCCGTCCCACGCAGATAAGGGTGAGTGTGAGCCTGCTGCTGGCCTTACAGATGCAGTCCCTGAGGAGGAGGCTCTTAGCTGTTGTCCTCCGGAGAAAGCTCAAAGTCCCACCAGAATCCTGCACGGCATAAGAGCCTGCCCAGCCTCCAACGCGATCTGCTTTCCGCTATCTCGGCGCCGTGCTGAGCTGCTCCTCGCCCCGCTCCCGTTACCGTGCGGGCCGGACGAGGTGGGTCCCCGGGGGACGCAGCCGTCGGGAGCAGAGCTCCCATCGGGCCGAGCCCTTTTCCCCGGCATGCCGTTCAACCCGCTGCCGCGCGAGCGGCGCGGAGCCTAGCCCGTGCCCGCTAAGGCCCGGCTCCTCAGGGCCGGTGGACCTCCCGAGTTCAAGAGGTGATAACCAGAACGCGTGAGCCCTGGCCCGGGATTCAGGGCCCTGTAGCTCTGCCCCAGGGAAACCAGCCCATCCCAACCAAGGCCAGCAGGTTTAAGGACATAAAACCTGCCTCCGCATCAGGGTGGATGCTGCTAGGACCTGAACTGTCATCCTTAGCAGTCGAGGCTGTTCCCCCCCCCCACCCCCCCAGCGGCGCACCCCACGGGGCCCGGGCAGCTAGGCTGGCGCTGGTGCCTGCAGGTGGAGACCCCCTGCGGCCCCATCCCAACTAAGACCAGTAGGTTTAAGGACATAAAACCTTTCTCTGTATCACGGTAGATGCTGCTAGGACCTGAATTGTTATCCTTAGCAGTCATGGCATCACTAGCCCAAGACCCTCTCCCGAACTGTTCTCCCATTAGGCACAGCACTGAAGCGGTGGCCTGACACCATGAGGGCCTTTTTCAAATTTGCCAGGGTGGTCTCTGCTCTGCCCAGCGAAGCCTCCCACCCTTTCTTGTGTGGCCCTATGCCAGGGACTGGCTGTCAGACCCTGAAAAGTGACAAAGCCAAGGAACTGTCTGTCCCAGGAACCAAGCTGTTTTTGAGCCCCCTTTCTGCTGCCAGGGTGTGGTGAGGAAGCAGAGAACTTCCTTCTCACCAGCTGTAAAGATGTCATGCTGGTACCAGCATTTGCAGACCTATGATGGCGTCTGTCTTGTCTCTTTCTCATTTCAGACAATTTAATCCTCATATACATCGCAGTGGGAGTGATCTGTGCTGTGCTGGCCCTGCTGGTGGTTGCTATTCTCTACCTCATCCGGACAAAACAGAGCAAAGGTAAGGAAATAGTGTGGCAGGGAAAGCAGCTGCTTCCTACCTGCTTATTCCTCCAAGTGTCAGTGCTTTGAGGCATGGCAGTGGTAGTGCAGCGCCTGGAGAAAGGGGAGAGCAGAGCAGGATTGAACAGGTTATTTGCAAACTGCTGGGGAAACCTCTGCCTGGTGCTGCCACATGCCGATTCCTTTGGAATTTGCTTTGCTGGGCTCTGACACCTGAGAAACCTGAACAGGCCCACAAATTCAGGTTGGCTTCAGCAAACCAGAATCGCACTCATTCTTCAAGACTGACTTTCTCTGTCACTGTCTGTGTTGCTCTGCCAGGCCTTAATCTCTAACTGTTCATGCCCCAAGCTGTGGCAGCACCCTCAGATGTAGCAGCGTTTCTTTCCCACTAAGCTCAAATTGGTGCTGTTCACCATGAAGAAGGGCTTCCCAGAGTTTCTGGAAGGTCCTAACTGGCTATGTGTTGGGTTCTTGCCGCTAAGGCTACTGCTTTCTTCTGCAGCACAGCCAGGGTCTTCAGGTTTCCTCACACCTAATCCTGAGGAGGAGGGGGTGAAGTGGTTGGCAGGAGCAGGAAGGATGCCAGGAACGAGTGTCTCTACTCTCTGCTTTGTCCTAGAGCCTCCTAGGTCTGAACGTTTTCAAGAGTAGTAGGAAGGAAATCATAAAATTTAATCCCATTGAGGACTTTTGATGTCTCAGAGCTCTGATACTGCCAGGACCAGCCTCCTGGCCTGCTCCTGTACTTGTTCAACTAGGCTACCAGGAACAGTGTCAAATATGCTCTTTATTCCTTGTGTCCAAGATCTACCTAAAACATCGGGCACCACCCTAGATCCCCTTTTTATGGTAGGGGACAGTTCTGCAATAAATGAAACGAAATTTCAGAAAAATGCCTCTGGAAAAGCATGTGCATCTGCTTTTGCAGCAGTCAGTGCATGGGCTCACAAGCCTCAGGGTACTTGGGGGTTACTTTGTTTCCTAAACTATTTCTCTTTTGGCAGGTAAAAGCTCCCCATCTGTTAGGTAAGTGCTGATTTCTATATTCACCAAATCAATGAATCATCTGAGGGTGTTGTGAGCTGGACATCTCCAGCGTGGAAGCAGGAGCACTTTGGGATCAGGGCTGAGCAAGGGGTCCAGCTAATGTCACTGTGTAACTGCTTCCTTGGCAGTGTGGCCTGTTCCCCAGGCAGCTCTCCAGAGTACTGGCTTCTTGAGGTCCTTTCTTGTGCTTGGACAAGGTCACAGGTGGGAGGAGAGGGTGTTTCCTCATGGCCAGCAGAGCTGGATCCCAAAACCTGTTGTGACAGGGGAGGTGGGAGCCCAGGCTTGTAGGGGGATAAAGCATGTGGGAGTCATCTCCCACTAGAAGACCTGCAGCTTCTGCTCTGGCAGCTGATTTCCCAGGAAGCTGTTCCATTCTAGCGCCACTGAACTCTGCAAGACCAATAACTGAGCCTCCATCTTCCCTGCTCACTAAGTGACCTCACACCCAAGTGCTAAGCTTTTGGTGAGGCTGAACAAATAGAAGGGAGCAAGTCCCCAGCCTGTAGAAATGTGGCTGTAGAGAAGGAGACGAGCTGAGTGAGTGAATGCTCTCTGGTGACAACACATCCCACTCAGCTGAGGGGCACTGTTAAAGGACCTTGTTTTGCATCTGAATCAGGGCTGGGAACTGTCTCCCAGCTGCTCTGTCACTAGTAAAGAGGCAATAGGGTACTTCATTGGTCTAATTTGTTTTTGTTTTCCCTTTCCAGGTTACATGAACCAGAGAAGAGTAGTGGGGCAGCTACCCAGGTGTGTGGCTTAACTCTTGGAATTGGGGAGGGGAGAATAACCAGGAAAATACCAGATGCTGGAGCAGAACCTAGCAGTTCCTGCATGAAACATTTAAGCTGTTCCTCAGCCACAGCTAGGTGACAGAGGAACAACTACCCCTGGGGATGGGGGTAGCTACTTCCTTGTACCTCTTCGGCCTTTACCTCTTCTCTTTCTCCCAGGAAAGTCTGGGTTTATTATGACCAGAACCAGCTGTGCAGTAGCCAGGGGAAGCTATTTGTGGGATTGTTTTGCATTTGGTGACGCAGTTATGAGAAATGTTGTGATCAGCAGCAATCTGTCCATCCCATCCAGCCTCTGCCATACAAGCAGTATGCAGCTGCTCTTGCTGGGCAGGCCTCACCAGTTCCTGAGAGTGGCCTAGACTGTGGTGGCATCCCTAAGGGCACTCACAGAATAACGGTGGTGACAGCAATGGGGCCCTCACCGGGCAATGAACTGCAGAATCTGGGTGTCCTCTGGGCCTCATCTGCCTGGAGGCACCTCTGTAAGATTCTGGCTAGTGGTTCCTGTTAGCTCTAAACTGCTAAAGTGGCCATTGTTGCCACTGGACAGCGTAATGTGTTGAAAGCGTAGCATGGGGTGAAGTGCTGCTGCCAGATCGTTCCAGCTTGCTGCTAGCGTCCTTTCCATTTCACAAGTAGAGAAACCAAGTTGTCCTGGGTTGAGCTGAAGTGGAATCAGACTCTTCTGAGTGGAGACTTGGGATGGCACGTGTGGTGGGGATGATGAAATTTTCATTACTCTTTCCCTTGCCAAGTCAGAAGAACTCTTGTTATCTTGCACAGGAGCCTGATCCCAACAACCTGACCTATGCAGACCTGAACTTTGAAAAAGAAAAGAAGAGTATCCGCCGGATCATTGAGATGAGTCAGCAATCAGAGTATGCCTGCATCCAGACCAGCCAAGCCCCTGCCACTGATGACACCCTCACCTATGCTGACCTAGACATGGTCCATCTCAGCAAGGCACCCAAGAGACCTGCCCCTCGCCCTGAGGAAGCTGGCTCAGAGTATGCCAGTGTCCAGATCCAGAGAAAGTGAGCAGGGCTGCAGCTGGCTGGGGTTCATGGGGGTGTTGGTGATATGCAATGGGACCCTGCCTTGTGGGGAGCAGCCCTGGTCCTCCACGGATGAATTTTGACAGAGGCACTGAGTGAGAGCACTGTGGAGATGTATGTTGAGCTATGTTACCTGTGTTTTGGCATGGAAATGCTGTCTGCAGCGCTGGGAGGCTACTGCAGCCCATTGCAGCTGCATCATCAGCTGGAAGTTTGCACCCCTTGCACAAAGACCCTGACTTTGAATTACAACTCGGAGGGCAGCTTGGTCACTGGACTGCTAATTCTTTCTCTTTGTGATCCCTTACATGGCTGAGGAGGCTGCTCAGCCTCAGTGCACTGGGTTTGATTGCAAGTATGTTGACTGGAGCATCTTTTCAGCTATCCTCTCTTGACCAAGGCCCACATCTCCTGGGAGAAACAGAGCTCTCTGCAGCTTGTCAGGAAGCTTGAGCTATGCTGAGGGGACCCAGGTACTCTGCTTCAAACCGGCCCTCTGAAGGAAAAGGGGCTGCTGTGGGATATGAGCCGCGGCAGTGCTCTGCATTGCTGTGTGAGGCTGCGGAGTGTCTGGCTGCCTGGGTGTCAGTAACCTGCCTGGCAGGAGACACTGCTGCTTGGCCAGGCTAGTCATGACTTCCCACAGTGATCCTGTCCCCAGCAGGTCTCTGCTGGGGATCCAGCGCTACGTCTCCTGGGGCTCTCCTGCCACTTGTTCTGGGGAAGCACAGTGTGTGGAACACAGTAACTATGGTTTTAAAAGAAGGATGCAAGTGTCCACCTGTCTATCTTCGTAAGTGTCTCTTCTGTGGAACCTCACTCTCACTAAGGCCAATAAAACCCTTAAGCTGGTAAGGCTTGCGAGAAGGCTACAGTTTTACTGGCTCTCCCTTGTAACGCCATCCAAGAAGGCTCTTGAGGAGCACAGTCCTCCCAGGGCACAGGCTTTCCCTCCCATGCTGCTGGAGTCCCAGGCTGGACAGCACCCAAACAAGGACTGCAGCTCCCAGGCTCACATCTCTGGCACAGTGTGTCCTTCTCGTGAGAGCTTTCTCCCTAACTGGGACAAACCAGCCTTTTCCTGGGCTTGTACAAGGAGTCCAGCTCCCCTTTGCTTCTGAGCACCAGCTGAACTGGTCCTTAGGTGCCTTCAGCACTTCCTTTTAGCCAGCCCCATGTCCCCTGCCCCCATCCTGTTCTCATTCATGAGGAGAGCATGTGGGAACAGAAAGGAGCCTGGATCCCAAAAGGGAAGGGTTTCTCACAGATAGCATATAACATGTTTTGACTGTTTGACATGTAACTGTTAATTTTTAGAGCTAAAAACCACTGTTTTGTGTGTTGTATGTGGGTGTACTGCTGTGTACTTAGCACTAGGATAAAATGTGCAAAAATAAGATCAAGGCCTCAGTAAAGGGCCCCTAAACCCCTTAGAGTTTTGGAGTCTTATGCAGCCTTCTCTGACCTCTGCTGGAGTGGTGGCAGGCCAGGGCCAAGAGGGCCTGGCAGGGTCCCTCCAGTGCGACCTGCAGCACGTGCGGAGAGGTGTCTTCCATGTCTCCCGACTGAGCGCCTCTGACTCAGCTTGTTCCTCCTTCCCTGAGGACAGAGTGAGCGCGTAGGGCCAGGCGGCACCTCGGGGGCTGCGCCACCTCCTTGCAGTGTCCGCGTGCCCTCGGTGCCGGCAGCAGGTGGGGTGTCGCTTCCCCCGCACGCTCTTCTGTGGGCAGGGGGCCGGGGCTGTCCCAGAGATACGGTGACGCTTTGAAAGCGATGTGACTACTTGTACAGACCGCAGTTTTGTTTGTTTTTTTTTTTGGCTTGCAAGATATTTTTGTAATAAAAGTGAAAAGTCCTATGCCGCTCCTGTGCATCAGAGCGTCCCCTGCCACGTGCTCAGGGCTGTTGGCTTGTCACCTGCCCTTCCTCACCATGCACGGCTGGGAGCAGGCCGGCCAGCCTTGCCACAGCCTGCGTCCAGCACAGCCTCACGGCACCTCTGGGGAATAGCACCGTGTCCGTGCTGTGGCTGGAGGAGATGATGAGCGGTCTGTAGTCTAGGACAAGGCAGGGGCTATGGCTGCTGGCCTTGCCCAAGCAGCCAGGGGAAGCCCTGCTCACCCTAGGCTGGTGCTTGGGCAGCGCATCGGGGCTGGCTCTGTGCGCAACCCTTCTCTAGGTCTTTAGGTGATTCCTCTTCCCCAGGAGGTGAACCGGGGCTGGCTCATCCCGCTCCCGGGCTCGGGCAGGCTGCGGGCTGGTTGCAGCCCTGCTCTGTGCCAGTCCCTCTGCTTGGCCCATGCTGCTGGGGGAGTGGAGCGTGTCAGTGCTCTGCAGTGACCTCCGCCTCGAGGGCCTTTCACACCCATGGAGCTGGCAGCTCGTTGCGTCCTGAGCATGAGTCAGTGTCACCCCCCAGGGCTGGGAAACGTGGGCAGGAGACTTCCCAAAGCTATGTGAGCTGCGCAGCCTGAGGCTGGAAAGGAGAAGTTCAAAAGGGAACGTAGTGCCCAGCCTCAGCTTCCTCTGCATAGAGCTGCTGCAATCCAGGTCGCACTGTCCTGAAAGCACAAGCAGGACGGGGACAGCGTGACCGCTGCGCTCAGCCCTGCCACCCCTTCCCACGTGGCTCTGGTCAAAGCTGTGGCCTGGGACCCCTGCAGCAGCCCAGGGATTTGTCCCCCCTTGGCCAGGGCTGTTTGGGCACCTGCCAGTTCTGCTCATTCAGTGGCAAGAGCAGAGGTGCCATTGGGGCTCTCCTGGCCCCTTCACCCCTCCTCGGCTGGTGCATGGGTGCGGGTGATTTGGGGAAAGGCTCATGGAGGCGGCTGGAGGCCGCCCGAAGGCTGGGGCAGCCCCATGTGCCAGGGCAGCAGGGACCAGGCCAGGGCTGGGGACGGATGCAGAGCTTTTGGACTATGCGGGAGCAGAGCCAGGAGATGTCTGCTAAAACCTTCCCTTTCCTCCCCCAAGGAGAATGGAGGCCAGCATCTGCTACAGCCGCGTTTCCTGATGATACAAGCCCTGCCCTGGCCGGGCACCCAGCCCTCACCTCCCCGCCGGCTGCTGCTTAGGGGAGCGAACAGGGCCCTGCTCTGCTGTGCATCGGGGAGGTCCCCTGCCAGCACCCCGCTCGCGTCTAGCACCCGCCTGGCCCCGCCGGAGCCCCTCCAGCCCTGCTGCCTCCCGGGTGGGAAGCAGGGGGTGCAGGCGGCGGCATCCCTCCCTGCGCCCGCAGCACCCGGCCACGCTGCGCGCAGAGTGCCACCAAGTGCTGCCTGCAGGCCTTGCAGCAGGCTCCGCGGCTGGGGACACCCGCAGCCCGCCGGGCTGGCCGCTCCTGGCCGTGCCTCCGTCCGAGGCTGTGCCGTGCCGCTCCCACCCGCAGGGAGCCCCTCTCCCCTCCCCTCTCGGAGCCGGACCCCCCCCCAGGACGTCGTAGGCGCCCCAGCAGCCTCCCTGCCCGGAGGGCTGCTACCAGCCCACAGCACCGGCCGCAGGCTCCTCGGCACGGCCGGCATCGCCTGCAGCCTGCCCGCGTGCCACCCGCCATCCTCCTCCTCCTCCCCGCGCCGCGCTCCCGCTCTGGAGGAGCCCGAGGGCTGGATGCGTCCGGGGCAGACGGGGCCCGCGCCGCCCGGCCGGGACGAAGCAGACGCTCACCGCCCGCGCACCTCCATGGGCAGCTTCCTTTTATTCGCTGGACGGAAGGGAAGGGGGGGAGCGGGCAGGGGCACCGGCCCTACCTCGAGGCAGGACGAACCGCGACGTTTGCTCGCCTAACGGCGGTGACCCAACGGAGCAGGCGGGCGCCGGGACGACGGGGGCACGAAGAGCGGCTCGGGGCAGTGGGAGCTGGGTTGGTGCTCAGCCAAGCGCCACGTCCCCGACGCGGACGCCGGCACCGCGTCCGCAGGAGCCGCCGGCTGCGCCGGCTGTTCCCGAGGGCCTGATCCCGCTCCGGCTCCGGCTCATCCCTCCCGGGGCTGGGAGGCCGCTGCGCCGGCCATCATCCCGTGCGTCGGCCGCCTCCGTTCCCAGACAGGCCGGGTGCATCTTCAGCAGCCGGACGAGAGACGCCGTCCCCCTCCGCTCCCGGCGTCCCGACGGGACGGGCAGGCGCAACGAGAGAGGGGCGCTGGGGGACAGCGCCGGGGCTGCCTCCGTCGGGGGCGCGGAGGGACGAGGCGGCGGTGCTGGGCTGAGCACAGGATGGGGCTGGGGCAGACGGCGCCGTCGGGGCTCTATAGGTCCGAGAGCTCCCCCGAGTAGGCGCTGGGGTCCTCGTCCGCCCGCGTGGCCACCTTGAACTGCCGCCGCAGGAAGCCCCCGTAGCGCTTCTGATTGTCCCACTTGAGCTTGGGCCGGATCCGGCGCATGAAGCCGCCGTAGCGCTTGTGCAGCTCGGCCAGCTCCTGCCCGGCGCCCGCGGCCGCCGCCTCCAAGCGCCGCTTGGGGTAGGTGCGCAGGAAGCCCCCATAGCGTTTGCCCGGGGGCTCCTCGCCGCCGGCACCCGCCGGCCCGGGCTCCGGCGTGGGGTAGTCCTGCACCCGCTCGCCGCCGCCGTCACCGTACGTGGTGCTGCCGGGGCCGGGGGCCCTCCGGCGCAGCAGGGAGAGGAGCTCGCCCGGCTCCAGCTGCTTCGGGAACCCGCCGCCGCCGTGCTTGGCCAGGTCCCCGGGGCCGAGCTCCGGCAGCGCCTCGTCCTCACCCGCCGCCTCCGCCGGGGCCGGGAGCGCCAGCGCCCTGCTGCACGCCTCCCAGGCGGCGCCGGGCGGCCAGGAGCCCGCGCACTCCAGCAAACACATCTGCAAGACAGCGGCCGGGGCGCCCGGCGCCGTCGGGTCGGTGCTGCCCCGGGGACGCCCCCCGCTCCCAGCCCCGACCGTGCCCGCCGGGCGCCCGCTGCTGTTTTGCAGCCCAGCGGCTGCTTGGCGCCGGCACTCACCAGGGGCCAGATGCTCTCTGCCGAGTCCGGGGTGCAGGCAGAGCACCGGGTCGCACAGTCCGTAGCCGCCGCCGCCGCCGCCAGCGCCAGGCAGAGAGCCAGCGCCAGCGCCTGCCGCTCCATGCCGCCCACAGCGCTGCCTGGGGGGCGAGACAGCACGTGCGGCCCGTGGCTGCCACCGCCGCCCGGCGAACCCCGCTGGGGCTGCACGGCCCCAGCCCCGAGCCGGGCTCCTGGGGACACCGGGACACCTGGGCCCCGGCAGGCTGGCGAGCCCCCCCGCCCCCTCTCCGCTAACGCCTCTCGCGTGCCATTTGTTTTGGGTTTTTTAGCACCACGTTTCTGAGCGCTGCTGCCATCGCCGCGTCCGGGGCGGCATGGCGAGGATGCATCAGCAGCTCCCCCTCGGCCTCGGAGAAGAAAAACATGGTGCTCCGGAGCCGCTCGCCAGCCGAGGCCCGGGACACCCGGGGCTGCACCGGGGCGACCCAGCGCCAGGCGCCCGCCCGCCGCCGGCCGCTCTGCCCCGCTCCCGGCGGCCCGGAGCATCCTCCACCGCGGCAGCATCCTCCACCGCCGGCGCTCCCAAAACACCCCCAGCCAGGCTGGACGGGGCTGCGGCCGGTGCCGGCCGCGGCGGCCCCGGAGCTGAGCGCTCCCGCCAGGCCCCGCGGGAGCCGGCCGCCGCCGCCGTTGCCACCTCGGGTGCAAAGGCCCGACCCGGAGGAAGCTATTGCACGGCAGTGACGCATATTAGAGACTGTTGTATTCTCCGGCTGTATCTGCTAATGCACTGTAATTGGCGCTGATGAAGAAATGTTAATGCCACCGTACTAATTCATGCTGAATTAAAATGTAATCGGAATTATCCGCACCGCCGTGTGCGACATGCAGGTGGTATTCCTGGGCAGCGCAGCCCGGCAGCCGCCGCGGGGACGGCCAGGCGTGGGCGTCCCGGCCCCGAGCTCCCTGCCGTCCGCCGCGGGGCAGCGATGCCCCAGCGAGGGCTGGCCGGCCGCGGAGGCGCCCGCTGCAACGCCGCGGGAAACCGAGATTAACAGGACGAGGAGGGGGCAGCCGGAGCGGCCGGGAGCATCCGTGCCCGCCGGACGGCATTTGCCGATGGCGCCCCGGCTTCTCGGATGCCGTCAGCCCGGCGAGCCGCGGCTCTGCCGGCGCGGAGGGGCCGAGGGCTGCGCCAGGGACGTACCTGGTCCGGCCGAGCTCTGCCGCCCTCCTGCTCCACGAGGGAGGGGGGAGACGGGCAAGAAAAAATGGGACAAGAAAAAGGGGAGAAAAAATAATAGGTCTAAGACAAAGAGGGGGGCGGGGAAAGAACTGGAGAAAGGAAGGAGGAAGGCGAAGGGAGCTGGAGAGCGACACGACGTTACCTGCACGGAGCCGGAGGCCGAGCGTCGCTCGGGCGCGCGTCCCGCGGCGGTCCCTCCGGCCGCAGAGGCTTCGGCACGGCTTTAGCAGCTCCTAGAGACGACAGCGGCGAGGCTCCGTCGGCGCCGGCGCGGCCCGGCCCGGCAGGGCTCCGCGTCCCCGCGGGGAGCGACGGGGACGGAGACCCGTCCTCACCACCAGCACCGGCCGGGGCTGCCCGCGAGGGCTCCGGGATCGCTCCCTCCGGAGCGGCGCTGGCGCCGACAGCCAGCGCGCATCGCGCCCCCGGGCGGTCCCCTCCCACCGAGGTCTCCCTGAGACAGTTTGGGGACCCTACAGGCATTTCTGCCAGGGAAGAACGTCGCCTTCCAGCCGTTCTCTTCTCCTTAAGAGCAACCTGCAAACGCGTTCAGGGCAACGTTTGCTCAGAAACAGACAATGACTTTTTGAACAAAACCGCAGCAAACCCCGACGATGCCGGTGCGGGAAGGCAGGAGCATCCTCCCCGTCACTTATCTGCTGCTCCCTTCTCGTTTCGCTCCGGACTCCGGCTCGTTCCAGCTAACGCGTTCTCCCCCCGAAAGGGCAGAAAGACGCAGCAACGGCACCCCGACGAGCCGCCGCGGAGCTATTTACGGAGGCTCGCCGGCTACCGAGCAGCTCGAGGGACGAAACGAGCACCTGCGGCGCCGCGGGAGCACCGGCTTCGCTCGCGCACAGAAAACCCCGGCGGCGAGATGCTCCCGGCGCGGCGCCCCGGGGATGTTTTTAAACAAACTGAGTCACTCCGGCAAACAGCAGAAGCGATACCCCAGCTGCAGGCGGTGAGTCAGGGCGCGCGGTGCCGTGCCACGCGTGCGTGCGTGCGTGCACCCGGGGCGACGCCACCACCCGCGCCCCCCGAGCCCGCCGCCCCGGGGCACCCGCGGCCCTACCTGCCGCCGCCGCTGATGCTGGCCGTCCGTCGGCCGAGCCGGGCGCACGCCGCCCCGCGTGCCGCCCTCTCGCTCGAGGCGTCGACGGCGGCGGTGGCGCCGAGCGCGGATGCCACCACCGACGCCGCCGGGTACCCACCGGACTCGCCGCTCCCGTCCCGCTTTTATGGCCGCGGAGTCTCCTCCTGCCGCGGGGCCCCAGCGCAGCCCGGCGCCGCGGAGCCAATCGGGGCGCGGGAGGCTGGCGAGAACCAGCCCCGCGGCCGCCTCGCCGCAGCCCCCGCGCCGGGCCGACGGGGCGGCCGGGCCCCGCTGCCGACGGCAGCGCCTTCGCCCCCGCCGGGCGCCGCGCCGCTCCCGTTGCCCCACCGCCCCGAGCCCCCTCCCGCAGCCTGGCGGGGGAACCTGGGCCCGGCGGCTGCGGGCTGCGCCGGCCCCTCGCCGTCCCGCTCCGCGGAGCCCCGCTCCCCAGCCCACGTCGGGCCGGCAGCAGGGTGCAGCACCGTCCCGTCCCGTCCCGTCCCCTGCGAGCCGCCCGGGGGCTCCGAGCGGCTCCGCGGCCGCTGCCGGCCGCCCAGCCCGGCCTCTCGCCTTGCAGCCGGGGCTATTTTTATCGGCGCTCAAGAGGGATGTTTCCCAGCAACCCGGCTCCATCGCCGGTTGCCCGGGACCCGGAGGCCCTGGCGCTGCCGGGGTGGGGAATGGGGGGGGGGTCCGGCCTCGGCTCCCCCCCCCCCCGCCTCTGCGGGCGCCCGGCCGCGCTGCGGAGCGGGGACGGAGCGCCCGGCCCGGGGCGGGGGCCGCACGGGACCCCCCCAACCCGCCCCGCTCGCTCTTTGCAGCGCTGCGAGGATGCAGAGCGAAGCCGGAGACGCTGCAACCGGCCGCGCCGGGACGCGCCGGGGCTGCGCGCATCCCTCGGCGAGGGTCGGTCCTCGCCGCCAGGCCAAGGGGCGGCTGGAGCCGAGCAGAGGCTGCAGGCGCCGAGCGGGTACTTTTTATACCCAGGAAACCCCCGTTTCTATCAGCTACCCCCCCCCGAAGTGCGTTTCCCCCCGAAACGCAGCCTCCCCGGTTCTCCCCGTCGGCGCCCGTCCTGCACAGCGCCCGCAGCGGGGTAATTGCACCGGGGGGAAACGCACTTCGGGAGACCAAGCAAAACCCCGCGGGCACAGAGGTAAGGGTAGTTCGTAATAAGGCTCCTTAATAAGAGACGATTTCCTTTGGGCAGGGAGGCAGGGAGGTGGAATTGCTCCTGTCCCTGCAGCAGAGGCATCTTCTTCGTTTCTATTTGTGCCGCAGGTTCCCTGAACCAGGCGAGAGGGTCCTCGGCCGAGGCCCGGCAGGCGTGGGGTGCTGGCAGGGTCCCCTCGGGA
This sequence comes from Struthio camelus, assembly GCF_040807025.1. Lineage (NCBI taxonomy): Eukaryota > Metazoa > Chordata > Aves > Struthioniformes > Struthionidae > Struthio > Struthio camelus. The sequence goes on along the minus strand of NC_090959.1, from coordinate 18,147,262 downwards.
AAGGAGCTCCAAGTGAGCCCACCCACCAGCCGGTTTAATTAATATTCATCTGCCGCTTCCTAATGGGAAACTGTCTCTGAGTCACGCTGACATTTCCCTGGGACAATGGTAATTAAGCACCTGGGTGAGAGAGAAATGTGCAGTAATAGAAAAGTTAAGTTTTCTTAACTACATCAGTGAAAAGCTGATGAGGAGAGGAGGGGGACTAGCGCAAGTACCAGGCGGGCGCAAAAGCAGGTGGGAGTTAATGGCAGACACCGTCACGCAGCGCCTGTCACGGCGGGGCCGGCTGTGCCCGGAGCCCCGGCAGCCCCCGGCAGCCCCCGGCAGCCCCCGGCAGCCCCCGGCAGCCCGGCCCTCGAGGCCCGCATTGGCCTCGGAGCGGAGAGCGGCTCCGTTGGCCCTGCCGGCGTCTGCAGAGCATCGTCCAGCGCGGGCAAGGTGGGAGCCAGCAGGAGGGAGAGGGGAAGGGAAGGAACTCCCCAGCCAGCCTGCACCCATGTTTCGGAGGGGCGAGCTCGCTGGCCGCCCCGAGCAGCGGGTGCGCGACCCGGCGCCGCTGCGAGCGCGGTCCGGTGCCCCGGCAGGCAGTGCCCGCGGGAAGCAGCCCGCCTGCGGTGCGTGGAGCAATTCCCATCGCGCCCGGTCAGCTCCCCGCTATTCAGGCGTACGGCGTTTTTCCAGAAAGGGCTGGTATTAAATCGCTTGCTCACCCTCGTGGCCCTGAAACGGCCGCAGGCTGCGCGGGCTGCCCCAGGGAGGAGGCGGCCAGGCGCGAACCGCGCTCCCGGGAGAGCCGGCGCGCGGGGCGATGCCCGCTCCCCAGCATCGCCCCCGCGGGGAGCGGGCTGGGCGCCGCGGGGGGAGCTCGGCTCCTGCCTGCCGGCGGCCGCGCAGCCCAGGGGCACGCGCGTGGGCACGCGGCGGCGCGACCGGGGCGCACAAAGACACGGGCAGCGAGCACAAGTGGCCACTCGACGCCGTTGCAGAAAGCGGCGCCCGAGCAAACAACGGGCGTCGCGCAGCAACGCGCGGGGCTGCCCCCGGCCGAGGACCCCCTCTCCTCCCAGCCCAGGCGGTGAAGTGGCTCCACTGAAAAGCAAATCGAGCTTTAAAAACTTGCAGAGGATCGCCGGCAGCCCCGCTCGCTGCGCGCGGGCAGGCAGCCAGCCGCGCGGCCGCTGCGCTCCCCGCCAGCGCGCCCCAGCCCAGGCTCTCGGCTGCACCCCGGCCGGCTGCCGGCGGCACCAGGCAGCGTCTTCCGTGCAAACGGCTTTGGGACGAGACCCAAAGCCGAGCGCTCCCTGGCAATCCGCGGGGATAATACAGGTCGCCTTGCAGGGAGAGAATGAGATAAGAAAGTTTATTTTCCGAATGTTAGGCGGAGGAGAGGCTTTTCCTGGCATGCACGCGCCGCCGCTCAGGGCACCTCGTTTCCCCTCCTGCGCCAGCCTGGCGGCAGGGACCGGGCGGCCGCGCGGGGCCCGGCCGGCGCAGGGTCTCCGCGCCGGCAGCGCGATGCTCTGGGCAGCGCGGAGGGGCCGCGGCTGCTGCCTGGCGCGTGCTCTCAACACGGGCCTGGCAAGTGAGTCAAGCAAAGAGCGATTTGCAGAGCTCCTCCGTAAACTCGCTCTGCAGACGCTCTCCTTGACCGCCTGCAAAGTGCCTCTAACGTCACCTGCGCCGAGCGAGGCAAAGCGGGCAGAGAAGAGGCTCGGAAAAAAACAGCTGGAACAAAACAGGCGGTTTTCGTGGCAGGAAAACGACCCTGCGGGAACAGACGTGCGTCCTTCTGTACAAGCAGCCCCCCCGGAGCGGCGCGCTGCCGGCAAGCGGGCCAAGGCCGCGGCACCGGCTTAGCGCTGCTGCTCGCACCGCGCACGCGGGGCTGCGCGTGGCCGCGGGGGCTGCCGGAGAGGGGCCGCGACGCCCACGCGCTGCTCCCCGGGACGAGGCGCCCCGGCCGGTCCCGGCCCCGCCGCGGTGCTTGCTGCGACGGGGCGCCATCGCCGTTTCTCCCGGCGCGGCACAGCCAAGCGCCGGCGGGCTGGGTGGCATGGTGGAGCCCCGGTCCCGGCGGTGCGCGATGCGCACGTGCACGGGGTAAATGAACCCACCACCGCACGCTGCTCGAGCCGGGGGGTGCCTGGAGGTGGAAACGGCCAGGCGGAGCGGGAGTAACGCGGAGCGGAGCCACGGCATGGCCCCACCGCCGGGACCGGCCGGCCAGCACGACCGCACGCTCGGGAAGCCCCTGGATGGCGGGAGAGAGCAGGGCAAGAGGGCTCCAGCCGGGCGCGGGGACCCCTGGGGACAGTGCTCGTCCTCACCCGGTTTTTAGCTTCCCTAAAACCTCTGGCCCCCGAGGGCAGCGAGGCTTCAGCCCCAGCGTTTCAGTGACTTTCTAGGGGGGCTTTTGCTGGAAATCGCCTGCAGCAATACCCCAGGGAGCTGGGTCTGGGGAGGGGGCTTCACCAGGGCTGGGGCCCCGCAGCACCTGGCTAAGCTGCAGAAGCCCCTTTGCACTGCACAAGCTGCTGCACCCCCTCCTTGCACTACATGTCCCCCCACAACTGCACCTCCCCTTGCACTGCACCGATCCCCGTGCACTGCACAGCCTGCTGCACGCACAGCCCCCTCTGCTCCACTGACCCCCCTTTGCAATGCGCAGACCCCCCCTGCACTGCACGCTCCCCCTGGTGCATCCAGCATCCCCTTGCACTGCTTCCCCTCTCCCCTGCGCACTGACCACCTCCTTGCACCGCCTCCAGTGCACCGATCCCAGCCCTTAGCACTGCATGGTCACCCTGCCAGTGCATTGACACCCCCCCGCAACTGAACAGGCTCCCAGTGCACCCCCTACAATGCACCACCACGGCACAGCTTCCCACTCCCTTACACTGCACCCCCCTCTCCAGGGCACCAACACCCCCCCTCCTTAGTGCACTGATCAAAACTGCACCGCCTCCCTGGGGCACCTGCCCCCCGCCATGCGCTGTAATACCCCGGTGTGCCCTCCTTTTACGCTGCACGGCCCCAGTGTACTCCTCTTTTGCACTGCACAGCCCCAGTACATGCCCCCTTTGCACTGCATGGCCCAGAGCACCCCCCCTTTGCACTACACTGCCCTGGTGCACCCTCCTTTGCACAGCACGGCCCCGGAGAACCCTCTTTTGCATTGCACAGCCCTGGAGCACACCCCCCCCTTTGCACGGCATGCCCCCCAAGCACCCCCCTTTGCATTGCACAATCCTGGAGGAACCCCCCCTTCTTTGCACTGCACAGCCCAGAACACCCCCCTTAGCATGGCACAGTCCCAGAGCACCCCCCCCTTTGCACCACATGGCCTCCGAGCACCCCCTTTGCATTGCACGGCTCCAGAGCACCCCCTTTGCATGGCATGGCCCTTGAGCACCCCCCTCTTTGCACCGCACAGCCCCGAGCACCCCCCTTTGCATTGCACAGCCCGGAGCACTCCCCCTTTGCATTGCACGGCCCCCGAGCACCCCCCCCTTTGCATTGCACAGTCCGGAACACCCCCCTTTGCATTGCATGGCCCCCGAGCACCCCCCCTTTGCATTGCACAGCCCGGAGCACCCCCCCTTTGCATTGCACGGCCCCCGAGCACCCCCCCCTTTGCATTGCACAGTCCGGAACACCCCCCTTTGCATTGCACGGCCCCCGAGCACCCCCCCCTTTGCATTGCACAGCCCCCGAGCACCCCCCCTTTGCATTGTAGGGCCCTCAAGCACCCCCCCTTTGCACGGCACGGCCCCCGAGCACCCCCCTTTGCACGGCCCCCGAGCACCCCCCTTTGCATTACACGGCCCGGCCGCCGGCCCCCTCCCCCGCCGGTGCGGCGCGGACAGCCCCTTCCCCCCCTCCCCCCCCCGCCGTTACATAAGGGGTTACGTCAGGGCGCGCGGGCCCCGCTTATCCCCGCGCCGCCGCTGCCGCCACAGCAGCAGCAGCAGCGCCCGGCCCGCGCCGCAGGTGAGGCCCGGCCCGGCCCGGCCCGGCCCGGCGGCGGCCGCCGCGCTGCATGGCGTGTGCGCAGCCCGCCGGGGCGCGGCGGCGCGGCGAGCCGGCCCCCCGCGGCCCGCAGGCACCGTGGCGGCGCGGCGGGGGCGGCGGCGCTGGCGGGCGGCGGCGGCGGCGGCGGCCGGGCCCCCCCCGCGGGGGGCGGCACCACCACCGCCGCCGCCCCCCCGCTCCGCGCGCGGCGTGGGCCCGCCCGCCCCGCCGCCATTGGCCGAGCGCTTAAAGGGGCAGGCAGGGCGCGCTTTTCCGCCCTCCGACACGGCGGCGCGTGCCCCCCGGCCGGCTCCGGCAGAGCGGCAGCAGCGGCGGCGGCGGCCCCCAGCGCGGGGGCATGCGCAGGGCGCGGCGGCGGCGGCAGGCGCGCGGCCCCCCCGCGCCGGCGGCGCCATGGAGACGGCGGACGGCGGCCGCCGCGGGACACAAAGAGCGGAGCGGCGGCGGGCGGCGCGGCGGGCCCCCATGGCGGCGGCGGGGCCCGGCGGCGGCGGCGGCGGGGCGCCGCGGTACAGCCTGCTGGCGGAGATCGGCCGCGGCGCCTACGGCGTGGTGTACGAGGCGGTGTCGGGGCGCAGCGGCGCGCGGCTGGCGGTGAAGCGCATCCGCTGCGACGCGCCCGAGAACGTGGAGCTGGCGCTGGCCGAGTTCTGGGCGCTGACGAGCCTGCGGCGGCAGCACCCCAACGTGGTGCGCTTCGAGGAGTGCGTGCTGCAGCGCCACGGCCTCGGCCAGCGCATGAGCCACGGCAACAAGCGCAGCCAGCTCTACCTCCGCCTCGTGGAGACCTCGCTCAAAGGTACCCGGCACCCCCCCTCCCCACCTCCCCCCCGGGACACCCCCCCTCCTCCCTGAGGGGGACCCCCCCCCTCCCCACCTCCCCCCCGGGACACCCCCCCTCCTCCCTGAGGGGGACCCCCCCCGGAGACACCTCCCCCCGGGACACCCCCCCTTCTCCCCCCGAGGGGGACCCCTCCCCCTGGAGACACCTCCCCCCGGGACACCCCCCCTCCTCCCTGAGGGGGACCCCCCCCGGAGACACCTCCCCCCCGGGACACCCCCCCTCCTCCCTGAGGGGGACCCCCCCCGGAGACACCTCCCCCCGGGACACCCCCCCTCCTCCCTGAGGGGGACCCCCCTCGGAGACACCTCCCCCCAGGACACCCTCCCCCTGAGGGGGACCCCCCCTGGAGACACCTCCCCCAGGACACCCCCCCTCCTCCCCGAGGGGGACCCCCCCCGGAGACACCTCCCCCAGGACACCCCCCTTCCTCCCTGAGGGGGACCCCCCCCGGAGACACCTCCCCCCCGGGACACCCCCCCTCCTCCCTGAGGGGGACCCCCCCCGGAGACACCTCCCCTGGGACACCCTCCCTCCTCCCCGAGGGGGACCCCCTTGGAGACACCCCACCCAGATGGGGGACCCCCCAGCACATCTCCACTCTCTCCCTGGGGGGGACCCATGGAACCCCCCTGGAGACACCTCCCACTGGGACACCTCCCTTCCCCTCCCAAGGGGGACCCCCTTGGAGACACCCTCCCTAAGGGGCACCCCCTGGCACACCCCTGCTCTCCCCCCAGGACCCCCTTGGAGACACCTCCCCCTGGCACCCCCCCTCCCCCTGGGGGGGACCCTCAGGACCCCCCTGGAGACACCACCTCCTCCCCCCCCAAGGGGCACCCCCCGGCACACCTCCCCCTCACCCTCAGGGGGATCCCCCTGGAGACATCTCCCCCTGAGGGAACCCCACCCCCCTGAGAGAGACCCCTCTGGAGACCCCCCCAATGTCCCCCCCCGAGGGGGACCACTGGGAGGCACCCCCTTCCAGGACACCATCCCTGAGGGGGCCCCCTGGAGACCCATCTCAGACATCCCCCCCAAGGGGGTCCTTCTGTGGACAGCCACCCTGGGACATTGCACCCCAAAGGGGACCCCCTGGGAGGCCCCCCCCGGGCACTTCTTCTAGAGACCCCTGCTGACTCAGCACCCCTCTGAGGGGGTTCCACCCTAGGGGCCCTCCCCAGGACATCCTCTGTTGGGGTCCCCCCAGGTCACCCCTTGAACACCCCACCCAGAACACCCTCCCCCCAGAGGATCCCTCCCTGGAACCCTCCCCCCCCTCCCCCGGACTCTCCTCCGGGGGGGGTCCTTCCCTGGGGACCCCCGAGACATCCCTCCTCTGCAGGAGGTCCCTTTCTGGGACACACACACGCACCCTGGTCCCCATCCCCCCCCCCAGCACACTTTCTTCACCCTCCCCCACAGCAGCCAGGCTGTCATTACCCCAGCCCACCTCCCCTTCACCCCAGGGATCCCCCCCATGGCACCTGGTGCTGCTGTCACCCCAGGGTGCTCCCCCTTACCCCAACATTCTGGTGCTGCCATCATTCTGGGGTGCCCCCCCCCCCCCCCCCCACCAGGGCACCCCGGTTGCCCTCCCTTGGGCACCTTGGCCCCTTCCCGGGCACTCCAGCATCGCTTTCCCCGGATACCCCTGCCAGGGCACTCTGCCATCACCCCTGGAGCACCCCGGCACCCTTCTGGGGGATGCCACCATCATCCTCCCCAGGGTTGTCCACCCCGGCGCACCCTCCACCATGCCTCCCTGCCAGCCCAGCACCCTGGCGCTGCCATCTCCCTCGCATCCCCTGGGGACCGTCCCCTGCCCCAGGTAACCTTGGGGATACCTGTGCAGGGCACCCTGGTATTGTTCCCCCCCTTCTCCCAGGGCACCCTCAGCACCACGTAATTCCTAGGACCCCCCTTCCTGGCATCGCTCGCCCACCAGTGCTGCCACCCCAGCCTCACCCTGTCCCAGCATCGCCCCTTGCTTAACCTCCTTCTTGGTAGCATCTGCTCTGGGGAGACCCCCTGCTGCACCCCTGCTCCCCCCATCGTCACCCCCACCCTTGTTATTCCTTAGCAGCCCCCCTGGGGTCCCTCTGCTGCACCCTTGGTGCCCCCAGTCTCACCTCCGCCTCACCCCTGCCCACCCGGGGTCCCTCTGCCCTCAGCAAGACCTGCCCCAGGCGTCCCCAGCACTGCTCCCGTCGCCCACCTACGTCCTGTCTCTGCTATGCTCTTCCCCTGCCCGCAGCACCCTCTTTGCTGTCACCCACCCCTGGCACTCCATGGGACCCCAGTGTCACCATCCCTGTGCCTACTCCCCCCTTTCAGGACCCCCAGCCCTGGCTTCTCTCCCCATGCACACCCTGCCCAGTGTCACCTTCCCCCAGCTCCTGTCCCTTGGGCTTTGCCTGAGTCCCTGCTCCCAGGGACACCCCTCCCTGAGCGCCCCCCCCCCCAGCCTGGTTCCTGCCTCAGTGCCCCTTTGCTGTACCTCTCTCCAGCACCTCTGTAACCCTGTGCCCTGCTCGTAGGGTCCCTGCCCCTCTGCAGTATCCCAGCCCTGTGCCCTATTCCCAAGTGATCGTTACCGTCCCCAGGCGATGCTCTGGGGACCATCCCTGTGTGCTGCCCTCAGGCTCTTCCCTTGCACCTCTGACAGGGGCTCCTCTTCCACTACCTTCTCCTCCTCCCTTACATCTCCCTTCCTGGGGCTCTGTCCTCGGGGATCCCCTTTTGTTACCCTGACCTCTGCTATACAGCCTACGCACATCCCTTGGGGACCTCTCCTGGTCTCGCCTCCTGTTCCTACATGCAGCTCCCTTTCCTCTGGGAGCCCTGAGGCTGCAGTCCCCTTTCAGCCGGTTACGGTGTCCTGGGTGCTCCCTTGAGCTCTTACAGCTTGGGGGCTGTTCCTTGTGCTCTCCTGTCCCCATTTCCCCCAGTACAATGCCAGCTGGCTCTATGGGGATGGTCCTGGAAGTACCAGTGCTTGTACCTGGGGCTCTGAGGTTCCCTCCTCTCCCCTTGGGGTCCCTCAGCAGCATCCTAGGGCTCTCTGGGGTCACCTTCTCATGCCACCGTCAATGACTTTTCTAAAAAGTGCCATCCCCCTGCCCCCTTGGCTGCTTGTCAGACCTAACTCTGCTGATGTGCAGTGGAGACCTGGAAAAACACCAGAGCTCCGAGTCCTTGATGCCCCTGTGTCCCCCCCCAGCCTGTCTCAGCCCAGGCAGGTTCATGCTCCCTCCTAGAAACTTCTGCTGGAGGCTCTGGGGCTCCGTATGCTCCTTAGGAGGGGGAAGCTCAGTATCAGCTGTGCCCCTGCCTGGCTGAGCCTCTGCTGTGGACACCCCACACGCAGTGTAGGCAGTTTCCAAACCCTGTGCTGTGCAAAGACTTTGTGGAAAGCTGCATCCTCAGAGCAAGTCTTCAGCTCTCACAGCTTCCCCACTGCCCTGCCTCTCCCCTCCACGCTCCAGGGAGATGTCTGGACTTGCCTGGCTTTTCCCAACACAGCCCTGATGCTGGCCTCCTTTCACACTCCACGCGCAACCACCCAAGCGAGTGTTAATTTTAGCTGGTGGAGGTGTCTCCAAAAAGGGCAGTGTCTGATTGTCTGCAAGCCTGGGAGAGTCCCTTATGTACCTTCCTGGGACTGATGGTGACTCACCAGGGAATAGAGCTGGCTTTTCCCTTTGCAGGGGTGTGTGTCCAGCAATAGCTGGTAAAGCTCTTCCTGGCAGGTACAGCAGTTTCCTGCAACTCTGTCATGTTGTGCACCCTGAGATGAGGCAGTGTGGCTCACGGGAAAGCTCTTGGGTAGCTGTAAGTGCCCCTCTCCCTTAGACAGGGGAAGGCCCCCTGTGCTCCTCATACAGGGTCACTTCCCTGCCTTGGGGAGAGCTTCGCCTTCCTGTCCCGCTGCAGCCCCTGAAGAGGGAAGTGAAGCTGGGCTCTCCTAAGGCCACGGCTTCTGCTCGAGGAGATGTTGCTAAAAGGTGTCTCCAGCCTGACCTGTCCAGAGCTCCTCCCGGGTCTGGGCTGTGAGGGGCCCTGCAGCATCCCTGGGAAGCCTAGAAATGGGGATGGCTCTTGCTGCCCTTGGCAGGCTCTTGTCGGAGGCCCTGCTTGTCCCCCCGCTCACCTGGATCCCCGCTCGCGGGAGAGCCTCCCTGTTGCGCCTTGGGGTGCGGCAAGAACCGGCTTTGTCTGAGAGAGGATTCCTCTTGCCACTGCACCTGCAGTAGCTGAGGCTCAGCCTGGTAATTGGGGTCTTCAGTGCAGGATGCTTTTGTTCCCCAAACAGGAGCGTGTTCTCTGCTCCATCAGTTTTTCTCCTGACTACCCTCCGGCCTGTGTTATCTGCTGGCCACAGGCTCTGGCAGAGGCTGTGCTTACTGCCTTCCCCAAGCGTTGGGTCTGATGCGGTATCGACAAATATATTTTTTTAAAACAAATGCTGCAACTAGGGGAACCTCCGAAGTTCCCTTGCTCTCCTTCCCACAGCGCTTGGTGCTGCGCTCGCGGCTACTGCTGCGCTCTGCGTCGCTCCCGCCGAGGTACCCGGCACGTAGCCTTGCTGCCGTGCCATTCTGCACGACCGCAGCCGGGCTATTTACAGGCGCGCACAGATGCTGTGCCAACATGCCAAGGTTCAGGACACGGGGGGGATTAATCAGACTCTTTCTGAGTCAGGAGTGCCACTGTTGGGATATAAGGCTATAAGGGGTTCAGCTATATAGCAGAGCCTGCGTGTTCACAGTTTTAAATTTATTGCCCATCTTAAGGGCACAGTGCAAGGAGGAAGCTGAAAGCCCAGCACTGAGCCTGGAGTGAGGGGCAGTCAGGAGTGGCACGTAGTTGAGCAACGTGCTCGGTCCCCCGGTACGTGCACGCATTCAGGGCTTGTGCTCAGCCACGTGCCCCGTGTGTTGTTCCTAGCCCATAGTATTGATACACAGAGCTGGCTTATTAGAGATAAAGTGAACGTGTGTAGGGCGTTGCTTCCCAGCATGTCACCCAGCAGGCCACCGGCTTGCAGCCGGTGCTCGGCTGCGTTCCCAGGCTGCCCGAGCATCGCCCGCACGCGTTACCCCCCCGGACCGGGTGCCCAGCCTTGGTGACGCTGGGTCCCTTCTCTCCCCAGCGCAGCCTCTTTGCACAGAGGGAGTTAAAGGTTACATGCAGCAGTGGGGAGCGGGACAATGGTTCTGTTGTCATTAAATTTTTCCCAGTGACTGTAAGCAAATTAGCAAGTTGCTAATGAGATCCCAGGGTAGGTTGTGGGAGGGCTGCAGCGGGGATGGAGAGGTTAACGCGTTTGGCCAGGAGATGGGAAGGGATGCTGCTCTGGGGAGGACGACTGTGTAAGGACAGGCCTGGCCTGTTGTCTGCATCTCTTCAGCTCTCAGCTGCTTGACATCAGTTTGCTAAAATCTCATCTTTCACAAGCTGCTTGCCAGCTCTTTATATTTAAAACTGTTTGTTTTGAAGTCAGGAAGATGATTTAACAACTAAAACACTTTCAGATTCTAGAAAGAAAATGAGGAAATACTGCTCTTGGCTTAAATCTCTCCTAGCAGCCCTCCACCCAATGTGAAGTGCGCGGTACTTGCAGCTACTGGGGGAGTCAGCTGTGTCCTCCCTGCGCTTGCAGAGGTTCAGTGGCTAAGCTTTAAATTGGCACCTACGTTATACTAAAAGCAAACCTTGGCTTCTCAGAGCCAGCACCCTCCTGCCGCTGGCAAGCCAGCGTTTGAGCCGCTTCCCTCTAAGCAGGGGCTGTGGGCAGCACTGCTGTGTAAATGCTGTCCCCTTCCCACCGGCGTGCCGTGTCCTGATGCGCAGAGCGAGCGTGGCGTGGCTGTCGCACCTCCTGCGCAGGAGGTGCTGAGCGCGATGGGAACGGCCGCGCTCCGTGGTGGTGCGGCTCCAGCCTGGGGAGAGCCTTCCCCTGCCGCTGGCCGCGTCGGGGCTACGCGGGCGCTGCCGGCAGCGCAGCACCAAAGCCCCTGCGCCCCGCTGAGGTGTGGCTGGGTTTTAGCAAATCCGAGTCGGTGGCAGCGTGAGCTGGACCTGGCTGGAGCTCCTCTGGCTGTGCAGAAGTCTCTCTTCCCGAGACAAGTGGTCACCTCTCTTCGGTTTTCCATTCTGTCATGCCCTTTTCTCACGTTCTCACCGAAGGGTGGCTCCCGCCGGAGAAGCTGCTTTTCCTGGTTGGTGTTGTGGTCTCCGGAGCCAGCCCTCAGCCATGCGGGCTCAGGTGCTGGGTCCCCCCTCCCAGCCCTTCTGGGGTCTCATCTGGCCCCTTAAAGGCCCCGTGCCCTGTGTCTCCAGTCTGTTGGTGGTTCCTCCCATCCCCCAGACCTAACCCTCATCTTTTGCTGAGGGCAGGGAGGTACAGCCAAATCTTTCTGTTGTACGGGCTTTAATTTCCATAGCAGTAGCCATGGTTACAGACTGTTTATGCAAATAACCAATATTCCCACCCACACCAATTGCTGACCATTATAGGCACTGATGCCAAGGAGCCTGGGACTTGGTGTCCCTGGTAGTCATTTAACTGATTTCAAAAGGTTCAGATTTATCTGCGTGATTTGTAAACTATGGCAGAGGCAAGTGGCATCCTCCAGCTTTTCCCTTACGGTGTTTGAGCAAAAATTAATTCCTAGAGCAAAACGGTTCCCTGGATGTGCTTGCAGAGTCTGCCTGACGCCTGGACGCTCCAAGCGGGTGACCTGGGGTGTCACGGGAGAAGGAGGCAAGGTTTGCATCCTGAAGTCGCAGGGCTGCTCCTGCCCTCCTTTTGCTGGGCACAGCTGGCTGGCAGCAGACACGGCCGCCTTAGCAGATGTGTTGCTGTTATGCTTCTCCATGTGTCTGGTTTACATGCGGGGTGGGGGGGGGCAAGAGGTTTGTGGAGTTGGATGTGAGGTGAAATCTACATACAGTAAATTGGACCCGAGATGCTCTGAGCTGAGGGACGGAGGAGCTTGGAGAGCTAAATGAGATGTCTGGTGAAGGAAGAAGCTGTGTGGGGCGTAATATTCTGCTCAAACTAGGCAGTAACACTGAGTGAGACATTCATAAGCATGGCTGAGATCACACTTACAGCATTGTTTGCTACTTGGACCTCCAGTTTTCTCTGTTTAAAGACTTGTTGACGCTTAACTAAGGCTGTCTGAAGTGGCAAAGCTCCCCTAACATAAATGCAACGCTTAAACTGAAACAGATTGGTGCAGTCTGAGAACAGCAGTGTGCTGTAAGGCTCTGACACCGATGTAAGTGCTTTCCGTAAAGCTTTATTGGCACATGAGTAGTGTGATTTACTTCCCCCCGCTGGCAGTTATACTAATAAAGCTTAAGGTATAACCAGCCTTTTGCCAGCTGCAGCTTCTGCAGCACAGCTTGGTCAGGTGGGAGAGTTGGGATTTGTGTAGAGCGGACTTTCCTGCAGATTCGCTGCTGGTTCTCTGCTCTTCATCTTAGGCTGCCTTGGCTTTCATAGCCCAGTGAGAATCACCTGATGGCAGCTCAGGAAAATACCCTAAATTTCCAACTTCCTTCCAAGCACCCGAGATTATCTATGCTTGCTCTGTGCCACTCACACTTGCATTTTAGTGTGAACAGTTTCCCTGAGCTGGTTCCTGGGCAATAGGCTCATAAAACTTGGCATTGGTGTATCTCATTTGACAGAATCCTGAAGCATTTGAGGCCACAGTAATGAAAGCATCAGCCAGGCAGTGCGTATCATCTGCGGAGCACATGAATCATGCCTAATAGCAGTGATATACCCTGTCATGCAGTAGGTCCTGCTTCAATTTCCAAGGCGTTTAATATATCTGTAAAACAGACCTGTTCCTTGTCCTCGCTGAGTTATAAGCGTGGACGCTCTTTACCGTGTTTGAAAAACCCACTCTTGCTTTTGTCTCTTGGTAAGGTGAGAGGATCCTGGGCTATGCGGAGGAGCCTTGCTATCTCTGGTTTGTCATGGAGTTCTGCGAAGGGGGAGATCTCAACCAGTATGTGCTCTCGCGAAGACCAGACCCAGCGACAAACAAGAGCTTCATGCTACAGCTGACCAGCGCCATCGCCTTCCTGCACAAGAACCATATTGTTCATCGGGACTTGAAACCAGACAACATCTTGATAACTGAGAAATCTGGCACCCCTGTTCTCAAGGTGGCTGACTTTGGACTCAGCAAGGTCTGTGCTGGCCTGACTGCTCGGGGCAAGGAGGGTGGGAACAACAACAAAAATGTGAATGTGAACAAGTACTGGCTGTCTTCGGCTTGCGGCTCTGATTTCTACATGGCCCCTGAGGTCTGGGAGGGACACTACACGGCCAAGGCTGACATCTTTGCCCTTGGCATCATCATCTGGGCCATGATTGAGAGGATAACTTTCATCGACGCGGAGACCAAGAAGGAGCTGCTGGGGACCTACATCAAGCAGGGGACAGAGATTGTGCCCGTTGGGGAAGCGCTGCTAGAAAACCCAAAGATGGAGCTGCACATCCCTCAGAAACGCAGGACTTCCATGTCTGAGGGGATCAAGCAACTCTTGAAAGATATGTTGGCTGCTAACCCGCAGGATCGACCTGATGCCTTTGAGCTTGAAACCAGAATGGACCAGGTTACGTGTGCTGCTTAAATTCAGGGCAGGGCACTGCTGTGCTTTGCAGCTGGGTAAGTGATCTGCACTTTTTGTATAATACTGTCTCCTTTACCAGCCCGCTTATGCACTCCGTAACGATACAATGGAGTCTTTTATGTTCCCAGAGCAATTTCTATAGTGACTCATCAGAGCACTGTTTCTGAGACTTTATCTACCTATTCTACTGCAAAAATAGAGATGGAAAACAGAATTAGCAGCTGCACTTCCCGCTGCTGCCCAAAGCCTGAGCGCAGGCAAGAGGGCTGAACAGCAGCCCTGTTCCTCGGAGGTCCTGGCCACTAGCTAACTAACAAAGAGGCTGGTGTGCAGCAGAGACACCAGGAACACCCTCTGACATCAGCTTTGGGTATATCTGTTGCTCCCATAGGCAGGGAGGGAGCTGCCGGTTCTGTCTCCTCTGCTCCCTCATCTAATCTCAGCAGTCAGCGCTGAGAGCACCTCATTGTCTTGCACAGTCCTTCCTCCCTGCGTGTGCTCAGACGCTACAGCTTGGGGCTAGGCTGGCTGGGGCCGCACTGAGCGGAGTGGCAGGTGGGCTCTCGGCACAGATGAGGCTATTTCCCTTGCTCTCACCTAGAAGGCATGTGGTGTCTCGCTTTGTTTCCTTGCTAAATGCAGGACTTCCTTTTGGTGTGAACTGCAGTTGCATAAGCCCCAGTAAGATGCTTTGGTCTTCAACATCTGAGTTCAGAGACACAAGTCTGTTCAGGAAGGAAGCTTACAAAACAGTTGCACTCAGATTGCTCTCAGCTCAGTTCAGGCAGAGTTTGCCCCCCAGGCTCAGTTCCTATATAGTCCAAAGCTCAGATTTTTCTCTGCTGAATCCCAGTCTTGAAGCCTTGAGGGTCACATATGGTCTGGAAGGACTGCCCAAAGGAGGTGGGGGAAGCTGGCGGTGTGAGTAACCAGTGACACCATAGGAATGAGAGGTGTTGCCTTCATGGCAAAGCTGTCTGTAAACAAGAGCTGTTACTAGGGATTCTCCGGGCCAAACACTTCAATGAAACTGAATAATTACAGATTACAAGAGGTCAGGCTGTGTTTTGAGAGCCCTGCTCTTTCACAAGCTACGGCGGAGCTGCCTTTCATGTTGCTGATCACAGAAGATCTTTGAAAGTCTGCCCATATCAAATGTTAGATTTGCAGCTCGGACTTCCCGGTCCTTCCCTGATCCAGAAAACGTAGATCCTGTTGGATCAAAGTGAACCCCAGACACAAAGTGGAGAGAGCTGGCAGGGCTGCCGGAGCCAGCAAAGAGCCAGTCTGGGGCTTTGCAATCGATCACCCTGTGCCCGATCTGCTCCCGATGGGGAGCCTTCAGCAGTAACGTGCCCAGTATGATGGGGAGCGTAAAGGCTGTTTGGCGGCTAGTATTTAAACCACCTCACTGCTCAGTTAAAGCAAGCATTCCTGAGCTTATGTAAAACAGATATGCTGTCCGTGCCCCGTCTGGACGCACCGCTCTGGAATGTGCCCAGATGAGCTTTGTGCTGCTCCCAGCACCCTTGGCAGCTGCCTGTCCTGCCTGAGACAGCCGTGCTCCAAAAGCCAAGCTCTTAGGACTTAACCTCAAGAGACAATAATTCCTGGGGGGGGGGGGGGGGGGGTGCCTAGCCCTCTGCATGTGTGCGTAGCAAAGCATGAATAGCGAGTTATCTGGCATGCCCCCAAAAGCAAAGCCCGGAGAAAGAGGAGTATAGCTATGGAAAGGCCCATTGGGTGGGTCTAGTCCTGACACTGCTGGTTTGTTCGAAGGGTCCACAAACCATCTCCTCCACACCACAAAGGCACAAAATATTTTAACGCCCTTAAGATCTTCAGTGCAAATAATTGATGCGACTGCTGCGGCCTGGGGCTGGGGCTCGATACTGGCCTCCGTGCAGGGGGGGGCTGGGGCTCAGAGAGGTGGAGTGAATCTGCAGAGCTCTTCACGTGGGTGTGATAAAGCCCTAGGGCAAGAACAGGGCACCTCGCCTTGCGCCCCGGGGCAAGGCGGTGGGGAAGGAGGCGTTTCTCTTCTTGTGGGGCTGGCAGTTGGGTTTTGAAAGCAGCTAGCGCTGTGTGGCTGAGGGTCAGGCTTTGCCTCTGCTGTTGCCATCTGTGATCACTCGTGCTGTGCTAACATGATGCTGCTGAGTTATGCAACAAGCCGGTGCCCTCTGGGGGAAAATTCATCCTGCGCATAACTGCAGAATAGTACATGCAGGGATAACAAACACCGAGGGGACAGTCCTACCCTGGGGCTGTTTGCTGAAAACCCAGCTGCCTTTTGAACCCCCCTCCATCCATGGATGGAGCCAGCCTTGAGTCTGCACCAATCATTTCCGCTAGCGACACCGCTGCAAGCGAGATGGCTACACTTATATAACAATCCAGCCCGCACGCCGCGGCTGGGCTCTGCGTGGCCCAGATAGGAGCTGAGCACCAGCCATATGTTCATTGCAAACGCTGTGCGTTGTGCTGCGCGGTGGGGAAGCGTTGCTGTGTTCTGCTTGCAGGGCAGCAGGATGCATTTGGTGCATTTTCCTATAGGGGCTTTTATGAACTGTGTGCTTGTGCCTTTGAATCAACCTGCCTCTTGCTACTGCTGGGCTGTTATTAAATGTAAATCTTAAACTGGAAACGTGCTTGAGAAGCTTAAAATGGGATTGAGAGCAGCTTCTGAACTCTCCTCTTGGGTAATTTAGGTTGACCATGAAACTCAAATGACCTCTTCCAACATACTTGTGGCACTTGTGTGTATCTTATATAGGTGTCAGACAGTGCAGTGAACAAGAGTTCCCCTTTTCCTAGGACAATTTCAGACCCCGGGCAGACTTAGTTCATGTCAAAACCTGAAAACTGTATCCCTCCGTGATCCTGGCAGTCACATTTTCACTTATTCCTTGGTATGTCATTGACCTATACTGGTTTTGCTTCATGTCCTGGCAGTCCTGCTGCAAGAACCTGCCAGTCAGCAGACTTCATACTCTGTTACCCCTCCAAAATGCAGAAATTAAATATCAGTTCTCAGCCAGGAAAGTGTTTTTGGCTTGGCTTCTGCTGAACTTCAGGGTGATGAGGGTGGAGACAAGCCTGATTATTGCCACACTCTTGTCATCCCAGGGCTTTGGGTTCTGCGCAGGCTGGCAGCAACCTGTGCATTCCCTGGGGGAAATGAGGGTCTCCTCTTTCTTATTTGAACAGTGGGCTCCCAAATCTTCTGGAGGACAGAGCTATCTCAAGCCTGATTACCACAAACATGCCTTTTGGGCATAGGGGACAAAAAACATTCTAGTACAATTAGCAAGTGGTTGGACTGCGGCGGGTACCTGCTGTTAATCTCTTGATTGCTGTGTGATAGCCCGTTACTGTGACTGCAGTCTACACTAAGGGCTGTTTCACCCCTACTTAGTGATGCAGGATAACTTCCCATAAGTCTGAAAGTAGTTATAAAAAAAAAAAAAAAAAGGTGCTTAGCTGGCTCTAGTTGTCCTGCTGTGCCAGGTAGCGCTGCTGTGTCCTTAGGTGTGGGGCCATGCTAGCAAATCTCCAGCCCTGTGCCTTGCTCGCAGGGGGACTGAGGACTGCCTCTTCTTCCTCATTTCTATATCAGTGGAGGATTTTGCACCCAGTCACGGTGCCCTCCATCCTGAGGTTGGTTTCACATTGCTGGAGCTGCTCACATCTCTCCTTTTCTCCTCTCTACGTGAACATTTGACTTCCTTCTCTTGTCTTTCTAGCAGCTATACTTTGAGTTCCCCAAGGGAGGCATGTTCCTTCCCGAATATACCGCATCATCAGTGGGAGAGTCTCTGATGTTATGGATTTGTACAGTGTGAATTGTCCACTTCTTAAACAAGTCACTGCTAAGGAGTGAGGTACATGGCTGGCTCCACTGATCTTGGCCACAAAGACAAGCAGATCACAAAAGGAGCAAGTAGCAGCATCTTCCACCATCTCCTTGCAAGCTTTACTCACAGCCAGTGTAAGATGAAGTCACAGGAAAATCAGTGATTTCATTACTGACGTTCCTACCAGCACACAGTTCAGATGCCATGGCCTTGTTTTTAAGTGTGAACAAGTACCTGAATGATTTAGTGTTTACGAAAATTTGATGTCCTACAGGAATTACAACTACAAACAGCAATGGTTTTGGTCAGTGCAGGGGGCAGCTTGTTGTGGTAGATCATATTCCATGATGTTTTTTTCACTGTTGATAAAATAGCTGGTCTGGTTTAGGAGTGGACACTCAAGATGAACGGCAGGAATCGGCGCAGTCGGTGTCAGTTCAGACGTGCGTTATTTCAGGTATTGCCTTCAGTAGGGAAATGGCTGACAGCCTGAGCTGCTGCTTGCTTGCTCCAGTACTCCTCTTCCTCCTGCCATGGGTTTTGATCGTTTTAGTTGCACCTGACAGTCACTGTTTACATTTGCTTTGTTCTCCTGTTTGTATTTTCAAAACGAAACTGAGTAGATGCTGGAAAAGCTCATCTGCTCACCCCACATGATGGCATTTCTCCCTGATTAGCACATTTGCAAGGATGCTCCGGTGCTCTGCCAAAGAGCAGCCAGCGTTGCTGGACTGCTGCTGAGCACAGGTAATAAATTGCTAATGTACAGCTTTTTAGATCTGGAGGGCAGGAATCAGATGCACATAAGAAATGTCTCTGGCTGCAAGCTGTCAAGGAGCAAAGCTCTGCAGGGTAGTAGACCTTGTCTGGTAGCACCCCTCTCAACTCCTTTGCAGTAAAGCTGCTCTGGCACTGCTAGACAGGAACATGTGAGCAAGTCAAGGAAAAAGTATAGTAGTTTCATTTCTGAATCAATGTTGGCTTTGACTACAGACCATTTTCAGTGTGGTTTGTGAATCTTGGCTTGGACAAAACAAGCCCTGGAATAGCATAAAAGCAAGATCACTTCCTCTCTTGGCAGTAACAGCAGGTGCAGCCAGCAGCATCCCCAGGGCCTCTGTGCTGAGTGGTAACGTGTTCCTGGGCAATGTAGATGCTACCTGGAGAGCAGTGGTCCCCTCTGGATGATGCGGATCATATCACTTCTGGCCAGATATGGTGGTGTTCTTGTTTGCTTGCTGTCACCCCCCCCTTCTTCCTGCCCTGGCAGAAGGCGCTGCAGTCACATTTAGGGAGCTCCCAAAGGAGTGTTTCACATGTATACGTACATAAAGAGCATGACAAACAACCTGGGAAGTAAAGGAGACTCTCAACCCTGTCCCTGCACCCTGCATGTGCGTGCAGGGCAGGTGATGTGATTAACAGGAGAAGGTGCTGAGTTATCTGCCTCCCCTATGTTAGGGCCCTCTGCCTCCACAAGTACTGTGTTGCCACCTCTGACTAGCTCTCCTGTGACCTGGACGTTGGTGTCATCTGTATTAGGTGCTGGATGAGGACTTCATGGGCTGCTGGTTCATATCCTGCTGATGCCCAATGGACGTTCGAGCTGATTAAAACTATAAGTGGCATAAGTGGAGGGATTAAAAGCTCTTGAACCAGCCGCTGAAACAACATGCGTCAGTGTAGTGAGCTCTTCCGTCTCAGAGGTGAGAGCTCGAGACTGCTCAAACAAGGCATCTTTCCTGAAGACGCTCCTTCTCCAGGGAAACATGAACAGAAATGCTATCCTACTTGCTAATGAAGCTGCAGCACAGGAGAAATCTTCCAGAAAATTTGTTGCGCTAGTCCCCCTGACCTGATGTCCCAGTGGCTCTCGCGAGCCTCCCTTGTTAAGTAGAAAGGCTTTTTTCTGATCTGCAGCCTACAAAGGCAGCCTTTCCCAGTCCAACTCCCCTATGAAGCAGTGCGCATGTGGTCCTGGTTTCTGCTCTGAGCAGCAGAGGCAGCTGCTTTCTTTAAGAAACGCGTTCTTTCAGCATGTATTTCTTTAATGAGATTTCCTAGGGCTAAGGGATTTGAATAATTTGCTGGGCAGGAGCAGTTTTTCTTCAGCAAGTCTTTCCTGCTGCTCAGGTGCTATTGCTTGGTTTAACTGAAGAGCCACTTGCTTGATCCAGGCGGGAGAGGGCCTGGCAAAGCCCCCCCCGCCCCCCCCCCCCACCCTCGGGCTGATCTGCCCCTGCTGAAGGGGCAGCCAGCCCTGGCGCTCGGCGTCCTTGCAGGCTGTTGAGTGCAGCGCGGCAGCGCTGAGAACCAGTCCTGCTCTGCTTTAAGTTGTACCAAAATAGATTTTACCTGCCTCTTGCACAGCCACTTGAAGAGCCCGAGCTGCTGCTGACGCACAGGGTGGTGGAGTCAAAGTGTCCCTGTTTGTGCAGACAGTCGGAAGCGTTACCGGTGAGCGCTCTCCGGGGCACGTCGTGTGGACCCTCAAGGACAGGATCCGTCATGATAAACGTGCATCCTAGCTTTGGCTGGACTGATGCTCCAAACCCTGTAGGAGGGAGCTGTGTTATGAAAACATAACGCCAGGCTCAGCTGTGAGACAGCTGATCCTGGCTCATGTGCTGAGGTGGCTGGATACGTATTTACCCTGGCTACATGCTCTTTGTACAAAACTATCTGAATCACTTTCTCAAAAGCAATGACTCTAAAGGGAGTCCAGACCCACAAGAGACAGGCCTGGCTCGGTAACAAAAGCACTGCTAAGTAAGGAGAGATGATAAAGCTCATCTCAGACTTACCGGGACTAGCAGGAAAGCCTTGGGCAAGGACACCCTCTCCGCAGCGGTGTCCTGCAGCGGTGTCCTACAGCGCTTCCATCCAGGCGGATGAATGACTCCGGCGATGCTCCCTTTCACGTTCTACTCTGTGATTTTTCACAGGCATTATTTAAAAGTCATTGGTTTTAACCATGTAATAAGAAACTGCATTCATCTCGAGTTCTCCCACTCTCTCAAATACTGCTTTAATTAAGGGTTGGAAGTGAAAAATAGAGACGCAGCAACTACAGTTTACCTCGCTTTACCTGCCTGCGGTCTGGGTTGGGACAGGGAGGTTTGGTGGGACGCTGCATTCTCTTCTTCAGTCACGTCTTAGTGACTGGGACAAAATTACAGACATGCCTGATATCTTTTTTTTTTTTTTGGCAGGTTTATTTACCAGGGACCCATAATCTCCATTACTTACGTGCAACGAGGGAAGTTGAAGATAAGGGAAGAAGACTATATAGAAGATCTCTGGCCTGCAGGATCTTTGGCAATGTGAAATCTTTGGGTGTTTTGTTTTGTTGGGAAGAGGTATTTTGGGGTTGTGCGAGGGGGGCTGCGTGGGCCTGCCGAAGAGTACAAGCTAAACAGCTCTCATGAAACTATTCTTGAATTAGATTCAGAAAGTTGCCACTGCCCAGCCATCCCTGTGTCCCTGTGCTGCAGTTTGACTCAGATATTTCTAGAGATCTGGTTCTGAAACAGGTGGGAAGCAGGAGCCCTGCGGTGTGAAATGCTGCCAGGCCTCATGTCTGAGTCCAGCTGGGCACAACTTTGGGGTTAAAGCTATCGCTTCCCCCAGGGGAAGGGGATGAGGTGATTGCTGGGTTTGCGTTGGGAGTGCAAGGCTTCAGAAAAAGTGAGTCTCAGAGACTGCGTGTTGCAAGCAGTTAATGATTTCGTAGCCAGGTAACTTCTGAATAGGCAAGTGCTGCTCAGGTTATAAGCAGCTGATGTTAGGATAGAGTAGTACAAACGAGCTGGAAAGCCATTCTGCAAGGCAGGTCTGCCTCTGGGATGGACAGACCTTTATTCTCCCTGGGCTGGTTTTCATTAGTGAAATTTGTTATGGACAGTCTTGCAATACAGGGGGCAGTGGGGAGCCAGTAGGTATATTTTCGGGCAGATGTTGTCTACATACAAGAAAAACAGAACACAATCCACTAATTTGAACTCACTTATGGCAAACTTCAGCTGTTAGGAACAGCGCTAGGGAGAGGAGGAGGTTTGGCCTAAATGGCTCACAGGCTGGATTCTAGCCTCCTGCAAAACACTTCCTTGCTAGATAGCTCTCTCCAGGAAGCAAAAGGCAATGCTGCTGTTTAGGTTTGCTCACTTGGTTACAGGTCAGCAGGATGCTCAGGTAAGGAGATTGGAACCTCAGGCTGAGCAGTTAATACGCAATTTCCTTGCCTATATTTAGAGCAACACTGACTTTCTGGGGCTTACCCCACGTGATGTCTTTAGACGTAGCTCGCTGTAAATGCAGTGTAAAGCACCACCTCTTCTCTATCCTGCAAATTCTGCTGAACCAGCTGAAACATTTCCCTCCAGGTTAAATCAGCTGGCACCAGTTTGGGGAACAGGCTGTTCAGATCAAGCACCGTTCCCAGCCCTCACCAGGAGCTGGCCAGGTTCACAGGCAGAAGACGGTCCCCTTGACTCCCCTGTTCCTGGCTGTAGGAACTGTCCCTGGCCTGTGTTCAGGCTCTGGCTTTCCATTTATCATCACTGAAAGGCTCCTAAGCTGACAGCACCTCCTTGTATCTACTCTAGTATGTTTTACTGGCCTCATGGGAATGAATGGAAATGCAGTAAACGTATGTGGGCTAGGGCAGAGCTAAAGCTGGGAAAAGGGGAGGGAAGGAGTTGTTTTTTCTCCTCCCTCCATCTGTTCCAGGACTCAAGGCTAAGGCTGTCACTGGAGGAGGGCTGGGTCCTCCTCAGGATGATGATGCCATGAGGCTTGAGGCCATGGGTGATGCTTTGGCCAGCACAAATTGTGCACCTGTTCCCACTTGGCTCTTCGGTTTGTTCCTAGGGATGCCTCTGTGGGTTGTGGCCAGCCACAGCCAGACCAGGGCTGTACAAACTCCTTCCTGGCTGGTTACTGGGGTTTAGGCAGTTCAGGGTTGGTTAGCAGGCTGTGCGCTCAGCTTTGGCCACAGAGCGCTCTCGGGGGCTTTGAACTGCAGTTTGGCTGCTCTGATTTCTCTCCAACTCGTAGTAGATCCCTAGTAGCAGCCGTGCTGAGGCCCCTCCAGGGAGTCAAGTGCAGGTTTCTCACCCCGCTCCTGAGAGGGCTTGCAGAGCCCCCGTGCTTGGCCCAGCATCCCACGGGAGGGCTGCAAGGAAGTGAGGACTGAACCCTATGTTTTACAACTCCAGCGTTAGTGCCCAAATCACTGAACCGTTGTTCTTCCAGCTAATAGAGCCTTTGCTGCTGACTGTTAAAACCTTACCCTGGCTTGAACTGGTGGAGTAAGAGGGCTTTACCCTCCCGAAGCTGCTCACACAGGCTTTCTCTGCCAGAAGGACCCTTCCCTGCGCACTGTGCCCTGGGAGAAGGGAGCTTCTTAGCAGGAGAGCTGTCGTGCCCCAGATGGAGGGGATACCTTGCAGAACTGCTCTTGGAGCTTGCTTGCTTGTGATACACAGAGCTAGCAGCCTGTTTGTGTGTTTGTTCCTGGGTGCCGAGTCCCTCTCAATGCCTGTATACATAGAAACCGAGTCTGAAATGCAGGATGTGGAGGGGAAAGATGAGTGGGCCACTCACTGGGCTGCTGGCCTTGAGCTGGTTGTGAGCCCCCTGTTCTTCCCTGGGGCCAGGAGCGAGCCGCGGGAGGCATCGCCTGTTCAGAGAGCTGGCAGGCAGAGCGTGCGGCCAGCCCCGCGAGGGTCACCCTCTTGGCCCATCACAGTTTCAAGCTATCTTCAGACCACATGGCTCCACCTCAGCTTTTGCGTTGCAGTTGTGTTTTCACAGCAGCTTGATGTTAGTGAGCTAGACCGTAGTGCCTTACTTAGGATTTAGCAAACACTTCCGAGGAAGGGTCCTAGGGCTGCTAGCCTTTGGCCAATGTGGATGTTCCCCTATTTAGTTTGTCCTTTTAAAAGTATTTCCCCCTGATGACTTTGCTGCTGTTTTCACTCAACTCCCCAGACTATTAAGGAAGCTGCCTAGTGTTTACAAGCTCCTAGCATCTCTCTTCCAGTTACTTTGGCCCAGACCGGTGCTCCCTCTAGAACAAGGTGCAACGGGGAACGGCTCAAACCTGCATGTGTCGCAATGTGAGAGATGTTTAGGCATCTCTTCTGCGCTGGGTCTTTCAAGCATCTCCTGCCCAGCTCCTGCAGGCTGAACTTCTCCCCCCGTAAGAGAAGTTTTTGGCATTTGGATGTGCAGCTGGGAAAATTCAAGCTGCAGGAAAGCAGCCTGAAGCCTGCTCTGCAAGGCTGTCTGCCATCTCGCAGGCGGCACCGAAGCTAAACATCCAGATGCCGGAGGGGCCCTGGTGAGAGCCGAGCGTCCTCGCTGGGAAACCCCGCCGCCCTCGAGGCTGGCGTGAAGCCCGAGGTTGTGCTGCAGCCGGCGCCCCGGCCTGCCGCGCTGTAGGAGTGATTGTATGAAACTGTTTACTTCTGACTATGCTGTTTACAAGAGGGATGTGGGGTGGGTGGGGGGAACAAGCCAAGCCTCAGGAGGACTGGGAAACGCGTTGTCTGCACCGGCCTGCAGCCAGTCGGACACCTCCAGCAGCTTGCAGGTGGTGCGGGGAGGGGGGGGTCTCCCAGCCAGCTTTGGTCCACATGGAGGATAGAGCAGAGATGGCTGTAGCCTAGCAGGGTTAGATTAGCTCCCCTTTGTCCCCTTGCTGCTGTGTTTGAGGTTCAGCAGTGCTAGTGACAGATAGGAGTTACCCCTGTGGTCTTCCTTTACTCCTCAGGACCCAGCTCCTTCACATATCAGAGGCTTTCAGGGCCTTTCTGGAGCAATAAGACTTGCAACAAGCATTACCATCGTTGTGAAATTCCTCCTGTGTGTGTCGTACGTCTCCTCCACATGCAGTACCGAGTCTGGGTTTAAGCCTGGTGAGCGCCATGGGGCAGCTGCTGCAGGGCACAAGCCAGGACGTGGTTCACCGCTACTTTCCACAGGTCGTGAGAGCAAGGAAACACATTGCTGCTTGGTTGCGTTTCCCCGAGACGCGCACTGCCAAAGCGCTGCAGCTCCCGCAGGCCGAGCGGTGCGCCCGGTCCCGCGGGCCCCCGCCGCCCTCTCTGCCGCCCAGCCGCGCCGGAGCCCCTCTCCCAGCTGCTGCTGCGGGCGGCGGAGGCGGCCGTGCCGCGGGAGCCTCCCGCTGCCCTCGCCGCCGGCTGCGGGCGGCGCGCGGCATCGCTTCGCCCCGACTCCTTGCAAACTCCCATCCTCTCGCTCAAGCAATACAGGCTGCAGGTTTGGCGGAGCAGCGGCGGCCGGAGCCTGGGGGCTCGCGTAGCTGAACAAAGTGAGCGACTTGGCACCGAGACGCAGCCGTTCCCTCGGCCCTGCAAGCACCGCTGTGCTGCCGGCGAGGCCGCCCGCTCCGCGGCACCGCTGCTGCCGGCCCCGCAGCCCGGGCTGGCGGCCGCCCTGGCGCGCAGCTGGGGTCCTGGCCCGGAGCGTTTCACACCTCAGAGCAGAGAGTCGGGGCGGTGGGGACGGCTGGAAGGAAAACACAAAGAGCCGGTCTCTTCCGACGGCAACGTGACAAATCCCCTTTCCCTGCGGTCTGTCCGAGTGCTTTTCATCTCCGCGGGGGAAGCCAGGGCAGAGGCGCCGCAGGCGTCAGGGAGCGCTTGGCCCCTCATCGCGGGCGCCCTGCGCTCCCTGACGCGCGCGGCCGGGTGAGCGGGGCCCCGCGGGAGCAGGCGGGCACGGGCCTTCCCCCACCGGCTTAAACCCAGACTCTGAACTAAAGATGATATTAGTGAATAAATCTGTATTTTTCTTTTTTTGCACAGAAGCTGGTAATCTAGGACCTATGTGTGAACAACTTTATATAAATATTTTTTGTACTTGGTTTACTCGGGTTGGTATGAGATGCTCTATTTAAGTTCTTGGAACGCTGTGGATACCCTGATGCGTATGAGTGGCAGAGGCGTTGTAAATTAAGTGACGTTTGTGTGAAATAAAGCTATGATGTGAGACGGGGTTGAAAAGCCACACGCGATTTGAAACGTGAGTTTTGTGCGTTTGTTCGGAGCCCTCCTGCTGGCAGCACGTTTGCAGGGCAAGGGGGGGACGCTGCGCCCCGCGGCGGCGGGGGAGCGGGTCGGGTCCTCGCCGCCGGGCTGCCACGGGAAAGGGGCCCCGTGGTGAGGCCGCAGCGCCCGGCTGGTAACCGCAGCCCGTTCGCGAGCGGGCACCGAGCGGGAGCGCCTTTCCTTTGCGCTGCTCTGCCGGACCCGCGCGGACCCTGCCGGGGGCTTCAGGGTGGCTGCGAGAGCCAAGCCGGGAGCGCCCCGGCCGGGCCTGAGCGCCCCTTTCGCGCAGACAGCCGCAGCCTGGCCGCAGGGACGGCCTAAGTAGGGCATCTCCGAAACCAGCTCTGGGGGCCAGAGCTGCTCCTGCCCTACATTTGCGCGCCGAGCCCGGGACAGCCGTGGAAAGCGGCTGCTCGAGGCTCAGCGGCCGCGGCGCTAATCCGGCGGCGGCCCTGCGTGACCCCGGCGCCGCGCTCCCTGGACGCCCTCCGGCCACCGGCTTCGGGAGCAGCGAGGGAGCCGCTTCCCCGGGCGGGCCGCGCTGGAGAGGGAGCTTCAGCGAGCTCGTCCCTTTGAGCCCAGCCTCCGCGCGGCTCCGTTCGCCCCCGCCGCGGCCCGGGAATCAGGCACGGGAGACGCCGCCGCGCTTCGCTGCTGCCCTTTTAGAGAGACCCCTCCAAGACCAGCTGGGCCAGCAGCCGGCTTTCAGCTACCATATGAAAAGGCAACACAAAGTGGCTAAAATTTAATTCTCCTCTCCCTTTCCCAGGGCAGGATTAACACGAAACACAGGTTTCTCAGCTTGATCTTAAATAAAGCCCAGCCCAGCCCAGCGCGGGGGAAAGTAGAAGTCTGTCCTTCTGCCCAGGAAGGACAGGAAAACGTTTGCACCGTCCCTTGCAAACGTGGCCGCACCAGCACCGAGCCCCGGCCGGGGCTATCGGGCATCCCGGGATGCCACCGCATTTCGGGGCGTCTCCTCTCCCGCCCTGGCTGAAGCTGCGGCCCCCGCGAGGAGCCGGGACGCAGCGATACGGCTGCAGCGTCTCACCGGGACCCCAGCACCGTCGCGGCGCCTGGCACGGCGGCTGCCCTGGTCCCGGTCCGGCCGCGGCTCCCGCCGCTCCCAGGCACATCCCATCCCGCCCACGCGGACGCTCCAGCCGGGTGCGCGCTGGCCCAGCTGGGGTACAACCGGATTCTTGCCCCAAAACCCTGGGCCGGGATGGAGAGGCGAGGCGAGGTCTCATCCTGCTCTCCGCGGCCCCCGGCGCTACCGGCACGCGGGACGGCGGCGCCCCGGGGCAGAGCCGGAGGCTCCGCGCGCCCGGCCGGGGGCTTAGGGCACAAACCCGCGGCCCGGAGCCGACGTCAGCGGGAAGGTGGTTCCCCGGTGCACGGCCCACCGCCGCCGCTCCTCGCCCCTGGTTAGGGTGGGCTCCGGCCCCCTGCAAAGCGCCAGCGGGCCCGGTCGCGGCGCGGCGGTGAGCGGGGAGACCAGCTCGGGGCGCCGCGGGAAGGGGCAGCGGCTGCGGCCCCACCGAGCCGCCTCCTCCTCCCGGCCCTTTCCCGCAGCCCCCCCAGCTCGGCCCGGAGCGGCGTTGGGGGCGAGGGGCCTCTGCCACCCCAGCCCTGCCCGCGGTGTCGGCCCCCCCGGTGCAGCCCGTCACCGTTGTGCTCCCTAATTGCTCCCGACAGGGACGGAGAACGGAGCCATTCAGCCCCGCGGGGCCTCGCTGCCAGGGGCCGGCGCTCCCCGGGCGTCCCAGGGCCGAGGGCAGCATCCCCGTGCAGCGCCAGCGGCTGCCGGGCGCCCCGAGCCCCCTGCTCCTGCTCCAGGGTGCCCCGAGCCCCCGGGTCCCGCTGCCAGGCGCCCCGAGCCCCCCGCTCCTGTTGCTGGGTGCCCCGAGCCCCCCAGTCCTGCTGCCAGGCGCCCCGAGCCCCCTGCTCCTGCTCCAGGGTGCCCCGAGCCCCCCAGTCCTGCTGCCGGGCACCCCGAGCCCCCTGCTCCTGCTGCTGGGCACCCCGAGCCCCCCAGTCCCGCTGCTGGGCACCCCGAGCCCCCTGCTCCTGCTGCTGGGCACCCCGAGCCCCCCAGTCCCGCTGCTGGGCACCCCAAGCCCCCCGCTCCTGCTCCAGGGTGCCCCGAGCCCCCCAGTCCCGCTGCTGGGCACCCTGAGCCCCCTGCTCCTGTTGCTGGGCACCCCGAGCCCCCCAGTCCCGCTGCTGGGCACCCTGAGCCCCCCGCTCCTGCTCCAGGGCACCCCGAGCTCCCCGGTCCCGCTGCCAGGTGCCCCGAGCCCCCCACTCCTGCTCCAGCACGCCCCGAGCCCCCCAGTCCCACTCCAGCGCTCCCCTCGCTGCAGCCGGGGAAGGGGCCGGGGCCGGGGACCCCGGGGTGGGCGAGCTGAACGGGTGCCACCCCGGCTGACTCTGCCGTGGAGCCGGAGCAGCAGGGACGCCACGGGGCGGCCGCCGCCTCGGTGCAGCACACCCGGCCGCTGCGTCCCGAGCCCGCGGACCCGGCAGAGCTAATTGCATTCAGCATCTCCCTGCACCGCCCGGCTGGGGTAACGGCAGAAAAAAAAAAAAACAAGCCGGTGCCGGAAAAGCCCAAAGGAAATAAATCTGCTTCCCGGAGCTCCCGGTAGCAGCCGCCCGGGGCACCGCCTCGGCGCTCCCTGGCCGGAGCCAGGCGGCTTTGAGGAAGGCGCCCAGCGGACTCTCCCCATCTCTTTTCTTCCCTCTTCGGCTCGTTGTTCCTCCTCCGCTCCAGCGGCGACGTGGCCGCCTCGGCCCGCCAGCAGCCCTCGCTGCCTCCGCGCAGGTGCTCAGCGCCAGCTCGCCTCGGCGCCCCGTCTCCAAACGCAGCAGCGGGCTCCCAAAGGTGCCGTTAGCGCCGTTCCCAGGACGGCTTCAAGGCTCCCGGGCAGCTCCGAGCAGGACTCGCTCCCGCTTCGCCCCACGCTGCGCTCGCTCGGCACGCCGCGGCACCCGGAGCGAAACGGCGCCGACGGCCAGCCCAGAGCCCCCCGGCGCCGGGCTCCCGGCTGCTGTGCGGGGCCTCTGGCATCGCCCCACTGCCGGCACCAGCGGCACGGAGGGCCCAGGCCGCCCCCACCGCAGAGCCCGAGCCCTCCTCGCCCCGCTCTCGTCCTCGCCCTGCTCTCGCCCTCCGCACCAAATATTTGCAGAGGGCGATTGCACCCTCCTGCCCGAGCGCCCGGCCCAGCCTCTCCCTGCCCTTCGTTTCTGCTGCACTTCAGCACCTCTTCCAGGCCGGTGGCTGGGGCCGCAGGGTCTGCGCCTGCAGCCGGGCTGGACGCCCCAAGAGTCGCCTGCTGCTGCGTTGTCACCGCGTTTGCAAATCAACACGTACGTTTGAACACAGGGAGTCAGCGACTTTTATTTCCAGCTCTGCCGGCGGCTCCCGTGCTCGCTGATCCTGCTCCCTGCACGTGGGCAGAAGCGGCTGTTGGAGTCGTCTCTGCACGCGACTTCCCAACCCTGCGAGGGCTGCGGGGACGCGGCGTCCACCCTCCCGGTTCTGCCACCAGCACCCAGCTCGGGGCACCCCAGCGACCAGCCGCACCCAGGAAAGAGCCTGGTTCCCACCTCCATCGTTTCGATGCTAACGTCTGCTCCTGAAGCGTTGCTTTTGGCAGATTTTAGCTCAAAACGGCAGCAATCTCCAGATAATAACTTGCAGGGCTCCGGCTCTCGCACCCGAGCACCCACCTCGGCTGCGTCTCAAAGGCCACCCAAGGGCGTCTCAGTGCCCTGGCAGTCGCAGGGTTCCTCGGGCTCCGCTCGGGACAGCCCTTGGGGTACCACCTCTCCTCCCCTCACTGGGCCACAACTGCCCTGGAAACAAAAATACACCAGAGAAAGGCTTTCCTGGTACAATGACTCGGGCTCCAAACATAAACTGTGCTTTTCTCTCGCCTCGATTCAGCGCTTTTTGGGGGCAGAGCTGTAGGTAAGAGCCGAGCTCGGGGAATCCCTCCCGCAACGCCCCGCCACCCGGCTCCCCGCCGTCCCGGCGGGCGCTCGCCCTCCCCGCTGCGGCGCCGGCGCGCTCAGCGCTGAACCGCTCGTCCTCGCCAGAGAGCCTCTCCGGCCGGGGAGAGCCGCGCGCCCGGTGGCCCCGGCTCCGGCCCCTCGGAGCGGCCGCCAGACGCCGGCTCCCGGGACACCCCGCGCGGTCCCAGACGTCCTCCGACATCCGTGCTTTATGCCGCTTTGCTTCCAGGCGCGATCGCTCCTTAATTAGAAAGCTGAAGCGTCCTCAGCCCAGCTGCAGCACGCGCCAGGCGAAAGCAGCCTCCCGGCGCGCGACGACCCGGCCCATCTCCCGCCGGGCATGGACACGCGAACGCTGGTCACAGAAGCGCCCGGGCCGCGGCACAGTCCCACGCCCACCGCAGGCAGCTCGGCTGCAACGCGCCGGTCCGCACGGGAGCCCAGCCGGGGGCCGGCGGCGCAGAGCCGGCCTGGGTGCACGTTTCTTATATCCCGCCGGAGACGGGTCAGGCGCTGAGGCAGCAGCGAAGGCTTTGCCAGGAGACGTAGCTTTGGCCTATGCCCGCAGCGATGCTGGCGTGATGCTGCTGCTCGGGGACACGTCCTGCTCGCTCGCCCCAAACACGGGCGACCGCCAGCAAAATCCCCATCACAAATCCTACTGCACCTCCAAGAAGGCTCGTTTTGCTCCTATTGCCTCACTCTGTTTTAAGCTACACCAGCGATATGCATTATTTTGCCAACGTCTAGGCAGGGCGATTTCACAGCGTCTTTCACTTCCCCGCAGCTGGAACCAACCCCGAAACGCCCTCTGCGAGCGAGCTGGGCTCTCGCGGGCCCGGTGTCATCAGCTTGGCCCCTGCAGACGTGGCGAAGATGAGATCGGCAGCCCCAGGGACGGGAGCCCAGCTCGCACGTGCGCTGCCCCGCTGCGGGCTCGCTCGCTTGCAGGAAGCCGGTAAGGGCAGGCGACCGCAGAGCGCATGGAGAACTGCAAAGCTTTTAAGATCATTAGCAGAGAGTTTGGTATCAGTCACCAGGAGAGATGTTTCACTCTGGCTTTGCTCTCTGGAGACCTCCTATTTCGTATGCAAAGAGGGCTGCTAAACTCCGCAGCGACACTTCAACTATTTGCTAGCTGACAAAAGTACCCCAGCTTCCCCCTTCGCTGCAGCAGCAGGGCCGCCCGCAGCCGCCCTCCCCACCGATGCCGGCTGGAGCCAGGAGAGGACACGCGCACCGGGAACAGCTGGCACGCGGCAAAGGCGGCAGCAGGGCGCTGCCGGGACGGGCGATGGCAATAAATCCCCCCCTCCGGAGCCACCCCGGTCACGGGGCCGGGCATCGTCCCCGGCGCTGGCGACGCAAGCGCCAGCTTCCCACCCCGGCGGATCCAGAGCAGCGGAGAGGCCTCGCTCCCCCTCGCCCCGGACCTGCACCGACACGGGAAGCGTTTTCGAGAGCCTCCTCTTCGCGGAGGCTCTGACATTGCGTTTTAAAGCTAGAGCGTTAAGTCATTCAGTGCCAAGCACACGGCTATATTTCTTCCAGCTTTTCTCTCTCTCGAGCTCCCCAAGCAGCAACCGCTTAAGCAGTCCCCGCTGGATCACGCTGGCCAGAGGCACGAGCTGATCCAGCAGGTAGGAGGAGAGCAAGGCCTGTTTTATGGGTATTCATCTCTACTCCTCTCCACAGTGATGAATAACTCTACTTTACCCAGTGTCAGGCTCCAGGAAGGCAGAGGATGAGCAGGCGAATGCTGCGGCAAGCCCACGCGCTCCCACTTAGCCGGGAGATGACTCAGCCCAGGCTCTTTGTGCCGGGGGAGGCGATGGGGGGACGCGCGGGCATGAAAGCGTGCACGCTCGCAAGCGGGGGCCACGGGCCGCACCGCGAGGGAGCCGGGGCAGCACGCCGGCGGGACGGACCCTGTGCCGACCGGGCCCTTCCTCCCGCTCGGCTCCAGGGGATGGTCGCGGCGGTCCTGGCCCCGGGGCCTCGCCGCTGCCGATGCGGCCGCGGATGGCGCGGGGCGGTCGCTCCCTGAGCACCTCCCGGTCCCACCACCCACAGCACCTCGCCCTTTCCCTGGCCGCTTGGGTCTCGGCAAGGAGCGGCGCAGCCCCAAAGCAGCGGGGATGGCCACGGCCTCCCGGCAGCCACCCCGCAAAGCGGCCCCAGCGGGGAGAGAAACGTCACCCAAAGCGCATCCCGGGTCAAAACACGGCTTCGGAAACATGGCCCAGCAAGAAAAACAAATGTGTTTTTTTTGCCTGCCGTCAGGCCTAGAGGCACGTCTGGGGGGCTGCACAGGGGTGCGGGTGCCCAAGCGATGCTCTGCCATCCCTAGCCGGCACCCTCAGCCGCAGCTCTCGCAGGCACCGACTTCACACGAGCCCGCGGCAGGTCGATCTCAGCCCACGAACAAAAGACACTTCTTGTCTCCACTTCATTTCCTGGCAGAATTAATGGCCTGCTCTCCTCTGGGGATTAAGCACTTGTGAAGAGACACGCTGGGAGGCAAGTGGCAAGGGAGGGAATTAAGACCTTATTTCCTCTGCCAGAGATGAGATCTTTAAAGTTCTTGGCTGAAAAGCTTGTTTAATTTTTTTTAAAGGTTTTGCAAGGGAATGTTGTTCTCCAGAACTGCATCCGCCTCCAACCCCACTTAGCGCTGCCAAGGCCTGCGCTTCCCCCGGGAGCAGCCTGCGAGCGGCAGGGATGGATGAGCTGACACAGGCACGACTTCTTCCCTCCGCGCCTGGCGCCGGGGCCCCGGAGGCTTTCGGCAGTCCCAGAGTGACGGCCGCGCACGCCGCAGCCCCAGGGCCCCCCGCCAGCCCCTCGCACCCCGACTGCCTGCGGCAGCCACAGCTCTGGGGCCCGAAAAGCCTTCAGGGCTGGACGTCCAGTTCAACTCTTTGCTTTCCTACTAACTCAAGCCATGGTTGTGTTACCGGGGGCTTCAAATTCCTCCTCGTAACACAGAAACACCCCGACATGGGGGTCCTTGGAAGGAACGGACAAATGTCCCGAAAATCACCAGGATCTTCGATGAACAGCTCGTAAATGCCACCCCTTGCTGTGCAGCTGGTGACCTGGGGGCTTTGCAGTCCTCTCCCATCGCTTGGAGGCCTCCATGGGAAGGAACACTTTGGGCAGATTTATACAGCACGTTGGCGCTGTAGATTAACGTGCCAGCCTCAGGAGATGGAAGAGAGAACGAGCAAGCCTGGCCGGCGATAGATTACACGAAGCAGGCTCCAGCACTGCCCGGTGGTAGTAGCAGCCCGGTCACCTCGTTCCCAGCAGGATGAATGCTCAAACCTCAGAGCTGCTTTAGGGCCTCGTGCCCTGGAGAGAGCAGGCACCTTCCATCAGGGATGTGGGGACGCAGCCCTGCAGGGATGCCGCGTGCCCATGTGCTCAGCATGGCACAGGCCATTTCCCACCGCCAGACTTTGCTCTTTGCCTCATGCCTAAGCAAGCCCGAACCCTTCTGAGACTTTCATGGCCATCTCTTGGGATCTGGGGACATGACTGAGCCTGCCTTGAACTTATGCTCAAGGACATCTATCTTGCAAACTGCAGCCCAGCATGAGGATATCAGAACAGGCTTTTGATGGGCTTCCAGCAAGATAAATCAGCTTCCATGACCCTGCTTCATCTTCCTGAGCTAGATCAGCAGTAAACCAACCTGTGCTGCAGCCTGCTCTTGGGCCAGCTCTTGTGTCTCACACCCAGCACAGATGCCTGAGTACCCAGATCAACGTCACTGCTGGAGAAAGGAGGGCCAGACTTCCCCAGGACACCCTTCGGAGCCAGACAACCACCCAGTCTATCAGGCCATCCAATGCTCACTACTCCAAGACACGCAAGCTTGGATAGTTCAAGGCTTTCCTTATCTGAGGAAATCCCGAGCAGCCAGCCCTGTGCACAGAAGATCCCACAGTTAGGCCCCCAAGCCACAACTAGTCCAGACCAGGGGAGATTTTTGTCCCAGGGAAGCCCCCGAACGACAAACTTCATTAGGTGCAAAAATTGGCTGTAGGCAAATCACTGCCCCAAACTCCAGCACAGCCCGTGGCCCCTTGCAGGGCTGCAGGGCTCCTTCCCTGGTGGCCATTAGCAGCAGGTGTAATGAGTTGGGGGTGACTGCTGTTTCTGGGATGCATGATTAATTCCTTCCTGCGCTGGTCCAGCTGGGGCTTCGTCCATCCCAGAAGAGCAGTTTCTCCACCAGATCCCTTAGAAAAATTGTTTCTAAGGAAGTGTGGTGGGAGAAAGGATACTTCCCCGACATCCACCATCACTCAAGAAGTCTTAGTTACCCCATATCTGAAAGCAGTAGAGGAAGACCCAAATACTTACAAATCATACAGTCCATCATCCTCCCTAGTCCTATGACGGTTCCCTTCGCAGCAAATTACTATTTCATAAATGCAGTAGACATGAAATATGAAGACAGAAATTGCCAGCGACTTTTAATTTGGATTCTGCCAATTTTTCTTTTTCAGCTATTGATTTTCCATAAAGATGAATCTCAACTCCCAGGTCTCTCTGACAAGCACTATCTGAGTGTTTTGCTTGCTCTGAGAGTGGAAATATATGTTTTATTAAGTGTCAGAACTCACTAGTGAGAAGAAGGAGGAAAATCAATTGGCTGCTTATATCTTGATCACAAAGACAAGACTAACAAGTTCTTTATTTTGCTGCTGTGGGCAGGACGACAGGGCAGAATGATAACTGCAGCAGACAACAGCTGTCAGCTCCTGTACAGAGATATCTTAGCTGATGGGGGGGAGGAATACATGGTGTTTCATTGCTTCAGACACATTTGTATTTGTATTAATTCAAAGAGATTCACAGAATGCTATAAAATACTATGGCTAAATTAATGTTTGATACAAGGCTACTGAAAACAGTACAATCGCAGCTGCAGACTAGAAGCAGGTTTATGCTTATATTCACAGAATCACAGAATCACAGAACGGTTTAGGTTGGAAGGGACCTCTGGAGATCATCTAGTCCAACCTCCCTGCTCAAGCAGGGCCCTCTAAAGCATATTTCCCAGGAATTCCTAAAATCCAGACAGAAGTTTGGCCAACTGTTTAGGATAGGGGCAGCTGACAGGGTTCCATTTTTCCATATTAAATTTGGCCTGAAGGTTAGCATTTGTGACTTTTAGTTTGGCACAAAAGTCTCTGCACAACTCCAGCAGTACTCCCAGTATCAACTTTACACTGTACTGTGCTCGTAGACCAGTGCAGGTCACATCATAATAGCACCAAAACGAAGAGGGAAACTTGAAAAGCTCAGGACTTCACCCTTGCTAGGCAAAAAGCTCAGCCACTGCTTTCAGCTCAGATGCACAATACTTTCATCTCACACCTTCATCTTTCCCAGCTAAGTTCTGGGGCACAGCAACACCCCAGCTAGCCTAGCCCTCTGCAGCGCGAAGACAAACATGCTATGCCTCAAGAGCTATTAAATGCAAAGATATGATTGCACATTCAGAAATCCCCGTGGGATGGAAGGGTGCCGAGGGAAACGATTGCATAGTGCCAGCCTCACTTTATACTCTTCCCCGGGCATCTGGCGTAGGTCATGCCAGAACAGGGGCAAGGGTAGATGGACTCCCCCAGCAGCTCTTCTTAGGTCCTGAAGTCCCCAGACCACTAAGGCTGGGAGAAAAGGCCAGTCCGAATCCCAGCACACACAGCCCAAATGCCAGGATTGAGATCTATGACATGAACATCTCGGCACATTCATTTCCTGCAGAAACTTGGCATACTTATTACTGAATACAGCTCTCTCCTGATCTGTCCCCAAGCAAGGATATCAACTTCCTTTCACTCATACATTATCCTCCATGTCTGTTAGAGAATCACACCTGACAACAGTATAGTTAATCTCTTGGCAGCTGTGAAATGAAACAGTAAGCTCTGGCTGCCTTGAGAAGACGCACTGATATCTTAAAATGACAGATTGCCTACTCCCTTGACGTTTAAGCAGAGGCTCTGGGCTGCTGATGTGGATCTTGACTATCATTCAATTAAAAAAGCTTAGCAGAGACGTACCAGCTAAGCAGAGGAGACAGCATTAAGGCTAAGCCCTGACCCAAAGATTTAATCGCAGAGCATACGAAAGCATCTTCAGATGCGGGACGCCTGTCCAGTTTGCTGATGAAAGCACAAGTCATTCAACTCAGTGTGCTGCCATGAACCAGGCGAGCCAGTCTCCGCTCTGCAGTAAAACAGAGCTGACTGGCCAGTTGGCAAAGCAGGGCAGGCAAATCCCTTCCTACCCAAAAGGGTATTTGCTTCACGTAATGGAGCAGTTTATATCCCATTTCAACACATCTCTTTAACAAGGATTATGTGTTTAAGTGAACAAAACTCCTAGACACCTTGTGACACAGCCTCAGTCTCACTGCAGAGAGCAAAGCACTGGAGTATTTCTGGCCTCAGCTCTAAAAGACTAAGTTTTGCCCTTGAAAAGGGAACATCTCAGCCACCTCACAGCTTGCCATAAAGCCCAGCAGATCCTGTTACTACACCAGAATCACCTATGTGTTCCTGCGGGAATAACAACACAGACTTCAAGCCCAGCTGTGGGTATCCCAGCTCCTCCTCCCTCCAGGTTCAGAGCGGGTCCCAAGCAGACCAGCACCGGGGTGCTGGTGGGTGATGTCCTCATGCCCAGGAATTCAGAGCAGGGGCATTCCCAAGCATCCTCCCCAAAAATGCCATAAACAGCAGCGCTGTTGCATGGAGCAGCCCAGGCAGCTGGGGTTGAGAGGCTTCGCCAGACACAAGCAGTCGGCGGTGTATCTACTCCAGGCAACTCAAACCCAGTAGCTACCCCAGGCACCTCAAACCCCCAAGCAGCTGCAGGCAAGGTGGCCACGGAGTAAGATCCGGGACAGCGATGCGCCAGCCGGGTGCTGTGCTGGGGCTGGGCCATGGGGCACGGGGTAGCACTACCACGGCCTTAGCGCTTCCCGGGATGGAGCTGGCTTCTCTGCTCCGCGCTGCTGTGATGACACAGGCCACCTTGCTCGGAGCTGGTGTGCTGTGCGGACACGGCCAACGGCCGGCCGTTTCAGCTCTGGGCGCGGAGGTCCCTGGCTGCCTCCCTGCAGTTCGCTGCTGAGGACCAGGCACTGCAGTGAGCACAAAGCTTTAAATGAGTCTGCGGTGAAGCAGCTCGATGAGCCGCGCTGGACTTGGAGCGGGGACCACAAAACACTGCAGTTGCTGCCCAGCTCTGCGCCGCCCAGGTGAAGCACGCTGGAGGAGCAACGGGAACGGCCCGCGCAGGGACTCAGCATGTTGCTCCATCTCCCCACGAATCACCCCCCGACGTCGCGGGCGGTAGACCACCCGCCGCAGGGGCCTTGGCGGAGGGCAGGTGGCCGGGGGGCACCGGGAGGTACCGGGGGGGGGGGCGCCGGGGCCCCCTGAGGCGGCGCAGGCCGCGGCCTAGGCCCGCCCGGCACAATGCGTCGCCGTGGCAACGGGTGCGGCCTGCGGGGCGGCAGCCATGGCGCGGCCAGCTCCGACCCCGGTCCTCGCGGCGGCCCAGCCGGCCAAGGCAGCGGCGGTGCTGAAAACCAGCCCGTTCTGGCTGGGGCAAAAAGGGCACAGACACCAAAAAAAAAACCCACCGCCACCACCACCACCAACAAAACCCACGTCATCCCCACACAGCAAACACTTCGCGAGGCCCAAGCGGCGGCGGCCGCCCTCCTCAGCGACACCAGGAGCTGTCACTCCGTTGGCGGGCGAGGGTTGTTTTTTTCTTTTTGTTGTTGTTTGTTTTCTGCATTGCCTCTGTGGGAAGAGAGCGAAAAGGAAATAACGTGTTGTCCTTAAGTTGACAGCTTGCTTGGGGGGGGGGGGGGGGAAAAAAACAGAAAAGAAAAAAATTGCTGTGAGTGAGTTAGTGCGAACTGTAGTGCTGCTGCAGGCCGAACAGCCGAAAGATTTACAAACTCCTGAAACTGCTGTGGGAAAGGATTATTAGTTCCATTATCCATTTAGGAGAAAACGAGGCTAAGAAAAATTGCTTTGTCAACGAGATAACAGCACCGCGCTTACCCAAGACATGCAAGCAGCCAAGTGTCGCAGTTGGGTACTGCAATGATTTATCTAGCCGTAGCCACAAAGCTGCAGGGCACGAGCGAAGTTGCCCGCCGCGAGGCCGTATCGTTACGGCAAGACTGGGGTCCCACAGGCTCCCTTCCAGAAGTCCACGTTTCTTTCTTCTTCAAATCAAATATGCTCCGCTTTTGAAAAACCAGGTCCTCAAAGGCGAGCTGAGGGCTCATCAAGACAGTATCGCTGCCAACACGGTCACAGGAATTTAGCTGATGTCTGCTTATGGTACACGAGCCACAGATACCGCGGCTAAGACACGAGAAAACAAGTAGACATCCTGGACCGAGGTGATGACATAAACTGAAACCAAAGAAAGGGAAAGCAGTACATCACAGAAAACGTTGCCAGGCTGCAACTGTCAACCCGCTGTTGAAAGCTGAGGTGCAAGGAGAAACGCTGGTGCTCGTCCGGAAAGCTGGGATGAGGCTGCGCTCAACGCGCCGCAGGGGGCTGCCTGCCGCGTGCCAGCTCGCCAGGGGGGCAGAAGGTTAAGCCGACCCACCAAGGTGATTATGTAGCTGTAGGAACTGGCTTAGAAGCTGGGCCTCAAACCTCAACAGCCTGGCAGATTACAAGGAGAGAAAAACAGACATCTCCAGAGATGGAGAAGGAGGGAGAGAAATTGCTTACAAGAGAAAAGGCATCCGATTAGAACGAAAGAGAGGGCAATAAGATAGGGAGAAATTTTGGCGGAGTACACCAGAGAATAAATCATGACTGCGAATCTATTAAACAGAGGTTGAATCTATTAAACAGCGGTATAATCTCTCAGGGGAGGTAGCAGGAGCCCAGTTGATTAGAATCTATAAAAGTAGACTATACAAAACATTAAAACCCAGGCAACTATAAAGGAACGTCCCTATATTAACTCGGACTAGTTCTAGTCTATCAGTACTTTTCCATCTATAAATATACAAGCAAAGTTTTAATTAAGAGGAGAAAAGAATCACAGCCATGATTATCCTCCTTCACAGCTGCTCTTCCTTTGGTTCTTAATTTTATCATTGCTGCTTTCTTACATAGCAACAGTGAGATTTGGAATCATGGATGTGTATCTGAATGCATTTGAAACTAGTTTGGAAAGTACTGTGTGCAGCCAAGAGGGCCACAATGATGCTGCTTGGAAGATGTACCTGGAGAGGAGACGCATCGTTCTGGCGTTCCTGCGCACCAACCTGAGCCTCCACCTCCTCAGACGCCACCAGAAGAGAATTGAGCTTCTGAAGAAGAGTTCCTTTTACATAGAGATTCTGCCCAAGCACTTGGCCCTGGGAGACCAGAACCACCTGATGCTTCCCACAACCATGTTCCAACTCATTGACCCCTGGAGATTCCAGAGGATGAAGAAGGTGGGAACCACCCAGACTAAAATCCAGTTATTACTTTTAACTGATCTGTTAGAACAGCTGGAACGAGGTCGGGAGGAGCTGGTCTATTACCTAGAGACCTGTGATATGATAACTTTCCTCTCTAGGTGGGACTTGATTAAGCAAAGACTGTCAAACCTCTCCAAGCTGATGGACAGTTTCCTTGCCACGCTAGTGCCAGGAAAGCTCTATATCAAGCACCGTTTGGTGCCAGATGTTAGAGCTACTAAAGTCCCCCACATTAGGCTTGTTCTCAGTACAAAGATGCCAGTGGTGTTTGAGCGAAAAGAATCAGTGGCACACAAGGACTGGGCCACTCTCAAGTGGTTTAGTACAAGTCAGCAGTCACAGCCTGAACAGTATGAACTGTGTTTTAGGTTACTGGAGCATGGGACTCAGAAGGAGAGGGGCCACTGTGGGATTCTAATAGTCACCTCCAACACGTGCGAAATCCAGAACCTGCTACCTGGCAGATCATACAAATTCACGATTAGACGAGCAGAGACTTACTCACTTGTCTATGAACAATGGCATGACAGCATTACATTGAAAACAGAAACTAACCCTGACCAAGACATGGGCAGCAGCCTTTGTGAACCGGAAGGGTGAGGTCACAGACAAGGTTTTCTCATTTTATCCATTTGAAAAAGTTCAATGAGAAAAATTAAAGGAAAACCTTATTTTTAAGCATTTCGCATAACACTGAGCTTGTTCTGTTTTCAACAGCAGTTTTACAAGTGCCTATCACAAACCTTTCCAGGTTAACAGCAACCCATTACAAAGTTTTGCAGATGACAATATCCTTATGCAGCAGCCAGGACTCAGCACTCATTTCCCGCTGCCCAGACCTCACAGGCAGGAGCAGCTGGAAGCAGATGGGCAGTTCTTGTGTTCTTTATCAGAACGTCTCAGATGCAAAAAAAGCATCTCTGTCATCCACTGCATCCCAGCCACCAAAAGATGGTCCATGCTGGCTTCTTGCAATGGTTGTTTTTAACCCCCTAAGTAATTTTTCCCTCTTCCTTCCTCCAAAACACCTCACCTGAATGCCAGGCTCCTGAAATCAGCCACCCCACCTTCCTTCCATCTCTGGTTCCTCTCACCCTGTACACCCCATGCCTTATAATTACCTAGTCATGATTTCATGCTCACCCCTCTACAGTGCATGAAACATTCCCTCTAAAAGACCCCCCCCCAAAAAACAAACAAACAAACAAACAAACAAACAAACAGGAAAGGGCAATGTGTCCATAGAAGCAATATCTAGAAGACAATCTTTTGGGTCACATACTGCACTTAACGCTCATTTTCTCTTTTATGGTTTGGTTCAGTCCAAATACAGTTGGGCCCGCACAGACTCTAGTCACTGTGACATAAACAGACCTTTTAGTAATAAATTTTATTATTTAAATAAATTCAAATAATTTTTACAATTATGGCTTAAATATCAAAAAGGAATGTTGAGGTTCATTCTTACAAACATTAGAAGCAGGTAAAAATATTTGTGTCCAAAATGCAGTTTGAGGTCTGCTGCAAGTCACAGACATACAAAAGATAAAAACCTGCCACATTTAAAGTTCCTTAATTTACACTTCATTACACTTAACATTTCATTTCTATTTTAAAAATACTTTATTGCAATAAATTGATCATCCTACACAGATCTGTCCAAATCCTCCAAAACCATCCTCTAGGCTTCTCCTTTGCCAGCTGAAGCCAAAGACTTTTCCCAGTTCTGTATGTCTGTAATTTCACCACAAGTCAGAGCAGGGTGCAGGGCGGTTTCTGTGATCACAGACTGGTCACAGCACAGACCAGGGCCTGCAGCGGTTTGCTGTGCGTACAGGTCCCCGCTGTTTAACTCACGGTCGAGCTCTAGCTAGTGCAGAGCAAATTAAGTCATTCTGCTGGATGAATGCACCTGTGTCTCCCTGAAACAGGGTTCTTGCGTCCATGAGCTGCATTAGTATTGTGATCACACAAGCCTGTGCACCAGGTTGACAGTGATTTCCTACTAGAATTACAAAAGGGTCTTTTTGTTGCTTTGTTTTGTTTTGAGTGTTATAAGAATATTTGCTTTCACAGAAAATTCTTTCAAAAGTAAATTCAAAGCTCTGTGTGCAAATGAAACCAGACTACTTTGAACTTTTTTTTCCTGTACTAACATCTATGATTCTAGCTATCCATGAGCATAAAGACAGGAACACAGTATCCATAACACAATATTCAGTCACCATTAACAGTCTAGAAAAATTTTCAATGAATTGCACTTTCTGCTATCCCTGACTATTGCAGCTACATGACCAACTCTGCAGTTACCTGTGCACAGCACAAACAGCCTAGGCCTGGGGGCTGGCTGTCACTGCTGTTTGTGTGGTTTAGGAGAACATTTTCTAAACACAAGTTATAAAACGCATCTTCAGAGACAAAAGTCAAGATACTGTCTTGCAACACAGAAGTGACTCAACAAAGCATTTCATTCTAGGCTTTATCTTCCAAGGAGTAGCAGTAAACATTTTTTTTCCCCGGTGCAGGCAAAGGGAAGTGGGGGTTGGGGGGGGGGGGTCTATTTCTTGGTCTATACAAACGCATGGCCAAACCCCACACATGAGTATTGGACTAAGCCACTAACCTTCAGGTGAGTCTCCTCATTTGTGTTAGATGTAATGAAATAACCAGCAGAAAATCAAGGGAGGGACTCTTCATTTACATTAGATGATGAAAATGGGGCCCACTGGTTCTAAAGGGAGCAGGATGAGTTTGTTAGACTATCTGCTGACTGCTTGCACCCTGCTGAAGTATTTAACCTAAGGATGCCAGCAGCTTCTGCAATCCTCCACAGCGCCTTTGAGATGACTGCACTTCAGTAGTCCACAAAATGATTCCCATATAAGCTTATTTTGGAATTGCAATAATATTTGCAAAATAAGGCTGGTGTGAAATCCTTAAGATTCAGCGTGCGATGGCTTCAGGGAGGAACCATGAACA
Source organism: Struthio camelus (assembly GCF_040807025.1). NCBI lineage: Eukaryota > Metazoa > Chordata > Aves > Struthioniformes > Struthionidae > Struthio > Struthio camelus. Next base: position 18,105,253 of record NC_090959.1, on the reverse strand, counting down.
TCTGCCTTGATATCTTACCAGTTTTTATTGAGCATCTTTAGAACCAGTGGAGTTACTTCCTACAGGCTTTTGTCCCATGTGGAATTTCAAGCCATACGCTAGTTGTTATGCCTCAGTAATATAAAAGCAAGCCTAGGAAGTCTCTAGCGTACAGCTCGAATCCACCAGGTGCAGAAGTGCAGGGAGGCAGTTTAAAATAAGGAAAAGAGGAACAAATTTTCTCCATAGATTCTTGAATCAAGTTTAACACAGAATCAGAGCATGAAAAGGAACACAGCATTACAAATGGATTTTTTTCAGACACAGTGCTTTCTTATTGCACGTTCCTTCACATTGGGAAAAGAGCCCTGCTGCATTTTTAGTGCAAATATAGGACCAAATTCATCCCTGCCGTTACACCATGAAGTCATGGGGACCCATCATTTATGCCAGGGATGACTCTTGTCCAGCACAATATACATTTGGTGCAAAAAAAATGCTGTGATTGCATTTTGGCTCAATCCCATGTGAGCATCCAGAGACAGTCATGCATTTGGTCTCACGAAGAGCTGAGGCAGGCACTTCATACATTCAGAACCGGAACGAGTTAAAAGGTGCTCCCCTGAAACTACCACGCTGCAAAAAGCACCTCCATGATTCAGTAGGGAGCCCCACTTCACCACATCACCATACATCTGTATCAGCTGTAAGTCATGGGCAAATGCAGCCTTCTCTAGTGAATCACAATTTCCAGTTCGCAGCAGTTTGGTTACTTAAAATAAAAATAAAAAAATACATTATACACATATACGTCATGATACATTTATCAAGTTTCCAACACTCCTCTTAAAAGCTCAGGCCATCAAGTGTGAGACAAAGTTCAGAGTTAAAAGTTAATAAATTAGAAGCAGCTTTAAAAAAATAAGGGGTAGGAAAAGGGTTTCTTACAGGAAGAGAAAATTTCAAATAAAATCCCGAACAGTTTAAAATACATTTACAAATTTCAAAGTTTCCAGGTAGGAGCAGTTCTCAGTTTTCAGTAACTCTATATGGTGAGGATAACTTCCTTCTTTGTACAAAGAGTAAGCAAATCTATTTACAAAATCAACTTGGCCTTGGCTCTGTGATATTTATAAGCTCTGAGAACAGCATTTTGGCTAGATAAAGAATGTTACGTGGTTCTCTTTTTGCTTTCTTCCTTCACTTAAAAAAAAAGCTTTTCTGCTTCAAGAAATAAGAAGTCTTAAAAATTCCCTGGCCTTGGTTTTAAAATGAGTGGTATAACTCAGAAGCTTTGGTCCTGTATGGCAAATCACAGCTTGCCTTGCAGATCTGTTGCATGCAGTCATTCAGCTTTTGATGAACGGAATGTAGATTAGGTCCCCAAAGCATAGCTGCACAAAGAAATAGGATGGCGGCTCCGCTGAGCGTCTTATAGTTAAAAAAACAACATCATCATCAATAAAGTCACAAGCCCATCCATCCATTCCCGTTGCTTTTTGGTTTGCTAGAGCTGAAAGTTCCTGTCCAAAGTTGCACTGACAAAAAACCCCAAAACCCAAAGCACACACTGAAGCCTGAGCTGTCAACGTGCAAGGAAAGGTCTAGGCTCTCTTAGTGCATTTTGCTCAATGGTTAATGTTTGAATAATGGAAAGAGTGCATCGTTCCCCAAGGCACACGTAACAGTTCAGGTAGAGACGAGCTCATCGAGGTATAATCCATTCTCATCAGTGGAGGGCTAAAGTCTTCCTGACAGAAATAGCTTGGGCTGTGGTATAGCAGTTGTGCTGCATGTAATGCTGAAGCAGTCTCTTCCATAGAGGGTTGCATTCCAGGAGGTAACGGTTTCCTAGAGATACAGGGAAGGAGGGCAGGGGGTTAGTGGCCAGAAGAGGCTAATAGGACTCCATCAGAGACTGGCCAGAAACTTTTGGCTAGCAATTCCAGCCTAATGGTACTGGATAGCTTGCAGGGACACTTCCTTCAGCCGGAGCTCTGTGAAATCACAGCTCCCTTTTTAGGGCTGCCATATTTGCTAGCAGCTTCTCTACACATCACAGCCTATACCTGCATGATTAGTAGGAAAATAAGCAGCCGAATTCAGTTAGAAGAGAACTTGAGGGCACAAGTGATGGAAACAACACACCCTGAACCAGAGGGTGAGAGAAATTATCCATGCTGCACATATACCAGCAACATGCATGAGCCACATGCACGATCTTGGCTTTGTGTAGATTTCCCAGATAGCTCAATTTCTAAATCACAGACAGCCTAAAGGGCAGAGGAGCAAAGCAAGATCATTGGTTCTACTGGTTTGGAGGTCCACTACTTTATCAAAATCTTCCTGTTCCCCTGCAAGCCTGTGCACGCTCCCACGCTACTCACCTATAATGCAGAGGCCTTCCTGAGCTCGTGTGATACCAACATTAACCTGGTTTGGGTCAGTAACAAATCCCAGGTACTTCTTCTGCCAGCTTTTTGTGGGTCTCCTATCAATCTCTGATCGGGGACAGGAGCGCACAGTGGACAGGATCACGTATCTCCACTCGCTTCCTAGAAAGAGGGAATTGAACAAGATTTTTCAGAAAGTGTCTGGCTGCATCACAAGGCACTCCTTTCTCTATAGCAAGCATCCACAGAACTGCAAGCCACCATTTGGGCGTCTCCAGCTTTGGAGGCTATTTGACTCCGGGTCATTGCTCTATACTTTACTATTACTATGGAGGTTCTTTAATATCCCCTTCAGATGTCCTTCATATTAAAACTACCTTCTTATGTTCATCAGTCTCTCCCTGCCTGGGCACTGCAAAGGCTTCCAAGGAACTAATTATGATCACAAATCACCCAGAAATCTAGCCCAGAGATGCCTCCTGCATGGCTGAAATGACCCGGATATCAGATTTTCTTGCCTTTGCGAGAAGTTGCTTTAACTTCCTCAGGAAGGCAGGAGGGAAGAGGAATAACTCTTCCCTCTCCTGAGAGCCTCACCTTGACTTTTCATGATAGTGCAAACAGTCACTCCACGGATGCCCTCCCTCAAGAGGCGCTTGCTGATCTCGGACACCTGGGCGTTGTAGGGGCTCAGGATGGCGATGCTCTCCGGCCGGATGGTGCCATCTAGCGTCAGCTGCTTCGCCGTCCTCACCTGGGGAGAGGCAAGGTCCTGCTGATGGGGAAACAGCAGCCCGCAACCAACACACCCTGCTGGAGGGCGGAAGGACATGGGTCCCTCCAACGCCATACCCGAAACGTCGCAATAGTACCTGGCTGCACTATTCCCTCTGCTGGGGGTCACGCTTCCCTGCAACTGCCTCTCACAGGGAGGAGCGTGGCATGGCGTACTGAGACCCAGAAAAACTCCAGGCAGGTTCTGCACACAGGGAGCCCGTTTTCCCACTGACGTTCATTCTACATCCCTGCTCACCATAACAATCCCATCTTCCCTCCGTGATCTGCAAACTGCCCTAGGATAACACGCCAAAATTTCGCAGCTCCCGCTATACCCCAAGATCCTTCTCCTGGCCTCTGCTTACCGCCTGCTCCACTTCTTCTTGGTTAGCTTTGGAGTTCTCATTTCCTTCCTCAGTAGAAATCATGAGGCTCTGCTCCTTCCCCTCTATGTGCCCAAAGATAATCGGGCAGCATTTATTGTCTTTGTGGTAGAAGACGCTGGCTTTACGAAAAAGCCGAGGGCATGTGTTCAGCCGCCTTTCATAAAACTCCTGCGATGGGAACTTGCAAATGTCTTTGTGCTGGCAGAGAAAAGGGGAGAAACTGAGATGAACAAAAAAACCAAGGAACCCCTCCGCCCTCAGCTGCTTTTTGGACAGGCTTCACCTGCAATGCCACTGTGCTCTGCCTTGCACTGTGCAAGTGCATTATTCATTACCCCAGGAAGGGAAAGCACTACTGGAGAATATCTGTTTCTCAGTGGCTTGAGGCAAGCCCTGATTGCAACATTCACTGTGATGGAAAAAAGACAATCCACATAAGAAAAGCCTCACCATACGGTACTGCGTATCCAGCATCCAAGCCTGATTCCGGTAACGCTCAAAAAGAGACGTCTCCATGCCAAGACTCTTGCAGAAGTCATTGTTGACTACGGGCCGCAGCTGTTTATGATCCCCGAGCAAAACAACCTGGAACAGAGAGTGGACTCCTCAATTCTGAAAGTGGCGGCGCAGGCGAAGGCAAGCAGCTCTTTGGCTATTCACGCTCAGGCATTCATTGCTCCTTATATTATGGTTACAGCAACCTCGATCAGGGACCATGCTGGCCGTTATACAAACAAAGAAGAACCTGATCCAGATAATTTGGAGTCTAATTCTTATCTGATAGGAGAGAGCTGTCGCGTAGCAAGAATCTACCAAGATCTCCTCTATACTTCTTGCTGTGTTGATAATCTGCACCTAAGTCAGCACATTTTCTGGTGGCTGTGATACTCACCCGGTAAAGAAGCACCAAAACCATATCCATGCCACCACTTTTCTCCTACAGAAAGCCAAGTGCAAACTCAGAGGAGACAGTATGGGTGTAACTAGGAGACAGGGAGCTGAGATGACGCACAGTAAAGAGGCAAGTATAGGCAATAGTTCTCTACCATAGCTTTTAGGCCTATGGCAGGTCTTAGGACTGCGCTTTATGTGATATGAACAGAAAACGCATAGCTCATGCTTCTGGTAAGACTACTTATGTACTGTACGTTCCTCAAGACTTTATATTTAATGGAGTTATACCTCTGAGGAGATGACTGCCTGAAGACCGAAACACTGATACACCATCACGGGCACTGTCAGAAACAACCTTAAAACATGGTCTAAACTTGGAAGAGCAGCACAGTCAGGGATGGAATGTGTGCATAGACTCAAGAACTCTGAGCAGCTGTCCTAGAGATGCATCTTTGGAAGGTGCTCACCTTTTCAGCATACTTATGGCTGACCAAGGGGATGAGGGTCTCGGGCTCTGTGGACATGGCACACTCATCAATGAGGATCTGCCTGACATTCAGCTTCTCCAGGCAGGGGGCAGATGCGGCGGAGCACGTGCACAGAATCACGTCGTGGCATGTTAGCTCATGTGCACGTGCAGCTGACAACAGATTTTTGTACCTGATGGCCAATGCAAAGACATCAGGTTAGGCACACAGGAAACACCTCCAGGTTTCTAGTGCAGGAACCATGCAGAGGCTATACTTTCTGAAACGATTATGGCTCCGTCTCCTTCCGCAGGATGAGCTAGTGTTCCCAGTAAAGGGCTTTGGATACACACAGTAGGAGAACGCTTTGTTCTGAAATCAGCAGGGCAGACACTCAGGGTGGGGGATGCAAGCATCTCATGGGTAACTTAACTTTTAGTCCAGACATACAATAGCACCTGAACAGAAGTGATTCTGGAGGCTCTGTATTGTAGCACAAGCCCTCAAAGTGCCACTGTGCTCCCTTCACAAGGCAAAGTGGCTAACGTTACTTTCAGGTATCGGCAGGTTTCAGGCTAACAGTACCTGCGCAGCATGGTCTATGCTGTCATTCGAACAGGATCACTTTCTATCATCATTCTAAACCTCCTAAGGAAAACACACACCTTGTTACTCTTTTCATGTTTTCATCTATTCCTTTGGCTTGCAGGAGCCAGAACAAATCAAGTGACTTTCATGGTGCTTTACCAGTTTATATTAGCTGAGTCCTAGAAACTATAGCCCAAACTACTTCTCATCAGGGGAGGAAGACTGCTGCACTGCGCTACTTTAGGCAGCACTTCTTTAGAAGTGGCATTCAGCCAAAAAGAGCCATCTCTCACGAGGGTCTCTTTTTACTCACTTCTTTATCTCTTCTTCTGCTATCTGATCCTCCTTCCTCATTCGGGCATCAAATTCACAGATCTTCTGCCAAAAAGGGTTGGGCGGCCGTCGGATTCGATGATGCAGGATTATTTCACTGAATAAAGAGTCAATTTTTTTGTTTGTTTAACTTTATACAAATACTTTCCACACACAGACCAAAGTTATCTCCTCTACAGTGAAGCATACAACACCTGCCTATGTGGAGAAACTACTTTAGCTAAAAAAGTCGCAGCCAGACATTTCCATCTTTATAGGCCTTACACTTAGTTCACCCTTGAGGGTACAAAACGTAACATCCTCTTTTTCTTAAAAAAGTTACAAGCAGTAATGAAGTCAAGAGACTTTTAGAGCTGTTTAAAAGAAAGATGAAAGCACCTAGGATGTTTCGTGACTAGGTGCTATGTTAGACTTGCACTTTCTTCTGAAAAAATTAAGTACAAAATAGTCTAACAACAGGAGTGCCATCACAAGAGCTAGTCTGATGTTTTGAACCACAGGCCTGCTGGTTCCTTACAAAGGTCACAAGGACGACATTACAAAGCTTCAACAGCCTTGGGCCCCCCCTGCCAACTCCAGCCTGGCACCACCACCTGGACAAGGACTCTGGCAGCTCACCTTCCCCAGAGTCCCCCAGAGAGAGACCAGCGCTGCTCTGCAGCAGCAGAGCAGACACCGTGCTTGCTTTGTTCAGCTTTTCAGCTGCAGCAAACACCCCCGCCCACAGCTTTCAGAGCCTGTGGGGCCCTGCCCTCCTACCTGAGTTCACGCTTTGGCTTTGCATCTCGCAAGGCTTTTCGGGAGAGGTGCCGGTTGCTCCCTGGATATGGGTATTCCATCGTCTCAATCGCCTCACCGTAAACCCTCAGCGGTCTCAGGTCTTTCATCTTCAGCAGCATCTCTGGGGAAGGAGAACAGGTCTGCTCAGACAATGCCAGGCACAGGTGCTGATGAGAAACCCCTGCACACACTGCTCGAGATGCCCAGCATTCACCACACACCAGTCCTTCCTCCCCACCCCTTGCTCATCAGTCCCAACTTTACTGGTCCTCGTCCTTCAGTGAAGGGTCTGTTCTAAGGGACAGACTAAGCTTTCTGCCACTCCTGTCTTCCAGCTTCCTAATCACGGGCACGTGTTCTCCCTCCCAGTGGTACAAGCTCCTTTAGGGGCTTAGAACAAATAATTACCAGCAACAACATCAACAGACTTGTTGGATGGGCCACAGTACAAGATGCACTTGGTCCCTTTGCCCTCTTCTTCATCCAAGAATTTTGGTTCTTCCTTCTCAGCGATCTCCTGGTTCAGCTTATGGAACCAGTAGACAATGTGAGTTCCAACGACGGTTTTCCCTGTGCCTAGAAATGCAAGAAGGTTGAGAACACTTTAATAACTATACCCTTGGTCTAGTTCAGCACCAAAACGATCAACCTTGGGAATCTAGAATCCAGAAGATTGCCTTAAAGAGTTGTGTGCGATGCCAACCCACTCTACCCTCAACTATCTCGCCAAGGGTCCTATGGAAAGCAATGCTGTTCCCTCCCCCCTCCTCCTCAAAAAAAGCAGACTAGTTCTATCCTGCCTTTAATGACAAAGGACACGTGTACACGCATCCTCCCCTCCCCCTTACCTGGTGGACCTTGGATGAGCGTGAAGGATTTTCGTAGAGCATTTAGAATTGCCTGGTTCTGACTCTGGTTGAGCTTCCTTTGACTCCCAGGGAGATCAAAGGTTTTTTGCAGCAGGAGTTTGGAAGTTATCACTGTTATGGTAAGAAGAAAAGAAAACAAGTTTAAAGAACGTTACTGAAGGAAGCACACAGGCAGTTCAATAGCACAGCAGGCACCAAGCAACCATGCCCCAGTTACAAGACCTCCCAAACACAATCCTTGTCTCATGCCAAGAAGTTCTGCCCATGAACCTTCTCTGCGAGTCCTGGGGATTAAAACATCACCTGCATCACTCTCCAGTATGGTAGCCTGCCTTTACTCTGGCAGTGTTACAACTCCTTTCCTGCCCTTAGCAGGGGAGCTTCCCAGCTAAAGAGAAGAGAGGTGTGCTATGCAGGCCTGATGGTCTGCGAGCATGATCCCTATGGCAATGACCCACGGAAACTGCCAGGGCACCTACCTGGCCTGAAGCAAGTAGCCATAGCATAAAAAAAGATGAATATTTGTACCCACCTTTTGTAGGAGGCACATGGTTTAGTGCGATGCTTTTAGCAAGGTCAGAGGCATACATGAGCTTCCAAATTGCATTTTCTTTCCGTCTGACGGACAAATAAAAACAAGAATGAATGAAATGTGGCATAAAATATTGAAGAACAGAACACAGCTTTGTACAACTGTCTTATTTATTCCTTCTCTGCTTTGGTCTTGCATTAAATCCTTCCACAAAGAGCTTAAACAATTTGCATACAAGTCCCATTCTCCTATTTTGTATCCATGACTACTTCCCAACTATCTGAAGAGCTGAGCCTGCAAAGATGTTGAGAGCAAGGAGTACAACTTATGTCCCGACTCCATTTTATTGGATTAGCTTCCAGTTTTTCCTAAAATTCAAGACACAAAGGGAAACACGCTCTGCCCTGAGGAAAGCTACAGCAGTTGGGGTGTGATTATCACTCCATACGGAGTACAAAGAAGGGCAAAATAGACATCAGCTCTACTTTAATAATAGATCTTGCTTCACAGCCACAACAAAGGAAAATGAATGGGAAATCAGGGAGTACATGTCTGCTAAACAAACCCTGAGCCACACTGCCATTTATGACATATATTGCAGCAATTCACTAGCATAAGAAATAGATGCCCAGTGCAACTTCAGCACGGCACTTTCCCCTGTCTCCCCACACCCATTCTCAAGGTCAACCAGAAGAGCATGAAGCTATCTGGAGAAATGCTGCAACCCCCACCAAATGTCAACAGCCCAAGAGCATGGCCAGTTGAAGCTGAATAAAGACAGATTTTCAGAGGATCAGCCTCATCAATGAGCAAAACTCATTTGGTTTAGCAGAGGAGTCTCATGAGAAGCTATTAGTCTGTTTGGACCAAAAGGTTAATTAGAGAATGGATGCTAAACACACTTACACATCTGGCAACATCTTTGGAATCAGCTCCACCGTGAACCTGGCAGAGTCCTGTGAGATTTCCACAGGAATATTCTCCATAGACATATAGTGGATGTAAAAATTGAAAGTTTGTTGACTACTCCTGTCTGACTTCTCATCGTCGCCAAACTCTTCAGTGAGCCCGTGAGCCACCCAGGTGTATGTGCCGGGATCAACCACAAGTTTGCTTTCTGATCTGCCCTTGTTAAACAAAGTCAGATTCTGGAGACCGTGGCTAAGGCACTCCTCATCGCTTTGAAAGCTCGCAAGGTCCAGCCCACTTAAGCGAATGCACAAGTAACAGTGGTTGAAATCTACTTCAATGGAGCACTCTTCCAAAAAGCTTTTGGTTACAGAGAAAGTCCCTTGCAGCTGCCCTTTGCTTGTCCTTTGCTTTGCCCAGGTTATTTTGACATCATGGAGGACAATGGAGTCATTTTCAGCCACTGCACACGAAGCGGATTCCATGGCACTCATTGGCATCCACACTTTGTTATACTCCACTGCATGTTTGTACTTGTCTTTGGATGGCTGAGTGGCATATGCAGAGAAGCAATCGATGGGCTTTTCTGTGTGCTGCAGACAGATGTCAAAACCTGGCGTCACACACCACAGCTGCACAAAGGGCACCAGGAATCCCCGGTAAACATCTGTGGTGAGCTGGAACTGCAGCGCGTCACCAGCGCTCAGCTCCAGGGACAGTTCCACATAGTGCATGCACGGACTTTTCCTTATCCTCCCCACGTGCCGCTTGTGGTGATCCTCACCCCTCTGAAGGAGAGGGGCCACATTCTCAAACTTTTCACTTTTGATGGCCGAGAGCACGTTTTGCCAAACTTGGGCACTGAAGAGGGTGACACTGCGGTCACAGAGAGGCCCCTCCTTCAGGCTATGTTCCTTCATCGTCACCACAGAATATACCCTCCTCTTCCACATGAGCCTCATGCTGTTCCGCTCCTGGATGAACGTGGGCTGCTCTGTCAGCTGAAGAGCTCTGTAGTTAATTAACTGGGGATCAGGAAGAGTCTCTTTGTTCAGTGGAAACAAGGCTTTAAAGTACTTGTTCATCCCTTCGATATCCACTACAAAGGCCACCTTCTGCAGGACTTGCGATTTCAGCTGAATGGCCATCTGCAGGGAGTGGGCCCTCTTCTCGTACGTCACAGCTCGGGAATTCTTCCTGTTGAAGTCATGACAGAGAAACTCAATGTCCTCCAAAGAATAGGCAATCGGCTTCTTGCGGAGCACGGAATGAAGGTGCCGCTGGACCACCACATCCATATATCGGCGGATGGGAGAAGAAGCCCAGGTGTACGAGTCAACATGCAAGGAGTAATGGCCTGCTTTTGATTGCGCAGTGGAGTTGGAGCGACTGAAATAAGAGCGGCTGAGCAGTCTCCTGAACTCCAGCACCACGGGGGCCAGCTTTGGGTGGATGTCATCAGTGACAATAAGGTCTAGCATCTTGTGGAAATCACAGACATTTGCAGCTGACTGTAGGTGCTCCCAAAGCGGGGCCAGGAGTCTGAACTCCACATCTTTTGATGAGACTTGACTGGGAAGCACATCTCCCAGATGGTGTGAGAGATGGATGGACAAAGGAATGATGTGGCTGTACTTGCTTCTCATGAGTGATATCTGTTGAGGGCTTGGCTCACTCTGACAGCGGAGAGGAGTGACATTTCTGGTGACCTCCTGGTTGGTTAGGAACTCAGCCACAAAACTGTTGAACATGATCATGAACTCCTCTATCATCTGATGGGAACCTCTGTTACCTGGGGAGCTTTCCTCATCCAGCTGGTCATAGAAACAGTCTTCCTGCAGCCGAAACTTCCGGTGGATCCTGGAGAAGTGATAAGCCACAGCTATGCAGTCCTCCAGGGTATCAAAGCGAAGGGCTTCTGCGTCTCCCCTGTAGTGGTTCTTAATGAAGAGCTCCGCCTCTTCATAGGACAGCTGCCTGTCTGAGCGAATCACAGACATAGTGAAGGTTCCCTTTATCACTGTATCAGTCTTCTTTTCTACAGTGACAAACAATGAGATCACACGACGATCTTCCTGTGGCAGGAGGCTACAGATTTCCTGGCTAATTTTGGGTGGGAACATGCACAGTGGCTCCCGGTTGGGAGCATAGTATGTGGCACCCCGTTTCTTTGCTTCCATGTCCAAGGCACTGCCTTTGGGAATGATGCCAGCCACATCTGCAATGTGGATCCCAATCTCATAGTGGCCTCCAAGATCCCTAACACTGACAGCATCGTCTAAATCCTTAGCACCTGGGGGGTCAACAGTGAACGTCAGGTAACTCCGACAGTCCTTCAGGTTTTCCTTGGTGAGGTTTGGTTTGCTGGAGGTGTGTTTGGCTAATTCCCTGGTAACGACAGCAGGATATTTATTTTCCAAATCATACTCCAAGTCAAGGATCTTTAGGCCTTCTTCCAATGTCAACGCAACATGCAGAATCTCAGTTATTATCCCCAAAGGGTAGTAAAACCCTTCCCGCCAGGAGATAATCTGGACACAGAAGAGCTGGCATCTCCTCGTCTCCTGGCCGATCTTCTCACAGCTGACCACTCTGTACTTCCCGTTGACAAACCTGCGGATGGGAATGACGTTTGGTTTTTCTTTCAGCCCTGGGACAAATATTTTGGTGACAGTGCGATCAATGGGTATCATCACCCGGGGATCAAATTCGTCCATCATGCAGATAAAGGTCCGTTCTCTCTCTGCACGCTTTAATATGCCCACCACCTTCCCTTGAGGGCGGAGGCAGCTACTGTCAGCTGTGCTACTCTGCAGGATTTCCACAAGCACTTCATCCCCAGTGAAGGCCGTCCCGCAGTGAACTCTACCTTTGATCTGAATGGTCATAGCGGGCGAGTCATTGAGGGTGAAGGCAGAAGCTCTGTCAAATCCCTCTTTGATCAGCTCGCACCTCTTGTACATTTTGGGGTGCATGTGGAGATACTCTTGCATCGTCTGAGAGGAAAAATTGACGTATTCCTGCCTGTCTTCCCACTGGTTTGAAGCCTCAGACTTCACGTTCAGCAGCCCTTCCTCGGACACTGTCACCAGGACGTTCTTGCTTTCATCTAAGAGCTCCTGGAGAATGGGATCGTCGGGATTCATGCTATCAGCCTCAGAGCTCCAGGAATCGGTGTCGCTGTCCTCCTCATCCCCCTCTGGGCTCCTCCTGCTCCAGCTCTCCTTGTCACACGCCGCCTGTTTGATCTGCGCCATCGTCAGGTTCTCCGGAGTCACGCTTCCCTTCTCAATGCACTCCTGGATGAAGCGTTTCCACACCTTGCTGCACTGGCCATGGGAACACAAGGCCACGGCATCCCCCACCACAACAACCAGCGACTGAGCCCTGGTCATGATGGTGTTGAGCACTCTGGCTTCATTGAAGAACTCCAGGCGGTGGGAGGCAGAGCTGCGCAGACTCTCGCTGGTGTGGACTGTGCTGATAATGATGACCCGGAACTCCCGCCCTGCAAGGGAGGGGACAACGGATAAGTCACTCATGGGAAACCAACGGGGAAAATCCTGTCTGGCTGCCACACATATCTCTGTGCACCTAGGCTGCATTGCACTGCTGCAGCTGCACTGGCAGTGGCAGGCTGATAGAAGCTCACTTGTCTGAGTCACAGAAGTTGCTTGATCCAAAAAAGGCAGCTCTCAGGGAACGTGAGGGCCTTCATGCATAAGCCAGGATAGACACCATGAGGGCACCACTGTGCAAGCCCCAGGGAGGGGAGGGAAACACACAAAGAGAGATAGGACAGTTGAGTAGTGCATCAGTGAGCACTAATGGACCAGCACTGCGTTCACAGGGCCACCAGCATCCCCCACTATCCACTCCTAACAAGGGTGGAGTCTTCTGTGAATCCCAGATTCCTGGGGGAATTGAGGATTTTGCAGGAACAAGAGCAGTGACCATTCACAATTTTCCCTCATCCCTTCGAGGACAGCTCTGCTGGCTGATCGCACTACAAATAACAAACAGCTAGAGTCACCCTGGTGATTTCAGAGCTGAGAAGAGACTGTAAAGAAAGGGTGTTCAGATCATAAACACACCCCAGGGGTCAGTTATTCTCACCATGAGATGTCCCAGCTGCACAATAAAAAATAAAAAAATAAAAACACGGATGAGTCAAACTAAGTCCTTGAGGACAAAAACAACACCATCCTTCTCTCATCATTAAGTGCAGTGGACTCCTTTAGCTAGCCGTTCTGCGGTTCATGCTGCAGTTGGTACCCACAGGCCATCTTGGTTTCAATTCATCTTTATTACTTGCCTCCCCCACTGGCACTGGGAGCTTCACATGATTCACACTTACTGAAGTCTCTGGGATGCTTTAAGCGAGTGCTCTTCTGCTGGCATGAGCACAAGCCAAGGTTATAACTGATCAGTTCCCACTTACAGGGTTTTCACCCTCCTACAAAGTAACATCCATAAATTTTAACAAGTTGACAGTTGGGTACAGATTTAATTCAGTGTGAAATCCTATTCACTAAGAAAAGGATGAAATCAAAGAATTACTGGTAACAACTAGACAAGGATGGAAATCAGTCAGAGGAGTTCCACGCACTCGCTCCTAATCAACGTGAAGTGGGCCACAGCCGCTTGCTAACAGCATCTGGAGCAGTGGAGAGCAAAGGGAAAGGGTAGGGAAGGTCTGCCTAACAGCATGACATACACTCTCCCAGAGAGGTATTTTGCCACGAGATCAACAGGGATATTTTGCATGGAAATGCATGTATGGACACATGCTAGATGAGCTTTAAGAAGGTGGGGTATCCAGTACAAGAAACGTGCACAAATGCACACCTCCAGCAGCTGAGCTGGATAGCAGGCACAGCAAGGAAAGCAGCCAGAACAAACCACCATGCTAGCAACGCGGAAGTGCAGCACATCAGGACTCATTTGCTCCATCATCCTTGCTAAAATGGCAAAGGGAGAGTTGACAAAGATTAAGATGCCAGAAGGACCTCTGCTAATGACCCCCCGTGTCTGTTCCCCCTGCCCACTGCCCGGTGGCTCTAGCTGCAGTACACCCTCCTGTCTGCTGACATGACTGGGAAAGCTCTCCCAAGAGCACAGGAGAGCTCAGAATGCCTCCAAGCATTAATAACCACTGCACAGAACACAAACCTGGCAAGTTTTCATAGTTTTCTACCACCACATCTTGTAGGTGCCTTTTCCTCAGCTCTTGCCTGGTTGCAGAAACCTAGTAAGAAACAGAGAGTCACAAACCTGAGGGCAGTTTCAGGTCACAAAGCCCCCCTCCACCACACAACTCCAAGCTTCCTGCACCCTCAGCACTTACAGACACACCCTTCTCAACCCAAGACAGTTACTTGACAGCAAATTACACGTCCTGAACTGATTTTGGCCTGCTTCCCCAGCCTAAGTTATAGTTAACCTACGCAGAGGATGCTGAAAGAAATCTTTAAACCATCCCACCGTGAGGCATCTCTGCTCTGACCGCCCATGCTACCTAAATGTAAATGGATCACGCCTAGAAAAAACACACCGTTGGCATGCAAGACTCACAGATTCCCTACCTTTGCCAGCACAAGAGAGACAGGTTTATCATAAACACAGTCCAGCATCTACTAGGGAGCATTTGGAGAGAGTTCAGAGTGGCACATGCATACCAACTTCAGTTAAGGAACATGTAGCTCTCCTACAAACCTGTGTCCCATGGGAGACCACACAGATCCTCTTCAGATTTTGGACACCCCACTCGTCTGGCCACTTCTCAAATATCTCCTGCACTTTCTCAATCACTTGCATTATCTCTGAGGTGTTATGCCAGGAAATCATGGACATATCCCTTTCAGCCATGCCAGGCACGTGGCAGAACATGAGCGGGTAGATTTCCGGATGGGGTGGGATGTTCCCACTGGCTTGGATAGCATTGCCTTTGCCCACATAGAAGTGTTTGGAGACAAATTCAATTATGTCTGCAGTGGAACGATAATTCTCATTGAAGATGATCCTGCTCTTCACAGCCACTTCATGCCTCTCCTTCTGGTAAAACTGAAAGAGTCGGTTTAACAGGGTGTGATCAGCAGACTGTCCGTCTCCAACGCAGAACAGCTTTGGGGTTATCTGCATGTGGTCCCCAGCTAGGACAATCCGAGTCTCAAAAGTGGCATATGAGAGCGGAACCAAAGCTTCGCATTCCAGCATCTGAGCAGCCTCGTCGATCATGATGTGAGTGAAGTAACCTGGAGCCACCTTCAAGTTCTTGGATAACATGGAGGTGGTAATAATTATGCGGTGCCTGTCAATCTCCTCCTGCGTGGGGTGCCTGAAGGAGCGCTGGTCCGCAGAGAGACAGCAGTACATCTGAGTGATGGGGTCTGTCAGGTTGATGGGACGGTCAGTGGATATAATCCTCAAGGGAACAGCCCATGGACGCCCTTTGGTTACATAGTTATGGAAATACTCCCGGATGTAGATGTCCGCAGCGCTGCACGGGAAGAAGAGGGGAAACCATCATGGGATTTAAATGCCGTTCTTATACGAGACCTTCACCCCAATGCACTACTTAATCATTCATCAACAAGGTGCCAAAATCACCCCCAGCTTTAGCTGACAACACTCTTCAAAAAAGCTATTCACATATGTGCAAAGAAGCCTGCATTTACACAACCACCAATTCCAAGCATATTTTGAGAGTATGGTTTAAAATGTGTATTGCTACCCGACACTAAGGCACCTCTCAATGCTCGTAGGGACATGACACTGAAAACGCAGTGTGCCCAGCAAAATATCTGGCCCTGCATCTCTACAGGGTAAAGCTACACAAATGCGGTCCAGTGCACCTCTCCTCTGACAACTGACCTTTGCCAGCATCCCCAGCCCATGTGGATGGTGCAAGATCTGTGCAGAACAAGCTTCAGTGCAACCAGACAGCCTGAAGTAGGCTAAGATTAGAAGTTACCATTTATTATACATTAAAAAGCAAGGCAATAGCAGCCTGCAGGAATGGATATGGACACTATTCTGAGCACAGTTGTTCTAATTTTAATAGTCTTGTCCTGGATTCTCTCAAGGCAAATTCAACATCAGTCAGACCAGATCTACATTTCCCCCTTCCCCAAACTCTCCCTGGAAAAGTCAAAATATTGACATGTGCACAGAGCACAATAGCTTTCAAGGGAAAGTAGAGTATAGTATCATCCCAAAAAGACCAGGAGATGGCTTTCCACTTCTTCTGCTACACAGTAAGGACTAGAAAGAATTCAACTATTTTCCATCCCTATCTTATAATCAAGTAGGAATATGCTAACTAACTTTCCACAAACACTTCCACCCACGCCAGGCTCCTTTCTAGCAGCAGTGCTAGAACAATTTATTTAAATAAATAGTTCATTTTTATTTATTAAGTAATTTAAATATATATTAAGAAAAGGCCAGCTTAGCTCCCTCTCATACACTCTGGCTCCCTTTCATCCCTTCACGCATGCACTGGCCCAGCACAAGAATCAGGCCCCTGACTGGTTACCTCTTCACTTCCTTCCTGCTAACCTGTTAGTGTGAGTGCAGATCAGCACCCGTGTGTTGGGCTGCTTCAGGATCTCCATGGTGGCCATGGCCAAGGTGAATGTCTTCCCTGTGCCGAAAGGCCCATAGATCAGAAGAGGTGGGATCTGCCGGCTGCTGGTTGCTTGGCCCGTGATGAAGGAGATGGCTAGTTTCTGCTTGCTGTTCCCTTTCTCTGATAGCTCGGGAGAATAGGGGATAGAGCAATTGGCAACGTCAGGTAGAACCAGCTTCTCATCCAGCAGGCGGTCAACAGCATGGTGCCACTGCCGGAACAGCAACCGGTCAATTTGGAACTGGATCTCCACATTGTAGGAGGTGTTTGGCTTGAAGTTCAACTCAGAGCAGCATCTCTTTGGTATCTGTAGCCAGATGGTCTTCTCAGTGGTGGCCTTATTCTCCACATTGACCTCATAAACCCGATTGTCTACTGGTGGGTCAAGTGCCAGGAAAGCAATGGGCACAGACCTGTTCAGCAGATACCCCTCATCTGTGTCTGGCGAGAGGTTATACGGGGTAGGCACTTCGGCAAACAGCTCACCAGACAGGGCAAACTTCATCCCCATAGAAAGGCTTTGCAGCATCGGAGTCAGCAAGATGGAGACCCGGAGGTTGAGTCTGAAAGGCAGAAATACCTAAATTAACAGCAAAGAACTGGCTGATAGTTCATCAGTAATTGTCCTCCCTACTGCAGAGGAGGGACTGCCACTTACACCCAGAGTAAGTGGCACCTGAGTACAGCGATAGGAATCGTGCTTCTACCTAAACCACAGCCACAAAACAAGACACAGCCCTTCCCTGCCTATGACTAACCAGCAAGACACCTTTCTTGGCAGCTTTCCATTTTTCTGGGAACGTCCAACAGGTGTCTGAGGACCAAACCCGAAAGAGATGGAGACTAGATCTTCAATAGTTGCACGGCACCAAGGACAGGGTTAGCAATGGGTCTGTGATCCACAGCTAGCAGGACTCCTTTGGATACACAACAGGTACTTACTTGGCAATGAGAGCCTGTTCGGCTTCTTCTTCCCGGAAGAGGAAGTTGTGCATCCTGTCCCTGTATGTGAGACGGGTGATGGGAGGACTTGCACCACCCTCATGCCGAAAGTCCAGAGAGAGAGCAGGTGGTTTGTATCTGGCCAGCAGATCCACCTCATCACTGGTCCTTAGCACGCTGGGAACGATGACCCTGTTACCACTGTGCCATCGCACAAAGTTCACAGGACGGATGCTCTCTCTACTGGCTGGGATCTGCCGAGGAAGCTCCCGCTGGCCCACCTTGGCCCGGATTTTCTGGATGAGGACAGGGCGGCTGCCAAAGTCAAACACCACCCACTGCTCGAAGACTCCCAGTGTGCAGCACTCCATGCAAACCTCCACCAAGGATGTGTTCGGGGAGGAGGGCAGAGTGCTCAGGTGCTCCCCCCTAATGTAGTGGAGGCCCCGTGAAAATCCATCCCCTGAGAGGTAGAAGGTGACTCCAGGTTCCCTCTTCAGTAGCGCCACATGCTTCAGAGGCATCTGCCAGTTGAGGAGACAAGAACACATCGTGACGTGTGGACCCAATGGCTCATGAGATCTTCCCAGTAGCGTTCCCTATCAAAAGCTGGTGCAGGACCTGAACATCACACCAAATCTACACAGCGTTCTTGCAATTCTCCAGAAAGGAACTTATTCCTTGCGTAATCCCATAGCAATTACTTTAAGCTTTAAAAAAAAAAAAGCTCAGGTTTCAGCTGTGTAACAGTTAAGACAATCTTCTATAAACGGTAAATCTCATAAGCTGGCAGAAAACAGTTAGGCCCAGCCTCTTGCCCCAACACCCAGGAAATTCTGGGTAGGAAAATAACCAAATCTTGCTATTTCTGACCACATCCAGGACATGTTCACAGCAGCTAGGTACACCGTGAGGACCTAGTACATGAGAAGAGGCAGGAGACATGGGTGACTCCATACCCCACGCAGTCACCCTGAAGAGCCACAGCGCAAGCACAAACACAGGCCATGACAGCCCATGCTCAGGGTGAGAGTACCTTCTCCTCAGCAGGCTCCAGAACACTTGACACGTCTTATTTGGACATCCCAAAATCCCTATGCTTGTGCTAAGACCCCTCACAGAGAGAAAAAACAAACAAACCAACCAACCAAAACGAGGGGCCGTGCACAGAAGCAGGTGCTCTCACCAAGAGCCACCATGGTCACCAAGAGCCACCATGGTCTCAGTCTCTCTTCACACAGAATTAAACTTACCTGGGCGTGAACTCTGAACTTCCACCTGTATTTCATCCTCCTGTCCTCCGACTGCACGTGCAGGGGCTGCTCACATGTAACCGTAACACCGTCAACGTGCTCAGCCATCTATAGGAGAGGCACAAGAGGAGGGGGGCTGAGGGCAATACTCCAGGGACAAACTACCGAGCCTTCCACCTGACCATCTTCATCCCTTGCTTTTATGCTACCTTCTTCCCAGACTGGACCAGCAGTAAATTCTCGCAGCTCAGAGTAGAAAAGGGGACAAACACTGATGTTCAGTTTTTCCACATAGCAGCCTCAGGAAATAAAAGGACACAAGGCAGAGCAGCCTAGCTGGGCAAATAGTGAGGCTCTTTTATACTCAGGTTGCCATCTCTAAAGGGGCTGAAGAAACAGCGACGGCAACGTGCCTTTCCAGAGCTTTCTGCATCTCACCCACCTCCAGCAATTAAACCATTAGAAACGTGAACCGTTGGTTTCATTCCCAAGTTCTCACACAAGAGACTTCACACGCACCACTGGCAGAAGCGCTCTGCTCCAGAAAACTAACTTGCTCCCCACCCTCAGCCCAGCACTTACAATGAACACTTCATTGGAGCACTTCTGGTACTCAGCAATGAGCCGATCCTGGTAGGATAAAAGCCCGTCCTTCATGGCCTGTTTCTTTTTCTTTACGGCAACCTTCACCCTCTGGATCCACTCCTGCAGCTCCTCAGTGGAATGGGCCTTGGTGCAGCTATTGCCAATTTCACACACCTCTGCTCTGTAAGGAAAGAAGCCTTGCGCGTTCGACCCATGCCAAAATGAAGCAGCCCACCGCCCCCTCCCCAGTTCCACGCATCCTGAGGCTGCAGGACCTGTGGGCAGGGAGCAACCAGAGAGCTGCCAGAACTTCTCACTCGCTGCGCAAGGCTGACGTCTTACCTGCTGCACAGCGAGAATTTCGTCAGCCCGAGAGGAGGCACGCGGTGAACCCACTGGACGGTGGTGTCGGCCGAGACCATCTGCACGTGCTCCATGGAGGAGCAGTGGTTCTCGAAGCTTTCCTGAGAGCTGAAGGTCACCAGGCAGACCCGACAGTAGAATTGAACCAGAGGAGGTGTCGCCTGCTCGCCGTTCTCGCTGCACGTCTCCGAGGCTGGCAGCAGATCCGAGCGAGCCAAGCCGTACTTCCTCTCCGCCTGCCACACGGCCATCTCCACATCGCTGTGTGCGTAGTGGCACCGCTGAAGGCTGTGCTTGCACGGCTCGCCCTTGGAGACATATCTGCAGTAGCTCAGGGCCGGGATGAACTCAGGGCACGGCCGGATGGCAGTGTACTGCTTCTTCCTCCGACCGTCAGACATCACATGCACCAACAGCGGGCTCCAGGTCCGGTGGTACTCGCAGAGCCGTGCCTGGCCACCCATGGAGATCTGCTGAGGACTTCCATAAAAGCAATGTTTGCAGATCTCCTGGAAGTGTCCCCCAAACTCACTCATGATGTCCCCCGCAGCGCTGGCCAGGTCCGGCAGGGGGAAGCCATTGGGGCAGCTGGCTAGCTGGGCCTGCAGGACCTCAGCCTTCAGCATGCGCCTCTCCAGCTCGTGCTCCCGCTCAAAGTTCCACACCATCGCCTCCTCCGGGCTCCAGGCAAAGGTGCACTGGTTCTTGTGCTTGCTGCAGCCCAAGCCCATGATGTAGTATCGGCAGACCGCATAGCGGGCTGGGTTGGGGAAGCCCGGCCGCCTGGACACCTTCCTCCAGGCCGTGTTCCTCTTGTTCTTGTACCTGGCAAGGAGGATCTCGTACATGCATTTGTGCTCCACCTCTTTCAACCGGTAGGTAATCTCGTTTTCTTTCACGCTGCATTTTGAGCACACCAGGCACAGCTCCAGCTGCCGCTGGAGGCAGTCCAGCGGCACGGAGAGGCCATTCGCCATGGGCATTGTTGGTGGTGGCCAAGCGAAACAGAATTCACACAGAAAAGCTTCTAAAAGTAGATCCAGGGTTCAGGAGGCGCCATAGAGCAGGCTGTGTCCTAGTTCACCACGTACCTGCTGGCCATTGGTGCGAGTTCACAAAGCCTGACAAAGAAACAAGGAACAAGAGAGTTAGCAGGAAACGTTCGCCTGCCTCTCTACTGCATGCACTTTGAGACATTAAAATAACCCAGCCCAGCTCATCAGCTTCCTGAAAGTACCTAGGAACCTCAGCCCACAAAAGAAAACAAACAGCAAACAGAAAACAAACAAACAGAGTCAGCCAGAAGAGACATCCTCAGCGCTCAGAAACATTTGGGGTCTGTTGCTCACTCAGCCCGGCTCCATCCAGAGTCCCGGGGGAGCGCGTCCTGCGGGACGCGCCGCCCGGGGCAAGCGAGGGGCTGCGGAGCCAGGAGGGCACTCGGGATGGCTCGGCTCGGTCCTCGGGGCGCCGCAGGCTGCAGACCTTCGGCCCACAGCCTTTACCGCCGAACCCGGAGCAGCCCGCTCCGGTGGAGCCTGCCCTGGAGGACCAGGCACGTTGCAGACCTGAGCGCCAGCAGCCCGTCTCTGCGCCTGGGGCCGGCCTCCTCCCAGCTCATGGCCTGACAATCCGACTTCCTCTTCCCGCGCCGGGCACCTCCCCCCTTCTCTTTTTGCTCCTGCCAACTTTCTCTTTCTTTTTCCTGCTCTCCCTCCTCCCAGCCCTTCCTCTTCCCAGCCTGGGCCCTGCTGAGACGCAGCAGGGCAGCACCAGGGCCACCCCACGCTGCGCAGAGCAGAAAGCCAGGCTGAGCCCCGCTCCGGCCCTACCCCCCCGCGGCAGGCAAGAACCATTGGGATCAACAACGCAACAGCCCCCTTCGCGCTCGCGTCCAGCAGCTAAGAGCAGGAGATGGGCATGCTGGAACAGCCGCTCAGCCCGCACCTCGCACGGGCGGCAGCTCGATAAACATCCTGTTTGGTCGGCTGCCGGGAGCTCCGGCTCCAGCTGTGAACGAGGTGACTCACTGCTGGGTGCACGGTCCCGCCGAAATGGGTCACACGCGTTTTGCAAGCAGTTTCCTGGGTAACCAGCGGCCGGGAGCATCCCTGGCAAAGATGCTCGGGGCTCTGGAGGGAGCGAGGGCAGCGGGCTCTGGAGCCGCTGCCGGGCAGCTTTGCGTGGTCCAAGCCGCTGGCCTGGCCACAGACCCAGGGCGCCCGACGGGGGGGGGTCCGCGGGCAGGGCGAACGCCCTGCCGTCAAGCAAAGGATCCGGCCTCGTGGTGAGCACCCACCTCGTGCTGCGACCAGCTCGGGCTCCGACCGCAAAGGACTGGCTCTCTAGCAATAAAGGGGAAGAGCAGTATTTATAACTGCAGCCCTGCAAACAACAGAGCAGGGCGTCAAACTTTGCACTGCTTCTATATAGATACTTTTCACCTAGAGGTTCCCCCCACCGCCAATTAACGATTCTTTGCCCAGCGCTGGGGCAACCGTGGTGCTCGATGCTGGCAGAGGCGGGCAGCCGGCTGGATGCCGCAGCTGCTGTTCCAGCGAAGGCTGCGGAGACAGCGCGGGCAGCAAAGCACCAAGCCGAAACTTCCCCAGGGCAGCAGCTGGAGCGCTACCCAGCCGTGCCAGGGTGTGGGTAGTGAACTACCCACATCATATCCCAGTGCCACAGCCTCCATTCACTGCCAAGCCAGAAGGGCAAGGAAGAGGCCACCTCACCCCACCTCTCTGCAGTGCGTTAGGTTGAACACACGCTTGCGGGAAGAAATACCGACGCTGTTTATCTTTCAAGGCCTGGCAGAAATCCTGGCTCTGTGCAATATTGCTACTTTCTGTTTGAAGAAGCTACTAAACTCCACAGCAGAGTCACACAGCAGCATTAGTTTTTCCTCTCCGAAGATCCAGTTCACTATGTCATGCCTGCAGTTCTTCGTATCAACAGCTCGCTCATCCCTGACTCATCCCTGCCTGTTTATTTCAAGACCTTTACTTAAAGCACAGCAGATATTGCATGCAGACTGCAAGGCCTCCCTTAGAAGAGCTGCACGAGGTTGTTAGCAGAACAGCAGCCCAGCCCTTGCTACGGGAGGACACGCCGGCTGCGCCTGTCCGGCCTCTTGCCTTGGATCTATAAATTGTTCAAACCTACAGAATCTAGTAGGGACCATCTTGGTCCTGCGCGTGCTGTGTCACGCTGATACCCAGGCCTGAACCCCTACAGAGCTGCTGGCCACGACGGTACAAGCGCTAAGGAAGACGGCAGTCCCTGGCCTGCCACTGCACAGAAATCAAGAGCTTTCTTTGCCTTCTGGTCCTGCCATAAACCCCGCAAACGGTCTGGAGCAAATCATTTCAGCCCAGCACCGCCTCTAGCCGGGGCAATCACCTCCCCACTCTCCTCT
Organism: Struthio camelus; assembly: GCF_040807025.1. Taxonomy (NCBI): domain Eukaryota; kingdom Metazoa; phylum Chordata; class Aves; order Struthioniformes; family Struthionidae; genus Struthio; species Struthio camelus. The sequence continues at coordinate 18,082,155 of NC_090959.1, read as the reverse complement.
CTGGATGCTGAAGGAAGAGGCACCTTTGGGCAGGGACTGGTCCCAGCTGGTCCCGGCACTGCTGGGAGGGAGCAGCCCTGCTTCCCGACAGCACCCGGCCCCGCAAGCGCTCACAGCCGCTGGCACACAGCTATAGTCCCGCTGGCAACCAACTGCCCGTCTCCCAGGCTATGAAATGGAGACGCGTGCCGAGAACGAAAGGATCTGCTCGGACCAGAGCCAGCTCGCTTCAGCCTCAGCAGAGGAAGTCTCCTCCAGAAGCAACTTTCCTGCCCCATGGTTGCAAACGGGCAAAAAGCAGAAGATGATTGGCCAGTTTTGATACATTTTTCTGTAACATGCTCAAGCAGCTCTAGCAAAACCCGCTGAGCCTGACTGCCAAAGGCCAGGGCCAGACCAGCCACCTCGGCTCGGCAAGTCACAGATGGCTCCCCAAGGCCAGAGCAGCCCTGCGAGAAAGATAACTGAGCATCTCGCCCAGGCTCAGCAAGGAGACTTGTCAGGGGTATGGAAAAGTAAAGGGGATGCAGAGGGAGCAGAGGAGCCAAGCGGCGCCAGGCATCACACGGGCGCATTGAGACAGGGACCCTGCAGCCCCCAGCACCACTGGGCTCCCACCCCGGAGAAGTGGCAGGCAGATGGAGGTGACGCAGGTGGACCTCAGCAGCCAAGGACAGAGACCAACCATGGTGACTGCTCGTGCCTCAGATCGGCCTGCATGGGGTAGGGAAGACCACCAGGATTTGCACGGGGGCCCCAAGGAATGGATTAGACAAGGAATCAGAGTTTCAGCAACAAACTCTGTCAACAAGTCATGCCCTGCTCTTCCCCCAAGGCCTCTGGCAAGACTCGTTCCTGCGTTTCTGAACTGCTCTGCAGCAACAGCAGCCTCCTGTTGCCCAAGTCCACCGGGAGGAAACGCCCTTTGGAGACAACAATCATGGCAGGTCCAGGCCATTCCACTGGTGCTCCAAGCATGGAGACTTCTAGGCTGGAGAAGCTGAAATGTCCTTCAAGCCCCATATTAACCAAACTCCACGACTGCCTCTGTGACCTGCTGGAGTTAAAGGACGCAGCAGAGGTTTTGGTGCTACCTGACTGCCAATTGAACTGGAGAAAGTGTTTCACATCGACATGAAATAAGCTGGAAAACAGTAGGAATACAGGAGACTACCAGGCCGAGTGGGACAGCCGAGAGCATGGTCTAACGGCACACACGGATGCTCTAGTGATGCCAAATAACAAAGCAAAGGCAACGCAACTGCCTCGGGGTCAGAGACCCTGAACTCAAGGGCTGCTCTCTCCAAACCACAACAGAATTTTTAACAGCTTCAAAACCTTTGATTGGGGCTATAGTTTTTTTGGCATCAGCTGCAAGCTAGCTACTTTCAGTATTTTGTTTCCAGCCAGAGGCTCTGGCTTGCTGAACATCAAACTCCTATTTTGCTTAACAAATCACCTCATCATCATAAAAAGTCAGTACCGAGAGGTGTATGTGGTAGAGCGCAGAAAGGCCCTCTCCACTCAGGGCTGCACAGCTGTGCACTGCATCCCACAGCTCCATCCCTGGAAGAGCTCTGCGGGGCTACATGCACTCCTCAGCAGGCATCCACAGGGCATCCTGCACACGCTTCGAAAGAGGCAATAAAACCCCCGTCCATCAGGAACCGATGCAGCTGTTTCAAGAAAAATGGTCTGTGCCCAAGCGTTGCTTCATGGGAACACCAAGGGGGGCTGGGGAAAGGCAGGCAACGCCACCTTTGAGTGGGGCAAACGTTCCACCTACTGCCGCATGGGCAGACTACTCACTGCTGTTTGAAGCGCAATGTTAAGAGCTGTTACTACTGCCTTTGTTTCATTCAGGCAGCAAGGAATCACTAAGAAGCTGCCCCAGGACAAAAACAAACACACCACTGCATGGCCCGAGGGAAGAGATCTTAGCAACGCAGCTGAGGCCTCTCTTGGGGCACGTCCACGTTACACAGAGCTGGATGGCGCAGGTGATGCCAAAGCGCCTTCTCAGTCTGAAATGGCTTGGTTACAAGAGTCGGGGCCACCGCGTTTGCCCCACACTCCCGTGGGACCAGAGCGCTGCTCTAACAGCACTCAGGACCAGCTGGGGTACCTCTGCCTGGAGGGGCATTTCCCATGCACACCATCCGGCGGGTGGTGGGAAGAGCTAGCGTGGTGTCAGCAAGGAAGAAGGGTTTACGGTTCCACCATTGAGCTGCTCTGCAGGTCAATACACAGTAACCACCGCTGCTTTCACTGAGGCTTTTTTTTTTCCACCCACAGATCTACACTGCCAAAACTCAGCTACTCAGGGACCGACTCTCAAGACTGCCTCTTGCCCTGGCAATTTTACAACATCCGCATGGCCCAGACATGTAGGACATGCTCTGCATCTCTGGAGTCTACAGCGAGCAGAGGGCCCCTTGTAGGCGTGGGAGAGACACGGCAGAGAGCTCTCCTCTCTGCAAAGGGGCTGCCCTTTCTCTGGAGCCCTGCTATCGCAGGTATCAAGGTTAGCATTACCACCTGCAGAGGAAAGGATGCACACAAACAGTTCTTTCAAGCATGGGCAGCACCTCAGCAAAATCCTGCTTAGGGAAGGTAGGGCCCAGCACCACCCGGGTGTCAAAAATTGGTGGAGAAAGGCAATCACCAGCTCAAGAGCTAGTAATGTTTCATTGCCATATTTCACGGTGGGTATTTGAGAGGCGCCTAATGAAGCCAAGCTGCTCGAGCCGAACTGAACGCTGGGAGAGCGGGACGAGGGCTGGCGAGCTTGTGCGCACAGCTCTGCCCCAGGCAAGGTTGTCAGGTTGCAAACCGAGCACTTGGTTCCTGGAACAAACGCTGTCCCCCCACGCACCCAAATCAAGGCACAAATGCGCCATTTCTGCAGGCTTAGCATGCTGCAATAACGCCGTGAAGGGTCTGGCAAGCGCCAGAGCTGGCACAAAGCAGGGGCAGGCGGGAGGGTAGGGCAGGACCACAACAACGGGCGGTTAGATGGGTTTCAGGCTGCTGTTGAACCACAGCCAGGAGAAACGCCCCGCGCCTGGATCCAAGAATTCTGCGCTTGCAGCAGCCAAATGCCGAGGTCACACTCAAGCTTTCAGAGCGTTTCAGCTCCTTTGAAGTCGACGGGGGTTAGGAGCATGTTCCTGAGCCCTGCTGAATCGGTGCTTATATATCTCCAGCATCTGTGGCTTTGGGAAAACTTCAGTTTCCCTCTGAGAGCAGAATTTCACCTTCCTTCCTTTGGAGGGCTCTTCCTTAGAAGTCCACTGGGGAAAGACTCTTATGTTCAGGATTTGTGCAACATCTGGCACAGTGGAAACTCAGACACTGGTGAAAACTCCAACATACCTCCGCAATACAAAAGGCAGGGGATGAAAACTGCTCATGGGCACTCAGCTCCACCAGCGCAGAGCTGAGAAGGAGCTAGGCCTCCCGTTTCTAGCACTCCGAACCCAACAGTGTCCAGGAGGACTGTGGCAAAGGAGATGTGGTCCTGGAACACTGGGATAATAACATAACCCTTCTTGGTGACATGGTTGGAGAAACACCAATAAAGACTGAACAGGACAGCCTAGGTGTTGTTAGTATTCATGCCAATGGGAGGACATGCCAATCTGAAGAAGCCAAGAGGGAATATTCTGGCCTTAAAGGGTCAAATCTGTTACTGTTTATCATCATCTTCTTTTTTTCTTTTCTTTTTTTTTTTTAGAAACAATTAGATTTTGAGCAAGCTCTCAGAAGAGGCCCTCTGTCTGGGTCCAGCGGTAGGAGAACTGCGAAATTCCCTCTTAAAATCTCAGTGGAGCATCAGCATTAAAACCAAATTAAAGCCCTGTTCTCTGTCCAAACATCTTAGAACAGAACAGAAAGGAGAGAGGAAAAGAAAAAAAAACCACACTCATTCTTTACAGAAGTCCTGAAAAGCATGGCCTAGCATTTAAAGCTACTTATAGCCTTCTGATGGGCAAAAGAAGTCGCTCTTGCAAACAGAGAGAAGTTGGTTTATTAAACCACCAGCTCAGCTTGCTTGCAGAGGCTTACTGCCCCATCGGGATGAACACCGGCCCCTCTCACAAGCTGCGTTTATCCCTCTCCAGACAGCGGCCCTCGAACCCGCTGCCGGGCCCTGTTCTGCCCCTCTCCCAAGGGATCGGGACTCCGGCGCGCAGCGTCCGCGCTACTGCCTGCCCTGCCGCTCGCTGGCAGCCCCACCGAAACGCGGCCTCGCGGCGAGCATCCCCTCCCCGCTCGGGAAGTCGCGTCTTCAGGTCAGGGACGGGGCACGTTACGTGCGAACAGCGTCCTCCGCGGAGCCCTCCCCTCTGCCGGCGGCCTCCCGGGGCTAGAACGATGCCCGGGCTAATTACATTTCCCTGGAAATGCAGATTTAAAGCCTGGCCTCCTGCACGCCTGCAACAGGGAAACGTTCACTGCACCTCCGTGGCCGAGCTCTGCCGCTCAGCGCCCTTTAGCGGCCCCGGCCCCGACGGCGCCGCGAGGAGCCTGGAAGGCCGGTGGCCTGGCGTCCTTTTGCTAGGTCTGGCCTTGATTAATTATTGACAAGAGATTATGCAACGCGCGGCGCGGGAGCGAGCCAAGTGCCCCCTGGTCGGGCCGAGCACGGGGACAGCCTCTGCCCCACCACGTCGGCTGGGCCGGGCCGGCGGCGCACCCACGGCCACGGCCGCCCCGCGGCACCCTGGCCGCCCCGCGTCCCCACGCCTGTTAGCCCCCGGCCGAGCATCGGACCGGCCCAAGCCGCGCAAGGAGTTTTTCCCTTGCGGCCGCGAGCGCTCAGAGGAGCCGTGGGAGCGACCAGCGCCAGCATCTCCGACCGCACCGCGACCGGCCCCGGCTGCTGGGGAAGGGTTTGGCAACGCGAAACGAGCTGCCTCGCGCACGCTGCCCCGTGCTGCTCCCTCCCTAGCGGCCCATCTGGTTGCAGTTATCCTCATCCCTATGCCGAGGTGACGGTCCCTCTCCAGCAAAACCAGCTTCAGTAGCTCCTGGTGCCCCCACCTCCCCCCCAGGCTCTTTCAACAAGCCAATCGGCTCCACGTCCCAGAAGAGCCATCCCGGCAGCCCGAGCGTGCAGTGCAGGGCCCCTAGAGAGCGGGCACGGTCCAACCAGCTTTGCCGCGGGAAGAAGCATCCCTGAAGCCGCTGCCCGAGAGGGCGGGAGAGCACTTCCCCCCCCCCCCCCCCCGCCGCAGACTTGTGTGCAGCACCCTGCACGCTGGGGCTCGTCCGTGCAGAGCTGTGCGGCACCAGCAATCACAGCTATTGCATGCAACTTATCAGAGTTTAAAAAGTCTGCTAAGAGCCCACAGACCACATCCCCAAAACTCTGACGCGCCAGCTCAGAGGGGGAGTAAATGGACCTCGGGGATTGTTCGCACAAGGCGGCCTGGCTGCTCCCTGCTACCTGGACCAAGGCTTTGCGCCCAGGTAACTTCTGCGCCCCAAGAACTGCACCCTGACCATGATCTCGCTGCAGCCTGTCCCCAGAAGGGCTCCAGCACGGGCAGGGATGCTGAGAGGCAGGCAGGGAGCAGGCGAGGGCTGAGCGGGCTGTGCACCCTGCACTATGCCCTAGAGCGCCCCAGGGCACCCTGTGCCCTAGATCATGCTGCACCCCAGGGTGCCCTATGCCCTGTAGCGCACTGCACCCAGCCTGTGCCCCGGAGCACTCTGCAGCACCCTGTACCTTGCAGCACTTCAGAGCACCCTGCAGCCAGGAGGCACCCTACAACACCCCAGAGCATCATGTAACCGCAGAGCACATCGGGCTCTTGCAGCATCCCAGAGCACCCTGCAACCCCGGAGCACCCCAGAGTGCCTTCACCCCCGCAGCACTCTGAACCGCGGAGCACCCTGCACCCTTGCAGCACCCCAGAGGCCCTGCAAATTCGTAGCACCCCATACTCCCGAGCACCCCAAGGCACCCTGTACCCTTGCAGCACCCCGTAGCCCTGCAGCACCCCAGACCACTCTGCACCCCTGCAGCATCCCAGAGCACCCGGCATCCTTGCAGCACCCCGCAACCCCTGAGCATCCCAGGGCACCCTGCACCCTTGCAGCACCCCGGGGCACCCGGCACCCCGGCGGCACCCCCGACCCGCCGCCGGCGCCCGCGCCGCTCGCTCTCACCGCCGCCGGGGCCGCTGCGCTCGGGGCTCCGGGCTCGGCGCCTGCCGCCGCCGCCGCCGCCGCCGGTTTTGTTTCTGGGGCCTCCCCGCATTCAAACCGGGGCCGGACTTCTCGGAAATTGCATCACGGCGGCCCCGCCCGCCCGCCGCCGGCGCGGGGGGAGCCGGCGGCAGCGGCGGCACCGGGCGAGACGCGGCCGGGCCCCGCTCGCCCTCCCCGCCCCGCCGGGCACCCGCCCCGGCCGCCCGGTTATCGGGGGCGGGGGGGGCGCACCCCCGGCCCCGCTGCCCCTGCACCCCCAGACCCGCTGCCCCTGCACCCCGGTTATCAGGGTGTGGGGTCTGCACCCCCAGACCCGCTGCCCCTGCACCCCGGTTATCAGGGTGCAGGGTCTGCACCCCAGTCCTGCTGCCCCTGCACCCCAGTTATCAGCGTGAAGGGTCTGCACCCCCTGACCCGCTGCCCCTGCACCCCGGTTATCAGGGTGCAGGGTCTGCACCCCAGTCCTGCTGCCCCTGCACCCCAGTTATCAGCGTGAAGGGTCTGCACCCCAGTCCCACTCCCCCTGCACCCCGGTTATCAGAGGGCAAAGGTTTGCACCCCAGACCTGCTCCATTGGCAGCCCGGTTATCAGGGTGCGGGGTCTGCACCCCCAGACCCGCTGCCCCTGCACCCCGGTTATCAGGGTGTGGGGTCTGCATCCCCAGTCCTGCTGCCCCTGCACCCCGGTTATCAGGGTGCGGGGTCTGCACCCCAGTCCTGCTGCCCCTGCACCCCAGTTATCAGCGTGCAGGGTCTGCACCCCTTGACCCGCTGCCCCTGCACCCCGGTTATCAGGGTGCAGGGTCTGCACCCCAGTCCTGCTGCCCCTGCACCCCAGTTATCAGCGTGAAGGGTCTGCACCCCAGTCCCACTCCCCCTGCACCCCGGTTATCAGGGTACAGGTCTGCACCCCCAGTCCTGCTCCCCCTGCACCCCGGTTATCAGGGTGCAGGGTCTGCACCCCAAGACCCACTCCCCCTGCACCCCAGTTATCAGGGTACAGGTCTGCACCCCCAGTCCTGCTCCCCCTGCACCCGTTATCAAGGTGTGGGGTCTGCACCCCAGATCTGCTCTCTCTGCACCCCAGTTATCAGAGTGTGGGGTCTGCACCCCAGTCCCACTCCCCCTGCACCCCGGTTATCAGAGGGCAAAGGTTTGCACTCCAGACCCACTCCACTGGCACCCCAGTTATCAGGGTGTGGGGTCTGCACCCCCAGTCCCACTGCCCCTGCACCCCGGTTATCAGGGTGCAAGGTTTGCACCCCAGCTCTGCTCCCCTTGCACCCATCAGCTCACGAGGCTGGACCTTCCCATCCCTGGTCCTTCCCCCCCACTCCCCCCCCCCCGACAAAGCCGCCCCGCTCCTGTCCCGCTCCCACCGCGAGCGGCGGCGATGCGCGCCCGGCACGCCGGCCCTACCCTGCCTCGTCGCCCCGATCCCGCGCCTGCTGCTTGGGGACCAGCCGCAGGTCCGCGGGGCAGGCACAGGCGCGCTCCGCCGCGCTCGGCCCGGCGCGCCGGCGAGTCCCCGCGCCGCCTCCGCTCCGAACGCCCGGCCGATGCTGAAGCTGCCCGGGCAGCGCGCGTCTCGAGCCCGGCGAGCAGCACGCGGCTGGGCGAGGAGCCGGACTGCCGCTGCTTAAAAAGGGCTTCCGGCTGGGGCAAGGCTGCCTGCTTTCCTTTCTGTTCGTCATCAGCAGTTTCAATTTCTATTCCCTTCCCTGCCTGAAGACACGCACCCAACTGCAGAAAGTTCAAAGTCAAGCCAAAAAAAAAAAAAAAAAACCCAAACCAAAACAAACCCAAACACCCCCAGCAGCCAGCGCTCGCCGAGCTGCAAACAGGCTCCTTCGCAGCAGGCTTTGCATAACTTCATTACAAAGCGCCCGGGCTCCACCGCGGCACCCGAGCACCAGCGGGCTCGGTGCCGGGCGGCCCGGAGGCTGCGCAGCCCTTCGGCTTTGCAGCCCTCCGGCTTCGCTCCCCGGCCCGCTGCCGCGGGGGCTGCGGCTCACGCCGCTCTCTGAGCCGGCGAGCGCGGCAGCGGCGAGCGCAGCAGCGCTCACCTGGAGCAGAGCGCGCAGCCAGCGCCACGAGCCCCCCGCCGGGAAACCGGCCCCCGCGGGAGCCGCCGGGGAGACGCGCGCGTCCATCCCCGGGCCGAGGAGACGGGCACGCTGCGAGGGCGGGCGCCCGTCGGAGCCCTCGTGCCGCCGGCAGCAGCGGCCCGGAGAAGAGACGTGCAGAAGCAGCAAGGCCGGGAGCGTTTGCTGCGCTCCAGGTCGGCGGAGCGACGCCGCGACGCCCCGGCGGTGCCGCTCAGCGTTATCTCGGTGCCGACGGCGGCTGTCAGTTCTGGAAAGCTGCCGGAGCAGCGGCTGCAGCACGCTTGCGGACGCGAGCAACTAGCAAAGCCGACAGGTCGCGGAGGGAAAGACGGCGCCCGAGTGCTGCCCTCCGCCAAGAGGCGCGGGAAAGGTGCGAGCAGCCCGCGCGGGGCGCGCGCCAGCGCCCGGCCTCCCCGCCGCAGCAGGGAAGGGGCCGCGCGGGCTCCCGGCCGGCAGCTTTAGGGGGATCTCGTGCAGCCGGGGCAGTGAACCTGGCGGGACCCCAGGCCCCCCGAGCGGCCCGGGGGGCTGCGCCAGCCCAGGGCCCCGGGGGCTTTCGCGCCCGCCAAGCCGCTGCGCCAGCCCAGCTCCTCCTGCTCCCGCCTCGGGGCTGTTTTGGCAGCGAACGAACAATTAGCGAGCTCTTGTTGGACAAGGGCGCGCTGCGGGCAGATAAGGCGGAGGTGGGAGAGGCCGGCGGCGGGCGCCCTGGCACAGCAGGACGGGCCGGCCGGACCCCGCACCGCCGGCTCGCGGGAGCTGAGCTTAGCGGGTGGGATGGTCCTGCTCGGCGGGGACGAAAGCAAGCGGAGAGGCCGGGGGGGGGGCTTGGTTTCTGGCGGGGAGAGGGGCAGCGGCGTCCCCCCGCCGCAGCTGCGAGCGCTGCGTGGGCGGCTGCCGTGCAAACCGCCCGGCGAAGGGCGGCCGGAGCGGGAGGGAGAGAGGAGACAGGGCGAAGCGGGCGTTCTGGCAGCGCCGGGCGCCCGGACCCTCCGCTCGGCCCCCGCGAGCATCGGCCGCGGCCCCGGGAGCGACGGGGCAAGGGCAGGAGGGGCGCGAGGTGGCGGGGGGGGGGGGGGAAGGAGAGCCCCGGCCCCGTGTTTGCTGGGTTTAGATAAAGGCGGCGGCAGGAAGGGCCCGCGTTTCGGTTTCCATTTCCGCGCCCTGCAGCCAGGGCCCGGAGGGTTTGGGGTGGGTGCGGTGCCCGTTGCTCCTCCTGGGGAGGGCGCCTTGCAGCCAGAGGTGCACCGAGCTCGTCCAGCCCTCGGGCTCCCTGGCTTCGCTTTTCTTAGCGCCGAGATCAGATAAGCCAGGGCCAGGAGGACCCCCGCGCTGACCTTACGGAGGGGGAGCCAGGACATCTGCAACGGGAACATCAGCTCCAGCAAGGCGCCCACCCGCAGCAGGGAGGCCGGGGGGGGGGGGGCTGCGCTCCTGCCGGGGCGGCCCCAGGGTGAGGGCCGGGCGCCCACCCGCAGCCCCCCGCCGCTCCTGCAGATGCCTGGATGAGAAAACGAAAGCGGCTGCTCCTCCCTTTCCTTGCAGCCGGCGAGGAAGCAGGACCTCGGAGGCGAACGGCGTCGCCGCAAGCGAGCGAGCGCGCGCTCCATGCCTGGCCCCGCTCCTGGGGGGGGGGGGCGAGGGAGGGGGCCGGGGTGGGGGGCACCGGCCCTGCGGGTGTGCCCCGCGCCCGCCCGCCCGGCCCCTCCGTTCCCCCGCCAGGGCGAACTGCTCCAGCCCCAGGGCTGCACCCTTGACGCATCCAGCTCAAGGACGCTTATGCACCCGCTGCCGCTGATCATCTTGCCCTTTACAGTGACAACTTACCAGCGCCTCCCCACCCTGCTCTCGCTCCCCGACTGCCGGCAGCGCTGCCACGGAAGCAGCTCAAAGGGGTGAGGGATTGCACCAGCCAAAATTTGCCTGCAGAGCGGTCAGGGCCTGGGGAGCTGTTTACAGCCCGGGAAGCGGTGCTTCGCAGCTCCAAGCGCCTTCACGCAGCCTCGACTGCGGGTGCCCTGAAGGTAGGGGCTCCCGGCGAAGAAGTTGCCGCCTCCTGCCTGCTCCCAGCTCCATCGCTGGCACCGGTAAAGACGACTTCGCCTGGCCACGCTCGCCTCCCGGCCGCGCTGCTCGCACGAAGGCTGCCCGGCCGGGCTGCCCCGAGAGCAGGACCACCTCCCCGGCTCTGCAGGCTTCAACCCAGGACAGCCACCATCTCAGCTGGAGACGGCTGCCACCCACGCTGCTCCGGCGCACCCTCAAACGTTACACCTCTCCGAGGTGAGCCACCCCAGCAGCCCCTGGGGACAGTGCAGGATAGGGGCAGGCGAAGGGGATCGCAGTGTCCCCCCCACCACGGCTCTCGTTTCTGCTGCGACGCTCGGCTGCAGCAGGTACCCGCGAAGAGGAGCCAGGAGAGCCCCCGCGCCCTCCCGATCCTGCTGCCCCCGTCCAAATCGCAGCCCTTGGATAACCTGGGTCGGTTTGCCCAAAGCCAGCGCGAGACGGCTGGGGGCCCCAGGCGGGCAGCAGCTGGGGACGGCCGAGGGGAGCCCGAGCCCACCGCCCGGCGGGAAGGAGGGTCCACGCGAGAGCCCGGGCTCCGCCGAGAGCAGCCTTTCAGGTCCGTGGCCCTAAACGCCTTCGGTCTCGCATACTAATACTGTCAACAAGTACAAAACGGCCAAGGAAGACGTTCCCGCGCCACCACGGCGGCAGGCGGCCTGGGAAGGGGAAGGCCCCGGCCGGCCGCGAGCAGCCTCCGGAGCGAAGCCGCTCGCCCCAGGCTCAGGCCCTGCCGAGGCCGAGGGAAGCGCCAGGGCCCTCCGGGGCCACGAGGAGCACGTTCCTCTCCTCGTGACTGCGGGACGTAATGGGTTGTTTAAAAGCCGCTCTGCAAGCTCCCGTTGGTATCTTGGTATGGGGCAGATACTGCTGGGTGGAGCCGGGGTGGCACGGGGACATGCTGGCTTCACGGCACTCCACTGGAGAGCCCTTGACTCGGAAACAGCCTCTTGCATTACTTTCTTTTTTTAAACTAAAATCGGTGCTTTGCAGGCTGCGCTCTCCCCGGCCTGCCTGCAACGCAGCCACGGGCGCCCACAGCCGTTTGCTGGTGGCACCAACGGGGGCTCGGGGCTGCAAACGCTCCTGGCCCAACAGGAGCCGACCGCAGCAGGGCCGTGGGCTGCTTTCGGGGAGAAAGGACACGACCAGGCGCCCGCGCCCCGTCTCGGCAGCGGGCACCGAGGGTGGTTTAACGGCCAAGCGCAGCGGGGAAGGCACAAAGTCTTTTTAAGATACCTATTTCCTCTTTACTCACCTGACGTGAGCAGTCCTGTGTTCTTCGTTTTCTCCATCCCCTTCAGTAACGTCCGGGACCCTTTGGACAGAAGAAGGAATCGTGCTCACTGCCGGGTGTCAGACACCTCCAAAGCATCACTGGCTGCTTTGCCACTTACTCCAGGCACTCAGGATGCATGAACCGGACTGCTACCTCTCCCCTTCCTCCAAACTGGGACTGACTGCCTCTAAAGCAGGCCACCGAGGCTCCTGCAGCAGGGGCACCCTCACGCTTTTACCTTCCAAGCTTTTAGAAGGGATTCGGACCATAATTTCAAGCCTCTCTAAGTGCAAAAGGCCAACAGGACCGACCCGTTCTGGCCTGCAGCGAGGTGGGATGCTGCGGACGTTGCCTTCAGCTGGGTAGGACGGCCCAAGTCCTGGGTTCGCACGCTCGCTCTTGATGCCTAGAAACCCATCGAGTTTTTTCCACTCACACTGAAACTAGAGGAATCTGATATAGAAAATAGAGGCCTGTGCCCCACGGCCCGGAGGGAGGCTGCTGCGAGCGAGAAGCCGGGTGCTGACCCTCCCGGCACGGGCACAGGGCAGGCAAGTCACTTGTCCCCACTCAGGGGCCTTGGAAACCCGGGGCCACACGTCCGCAAGGGTCAGACTAGCTCGAGACAGACTGTGTCCATACTCCACTCTGGGAAAAGTCCTTCCACCGGCCAAGGGGGCGGAAAGGAACAGACCGGATGTTTCCATAGGGGATGAACACCCCTTTCTGCCTTTGTGCGCCCTTAGGGGAAGTAGGGGACAGGAGAGATGAAGAGACTCCTTCAGAAGGCCAGGAGATGCATGCACACCAAATTAAAAACTAGTAAATTAAAGCCTGAATATGCCTCAAGTCAACTCAACCTTATTTGCTAAGCACAAGCTAGTTTAAACGTAGGAGACTGATTTAGCCTTAGGTCCCTATGTGGGCAAAAAATCCAGGCATAAGATCCCATTCACAGCATCCACAGCAACTTGGACATGCACAGGCCAAATTAGAGAAGAAAGGGCTCACACACACACACACACGTGTGTGTGTGTGTGCGTGCGCACAGCAGAGGCAGATGTCCCTTTTCTACCTGGTGCATCTCACTCCATCCTTTTGAGCTCCTGTCTCAGCAAGCCTTTCAAGACAGTTCTACTAAGCCACATAGATCAGTTCAAAGTCAAAAGCTCCCTTAATATCAAAATTCATCCTGAAGAAAGTGTTCGTGTTCCTAGGGTTAAGTTTGAAAAGAAAGCTCTCATTGCATATGAAAACTGCAGCTCTCTGAAAATAATTAACAGGTTCCTTTCACCAACACTCTTGAAGCTAAGGCAGCTCAAGCCCTCAAGAAAATATGTTAGCGATGGGAAGGTCCAAGCTGACAGCTGTCAATAGCCCAGGCAGCAGTGCGACTAAGGGGACTAGGGACTCCTGGAGATGCTCCAGGCTAGCCAGAATTCAGCACTTCCAACAGGGAGGAAAAAAGGGATCAGAGAGCCTGGACCCAAGCCTAGCTCTGCTCCGAGGCAGTCTGCGTTCTGGTCTTTGCTAGCTAGAGCAAGCTATGCTGCTCAGCCACAGAAAAAGTAAAGCCGATTGGCACTTGCAGGACTGTAAAGTAAAGCCAGCACAGCACTCTGGCACCACTGACAACATTTACAGGTACCATTGGATCCTCCTGTGGCTGTGTACATGAACCTCCTGACTCACTGGAGGACACTGTGGCACTAAAGCCTTCTGGATGCTAGGCTGCCCTTACTCAGTCCCTGGGATGCTGTTTAAAAGGGCTCTTTCCCACTTGCCGGTGGAAATGTATTTCTCCTTTGCTTTCACCCAAATGCAGGTGCTTGGAGAAGCCACTCCTGCAACGCTTCCCCTGCTCCACCTCCTAGGAGCACCAAGCCATCAGTGGTCCACAGCAGGCTTTCCCTTCCTGGGAGGCAATAGGCAGATGACAGAGTCCTCTAGACATCACTGATCTGTGTCCTTAATCATCTGCGAAACCCAGTTACAATGTCCAAACCGCAGAGTAAATACCATGTCAGAGTAAATGACACGTCAGCCAGATACCCAGCACACACACCTACTTCTCACTGTTGTCTCAGCTGAAGGGAAAACATAGTTGTGCTTCCCCAGTGTGGAAGGAGTTAATATTTACTTACGAGAAGGAAGTGATGTTCAGAAAACTTGCTTGGCAGAAGAGACAGAATTAGCAAATACCAGGCAGGTTCAATGGTTTCAATGCAGCTGTAACACACAAAACTAGATTTCTGAACAATGTCCTTGCTGCTAACAAAGAGGAACTCTGAAGAAATACGCTTCAACACAGATAAACAGCGCTGGTCTGTCTGCTGCAATGCAAAAGGGCAGAGAGTCTGTTTTGAGCAGGGTCACAGAATCCAAATTTCAGCCACACACATGCTTTATTTCTGTACTGCTCCCCTTGCACCATCCACACGCACACACTTGCATTCACCCATCTCTCCAAACAAGTTGCTCTCCTCTTGCCACCAGCTCTCAACATCTTTTCCTGTTTCCACAGTGCCTCTCTGGTCTGCCAGGACATAACTACATATCCATCCCTCCTAGCACACAAAACACGCTAAGGCAGTACCCATCCCACAGCCAGCAGAGAAGATCTTCTACAAGATTGCTATTCTCATCCAAACCGGTCAGGCAGGCTTGCAGGTTGTCATCGAAATCTCCAGTTCCTGAAATTTAAAGCATCATCTGCAAAGAAAGAAATCCTTTTATATCATCATCCACAAGTTTTAGGCAAAACTTCTCCCACTCACAGATGTAGCAGTGAAATTGCTCAAATTCACGTGTCTGAAAAGGTCCACACTATTGACAAGAGGTTTCTCTTCCTCTCTCCAACAGGAAGATTACCCTCTCCCAAAAATACAAAACATCGTTTGCATCTTTAACAAACCCTAAGCTTTTCTGTAAAATTTCACTCCCTCTCAGCATTTCACCAGACCAACACACAACTGCAGCTCACAGATTTAAAAAAAAACAAAAAACAAAAAACAAAAACACACACGCTCAGGTTCCCCACAGTTAATAAAACCTTCAAATGATCAGAAAGAAGGATTTCAGTGCATCCCAAACCAGACACTTTTTAAAGGCTAGAGCAGCAAATAAGCCAAACTTCCCATTGTGGCCACTCCTGATGCTCTCGTAGCCTGTGTTCACTGCAGGAGAAACACACTGGAGCAACCCGTACCACCGGGCATATCCTAACACCCAGGATACAGTCTGAACCAGTCACAATATGCCCACAATTATGGAAGGGTTTGAAGCATTTCTCTGCACGTGTGTGGATGGTAGCGAGCACAGAATATACGTATGAGTGAATATAAATGTACAGTGTGTTCCAGCTCTGACCTAGTCCTGAATTGCAATCCTAGCTGTCATGACCCCACAGAAATACAATAAACCAGCAGCACTCTTCAAAAATATTTATTAGCTCATTAAAGTGACCTGTCATTGCTGCTGCTGCCAGATCAAGTTATAGAAAACCCACACTTGAAGCACCCAACTCCTTTTAGCTGGAGACAGTGTAAACATCACTTCACACACATACAGCGTATGCATGTCTTAAAACAGGAACAGTTGTGAGACTGGCAGCAAGTTGAATCATCAGAAGAATATTTGAGAGCTGAATATTCTATTTCGGTGTTTCAAACCTTGCGGCCCACAGAACATCTTTGCAAACCATGTGGGGAGAGAATGACAGCACCCAGCTACTCGAGGAAGAGGCGCCCGGCAAGACGGTCGTGACCAGAGGACCAGCCTGATGCCGGGACAGTTAAGCTCTAGAGTTAAACCTTGTTAAGAAGTGCAAACTTCTCAGGGTGCTATTGTTTAATTAGTCTTTCTGCACATTCAATAGTACATTTCTGCCGTAAAGCAGTATCTCCACAACCAGAAGGGCTACACAATTTGCTTAAAAAAAAAAAAAATCCCAAAGAATGGGTTCTTGGAGAAAAATAGAAAGAGACCCTAAATCCTCAGAAATTACAGCTTTTCCTGGCTCCTTGGATTTGTCTATTCTCTTCACAGAATCAAAACCTGTAACAGTTCTCTCCTGTCTCTTTCACTTATCAAACCTGGGAAACACATCGTGATCCTCAGGAGGAAACCTCTTTTGGTGAGCACGGACCAGACATTTAAGCCATCCAGATCCAACATAACAGCACCCACAGCTGCCGCACAGAGGGTCTTCCCAGCCGTAACCTCCTGCCCAGGTGTGTCCCACAGACAACCCGTTCAGGCTGGCTCACGCGCCCGGTGCGCCCTCTCCTTCCGCTGCCCCGTCCACCCACGCAGCCCTCTCCTGGGACAGGGAGAGCAGCCCCTGACTTGTCCTACATGCGCTATCAACTCATGCCAGGCCCCGTAGCCACTGCGCCCTTAGCGTACAGGGCTGTACCTGCTCAGCGGTTTGTCTAGTATTTTCTTAATCTTTTGCTGCTGCCTTTGCTTCCTTGCCCTGCGGCCCTGCTCCTGTCTGCTTCTCTAACACACACTGTCCCAGCTAAGAAGTCTAGAGATAAGACAGGGCTAACAAGCTAGAAATGGAATAAGTACTCCAAGAGAATAGGGGAGGAAAGCTTTTAAGACTTAAGCCTTTTCTTTCCTCTCCAAACAGGGCAGAGCATTTTGTCTTTCCCTTCTTTGGGTGCCTTTCCTCCTCCTCTTTCTCTTCTCTCTGACTTGAATCTCCTGATTACCGATTTCAGCCGTTGTCAGAGTCTCATTCACCTGTGCCCTCTTTACACTGCTCCCTCTTCCCTCAGCACAGACAGAGAAAAGGCAGTTCCACCCAGAGTGTCACAGAAAACGTCCCTCCAGGCAAGTCCCCATTTCACTTCTGCTCCGCCTCGTCGGCCACTGTGGTCACCTCAATGGTGGTGGTGTGTTCGTCTGCTGCCGTGGCACCCTCAACGGCGCCTGACGGCACGGTCACAATCGTGCTCCCACTGGGAGCCATTTGTGTCACGTTCTGGATGGCTGTGCCGAGTCCCGGGAGGGTGAGCAGCTGGAAAGGGCTCACTACCTTTACAACAGTGCTGCCGTCCTGAATGGCAGCTGTGCTCAGCACTGTCAGGTTGGAAGCGTCCGGGTGGATCTCCACAGCGTTGGGGAAGCTGGAGCCTGCGGAGGCCAGTACGGTGTACCCTCCCAAGAGCGGCGACGCAGGCGAGCTGACCGCAGGAGGCTGGGATGGGCTTTTTGCAAGCACGGATGTTGGAAGCGCTGATACCACTTTGCTGAGAGGGAGATTGGCAAGTTGAGAAACAGGCATTCCTGGAGCCACTGCAATCTGCGCTGGCTGGGACAGGACTTGAGAGGTTATGGCAGCTGGCCCAGACGTGGCCCTGGTAAGTCTGGGACGTTTTAAAGGTGTTGGGACAGAGACTGGAGTTAGAGTCATCAGTACGTTATTGAGATGCTGCGATTTGTGCTTCAGCTCCTTCGCCCGCTTGCGGTGCTCATCACACTGCTGCTCCAAAGCTGAAAAGAAACAAGAATCAGTAGAGCGCACCCCAGCCTGGGCCAAGAACAAGCTTTCCGGGGACCACCACCATCGCAATACCTGAAGTATGAGAAGCTGGTCCTTCCACAGCTGGTTTAGCATGCACCAGCTTTAACAAGAAATCCACTTTCTTACACAGAAAGAAAACACACTACTAGTGATGACAGGAGAAAGAACACCAGCTTTTGTCTGGGGTATACCTGCCAAATCCCGCGTATATTGTTCTCTCGAGCGATCCATCTGACATTTGTGGCTAGCCAGGACCTTCTTGACCAGATCCAGCATGCCAAAGTTCTGGACTATGTTGTTGAGTAAAACAGCATCTTAAAAGCAAGACACAGATTTTTAAGGAAAGCAAAATTCCCAATATAAACTATTTATCTTTCCCTGGTAAAGGGCCGTACAAAAACAAACGCGTTCAACTGAGGTCGCCAAAAACGTGAGCGAGGACAATGGGGGAGAAAGCAGAAGAGTCACAAGAAAGTGCAAGAGGTCATTAGCATATAAACAGTCCTTTCCTACTGAACAGGGATTGACAAGAAATCTCCTCACACAGTAGCTGGCTGCTGCATCATATTCTGATGGCATAAATCCCACTTAAGTTCCTGTGCCAAGCATTTGTCCAAAGACCTAAAGCCAGCAAACCGGAAACACCGGGCACAAGGAATTGGGTAGAATTTAGGCCACCTGAGCAGCCCCAAGCACTGCTGACAGGCTGCCCAAAGTGTGGCCAGAACAGAACAGCTTTTAGTAGAAGAATCTATCCAGCTGGCAGCCTCACCTTCCCCTCCTATACCATTACTAAGCTGAAAACACTCATCTAATTTAAATTTTATGAGAATGATAAATTAAAAGTAAACCAGAAAAAGCATTTCCTTTTAGTTTAATTTTCTATTTTTAAGAGAATTGATTTATGATGTCCTATAGTCATCCATTCATCCCAAAGGAGAAAGTCACAAACCCCTCTGCTCAGAGGATTCTTTCCAACATGTCCGAGCACCCAGGACCAGATCCTTACCGCTGAGCTGCAATGGGGGATCTTGCACTCGCTCGTGCAAGCCTTTTATGGTCTCCACTAGCTCCTGGTGGAACTCATGGATTACTTCTTCCAGAACACCTGCATCTTTCAGCCCTCGCCAGAAAGCAAAAGCATCATCTGGAGAAAGAGAAAAAAGACCCTCAAAATAATAGGAAGAGGCAATCGGGATTTTAATGGCTCACTCTCAAGACAAGTGGTTGCACATCTAGCAATCCTCCAAGGGGATGGTGATTTGCTCTGGGTTCTGCTTCTCGTGCCTACAAGGGTGAAATCCACTCAGTCTCTAGGTATGTGGCAACGGGGCAAAACCCAACCAGAGCACGCGCTCTGAAGTTGCAACTGAAAGAACAATTACTTGTGGTGTTTTAAAAACATACATTTTCTCCTAATGCTTCTTACATCCTCCATACCACACATCCGATCTGGCCAAACAGGACACTGGGGCCACAGAAAAGATCGCCCTCAATTCAGCTCAGGATGCAAATTAGACCCAGGGGTGAGTGCGACACCAAGGCAGAGCTTCCTTTAGGAATCTGATCTCATCAATGCAGCTAGATGGAGCAGCAGGAATGCCATCCAAGAGGCGTCTGTTTCCTTAGCTCGGATTACACCAGAGGAGCAAGAGAGAAGTTTTATGACTGCTCTAATTTTCCCTAGAGCCACACCAAATGTTTGGCCTATGCTTTGACACTCTACTGCTCAGAAACAATTTTATCTCAAGACGATGGTGCAGTCAGACCGCATACACGCGGGATATAATTCAGTGCTATGCACTGATGAACGGTAAACAAATAACCCTGGAGGAGGTTGAGGCAGCCTTGCAAATTAGGGCAGCTGCAGCAAGAGAGTTCCTATTCATTGTCCCTGCTGCTTCCGCCTCTTTTCCGTGCATCTCTTCTAACCTCTACCCCGGATGTGTTGTGCCTAGTGCATTCCCAAGACATACCTCCAATGCTAGTGGTCCAATCGCTGGCATCCTCACAGGTTTCTATGGTAATTGTAGCTGGGGATCCATTCACTGCAACCAATAGCAAGAAAAGAAAAAAAAAATCCTGATTTTTCACTATATTTTTCACAGGCTGTTTCTGAGGCAAACACTCCCTTGCTGCACTTCTGTAACTTTCCCTCTTTATTACATATGACCAATTTTATTTGAACTTTGCTCTCAAAGCCAAATTGAGAGACACCCCCCTGTGGAGCATTAAGTCACACAAGACTGCTGCGCAGGCAGTACTTATTTGTCCACCCTGCAGCACACCACCGCAGGGATTACTTCTGCGATCCTTGCAAAAGGAAACATGCCTGGGAAGGGTGTTGTTCTTCCTATTCTCCCCCACCACACACACTGCTATTGTGCAGAGCACGAGTCAAGCAGATATCGAGCCCGAAACAGTAAGTTTGCGGCAATCCTTTTTGCCCAGTTCACAGCTTTGCTGGATTGGCATGTGCACAGGGTTTGCAAAGACAAAAGCCTCCGAGCGGACAGGGTCCCACCTTGGCGCGTGCAGCAGACTGGCGGGAGGCCTCGCTCTGCACCGCCAGCCCCTCGCGGGCTCGCAGCCGCCCACCCAGCTGCTCCTGTGATCTCTGCTCTCCGCAGCTCGGCCAAATCTCTGCGGTATCGTTGTCATAGAGATGAGGGAGCTGCGGGTCATTTGAGCCGTACGAAGGGAAATCTGGGCCAGAGACGCTGCTGCGATCATTTGGGGAGCGCCAGGACGCAGCTCTGAGCGTCTGCAATGCTCAGCTGCCGACATTAAATCCAATCACTTTATTCCTTTACTCTGCAGCCGTCCGTATTTGTTTATTTCGGCACAGCCAGAACCCAACAGCATGGGAAGTGTTTCCTTGTTAGTGAGATAATTTCCATGTTTATATTTAATAGAAATGCTCAGAACAGGGCTGCGATTCTAGAGCCCAGCCAGGGTGCAACATGCACCAAAACAGACATCAGCTTCCACAGTTACCGCTACCAAAACACCAGGCTCAGCTGCTAAAGGCTCCCTGCAGGGGCAGCAAAGGGATTCAGCTCATCTTCGCTCAGCTTCTGCAGAACCGATTATGAGCTTAGGAACTGCAGTTCTTGGGGGGGAAGGTGTGTGTGTGGGGGGGGGGGGATGGTTCTTAATGCTCAGTAGCAAAAGGATTTGGGAAATATAAAAGTATACAGAAATTAGAGAACTTTCCAAAAAATAAGTTACCTGTAATTAATTGTAAGTCAAATTAAGTTTAGGGCTAAAGCTGCATAGCCACAATATCCTTTTAAATCCATTTTCATAAATTAGATGCACGAGGGCAGATAAAAACAAATCTGTTGTATTCCCTAGTTCTCTTTAATCTTTCATCAGACAAAAATGATAAATAATTCAGCCAGGGAGCCTTAAATGAAAACGCTTAAATTATTCAGAAGAAGTCAGTTTACAGCTTTGAAAAAAAAAGTGCAGTAAGAGGGACTCCCAACCTGGCATGCTGCGCAACAAGAGAAACCATGCTGATCTCTGACCTCCCGCGATGAGCGCTAAAGGACAGCTAGCACCCGACCAGCAGCTAGGACAGAAGATGACCTCATCAAGCAACAACTACTGTTTTCCTGTTTTCTTACAGATTAATTGCAGTCTTCTGCTTCAGCTACATACTTTTGGGTAAGACAGGATGCAAGAAGGGCAGCTCTCCAGGTCATGCAGCGCTACTGAGCACCTAGGTGAATTATTACATCTCTGCCAAGATGCACTCTAATAGTGACTCTGCCTAGCTCTGATATGGGAAATCCTGCCACCGAGCAGGGAGAAAAAGTAGAGAATAAAAACAACCCACAAAACAAAAAAAATACAGAGGCAACAATAAGGGGCACTCATTATGCAGCATTAATTATGCTTTAATTCTTCAAAGCCCCTGCGGTAAGGGTGCTAGGAATCACTGAACATACCATCTGCAGAAGCAGGAGTGAGAGGAATATACTCTGTTGATGTTTGGCTGGTCAAAGACACCCTGGCTCCAGTCAGGTCAATTTTAGTGCTTCGGCATGTGTTCGAACAGACTTTAGCGTGCTGGTAGAAATCCAGCTCTCCAGAGTCCATGATCTTCCTGCAACACAGGGAGCAAGCATGAGAACATACTTGCATCAATAGGGTACTGACAGACTGCTGAAAAACAGCTCCTGTCTGGACGCAGTCAGAGCTTCACACTCAAACTTTTCAAAATCCTAGATTAAAAGCAAAGGCTGGACTTTATCTTTCTGCTTTTCTCTTCCTTTAACACAGTTCTAACTAGCAGGCAATGGGAAAGTGGGAGAAAGTGCTCTCCTGTAAGAGAATCGGTTTTAAAAAAAAAAAAAAAAAAAGAGCTCCAGAATTTGGTTTGACAGGCCAGCAAGAATGAGAGAGCAGATAGAGGCAACAATCTAGACTTCACTCATGCAGTTTCCCTATTCCCTGATCTTAGAGATGACATTAACCAAGAGTTAATTAAAACAGTGCCCACTTCCACAGCCTGCTCCGTACTGGCCACTTGTACAAATCTAACCGCTATGCAATACTTCAGCAGTGGTAAAGTGTTTCAGGAGGCCACGATGGTGAGGAAAAAGCCCATCAAACATACCATGTTGTGGCTGAGGTAGAGAATTAGAACAGATTAGAATTTCTGAACACTTTTCTACCATATCCCAAATTTTCCTGCTGGATCAAATTGCATTAGGAGCTTCTTTGACCACAAACGAGTCCAAGGTGTGATGAATTGATGGCTAGTCTTTCCAATGATTTTGCCAGCAAAGAGACAAGATTGTGCACAGGGAGGTTATTAACTAGTTAAGCAAAATGTGACCTTATGAAAATGGAAGGAAGAAGGAAGGTACGCACTTAACAGAATGCTGACTCCATTAGAAGTAAATTTTACTGAACAGCTAGAACGAGGAAAGAGGAAGAGAGATCAAAAAAAGCTTAAAAAAAAAGTCAGTTCTTATTGAAGCATACCACCCTGTTGTCCTCTTCTTCACCGCTGCACATACAGATTAATTAGTAAAGAAAGGAAGATTAAAACCAAAATGAATTTCTGACGCCCTTCTACAGCCTGAAAGGCAGCAATCTGCAACAGGTGCCCAGGGTAACATACAGCGAACAGAAAGATTTACACAAGTGTTTAAACAGGGTAACAGATCTCTGAAGCGGCTCATTTCCTAAATCAAACAAGGCTTCAGAGTCAAAGGAAGCGTGAACCCTTTTAAGACTTGAGGCATAAGTTAAAACAGTGCGACAGTGCGCACTGGTAGAATTCATGATCTGTATTACAGAGGTAACAGAGGCCACAATAAAGCTCCACAAAAGCAGAACCTCAAGAGCAGGATTTCAACACTCTAAAAAGATTTCTCTCCGGATCTGCATAATCAGAGAGGATAAATTTCTTCAGTCCACGAAGAATAGTACATTTCAAAAATGCCTTTTCTTCATCGCCAAAACATTCAACTTGGGCTGAGACGCTCAAGATGTACATTAACTTTTCCCAGGGATATATTCCTGTAAAACTAAGAATACCTTTAGAAATATCAGTACAAGTTGCAGGCTCTCAACAGATCTTCTGCTTGACAGAAGTCTTCACATGAATGTACAGCTTAGAATCCAGTTTTACAACATAGCAGTTTAATCCTGCTCTGTGACGATGTCAAAGTCCCCCTTGCAGGGCTCTGTGGGATCTGTTGATCTGTTCTGAGGACACTTCCCCAGACTGGTATGAGCGATACACAGGAATACCTCTGAGCACGTCCACCTTTCTGTGGGGCTCCCATACGGAAGAGGCAGAGCTGCCCTGCCCTGCTGCTCTTCCATCTCCTCTTCCTTCTAAAAGCAGCGAAACACCCAGCCTTTGGACAAGCTTGTTTCAGAGTTGGTCCCACCTCTCTCTGCACAGATCCTTCTGCGTGAGGGTCTGTAATTTTAGCTAGGTGCTCTCGCTGGATTTGACCAACTTGGCTTTTGAGGGCAAGAGGGAGGGAAGGAGAATGGAAGGTCTCGATCTGGTCCCTTGAGTACCTAGTCCCCACATACACACCCACAGTCTCTCGCAGGAAGGTCAGTTACGACCTCAGCCTAGGACTAAGATAGCAGGAAGTTAGTTCCTTCCCCTTTTTGCTTCATGCCATGTAGAAAGAGATGGGATGTATTTCTAAATAAGGTCTCTCAGCTTAAGCAAAGCAGGCTGCAAGACTGGCATACATGAACTTCCCAATCTAAACAAGGTGTCTCCAAACCCTCCTAAGCCTTTGCTGGCCAAGAACAATCTTAGGTTCCTACTATTGGCTTCCACTGGCCTGCTGGTCTTGCCTTCACACAGTCTTTGTGAAGTTTTTTTCCTTGAAAGACCTGCCTTGCAAAGTATAAGCTTATTATGTAAAATCTACATGAAGTAAAAGCTGCTTAGGAAGAATATGGGAGACATCTGCACTAATGCAAGAGAACATAGGCAAACACAACGCCACTCAGTGAGAACACTGAAAATACTGACAATTGCTAGGGAAAGAGGTGATGTATTTTTATCCTGCCTACAGGCAAAGAGATAGATTTTAATTGAATCACAGTCTCAGGCTGGTGTTCAAGACTACCATAATAGAATTAAATTCTGTAGTTAAGGCCAGAGAAGACAAATGCTTGCATAAATAAGTTTTAAATAAGCCTTTCACAAAGAATTGGTACAAAGCAGACATAGTATAATGTGCGTGTTAGTTTATGACCAGACTGATTTCATTTGGTTTAATTTTCATACTAAGAACCTGTAAACAGCACAGCCTGACCACTAGTTGCCATTAAAACGTGCAATGACATTATGACAAATGGGAACGCAGTATAGTTAAAGTTTTAAAAAGACTGGGGAACCATTTGTCTTCCCAAACTATTCCCTACGCACAAAGATAATCAAAGCCATTGGAGGGACAATATTTGGGGCCAGGCTGTTAATAAGGCAAATGGTCAGTGGTGCAACCGTTCTCTCAGCAGCATAACTGTGTCAAAGCTGTCCCACCCTACCACTTCTCCCGAGAAAAAAATCCCAGCTGTTGCTGTGCACATACAAATAAAGAGACTAACCGGAGCATGATCCCATTCATCCGGATCGCCCGCTTCCAATCCTTTAGGGTTGACTTGCCCGCCAAGTGGACAAACTCTTTGGGACTAATCAGGTGATCATTAAACTGCAAAAGGGAGAAATGCAACATCAGTGTGACATAGCACAACAAATGAAAGCGTGCTCCGCAAAAACGGTTCACCAGGCAGTGGGGCTGGCTGCATAAATGCTATTTCCTGGCGTCCAGCAGCAGAATGAAACTGCCTCATAGGCCAGAGTTGAAACACATTGTTAAAGAAAAAAAATTTAAAAAAAAGGAACAGCTGACCAACACTTCCACACCTGAGAGAAAGCTGACTGAGTTAAGGCCTTCTCTAGCTGAAAGCCAAATATTACTTTTATATTTAGTTAGCACTTACTAATTAAAGCCAATGGTTTGGTGCGCACGCAGCATACAGGAGTTCGCTAGATGCCCAACCCTGTACCATCTCACAGCAGCAAGCAGGAAAGCCAGGCAAAACACTTCCTGCAGTCTGTGCAAACTATTAGCATCAGTGCGCTGCTCCGTGCCCCCATACAGCGCTCATAGCATGGTGAGCTTCAGCTTTGAAAAAAGCTTCAGTGTTCAGAGAACTTCAGCCCTGGTATGCTGCTATTAAAAAGCAAGCAGATTAGCAGCAAGAGACAGAATGCTCCTGCTCCTGTTAGGATCCAGGCTTCCTAGCAGCATGCTACCCAGCACTCAAATCCACAGAGCCTTATCACAGTGACTTCTGTGGAAAAGGGAGTAGTGTTACTACTTGGTCTTTGACCTCTTGCAGAGTTTGCTACTAAGCACAACAATTGATATCTACTAAAGCTCTGACCTCTGTAGCATTGCACACCCACTTCTCAGAAAACTAGTTTTAGAAAGTTGGCATATACTGTATCAGTAGCCAGCTATTCCCCCTTTTCTTTTATTGCCCAACACACCCAGTTGGACGTGAACTCATGAGCTAAACAAAAAGCAGTCTGCCGAATCAGGCAGCCCACTAAAGAGCTGCTTTAAGGTCAACCTCCGTAAGGATTTCCCAGGTCCAGGCCTCTTTTCAACACCAATGCAAAGCTCATACAACTATTGCATGACATTAACTATGTCTCTCTAACAAGTGCATGGGCAAAAGCGCAAAGAGAAAACCCATTTTAGGCAACAGCAGAAGCAACTGATCTGTGCCAGTACCCTTCAGAGATGGGCAAGGCCTTCTCCCACAAAGGAGAAGGGCCATCCTTTAGAAGAGCCCCTCATGATACAGCCCAAAGAAGATACTACCTAAACAGTGTGTTTTTTTTAAATCAATGTCTAAATGCCACTGATGCCTTACCATAGTATCACAAGCTGTACGTTCCTGGAAATGAATATTTGGCCCTCCTCCCCAAATCCATGCGATTTTTAACCATGAGCCATCCAGGACAGAGAATAGAAACCATTCAACAACTCCCCTACCAATAAACTTTTCATCAAATTCTCGGTTTCTCTCAAATGGAACAAACTGTCGTAGTACCCAAACTTTTTCAAAGTGCTCCAATGTACAGCTAAATTGAAACCGCATCTCTCTATCCAGGACTGCTCAGTTTTGCTGAGAGACAAATCAGGGACAATAAAGAGGATGGTACCAAGAACTTCCCCCTTTCCCACCAAGATGTGGTTCTGATGCAAGAAAAGTTTACCCGGGGTTTACCAAATGAACAGAACAGCCCAGGCAAGTCTAACGCTGGCACTAGATGGCCTGGCTCCACTCCGATTCTCCTCCCCAGCTGAGGACCTACCTCCTCTCCGCACAAACAGCCGGGTCTTTTATTCTCACCTGCACGCACTTCACATTGATCCCAGGGCACACAAATTTTCGCCATATCAGGTTGGCTTTGCTGTCTCCACAGGTGATAGGGTAAACGATCTCTGCCTCCAAACTGTCTTCATCTTCAGCCATCTTCACTTCTCACGAGGAACAGAGTCAGGGACAGATCAAAAAGAAACATGAGTCGCAGCTCCCGATTAACGGTCAGGAGTACTGTCAGGTAGAGCGTTAGAGCACAG
Source organism: Struthio camelus (assembly GCF_040807025.1). Lineage (NCBI taxonomy): Eukaryota > Metazoa > Chordata > Aves > Struthioniformes > Struthionidae > Struthio > Struthio camelus. Next base: position 18,055,797 of record NC_090959.1, on the reverse strand, counting down.
GACTGAAAACGCCGATGGGGGTGGCTGGGTTCTGTGGCCATAATTCACTTGCACTTTAGTAATAAAGCGTCCAACTACCCAAATTTTTGGAACAAAATCGCACAAGCAAATTTATACAGATCCAGCCACAGCTGAGTGTATGAAATCTGAGAAGTCAGTGGCCAGGGAGGAAAATTTGATGCATTTGATTAAAATGAAAGTAATGATGTTTCTAGGGTAATTACACATCCACCCATGTTTTTTTACAGTGTAACTCTTTCTTTTTAAGGCAGCTTGGCCTTTTAAACCTATTCAAAAAGGACACTTACACGCCGCTGGCCACCGCACCTCTCTGCAGGACAATCAGTTTCCAGCCAGCCGGTTAGCGTGTCCCACCTGCTGTTGATGGAGCCTCAGACACATTCCACGCTACAAAATGCTCAGCGTTGAGCCCGAGGTACAGTATTTTACAGGGACAACGAGGGAGATTTAAGGGTCCATTTTCCCCCCTAGGTTGTGCTCGCCATACTTCATAACTAAAATCCAGAGACATGGTCCAGGTCAGATAGCTCTAACCTCACCAGCACCTCCAGCCCCGGCTGAGTTACAATTGTTATTCATTGAATTCACTTTTGCTTGCAACCAAAGCTGGCAAGGCTCTTGGAAAACAGAGAGCCGATCCCAGGGCTGCCCTACAGTGGAAAGGAGGAGGCAGGAGCCAGAGAGGGTTGATGCCAGACATGGTCTCCCCAGTGCCAGGAGAGGGCGGCAGTACTCCAGCGAGCAAGGCACCCAGCTCTTTTCCCAGCACCTGCCTCAGCAGGATGGATTGGCTCTCCTGGCTTCTTCCCAAAACTTGTGACAGCATCCCTGATGCCTGCAGGAGAGCCGCGAAAGCGCAGCCTGGCCTGGACGGCATCAGCCAGCGCACGGCTCCGCAAGGTGGCGGCCGGACCCTCCTTGCTTGCACTCGCTCCGCTCCCGGGAACCGGGCTTTGCAACACAGCGGGACTGCTGGCCCAGCGGTACGCGGCACACCATTACCTATGAGGCTAATGCAGCGTCTGAACCTACCTAAGACGGCTTCTTTCAGATGCGTTGAAGCTGTAAAGGCAGCAGCAGCTGCAGCAGCTGCATTTTCCGTCTCCAGGGTGTCTTCATTTATGTCACCACTAGTAAGAGAGTTGAATATGCAAAATTAAGCAATGTGGAAGTACCACCCCTGTTCCTGCTGTCTCCAGGAGACCCTGCTTCAAAAGTCACTTTGTACTTCATTTTTCCACAAGAGCGAGGAGCCAGCTCTAATTTTGAGAAGTTAAGGTCTGTTTTTCTTTACAAAGATAAAAAGCCCACGCCAGTAGGGGAGTACCACAGCCAAAAGCCAAGATGTCTCTGCCTGCCTCATGTCACTGAATCACAGCCCTGTGAAGCTTGCTCCAAGCCAGCATGTGTCACACACGCAGCCCTGTGCTCCAGGGCTCTGCCGTGCTCATAGGAAGCTGGCTCGAAGGGCTGCTGCCAGCACAACAGAGATTTCTCTCAAATCCTCATTTAGAAGTTTCTGCCAGCCACTGGCAGCTTCTCCCCAGAAAAACGTGTGTGAAACATGCTTCCACTGTCCAGGCAATGGACTAACTAAATCTAAAGCCAAGTAGTTGAACTACTGAACTAGTACTCTGGCTCTGTGCTTCCCAGAAGCTGAGCCTCAGAGAGCAAAACGGACACTACAAAACAGTACAAAAGCAGCAAATCCAAGAACAGAGACAATTCAGCATGAGCTATAGACCTTCAAGTTCCAAACTCAGCCTCTTATAACTCAATATACATATCACCACCACGAGCTAGCTATCTGCCAACAGTAGCAAAGACTGCCTTCATCTTCCTTACACCAGGCATTTCTTGGTGCTTGCTGATGGAAAGAGACAAAAAAATGGCTTTAGGTGGCATTCTCAGCCTTACTGCTTGTCCGTTCCAGCTTCACATGACCATTCCTAAGGGGTTTCAAGATGTATATTTGCTTCTGTTATCGACGAGGACCGGTCTAATTACTGTAGCAAATTGACCATGCCTCTTTGGGGTCCTGCAGTAGGGAGGAGGAAAAACAATGGGAGTTAACTTTTCTGATACTTTAGCAGCTTCACAACGTATAAACTGTCTCCTAAGGAAGACGGTATGAAGATCTGAAGCCTGTCCTGTTTTGGTACCATGGGTGAATTAAAACAATGGGCCCAGTGATTCATTGGTGGCTGCATTTCCCATAGGCAATGCTACAAGGACAATCAAATTCAAGAGCAACTGGTTTTTCCATCCTAGCCTCTTAACACACAGCTTCAGGGGTGGAACTGTAGCTTCAAAGCATTGCTCCCCTTTCAAGCTGCAGGGCAAGCAGCATGATCACACAGGGCAGGTGCAGTATGGAGATAAGGGATCTGGCGTGGGAGGCATCTCACAATCGCAGGGCGAGTAACTCAAGAGATCCTGCTTCAGAGAAGTGAGAGCGCTGGGGGGAGCTGAAGAGAAGCCTACCTTTGAAAGAAAGGCACTGCATGCTCTCATGCTGCCTCTGCAGTTCGCACTGACCACCAATTCTGACCCAGGAAGTATCGCAGCTGGAAGGGACGTGCAACGCACAACGTACGTTGACTCGAAAAGGTAAATTCTGAGCTAACACATTTGCACGCAGGTTAATATTCAAGAAGCGGCAGTTTGACACAAGAGAAACAGAAGAATTTTAACCTGGTGTTTCTTCATCAGTTTGTTATTTGGTTCTTGCATTTCTCCAGACAGACTTGGAGAAAAGCCAGAAACACCACTTCAGCGAGACTTCAGGGTTGCAAGGCAGGCAGCCGCCACCTCCGGCCTGCAAATCCCCATACTCTGCAATCCTGATTCCGATCTTCTCCGCCTGCCATCAGGCGGGAAACCTCCACTGACTTCTCTAGAATAAACACGCCAGCAGAAAGTCAGCATTTGAAACAGGAATGGCAGAGAGCTTCCTCCAGGGCTTCACTTCACCTCATTTGTGTCCCTCTGAAAATGACCGAGAAGTGTTATTGGGTTGGGAACAATAATCCAGCCCACGTCTTAAGTTCCTTCCTTAGGAGGAAAACAAACAAACTTCAACAGCCCGTAAGAAAAATTCAAGTGGCTATATACGGCAGTCTGCGCCTGCTACAGGGATGTGCCTGGGGGAAGAGGAAAAATAGGCCAGTTTTTTCTCACTGCTTTCCCCCATCCTGTTCCAGAGAAACAGACTGAAGCAGAGGCAGATGCAGAAAGGAACAGGAGAGTATTCAAACATCTTCCAATGTACCATAGAGGTGCCTCCATCAAATAAGTACGTGCCTTAGCCGGTTGTCATGACAAAGCTGTGGGAGGCAGCAGCGCTCACGTTTCATCGGGGAAGATTATTCTCAAGTTTCTCCCCAGGAGAATCCATAAAACCAGATGGGAGAAAAAGAGGAAATTAAGCGTTGATAAAGTAATGGGCTTGCTGCTTCTTTCGCTACTGCTCTTACCTAGCCTAAAAAATCTCCAAAAAAACTGCACCAGGAATGCTAATTAGAAATATCAGCAAACTGACTGGGGCATAGGTGTACAGACCTTTCCCAATCACACATGAGAGAGAGAGAGAGAGAGAGACTTCTTGCTGATAGTTACTTTTTTCCATTTACCTCTGCTTTTTCTTCAGTCTATCCAAAAGATACATGAACTAGTTAAGCCCTTAAATATTGGTTGTATTTTTATTAGTGGCAAAAACATACTCAAAAGAACTGTAGAAAAATGCATCAACACCAAGCTTTGTCATTTTAAGTTGGGCCATTCCTCTAGGCTCTTGGTTGTTAAACGCCACATAAAACACAAGTTCAAAGCCTACTTCCCATACAAGCAGCAATGGAGATAAAGCAGAGGAATCCAAGCCCATGCTTTCAGCTGCCTTCCTTATGCCAACAGGGGCTAGAAAGCAAAGAACAAGAGGAGAAAAGCAAAGCAGGCTACAGACTCTCGCAAGGAGGAATGGGAGCCCCTGCTAAGGCAATTATCCACATCTAGAGATGAGGGTGGCTCTTCCTGCCATCTACAATCAACACTACAAACCTGTTCAGCGAGAGCAGTTCCATTAGACAGTACAGAGGGATTTGGGATGAGCCCATAACCCAAATCCTTCAAATCTACCTGCTGCGATCCCAGAGCATGGAAATGCAGGAGAGGGGAACGTGCCAGAAGGAAGCCAGCCAGCCATTCTCCAAGTTCAGGATGTCTCATAAAAAGCCCTCAAGGAATCTCTTAACGCCTGCAAAGATACACTCCACTCGTAGATACGGCTAAACATAAAAAAAATCATCCTCTCTCTCCACTCCATAGCACTATCCTGCTCCTGGCTATCCAGAGACACACTGGGGAGATAAATAAAGATTTCCAAAGAAAAAGAGGAGGAAAAAAGAATGAAAGAAAACCAAACCAAGTGAGCCAGTCTCTGCCACAACCCATGTTGCCAGAGAACGTTATGCTGCTGCAAAAGGATCTGCAAAGGCACCTAGCCACATTAAAAACAGAAATCTCTCTGTATCCACAGTGAGCCACAACCCCATTTCATGTCTGGCTGCTTCTCTGCTAGGAAAGCTAAGAAAGCAGCCACAGGCAAAAGCCAGAAGAGCTGACGCTTTCTTCCCCACTGTCATCCACTAATTTGGGAACAAAAAAGGCTCTTGGGAATATTTAGAGACTCCAGAAGCCGAGGAGGAAAGGGGGCAGTTTCCCCACGCGGCATCCTTCCCGCCCTTTGCGATGCTAACGTTTCATAACTCCCATTTTCACCTTCACCTGCTTGGAGATGCAAGGCGAGAGCGCACGATGCCGCCCGAGCGGGGGGAACCGGGGAGCAGTCGACGGAGCAGCGTGCCCCTCGTCCGCCTGTTTCTAACAGGAGTCAAGCCTTTTGACAAGTTTTATGCTAGCTGCAGCAGAACGATGGGCACAGTGTCCATTTTACAATATAAAAGCTGTAATCTGATGCTCTTCCCCAGAGCCACAGGGAATCCGCGACACAGAAATAGGAGGACATATTTGGGGAAACAAGACAAATGTGTTTTGTGAAGAACCATAAATAGCCACTTGCTACTCACTTATTTCAAACACAGGAACTCTTGGAGCAGACAAACCTGCCTGGAGCCAGCTGTAGTTGTGAACTTGGTTTTTCTGCCTACTGAAAAAATTTAAGCTCTAAAGGCACTAAAAATATATCTGGGCTCTGGATACGATCCAGGGAGACACTGAAGTGAAGTAAAGCAAATAGCCTATTACCACATGGGGCTTCCAGGTATAAAACAAGCACTGCTTATGTCATGAAAATCCAGAAAAGTCTGGACAGAATAAACCGAAACAAATAGCAGTCCCAAATCTAAAATACCATCCAAAAAAAAGCCAGAAAAAAACCCTTAAAGTCACATAAATTCACTCTGTTTTTGGAGAAGTGACATTCCATTCAATATTGTGTGGTTTCAAGGACACATCTGTTATTTATATTGCCAGTAGTGATCCCACTTGTGTTGCTTACAGTGACAGCAGAGAGTTTTCTCGCAGCGCTCTACTAAAAACCTTGACCCCCAAACCACCCCTTGGGAAGGGCAGCGCTGCTACATCGCAGCCAATACGCCGTGGATGCAGATTCATCTCAGAGGTTCGCAGCTCAGTGCGCCAGTCATGAATAGTGAAAAACATTGATTTAGTTACTGGTGTTCAATTCCAAACTGATTCGTGTCCATTCTAACATCCACTTCCATTCAGAAATTCCTCCTGCTCCTTAAAAGACATTTTCACCCATCTGTCTAAAAGTTTTTTTGCATGGCTTTTTATTTCTGGTGCCAACAGGAAGGCAGTTTAAAAACACCTGTGAGAACACAGCTTTAAAAGAGCAAGAGGGGAGCCTGTTCAGCGCTCATGCAGCCATCAGAACCGCTCAGCAGCAATTTACAGCAGTATAACCTCGCTGCATTTGTGCAGACACTCATAGCAAACTCTCTCAACGGTGTCAGCAAGAACGTAACTTGACATCAGAGATGGTGCAGGTGTCACGGAGATGCTACTGGCACAAGTGATGCAGAGTAAGACATCCCAACCAACTGCACGATCCACGTTTATGGGGATTTCGGCCAAGCAGTCTGAACAGGGGCAGGATGCTTTGGAAATACCTTAACACAAGCGAAACCCCAGGCTGGCTCATTTGGCTCTGTGGTGTGCAAACAACATAGGTGAAGTCATAGGAGATGCTTGCTCCCACCTTGAGCCCTCCGCTTTGTGCCCTGTGATAATAAGGTTTTCCAGCACGTAACCACTATGTTACTTCTAATTACTTCTAACACGTAAGGCGAAACCATTTCTTACCCATGCTGAGACAGGTTTGTGGTCACTAGCACAGTTTTCACCTCTTCCACACCACTTCCATCAACCGCATTGTCGGGCGTTGTCACCACGACCACCTCCTCCATATGAACGCTCACATCAGGCGTTGCCATCGGGAAGGATGAGGGGACAGTAACGATCAACCAAGCAAGGAGACCCCACTGGGAACAGCCTTCCTGCTGAAAGGGAAGAGATAGGGAAGCAACGCGTGAAAAGACCTCCTGGTTACAAACCGTTAGGAAGAGAAGAACGAGAGGAGCTGGAACAAGGGGTGGGGGGTGGGGGGGGGCTGCAGGCAAACCCACGATCCTAAAGAAAAGATTAGTAAGTCTCCAACTCGCTCCATCTCCAGCCAGGAGAGGAGGGTCCATAAACCAAAACGCACTTCGCAGACTGAATGAGGATACCCTACACGGGAAGGGGAAGGAGGGTGGGAAGGGACTGTGGCGTGAGTGGCAAGGCGCGTAGCACGCCAGACTTGGAGCACGCTCAAACAGGACGCAGTTCCACAAAAAAGTGGCTTTCACCTAAGGTTTTAAAATTAAATGAAGAAAGATAGATCGAAGGTGCGTCCCCAAATGTATTTCAAACTCTCTGTTTAAGAAAGACTTTACGCTGCTGGAAAAACTCACTGTCCCTTTCGCACCGCAGCTCTTGCAAAGCAGGCGGCCTCGAGAAATAACGGAGGCTTCCTCCCACCCTCCAAAGTTACAACCAACCGACAACAGCAGCAGACTTCCTGCCTGCTGAAACGAAGTGACATCTGAAAACCATTTTGAACTCAGTGTTTCTAATAAAACGGCAACAGATTTAAGCCAGCGTTTAAAACCGACTTCAACATTGGTTTGTCTCTAAGGAGCCAGAGTCTTTTCGGGCTAACGCCATCGGCCTCCTGCCGTCGCCCTCTGCCATTCCTGGCTCAGCCCCGCGGCAGCCTCGGCCGCAGGGAAGGAGGGAGCCCCAGAAGAGCCCCACGCGCCAGCCCCGGGGAAGCGCCGCGAGACGCCCCGCGCCGGCGGCTCTGCCGTGCACCGGGCGGCTTGACCGCCCGGCGCCGCTGCGCGACGACGCTCGGCCGGACGCTGCAGAAACGAACCTCCGACTAGCTGGCTGCGGCAGCTATTTCCAGAGCTCAGTTCTGCTCTGACAGCAACAAAAGGGAGGAAAAAAAAATTATTCTCAGCCTATCTGTCTGGAAACTAAAATTAGTGACCAGCTTTTTACTGCATCCACCCCTGCAAAGCCAGCCTTCAATAGCAAGGAGCCCGGGTGCTGTGCCTCATGCAACAGCAACGACGCTGTTCACTAGCGGCAGAACCGCTGCGTGCGGCTCTCGCGGCTACGCTGTCTTCGCGGCCGTTCGAACTCTGAACGCAAGAGCATTCGGCGACGAAAGCTGCAATGAAAGCTCTCGCTCTTTGCTCAGAGTTTTCTTCTCAGTGCAGTTTGAGCAGGACCAGAAACACCGCCGCCCCTCCGCCAGATGCATCTTTTACACCCAGAATCGCCAATGGCCGGCCATTGGCGTCCCCAACCCTGCCGTCCCTCGGGCGGCCCGGCTGCTTCCGGCTCCTCTAACCAACTCCCCGCTTTGGCCCTCAGCCGCTTGAGAGCGGCGTTTCCAAGCGGAGGGAAAGGCCTTTTTGCAGCCCCGACAGCTCTCCCTCGCGTCCAGGCCTCGCGCCGCGGCGGGGACTGCGGGGCCAAAGGGCCCGGCCGGGCTTGCGAGCGCAGCCGGGGGCACGAGAGGGAGGTGGAAACGTCTGGGCGTTTTTCAGACGCTTCTAGACGAGGGCAGGTCCCACAACGTTGGGGAGCTGTGGTCCGGAGCGCCCTCCGCCCAGGCGTTACCCAACGCGTGCTCCTAGGAGGTGACGTCCCACCACCTCACCCGGCTGCTTTGGCAGGGGTCGCTCCCGTTTTGGTTGGGTGAAGGCTTTTCTGCACTGGAAAACCGTAAAGGTTTGGCGTGGTGCAGAAACCCGCGGGCCGGCGGGAGCAGCCCTCGGGGGCAGGCGCAGAGGAGCCAAGGCAAGCATCACCTTCGGGCTGACGGGCCTCAAGCCTCAGCTGCCATCCCGTTGCGGGGGCTCACGTGAATCCAAGGGGCCGAGCACAGGCACGGATGGCGGTAGCCCAAAGCGCACCCACCGCTCCACCTCCGCCCTCCCAGGTCACTTCTGGCGACGCCTGCTCCTCCTCTCTCGCCCGCTGTCACGCAGGTGCGCGTCTAGAAAAAAAAACCCCAAACCATGCATAAACCACTCTAAGAGGTGGGAAAGATATTGGGGGGGGGCAACTGCAGGCACACACTCGTGCCCCCCACAGCATGGGGACGGGGGTCTTCTGGGTGCTCAGGGACAGGGGGCATTGCATGGGGGGCCTGGAGAGGGGAGACGCGTGGGTGCAGGGAGTGGGGTTGCACGTGAGGGGCCCATAGCTGCATTGGGGGGGGGCACAGCTGCACTGCTGGGGTGCACGGAGGGGCTGCCCAGGTGCATGGGGGAGTGTGAACGGCTGCAGGGGGGAGTTGCAGGAGGTGGGGGCTGCATGGAGGGGGGACATGGGGGAGCGTACATAGGTGCAGGGAGGGGCTGCGCAGAGTGGGGGGGTGCACAGAGGGGTGTGCATTGGTGCACAGAGCAGTTGCACGTGGGGGGCACACAGGAGGGGCATGGCAGAGTGGCATGCAGGGGGTATAGGCAGGAGCGTGCACAGAGGAGTTGCACGGCAAGGGTATGTGGGGGGGTGTGCATGGGTGCACAGGGGGGTGTACATGGGGTGGCAGGGTGCACGGGGAGCGCGCATGGGCACACAGAGGAGCTGCATGGGGTGACAGGGTGCACGGGGGGCGTGCATGGGCACACAGAGGAGTTGCATGGGGTGGCAGGGTGCACAGGGGGCGTGCATGGGCGCACGGGGGAGCTGCATGGGGGGGCAGGGTGCACGGGGGGCGTGCATGGGCACACAGAGGAGTTGCATGGGGTGGCAGGGTGCACAGGGGGCGTGCATGGGCGCACGGGGGAGCTGCATGGGGGGGCAGGGTGCACAGCAGGGTGTGCATGGGTGCACGGGGCAGTTGCATGGGGTGGCAGGGCGCACGGGGGAGCAGGAGGGATGGACATGGAGGAGTTGCACAGGATTTGGGGGTGCAACAGGGCAGGGGGGTGCATGGGAGAGGCACACGCAGGGGAGCTGCACGAGATGGGGGGGGTGTCCAGGGTGGGAGGTGCCCAGGAGAGTTGCACGGGATTGGGGGGGGGTCCAGAGGGAGTTGCTCAGGATGGGGGGAGTTGCATGGGGGGGGTTATCCGGAGTGGGTGCACAGAGGACTTGCACGGTGGGGGGGGGGGGGAGGGCTGCAGGGCGGGTGCACGGAAGAGTTGCACGGGGGGGGGGGTGGTGCATGGGGGAGTCGCTCGGCCGGGGGTGGGGGGGAGGTTGTGCGGGGCGGGTGCGCAGAGGAGTCGCCGGGGGGGGGGGTGCATGGGGGAGCCGCCCGGCTGGGGTTGGCGGGGGGGAGGGGGGTCGGCGCGCGGCTCCGCGCGGGCGGGCGCGAGGGCCCCCCCCCCCCGCGGCGGGGCGGCGCGCGCGCTCCCGCCGGCGGCGCCGGGCGCGTGAGGAGGGGGGGGGCGGGGAGGAGGGGGGGGCGCGTGGGCGCGCTCACGCTGGCAGCGCCGGGCGCGAGGGAGAGGGAGGGGGAGGAGGAGGAGGAGGAGGAGGAGGAGGGGGGGGGGAGGGAGAGCGGGGCGGGCGGGCGGCCGGGCGCTGCCGCCGTCTCCCTGCCGCTGCCGTAACGTCCTGACGCTCCGCAGGGACCCGGCGGCCGGACGGTGCGTGCGGAGGCCCCGCGGCGGCGCCGGGCCCGGCTCTTACCTCAGGCCGGGTCCCGCGGCCCCGCGCAGGCTCCGGCTCCAGGCGCTCGGCTCCTTGTTGGGCGGCGGGCGGGTGGGTGAGGGGCGGGAGGGAGGGAGGGAGGCAGAGCGGGGTGGGGGGTGAGGGGGGGGGAGTGGGGCTCTGCCGCGCGCGGTCTTGGCCCCCCGCGCAGGCGCACGCCGGGCCGCGGCGCCTGAGACTTATTTCGCGGCCGCGCCGCGGCCCGAGCCGGCTGTGAAATAGGTGCCGGGCCGGCGCAGCGCGCATGCGCGGGGTGCTTGGCGGGAGGGGGAGGGGGAGCGTGCGGAGGGGCCGGCGCAGCGCTGCCGGGGGGTTCCCGCGCGCCGGGTGGCTGCTGCCGCGCGGGTTCCCCCCGCGGCCCTGCACGCGCCGGGGTGGTGGGGGGTCCGTGCACCCCGGGCTGCGCGTGTCCCCCCCCCACGGCCCTGCACGCGCCGGGGGGGGGCCGTGCACCCCGGGCTGCGCGTGTCCCCCCCCCCACGGCCCTGCACGCGCCGGGAGGGGGCCGTGCACCCCGGGCTGTGCGTGTCCCCCCCCCCACGGCCCTGCACGCGCCGGGGGGGGCCATGCACCCCGGGCTGCGCGTGTCTCCCCATGGCCCTGCACGCGCCGGGGGGTATCTGTGCACCCCGAGTTGTGCATGTTCCTGTAGCCCTGCACGCGCCGGGGGGGGGGGGTCGGTGCACCCCGGGCTGTGCATGTCCCCCTCACGGTCCTGCACACGCCAGGGGTGTCTGTGCACCCCGGGTTGTGCGTGTTGCTGTAGCCCTGCACACGCGGGGGGGGTGGTCTGTGCACCCCGAGCTGTGCATGTCTCCCCACGGCCCTGCACGCGCCTAGGGGGTCTGTGCACCCCAGGCTGTGCCTGCTCCTGTGACCCTGCACGCACCTGGGGTCATGCATGCCCCCCCCAGCTCCCTGCATGCCCCCGACCTGTGCATGCCCCCGCTCCTGGCGGCCGTCCGTGCCACCCCGGGCCCCTGCGTGCACCCAGAGCTGTGCAGGCAGCTTGTGCCGAGGGCTGGGCATGCCCCCAAGGCTGGGCGCAGTGAGGGCGCTGGGCATCTGTGTATGTTCCGCCTGTCCCTGCGGGTGCGCGGACGGGAAGCCTGTGCGGGAGCAGTGCTTGTGCGTGTGTTCGGTACGGGGCCTGGGCCCTTCCCGCACCTGCCTTTGCTGTTTGGCTGCAGCTCTGGAGGTCTGGGGTGTGCGGTCCCCGAGGCGCCGCGGGGCACCCGCGCGCGGCAGGCTGCGCCGCCTCTGCTGTGGTGTGCACGCAAGGCTGGAGGCTGCCAGCTTTCAGCAGAGGCGCGGAGGCGCTGTCCCCTGCCGAGGGCGAGCCGCCGTGCCCCTGTCTGCTCGCTGAGGCTCACGGTGCCGCGGGAGCTCTGCTGTGCTCCTTTGCCACCCGCTCAAAAAGGTCTCGTAAAAACAAAAGAGAGAAAGAAATTCTCTGAAGACTCTTTTACTGTCCTTATGAGCAGTGAATTACAGAAGGTGAAAGAGCTGCGTTTTGCAGCTGGATCCTGTTTTCGGACCTGGAAGTGGTGCTATCTGGGAAGTGTTTAGATTCAGTGGGACTTTTTCATGCAGCTCCAGAAAGTTGCGCTGCCCGGCTGAGCTTCTTCCCCTCGCGGCCGGCGTCTCAGGCGGACCTGAGATGCAGATTTGCAAACCATCCCGCAGCTTTTCTCCTTTGTGGGCGGGTATCCTGCAAGGGCACATCTCGCCCGGCGCCCGCGGGCGACGCGGAGGGCCCCGGGCAGCCGTCCCGGCGCAGCCGAGCCGGCTCCCGCGCCAGCCCCGGCCTGCGGCCCGCGCCGGCCCGGCGCTGCTCTCTCTCGGTGCCTCGCTTCTTGCTGCTAGTGGGTGGCGAACGCTTGGCGAAAACGAGCCAGACCGGAGGCAGCAGGAGCCGTTCTCGCTTCCTGAAACCGTCCCGTTATGTCCTAGTTTTGCCGGCAGCGCGGCTGCTCCGCCGTTAGCGACCCTCCCTACGTGAATTTCTAGCGGATCTGCCCGACAGGTTTGCGGTGGCTCCGGTAGGGCTTGTTTTTTCCGAGCTGCTTCCTTTCCTTTTTCCATCCTCCCCATCCATATTTCCAGACCAACTCTGCCAGGTCACTAGTTGCCAAAATACTATTTCCCTCCCGTTCCTTCCAGTTCCTGTTTACCGAAACCCAAAGGTCATCGACGTGTGTTGCACTAACAGCTGCCTTCCTTCCCTTTGCTTCTCCTCCGAGGGGACTGCACGTCAGCAGCAACGCTAACTCGCTCGCTAGGAAAAGCGGAGGCGAGTGCGAACGGGGCCCCGACTCGCGGCGGGAGGGCGGATTCGCTGTCAGATTCGGGGCGCAGGGAGCCCCCTCGACCCCCCCAGCCGGACGGTGCAGGCTGTTGGCTTTGCCTCCGGCGCCCCTTCGAAGCCCCGTTACCCCTTGGCAGGCTCGCTCGCCGCCTTAGCGCCTGCGAGCTTGCTCAGAAAGGACTTGCTATTATTTTTCAAACGTTAGCAAATTACTCTGCAAAGTCCTCCGTGGCCGCCTAGCTGGGCTTCGACATTTCACCTGCCGCAGCTGATGCTCTCTTTGCTCAGACACAACTCGAGCGTTTTGAGACGGTGCATTTCCAAGGGTTACTTACAATATGTTGCTTTGTTGCCCTGTTGCTGATCTTTTAAAAGTATGTTGATAGGTGATATAGCCTGGCCCGAGGCTTCGGTGTCGTGCCTGCGAGCGACCCCGGTGCGCGCCTGCGAGCGGGCCGGGTGCACGAGGCCCGTTCTTGCTCTCCGTAATGCAGAGGAGCTGTGCGGCACCGAGGTACTGCGCCTTTTCCCAAGGAAAATGCCAAGGTTCAGTTTACTATGTCCTTTTATTTTTTAAGTATTCCTGCACCTGGATTAGTGGTATATGGTGAATCACTTAGGAAAAGGGAGGCAATGCTGCATTTCCAGTTAGGTTGTTATCTTAAAAATCATGAAGGTCACGTTGCAAAAATAGAAATCCTGTTTGTGCCGGCGGAGGCATGCTGCGCGCCGGGGAGAGCGTCGGCGCGGCGCCGGGGCCGGGGGGCGGCCGGCCCCGCGTCAGCTTCCCGGCGCTTGCCCACGAGCCCGGCTAGGAGTCACCGCTCTGTTGACTGAGTTCCCCTTAGGTGCCCTGGACTGCAAATCTGAATGTTTTCAGTTGCAGCTTTTGGGACCTTTTTGTGTACGTTGCCCGAGGGACGTGATTTTGGCCGCGGATGATGCGCTGGGTGTCCCCGGTCACGGTCCCGCTTTCCCCACCCTCGACGCGCCGGGCCGCGCGCCCGCGGGAGCCAGGCGCCGTGGGGCTCGCCGCTGCCCGGTCCGGCTGCGGGGCCCTGGGATGGTTTTCAGGAAAAACTCATTACGCCAACAGTAGGTTTCTTCTAAAAAGAAGGTTGCGCGTGTTCTAGAATTGGATTTATTATAGCTGTAATTGTCTCGTTAAGTCTTTTTTGATCTTCCTCTGGAAGGACTTTTTATGCCCTCACCTTTCTGATCATAAGGGATGTTTGTGTCACCTTCATTCAAGCGTTTAATTATTTTTTTCTCAGAGAATGGAGGTAAACTATGGATTTGTGCATCTTTTACATGAGATGAAAACTACTCATTTGGGCTACAGATGCTTAAATTCTGCTTTGTTAAATCTTCAGGTCAATTTTCTGCTCAATGCATTTTATTATTATTTTCACAACACAAACAGAAGCCTTAGAACGAAAACAATCAATTAATGGAGAGAGATGGACACATATGGTTTCATACCAAGTTTATTTCTTTTTTTTTTTCATAATCACTTCTTTTGCACAACAACAACCTCAAGTTGACAATGAAATGCACGCGGTAGACCTAAAGGAACCAGACAAGGCTCTGTTAGTGGTGGAAAGTCCTTTCCCGACACCGTTACGGTTCCTCATCAAGCTGACGGTGGGAAGGAACAAGCTGGCACGCGCTGCGTCCTGCGGAGCGAGCGCTGCGCAAGGCAGCGACGCTCGGGCCGGCACCGTGTCCAGCGAGAGCGGCAGGGCAGCCCGGGGGACCTCAAACACCGCTTAGGTGATGACCCAGCCTTCCGGCAAGACCGTCACCTTCAAAACCTCTTTCTACAGCAGCGTGCCAGTTTATTCCCCACTAGGAGGTGGACAACTTTGTAGCACCGCTCAGCACTTTGGTGCTTTCCATTTTCAGAGCACTTTGAAGACATGAAGTCACTGATTCTCACAAGGCCCCTGGGAGGTCGGGAGGGATTATTGTCCCTGTGTCACAGGAGGGAGAACTGAGACACCAGAGGGGCCAGGACGCAGGGCAGGCGGTGCCGAGGATGCCTTGCCGGCCACGCTGCCCTTCGTGCTCGGCTCACGCCTCTCCCCGGCAGCGGGGAGGGCTGTCGCCTCCCTACGTCCCCGGCGGCCAAGGATTACCGAAACGTAAGTGGTGCCAGTGCCCCTCTTCTGCTTTACTTAGAAGACAACTGACTACAAAGGTGGAGTTATTGACCTTAATATGTCCTTTCATCTCGTCCCTAGCATGGATTGTAAGAAGTCTCTAGCACCATAAACAGCCATTCCTCGACTCATTTCTAGTGGTAGTAAGAGCGTGTGCGCATATATCATTTCCAGATATGCATTTCTGTGCACACGTGCACACCTGAATGCATAACCCCTCCAAGTGAGTAAAGCAATGCAGCTTAATGGAACTAATGAACCCCGTGAGACAGGCTGTGCAGAGCCAGGGCCAGAGATTCACACTGGGCTAAGCAAAAGCAAGCAAGCTGAAGCTTACGTTTTAACAGGAGCAGCAATTCAAGACTTGCCCGCAACGTAGGATGCATGCAATTGTGAGCGGCCACCATCCCTGCAAGGTTAGCTTTAAAAGTAACCCCACATCTGGATTTTAGCGAGATTTATTTTATGATACAACAATAATAAGAAAAGGAATAGGCTCAGTCCGTAAGCAGTCCGAGGGCCTAACGTCCTCG
Organism: Struthio camelus; assembly: GCF_040807025.1. Lineage (NCBI taxonomy): Eukaryota > Metazoa > Chordata > Aves > Struthioniformes > Struthionidae > Struthio > Struthio camelus. Next base: position 18,040,516 of record NC_090959.1, on the reverse strand, counting down.
AATGTGCCCATCTACAGACAGAGCTGGACACTTTGCTCGAAATGTTAATGGAAGCGCAGAGCTAGAGTTTGAAATATGAGGCCAGTTGTTGTAGCTCTTGCATAGAAGTGCTGCTCTCCTGGCTGCCTCTGCCAGCTGAGAATGAATTTAGCTTCAGCTTCTTTGTCTTGCCTGAATCAGAGGCCCTTCTCCAGAACTCTTGGAGACATGTATGCACACTAATAAATTGTCACCGTCTCGTCTTTCTTCCCTTGTACAACGGCAAACACTCTATCAGTTCCTAGTCTGGGCAGGAACACTGCCAGAGGCCTCCAGGGAGCTGTACCTACCAGGCACAAGGCCTAATGTTAATGCGCTTCTGCCAAAATTTGGGTGCTAACTGTAGTTACAAAGCTTGATTAATAAACATCTACAAGAATCAATGAAGAACCTCAAGCCCTGTCATAAGAAACATTGCCCCAGGGATTTATGGACTGCATGCCATGCAATATGTCTGAAGACTGCGGTATATGGGGACGGTCGAAAAGTCACAATAGCAATGAAACAGGCTGGGACTGTAAGGTTAGTAATGAGGATACTTAGTCTCAATTGAGGCGTGAAGTATGCTGTTGCACACGACCATTAGCAATCCTGGGACATGGAAGGGAATGAAATAACTGATCTGCTGCTGCTATGAGAACTGAAAGAGTGATGTGTGTTGCCTGTCAGGCACAGTGTTAGTTCAGGCAGGTGCCCGGCATCAGTTACGCTCCCTTGCCCGCAGCACGGTGCGCCCAGCTTCTCCTCAGCCCCGCCATATAACCGGCGCTGCGGTAGCTGGTGTGTGCAACCAAAGCAATCACACATTTCCCTGAAAATGTCCAGCGGCCCTGGACAAACTTTAAGTTCCCTCACATCCCCAATACATTCATCTGCACCAGGCAAACGTAACTCTGTTACACCGATACCCTGGGCTACACTGGACAATCCTGTTTACTTTGCGTGAGACATTTCATCAGCTGTAACAGACCTAGTTCCCTGATATTACTGATGCAAAACTCTACCTGACACATCCCTGCTTCTCTGAGACATGAGTTTACCCTGCAGTAGCAAATTTGTCACCCATGATGTCCACTGTGCCTCACAGAACCAACCCAGTGAAGGTAAGAAAAATGAGTTTCCCAGTGCTCACACCAGCATGAGCACTGCATGCTGGGCTCCTGACTTGCCAGGTCTTTCTTCTGTGCATTTCCAATGTGATTGTTTGCCAGGCAAAGCTATTGCAAGAATAAGTCTCCACCTGAGATCAAGGCTGGCCTTTAACTACACAGAGGATACCACTAATTGGGCCTTAGCTGCTTACGCAAAGCACTGAGATGGAGGAGCCGGGCAGGAACCAAGCCCTGAGACTCAGGAGCTGTTCAGGGAAGGATGGCTCTAACAGAACACAACCTGCCACCAACCGTTTTTTCCCATGGCACATGCCAAACCTCACAGCTCCTCAGTCTTGCTCCTTGGTTGCAGGAAACGGACTGGAGCACCCTCACACAGGGGGGTCTGGATTCATGCTAAATGATGTATACCAGAATTGAGCACTGATTTGAGGCACCATCTTTATTACGTCTCTCAGCTCTTCCTTCCTCTCCCCAACCCTAGGACTGGCCTCTCCCTGCTCTTATCCCCCCTGCCTGCAGGACTCAACTCCCCGCAGCTCCCCAGTCTGCGGTTTCCTCGGCACACGAAGCTGGCAGTCCCCTCGGCGGGTCGGGCCCGGCCACGGGCCTCCCCGAGGGCTGCTCTCTTTGAGCCTGCGTCCCACGGGCCCCGGCATCCTGCCTGCGTCGGGCCCAGCCTCCAAGTTCTTCCGAGCCCCAATGACAGAGTGAAAATGGTCATTTCTTTTGTTTTAAGCTCCTGCTCATGAGTACAACATTTCTGATAATAATAATCATCATCATCATAGTACTAAAAACAGTATTTACAACAAGCTCCAGGTCAGAATTACACACCAAGCAAACACTCAGCACCACAGAGAGTAGGACAGGGTTAATATCTTGCAGATACCTTCTCAGATCCCACCAACGCGGGACACAGACATTTGACAGTTTCAACCATTTCTTACACACAAACATTTTGTTTAAATTACTTTTTAATTTTTTAAACTTTTTAAAACGTATTGTCGCTATATGAATGAGGTGATGCTGGCGGTGAACCCGCGTTCTACACAGATGCTTATCTAAGACAGCTGCTACTATAAACTGATCATTAGCTACTGTTAAGAAATTCAACCCTCAGTTTCCTTTCCTTTTCCCTCTTTGCCCCAAACGTTTTTTGTCCCTGGACAGCACTGGGGCTTTCTAACAGCCCTATCCCCCTCTGGCCCAGGCAGAGGGGGTTGTGAGTAAGGTAGCCCTTCCTTTTAGGAGCAGAGTGTTCCCCTAACATCAGAATGTGTTATGGCCATAGAGGGATCTCTCCCTAATCCAAATGGGAATTCTGGGGAGATTAGCAAAGAGGCTAGGGATTTTATTTCCAGCAGCTGCTGCTCTTTGGCATTCTGTTGGGTTTCTGTGACCGGCTGATGCTTACGTCAGGGTGTAATCAATTCTTTATGGAAATAAAGCACACGGTAGACAGAAAACTTCAGCTTCTGAAAAGACTCAGCAAAGAGGTTTTTTTTTTGAGAAGGGTGGAGAGGCAAGCAGATCTTTATTCCCAATGTAAAATGCTTGTCTGCTCTAGTTTCTGATTACTGCCTGGCACCTTTTGCAAGGTAGACCACCACCCTTGCAGCCCCTCGGCCTGGCCTGCGCTGGCTGCACAGCTGCCTGCCGGCCCACGTGCACTGCTGCTCTCCCACTGCACCAGCCTGCGGCCCTTTCCTTCAATTATTTCCCCACGGAGTCTGCAAAGCCCACTGTAGGAGTCTCTTGCCTCACCTACCGGCTGGCTCTATGGAGGCATGATGTGCAGAGGATACCAATTACTAGTAATTAAATGTTTCATTCCCTTTGACGCCCCTTTGGTTTATTCTGAAATCTGAGATAGCATCCAGGGAGGAATGGCTGTTGTGAGGGCGGAGGGGAGAGGCACCCTGGGGATAAATACTGGCCGAGAAATCCTGCTGTGTCTGTACCTGCTCTATGCACCCTGCTGCCTTGTTCCAGAAACATTGCACTGATCTATTAAAAAAATAATACAGTAATCTCTAAGAACTGGACAAAGGGGAATTCTTATTACCTTCTGTCTCAAATGAAAGCAGTGTCCATCTTCTCCTCTGCAAAATCTTGCCACAAGACTGTGCTCTTGCAAGGGCTGACTCCTCAGCACCACACCTTACGAGGCCCCACTTGCGGTTTGATGGCAATTCCCTGCATGTCAGACGCAACATTTCCGATTAGTTTTTCAAGCTAGATGCAGAGCTGGTGTTGAGGGTCAGCAGTTCTGTGGATCTTGGCGAGAGAATGGCAGGCCCCTTACCATTTGGCACAGTGGCTGCCTGGACTTCAGCTAGCTTCATAAACCATGATATTAGAAGATTAGGAAGTCCACAGGCTTTGACAGTCATCTATTTAGATCAGACATTACTGCCAGCTATTACTGCCATGCTTGCATATTTTCTGCTCATCTCTAATTCCATGAAGAGACAACTTTTCTTAAAAATAGGCCCTGAAAAGCTAAACGTAGACAACAAAATGAGCGTGTGAACACCTCTTCACCCTTACTGTAGTCTTGCTGATGGCCTCCTCTCTTAGCTCCATCTTTTCCAAAGCTGCAGGTCTGGAAGTACCCTGTAAGCAACCGGCGTGCCCTTTCTTACAACTTGTTGCCTAAGAACCAGAGCTCTGTGGCTTATTTCGTGATCTCTGGTCTCAGTGTCTGTCCTGTAATGGCATTGAAGAGTCACATCCATCTTTGGAAAGAGGGAAGGATGATTATCCTGTTCGCTAAAGGCCTGTGGGCTATTTCAAAATCATGCAGCATCTGTGTTTGAATCGTTTTCTTACTGGAGTGAAATCTTGTGTTTGTGGACACTGGACAGGCCTGGAGACCAAGCCCCATCCCCCCAGGACAGCCAAAGACCCAGGCTCCATAGAGGCAATAGCAGTATAAGATTCTCCCATGCTGCTTGACCAAGCTGTCTTGGTCTTCCCTCTGCCAGGGCGAGGGCAGTTCAGTCTACAGGCTTGTTCAGTCTGTGGCCAACTAGGATATCAACTAGTGCTTGCTGTGATAGGGACTTTCTGTGATGTGGGCACCTCTCACCAAGTTCTAGTTTGAGACCCCTAGCTACTTTCATATGGGCTATCAAAGAATCATCCAAAGATAATGACTTTTAGTCACTGCCTACCTGGGCTGGCTTCAGATAACAACCAAGAGATGAAAGGGTCTGCATGCCACAACTCCCTGAGCCATCTCCATCCCTCTCTTATTCCTTTCTCCTACCACTGGGAAATAGAGGATCTATTAGTTATACCACTTCATATAAAGAAATGATCACTTACTCCCAATTATTCTCAAACTGATATTTGGCTCAGAGCAAACACCAAGAGTAGTAAAAGCCCCGGATAAGAAATCCGTTATCTCCATGACACTGCTGGTTGAATTTATTAATAACTTAATTCTTTACATCAGTTTAAGAAATATTTTTTAAAAAAGGACAAAATCCCCCCAGGAAGCTGTTTGACTGACTGATTCATTGATTCTATACTTCATGTGAACTAGTTGCTATTCTGCTTAGAAGTCCCTATGATCTGTGAATCCCCACAAGTACAGTTAAGGGTGCGGAGATAGAAGCGTGTAGCTGGGGCACTAACACCAGGGGGAGGGAAGGAATGGAGACCCAAATGTTGCATCTAGACAAACAAAATAAAATGTGTTGGTTGGTTGATTTGTTAACAGGAATCAGGTGCTAGATGTGTAGAAAAGCCCTTTATCCAGAGATCTCCTCCCGCTGTTCCTTGTTCCTGCGAACTTCAGCTGCATGCAGTTCCTGCAAAGACAGGAGACACCACACTAGGTATGGGTATACTCAGGACACATACCTCCCAGTCACGCTCGAGGCAAGCCTATCAAGGTGGCACTGCAAGGACCAGGGCACAAATGGCCCTTCCATTGCCGTGGGGCCCCCGACCTTGCCCGCTCCCGAAGTGCCAGGCTGCGAGCCGCGCACTCGCCTTCTCGCGGAGCCGCTCCCTCAAGGCAGCGAGGTGTGCTTCACGGATCTCCCTGCTCAGCTCCATCTTGTAGTTGAGCTTCTCCTCAGCCAGCCGGCTGAAGTTGTTGTTCTCCTCCAGAGCCTTGTGGAGCACCTCCCGCTCGTGTTCTCGTTTCTCCGCCAGCTGCTTCAGCACCTGCGCTTCCTGGGTCTGAGGGAAAGCAACATCACAGAAAAATGCTTAAGGGACAGGATACACACTTTGAGCGTATGACCAACAATTACATCTCCTACAGCATCAGCTGGTAAGAATTTCAGCCCATAGCAAGGTCACACATACTAGATCAGAGGGGACTCCATATAACTATGCACTTTTAAGAACAGGAGGAAGATTATAATCAAGTTTAATTTCCTGCCTAAAACAGGCTGCAGAATTTCACTCAGTGACTCCTATGTCTCACTCAACAATTTACAGATGAATAAGAATACGTGTCAGAACACTATTTCCACTCATTTTAGATTCCTCTTGATAAGACATTTTTAGGGCTTGGTGCAGTTAGCACCGGTCACACAAAAGTCACTGCTTTTACAGAATATCTCCTTACCTTCCTCCTCTCCTCTGCAGCCTCCAGCCTCCTCTGCAGCTCCTCCAGGGACAGATCCTTCTTCTTGGGGGGAGAGGAAAGGATTGGGCTCTCGGGAGACAAATCTGAAGGAGACTTCAGGATCACTTCAAAGCTCTGGCCTGATGCCCTCTTATCCAGCTGCTTCACCTCCATATCTTTGTGAAAAAATAAAAAACAGGAGCTCTGTGTACCTGTGACACTCAGGAGAACGTTAATTCTCAGGAGGTGTTAATTCCCCTGTCCTGCTCAAACTCCCACTTGGGTGATTTTGTTCCATCTCCAAAACTGTCTCCAAGTTTCAGCTCAAACTTCCTTACCCTCTGACAAAACTATCCTGTAATACTGCTCTTCATTGGAATATTTGACAATAATGTTCTCATTTTTACTTCCACATTGACACTGTTCTCTTTGTCGGCGAGTAGTGATCAGCTTCAAATTCTCTCTGGTCAACGCATTTAATTTAAAGCCACAGAATAGTTGCAGAAAGGCCATACTGTGTTAACATAGTGTCTGTCACCCCAGTATGAACTAGAGGGCCTCTGCAAGCAGTTTCTTTCTGGATAAACGTGGGTCACATGTTAATAAAATAAACTATGAAAGAAGACTAAATAGAGACCATGAGTTAAAACACAGATTGCTTCTCCAGGATGGGACAGCTCAGCGTGCTGAAGAGCTCCCATGTTCACCGAAGCTGCTGTCAGGGAGGATTTGCAAACAATTTTATAGCACAATATGTACCTCCATACTGGTAGATGGTATTAGGATGCGGCTGGGTGTGGAAACAGGAGCAGATGAGAGAGAGCAGGGACAGCTCCTTCATTTTCTCCTTGTAGGCTAAAAAAAAAAAAAAGAAGTAGTAATGAGAAAAGTCTAATAGCAATGCCAGGTCTTTTTCATGGAAAAAAAGAGGCAAGTAGACACAAGAAAGCCCATTTTTAACTACCAGACTCTATGGAGGCTTTCCCAGGCTGCCATAGGTTGCTAAAACATCCCCAGGGATTGTCTGTTCTAGAATAGCTAGCTGCTGGTGTAGCAAATACCATGGGGAGACACACATTAGGATTTTACCATTTCCAGAGATAAAAGTTCCTGCGGAGGGTTTTCCCTCCAAAGGAGCTGATAAGCTTCAGCACTAGTTAACCATACAGTGACAGCTACCCGAATCATTCCTCCATTCCACTTCCACACTCAGAGGTAAGAATGATGCCCGCCAGAGCCTAGAAACATTTCTCAACTCGTGGTGCAATCTCAATATTTCACAATTCAGCATTTCTGACCAAGGATCAAGAGGAAAGATGCAGTCAGGTAAGTGGAGAACAGATGGAGACTTGAGAAAAGAAGGGGGGAACTGCTGTAACCCACCTTCTTATCTACAGAAGCAGATAAGAGAGGGCATAAGAGGATTCTTTCACCATCTTGGCCATTCCAGGCAGAGGTTGCTACTGGTCTGCAATTACAGTAAACGCTGTCCCCACAACCTTCTGTGAAAGACAGTGAAATACACAATCCTTTTATCTCTTCTGCTGTGAGCACTCAAGTTTGCTTATCATTCCTGTGACCAGAGGATGCACTGCAGCATCCTCAGTGATCACAAGTGCACCAAGCTGCTACTCGAGTGAGAACAACGCAGCTTGCAGGGAGTCTTCCTTCCAGCACCATCTTCACCTCCATTCTTGGAGTTTAGCCATTTAAAATAATGAACTGTTAGCATATACTTGACGAAGAACCTCACAATAGAAGAAAGACTTAAAAACTGAAAGGTGCTCTGTCAGGCTTTCAAGCTCTTTCTAACATTGCTGTAACCCTCACAGCATCACTGCTATGAGGATCAGGGCTGAGAGGAGGGGGAGAATCCAGGCATCATGACTCCAGCTCCTTGCTCGGACTACGACACTTTTCTCAGCCTGTCAAGGCCACAGCAAGAGAGACCTAAAGGATGGTGACCCTCCTTCAAGCTTCGAACACAAGCTCACTTTCTTTAGGAGGCTATCCCACCAGACTGAGTAACTTTACTAACAAAGCCTTGAATCCCAGCTGAAGACTACCTCCAGGAGCAGCTGTTACTGCAGCCCCTGGCACTGGAGCCAGCAGGATGCCATGGGTCAGCAGCTGATGGCTCAGCAGCAGGTTCTGCCATCTCATCGACACTGGAGACCTTGAGGCTCTGCACTGGGCTGACTCCCTGGGGGATGCGCAGGGAGAGTCTGCACAGCTGTGTGTTTCTGCTGACCCTGCTCTGAGCCCTTTCGCGCTGCTCTTCTTCCTGCCTCCACCTCATGGCACAGATGTTCTGGTTTCCAGTCTTTGCCCTGCTTCTGGATTTCCCATATGTCCTTGTGCTTCTGACCTTGGTTTGTCCCTTGGTTACTGAGCTTCTGCTCTGACCTAGAACTCCCGCCAGAGACAAGTCTGCAGCCCAGCAGCCAACACCACATTCATTTTGTAGCAAGACCCTCTGCCAGGCAGGGAAAGAGAAGACCCCTTCCCTTAGGAGACAGTTTGGAGAGGCACTTGCAGACCAGGGAATCAGCAGGAACCAGCCTGCACGTTTCCAAAGAGTCAATCTTGTTTAGCAAGAGGGATAACTTTCCAGTTAACCCCCAAACGTTGTAATATGAAGAGGCATTAGAGGTAGATGAGAACTGAAAAACAATGCTGTGCCCTACATCCCCTCTGGAACACCCTTCAGATTGTCTCCTCTGCCTTCCTGTAAGTACTCTGGTTTTTAAAAGAACTAACAGGTTTTAGATGATATGAAGGACAGCAGAGGAACGCGTATTCAGTTTGTTCTATATGCCTACTTTGTACTTACATTTATTTTCCCTTCTAGGTAAAGAACTTCATCATAATTAACAACCTCCTTTTGCTAACCCACAGTGCCTGCAGCTCAAATCTTTATAACACTTTTCAATTTGCTTCCCATTCTAATTCTAATACCCTTCCCAGTTCTGCTCACTATTTAGATGCATACCAAATAGGAATAGTTTACATCAGCAGTGCAAGCTAAAGAGTAGAACATCTTTGATTTTGTTCTTAATCAAAAGGCCTTTGGAAAACCTCTGAGAACGCTGTACTGTGCTAGAGGTGGTGGCATGCAGCACTGAGCTAATAACGTCTCGTCCTCCGGACTAGAAGAGAGACTGTATCACTTAACAGAAACAAACCAAGCACTGAGGTCCTTGCTGTACCATTATGCCTGGTCCTGGGCGAAACTAAGGCATTAAGCAGATGGGCCACATCCTTGACCTACTGGTTTAAGCACTTCAGTGCTTTGTTTTTCACTATCTGAACTTCAGTAGCTCTCCCTGGTGTTGGTTTCATGGTTCTCTGTGTAGATGAGTGCACGCTGCAGCCACTGCCTTTCAGGTCTGTTGTAGTGATTTCTCTTTTTAACAGCTGCCTCCATTCCATCGGGATTTTTCCTGTCCCGCTTTCCCTTCTGCAGAACAAACTGACTGTCCCTCTCTGACAATTAAAATGAAAAGGAGAGAGAGGACAAATGGGCACCGCTTCGCTGAACTGCGGCCAGCTCTTTAATGAGCTAGGAAAGTGGTGTGCATCCTTCTCTCAGCACTGGTGCCTGCAGCTGCACCCTGGCGCCAGCCATCAGACGCAATTAGCTGCATGCAGGCACATGGGTCGGGGGAGCAGGGCTGGGGTCTGCTGGCTCCAGAGGCCTTCCACGAAGGAAGGCACAGGGGGAAGAGCCCCGACCTGCTGGGCAGCCCTCACTGCTGGACACAGTCCACTCCAGCCTGGCCGCTGCAGGACGGGGGAAGCAGCAGGAACGGCGAGAGTGGACTGAGACCTCTCGGCCTCAGGAAGGTCCGTTCAGCTCCGCCCCGGCCCGGCAGCCCCCGGCCCCGGGGACCCCCGCCGGCCCCCGGCCCGGGAGCTGTCCGTTCAGCACCGCCGCCCCCGAAGCGCGCCCCCCCCCGGCGCGGAGCTGTCCGTTCAGCACCGCCTAAGGGCCCAAGGCAGCGCCGAGGCCGGGGGCTTCCAAAGGAAGAGAGAGAAGAACCCCCATTCCCGAAAAAAAATAATCGCCCCCGACTCACACCCCGGAAAACCCACCGCCTCTGCTCCAGCTGTCAAACCCATGAGACCCAGAAGCTGCCACAGTGATGCCCTCGTCCTCCTGTGCTTTTGATCTGAAGCTTTCAGTGGCAAACAGTAGGTGGCATTTGCATCTGCTATACAGTGTCTGTAATGCACTTATTAGGCTAAAATAAGCAAAGGCATCGTGAAAGGACAGGCAGATCCCGATCTGACGCTGTGAAGGAGATTGGAAGCTGAATCAGCTTGTCACCAGGGGCTTCCTCTGATGTAGGGCTGGAGCATCATCCTGCTCACTGCTTTTTACCCGTTGACGTCGAGGGTAGACTGACCCAATTCGAATAGGAACTGTTCTAAGCTGTCCTAGGGCAAGTTCAGACCCTAGTTGCCTTCAGGATCAGGAGAGTGGAAAGGTGAATTTCTCACTATCCCCTGCATTCTCGAACAGGCATAACTTAGTTGAACCAGGGTTCCAGCTCCAGTATTTTCAAAAGAGAATGTCTGAGCCTTTTCACGAACACATGCTGGTATAGCCAGGCATTTTCTGTATTTATTCCATCAGAAAAAAAGCCCTTTGGGAAAACGGGTTTTCCTAACACTCTAGGGAGATCCTTTCAACAATTTCAAAGAATTGGAGGTAGACAGTTACATAAATTTCCTAGTAAAGCTGGCCATGTTCTCTTTCGCCCTGAAATCCTTTATCTAATTTGTTCCCTCAATTTTAGACGGATCTCCTTGGTAGAATATACAGACAAGGGAGGGAAATAATCAAAAGCCAAATATCTGATGCACCTGCCCAGCATGCAAGGTCCTCTCTCTAAAGTGATGTAGCATATTCTAGATTTCTAGCCCCTTCCCAAGGTATCAGAGCTTATATGCATCCCCAGGCGGGGCTCAGAACCTCTCAACACAGCACAGGGGTCAGCAAAAAGAAAACACACACCAACTGACCCCCTTTCCCTCACAGAACAAATGGCAGGCAGGGTCTATCTGACAGAGACTGTGTGCAATGATACGTCTGCCAGATGCCAGAGAGGATTCTGGCAGAATTTTTTAGTGAATGGGTAGTATGGACATTTACACTTCCAAGAGACTGGAAAATCTGAAAGTCTACATTAGACCTTATAAATACAATATGCTATGATTCAAGCGCCATACTATAAGGACTTGGCTAGAGCTCTCTTCAATTTGACTTGTTTGTTCTCCTCTGTCTGCCCTCTGTCTATGTGCCTTTACAATGAGGAAGGCAAGCTCTTTGGAGTAAGAATAAGGCTTTACGCTGCATTTGGGAAAGGACTGCTACATTTGGGAGGCTACAGAAAAATAAGTGCATTAATGAATAATCAGATTGCTAAAGTACACCTCCTTTTAGAACTGGTCTTGGATTCAGTGTCAGACTTTTTCCATATGTTTCTGTATGATCCCTTGACAGATTTCCATTTTGCTCAGCAGGAGAGGATTTATAATCTAGCAAATAAAAGTATGGAACATGCCCTCTGAGTCACTATTTAAGGTTCTGTGTCAACAAAGACTAACCCCAAGATCTCCTGAAGCAAGACTTTTCCCATTCACAGCTGTATCAGAAAAAGCATTCTTAAAACTTCCAGGGGATGAAAAGACCAGCATCGCAAACCTCAGCGTTGACTACTTTACTTCAGGAGTATCTGCACTTGTATTTGCCCATAGATATGAGCTTGGAGGACACGTATGTGTTCCAGTGGAAAAAATCCCTGCAACAAGACATGACAGTTGGCTGGCCAGAGTATGATATGGTGAGCCAGTCCCCGCCAGGAAAGACTGTATAATCTCCAGGGCACAGATTTACACATTTTGAGAATAGTTAAACAGAAGAGCAGAACTCTTTGTTTAAGCATCTACTTGCATAGATGCTTAAATAAAGTTCTTCTAAGTTAGTAAAAATAAATTACTAACTTAGTAAAAATAAATTTGTTCAGCTTAGAGTGAACAAATATTGTATATTTGTATAAATTAACCAGGTTGTCTGACTCCATTAAAAAAGTGTTATAGGCTTAAAGATCAGAAACTCAAAAAAGCCACAGAGGATGAAGAACTCGCACACTTATGAGCAGCAATTGCAAAGGAACATTATACCAAAGCATCACTTTGGTCTCAGAGGTGCACGCAAGAGTTTTGCCTTGCCTACAGACAGAGAAATAGGGCAGCCAGCTCACTGCACAGACTAAGCTATGACATTTTATCTCAAGTATAAATGATTGATATTTTACTTTTCAGACAAATACTACAATAGGAAGACAGGTAGCAAGTTCATTCACTCTGGTATGCTCTTCACCACTACGTCATCAAACTTCACTGCTTTAGTATCAGGATTGGGGTGAAACATTGCAAATAGCTGAGTTTTGCAAATTAAGAAGTGAATAAACTGCAAGAGGTATAGAAAGTATGTCAGAGTCTCATCCTGTAAAGTGTAGTAACCTTGGGTTTTATTGTCTTCACAGGACCTTGGGTGTAATAGCTACAATGCTATCTAAAAAGGTGCAGTCAATCCTTCAACACCTGTGAATATTTACGCACGGTAACCAGCACACTCTGATCCTGCTCTGTTCACGTTCCATTGCATACCCAGTGCAATAATTAATATCAGTAATTAAAATTTTTCATCTAACTTTTAGCTATAGTGTATATATTGCATGGGCAAAATCACTTCTGCCCTGTTGCAAGGAGAGAATAAGGTAGATTACCCGGATCTTCAGTCAAACCAAGCTACCAAAAAGGGCAGAGCACTATCAGTTTGCTCTCTCTCAAGTGACTCACTTCCTGAGCACCCTCTAGTGCTATTTAGTATATACTGCATTTTCTTATTCCTACTGCTTGACATGTGCGGTATACAGCATCCATGGAAAGTGTTTATCTCCAAGTTAACCCCTGGAGACACTATTCAGCTGCTCTCTGAGTGACTGTGGTACAGGAAATGGAGCTTGTAGCTGGGGAAGGGTGCGGTACGCAAGCAATGGGAACGGTCTTCTCGCTTGTGATGTGCTTGGACTCACCAGCAGTAACCCGTCAGTGAGAAGTTTCATTCTTTGCCTCCTAACTAGGTAAAATTAAACCATAAACTGTTTGAACAGCCTGTCTTTTTGTTAGGTGTTTAACGAGGTCCAGCAAAATGGAGCTAGGCCATTCAGGCACAACACCAATATAGAGTAATTCATAACAAACCAGAGGCATAGCAAGACTAATTTATGTGAATTCAGACAACTAAAACGGATGAGACCGAATGTGCTATATTTGATAGCAAGGTCAAAGGAAGGTTATTATAAGAAAACTACCTGTGTTGCAAAGATAATTTTGGGGAAATAAGAGTTGCTTCCATAAATAAAATTACACCATGATAAAAATGAGAAAAGTCAAATATTATAAATAGCCAAAGCACAAACAGAAAACAAAGAAATGAGAGAGACAGAGAATCAAGAGTCTTTCAGCACAAAAAAATGTAATGCCACACATACAGCAAAAGCAAGCATAATCCTCAAAAAGTTTTGAGAGTATAATAGACTGCACATATTCTCGCCTGGTAAGAATATTAGCATAATACTATATAACAGCGAGTTCTTCATTCCAGTCTAACACACTTTTCTTCTTTTGATCCAAAAAAACAGTTGATTTAACAGCTCAGGAAGAGACCTCCCGTGCCTAGAAAAACTCCTTACAGTGTCCGGGTGCGTTAGCACTAAGATTAAACCCCAGCTCTTTTTTCCCCCCTTCCAATTCTGGTAAAGGAAATGTAGGCCTGGAGCTCACAACACAGAAATCTGCAGTAAGGGCAGGAACAGGAACCAATAAAAACCAATGGGATTCCTCAGGGACAAGGGTGATGCAGCTCCATTTGTATTGAAAAGGGAAGACAAAGCGTAGCAGTTCTCTAGTGGCTTTGTTTCAGATCAGCTGCTGTATACCACATTGATGTCACACACCATTTTAGCTGCTCACTATGGGATTCAATGCCCAGAAGTTACTGTGGGCTGATGTGGACTCGCTCATGAGAATAGGCAGATGCAAGGGCTACTTTACCTTCTGTTGGGCATCTGCTAAACTATCACCCAGAAAAGGTTTCAAATCACCTGGCTCCTTTCCTCCTAGGTTTCATTTGCAGCTCATGTGCACCACATCAACCCATATTATGCGCAACCAATAGACTGGCAAATCACTCACGCTATTATATTTGAAGATGTGGGCTGCCTCCAGGAAAACAACAAGGGAAATCTCTTTTGCTGGCTCAGTGACGGAGAAAGAGTCAAGCTGTGAAGCAGAGACCTAGCAGCCTGGGGTGGGTGGGTGATTGACTGTCAGGGTATGATTCATGGAAGGAAAGAAGCATGGACTGGGTTGTTTGATAAAGCAGATGAAGAAGCCAAAATGGAGGGAGCATTCCTGAATGTTTGTGGGCAAACATAGATCCAGATTGTCAGGCTCAGCTGAGACAAGAGCTACAAAAGGAGATGGGGATCGGATAAGCCAGAAGTTAATGAGACAGTTAAGGATAGGAGTCCAATGCCATGATCTGTCACAGATACAGATAGGCTGTATGACCACAGACTAATCATTTGATTTCTTTGGCTCTTTCCTTTGGCTCTTTCCTTTCCATTAAATGGGGATTATTGTACTTGCCCATTATACAGAGATATTATTTGTATAAACACCATCAGAGAATATAAAATTCTCAAGTGTGACACTGAAAGTGTGCAAGTACCCTGAACGAATAAAAGGACTGTTCTGAAATATGCTGAGCAGCTCTCCACTAGTTCACATTTGTCAAAGCACTACAGCACATGCACATGGTATGTGACCACTCTCTGGCTCTTTTGTATTTCTAAGTCACAGCCAAAGATCTGACTGTCAATTAAACTTCCCTCTGAATAGGAGATTTTTTTCCCCATCTAGGTTTATACCTAAAAGAATAAAGCACATGTTATAAGGAGAATGGGGAGGAAGAAGTTCTAAGGGAATGGCTCAGAGGGTTAAGGGGTTCTTGGTTAACTTTAGGGGAACATGGTATAGAACATTTGGTGAGCTCGAAATTCCCTCCAAGTGTCATAATCAAGAATCATTAGCCCAGTTCATCTGAAGGTGTGAAGATGCAAACCACGCTGCTGCCCACACAGTTGTCACACAGGTCTTACATTGACTCTTTAGAAGATCTTGTCTGCAGACTTTCCAATTGCTACATCACATCACTAAATCTCAGCTTTTCCTTTGCAGAAGGAGAATATATTCATTTGATAAAGCAATGCATTCACCAGATCTTAACCAATATTGAAATACTCCAAGAAAGGGCACTTCTGAAGTATCTGAGGGATCCTTCCCCACAGAATCTATAAGATACCATCAGTAAAGATATGATTTGTATTTTAGAAAAAACAAACATTTTCCAAGGATTTAGATCCCTTGGTCGGATACAGCTGTAGAAAAGAAAAATGCCTAACGTGTATTCTCTTGGCTTGTGAGACTGAAGTCCCAATAAAAGTACCATGATTTTCTAGTACAGGCCATGTATATTCCATCAATACCTGAAGAGAAAAAAAATATAAAGTAATTTCTTGAGAACACAGAGAGATGGAAAGATTAGACAGAAAGGACTGACTGGGCTTGTGTCCTGCATCAGTAGTAGAGGTGACAATTTGGCAGTGCTGTATGGTGTCCACCAGTATAGCCTAGAAAAGAGATTAAGGGGATAATCCAGACCTACACAATCATACAATTCTCACATTTCAACCTAGGAGGGAACCTGTGATCTGTCAAGGCACATTTACCACATGATGTCCAGTTGTGAGGCCTAGAATGACAAACCAGTGTTTTATCTTGGCTCCACCTTCTCAGACATGCGTATATCCGAGAAAAGCCCATGAGGCTTTCATGTTACTGCATCCTTTCGTAATCCTTAAGAAAGGCCACTGGTACTCATCTGTCTGTTTATCCAACCCAGATACCTATGGATGATGGTAAAAGTTATATAGCCTGGCAGAATTCACACAGACTCCCCTTTTCAAGTATGCAATAGGATAACACCTTGTCCAGATGATCTCAGGAGAAGGTGCAAGAGCTCTGCCCCTGCAAGGTCTGCCAGAACAGCATGGCCATCACTGCAGCTGAGCCTGCAGTGAGCATGCGCCGCTGCTTCCTCTGCTTGATCACCGAAAACAACAATTGTCAGGAGAAAACGCCTGAGGTGGCAAATAGAAAATAGAGATGACTGGTGGGTTGGGGAGGCAAGAACCATTTCTTTTCATCTCAAATTGATTTGTTTGTTTAAACAAACTCGAGAAATTCTTCCCAAGGGGGATAAGCCCATGGGCATCAGCTGCAGAATATCGCAGCTCTCTCCTTTCAGCACAGATTTGCTTTTGCTGGGGTAAAAGAAGAAAATAAAGAAGAACGAAGACAAGACTTTTTCCTTCATTTACAGGATTTGCTTGCTTTTTTCCTCTTGCCTTTGCAGTGTACTTTCTATTCCTGCTATAAATGCAATAGCTAATGGGAAGCTGCTCCCTGCAAAGCCAGCTGGGCGAGGCTCAGTCTGGCTCCTTTCCTCAGCAAATGCTTTCTCTAGTCTTTTTCCTCCTGCCACAACACTGGTTTCCCATGACTTCTCTACTCTTTGAAACTACTGGCTTGACTGAGCCAAAAGGAAATGTGCTTTTTCTGAAGCACACTCTTCATCATGATTCTAAGTCTCCTTTGACAGGAAAACTGCAGAAGGTGAAATATGCCATAGATGTATGGTGGGTCAGGAGGGCAAGAATGCACCAAATGAAAAATGCATCTTGTGTCTATGTGTGTTTCATCCACCACTCAGTCATGTCAAGTTCGACGCAACCTTGGTTTAGATGGCTAGTAAGTCTGATCTCTCCTCCCACCCCCACTTTGCAAATTAGATCCAATCCCATTCTGTAGGAAAGGAAGACAGATGGGTGGGACCTTCAGAGCATGCACTGACACACACACTCATTGACAGAGGGGTACTCACACAAATATATACAATAGCTGAAGATTTTCTATCATATAGACACATTTTTACAATGCTCCTTTTTCATTTCCTAATTGCATGCAAAGCCTACTCTGGATAAGCTGCACCCGTACCCACCCCCCTCTCCGCCACCTCCCATCTTTCTGTCCCTTTCTTGTTGCTTTTACTGATCTTTTAGAAGCAGAACGGAATAGAAAATGCACAGCAGGAAACACAGGAAAAAGCCAGTGAGAGAAGCAAGAAACATTGCCTAGTAACCTTCTGGATGGTTCACTGGCTGGGAGGGGGCACAAAGCAGTACTCACTTTTCCTTTTTGTCTTCTATTCCTATTCAGACCTATATCCTAGCCCTCTAGGATTTAGCTTCACCCACCCAAGTCCCTCTCTAAAGCACTACAGAATTAAGAGCAGTTTTAGGAAAGAACCTTTTATTTAAAAAAAAAAAAGACAAAAGAAAAACCCTCAAAACCCACCCACTGTTCATTGTATCATTTCAGACTTTTCTTCTCCTCCAAGTTCCCAGTTCCACCCATTTCAATCCCTCCTCCCCAGGAAAAAGTGGCAAGACTCATCTTTGGGGAACAGTTTCACTGAAGAAATACAGCATCCTCATAGCAGATTGGCAAACTGCAGCCAAATCTGGCCCTTGGAGCCAGGTTCCCTGGGCTGCGAGGACAGCATGCAGCAGTGCTATTATTCCCATTATTACTGCAGGAGGGAGGAAGGGCTTCCCTTGCAGCATTTGATTTCACTCAACGCCATCAGAGGACCGCTCCCCTGTATCATTGTCTAATGAAGAAATGCAAGCTGTGGAAAAAATGTAAGGATGGGAAGCTCTGAGAATACACAGAAACCCATCCAGGTTTTTCTGATTTTGGGTTTTGAGGGATTTTTAAGGTATTACTGTCAATTTCTTGCCAGTGTCTTTCTTTCCATGATCCATTTGGGAAATATAAGATCTTCACAAAACAAAATGTAATTTCCAGTTTCTCTGCATCCAACCACCACCCAGTAAGCAGGTTTTGCAGGTTTTTCTTAGGAAAAAAATCTGTATTGTGTTACAAAAAAAAAACCATTAATGGACATGCAACAGCATCTTCTTATGGTGCAAATGTGAGGTCAGGAATATTTTAAATTGGCATGTTTATCACATGTGCATTCATATTAAAATAAAAAGCCCACCTGCTATCTCGCATCAGAGGGGTGTGTGTATGGGGGAGGAAGAGGAACAATGCTGCCATACCAGCCGTCTCTTCATCAGAGAACTCCCCAAAAAAGGAAGGAAAAAATCCCTTACAATAACAATAGAAAATAAAAACGATCATTCTATAAGAGCGTTGATTGCAAAACCCCAAAGATTTCTGTCCTACCTGAGACGGTGCTGGCCATGCTGCTGAGGTGGGAGCCGAGAAGACAGTGTAGGCGCTGCAGAAGCAGGAGTGCAGGGAGGCTGCGGAGGTGCTGCAATGCTGCGGGGAGGGAAGAACTGACTCAGCTGGAGGGGGCTGCAGCCATCGGAGGCAGGGAGAGGCTGGAGAGCTGGGAGAAGGGGTGGAAAGAAAAAGAAGGGTCACTAGTTCAGAATATTAATGAGCATATCAGGCCTCCTTTCCTGGGTGGCTTTGACGCCAGATCCCTCCCAGTTAGACTGCCTGCCAGAAATACAGACCCACCGAGGGGGAGGGGGAGAAGACACACCCAGACAGGGCTCTGGCAAAAGATGGTTTTTTCCTCCTCTTCCTCCCTTTCTTGTCTGCTCTAGACAGGCTAAATTGCTTTTTCCCTTGTCTGTTGAAAGCAAAAGTGAGCAGATTCACTGTTTTTTTTTTTTTTTTAAACAAGCTATTCTAAGGCAGTAACAACCCACAGGGCCATGTCTGGGGTTTGGCTTAGCTAGGCAGAGAAGTAAAACCCAAACCCCAAACCTTGCAGCAGTTTTAGACAAACAGCAAAGGAAGGAGTGATCCCAGACAGGCTCAGCATCTTTAGGCACGCTTTTTTTGCACCTTCAGTGGGACACACAAGGGGTAACTCTACTGCAGTCAGGAGGTGAAACTGCTGCAAAAGTAGATGAGGAAGAGCAGAACGGAGCCCTCTGAATTCAATGGGACTTTTCTGGGGTTTTTTTCCCTCAGGTATCAGGACCTTCTGTTTTTCCATTTTTTTTTCTTTTACACTTCCTATCATCTCTCCTTTTGTGGCTGTTGCCAGGGGGCAATACCTCTGCTTTTTAAGGATGTATCACATGCACATTTAGGACTAAGGAAACCTCCCCAGTTCCTACGAACTGCTGCAGGTACCCTTATATTATTCATTCAGCCACAGCTGCACACACCCCACCTCGATTTTTCATCAGACAGACTTCACCTCAGTGGCTGCGGTCGCTCACACGAGACTCCCATGCAATCCTTCCAGCCATTGGCCCTTTCATGCTACACGTTATTCTGCTGGCTGCACATACCCTTTTACTGAAAACATCCCCAAATTATCCAACGTGCTGCAATGCAGACACTCCCAAACAATTCCAGCAGCTGCAGGGAACTACAGGTTGTTCAAGTTGCTGCAGGCATTCTGGCTTAACCAGGGGTAGGAGCCACAAACAGTGCCTACTGATTCAATTAAAAAGTCAGGGATTTTCCTTTTTTTCCTCAAATTTTACCTCCCATCTCTAAGTGTCCTACTCTCTCAAAACCATAAAAGGAAAAGCCTCTTTACCATTGACAAGAATTACTAGGGAAAATCAAGTCTAATTCAGAAGTATATTAGCAGTATGCATAACATTTCAGTGTATGTTTGGAACAGCAGTCTTTTTAGTCCAACCGGACAACTAACTGCTTTCTGTTCTATCCAAGGCCTATTTTATAGTTGCACCTCTCTCTGCTTTCTTCTTGGGTTGAAACTCTAAGATTTTTATAGGTTAAAACCTTCTTCCCTATTTTAAACATAATTATCATTTCAAGTTGTCCCTGTTTTCTACTAGGGAGCGTTTGAAGGCGCCGAGTATTTTTTTCGTGACAGCGATTAGGGAAAACTGGTGAGTATTCTCCTAATGCGTCCTTTGCCTTCATCACATGGGACATCTAACCAGGCAGATAGTTATGAAATAATGGATTTTCAAAGAGAACCAGTAGAGAAGTTGGTTTTGTAGCATGCAATTCTTTCACTACTTCACTATAAATATTTTTAATATTTTTAACAATTAAACATCCTTAGAGGTCGTGTGCCACAGGAAGGCTTCTTCCAATAACTCATACTTTCTTTTCAGAAAAAAAGACAAACAAACCAGTTTACAAGAGTATATACATGCAAACTGTTAAGGGTGGCTCGTCTATTAATTTTGAAGAACAGAAATGTCTTTTGGAACCAAAGAAAGAAAAATCACGACCTGATAGAGAAAACTATCTCCTCAATACACAACACATCCCCAAATCAGAGACCCATAGTAATCCTCCTTGTGTTTCATTATAGGAGACAGTCGTCTAGGGCAACAGTTCACAAAGGAAGATTTGCAGGCTGTGGCTGTTACAAGAAGGGTTACAGGCATGGCAGAACCACACTTCTTTATATTATTATTTGTGGCTCTAAGTCTTGCACAAGTAGGGCTTCCAAGAAGAAACATTTGGGAAAAAATTAATCTAGTGACTAACGAAATAAGGTTGAAGGATGACAAACACCTAGTCTAAAAGGAAAAGCACGGATTGCCATATATTACTCTAATACAACAGTGTAGGTATGGCAATAGTGCAGCCATGAGACCTTCCAGTACCATTTGCAGTCTCAAGAAGCTAGGAGAAGCTGACTTAGTTGGCATGAAATAATAAAAATCCCACATAGGGCAGCAATTAACCCTCCTCAAATTATTAAATAACAGTCGAGAATGGAGATAAAGACGGTCATTGTCAAGCAAGAAAGCTATCTGAGCCCAGCCTGAAGTAACTGCAACTGAGAAAGAGAAACCAGTGATAACAACATCAGCACTAAATCAGGAAAATGTTTCCCTAAGGCAAGGGAAACAACAGAGTTATTCTGAACGTTTCCTCTTTGGTATCTATCATGTGCATCTGCGAAACGAGGCCAAACTGTGCAAAGGATCTGGATCATGAGGAAGAGGAGGAGATGTATTAATTTAGTCACTTAAAAGTGTAAAGCAAGCTAGGAATTCAGGTCACCACAGAGTCTGCTCAGTTAGAACTGGTCAAGGTTGTACAAAAAAAGTTAGCAGTGCAAAACGAGATAACTGACTGAGGAACAACAACTGGTAAAGAATAGAAAATTTTGAGCACGTGAAGCTGTGTCTAGTTCTGGCTTCAACCATGATTTGTCACGTGGCTTTCACCAAGTCACTAATCTCATCTGCTTCAGTTTCCTCATCATAAAATGGGTATTTCATTATCCACCTAATAACAGGATGATTGTGATTAAAATTTGAGTGCCAAAGAGAAAGCAGTTTTACTTCATGTATTTCCCAACAGTAAAAAGACAGCAGGGCTCGGGATTATCTGGATTCAAAGGAATCAAATAATTATATGGTCAAACAAAAGTTTTAGATGGTTACCATGGGAACCATTACATGTCCTCAGAAGGACAATGAATGGCAACTTAATCCTCTTGTATCTAAAAGGAGAAAAATGCATGAATAGCAGTGGTCTCACGGTTGGTCACCGCTGCTCTTCAATGTATTCGGTCCTGTTCCTCAAGATTCTTGCTTGTCAAGGAGGAGAAATCCTGCATGGGTGCCCCCCCCCCCCCAAACAAAAGTGAAAATTACTCTCCTTGTACTTCTGCATTCTACAAGCTTTCTACTTACAGGATTCTCTGCGTAGTGAGGTTCAGCCACTCACACATCCACTTCCCTACAGAGTTTTAGGATTATCTTCTGCAAGATTTTTCTTTTGTACATTTTTTCCTTATAGACATGTTTTACTTTCTGTTGCCCACTTCAAATGAAAACTAGTTCATCCAAGATCTTCACCATCTACTAATGTGAGAAAGCACTGTGTGGAACCTCTGGTAGGCTGCACTGCCTATAGGACGGATCAGCATGAAGAAGCCATTAATGGTACAGGGACTGGCCTGTCATTATCCTCCATGCCACTCCAAAAATTCTCCTCTTTCCCCTCCTTTTCCCTCCCCAAACCCATGGCTTATACAATCGCAGGTTTTATCCTAGGGAGCTAAATCCCAGAATGAGAACCCAGGAATGAGAATGATGTCCGTACGTGTATGTGACAACAATGTTCTGGCTTTAGTAAACCTCTAACATTCTCTTCCAACTTGAATGAGGAATAAATCTTTCTCTTTAAACTTACAAGATTTTGTTTGCTCTCTTCCCAGTTTTTAGAAGAAATTGGTGAAGCAATGATAAAAACAGACTGGATGATGCTGGCACTGCAGACTTGGTCAAGTAAGGTAAATGGTGCAGAGAAATAACCCTCCAGAGCGATAAACAGCACTCAGCCAGTGCTGAGTCATATCTTTCCCTGGACAATAGCGCACCTGCTGAATCATATTCCTTTTTGGGTTTGGGAACTTTCCAACTCTTCTCCCTCTAAGGTAACACTGCTTAAATCAACGTTACTTAAATAGTAGTGAAAATAATCTGATTTTACACAACATTTATATTCCTCTTCAAAGCATGAAACATACATTTACAGGGAACAATGACAGAAAAGGCAGGGAATATTCAATAGGTTTATGGCCAGTTTTAAACCTTTATTCTCCATTACAAATACCTTATCCCACACCTTCACAGCATCCCATCAGTTCCTACAAACTCATTTCTTTTGCAGTTTAGTCTTGTATGACTGGTATCAAGTGAAAGAGTTAATACGTTCAGAGATATGAACAAAATCGCTTGTTACATTTTGTGTTGAGCACAGTGAAGAACAAAAGGAGTAACTCAAAATCAAATGACACCAAAAGACTGTATTTTAACGCTCTCAAACCGTAAAAAAACAAGGACTGTTTGAATGACTTTTCTGCAATTATTCAAAATCAAGTCTGACATATCAAACAACCTTAGACGTTCTGTCCTTAGCAACATTTTCCTTAGGCATTCTTCAATTACAGATGCCCCACTCCACAAACAACTGTCTTTTCTCACAGACATACAAGAATATAGAAAACTTATTATGCCTGAGGTATAGCGACCCATATTAATAGAGTACTCCCAATCACACCTTATTAAGTTCAGCTTTGTATTGCAAGAGCTGGAAAACTGAGGCTTATAAACCACAGAACAACTGCTAGCACCCAACTCCAGTGTGCTTTGTTGTACTTCTGTAGCCTACTAGCTACAATTCAAAACAGCTTACAGACAGACAAGTTCAGCTCGGGGAGATTCAAGACTGGTAACCAAAAGAGCAGGATATGTAAGCTTCGCTATCTGAATTCTTGGAAGACACAGAATATACCAGAAGTTTGAGATCAGATGGCACAATACACTCACATTTAAGGTCACATTTTTTCTTCTCTTGAAATATTAGAATACTTCTACATACAGACATTACCCCTTGCAACTTGGTAAGGGCATTTGTAAAGTTTCAGTAATACGACGCTACATCCTGTTTTACACTTATATAGTAACCATCTAACAGCGTAGGAACTTGAAATGACTTACAGGGAGATGTGGTGTGTGATAAAAGATTTTCTTCTACCTTCTTCCTTATATAATTGCGTAAAATATGATTTTGCAAAATTTTGTGATCCAGGCAAACCACGTCCATTTATTCAAATAGTTGGATGGCTTGCTAGAATCTTACAAGCACTGGCTCATCCATCATTCCAGAACGGTTCAGAATTCATTACAGTCACATAGGGGTGGAACCCACCCTTAGTCTGAGCAATTGAAATTCCAGCACAGCCATTCCAGGCCACATGCACTGACATAAAGACAGGAAACTGAAGGCTGAAAGGAAAGCAGAGAACGAAGGAGCAGGACATTCATCCCTAACGATACCCATCAGAATTCAGATACCCATCAGAATTCACTACTGTTTGCGATGCAGAGACTGCAAGGCGCAATATAATGAAATAAAACCCCTTGTACTGAGAGCATGGAGAGTTTCAACACAGAATCCCGTAGGAGTCTGCGTTCTCCCTGTAGGCACTACCACCGGAGGGTGGCAGACAGGCGGCATAAAGCAGAACGGTGTGCTGGAGAGAAAAACTGGTCAAGGAGATGACCTCCTACATAGGCCCCCTGGCCTTTCATGAAAGAGAGGGAGAGAAATCCGGCCTCAACCAGCTACCGTGAAGGAGCACTCAGACGCTTAGGGGGAACCCAGCAGGTTTAAAAAAGCATGAGAAACGTCACCGTTTTGCTGCTTTTTGCAAGCAAACGGTCTATCTACCGCCTCTTTGCGGCCAGGCTTCCCGCACTAGGACGGAAAGGAGAAGCAGCTGGGGGGCCCGAAGCGCTTCCCGACTTTCCCGCTGCCATCACGCAGCTCCCGCTGCGGAGCGGCCCCCCGGCCCCGGCTCCTGCCCGGGACCTGCTCCGTACTGCCGGCCTCAGGCAGGGCCTAACCTGGCCCCACAGCCCCGCCGCCGCGCACGGGGTGGGGGGGGTGAGAGGGAGGTCGCCAGCCCCCTGCCAGCGCCGCCGCGCGGGCGGCACCGCGAGCGGCGGCAAACGGGCCCCGCCGCCACAGCCGGGGCCTACCGGGCCCCGCCGCTCGCCGCCCCGTTCCCGTGGCAACGCCGCAAGCCTCGCGAGAGCGGGCGCGGCGGAAGTGACGCGGCGGAAGGAGCCCGGGCACGTGACGCAGGCGCGGGGATTCTGAACGGTGGCGCGCGAGGTGAGGCTGCGGCGGCGCCCGCGTCCCCATGGCAACCGGGGGGAGCGGCGGGGGGGGGTCTCGGCGGCGCGGGCAGGGCCGAGGGAGGCTCCGCCGGTGCCACCGGGGCGCCCGGGTGCCGGAGGGTGGGCGCAGCGAGGGGCGCTGTCAGGGAAGCGGCCCTGTCCTGGGAAGGGCCTGTGAGGGCCGCGGGGAAGCACCGGGGTCCGGCCCCCCCGGGGAACGTGAACGTGGCGGCCGGGTCCTCCGGTGAGCCCGCTGCGCCGGGCCCCTGCGCGCCCCGCCCGGGCTGCGGAGCGGATTTGCTGCTAACGTGTTAGAGGCCCCGATTTTGTGAGGGGGAGACGGGCCATTTCGGGCGCTTGTTATGCAAACGAGCATCCGGCTCATTGCTCGAGGCGCTGTCGGGCGCGCGGGCTCCTCCTAGCGTCGTGTTACTGCAGATCACGCGCATGCCCTTAGTTTCAGGTGCCTTGCGGAAAACATGCCTAAGGTTACTCTAAATGGCATCACCGTGGATTTTCCTTTCCAACCGTACAAGTGCCAGGAAGCGTACATGGCCAAAGTGCTCGAGTGTCTGCAGAAGGTGAGTGCTGGGAGGTGCCGGCGGCGTGCTGCTCCTTGCAGCCAAGGGGCTCTGGCGCAGCAGTTTTTCCTCTGCTAAAATTTAATTCTTGACTGTGTTACAAGTCAGATCTACAGCAGCTTAGTTCCTAGGTGTATCTTAGTTCATTTACTACGCGTATCTCATTTCTAGCTGTGAAAAGGGGTTCCTTAAAAAAGGAGTCATGATTCAAGTTTACTTCTTGTTGTCTGTATACTGCCTTTTTCAATTTTTTCTGATTTTATTTGTAATTTTATTTTAGTATACAGTTATTAAAAACCCAGAAATGGGCAAGTGTTGTATCTCTCAGTAGAAATGAGGACAGGCTATTTCTGCCTAATGTGGGAAAAGGAAGAAAAATTAAGGAAGTAGTTCTTATGTTCGTGCACTCTATCCTTAGAAGTTTTGCTTTTGTATTGTTAGTGAATTGTACTATTAGTGTAAGTTGCCCTTCTAGCTACGATAATGTAATCTTACTGAATGAATGTCAAATAAGGAATGGTTTTTACAATAGTTATTTTTGTTCTGGAATTGGTAAACACGATCTCCAAGGTCCTTGCTTCTTCTGAGAGATGAAACAGAAGCTTAGGCTTTCCATGATAGCTCAGCATTCCTCAGGATCATAGGCAAGGGCTTGGTCCTTCTCATGTGGTAGTAAAACTTATATAAGCCTGTTACATGAATAAATTCTTTTAGTGTGCTTACCATGATTTGTCTCAGCTGTGCAAGCTCACCTGTTATTTATAATGCAGTTTGTGAAAACACTTGGAAATTGGAATGTCCAGTAGAGCTAGATATTTAGAAATGGACCTGCTTGCCAAACTTTCTGCTGAAACTATGTCTAGATTTTGTGATGCAGGATATAGTCATCGTTCTAGGGAAAATAAGCATTCTATAATCTAAGAATCAATTTCTATTTTTTGGAGTAATTTCTAATATTTGTGTGCCTTTTATGCTGAAATGTGATGCATTCTATTTAGCAGAGGCATTTTCCATCCTTATAGTAAATAAAGGATAACAGTTGTCTCTGGATTTTAGCCTGAGTTTCACTGAGCTGATTAGAGGTCACAGGTCTTGCATGTAAAAACTTTGTGGGGTATGTGTTTCTGTCATATGGTATACTTTCCTGCATAGTGAATTCTCTTTTACTGGGAAAATGCTGTACTGCACGATGATCTATTCTAGTTGAATATCCAATATACTCATTTTTTTCATTCTATTTCTTTTCAATAAAGAAGGTAAATGGCATTCTGGAGAGCCCTACAGGCACAGGAAAGACACTGTGCCTTCTGTGTTCCACTCTGGCTTGGCGGGAACACTTTAAAGATACTATTTCAGCCCGCAAAATTGCACAACGTATGAACGGAGTGGAGCTCTTTCCTGACAGACCCATGTCATCCTGGGGCAATGCTGCTGTGGATGCTGATGTCCCAGGTAAGTACGTTTTATCGCTCCCACTGAGCATAAAATCAGGAATGTTAATGAACGCTTTTGACTTTACCTATCTCTTACAATGAGTATATAGTCATAAAAGCTATGGAAGCATTGTTTGGCAGCTGAAGCACAATTTCGTACTATTTCATAGGTTTTTAAAGGTGTCTTATGTATTTTTAATTTTCTTAGAACATTAGAAATCTCTTTAGCTCATTTCTTTTGTGTGAGTAGTTAGATGATAAAATTTCTTGCTGCCTCTATAAAACAAATTGTTACAATGGCACCACAGGGAAGGGAGACTAATGATATCTTTAGTTCTTTCTCTGCTAATAATTTTTTTTTTCCTCTCTATGTAACAGCTTATTACACTGACGTTCCTAAAATAATTTATGCCTCCAGAACTCACTCACAACTTACGCAAGTCATTAATGAATTAAAGAACACAGTCTACAGGTAAATATGATTATGATACTGCTTCTATCCCAAGAAAAAGGGGAGGAACCCAGCTATTTCAATAAGTATTTGAATTTGTGTGGATGAATGTATAAAACAATTGATACCGACTGAAATGCAGTTCTCTTAATGTGCATGTATAGAACCTGGATTTCTTTGATTTTTTTTTTTTTTTTTTTTGTGATCCCCCCCCCCCCACCCCCAATAGTTCACAGCTTTTCTTTTCTTATCATCTCCTTCTATCTTAGAATTTTCTGAATTCACTCTGGTTCTGGTTCTCCACTTATATTTACTTCTGAAATTCCAGGTGGGAGGAAGCGCGGAGGATTTTTTTTTTTTCCCCTATCTCCTTAAATCCTATAAGCTTTTTCTGAACTTGAGACAAAAGAATTCATTAGATTGCTGTGGGTTTTTTGGCTCGGGGAGAGTAAATTTTTCCAGTTTACATATGTGAATAGAACACACTGTTATTGTTCCTCCAAGTAGTACTAGTTTGTGAAACTCCATGGTGGTGTGTTTTTAATATTTCTGTAAGGCAGTGGGAAGTCATTATAAAGCTGAACTCCTTATGTTTGTGTTTTTGCTATGCCAATGTGTGTTGTAGTTGTCAACTGTTGACAGGTCAATGTGCTGACTGAACTCTTTGTGCAGGTAGTAATCATTTGCTTATATGCTTATTTTGCAGATACAGCCTTGTAATAAGCAAAAAAGTATTGTGAACGACTGTAGTGCGTTGGTTCTTGTCCTGATCTTAGATTAAAAATCACTGACACCTGCAGAATAGCTTGTAATGGGTGAGAGGACCCAGATTATTTGACTGAACTGGCATAAAAGAATTCAGATTTTGTAGTGGATGATGTAAGCTGCTACTTATGACCTTCCACAGTAAACTGCTGCTTGTTACTTCCTGTTGTTACTAGGAGAAAGAACACCATAAAGTCAAAGAACGTATAGTTGTTACAGAGTAGTTTTACTTACCATCTGATTCTGACCCTCATTTTGTTGCTTCTCTATCTCATGAGCCCTTCACATTTGACTTACTATGCCCAAGCTAGACACATACAACAGTATTTTCCTTTCTTGCCTTGTTTTTAGTATCAGCTTTGTGTATTCTGTTTTTATAGGCCAAAGATATGTGTTTTGGGTTCCAGAGAGCAGCTTTGCATCAATCCTGAGGTGAAGCGACAGGAGAGCAACCACGTGCAGGTGAGAACACAGCCTTGCAAATATGGGTAGCGTGAACATGCAATTTTTTGTTCTGGTGTATGGTATGTAATTCTTAACCTTGACGTTAAGCTTCGCTACCAGTGACTGTGTGAAAGATGCTATTTTTCCACACTTCTTGAGGAACTGATACGGTTTCTAGTTTTGTTAGTGCAAAACTTAATTCTGAGTCTTTGGTAGCACTTATGAGCCAGAGAAGGATGTGATTATGTAGAACCTGAGAGTTAAGTTGATAGTTTGCAGTTTACTTCCTGGTCTGCCTCTCAAGTGTTTTTCGAGTGTTTTAAAATCATGCTTCTGTGATTGATATACCTGCTGTTTTTACTAGTAATGTTAAAGATTACTCTTTTTACAAAGTACTAGTGGCAAAATATAACCAAATTTCCTCTTGCCATGTGAGTGTTCTGTGCTACATAAGAGTGTGACTTTTAGGTGGACACAGGGACACATGATTTTAGAGCTAAAAAACTGAGACTACCATTTATTAATTATCTGGTGTTACAGAAAGCTGATAGTTCTTCACCTCTTAACTCACCTTTCAGTGTTTCAGAAGCTGTGCTGCTCTACTAAAATATACTCTGTTTTACAGATTTACATGTGCCGAATGAAAGTGATGGCTCATACTTGTCATTTCTATAACAATGTGGAAGGTGAGTTTGGCTGTAGGAGTAAAGCCCTTTCTTTTTGGAGAGGGAGATCTTTGTGAGGCAGGTAAAGAAGTTTGAAAGAGCTGGCAGAATCTGCTTCTGTGTGTATGTGTGTATTTTATATCTATCTATATATATGTATATGGATGATGCTTTGCTCTAGGTGTTTTTTTTTTTTATTTTAAGCCTTTTGTTGTTCTAACAAGGGACTAATGTCTTTCAAGAATGAAATGTTACCCCAGTCAGGTTCATCTGCTTCTTAACAACTAGGGCCAAATTCTGTCATTTGTAATACAGAATGCAATTGGAATGAAAACCAGAAACCTTTGCTATTAGCTCGATGTTCGTTAGTTGGAAAGAACTGAGAAGAATTTTGAAGTTGTAGGTAATCAGATTATAGTGCTGCCAGTTTAATACGTATTAAAAAAATACAATTCCGGAGGATATTGAGATGTCTCCATTAGAAGCAGACATAGTGCCATGGTGTTGGTTATTGGAGAGCTCTGATTCAGATACTGTAATTCTTGTTGTCTGTATTTAACTGAGATGAACTGAAGCTGGAACAGAATCACGGAATAGTTGAGGTTGGAAGGGACCTCTGGAGATCATCTAGTCCAACCCCCCTTCCTGCTCAAGCAGGGAAAAGTGCTACAAGGTTCCATATGGGAACACAGAGCCTGTATAGAAGAGAAGAGTAAATTAACTTTGATTAATCTGATACATTCTAGGCTAAGAAAAGTATGATTCCAGTTTCAAACAAATTGGAGGATAAACATAAAGAGGGGAGAGGTATTATTTGGGAGAAGGGACGCTGTTGACGCAAGAACAACTGTGGATAACTTAGCCACGAAAAAATTAGGCTTGGAATGAGGAGAAGATTCTGAATTGTTAGGGCTACTAGGCGCTTTGTGGGTGTACGTTGCAGCTGGTAACCTTGCAGGTGGAAGAGAGAAAGTCAGTGCACCTAGAAAGAATTACAGTATCTTTGTGTGATTCCTTTACATAACCATGTGGTTGTAGCATTCTAATGTTTTTCACAGAGAAGAGTACAGAGAAAGAACTGATTGACTCCATCATGGATATTGAAGACTTGGTTAAAAATGGGAACAAGCACAGGTAAATGTTCCTCTCTGACCTTCCTCCTCCTCTTTTGTGAAAACTATTTATCTGTTTATTAATACCTTGGTATGAACTTGACACACGCCAAAGTAGCGGAGCAATGACGAGAGCAAAGCGGAGTGGCAAAATAACGTTGCACAGAGATAGCTTTCAACAAATATATATGTGCACTAAGCCTTTAACTTCTGTTACTCTAGTTTTCATTATGTAGTAGTATATTTCAGGCCTTATTTGTGTAAAGACTGAATCGAATCAGAATGAGGCTCACCTGATTCTCTCTTGAGTAGAGGCTGCCAATATCATTTGATATGGCAAATCGTATTGCAGTTTTGTTTCAGATCTAAGGGGACAGGATAACTGACTCGTTGAGGTTTAATAGTCTAGTCCAGCATCCGCTTCTGGCCTAAAGGGGAGAAAAAATAATGCGCTAATGAATGTCACTCTTTTTCCGTTTCGCTCTTTGTTTTTGAGCTGCACAACTTGGCATTTTTGACACTTGTTACTAGCGATGCTGAACTGGGCCCATATGAGTAGAGCTAACCATCTGCCCTAAAATCTAATGTGCCAGTTTCAACTCATTAAGCAGTTGATTAGAAATCCTTGAGAGTCTGAAATACAATACGTGAATGTGGACTGTACTTTAATGTTTTGGCAGCTATTACTTTATAGTTTGTGTTATTCTTTTTTAAAACAGAGCTTGTCCTTATTATCTCTCTCGGAGCCTGAAGCAGCAAGCAGATATTATTTTTATGCCTTACAACTATTTGCTAGACTCAAAGGTAATATATACCTGTATTTCCAAGTGCAATTGTTCTTCTGTTGATCTTGTATTGGCTTCTAGTGGATAAACTCTAAAGAAACGATGCATAGCAAACAAATGTATTGTATGATACACTTCAAAACTAATCAAAATCCAATTCAAACTCGGAACCGAGGGCCCTTTTGTATTTTTCCTTGTAAAGTTCTTTCCCACAGTTAAATTTTTTCTGTTTTAGTTTTTTTGTTGTTTGTTTGAAACTGAGCTCTTTGCAATGTTAGAGAATTAGCTTTGCAGAACGTG
Source organism: Struthio camelus (assembly GCF_040807025.1). Taxonomy (NCBI): domain Eukaryota; kingdom Metazoa; phylum Chordata; class Aves; order Struthioniformes; family Struthionidae; genus Struthio; species Struthio camelus. The sequence goes on along the minus strand of NC_090959.1, from coordinate 18,009,354 downwards.
ATGCCCTTCTTGTTTGGTTATGTTTACCTTCTGAATATAAGTCTTCGGTCACATACTATGCAGTGCTTTTTGCACACGTGCTGAAACAATTTTGTTTCTGCAGCCGCTAGAAGCCACCTGGCTTCTGGAATAAGGAAACCTGGTTGGCAGAAATTGAATGTCCCTCTTGAGGAGAGTTGCTGGCTTTGTAAAAGCTGCTATAATAAGTTCGCTGTATTTCATGGATAGAAAATGAAACCTTTGAAACCTCTGAGGAAACAAATTACTGACATCTGCATACAACTCAGAATAATTAATGAGTCACAGTAGGAGCTAGATAACATCCCATTGTGTTTTGTTGTTGTAGCAAACATTTAAAAAATTTAAAAATATTTTCTGGCTACCCTAAGCAAGGAAGCATTGTGAAGTGAAGCTAAATGATACAGTATAGTCTGGGGCGTTGTCATAGCATCCTCTTCTTGCAAAGATGATACAAACGTGAATTTATAAAAACAAGCCAAAAAAGCCTCTTTCTCACCCCGCTTCCCCGCCAATCCCTATTGGCAAAAGTCAAGAATGAAGTTTAATTCTGATAAACTTGTGCCTCCTAATATGGTACAAATATTTTCTTCTTTATTACAATTTCAGTTGTAAACTCTGTAAACTTTTGTGTGAGTGCATTTCATCACTTTCACTTCCAGAGAAAACAATTTTGTGATTTACATATTAGATAGCCACAGCAATTATCTACTATTTCCCGGGAAAATTGTAACCAAAACATATTAAAATCTAAATCAGTCTAATAAGCCAGTTTCTCAGTCAATCAGATATCTGTTTCTTTGATTTTTATGCCCGTGACGCTCCTCTTTTATATCTTTAGAGCCGGAGAGCACACAATTTGGACCTGAAGGGAACTGTAGTAATACTTGATGAAGCTCACAATGTGGTAAGTTACTTGTTCCTGGTCTGTTGCCATTTTTCAGACTACACCCGAAGGGAAAAAACAGACCAGTGTCCTATTACAAATAGTCTGTTAAAGCTGTACTCAGCTGTTTCAGTTGTTAATATTAGTGTTTCTTGTTTCCATGACAGTTGAAGCTTTGTAGGTTTAAATAGCTGTCCTTTGTCACTGCCGTGATTTTCTGCAAGGTGGTAGTCTCCTAAAGGGTGGCTCTCCAAATTTATGAGCTTGCTGGTTTTCTTTCTTTAGAGTTCTCTTCCAGGCTGCAAGAAAACATGTCAAGACCCTCTTTTGACGGTCAGCCACATCAGCTGTTCAGTGCAAATATGACTTCTTGTCATATTTCCAAATCTTTTCTCATTTAAAAAAACAAAACAAAACGCATACGTGAAGAGACCTTCCTCTTAGTCGGCTCAAAACTGCAGTCCTTTGCTTAAATAACGAAATGCAAAGGAGCCTTTGAAATATGTCCCCTTAATTCTACCAAATGAACAACCTCCCAGCGGGATTTCTGCTAAGCAGCTGTGAAATTTGTTTTCTGATTGCATGTTTTTGTATCATTGTCCACCTGTAAAAAGACCACTGGAGGGTGTGCTGGTTTTGACAAAAGGTAGTTGTGGAATTGCATCCAGTATGTGGGTGCAAAACAAACTTTTATGTTGAAAAATGAATGGAAAACATGAGATAAGTTTTTTTGGTTTTTTTTTTTCCCTTTGTTGCATTTAAAAAATATTAATTGTTGCTTGCGTGTGGAAATTTATCAGAGTTGCTATTCCGCAACCACTCATTTTGCAATATTTCTTGTTTGTTTATTTGCATGTGAATGTCCCTATTCCAACTTAATAATTACTCTGAAATAAAATTGACCTTTTCCTGAGTAGAATGTTGGCACATTTTTTCTTTATGACTTATTTCTTAACAGCCATTGCAGTCAATTTTTTGTGTAGGTAAGCCCTTACTACTTCTCCCTGTTCCTCAAGGAATACAATTTTTTTCATGAGTAACAACTTCACGACAAAGCAAACTGTGACCTATTTTTCAAGGTCAGAGAGAGTTTTTTCAAACTTACCAGTCTGGTGAGTGTTCAGATCGTTACATCACTGCTTTTTTATTGAGAGTTAATATATTTCTTTCCTTCCCTATAATAACATTTGTTCTCATATATAATGTCGTCCTAAATTTTACATGTGGCTAATATGTATTTGTAGCTTTTTTTTTTCTTCTTTTCTCTGCTCTTATTCTTTGTCCCAGTCTTTGAATGTGAGACCATGAGGGGCAAGGACCATGTCTTCATATGTCTTCACACTTTCCTAAGTGTGAGAGGGACTGGGGATAGCGCTTCTGAAGGACAAAGTGATTCTGTAATTAATATTTGCTACTTAGTTTGCTAGCAGACGGCAAACTACTTGGCAAGTACGTAAGAGAAACGAAGATGTCAAGAAAAATCTGAGCAGCAGCATTAAGAACACAGAGGCCTATTAAAACAAAAGGGATCTTAGTAATGACACTGACTTATTACGGGATGGAAACAGTAGAACTGCTGATCACGTAGAAAAGGCAAAAGTATTTGCCTAATGCCTGTGCCACGTTTTAGAAAAAGAGAGATGCCTAGTCATGATCTTCAAGCGTTTTGAAAAAGTTCTCTGAACTGAGCTGGAGGTCAGATAGGAAGTCAAGTCTGATCGTCTATGAAGTTGCTTGATCAAATAGCATACTCTGCAGTCCGCATAATACTCCCATTCTTTGATATTCTAGGAGAAGCTGTGTGAGGAGTCGTCGTCCTTTGACTTGACACCTTACGATTTGGCTTCGGCAATGGATGCTATAAATGTAGTACTGGAAGAACAAGCCAAAGTAGTTCAACAGAATGAAATAAATGCTGAATTCAATATGGAGATAGCCAACTCAGGTGTGTTAATAGCCACGAACCACTGTTTCAATGGGATTATAGGGTGTCATGATTGAAGACAGGTGAATAACTGTTTCCCAGAAAATTGATTTTGATTAGTAAATAACTTACTGTTATTTAGTAGTACTGTCAAACAGATATGACAAGATGTGGTCAAGCCAACATGACATTATGGGTCATAAAGAAGAGGAGCGAGTGGAATACAGATATCTTTCCCCATATACACGGATGCAGCCTTCATATGTATAATTTCTAAAAAGGCATAAAGAAACTAGAGAATGAAACAAAGATGAAACATCCTTTTTGAAATCATTCCTTTCTTCAACAGGGCTGAATATGGGACTTGAAGATATAGCAAAGATAAAGAGTAAGTTTGGTTTTTTTTGTTTGTTTGTATTCACCAAAACTGTTGTTGGAAAAAACTTCAAAAGGTGATCTGGACAATGATTATAAACCAGGTTCACGTAGCCTTTCCTTTGACATCTGCACATAATGGAAAAATGCATGGAAGTTCAAGCTGCCTCTTTTTTTGGGAGGAATTTAAGAAATGTTTAGTTGTAGAGGATTTTTTCCCCGAAAGGTGAGACAGTTGACAGGTGACTATAACTTTTTTCTTTGCCAGAAATTTCCCTTTGCTTCCTAATCTTACCAGTGTGCTGGCAATAAATTAGTTTCATCGTTCTGCTGTAAGAGCTTGACACTAAGTGAAGCTCACATTGAGGGCTTGAGATGTCTCGTGTTTATAAAGCATTTCCAAGAACAGCTTTCTCCATCTATAGAGAGAGTTTAACGTGTGTTTGACTACTGTGTTTCATAGAAGCATTGTAAGCTTCAACTAAGAATTGAGATGATAGAAGTTCTTAAATTTTAACACAGATATTTAGCGGTGATATCTAGAAAATTGTTTTTATTCATTTTGGTTTATTTCCAGGATCAAGAAAACTGCTAGGTTCCTGGTTTTGGTCACAGCCTTTGTAATAAAGTGCATTTGAAAAAAGTGGTTCAGGTGAGTCCCAGAAATGAATATCTGTGAGCCCTAACTTTTTTCCCCTCTTGGTTTCCTTAAAGAAATTCTTCTTCAGCTAGAAAATGCTATTGATGCTGTGGAACTGCCATTGAATGACAGTGGAGTCACCAAAGAGGGAAGGTAAACGTATTCTCTTCTTGTTAAGATGTTTGCATGTTAAAAGAACAACAAACTCTGAACCCTGTGCAACTGGCTCTAGTATGACCTTCTTGCCAATGAAAGTAATTTTATGTATTTACGTAGCAAACCTGCAATAGGACAAATAATAAGTAAGCATTTAAATGGTCTATCAGCAGCTGTTAGGACTGGTAGTACTGTTCTAGCTTCTGGGAAAAGTGTTTACTCAAGGTTTTGGGCTTACCTAAATGACCTTTCTGTAGCAATCGCTACTTCTGATGAAACTCCCTTCTAAAGTGTTTCCTCTTTACTTGATTTAGTAGTATGATGCTTTGAATACACTATTATTCTGTAGCGATTAAGAGTCGGCTTTATGGTTTCACTGTTTACTCATGGTACCATGTCACTGTGTTAGAAGCTGAAGACCACAATCCCTCGAAAGCCAGAATTTTAGAGAGTGGAAACTCTCTATGCCAAGCGTATGCCTATCGGGTATCCTGAACTAGAAGTAGCTCCTTGCTTTGCTGCTGTTTAATTTTGATGTTGTGATTTAAACTGAGGTACCAGAGCTGCTGTGATTTGGCTTGAGGTACCTCAGAGCTCTGTAAGTCTGTTTCTAAACCAATGCTTATTGTACACTGTAAAGAAGTCATGGAAAATATTTGTAAATCAGTTTCTAAATTAATACATACTCTATGTTGCAGAGAAATGATGGAAAGTGTTTGTGAAAGATGTGGTCAGCGTGCTTTCAGTCATGTCAATATTGTCTGCTATCTTTATAACCAAATACTTATTTATATTCCTGTATGATGTTCTTCCTCATGAAGACAAGAACATGTTCTTGTCTACACTAGGAAGTGAAATTACTATTATTCTTTTCTAACAACAACTATGTCTGTGTGAGTATTTACAGTGTTAACTGTTTGTGTTTTTCCTTTGTAAATTGCAGCTACATCTTCGATCTGTTTGCAGAGGCACAAATAACATTCCAGACCAAATCCTCCCTCCTGGAGTCACTTGAGCAGATTTTACAGTTTCTTTCAGGCCGTAAGTGTGAACATGGTAGTTGTTTCGATTGGGCATTGCAGCTCTTTTCCCTTTTATGTCAACAATTGGGAGCTTGCATGTTTTGAGGAGAGAAGGAGAAAGGGATCGGATCTTCATTTGGATTTAAATTTTAAAAGTTTTAAAATCTTAAAATATGTTCCTAGAGACCTGTGTCTTGTTTATTAAAACTTGCTAGAAAGTCCCAGTGCCTTTACTGGGCAATATGTTTTATGTCCATTCGTGTAACAAACTACTACAGAAGTACTGTTTTGTGTCAAACCTGATCGTATACATGCATGCACGCATGCAAAGAAGTCTTGCAGATAAAGCTGTTCTTTTCCAAAACCAGTAAGATTGTTTTAGGTGGAGCTTGTCAACATTTGGCTGATAGCTCTTTTGTGTCTCAAGCTCTTCCATGGTCATGGAGTTATGAAACAGGAATGCTGGGAATCGGATAATGCCTTTCAGTTAACAAACTTCTCTTCTAATGTCTATCCGGAGCTTGTTCTTTAACTTGCTCTTCTGCAAATAAAAGACTTGAGCTTTTTCATGTGCTAAGAAGATAATTTAGCCAGTTTTCACTAGCAGGCTCTTGAGTAAAGCATTAAAGAGGGCAAACCCACTTTGCGGAGACTAGACCATAGACTGTCAGTTGTGCAAATATGTCCTTTGTGAGTATGTCTGTTCATCCTTTTTGGCCTAGTGTGTTTCTCCTTTTAGACTGTTAGCACTCTGGACGTAACAGATGTATCGGTTTACCATTTCCATGGTCATGTTTTCATCATCAGCGTATTTCATATGTTCTTTTAACTGCTCCTCTGTAGTCATTGTTACAAGCATACTAGAGGCTCTGGGATGTTTGCAAGGGGCTATTTGTAGCTGTAGCAAAAGTAAGTTTTGTCTCTGTTTGCTTAAAAGGAGGTGGTCAGCTTCCTTTTTTTTTTTTTTTTTTTTGGGACCATTATTAGTTGCTGTGTGAGCTTTTGCAAAAGAAACCAAACGGTTTAAACATGCTTGTTTTTGTCTTAATTATCTCCTTTCGAGTTTGTAATTTAGAGGAGCTTCAAGAGGTTTTTATAACTGCCTCAGATTATAACTTACCGGTGCATCACTGACAGGAAGCTTAATTCAGATTATAACTTACCGGTGCATCACTGACAGGAAGCTTAATTGTGGCATGTTAGTTTTACATTTCTCACTGAATTTTGAATAGTAATGAAAAATTTGGAATCATTTATCTGTTTCAGGTGATATTTTCAAGCCGTTGTATTCTCAGTGTGTTGTGCTGGTTAGACAAGATATGGATAGATATACAAGTGTGTGTGCATTTGTGCAAAAAATAATCATGCATTCTTCTCTGTAGGTACAGGGATATTTATCAATACAGCTGGATTGCATAAGCTTTCAGATATTATCCAGGTAAATAATTCTGCTTCTTCATATGTCTGAAAGATTGACAAGTTAGTTTAAGAATGTGCAAAGGCATTGGAGGGATCCGTTGTATTCTTGATTACATATGCTTAACACTTGAGTATGGATGGATGGGAAAGGTGGTTGAGGAGAAAGCTGCTGCCTGATGGGATGGTCTACTCTGATTTTTACCCAGGTTATTCTTTGATAGTTTTGATTCTCCCTTTTTTGGAGATGCTAAATTTAAATGTGACTGGTTTTAACCTCCACCAGGTGGAGCTGGGCTACTGAACTGTGCACATTCAAGCAGCAGTGTTTGGGGATGTGAGACCTTCTGATGAAAGAGCAAGACAGTCTTAGGAAGAAATCAAAATAAAATAATTTTAACTGCATTTTTTCATTTACTTATTAACTTAAGTGATCTGTAAAATTAAAAAACCCTTTAGTGATGCAGGAGTTGAATGTGACACTCAAAGTACGTGGGTATCCATATGGTGCTGTCAGTCGTCTTCTCCCTGTTGTGCAGTTGCAAAACGAAGAGCCTGACAAACCTGGACCCAGGAAACTGAGAAAGTACAGTGGGCTGGTGCTCTGAAGTTCAGTTTTTAGCTCCCCTCTGAATTTAACCGAATGTTCTTGGGTGATGCTCGGTTGTGTAATTATCTTCAGATAAAATAGCATCTTAGCTATAATGTTACATATTGGAAAATCTGCTTACATGTGGCATTAAGTTTACTATATTCCCGGAGGCTGATGATTTCAGAGCATCCTCTCTGCCTGAGTCACTGGAGATAAGGTTGAACCCAGCCTTTTCCTGACAGTGCACTAAGAAATTTATTTCCCAGACACTTATGTTTCTTTTGGATCAGAAAGATCTCTCTTTCCCTGTCTTTTAATAGGTGGGTGACAATAATGGTGATGTCTCAATGCGTGTTGCTCATTGCTTTTCTGTCTTGGTGTAATAAATTTCTTATGTTAAAACTAACAATTCAGCCCCTGATGCATGAAATCCCATGGAGCTGAAGACTGTTGTGGTTGGTAGCATTCTCTTCTTTGTAGTTCTCTGGTTTGTTCTACTGACTGGTAGTCTGCGTAATGGATTAGCTAACACGCTTTTTTTCAGAAACCATTGACGTCATAAATCTTTTCCCTGGAAAATATGCTGCTTAGAAATATAACCTATACTTAGAGGAAGCATAAAAGTACTGAAAATGTTGATAAACTAATATAAACACACGCACAAGGCAAGTAAAGTCTGTACAAGTGCACTGAAACTTTGCCTTTTGTCTGACAAAGACGATATCTAGCTATATTTTGAACACTCTCATCTTCCCCAAGCCATTGCTACCTTAAGTAATCCCTGTCAATTTAACCATAGGTAGAGCAGCAAATGTCTTTGTGTTCTGGCTCAGCTCAAGTGAAATGTTTTGGGTCTTGAAATCCTGTTTAAGTGGGAACGTGTCGCAAATGCATGGTCAGCCCTGTTGAGTTCAATGCCACGTCAGCCTACGCATCCGTTGGCTTCTTTGTAACAGGAATAGATCTTGTCTCAGTGAGTTTAGGAACTTTCTCTCCAAAAAGTCAGCACACGCTAATTCCCACGAGCCTGTGAAGTAGAAGCCACTGCATTTCTTGTTGAGTTCACCACAGCCCTTGTGATTTGGGTTGATCAGGTCTATTGTATATCATCTGAAATGTGTCTGTGCTAATTCTTGGCACTACACTTTACCCTACTTGTAGGAGCTGGTAAGAGTTCTTTCTACTTTGCTACGTGTTCTGCTGCTCAAAGTGTGTTTTGGTTATGTGGTTTTACCTAAACTTCTTCAGTCAAAACTTCTCACTTTTTAGACCTTGACAGTCTGAAATCAGTGAATCTGAACTTGGTTGGTCCTGGTAGGTTTGCAATACTGAACTCATCAAATGCATGGATGTTTATGACGATAAAATATAATCCCAGTGGCATACACAGTATTTTATTTTTATAGAAATTTAACAAAGCCAAGATGTATGTTCTGGTACACTAGCAGCAATTTGGGTACACTGATATCAAAATTATTTGTTTGGCAGGTAAGCGCCACTATTCCTTTGTGGGGAAGATAAATTCACTGTAAATAATTTAAATTCAAATTATTTGTCTGGAGTCTCCAAGCTGATAGATGAGGAGATTCAGAAACGGAACTCTGGTGTCAGGATCCCAGTCACTGGAACTCACAGACCACAGGGTACTACATGACTGAAGATAATTGTCCATGTGTACTCTTTTAGCCTATGACACGTAAAAAAATGATTTGAGTTAGCAGAGCCATCTTTCGCTGAAAACTAAGATCTCTGCTGCTGCTGTTGAAAATGTATACATGGACAGTAAATCCTCCATATGATAATTCATTATCCCAAGATACACTTTTTTTTTTTTTTTTTAAGTAGGACTAGGTCACAGTCAGTATCTTGCTTGATAAAACACGATGCTTTCTTGTTATAGAGCTTTGTCTCCAAGAGTTAATTTATCATGCACTTGTTTTTATTAATGATCACTTTTTTTTCTTAAGAGGAACACTTACTAAAATCTATTTTGTACTCTCTATTTTTTGGCTATTTTTCATAAGTTAATCTTTCCAGGAATTGTACTTCTGTTTTTTTCCTGACTGGTGCAGAACATCTTTCTTTTTGCAATTAGCTGATATTTTTATGAGCTTGGATAATTTCTTTTAAATGTCTGAAGGAATTTTGTTTAGAAAAATTAATGGAAGTTATAAATATTTGAGAACTACAGCTGTTTTCACTGAAATTGCACTGAAATGCCATATGTTTTAAGAGTATCACCCTTAGCAGTAATACCCTATTAGAAGAAACATAAGTCTGTACAGAAGAATTGGCTTTCCATTTGCTATATGGACAACTGTATGTGGTTGCAGCTTTATTTTATCTAAGCAGAGTATTATTAGTGTAGAGTATCATGGCTGAGATTTTAAACCAAATCAGGGAATTCAGACGGTTCTTTTAAAAGCATTTGGGACTCTGTCATCAATAGCAGCAGTCATGTATGGTTTATATAGTAATACTGTCATTTGCGTAGGTTGAATATGTGCTTACACAGAAGTCTAGCCAGTCATTTTATTGCCCTTTTGTATGCATCAGGTGCTGTAACTAAGTGCACAAAGTTAAATACACAATTAAGCATAAAAGGTTTTTCCTTTTCATAAATAGTGGCCTGCATTGTTATTCAATAGGGAAGCCATGTGGCTAGAAGGTGTTGCCTGTGAAGATGCGTTTATTCAGAGTTCTCCACTTTTATTAAATAACAAGCGAGCAAGAAGATATATTTAAGGTTATTGCAACAATAACTTTTCTGTAGATACTTCTCAGTGCAAAGATGTGTTAGGGATTTTGCTCAAAACACTTGTTAATCTTCCTATTTGTTTTCTTTCATTTGCCAGACGGTATTCAACATTGATCCTCCGGAAGGCATGACGAGTTTCATGCCAGCCCGATCCATATCCAAATACTATAAGGTATGGGATGCTGTGTGTGTTCTGTGGTTTTCCTAAGTGGCATTTCATATCTGTGCTTGGGGTATTCAAGAGTCAGAAGACTGTGGACAGCATGGCAGATTATGGTTTGGATTAGAAGAAGGATATGTAAATTCTTCCAGAAAAAGCCAAAAAACCTGCAGTAAAATTATGTTCCAAGGAAAAAGGGAATCTATATAGCAATTTTAAAATAAACTCTTTATTTAAATGAGCTAAGGAAAGTGCAGCAGGTACGCGTTATTAAAAACTTTGATACTGTATGCTATGCAAGAATGGATGTGTTCTTTCAATAAACTAATCTCTTGACTGACTCAAGTTTTACATTCTCTTTTGTGAAGGGTTTCTTCATAAGGCTTGAGTGAAATGTTGTCGTCCTTCTCTCCAATGAAGGTCATCAGAGAGCTTGAGGAATTACTTTGTTGTAACCTATTACCAACCGAGCATGATATAGCCATTCAAAAAAACCCCAAAGACCGTACAATTTATTCGGACAGAGTTTTGGACTGATGACTGTGATGCTATAATGAATTTTGAGAGCAGATTTTTTTTTTAATAAAAGGCAGCTTTTAGATGAACTGAATTTCTGCTGTGTTGTATAGATAAAATTTAATGCTGAAACTTGGCAGAATAATTGCGTACTCTATGAACACTTTCCTGCATTGCTTAAATCTCCTTTCTTCAGCTGTATCAAGCTGTATCTTCCTGTTTTCCTAGTAAGGAAAACCAAACATGCTATCCCATCAGTGCTATCTGACAAAATACTAGAGGTGCATAAAAAATGAGATGCATTACTCTGGCAAATTTAGAGGAAGAACTTCTAGTCCAATAAGCCAGCTGTCTTTTAGGTTGTAAAACCATCTTCTTGTATTTAACAGAAAACTAGAAATCAGACTGCAGCATTCCTGCTCTTTGTATAAGTAGTTTTTTCTGTTTACTTCATGCATTGAAGTTCCACATGTGGTATCTAATTCTGTGAGTCTCTCCTTAAATCTTAGCTGCTGTTTTGAGGTTACCGTGTAGCTTTTGAATCTTTCAATAGCAGAAGGATTTTTATGGCCTTTTTCATTACTTTTAAAAACATTGGTAATAAAATAGTTTTTCCTCTGTAATTAAATTCTTCCATATATTGGCTTTAATATGCTGTTTTTGTTGCCAAATGCAGCAAATCTTTCTAACACGGTAGTATTCTAGTCTGTATGTTTTATTCTGTTGGACGACGCCCAAATAATTCTGTTCTTTGTGTTTGCTCAGGGAAGCCCATGAAATGCTGCTCTCAAACTGATGCAAAATGGCTGGTTAAATGGTGATATGCTTCTCTGATCCTTGCTAGAGGTGTCATGAGGGATTGGAAACAAATTAAGAAAGGGAAATAGGAAATAATACAGCCTTGCTAGCACTATAAAAGTGACATTAATTACCATAACTACCCATAACACGAGCGAGCCTTATTGAGGGATGAAGTGCAAGTTCATTTCTGCAGCAGTGTCTAGAAGCGTTGATATGTTTTTCCTTCAGGTACACATTCATCTGGATAGCAGTAATAAGAAGAAACAAAGGACGGATCTCTGGAATTCATCAGTTGTGAAAAAACAAGGTACTCATGTAAGAGGGGCAGACTCATGTAAAAACTGGATTGAAATCATTCAACTGTTTGGTTTTTTTTTTATATAAATAATAGGAAACAATTGAAGATATTTTCATCTTTGTTACTTCACATTTGTGAGCAAGGAATCCTCTGGCAAATTATGTAATGCCGTTGTAGGACTTTGAGGCTCTCAAAAGAATGGAAGGGCTGAACAGAGTAGCTCAATAAGGGCACACGCTAGATTTGCCTATACGCAGAAAATGCCCTCCTTTTTAACCCTGATGGAATACCGAGGTTCACTGGTGTTCCTCATAGAGCTGAAAGGTCTTAAGTGCCTGGCTAGCATGTTTTGTAGAAGTGCTCCAAGTTAAAACAGTCACTAAATGTGGAATTGTGAAGGATTTTCCCCTATTCAGTTTAGCAGAGAATCAGTGAGTTGTCCGGGCATGCAGTTTTTTTCTTCTTCTGTAAGATGAAGAGACTTAAGGGTGTTAGCGTTGTCCTGGAGCATTCTTCCTCTGGCACAGAGCAGTTTTTTAAGGCTTTTGAACTTCAGTACTAAATTTCAAGAGTTCAAGGATTGTTTCCAGGTGGTCCTTTCAAGTCTTATGTTTCTAAGTACAGCCCTGCTGTGGATGCAATTTGGAGTACAGGAGATGCTTTTCACTTGTATTACTTCTGTTACTTCTAAATGGGAGGTGACGTATGCAGTCTCAGTATAACACGTTCTTGTGCTAGGACAGCTATGTGTGCTATTGGAGTTCTAGTACAATTATTCCAGCGAAAGGAAATTGTCACTGTTACGAAGCAGGTGCTTGTATTGGTGTAAGGAAAATCTTCCGACCAGCTCAAGAATAGCAAACTCTCCTGTAAGAGGAGGTTGAAGTTCCTGAAATGTTCTGGGATCCTCATGTGTGCTATGTTTTTTCTGTATTTGTGTAGCGCTAAACAAAATTTGTGTTGCTAAGGTTGTAACTTTACCAAGAAGGAGATTCGTGTATAGATATGATTCTGAAAATGTGTGCCAAGGGTTTTATGAAGCATAAATTATGTGAAAGTTGTTAATTGAAGTGTCTCTGTGTAAATGATCCTATTGATAGTGGAAGAGTTGTAATTGGCTGGCTCATTCTGAAGCTCTATAATGAAGGTTCATATAATGTGCCAGAGAAATAACCCTTGAGAATGTGAACTCTTAGCCAGAAAATGCTGTGCCTGGTAATGAAGCTTCAGGCATTGTTGTGCTCTCTGAGGTAACGCCTTTTTTTGTGCAACTTCCTCAGTTCTTAAGGGCCCTGTCTCACTCCTTGATAATTTCAGTCTCAGCTGTAGTTCTCAGTCTTTCATGTTCAACTGAGATTTCTGCCTCTCCTTCTCGCTCTTCCCCCCCCCCCCCCCCCACCTACTTTGTTACTTCTTCTCTGCAATACTTGATATCTGGAACTACCTCAATATAACTGTGCTTCAAAACAACATACTAAAAGGGAAAGAAACTTGGCTTCTGAATCAAAGGTTTATCCAAAGGCCACTGTAGGCAGCATCAAGTTGGGTTTTGTTGGACTTCAACATCCATTCTTTCTGATTTTGAATATATGCAGTTAGGTGGAAAACAAAACAGACATTCTCTAGTTACAGAAGAAAGATGTAGAAATTAATGGTACGCTCCCTTTACCTAAGCCTTCTTCACAGGACACTCTCCAAGGATCTTTGTAAATACCCTGCCTCATAACTGTTTACATAATTACTCAGTTAAATACTCTGGAGAATGTAAGTATTTGTTTCACAGAAGTTCTGTTTTTCAGGGACGAAAACAATTTTTTTTTTCCTCCGAAGAGTGGGTTTCCACGAATTTAGTGGTTTTGCACACAATGTCCTTAAGTGCTTTCACATAGTAAGTGCTCACTTCGCTAGTGCGTTTCTGAATAGAAGCAGGCTGTTTGGTAATCTGCAGATATTGTTTTCCTGGCATATTGCTCAATCAAAGTTTTAAGTTCCAAGAATACTTTTAAATAGATTTTCCTATATGTGTATGCTCCGGAAAAGGCTAACAAAAGCACTTTGTTTTATTGCATAGTTTGGAGGATTTGTACACAAAAGCAATGCAAAGCAGTCACAGAATTCTGTGATTTAGCAGGCACGCAATGATACATTTGTTTTTCAAATGAAAGCATTGTTTGCCAGCACCTAGGCAACGAACTAGAAATCTGTTGAGACTTGCGCTATGCGCAAGCCTAGCGGAGACCAGGCTAGATTGATCAAATTTTTGGTCCCCTGTAGTTTGAAAGTATCGCATATTGTATTGAAAAACTGCAAACCTTTTAAGAATAGCTATTTGCAAAGAATTTTGTGGAAATGATTCACTGGAGCATAATTCCCTAAGAACTGTAATTTGTGACGGGCGGTGGCATAGCTTGGGATAGCTGATAAGATTATTGCCTTAGCTATCTGTTCTGTGCACAGATGCTGCTTGTGGATGTGACGTTAAACTATTGCAGTTTTACATTAAGGTAAAATGCCATTGCTTCTGGTTTGCTATAAATCACCATGTAGTCTGGTGACATTACTGACAAACCTTCTCCTTGTGGCTCAGCTGTCCTTGTACCAGGGATGAAACAAGCTGCTGTGGAGATCTGTCTTATATACCGTTCACTCTATGCAGCTCCTGGTTGTGAATGGGATCCCTAAAACCGGATTAATGTTGTTATGCTTAAAGTCATAATTGCAGGACTCCAGGCTGCAAATATATTACAATTCTAGCTTGTCCAAGAAAAGTGGAATCAATGCCTGGCAAGCCTTCTGCAGGCTTAGAGAAGGATATTTCAAACTGAGAATTGGCAAGGCAAATGGTGAGTGGTTATGTCCTCTCCTAGACCATCCCACATCTGTACAATTTGCTCTTATGCTAGAATTTCTTCTGATGTAAGTGACTCTGATCTTGTTTCTGGATACCTGCTGGCCTGTCCAGATACAGATCTGAATAGGCGTTACTGCCTAAATGAAATTTGTGCCAATTTTTAGGGTGAATTAAAGAGATCCAGGATGTATTTATTTTTGGAATGTGATTTTTCTAGAATCTAGATATCTTCTGGATGGATTTATCCAAATGAGATGGAAGGGGGTGAAGCTTAAAATGAATGTTCTCTCTTGTACTTTAAATAGTAAGTGACTCACTGGGCACATATTACTCTCTGAAAAGTTGATGACATGTTTTCAGCAAGACCACAAATGTTATACCTATCAACTGAGCAGTGGAAGAAATGACTAGTACGATTTACACACATTTTTTTCTTTATATCCTTTGTATTGATAGTTTATGTTATCCTAGATTTTCAGTGTGGCACGTACTTTTGTATCCACATCCCATAAAAGTTGTGGCAGAAGTTGAAGGGTTTAGCAGTTGAGTGTGGGAAAGAGAAAAGTTCATGGGAATGGAGAAATAGTACAGGTTTTTAGCCTCTTAAGTTTCTGATGGAGTTCTTCTCTTTTCAGTCAAGAACAAGGGTGGAGATGTTTTCAAGTAACATCAGTTCTTAGTCCTTCGTCCCAGTATTCTGCAGTTCTTCTACCATGCTTCCTTTTTCCAATTGCCTGTGATGACGGAAAATGAACCAGTGGATAGATTGAGTAGATTAAACCCTTTAGTCCTCCATCTGACCATTACTTGCTGGCAATAAGCTCTGATGCTCTATCTTTTCTATAACAATCTTTTGACGAAAAATATATCTACTTCAAGTGTGTGGGATCAATGAACTTTTAAACTATATTTTGAATGAATATAACAATTAAATCTGGGAAGAACCAAAGCAGAACACACCATACGTGTGGAATTTTAACTCCAAGTGATAGCCTTTCACTTAACAGAAGTTCAGATGCTGCTATGTACTGTATGCTAGACAGAGACTCATTCTCCACCCTACAGGCTTGCTTCTTAGTGTTTTCTCTTTATTTGATCCAGGAAAGACCTTGAGTTATTGGTGTTTCAGCCCTGGATACAGCATGCATGAGCTTGTTCGACAAGGGGTCAGGACAATAATCCTTACCAGTGGTACGCTCTCCCCTCTCTCATCGTTTACAATGGAAATGCAGATGTAAGTACCTAGATGTATGAGCAGTAGCATTAATGAAAATGTGCAGTCTGCTCTCATGATTTTAGATTTTAACTTAGAATTTTTGTGTTCTGGACTGAAAGTCCAATAAGGAATTATAGAATGAGTATGACTTGAATCTTGCTTTCCTGTTCTTCAGCCCTTTTCCTGTTTGCTTGGAGAATCCACATGTTATAGATAAGCACCAGCTCTGGGTTGGGATTATTCCCAAAGGACCTGATGGAACTGTGCTCACTTCTACCTATGAAAAAAGGTAACGAACTTCCATTTCAAATTCGTGGGTTCCAGCATTAGGGGTCCTTTTTTAAACAGGAGGGTGTAACGGCGGCGTTACATTGGTGGCACTGCTGTGTTTAAGGATGTAATCCTTCTGTAGTATTTTGGAATGAGGGACCAGTTCCTTGCGTGAAATATGCACGATATTCTATTTTAATTTTCTTCCTGGAGCACCCATAATTATTAATTTTTTTGGCAGCATATTCTTAAATCTATTTTGAGTTCGGCATTACAGTCAAACCCCTGACTGAAAATTATTTAATTTGTTTTAATCTGCTTCTGGCCTTCCTTGTTTTCAGGAATATACAGAAGCTCAATAATAGGTCTCAGAGAGCTCATATGTGGAAAAAAGGGAAAAGTGCCAGATATTCCATGGAGCTTGCAAGGGACTCAGCAATTGTCATTGGCTTTTACAGAGGGAAGAAGATGGGAAAACCCTTAGCCGATATTTTTCATTCTCAGAAGCTGTGTGCACCATTTCAGTTTATTTTGTTAAAGGATACTGTCTTCTAAGGGGGAGAAATTGGGTATTTCCCTCCTCCCCCACTTCTGGAACATCTGTTTTGAAGGAAGAAGATGAACAGTATTTGCCATATTTTGACAGCATTCCTTAAGGTTATTGTGTTTTTTGTAGGTCTTGCAAAATTAACACTTTTTCTTTTTTCCCCCTCTGTATATGTAAGTTTCCTGGGAAACCAGAGTATGCAAAACTGTATGGAACCGGAAAGAATGAAACCTAAGGGCATGAAAAAACAGGTGAAATTTCAGTCAGGACTGGAAGAAACAGATAAATACTGTATAGTCATTATAGAGCAATACTTAGTCAATAGAAGATAAGCGATTTACTTGGCTTATACCACCAGTAAATAGTAACTATAGCAACCAAATCCCTCCCCCCCCCCCCGCAGTCTCACCACATGTAATTCATCAATAACTCTTTTAGTTGTCATGTTAGTCAGGATTGGCAGCATCTACAGACTTTTTTGGCAGAAATTTCTTCCTTGAAAGTCTCATGTAGTCAAGGTATTACCCACAAATTTTGTGTCCTTGGTATAGGTGACTGCTACAGGAAGGAGAGAAGTTGGAAGCACGGATGAGCTATTTCTGATGAAGAATATCAGAGAAAGTCAATATATATGAAAGAACTGTAGAAAAGGAAATACAATGATGATATTTGATTTTCTGCTTTGTAGATTTTCAGAAGAATATTTATCTTCTCTGGGGAAAACGATTGGTAAGTGAGGTGTTCGGCTTTCACAAATGGGCTGTCGCACCTTTTGGAAGGTGTCTGAAATATTAAAGACAACGGATAATAAGATAGACAAAGGTAAAGGGCCGCGCTGTGTATCTAAATCGTATCTGATTTTTGCATGCTGTTGTTTGCTCAGGCAGCTGACTACTGCAGTTGCATGTGAAAAACAGTGCAAGTCCTTCGTTTGATGTTTGCAAGCTAGGAGTTCATTTTTACTGCCAGTTGTTTGTATCTGGGTCAAAAATGTGGGTCCTAAATGCGGTCAGAAAGTGGTGCAAGCTATAAAATAGATGCACAGAGATGTTGCTGGAAAAGATAAGCAAAATTGATGAGCATCAATTTGCAAACAAATTAAGGATCTCAAGAGGCCAATGCAATTTCACATGATGTATGTATAGGTACCGTATCAAGCATTTATTATTTTGGTCGTGTTTTACAAATACAATAGAACTACAGAACTTTAATGTGAGGGCATAATAAAAGAAAAAAGTTTGCGTAGCTTGGCTAAGGTGTGATTGAAAGGAAGCTGTTAAGTCTAGAAGTATTTGAATGAAATAAGTACAAAGAACCAAACAGGAAGGAAAGTGTTCTGAGATGTTGAGCTTGGCTTAAACGGTGAAATTAAGAAAATACTTTCACACCGTACTGGATCAATATTTTTTCAGTGAAGTGTAGACTATATGTTGTATGCTGTGCATACACTGTACTGAAAAAAATACATGATACATTGTACTGTATACTGTATGTATGTGTATGTTTTGGAGAAAATCTCCAAAGCAAGTTTGTGGTACCTCATGCATTGCTGAGAGCGTTAAAACTACAGTGGGCCAGGAGTGGAGGAGCTGATCAATTTTTTCCTTCTCACTGTCATATGAGAAAGTATGGCAGATGATATTGCATCTCTTCCACTCTAGTATTTGGTGTAGTTTGCAATGCGTTTTATTGTGTTAACTTTTCACTTTGAAAAACTAATTAGGCGGCTATATTTAAGGGCACATCTTGACAACAAGGTTATTGAAACGATTTAAAAAAATTAACTTTTTTTAATACAACAACCTTCATGTTGAGAAAGCAGAAAATATTTTGGAGGGAAACTGTGCTGTTAATTTGTCTTTCCTCCACAGTCTGTGCACTCCATCGCAAGAGAAAAACACCCTGAATTAGATACGTTTGTCTATCTCGTTGCAGGTAACCTTGTGCGAGTTGTGCCCCACGGGCTGTTGGTGTTCTTCCCATCATATCCTGTCATGGATAAAAGCCTGGAATATTGGAGAGTACGATCGTTTTTCTCCCTTTAAACGTTGTTTAGCTATGCACTTCGGGCAGTGTATAGTTATGCTAACTAACCATGCTCATTGAAAATTCTTTAATAAGTAGTTATATAATCGAGAAAGTAAAATCCTAGGTAAGGTTTCTTTTATTTTGATTCCAGTACGCTGAATTGCAGTATTATAGAAACTAAAGCCTAGAAGAATCTTATTACATTATTTGATTTGACCACAGAGTTCATTTAAATTTCGTATTGCAGGGTGAGTCCCCAGGAAGTTGGTGTTGGGAACTTGCAACTTGGAAAGGAATGATTCTCACTTACTGGCATTTACACTGAGAAAGATTTCAACCCTCTGTGTAATGTTTGAGTTATGCTAACTGCAAGGGACCATTATTTTCCTAGTGTTTTTGGAGTCACAATTTTCTGCCCCATCTCTTCCTCTGTTTGGCAAGAGAGAAACTGGCTATGGGGGAAGTATGTGATGACTACTCTTGACTCATTTCTGGTATGTGTTTGCTTTCACATGGACATTTCTGGTGTATTTATTACCTGTTTAACAGGAGCATGATTTTGCTAAAAGAATAGAAGAAGTGAAACCAATGTTTGTGGAACCAAGGAATAAAGGAAGCTTCACAGAGGTTGGTAATTTGCATTGCCTGTCTGTAACATCTCCACAAATTACGCTTAAATACCTTTTTAAAAATGTGTTTCGTTGTGAACGGCGTATTCCTAGAATAAAAAGCAAAAGCTCTGAGGACTTTGTTGAAGTACAACTCTTCTATGCACCGTTCTTTCACTCTTTAAGCTAGTTGTGCAGGATATGGTCTTCATTTGAAATCCACTGATGTTAACAGTTGCTAGTATAACATACATATATGTTGAGTAATTGAGGTGCTAGAAAACCACCACTTGAGTAGTTGGCATCATTGAATGTTCTGCGGGCCGTTTCTTCCCAACTTGTTGTGCTTTGGTTTTTTATGGAGTTGTGCAGTATGTGCTTGATTAAGGATGCCTTTAAGTAGCAGATTTGTTCTAACTTTTGTACAATGGCTATGGGCATTAGAGGCCTGCACTTGTCAGTGGAATTGTTTCTGAGTGCAATCTTTTTCTGTAATTGTGCGGTAGTAATCTCCTGAATTGCCATTGAGATGGGAAGCCCTTTAGGGGCTTGCAGGTGCCTTTTTCACCTAGGTATCTTAAAAATTTAATATTTCATGCATTTACTGTGTGAAGTGGAAACCAATTAAAGAGAAAGCTTAGGACTCTAAGAGAGAAAGGACAATTTTCATTACTCATTTAAATAATTTATAAAGGTACCAGTTGCAAGTTAAATACAAGAGATTTAGTTTAGAGTGCAGAACATTCTGGATCACTGCTGCTGCTAAAAGAAGGTGGACACTCGACACAGAAATGTAATATAAGGGCAAAACGTGAGCAACACTGGAAGATGGTGGGTAGGATATGTCCCAGTTTTCACTGAACAGTAGCAAGGCGCTTTATGTATTTTGTTCTGTCAGTGAACCGTTAAAATAAGCATCTATGATGAAAATCTCCTTTATCTGGTGGATTTTCCCCTCCATGTAACTGCAGGGTCGACATTAATTTTATGGGCTGGTGACTTTATTAAAATCGGATTTCTTCGTAGGCACAAATGTTTATCTGCTTCTATGCTATCTGCTTGCCAGTAAATCACATGCTGTTGAATATTAATTAAAATTCTGTCCTAACTTCCCAAGTCATTGAAACTCCTCCACTTTTCGTGCTTTTTTTCCTTGTTTACTTAGAGCCTCTTCTGTTTGCTTCTAAGAGTAAATAATATCTTTGAATTGCTTTCCTGGTCTGCCTCTTCTTACTCAAGAATTCATAGAAACGCAGTGCAGTCCATGTTTTGTCTTCTCTTTAGAAGTATCTGACATCAGTGTGTTATGCTTACCCAGGAGTATTCTGGATTTCATTTTGTTTATTGGAATCCTTACACTTACTGTTACGCTCTGCTAAGGAAAAAAAAAAATAGGCCAAACTAACCACATTTTGGATCTCAGTGTGAGATCCAGTGTTGAATTTATCTAGTACAGGTTTCTATTTGTGCTTATGTAAAGAGGATAATTCCGCTGTTGCTCCTATTTAAACTGGTTTATCTTTTAGGTAATGGATGCATACTATGATAAAATTGTCTGTCCGAAGTCCAGTGGAGCTGCGTTTTTGGCAGTATGTCGGGGAAAGGTAATGTAACAGAGAATTTATTTCCTCTGAGATAAATTACGTAGGTGATGGAAGAAAACAGCTTTGTTTTGGATTTGAGGAATATATTTATGTTGTGTGACTGTAATTACGTGTGGAAAAGGCAAGAGGGGAAGTGGGATGTCCTGAAGCCTTCTCACATTTATGTCAAGTATGCAGATCTTTCAAGGGATACATTTTTGCGTTTCTTAAATGGGATGAGCTTCATGATGTTTACATTTTCTGTTGGCTGCTCACAGAAAATCCAGTGCGTTAGATGAGAAAAACAGTTTTGGAGGACACTTAAAAGAAACATCTGTAATCAAACATGTTAGAACAACGTTGCTGAAAACTGAAAATACTGCTCAATTTATATCCACTTCAGGTCCTCTGTGAACGTTTGATGGCCTTTCATTTACATGTTCCAGTGCTTATAAATTGATCTCTGTAACCAGTGAAAGTATTTGCAGAGTCATAAATTACGGTTGCAGCCTTTTTGCTGCTTGCTTCCACCTACTGCCTGCCAACAGAAACTTGACTCAACTTTTTTTTGCACCTTTAGTACCAGTCTCCAAACCAGCTGTTGGGTCAGTTAAGGAAAAGCATAACTCTTGTTGGGTGGGACTCTCAGTGAGTATGCCTGTCCTCCTGACAGTAATACATCAGCCTGAGAGGAACAGAGTGTCTGTGGAGAGACCATGCTTTGTGATAACACACAGTTTAAGGAGAGATTGTTTAGATTAGTATAGTCAAAGGGTGCATGACTGCAAACCTGGAAATATTTCAGGGCACCTCCTTTTTCTGCCGAGATAAAATGTCCATAACTAGAACCACACAATTGCTAGCTTCACCTGGGTTAGGAATAACATCACAGAGCATCCTGTGATTGTGCTCTTCCTTGGCGACAGTGCTGGTTTCAGCAGGCCAGAGTCGGTCGCTTACCCATCCATCCGTGTTATACACTCCGTCACAGCTGGTAAATGAGCTTGGAGAACTGATTCAGCTGAGAAACAAACCAACTTTTTCTCCCATATTATTTTTCCCTCCGTTCAATTCTCTGATCTTGTTCGTTTCACAAACCGGTTCACCAGCACAGCATGGGACATGCTGCAGAAGCATGAGCAAGTAAGTGGTCAAAGAAAGTTAGAACTGCTTGAACAGATGGAAGCAGCCCAGCTGGTGCATATGATATTATAGTGTGGTAGTTTCTGAGCAGAATTTTGGTAGCTCTCCGTTATTGCTCTGAAGTGATTCTGTTAATTTTTGATGCAAAAGAAGGTTTGCCGTGTTCTTACTGCATCTCCTTATTCCGAGTATGGAAGGATTGAAGAGAGGTGTTAATCGAAATTTGACGCATCATCTCAGTGCAACTGTTCTGCTCATCCAGGAATAAGAGCAAAATACAGTAATGGTGTTGCCTGAGGTATGCCTTGTCAGGGCCTCCTAGGGGAAAAGAAAGCTAAGTTTCAAGTCTTTACACAAAAGCAACAAGTCTAGTTGGAACTCTATTATAATATATTTACAAACTACACTTGGTTAGGGATGTAATGTCATGGAGAAAAAAGGCCAAGAACTGCTAATTGCTTTGATATGTCACTTCAGTTCCTGTGGGTAATGGGAAGCACTATCCCTTCAGGCTAGCGAAGGCCTGGACTTTGCAGACATGAATGGACGAGGAGTCATAATTACTGGGCTTCCATTTCCTCCTCGTATGGAGCCGAGAGTTGTTTTAAAGATGCAGTTCCTGGATGAAATGAGAAGAAGTGGTGCAGGTGCACAGGTAATACTGGGCAACTTTTCACTGTTGGCTATTTGCTAATTTTGTTGTGTCATCGTTTCTCCTTCTCATCTGTATGGGTTTCAGCTTTTATCCTCCCAACCTCATGGGGCTGTGAATATCAAAACAGTCAGAGTATAGTCACAAGTATAGTCACGTTTTTCTGATAGGTGAAGGATTCCAAATTCTATTTCCAATTTCGAAGTTGCAATCAGATATAGGCTCAAAAAAATGTGCAATTAAAGTTTCAAAGTATTTTGTGTCCGTGTTATCTATATATCTTTCTGAGGGATTTCTTTCACCCAGAAAAAGGTTGGGGAGCGAGTATTGCCTGTGATAGCACTTCGTAGTTCTTTCTTTCAAGTATTCTTCAGGCAAGAGAATGAATGGCATTATAAATTATTTATTATCCTGCAGGATAGCTATTATCATAGAACTGAGGCTGTCAGTGTATTCTAAATAGCTCCTCAATTTGGATGTTAGTACTTGAGTTTCCTGTGTCCCATAAGTCAGGTGAGATATTCAAGTGAACCTATATTTGACTTTCCTAGACTTCTAGAGATTTGTCACTCGATCCTGTTGGATACATTTCTTAATGATTTGGAAAGAAATAGTTGCTGCACAGAGAATACCTTTTATCTGCTAAATAATACAATTCTTTCTCCCACCTATTGTAGTATTTATCTGGGCGTGAGTGGTACAGTCAGCAAGCTTCCCGGGCTGTTAATCAGGCTATCGGCAGGGTCATCAGACATCGCCAAGACTATGGTGCCATCTTCCTATGTGACCAAAGGTGAAACCTTGGTTCTAGAACATAAACATATGTCAACATCTTTATGTTACAACATGTATATTTGCGTTTTGTATATAAATGAGCTACTGTGGGGAAGGTTACAGTTCAGAATTAGCGAAATGATATTATATAACAGGTCAGATAGCAAATTACTTTCCTACAACAGTGCAATTGTTATCTTCTGATCCCAAAATATATTGTCTTGGAGTTGCAGAAAGATGCTGATGGCATTAATACAAAATAACCTGATCTGTAAAATTTATAACCTGATCTGTAAAATGTATATCTGTGTGTCTCTCTTTATGCTTTTTTTTGCTTGTTGTTGCAAATTGCTGTAACTTATGGTTTTACATTTCTCTATCTCTCATTGGAGAAGGCAGTCAACTGAACTGCTGTTTGAGAGGATTAGAAGGAAGAGGAGGAAAGATTAATGTTGCCAGAACAACTGAGAATTTGATAGCCTTCTGTGTGGAGGCCTGACTGGGGACAGTGAGCACAGCACAGTTGAATAATAATTTTGTACACTTAAAGATTTTGTGGGCAAAAGATACGAATTGACTGATTCCACAGTACATAGTATCAACAAAGCCCTTTTCTTCTGAGTGCAGATGTCACCCCGATTGTAGTTACTGTGCAGTTTCAAACTTTTGTTTTCTTACTGTTCCTTCCTAGTCCTTTTGAACCCTGATTTAGCATTTGTTTCATACACCTGGCAAAAATAATTTTCTCCTTGTCCAATCCTATGCAGGTTCACAACTGGTGATGTAAGAGACAAGCTACCTTCGTGGGTCCGCCCGTATGTGAAAGTTTATGACAACTTTGGGCATGCAGTCAGAGGTGTCTCTCTCTTCTTCCGTGTTGCTCAAGAAGTTGTAAGTGTATTAAAAAAAATTTCCTTGATAGCGTTATAAACTGGGAATACTAAGCCCTGAGAGAGAGGTGGAGGAATCTTGTCACTTTATTTAGGGTATCATCTTGCATTGGAACCCTTACATGAGAGGAGGTATGCTTCATCTTTCTTTCTCTTCCAAGAGTGAGTTAGGAGATGGAGCAGGATATTTTGTCATGCTGCATATCTCTTTAAGTTAGATTATTAAAAAAAAAAAAAAAAAAAACCCTCCTTTTCCAGTGTCTCCTAAAGAAACACTACATTCATTGGATGGTATAACAGTAGTGAAACTGATGTTAGCATCAAAAAACTTCCCTCTCTCACCCTCAGGGAGAAGGCATATGTGTGGAATAATCAGTCAAGTTACCAAATTTGCATCTAAGCTGACTGATATAAAGAGTCAGGTACACTGTCAACTGATGTTACGCGTCATCACTGGGTCGTCTTTACTAAAATGATTCCCCTCTTAGAATGAAAAAGCTCTTTTTCTCAGTAGCAGTTTGCATATTGTAATGCAATAAAGCTAATAGTTTGGCAGTTCTTAGGTTTAAAAAAAATAATCATTATAAAAAGACTTTCTAATTGTCTGGAGAAAGCATAGCAAGAACCAGAGGCTGGAAGCCAGAGTCAAATTAGAAATAATTCCAGGTTTGCTAGATAGCGACTAACTATTAGGACAAATTTACTGGTGAATGAGAGATTCCTCTCAAAAATGGGAGGTTAAAATTAGAGAAAACAAAACTTTCACATCCAGATTTGGGTGACTTCCCAGAAGATGCTTTAGCCAAATACAAATTATTCAACATACAAAGTTCCAGATGGATGAGTCTGGATGATCTAATGATCTTGTCTCATTATAAATGAGAATTTCATGGTAAATAGGAAGCACAAGCCAATGCATTTTGATATGTTGCAGGGAAGCAATTGTTCCTTAACAGTGGCGTCGTTCCTTTTCCGTTATACAGGCCGCTTTGTGCTGAGCCTGTGCAGTACACTTCATCTGTCCACGTCAGCTTCTGATTATTTGACCCTGCTGTCAGAAATGCATAAATCCAGAATGCTTAACAATTTTGCTGTCAGATTTATTTGGGAAAAAATGAGATAGCTTCAGGTTGCTGCTGGTATTCTTGGTTGCAAAGGAAGTAGTTAATGGATGGAAGAGCAGCTTTTGCCTACTGTAACATTTCTAAACTGTTTGCAGATGCCCCCACCCCTGCCACATTGCCCTTCTGGCTCTGCTGCTTCCCTAAGTGAAAGTGATATGGCACCATCTACTTCATCTGAGCAGGACCGATCTGTGAGAAAAGCCAAGAAACTGGATGACCATGTTCCAAGTTTGAAGAGGAGAAGAGTAGGTAGGTTTGGGTCCTCATAGATGCACTTTTGTTTTGTTTGGTCTTGTTTTATTTGTTCTAAACCAAACCAGAGAAGGTGGGGCAAGAAACTGGAAATTGAAACGGGGCAGAAAGCAAGGAAGGCTCAGTGACTGACATAAAAGCCTGATCCGAAAGGGTGTAGCTTGGCATTAGGGAACTGGGGAACCAGTTGGGACTGCACATCAGAGAGGCTGGTGAGGCCTGCAAAGGTGCCCTGCAGAAAAGAGGGCGTTCAGTGAAATATCACAGATAGACTTAACAGCTTTTTCTTTTTTTTAAACTATTTCTGACCAGCACTGACTTTCATATGTCCCTCTTCTTCCATGTTGTTGTACAAATGACTCTCTTACACAGTGATATGACTGAAAAAATAGAAAGAGAACATTGACCTCGAAGGAAAACAGTATTCTATAATTTATGGTTAGCTGATGCCAAAGAGTGAAGTATTTCTCTCAGAATCTCTTGCAGAATGTTCCACTCTGATCACTCCCTCTTTCTGAACAGAACTATGAGGTTGTATTTAAAACTGTGGTTCCAAAACAATTGCAATTGAGAGCAAGGGTGTGATTTTCCCATCCCATTGAAAGGGATGACCTTGGCAATGACCTTTTTCAATTTCCAACCATGCTCCTTCCCTTGAGTTGAATCTATCCGTTGCAAAACTGCTGGGTGAGTCAGACCAGCTTGCTGAACCATTTACCTTTCATCCTCATGATCACTAGATCCATCTCAAAGGATGGGGTGGAATGCATGACTGGAGATGGAAGGAACAAGCTACATTACCTCTGCATATGGGTGCATATGGGTTTCCAGATGTACTACATTAGCTGTAACATCAAACTGCACATGCGATCGTAATTTTTGGCTAAAGAGTGTCTTGTACTGAATTTTAAACGTATAGCTTACTGTACTTCAATTCTTTTCAAAATAGTGACTTTTCATAGCAACTGTCTCTATTTTAAGTCATCTCACTAGAAAGAGGAAATATATTTTGAAGAGAATGCCTTTTGGAAGTAGCAAATTGATACTCATTTAACACTAATGACAGCTCCAAGTTCTGATATTTAAAACCAAATATACCTGGACCCTAAAGAATGAAAATATATATTCTGGGGAGATGAAGTGACAGTGTCTTATAGGGGCTAATGCTTTGAGCTTGTAGGTTTTAAAAGCCATATATTGTGTTTTTAAAAAAAAAAAAAAATTATATTTCACAGAAAGGTTGTTTAAAAGCAGGAACTCAGTTTTGAGGAAATCCATAAAACTACAGTAGTTAAACACAGACAACTGTGACAGTAAGTTTTGGGAAAAGTTTGAGTAAAGTCTAAACTTAATTCTAGCCACGAGAGTGTGGTAGCAAATGCTTCAGCCGTTTTGAGAGCAGTTAACCAAAATAAGCTTACTGAGCCGTATAATACAGTTCCTCTGCAAGACATGGGAGATGAGATAAACCTACATATATTTACGGATTGCTACATTTGGTTTTGAGGCACTGAAAAGTAACATAGGGTGCAAGAGTTAACATGTTGATTTTTTTCATCTGTATTACACAGGGATGTTAGTAAATGGAGATGGAGCATCCAGCCTATGCACAGAGTATGAACGAGAGCTGGTCTCCCCTAGAAGGCAATGTATTGGACTCTTGGATGCATTGGAACGCAATGAGAAGAGCCGTGAAGATGCAGAGGAGGAGGAGGATGGCTTGCCAGGAGAGGAAAAGGTAATGAAAATGGTCTGACATAATAGTTATTTTTAAGTAGAAATTGTACACTCTGAAGGAAAGTGAGTTTAGCATTAACTTAGGTGTATCAGTTCAACCCTCTTTCAAGAAAAAACCATTATAATCGGCACTCGTAATTGGGAGTTATCGTAGCTGAGCTTAAACAAAAGATTTCTTTGCTGCCTTTTACTATATGACCAACAGATATGCGCTTGCACTGTGCTTCGTAACAGCTGATCATGTAGATTTCTGAAAGTTAGCGATGTTCTCTGGAGTGCAAAGAGCTCTCAGTAAAGAGATGGTAAGTATGCAATCCTTCCTGGGTTGAACGTGTCAGCACTTGGTATGTGAACAGATATTGTTCTGATACCTGAACAGATTGATATTAATATCTGTTCAGATATTGCACAGATATTTAAAAAAAAAAAAAAAAGCAGGGGGTTGGTGGTGGAAATGGCTATTAATTAGTAATCTTATAATCTGAACCAGAAGAGGTCTGCTGTTGCGTTAGGATTAACAAAGCTTCTTCTATGCTGTTTGTTTTTCTTTTCTCTTGAATTGGGTTTTCTAATACATCACTGACTGGGCTATGTTTCTCTTGCTTTCCTAAAATCTCTGTTTGCAGTTAGTTGTTGATGAGGTAGCTTCCTTACCTGGCTATCATCAGCAGGGGCGGTTAACTGCTGACTTGCAGGCTAAGTTTGGCCAATGGCTGGTTTTGTGAACTCCAGGAATGCCTAGAACAAGACAGTTGCAGCATTCCAAAGGAGTTTGGTTAAGAGAAGGGTTCATGAGGGGAAGCATGGAGGGGAAGCATAAGGAATATCTAGGGAATATTTAAAGGGATTTAGGAGATACGAATGTAGGGATGTGGGAAAGCAGAAGCTTGGAGTAAAAGACAGGAATAGAGAATATTTAACTTGTGCAGTTGACTGAGAAATCAACTCACTGGCCTAACCATGCCATAGTACAGATACCAGAACTTATTCTCTGGAAAGCCTGGCATATCTTCAGGGACCTGCTAAGTCCAGTGTCATGTCAACACAGCTACGCTGCTTTTGGGCCAGTTCAGCATTTTGTCAAGCCAGATAAACAAATGGTCCTAATGGCTTGACAAGGAGTCAACTCATGTCCGCTTGCTGATATGGCATTACTACCCTTGTGCAGCTTTTAGAAGGCTGTCTGGTCATCCTGTGCTGCACGTAAATTGGTGCCAGGGCTCTGAGGAGTGTAGTCTTGAGATAGCCAGTGCCTCTGAGGGAGCCAGCTTTCGCTCTGCAAGTGCAGTGCTGAGCTAATGTTAATAACTGGTAGATTTGGACTGATAAGATGGTTGATATGCTTCTGTATCTTTCCCCATCATCCATCATAGTATCTCTACCAGTTTTTCTTTTATCCAGGATATGCTGGACCCATGTTCCCTAAATATGGAAATTTAGGTGCAGTTATTTTCAAAGAACTTGCTGGGGAGAAAAGTGCCCTCTAAGAATACCGGTATTTGCCATCTCAAAAAATCTAAGTGCAAGAAATAGTCCCTGAATCCATTCAAAGAATGATTTGACCATTCCCCTTGATCAGTTTTCCTTGTGAGATATGGCTCAAGGAAGCACATCTTTCAGAAGCCTTATTTCTTCTGTATTATACTATTTAAGATGGTGCCTTTAGCTAGCCAGGATTAGGAAGATGCTTCTGATTGATTTCTCAACTTGCTGCATGTACCAGTTTGATTTACTGCTTGTGTTCCAGTTCGTCAGTCTGTTATGTGGTGTTTAAGTAAAATATATTTAAATGCCCTACATACTTGTACTTATCCTGCTCAGGCTTGCCTGGAATTTGGTATCCTTGCAGTATTAGGAGTCCACTGAAGGCTGTATTTCTGAGTATCAGCAACTAGCTATACAAACCAGCAAATCTGAAGGCACTGACTTGAGTGCTTGGTTTTCTTGGACTTATGTTTTTATGTTTGTCTCCTCCCCCCCTCCCCCCCCCCCAATCTGAAGCTTTATGATCTGAATAAAAGTGCTGAGTAGTCATAGTGGAATGTGAGGGTTACCAGTATGTTTCACTGGTTCCTCTCTCAGGTAAACAGCACTATTCACTAAATACACTGGTGGTCATTTACTTGCTAAGAAATTATTTTCTTGGGCAAGAGCAAAGAAATAAATCACTTGACATACCTGCTTTCTCAAGAGGCATGTAGAAACCAATTGGCAATATGGGACTATCCCACAGCTTCATCTCTTACTCAGATGGGTGTTTGAGGGTTGATAATAGCTTGTGCTAAAATTGGAGACTCTGCTGTTAAGCGATTCCGCTCCTCTTTGCTTATGCCAACTCAGTTGTCTTTTGGGGCTTTGTATGTACTCATATTCCCAGTCACTGCGCTGCAAGAGCAATTCTTTTGTTACTAGGAACGGGAGATGCTAAAGAGCCTGTCAGACCCGCAAGTATTTCTACTCCTGTTTTATCCTATCTGCCCTGATATTTGCTGCAAGGCTGCTTGGGCTTCCTTTCTGAATACACAAAGAAATGCCCTGATGTGGGATTTCTTCCGGAGAGAAGTACCTCCAGGCAGGAAAGTGAAGGGACATGTGGGGAATCACTTGCGCATATGTGTTCCTGTATGCATAGCTGCCCTGAAGGAATTAACCATTAGTCCAGCTTTGCTGAATCGGGAATCTGCGCTCTAAAGACCAGCTTTGTCTTCAATTTCCTCTGTTTTGGTCTCTTTTCTTGAATTGTCCAGTAAGCGAATCACCTTCGAGAAACAGGTACGTGCCCCAGGCTCTGTTTAGCTTGATTTGTTTCAATCTGTTGATTTTTATCACAAACAAGGTTAACAAACCTCATTACAGGAAATGATGTTTCTTGTTCTCATTTGTTTGTTTCCCTGTGTTTCCAGGCACAACGTCTGTCAACACTGTCCCTTCAGTATGAGAAGAGATTAACAGATGAGCAGAAGGGAGGAAGGAAGAAAATAAAGCTAGTCAGCAATCCAGTACGTGTTTTCATATACGTATGTCATCCCTTTGAGTATTTAAGCTGCAGAATGTAATAATTTGAATTGGAAATTTCCAGGCAGACAGGTGACTGATGTGGACTAGCACTGATACCAATACAATTATATCCCCCTCAGCTGTAAATACTCAACTATGCATATCTGGAATCTATTTCTGCCTTGCTGTTTCTTGAATCTAGACGTTATAGGCCCAGTCAAGCACAGGTTCAGGCAGGATTAGTAGATAAAAAGAAATGTTCTCTGGTTGTGACTATCTTGAACATTATCTCCCATTTTTTGGGTGTGATGTAGGGGTTTGTTCTCTTTGACTGATTGTAGCGCCTTAACTAGCACAGCTGACCAGCAGTGTTCGGGTAGATGATCACGTCTTAACCCGATATGCGGGTTATTGTTGTGCATTATGTTTACACTTGTGTGTTATCGTTTTGCACTGTTTCCAAAGATGATTCAGAATCCACAAGAAATTAATTATGCAGCTAGCTGCTTGGGAGTCATGATCAAGTAATGAGAATCCCCTGGGTGGTAGTGTATGTCAGCAGTTGTCCAAGGTACTGTCCTAGCTGAGTACTGTCTCTCTGTCAAAGAGCCTCCCAGGCACGTGACGTCCTAAACTGATAGAGGTAGGCACAGATCCTGAGGCTGATAGTATCCGAGGTGTGAGGAAGGGAGCAAGTTCATTGCAGAAGGCTGTGTTTGCTGGGGCTTGTTGCTACCTGATGTCACGATGAATCACCTTAGCCCTCAAGGTTTGCATTAAGTCTCGTTTCTCTTAACAAGCCTTCTCCTAAGAACAGAATTGTGAAAAGAGGCTTGGCTGCCTTCTCTAGGGAACAGTCTTCTGAGGCACTCAGCTTTGCTCAGTAGAAAAGATGATGAATAGCATTGCTGCTCTTCCTTGAGGGAATGAATGCTCACAGATGTTAGCGGGATTAATGTTTTAGAAATAGGTACAATAATAACATAGGGAAGTTAATAATAAACTTGTAACTCAGGGGATTGCCCCAGTGGCACTATTTTTATCATGAAGATGTGTGGCAGGTGTCCATTGGCTTCTCTGTTCAAACTCTGCAAGCACATTGTAATGCACAGTCACTGTCATAAAGGAGAACTTGTTTTGAATTTTTTCAAGTCTCTGCTGCTTGTGATTATAAAAAGAATGCTTCCCAATACTAGGGAGTCATTTAGCTTGCCTGTGTTTATAGTGTCTTCAATAAACGTCTTAAGGAAACCAAAATACTTAAATGCTTTCCATGCT
The DNA here is from genome assembly GCF_040807025.1 of Struthio camelus. Lineage (NCBI taxonomy): Eukaryota > Metazoa > Chordata > Aves > Struthioniformes > Struthionidae > Struthio > Struthio camelus. Next base: position 17,977,842 of record NC_090959.1, on the reverse strand, counting down.
TTGAATCTTCTGCTTCATATACCCATAAAGTTTTTTTTTTCTTTTTAGATAATTGAATATTTCCAGGAGTTGGGCCCCATTAGATTTGTTTCTTCCATAGCACCAAAGCTGATTGTAAATTTTTTTTTTTTTTTAATGGGTTGTGAGTGGTGGTGGTGGTGGTGGTTGTTTTTCTTTCAGAAAATAACGCATGGATACATGCTTTTTTGGATGACTACCATTATTGCATGGGACACACTAACATGTTAACATAACGCAATGCTTTCAGCTATGTGCAATCCTTAAGTTCTCCTATTTACTGAAAAGTCTTCCTGTCTTCTTAGCAAACAGAGAAGGTAGCAGACCTGACTGAGCCAAAGAAGGCCAGAGCTACATCATACATTGCAACAGTGAAGGAAACCCTAAGTCAGGAAAACTATGATCTCTTCTCGAAGGCTCTTCAGCACTACAAGAAGACAGATGACTTCAATGCCATGTTATCTCAAATGAGTTCCCTCTTTATAGAGGATCCAAAAAAGCATATCTTGTTGCGAGGTATGATGACTTCTCTGCTGTCTTTGTGTGACGTGACCTTTGTCTTTTAAGTAGACTTCAGTATTTCACAAGGAAGTGTTTTAGGGCTGAAGTACGGATCAATCAGAATGATAATCATTGACGATTATCAATTTATATCCCCAGATCATAGAGCAAATGCATTACCAGTCTCGTTATCACGCCTTAGTTTGCCTAATGACAGGCCTGAAATAAAGGAATAACTGCATTCCATGGAAACTTGTCTTATTTTAAACTTAAAAGTATAGCTTATTCCCTGTAATTTAAGAGGTGAGATAAAGAGAATGGTTGTGAGGAGTTGGATATATGCGTTCAGATGAGTTTAGTGTTAAGACAGTAAATGTGCAGAATAGCTACATAAATTTTGTATTTAAATAATGGTGAGTATAAAGCAAGCGAGCTGGTGCAAACATGGGTGGTCTGCTGATTTAGCTGGTAATTTTTGGCTGGATTTTTAATGAGTGCATTGCGAGGAACTAGATTCCCACCAACGTTTTAGCGGTGTATTTTCTCTCTGAATTTTCCTCTCCCCCTCAGTTTTGTCAAATTGAGATTGATCAGCTTTGAAAAGAGGAAGGGAGCTGGACCCTAGCTGTTCAGTTAGCGAGAAAGTGAGATTGGAAATCTGTAAAGAGCAGAACTGGAAAGTCAATGCTTTCATTGACAGAAAGTCAATACTTTTATTGGCCCTATCAACATTTCTTTTCAGTAGGTGATGCTCCATTATAATCATCCACGTTTTACAATAGGAAAACAGAACAGCTGCAAATCACGTGAAAAAGTGAAGCCTTAGAAGTCTTGGCAGCCTTTGCAAGATTGGTGTGTCTTTTGAGGATGACCTTTGATTGTTGCTTGTGTCTTAAAATAAGTGATAGTAGCAGTGTAAAACAATACAACTTTAATTCTTATGGAGAGCAAAATGACAGATTTTAAAGAGTAGTTGTCTGCCTTATTTTAATTCAACTGCTAATACATTAGAAATAATTCATGTTTGTGGAAATGTGGAAAAAAGTGGAGCCTGCTTGTGAAAGTCAAAGGGAATCATGAAAGCTGTAAATTTTCTTGTTTTAGCAAGTCTGACACAAACTTTCCTGCGTTTTCTTGACGTGTTTGTTTGTTTCTGTAGTTGTATTTTGGTTGGTAGGAGCTTTTTTGCTTGTTTTTCTGAAATACTTTAAGAACTTAAAACATCTGGTTCTGGCTCTGCTGCTTTCTTTTAGAGAAAATTTTCTCATAAAGGCACAGTAAGATTTGAGTGTAAACTATCTTCTTGTCTTGTAATTAGCGAGTGAGCAGGAGAGGACCAAGATAAGGGAATTTGAAACTGTCCTTGGTGATTTGCTGCACATATGGGCAATGGACAGATTTTTCTGTGACTTCTTTCAAGTAAATCAAAAAGCAAAGCCACTCTGCTTGTAAACTGTCTTAAATTAAGGGATGAGAAGCTCTATATAAGGAAACAAATTGTGGCTGCTATTAGTACTAATTTGTCTGTCCCACTATATAAATAAGAAAACTTTTGATAATCAAACTTAAACTATTACCTTAAGTCTAGTTTACAAAAGCGACAGGCACCTGAAGTCTACGGTTCATTTGACTTGCAGTGAGATTTAGGCTAGTGGTAGGCAAGCAATTTACAATGGAGTAAGATGAGGTGTAAAATAAACAGCATGTCAGTTATTGTTCTTTGCTACCTGCCTAGATGAATACTTTGACCCCCACAGTTTGTGAGGTAGCTCACCTTCTTTTGCTACAAGTACCTGTTTCACTGAGAAATAAAGCTACTTCATATTTACAGTAGAAAAACTACAGTTATAACCTACAGCTGTGGCTGGAAGCTTGAATGGTAGTTAACTTCTACGTAGCTTATAAGTGTGCTTATTGTATGAACTACTAGATAATGAAATTTTGATTTTAATTTATTTACCTGCACTTTTTTAATCGTATGTGATTTAACCTAGAAGCCCTGCCATCATAAGTTTTTGTGATGTTTGCCTGCTGTGGACTGATTTATTTATTTATTTCCTCTCTCTTTAATGAAAGAATTTTACCAGTTTGTTCGACCTCAGCATAAAAAGCAGTTTGATGAAGCATGTTGTAATCTGACTGGAGTAGGCTGTGGCTACAAACCTGAGCACAGCCTCCTGCGAGAACAGCGAGAGATACTGGCCAACAAAATAGGTGAGCAGCTTATTTCCAGCACGGTGCAGGCTGTTGCATCCTTTGATGGACTTTGCCCGGTGATAGAACAAGACATATCTAACGCATAGAAATGCCAGGGTGGAAAGCAATTTTGATTTAGCCAAATTGAACTAGGTAGCTCAGGCTCCAAAATAAAAAGGAATACTGTATATAAATCTCTGCTCTGCATGACCCTCTTGTTAACTAAGTGAGATAAGGTGTACATTATAATGTGCTCATACAATGTTTGAGTACTATATGCACTGGAGCTGGTTATGTAGCACCCCTGATTCCTCTCTCTACTTTAAAGATTTTTTTTTTTGGTTAGTTAAATACACCTGCCTTCTCATAAGCGTAGACAGATGCCTGAGCATCAGTTACTGCGTAGTTAATAATGATGGCATTTTATTTCAAAAGGGCTTTTTTTTACAGATCTATTTAAATGTAGAATCTAGCTTGTAGATCTGAAACACTTGCGTATGTTCCTCTGTCTTCCTTGCTACCCACACAGTACCACCAGAAGTGTGAGAAGAGGGCAATCATGTCATCATAGAGCTTGTGAGTTCTTTGAAGCACTGGAATAATAGATTGTAAAAAAAAGCAGGGTCTTGGCTCATCCTCTCTTACCAGAGAAATGCATCTGCCTCTTGAAGTATAGAGTGACATATTTTGAAATGCATCATTCTGTCTTCATTCTTCCCTGAGTTCATGTCAATGGACTGGTTTGATTTAACAGCGGAAAAACAGAGCCAGTGGAAAACAACATTCTCAAAGGACTCATGCACTCAGCTAAACCCTGGGCTCCACTTGAACAAGGGAGGATTCCACTTAACAACAGGACTGAATAGTGCAGGTACACTTTATCAACTTGGAATTGTGCTTTTATTTAACCTATATATTATGTTTTATCATGTCACTTCCTCTAAATTCTCTTGGTAGGGACCAAGGTTTTCTGTATTCACTTAGCACAAGTGGCTCACTGTCTGTAGGTAAGAGTGATGCTAATTCAGAATTTTCAGCAAAGATTGTACAAAATGAAACACAAAAGCCAATTACTTAAATCAAGTCGGATATGAAAATACAACTGCCTAAAGCTAGAAGTTTGCATTAGAGACTGACCTGGTATTCCTCAGTGAGGGCAAAAGGGTTGGTTGAGCCCAAGGCTGCCGGACTTTGTTTGGGCAGGGTTTCATTAAAGAGAGCAAATTAAGGAAGGTAATTTTAAATGAAGTCAATATGGTTCCAGGTATGAAGAAGAAAACAGCCCCTGTTTTGTTATCAGTATTGTATATGCTCCTCATGCAGAAAAGCTCTTTTTTCCAGAAACCTGGACTGGTAAATATATTTCCATAATTGTACATAATTTCTGAATGCATCCTCTAATCTCGTACTGTTTAGTACTTACCTTTGAAAAATCTAAGATCCCATTCTGATTTGATTGCAGATCTTCCTGAGAACATCTGGGATTTTTTCCTATTTATTTCTCACAAAGAAATGAGTAGGATAGTTATTTCTTTCAGTTCATTTAATTTTAATTCACATGAATCTCTCTTTGTTTTAACTTTCCTTGAGTAACTTTTATCTATGAGCAATGGTTATAGCAGCTCAGATTTACCTTTTTTTAGGGAGTAAAGAATAGTCAAACGCTAATCTTTTCTTTAAAAAAAAAAAAAAATGCTGCCAGTGTTTTTTGAAAGGCTTTAAAAGCTTTTCATATATGAAGCCATGTTGTTTCTTCAGATTTATTTTCCTATTTTGTTCTGTATTTTAAGGACATTTGGATAAAACAGGATCTTTGGAAAGTTTTTTGTCCTGAGGGCCATGAGATTGAAAACTCAGTCTCATGGAGTGAAAATTCACTGGAATTTGTCTCTACTAGAAGTAATTGAGAAAATAATAGCAAGAAATGTATACACTATGTGTGTGGCTTATTCCCTAAGTAGTGTGTGCTCCTCTGATAGTGTCAGAAAGCTATATGGTAGGCAACAGAAGATACTGATTATAAAATTCACACCCTGTTTCTTCCCTTTCAGGACGTGGAACTGAGTCCGTCTTTTCAAAAAAGTTCATTATCTATGGTGAAGAATAGAGATTTAAGCAATAACAGATGTGACTAGTTCATTTAAATCAATTTCCTCTAATATACTTCATCCATATTTGCATTTCTTTAATATAATAACCAGAACATTTTCTCTTTGGGGAAAAAAAAAATCAGATCAGTCAGAGCCTACCATTTTGAACTGAAGTCCACTTGGAGGTTAGCAGGATGTTCTTAGTTGCTCCTACCTTCATTGCTCTTGTACTTTTTTATATGTTATTTCAGATTAGTTATTCTCATTTGACTTTATGCCTTCCTGTCTCAAAAAAGAATACCTTTTTGCTTTTAGTAATAAGGGATAATAAATCTACTCTTTAAATTCAGTCTCACAGTTCACTTACCCATGTGGCAGGCCAGCATACTTGATTAAGCCATGTGTTTATAGTGCTTCTGCTTCTTTGAAGTGCAGCATAAAAGTTTATTTATTGCTGACCTCCATGCACAAGTGGCTTCTGTGTTACGTTTTTCTCGTTCCTCAGTGACCATCTGACACGTTTCTCTATTTATTTAAAAAAAAAAAAAAAAAAGCCAAAAGAGTTCTGCAGAATTAATTTGTTGGGTTGCTATAGGCAGGAACAGGTCTTGGCTCTGCCCAAGGTCATGCCAGAGGGAGGTATTTGGTTGTGTAGGCAGTGTTGGCATTACTGCTCTGAAATAGCTCAGGAACCCACTTCTAAACAAAGAGAATAATGGATACAAAGGACTGACCTGTTTGTTCCTTTCCAAGGGCTGCTCACATGTATTTCGTCTCTCAGGGAAAAATTCTAGCCAAGCTCCAAGGAAAGATGCTGAAAAAGCTTCAAGCTGTAGGAGAGAAGATCGCCACCAGATCCTGAGGGCTACCTATCTCAAGGATGTGAAAAAGGCTTTGAACCAAAGCTCTTACCACCGTTTCTATGAAGCCTTGCTAGCTTACAAGAAGACGGATAACTATGATGCTATGGTATCAGTGGTAGCAGCCCTCACCACTGAAAGGCCAGAAGACTTTCATCTCCTGCAGAGTAAGGGACATTTAAATAAAAAGCTTTTTTAATGGAAAAGAAGGTATAGGTTCTGTGATCTCTTGTGAGCAGTGACCTCTCGCTGGTTATTCACAGTTAGTTTGCAAACTCTCCACTTTTTTGGATAAACTTATAGCATTGGCAAAATCTTTGTACGTGTCCCATCTTTTTGTTTAGCAGTCCAGATAAGTGGAGCTAGCTGCAGGGAAGCTGTAGTAAATGAATGTCATCTGAGAGTAAAAAATGGCAAGGTTGCAAGATGTTACTTCTGCGTCTTCTGTTTGGGAATTGTCCATTTAAAAGAAAACAACCAAAAAAAAATTTAAACCTGAAATAAGACCTCAGTAATTCCAGTCCTAACCTTCAGTCAAGCTAACTTCAGTCAAATGATTCCATTACTTTTTTTTCTCAGTTACTGCAAGCGATTGCTCTGTAGAAAAAACACTGATGATTATTGCACTGACTTAAGATTTTGTTTTCTTGGCCATTGGTTGCTGGGCGGGTGCTAAGCTCTTTGGTCACTTTCAGGTTCTGGCGATAAGCAATCATATTTTGGTTCACTGTTTTTGTATAGAACTTTAAATGGGAATAGTTATGGAACTGGGTCATGCTGTAGTATTCTTATCATTCGTATCGGTTTGAAATTTCTAAACGTTTGTTTGTTTTCTCAAGGAAGTTTTCTTCCTTCATGGGTTTATTCATACAAGGATTTAGAAAGCTGCAAGTGCTCAAAATTTGAGATTAGATTTTATTTTATTGTTTATAAAAAGGGTGGAGGGGGGCCTTCATCCTGGACTTGATTGCCTTGATGGAGTCATCTCTTAATGTTACATGTCCTTTGTAACATATCAGTTCTACCTTCTCCTGTGTCTCTGGTATGAACTCACCTGCAGGAGATTATGCATACAGCACATGCTGGGAAATGCTGAAATGCTTTCTTTAGGAAAGCTGTATGTTGTCTGTAAGAAATAAGGATAGATATTCTATTTACCTAGAACAGATGTCATAATATCATGAAATGTTTAGAACATAAATTTTTGTGATGTGTAAACTAGCCAAATTAGTCTTGACACAGTGAAGAATGAGAGGGAAATGAGCTGTGTGGCACTAAGTCATAATCTTTTCCGAAGCATTCTTTCTTACCTATAGGGAGTTGATATCTTTAAGGAGCAAGTGTTTTCACCTCAGAGGACTCCATTGTGGAATTGCCCGTGCTTGGCAATAAATCATACTGGGGATTTCCTAGAATTTCTGTACATGTGTTTTGAATCCTCCTTAACCAAACAGACAGTAATGAGACACTTCTTTTTTGAGAAAGTCTTTTCAGACTTCCAGACTGTGTATATTTGGTTTAGCTAGATCCATTGTCTGCTGAAGGGCTGGATCAGATATTTATGGTGTTTTCAATGCCAAATACTTATCTGCCTCCTGACGGGGAAAACCCCTTAAGTATAAAAATCAACAAAAACATCAAATGTTCCACCAACCTGAAGATACTCTGAAGAACACAGCTGATGTTATTCAGCTTCCAAAGCATTTACCCCTGTTCCAAAGCAACAAGTATCTTGTTGTCAGGCACTTATTTTCCTGTGTATTTTCGTTTGGACAGGGTTTTACATGTTTGTGCGCCCTCATCACAAAGAGCAGTTCAGACAGATGTGTAAAGATTTGACTGGGATGGTCTGCGGTGATGGAGAGAAGAAATTGCAACACCAGGTGCAAGATGAAGAGAGCCCTCTGAATTTGGAGTCCTGGTGCACTAAAACAGAAAATAGCAAAGCTCAAATGAAAGTTCCCAGCCATGTACAAGGTCGGGAATAAACATTTCTCTGGAGTTTGAATTCTTACTAGTATTATGGGTAGGATCCAAGAGCCTTAGCTGTGGACTCTGACCTCCCTACACTATTTGGTCCTGTCCAAAGAGTATTAAAAATGGATAGCAGATAGAAGGCAATGGGTAGATACAGATGGGGAAGTGCAAGGGTACTGGAAGAAAATCAGTTACAATGCAATTCCTTTAAAATGTGAAATGGGTTATGGATTAAGGCAGACTTTTGCACTGAAGGGACTGCAAGAGTGGATCAAGACCAACTGTGCCTAGGAAGAATTTACCACAGCAACTGTTTCAATGTAAAAGTTCCCTTTCAATAATAATGTTATGTGTTAATAACAGAAACTTCTGTTAGCAGTGTGGCTTAAGAAAACAGTTACTCACATTGTTGTATGTGGGTGTTTTTTGTTGCATGGGTTTTTATTTTGGGGGTTTTTATTTTGGGGGTTTTTATTTTGGGGGTTTTTATTTTGGGGGTTTTTATTTTGGGGGTTTTTATTTTGGGGGTTTTTATTTTGGGGGTTTTTATTTTGGGGGTTTTTATTTTGGGGGTTTTTATTTTGGGGGTTTTTATTTTGGGGGTTTTTATTTTGGGGGTTTTTATTTTGGGGGTTTTGTATAGCGAGAACTCACTGGAACCTACTGCTAACTGTATTTTGCAAAGAGTCTATGTATTGTATTCTTTGTTACACTCTATTGTATGGAGTTTTTTTGTGATCACATGCAGCCGCTTCCAAGAGCGAGATGCCAGAGAAAATTCAAAGAAAGATTTCCTTCTGCTTTAACCAAGAAAGCAAACTTGAATTGCCAAAGACAGAAGTGTCAAAAGGAACCGGTAACATGAGAGCACCCACAAGCTCTGGAGCTGTCCCTATCTTTCCCCTACAGATGGAGCCAGAGTATGGTAGGTATAGGTGAGATTTTAATCCTCAGGAGTAAGGATAAATTACAGAAAATGAAAGTTACATTGCTGTAATGATTAGTATGGTATGCTAAGTAGAATTTATACCTTCTGCTAGTTGCATTTATTCTGTCGAAGTACTGCATTGTCTTTATCACGATGATGTAATGGTTTCCTGAGAACTTGGAGATTTTTTTCTTGTCAACTTCCTTGTAAAGCAAGGATGTAATCTCTATTTCTGAATGGGGATCTGAAGCATAGAGATTGAGCAAGGTCATGTGAAAGAAATAATGCAACAGAGACTTCTTAAAATTCACTGCATGCACTCTTGGTCATTGTTTTCTCTAGTGCACTAGAAGCATATATGTGTGAGAATTTCACAGGTTGTTACTGGAATTTAGTCATTCTCCTCTCCCTCTCTCTTTCTTCTCCCTCTCATTCTCGCTGTTCTAGGAAGATTCCACTGCTCTAACTGCAAATCTGAGGATGATGTGCCTTTTAAATGTCCATTATGTGCCTTCACTTGCTGCAAAACATGTTGGGAGCAGCTCTTAAAGGTTATCTTGCTTATTGATTTCAGTTTTGCCTGAAACTACTAGTGAATTTTATGCTTTTGAAGAGAACTGTATGGACACCTCTGGAAACGGCATTCCTCTGTTTAGACAAAGAACACACAAATCATGATGGACGGTTTACCACCTGATCCTCTCCTCTGTCATTTCCGTTGCTCTTCAATTTGACTGAAGGGAGAATTCTATCTTATGCTATGGTTTGGACATAGGTGCAGCTCCTTCTAAGCTGTTTCTAAATTTTTTCCCTTCCAGAGTGATTCAGGCAGCAGGCTGTAGACATCAACTTCGAAAAGATTCTTTTATACGTTTGAGCCTTTGTTTAAGTGTCTTTTTCCTTACCTAGTTCCGTTATTTTTTTCCCCTTGTAAAAACCCTCCTGTAAGGCACTATCATGATATAAGGCAAAATCATGCTCAAATATCTGCTGTTGTTATCCTGTCCTCTAGTCTTCCTGGCTGACGAGGTTGTTGACGGAAGTTGCAGTCCTTTAGGTAAGAGGATGCAAGTGATATCTCAGTGCATGTGTTTGGCAGCATCTTACCCAACACTTGATTCCTTACTCTTGTTGTGTCCTGAAGCCTAATCAGTTATCAGTCATCTGTGGCCCTGGCCGGGAAAGTATAACACAAGAATGTTGAGTGGTTTCATAGACGATAAAGATGGCTATTCATCAGTAGAGCTCAGGCAGCTACAAAAACAGTAGAGAAGGAAGAGAAATTTCTCCTATCTGTGAACCTACAAGCAAGTATGTAATAAACAGTCATTCCAAATTCCAGAGAAAGGTCTTTTTCTCGGGAAGAGGACGCTGCAGTACGTCAGCTAAGTGTAGAAAATAAACAGTATACTAAAATTCCTAGTTCCTGTCAACTTTAAATAATATACAATGATCAAGATGGTCTTGGTCTAATAGGAGTATAGAATGATGCCCGTGTCCAGATTAACATTCTCAGACTTGTATCTCCTAGAGGGAATTTGGAATAGCTGTTCACCTGAATTTCATCTTCCCTCTGCTATTCATATTCCTTTAAATATGTTAAAATCCGAAGGATACGGGAAATACAGGAACACCAATGGAAGGCACATCATGTTTGCTGCACATTGGATAACCAACGCAGTCGCCTTGAATGGCCATTAGTGCTGAGTATTCAATTGTTCCTTCTGTGCCAAAGTATAGTTGGGCTATCAAGCTATCATGGATCTTGGAAGTATTCATCAGGTTCTTTCCTGAACTGAAGGCCTTTAAGTTTCACCTTTAAAATGAGTTTACCTCCACTTTTCCATCCACGAGTGCCGTTATCACAACTAGTGACGTTTCTACAAGTAGCCCAGTACTCCTAGTTTTGATCCTCTTTCTTTCTCTTGATCTTGCTAAAGATATATATTGGAGTTCCAATGGCAGCTTTGAGAAAGATGAATCAGCATATGCTCTTTTGTGAGCAACGTACTCCACTCCAGAGAAGACTGTACATCAGGGAAGAGTCACGCCAATAATTTTATTAGCATGTGTTTATAATCTCTGCTGCTGAAGAGTAAAGCTGAGGAATAGAATTAAAGCTCTAGGGAGTTTAATGATTAGGTATGCATTCATAATCCCACAGGGAAATTTTATTATCTCAGCCCCTAAAAATCTACCCTGTAACTCTCTGAGGAGGAACTCTCTCTTTTTGCTGGTAAGATACAGCTTGTAGTTGTTATTTTTTGTCAGTTTAAGGGTTCACAGAAATAGAACTCTTGTACATTGAACAACTGTACTGCCCTGTACTGTTTTTCATCTTGAAGTTAAAAATTTTGAGATCTGGATTTCATCTTAGTCCCCAAGTTAACTTACCTTTTCATAGCTTCATTTTTTAATCACTCTTTGTGATTGTACATCTCTTAAACTGAGGAGTTAAAGCCGTTTGATTTGCTAGATTAGTCTTTTCTTTCAGAAATCTGATATGAAATCTTATTTTGGGAAATGGGTCAGTCTCCGTCGGTGTCATCCATTATTAATGACTTCCGCATTTACCACATCACCTGAATAATCTTGCAAGTTGCAATGAAGCTTGACCCCATGTTTTGCCAGCTGAAGGCAATAAAATATCTGTTTTCCTTTGCAAGATGAAGTATGCTTTGTGGTGGCATACTACAGCCCTTTGGGGAGCTACTCTTATAAAGATCAAACAAGACAAACACAGTTTAAAGCAAGTCATAAGAACATAATAGCAGACATGCTGAGTCAGATGAAAGCCATCTAGCCCAGCGTCCTGTTTCTTGACAGTGGCCAGAAGAGGGTGCCTAGGAAAGAATATAACAGCATAGCAAGCATGGGTGATGGTTCTTCCAAGTAATCTCTTGGCCCCCAAAGCCATTTTCAGCACAACAACTTCCTCAGGCAACAGGAAGATTAGTCCCTGTTCCTCAAACCAGACCTAGAGGAGCCATCTCCTAATAATTCCATCATCATTCCTGTTCGTGTTTTGATTTGTTGACTCCAACAACGGTTGGGTTTTGTGACAGAGACAACCTCAGCAACAGGAAATGAGCAACCATGCATTTGTGTTGTCTGCACTCTGAACTCTCATCAGATAGTATTGGGGTTTGTCACCACTGACTAGGCTGGATTTGAAAACTTATCTTTGTTCTTTGACAACAAGTTAGTCACTCTGTTTCTTCAGCTCAAATTCAATTTCATGTATCTTGTCTTATTAAGGAAGTGACTAACAGACCATTATTCAAAATGGAATGACTTGTTTTTGCAAATTGTGATGTCCTTTCCTATTTGATAGTTTATTTTAACAGCTTACTGTTGGGGGAAGTCAGTGAGTAATTTTGAAATATTTGGGAAACTTTTCCAGGAGCAGGTCCCCATACAGCTGAGGGGTATTAGAGAGGTTAGTGGTGGTATGAGCTGGGTGATTTTCAGTATATTTGGTGAAACCTTGTGCAGAGTATGCCAGCATATGCTTTTTTTGTTTTTAACTTTCATTGCAGAGGCCTGTTGCAGCTTTTCAGTGTTGAAATGTATCATTTATTTGTGCTCTTCTTCCAGATGTTCCAGAGAAACTGTCAGTTGTTCTCATTTGTGCCATCTGTAATATGGGCAAATAACCACTGATGCTGGTGCTGTTCTTTCAGTAAACAACATTGCAGTCTACTGAGCTGGCAATACAAACTTTCTCACAAAGATTAAATTTATTTTTTACTATTTCACTTTTGAAATAAGCAAAGCATTTTAGCTTGACCAGTAGCTATTCTTAAGAATAAACATCGAATTAGTCAGAATTAATCTGTAGCCTGCTTTGTCCCTGACTAGACCCTAAGCCCTTCAAAGAGCACTGTCCTTTCAGAGTACAAAAAGAACGGTTGGGGTTCATCTGGGGGTCAAATGGCTAAAGACCAGACTTTTTAAATTTAGGATGAATGAAGAAGGAAACTGAAACCTGTATGGAGAAATATTTGCCTCACACACCCAGTCCTTTGCAGTTCACCACCTAGAAAGGTGTGTGATGATGTGAAGAACTGCATGTACCTTGTTCCTCTACAAAAATCTTGGTCATGGCCACGTGTATCGCTGCTGTCAGTGTATCCCCAGGAGATCACTTCCTTCTGATCTGTGCAAGAGTAAATAGGAGTTCAGGGAACTCATCTGTGATCTTATGGGATTTTACTAACAGCACGTACTTCCGTACTTCACAGCAGCTCTTGCAGGCTCTGCGTTTCCTCGTTCCTGTATTTTTAGCCTTCCAGAAATAATAGTTGTAATTCATCTGAGGCAACTGCTCTAAAGCAGTCACCACTGCTGTCACCAGTTCACTGGGAGACTTTCTTTTTTTCTCATTTTATTACTAGCCATTAAATAAGTGACTGCACAGTAACGCTGCATTTAAAAATAGATTGATGCATCATCTTGGGGACAGCCAAATGGCTAGCATGGCTCATATTTCATATTGGATGATTGCAAATTTGATAGAGAAATTTAATATATATTCGATGTGTTTTGTTCCTTTACTTTTAATAGATGAGGAAGAAATGCCCAGAATGCCAAAGTGATGTGAAAAAGAAGCAATTAATCCAAGTTTTCTTCTGGTCTTAATCTCACCAAGAGAAAGGGCAAGTATTTCATATCGGCAGAAAAATATTATCGGACTCTGACTCTCTGGCTGAAAGGAAATGGGATAAAGGTTCATTTAAATGAAGCCAGGCTCTGGATTACACGCTGCACCACATAACTTCACATAACGTTTTCTCTTACAAGGCTTGTCAAACCTGAAAGGTCTGTCTGTCGTCTTCATCGCTGGCAGGAGACAAAGCAGTCTCGTCCTCAGTTAGAACTAAGCAGCTTAATTTCATATTTATTTTAGCCTGTAAATTCTGTATTGACTTCTTTTAGGCTGACATTTTATATCCTGAGGCAGCTGTCATTAATTGTCCCTTCAGGTAATGTCAGATCCTGGAAAAACCCTAGCAATAGTACTACAATGGAATGGAACTGGTTAAATAAAGAGGCCAGACTACCCATCCTTACCAAACTGGTGTTCCTGGAAGAAATGATTCACATTTTGTTGGTGTTTGGCAGCAGCTGCTGTTTGCAATAGCATAAGATACTGAAAGACTGGGATTTTTTTTATTTTTTTTAAACAAATTCCAGTGGTTGGATAGTGATCAGAGACAATCCCTTGTGCCTGCTTTGCACCCCAAATCCTAAGTCCTTCCATAATACTGAGATTTTGGAGACGTCCTTCTAAGGAGGGTTTATTTTCTGCTCAGTACTGATATTCCTGTCATGCCTGAGTTGTCTGATTTCCCTCCCCCCCCCACCAAGTAAAGAAAGGAACTAATTGGTTTTAATCTTCAAAGTAAATCAAGTGGATGGGGGGGGTGGGCTTCATATTTCTGCTCTCTCTAAGTAGTGGGTATTAATATTTTGTTAACTTAAGAAATTGTATCAATTTTAAATCTTCAGTGGCTACTATAAATAAAACTATTTTTATGTCTTAATTGGGTTATATTTGATTTTTTTTCACTTGATAGAAAAAAATGAGTGTTGCTGAATAGTCTTATGACTCCTGTGATAAAGGAATCATTTGTTATATCCTTTGTTTTCAGAATTTTCTGGGAAAAATACTCTTTAATTATTTTAGAGGTTTTTATTGTTTTGTTTTGTTTTATTTTTTCCTCTCAGTGTATAGGTGGACTTCAGGCCAGTGGAATTTTAGCAAAGTTTTATATTTGTTTTTGATATCTCAAAAAGGGAAAGGTGAGCAGTATTCTAACAAATTCAAAGATTCACCCTCCCCCTTCCCCCCCAGTAACATAATTCAAAACTAGTGTTTTTTAAAATGTCATAGTTGCTGGGCCTTCTGTCCTCAAAGAAATATTTATTTATTTATTTATTTTCAAATTAGAATCCACTTACTTAAACTACATAGTAGTATGATACTATGCTTCTCAGGCATTAAAATGTGGAATAATATGAATCCAGCCTTGAATACATGCATATGCGTTCAGGCTATATGAAGAACAGGAAAAGTAGTGTTCCTAAATGACAGTGAAATAGAAACTTTCTGTACTTCATTAAATAATAATTAGAAATAGTGCCCATTTGGACAGGTGTGAAGGTAATTTGGTGTTTGAATATATTCTGACATGTTTAAAGTTGTGGATGAATTATACCTTCTATCTATCCACATATCTGTACTCAAACACAAATTTGATAGCTGACCTGTCGAGTACTTACTCTTCAGTAATTTGTGTGGTTTGTTTGTGGGTTTTTTTTTTTTTTTTTGGTAATCACACTGCTGTTTTGTTCCCTATTATTCTCCAGGAAGGTGGAATATTATGTTAAAGACAGAAGTTAGTTAAATGTCAGTTTTTAAGTTTTCCTCTTTTAAAAAAAAAAAAAAAAAAAAAAGTGTTTAAACAGTCAAATTCTATTCTTGATTAAAATACATGCTTATTTAGTTTATTATTTCAGTGCAGTTTTGATGTTGATTTAGATCCTGGAAACATGGACAAATAATGCAGAGAAAACTCTAGATATTCCAAATATGCATGGGAGAATTTTAGAAAATTTTCAACTCAGGATTTATATATATATCCTGTGAGTAAAACTCTGTGTATATGTGTGTCTGTATATGCATGCGCGCACACACACAAACTGTATATGCACACACAAATGTATATAAACATAAATATCTTGTAAAAATTACCAGAAAAATGTTTGGGGAGATGATATCAAGGAGGCGTTAGTGTTTAAATTTTTGTCCTCTAAAAGAACACAGTTTTGTAAGATGTGATTGCTATGATGTGTTTAATGATGGAAAGACTATGTGTTGCTGGACTAAAAACGTGCAGGAAACGTGACATACAGCCAAGTTCTCCAAACAAAGCCATTCCATACCTCAAATATAGTTAATTTTCTTTGTTAATAAAAAAAATTTTTGTTGAGATTGTGCCTTCACAAGTTGTGCCCTGAATGTTCTTTTTAATCATTAGTTTTCTTTTCCTCTGTTATCAAGTATAGCAGTAACTATTGCTTTACAGAAGAAAAAAAGAAACGTTTTCAAGGGAAAGCAGTTCAGGCTAATGCTGCTGTTTTGCGCGCTCTCAGCAGCTTTGGGGCGATCTGAGCTCACCATGTGGGGTGAGCATCGCAGCTGCTTCTGCGCCGTTCCCAGCAACTTCTTTTGGATTCTTGCTTTGAATTCTCAGTATTGCTTGAGGTCTGGGCAAGTACTGGGATAGGAAGTCTAAGAAATGAGGACAGTAAATAGTAAAAAATTATTTAATAGTAAGATAGTTTAGTACCCTGCCTGCTCTATAAAGACCTCTCCTTTGAAAGAAGTGCAGCTTGCTCCTTTTACCACTGGAGGGAAGTCACAACACAGGACAGCATGCGAGTTTGTAGTTGTGACATTAGCCTTGAGCGTCTTCAGAGAATGAGTGAAATGATGACTTGGCTTATATTTGCCGTTTGCCTAACGGAAGTTACATGCTGCGGACTTGTAAAACACAGTCCAGTAAGGTCCAGGTCCAGTAAGTGCTCAGCAAAGACCAATTGAAATAAACGATACGTGTGATCTGCTCGAACAAAAAGTATGATTTTTAAACCACCACCACCACCCCCAGCTAGAATAATTTTCTAGCTCTGCGCCCTTTCCTTTCCACCAGACTTGGTTTAGTCTAGAAGACTGTTCCTACTTGGGAATGGTCCCTTCTCATTGAGATGGGGCAGAGGAACTATATTAAATATATTTCAGTGCCTTCAGGAGATTCATATGTTCATTCTTTTAAGCTTCAGCAGTCCGATCATGTAGTTGAATAAACTTACTGTTACCTGCCTAGATTAGCTGAATCCACCCTAAAAAACTCAGAAATGTTTCCATGTTCCTACCAGTGGATCTGCTGCTTGCCTTTGAAATCAATCTGGTTTTGTTGCTGCTTTTTTGTGTAGTAGGAATTGTACTGCCCCAGGTTTGGAAGTCTTCTCTCAAGCAGCGTGGATGAATGCCAACAAGCATACCAGTGGTGTGAGAGCAGCCAACCCTCAAGAGCTTGTCCTTGTCTGCAGCTTATTTGCATGTGATTCAGTTCTGTGTGAAGAGACTTAATGGGAAGGTTATGCCCTTCAATTTGAGGGGGAGCAAGTTGGTTTTACATGGTAGTGTCCTTAATCAGGTTAAAGTGCAAACCTAAAGGAACTCCTATTGTGATAGAAGACAATTCTGAATTTGAGGTTAGGTCTCACCCTTGTAGATTACTTGGCGTCACTACATAGTAACCCTATTAACTGTTAGAAGAGGGAGGGATTATGTAGAGGCTGCCACAGCACACCGCTCTGGTTTGCGGCAGGCTCCCTGCAGAGTTGTTCTCTGACCTGTGATCAGACCTCTAGCTCTTCTTCCCATTTCTTCATTGCTAAATAGTTGAGCAAAATATTCACTAACTGCTCCCAGTAACAGGTTGCTCAAGAATCTTGTGTCACAAAGGACTATACACGCGTTTCCTCCTGAATGTGTTTAGAGTACTTTAGGAAGGAGCATTTCACTAGAAAAGTATGTTGCCTTTCTCATTTGAGTCTTAAGAGACCATCACAGAGGAGAAGAGACTTTTGTAACCAGGATTAACATTGCAGCTCATCCTGGATGGGAATCTTCTTTTCATTCTTTGCCTCTTGTCTGAAGTTGCGCTGATAATGTTATTGCTGCTTGTGCCCGTGCGTGTACACACACACACGCACACACAGGCACCCCTTACATCCAATGAAACCTTGTAGGAAGGGTCTCCAGGAACCAGATGTCAGGATGTGCTGCAAGAGGCAGATAGCACTCTTTCATCATCTTGAAACAGGTTTGTTTTTACAAGGAAACACAGAGATAGTACCTCATTTATGAAGACCAGAAAATGAAAATAAGAATTGTTTCAGATAAATCCACATTGTGGTACTGGGTTACAGGAACTGATCCAAAGTACAAGTTTTTAGTAGGAGGAAAACCTTTACTGGACACTCCTCTCTGATTTTTGGGAAGCAAATGACACACGAGTTACACATCATGGAGGAAATAAATATTAATGTCTTTGTATTGCCCCTGCCTTGCAATGGTATGACTACATCTGGAATATTGCATTCAGTTTTAGTGGTGTCGTTGAAAAAGGTTGGTTTAGGGTTTTTTCTTTTTCCCCTCTTCCTTTTCCTAATCAACTCTGAAAGAAATCAGAAGAGTCGGGAAAAAAAAGTTGTCTTACCAGGAACCATACCTTCGATTGGACAAGTGACTGCTGATAGAGAGTATGGAATCTCTTTGCTTTTCACACTTCTCTCTGTATAGTAATGAGAAACCTGATGTGAAAAGCGCTGCTTCTGGGTGCCCTGACGCTCTTAGAGGTCTGGTTCCCTGTGTGGGTAAGTGAAACCTGAGCCCTGAGAATACGATGCTGCGTTCCTCCTCTAGGCTGCCGATCAGGTCAGGCAGCGGGGCACGAGTAGAACTGCTGCTTTCCAGTGATCGGGCAGTGATCCCACAAACCCGTTCTCAGAGGTTAGTGGGACATGTAAAAGAACAGACAGAAAAAGCGTAAGTGAAGATCATTGTTTTACTAGATCCTTATCTCCCTAAAAGGTAAGGATTACCTGGGCAAGATATGATATTTCACTCTCCAGGAAAGTTAATCTGACAATTTTTCATCGTTATTAAATTCAGAACAAAAATAATAGGTAACACTGCACCGCAGTAGGGTGAGAAGCCTCTTAGTCTTTCCTGCTGCGTTGCATCCAGCTCAGTGCTTACTGTAAAAGGGGTACAGGGACTCCGCATCCAGGATTTGCCATCCACATTTGCTTAGTTTATCTTGTGGATTGCTCCATCCAAATTACAGGTTTAAGCACGTGCTCTTAACAGAACGGTAAAGGATGTTAATGTGTTTTGGGGAGGGGCATTGTTTTGGTTTAGTTTGGTTTTTTTAGTCGAAGAATAGCGAGGAAGATAGAGAAAGAAATGAAGCCATTCAGATAAACAGATAATCATTTTACAATGCTGCAGCGTCTCAGTGTTTACCTGTGCAATACTTATTTTTTCAACCTACTCACAAGTTTGCAAAAAATCTAGATGAGGTGATTTCTGCTGCAGTTTCTTGGAAAAGTCTAGTCAGTAAGAGGGCAGAGAACAGACGAAAGGTCCATATAAAATCCATGATAGGAAAATGGAAAAAAAGTTTCTGACTACCAGAAAATGAAATGTACTGGTTTTGTACTAAACTTTGTGAAATGGCAGACTCTCCTCAGATGAGGGAAACTTGGTTAAAAGAAGTCTCAAATAAACTCTCCAACTACGTAAATTGAAACTTGGGGCATTGTGCTTGATGCAGGCTAGTGGTTTTGCTGCGAAGAAACCTCTCTTGAAGGAACGTGCGTCCTTCACAGCAGGGGCCAAAAGGACAGTGCTCAGACTAGTTGCATCAACTCAGTAATTAAATATATCGTACTGAGGAAGCAAAGCCCCAGCAAGTGGGGTTGCAACTCATCAGGATTACGTTTGGAAGCTACAAGTGTGTGTACAAGTAAGATAAACAGCGGTAACGTTAAAATCAATTTTAGAGAGCAGCCTGTGGACGTCTGCTCGTCACCTGTTCCGTTTACGTTGCCAAACGTGATAAAAATCAGTTACCAGTAACATTTTGGGGGAAGTGCAAAGTCCCTCAAAATGCCTAGAACCAGATGTTATGAGCAAAGTGTTATAAAATTGCAGATGGTTATGTGTTTTTACTCCAGGCTGAATCAATATACTGACAGTAAAGCGCTGTAGAAATCCTCCGTTACTCATTAGGTACTCACTAGTGAGTCTAAGCCCTCCTTGCTTTAACTTTGTATCGTTTTATAGCTCTTGATTACAAAGACACTTCACTGCAAGTGAATGCACCCATGCCATGTGCTTCACTTATTAATAGTTTTTTTCAAGGAAAATATTTGGACCCACTTTGATCCTAGCAAGAGTCAAACAAACAGCTTGACTATAGTTTTTCTTTAACCATGTTGGGTAGAAGCAGATCTCCCTGGAAGAAGCTTTAGATTCCTTCTGAACATTGGGTTTTATTTTGCCTTCTGTTTCACAGGAAACTGATTTTGATTTTCTTCCCTTTTTAACTTTTTTTTTTTGGTAAATTTTGTAAATATTTAACCCACGTAGGCTTGATCTTTAAGAACAAAATCCAAGCAGATTCACCACCCAGAGAAGGAGTGCAAATACAATGATTTAGGTCTAGAGGTATGACAACTTTTTGTTTCTGTCCCAGACATTAAATCTGGTGTTGCAGGAGGCCAAAGCTCAAATCCAATTTGTTAATTCTCTCTAATGATTTGCAGGGTACTCAGGAACCTTGCTGGCTCCTGAGGAGAAAACTTGCACCTTCTCTAAGCTCCTTACTATGACTGTCCTTTGTGTTTCTGGACACTTGGTGTTTGCTTTTTGAAAAGCAAAAATACGTAATTCAGTTTTGACTATTCACGAATGCCTGTTTAGAGAGTCTCTTTGAGAACTAAGTGGCGTCTTCTCCTTTTGGGTTCCCGAAGGACGGGGGAAGAGTGTGTTACTGGGCAGACCGTTAACCGTGCATTCTCTGTTCCCTCTTCTCTGGTTGTTTTTAGAGACTAGATTGTGACGTGTTGCACATCGTTTAGATAGTGCATATGCGTGTGTGTAAACAAAATGTTCATGCCTAGGCTGTATGCACAGAGTAATATTAAGGTAACACGTGTATATGTAGAGGGAACAGGTGCGACAAAAATATTTGGGAATTGTGAGTGTCAGGAGGTGAGGACGTAAGGATCCCAAGCCTTGCAAACAAAGAGGATGCTCTTATACGTGACTACAATTCAGACCCGCGTCTTGGTCACAATTGTAACCCAGCTCTGAAAATGTGAAGAATGCCACTGACTGCGGCGTTGGGCTGCCCAGTACAAAAGAGATTTTGACAAACAGGAGCGAGTCCAGTGAAGGGCCCCTATGGGATGGTCATGGTGTTGGAGCCCTGGAGAAAGGAAGAGAGACTGGGAGAACGGAGCATCTGGAGCCTGGAGAAGAGAAAGCTGTTTTGGGGAGATCTTCCACTGCCGAACGGGGCTGTAGAGAAGATGGAGTCAGGCTCTTCTCAGAGGCTCATGGTAAAAGGATGAGGGGCAACAGTCACAAGGTGCAACAGGGGAATTTCCAATGGGATGTAAACAAAGAAATGTTCACTCTGGGAGAGTGAATGAGCGCTGGAATGGGGACCCAGAGAGGTGGGGAGTTGCTGTCCTTGGAAATTTTCAAAACTCAGTTGGACAAGCTGAGCCACATGATGCAGCTTGGAAGTTGGCCCTATTTGGAGTAGCACGTTGAACTAGAGACCTTCAGAAGTCCTTTCTAACCTAAATTTTTCTGCAGTTCTATGAAATGTCTGATGTTTGATACTCAGAAATGCCTAGCTGTAGTAGCCAGCCAATGCCAAAGAGTATGAGAAACACATATGAGAAAACAGGAGACCCTTGAGGAAAAATCTAAACTGTGACAGATGCTAGAGAATCCTATTTTATTATGAACATGTACTGGTTTTATAAATATTCTGTATTCCTTTGTGGCCTTATTAACAACTGTATTTTTGAGTGGATCTTTCTTGCAACTGAAACAATGGTGAGAAATTCATTCAGAGCCGCAGTGGGAATATGTAAGTGTACTGAAGTGCTGTTGCTTTTTTTGAGGAAGAGGCATGTAGTCCGGTTCGCCCTTGTTCAAAGGTCTGCATAACAGACAGCAAAGCCTGACCTGATGGAAGCAAGATGCAAGTCTAGGCAATAATTCCACAGAAAATGACTTGAGACTTTTGAGCGTCTCTACGTGGAGATGCTTCACAAGCTGTGCATGTTTAGCGAGTGTTTATGAATTGGTTATTGTTTTAAGGCTGATCTCTTGCATGCTTTTGTTCTGAACAAGCCAGACTTTGCTGGCTGATGGTTGCTTGTTATCCCTACTGTTATCTTAAGAGAGAGTAGCAGTGGTGGTGCTTTACTACTACCAAACCTACCAAATGTTTTATTTTAGTAGAAAGCCTGCATTTTAATCTGGCAGGCTTATGATGGTAGAGGTCTGCCTGAAGAAAGGTGATGGTCGGGGGCCCTGTGGGTTGTGGGAAGTGCCCTTGGGGGACCACGGGAGAGCTGATGGGATTCGTGCGATGGGCAGTGACAGCAGATCACCAAGTATGCTGGTTTGTCTTTTTCACAGTTGGAGATGGCAAACTGCAAGATCAAAAGGGCTGTAATACGAAATGGCAGACTTCCCAGACGAGTGCTCTGTGCCTTGGGATGTACCAGGTAAATAGAAATATTTTCTTCTATTCTCTTTGTTGGAAAATGTGAAAGGGGAGGGGAGGGGGGACTCTGGTGGAAGGCAAGCTGTTTCTCAACTAACTATTGTGGAATCAGTTGCAGTTTTCCCCTTCCTCATTGCTTTCTGGCACCTTTCCTGTTAGGAGACAAGGTCATTGAGGGGAAACGAGAAGATATGAACCAGCTTTCAGATATGAACACGTGGTGCTTTTCCATGAGTTCAGTAAGCAGCAGCGCTCCTGCTTTTAATCAACTTAAGAGAAGGTAAATGCTCTTTGTCCTTCTCCCTGCGCTTGCAATATGAGGAGCAGCACAGGTGTAGCAGAAATGCAGAAATGGAGCGAGGAAACTGAGCTCTCCAACACGTGTGTTCCTTGGTAGCATACAAATCAGTTTGCTGAAGTGCCCCTGACTTTCCTTCAGAGGGAATTTTGTGAGATAGAGCAGAAGGACAAAGTCCAATTCTGACTTATTTAAGCATGGGCAGTGCACAACTAGGAGACTGCCCATGCAAATGCACTCTTGTGGGGATGGCTATGTTCTGCTTCTGTAGAAATCCGTGTGGTCCAAGATTTCTGCCAAAGTATCATCTGTAGCATATTTAAATCCTGACTTTTGTGGGATAACAGCATCCAGAGAAAGCCAAGGCAAGTATATGTGTGTTTGTGTTATGTTCGGAGTCAGCCATGTCATCCTCGGCGTTCCTGAAACCAGAAAGCTGAAGCTGTGAACCTGCTTTGGAGGATGCATTGCCTAGCTACTGTAAATGTTGGCTATTTTTACAGGGTTAATGTGAATTACTTAGTAGGTAGGGTGTGCTGGAGGTGGGGAGGGGGTTCTGACAGGAGCCCTGGGAGAGCAAGAGGATTGCTTTTGTAAGCTGGAACAGACCATGGCTGTGATTCTGGACACCATGCAAAATGGGGAGCATCTGGGCTGTGTTTGGAGGCAAATATTGCCCACAATAGAGAGATACAAAAATGCAGTTACGGGGAAGTCATTTAACATTTACAGCTAGAGAACAGAGTGTGCACAGGGGAATTTCCCTGCCTTTCCCCAGCAAAAAAAAAAATCATAAAATTATCAACATAGAATTTGCAACAGTATGAATCTCACCTGCTTCCTTGCCCACAGACAAATACACTGTACTGGAGTGAAACCTTTGCTTATAGTATATGTACATAAAAGCAGCTGCCAAGAAGCAAAAGCAGCCCGGACAGGCTGCCGGGGACTAGCGGGTGAGCGGGGCCGGGGAGGAGGGCGAGGGGGCCGGGCCCCGGGGCCGGGATGCCAAGGGGTGGTTGCGCAAGGGGGGTCTTTCCCGCAGCGGGTGGGCGGGCTGGGGCTTTAAAGGTGCTGCGCGGGGAGGGGAGTGGAGCCGTGCGGGGCAGGCGGTGCGGTGAGGCCCGGCGGCAGCGGGCAGGGGAGCCGGAGCCGGAGCCGGAGCCGGAGCCGGCCGGGCAGGGGAGCCGGTCCCCGGGGAGGGCGGCGCGGTGGCAGCGGGGCAGGTCCCCGGGGGGATGCTCGGCGGCAGCGGGGCCGGGGAGCCGGTCCCCGGGGAGGGCGGCGCGGTGGCAGCGGGGCCGGTCCCCGGGGGGATGCTCGGCGGCAGCGGGGCCGGGGAGCCGGTCCCCGGGGAGGGCGGCGCGGTGGCAGCGGGGCCGGTCCCCGGGGGGATGCTCGGCGGCAGCGGGGCCGGGGAGCCGGTCCCCGGGGAGGGCGGCGCGGTGGCAGCGGGGCCGGTCCCCGGGGGGATGCTCGGCGGCAGCGGGGCCGGGGAGCCGGTCCCCGGGGAGGGCGGCGCGGTGGCAGCGGAGCCGCTGAGCCCCGTTGCCTCCCGCGAGCGGCGGCAGCGGCTGCCTCCAGCGCGCAGCTTGCGGGCGGCAGAGCAGCGGCTGCGTCAGGTAGGGGGTGGCAGGCACCGGCGGGTGTCGCGCCGGGGCGGTCTGCAGCGAGGTGAGCCTGTGCGCCCGATGCTGGGCTGCAGAGAGAGGACTTTGCGAGAGCCCTCTTCCAGGAGGGGCTGTTTGAAAAGGGTACTGAAACAGCAGGCAGCTCAACCTTTCTTAACCCTTCCTAACGACATCTCTCTCTTGCTGCTTTGCAACTAGATCGGCGCCGCAGGAGAGGAGCTCAAATCCAGCTGTTGTTCTCGGAGCCAGCTCAAACTGCTGAGGAGACCTCGCTGAATCCCCGGATTTCTGATCGTGGTGCTCTGGAACCCTCAGTGCTATGCTCTCCTACCACATGCTGACTATAAGGCATCCATCCAAGGTAACGTACCATCTGCTATTAAGTTGGTCTAATGTGCTTTGAAAAGGAAAGGGAGGACAAACAAGATTCCGGGATTCTTCAGTGCTTTAGTGAGTTTCTGGGTTTGGTTTCTGAAACTGAAAAAAATTATAGTTCATATGGAAAACACTGGTATTTACTTATTTGAGAAACTCCTTCCCTTCTGCTTCCTAATATGTGAAAGCCTTACCCAAAATAGTTTGGAACCTACTGGAGTAAAAAAACAGAGAAGGAGAATGTGCTGGAACAGTGTTTATTGCTGAAAAAGAGCAATGGGTTCATGAAGGCATCGTGGCATTTGGGGAGGGGACGTTCCTGTAACCGGGGGCAGTAAGCCAAGGAAGAAGGGGAAGTACCTGCGGGGCGGTGGGTCTGGTCCCTGGAAACACTATTGCTTTGCTACCAGGGGGAGAGCATGAGGCTAGAGAATAATTTATTGCATCCTGAATGACAACTGAGAGCTAATTCTGTAAGGCAGCTGCCACGTTGTTGCGTCTCTCTCTGCAAAAGAGCAAGCAAAGCCTAATAAGTGCTAACAACTCTTTGCAATTTTTTACTATAGTGGATGCTTGCTCCTCTCTTCCTCTTACTGGCTGAGCTCAGCTCCAGCTTCCAACCCACCTACCAATGGAAGGATGCTATGACGAATGAAAAAATTACTTGCCAGCAGTGCCCTCCAGGGACCTTCGTGGCACAGCACTGCACCAGAGAGAGAGAGACGGTGTGCGAGCCCTGCCCGGATTTGCACTACACGCATTACTGGAACTACCTGGAGAAGTGCCGGTACTGTAATGTCATCTGTGAGGAGAAGCAGGTAGAAGTGCAGCAGTGCAATTCCACCCACAACAGAGTATGTCAGTGCCGGGAGGGCTATTATTCAGAAATGGAGTTCTGCATCAGGCACTCCGAGTGTCCTCCTGGCTCCGGCGTATTTAAACTGGGTAGGTATCCTAGCTAAACTGCTGAGGCAGAGGCATGTATGCTTGTGAGCATCCTACTG
This sequence comes from Struthio camelus, assembly GCF_040807025.1. Classification (NCBI taxonomy): domain Eukaryota; kingdom Metazoa; phylum Chordata; class Aves; order Struthioniformes; family Struthionidae; genus Struthio; species Struthio camelus. Next base: position 17,952,573 of record NC_090959.1, on the reverse strand, counting down.
TATTCTGATGTTGCTGCTGGAGAAAATCTAGGAGAAAAAGAGCAGCCAATGATTTCCTGTAGTTCAACTTTTTCCCTCCCTGCTTACCACTATCATGCTGCCCTTGCTGGGATATGACACTGCTCATGGCTTGTTTTCCCAGGAGCTCTTTATTTTTATTTTTTGCCACTTTTCCTTACTACCCTTGAAACACCCCAGCAACGTACTTTGGGACATGGTGATTCCTACTTGCTTTCTTCACCTACCACAGCAGGCAGACCTGGCCAACTCTGGGAAATGATTCAGTGTTCCTGTCTAGTAGCAACATGCCCTGAAATTTCTGCTCTGAGCAGGTGGAAATGCTTTGGTAATTCCTATGAGTTTGTCAGCTCTCTTCTCCCTTGCAGGTAGGTAGCCAAGAATTTGAGGCAGGAAATGCTGGTTATCTGGACTGAAAAGGTTTGCTTATGATATAAAGGCAGGGCTCGTGAATGTATGTAGTTCTGGGTTTGTTTTATGTGTTTTTTATTGTGCAATTTGGATAGGTTATATTTAAAACACGAAATGGATAAATGAGTAGGACAGGTTGCAAAACCGTAAAATCAGTCTTGTAATGATTTGTGTTTCAGAGAGATTCACAAGTCTGGGACTTTGTCCCCTAATGAGATACATGCCATGAAAGGGTTATAGGTCTTTTTCTTTTTTCAGTTGTTTCCTTAACACAAGTTTGTCTGGTTCCTTACTTGCCTCCATTGGTGTGTGTGTGTGTATACACTTTCTAAAAATACAATTTGCATATAAGCATATGTTCCCTCTCACTCTCCTCTGAGTCACCAAGGACTGGTTTCTTTTTGGAAACCACAGCTGAGTAAAATAAAACAGCGTGGGTAACGTTGGCGAAAGCGGCGCGTTTTGCTTTGTGTTTTGAAGATGTTAAGACTCTTGGCAATTTTTCTGTACATGACACAGAAGCGCTCCAGGCTTATAGGCCAGATGAGAAATATCTCTTGTCTTCAGATGACTCTCACGGTTGAGTTTGATAGTTTCCTTGTTTCTGTAGGAAATGACTGTTACAAAATGCAGTGATTCAGCAAAAGGTGAACTAGTTTTCCAAACAATTTGGGAAAATCCTGTGAAACTGGAACATTAAATTTGGCCGGAGGCTTGGTTGTAGCACTGACTAACCATGTGAGCAATCTGGGACATTTGAGGATAAGCAATTTTTATCTTATTTTATTTATTTACATATTCACAAATGGCTTCTTGTGTGGGGTGTTATGGCACCGCAGCCCAGATGTCCTAATTCCCCAGGAAGGGCAGAGCTTCACTGCAGGTAGAAAGAGTGCTGAGGCTGTGAGCGTCTGCGTGAGCCGGACCCTGGGGCGCGGGGAAGGCACTGCCCCGGGGGCACTTTGCAGGGCTTTGACTGGTGCAGACCCTGTCCCTTTGGAGCAGTAGCTCCAGTGGCTTGGGCAGACCTTGCTGGCTTTCAAGTTGGACAAATTCTCTGATCTGTGTGTGGTTCCTCTAGGGTTGTTGTGATTATTTGGTTTCCCACTTACAAATAGTGACCCATGTGGTGGGGTGATCATCTGAGCAGGTAAGTCATCTACTGTTAGAGATGAAGAAAGAGCCTGAAGTAGGTTGTAACAAGGTAAAAACCTTGCTCTTAACTAGCCGTATGAAGAGGAGATGAAAACAGGTGTGAAATTTGGTTGCGACAGCCATTGCCACTTCTTTCAAAGAATATAAAAGACACCCTGGACAGAATCTTGCCGACACGTCATTTTTGTGAAAAGGCAGCAGGTCTGGCCCTGAGCCTTTAGTGGGAAAACACAGCACTGCAAAAGCAAGCAGAGCACTGAAGCCTTCAGCAGCTTTTACTTTCACTTGGCTAGGAGCCTCCCGGCTGTGTTACACTGTGAATCAAAGGACTGTTTCAGCAGTCGGCTTACTTAGTGCTGGCTGATGTGTTTGAGGTGGCCCTTTCCACCAGCAGGTGATATTTCCTCTTATGTCTGGAGGCCTATGACAATTCATCAGCATGTGTCAAATGCTTTGGCATCAGTGCTTGGAAAAGTGACTAGACAAAGTGTTGCTGTTTGTCCTGCAGTTTGACACACGCTTTTCAAGGTGGGGGGTCACAGACAATGACCGTCTGCAAAACATTGCCCTCATGCTCAAATGCTCTCTGATGCTCTTCACTCAGCTGACGTTGGCCATGACTTATGATGGAGTCATCACTGGGAACACAGAGGTGTGTGGTTGGGGAGGGAAATGCTGACTCTCCCTTTGCTGCCCCTGTGCTCAGGTACCTCCTTCGAGAACACCCAGTGTCGTCCCTGCCCCCGGGGATTCTTCTCTTCCTCCAACTCCAGCACCAAGCCATGCCAGGCCCACCAGGACTGCTCGCAGCAGGGGAAGATGACCAACGTCCAAGGAAATCAGTACCACGACACGCTCTGCACCTCCTGTGGAATGGGGAGAGGCAACAGCACGCAGGGACCAGGTGAGCCCGTGGGCACGTCGCCGGTCGGTCCGGCACAAGGGTCTCTGCGGGTAGAGTGGGGAGATGCTGGAGCCGTGTTGTTGCTGGGACGAGCATGAACTTACTGATGTCTTTCCCACGTGGATGACAAATGAGATAAAATTACTTTTAAAAGTACAGAGTGATAACTACAGAGGAAAAAATATAGTCTCTCTCCCTCGCTCACCTTCACATACCTTCACCTTAGGGCAAGGAATGAGTACAGGGTTTGAGCAACAACCGCTTCTCCTCTGGGCTGCGGTACCAAACCACATGCAGGTTCCTTGCCCACTGAGAATACGGAGTTGGCAGTGAAATCCCATGGGTGTTTAGCAGTGACTTTGATAACTGGAGAAAGCTGCCAGCACACACAGACAGGTCTTCCAGTTATTTGCTCTGTTGCCCGTAACTGATTGCTTGCAATCATGTAAATGTACCCAGTGTGAAGGGCCATACCACCAGAGAGCCTGCTGGTCATCACCCAGCTCAATTTCTGGCTTGCCTGGGTTCACTTCCTCTCCTGGTCTTTCAGCCAATCTTTCTGGAAATTCTTATTGTTGCCTCCAAAGTACAAGGTACATCCGAGCCTCAGCGTAACTTGGATTTTGGCCTGTTATGTGTAAAAAGCAGAGACGCTATCAGCTGCTTCACAGTGACAACACAAAATGTAGTGCTGAGTTTCACTGGAGTCTGAAAGCTGGGCAAGAGCCTTCAGTTGGCACAGATAAGGCAGGAGAGGTGGGAGAGTGTACGGCTCCTGAGAGCTGTTCTGTAACCTGCATCCGCAACGATTTAGGGGATGAGAAAGGGACTGGGTCTTTCATGTGCGAGCTAATTCAAGGGCCTGGTATCAGGTAAGGTGAGCCAGGCAGCCGTTTGAGACCGCCTGCTCTACCCTGAATGAACAGCTGATGTTAAAAGGAGACAAAGTCTGCTCTTCCGATGTCAGTGAATCTTCACAGTCTTGGACTTCAAAAACAATAGCTTCCCTTCAACTGCCCTGCAGCAAGAAGGATTTTCCCCCAGCAGTGTATGAGAGGAGCTGGTCTTTCAACCCTCTCCTTCCCAAGAGCTTTATGCAAAAGTATTTCAACAAACTGGCCTAGCTAGCATGTGGCATTTCTCATTAAGAAGCGTGACTCATGCCATAAGCCACTTGCCAGGAGCATGATCCTGGTGGAGGGAGTGGGCATCAGATGAAAATCTCTGTCATCAGCACGTGCCCTTTCCTCACTGCTTGCTGACAGCATGATCCTAGTGGGGAGAGAGGACGTGAGATGAAAATCAGCAGCAGCACGTGCCCGTTCTGCTTATTAAGCAATAATGAGCTTCAGATCGGCTGTTGAGCTATTTATAGAGATACAAGTTCTGTGAGCAGTGGGGAGCTGAATGGTATTTTTAACTCCGGGTCTTCAGATGATTTCACTGAGTAGGGAAGGTGCATGGGCACTTGTGCTTCTCTTTTGCACAGACAATTGCAGGCACACTTAAATAATGAACTCCAAGTTTGGAGGCGGGTGGGAGGGTCCAGGCAAGTCCAACCCAGTATAACCAGTGCAACTGTTCCCAGTTTACCCCGCTAGTCTCTCCCTTAGTGGTTAATAGTTGGATGGGCCTGTATAGGATGGGCCACTGCTGGGAAATTTTGCCTGCTGCGAGAGCTGGATCCAGTCTTCCAGGGTACTTAGCTGGCAGAGACGAATTTTTTTATGTGATGGTGCTATTCTTGATGCTTTCCTTCTCTTCTTCCTTCCAACCTCATCTTCTCTCTGCAAAGACTTATTATTCTGACGTGTTTATCCCGTAGTGCACCTGCCAGGCATCCCAAGCTGGCAGCTCGCCCTTTCCCCTGTAGTTACAGCGAAGTGTGAGTCTGGTGCGAGTTCGATACCTCCGAGCAGCCTGGGGCTGCCAGTCGCACCCTGCCCGGGCCCCACGTCCTCAGCTGTGTGCGTGGGCAGAGATGTGCAAGCAGCTCTGTTTGTGCAGCTGCTCTGGGCTGTAAGTGGCCGTATGAGCTAACACATGCTTTGGAAATTAGGTGACAAGGGCAGAAGGTTTCCTGGCAGGACTCAGCGTGCTTGAGCCCTTGGCCTGAACTGGCCGTTCCTGGACGGAAGTACCCAGGTCAGGACAGGGTCCCGTGGAGGGAGAAGGGCAGCAGCAGGGTTAGCTGGTTTGTTCCTTGCTTCAGACTGGTCTCCCGGTGTCATGTTGTGACCTCCCCTCTAACCTTCAGGAGGTTTTCTCCTACCAGCTCTAGAAGAAGAGGACTGTGAACAAGCCGTGATAGACTTTGTGGCTTACCAGAACATCCCCGTGAGAAAGCTGAAGCGCCTGCAGCAGATCCTCGAGCACGCGCCGCGGAAGCACGTGCCGGGGAGCAGGGCAGCCATCCAGGAGAAGTTCAGGGCTTACCTCATCCAGCTGAAAGAGGGCCACTACGAAGTCACCAGGGAGCTGCTGGATGCACTGCGAGCCACCAAGCTGCACTCAATCGAGGAGAAGGTCCGGGAACGCTTCCTCTTGTACTGAGAACATGAACTGAACTTTTCAGGTTTCGGGGGGTTTTGTGTTGTGTGTGTGCGCGTGAGAGAGAGAGTGTGTATGTGGTTTTTTTTTTTTTTCTTCACTGTGGCTTCATTAATTTATTACTCCTTCAAAAACTAACTTGAAATGCACCACGGAGAAGATGAATGATGGGTCAGAGTTGCACTGTGCTCTGTGGCTGTTAGTCCTGGTCTGCGTGCAGGTGTGTATCACTCTCTGTAACTGCCTCAGGTGAACCTTGGTTTGCTGTAAACAGTAGTGTGTCTGGGCAAGGAGCCGTCATGTGTGCGTGGAGCTCACGGAGATCCTGGGCCACCTCTGGGCGCTGGCTGTTTTATTTTCTGGCGCTCAGTACAGGTCAATAGTTTATCAGAAGGGAAACACACGACCAAGGTCATTTTTCTGGGGAAGGACCCTGTTCCCCCTTTTTAGGCTACTGTGCAGCTTAAACAGTCTAGTTTTGTATTTTCATTATTTAATGGTATTTTCTGCAGAGGATTCACTTGCATTTGTTTGTCACACTGGTTTTGAGAAAGGAGTTTGCTGAGACAGTTTGGGTGTAGGACGCCCCTACAGTCACTGGAACAGCTGGCTTTAAATTTATGTCTAAACTACCTGATTTTGTACTGTATATGAAATACGTTTTGTAAAGAAAAAAAGCAAGAAGTTATTTTATTATAAGAATCTGTCACCAAAGCCTTTTCCTAGTCTTATTTGGGTGGGCGAGAGGGCTGTTGTGAGTCCCAGACTATCTTCCGACTCTTGCTTGTTTCTACCCAGTTTTCGCATGTGCCCGCACCCTGCGATTGTAAAACAGCAGCCTTGGGCACCAAACCAAAGAGCAGCAAAAAGAGCCTTTGTGAGCCAAGGGCAAGGATGAACGAGCGTGGTGTAGGTTGTCTGCATGCGGATTTGCATCCGTGCACAGAGTCAAGCAGCACCACCAGCGTGGGCAGGACGCAGCACGCGGCTCCTAGGCAAATCCGATACCCGGTCTGGCCCCGTAGGCACGGCGCTGCAGCGCGCCATGGCCGTGCAGGCACATCGCCGTCGCCTGCTTGGCGAGCCGTGCTTGGCCAGCGAGGATGCGCTGCTGCGCACGCAGGCCCGTCAGCCCGCGCTCGGGTCCAGCGCGCGAGCGTGCAGTTGCATAACCGCGGGAGAGGAGGTTCCTGCCCCGCTCGTGCTGACAGCAGGCACTTTTTTTTTTTTTTTTTTAAGCTTTGTAAATGCCACTTAGGGAAGTCAACAAGGGTGACCCTCTCGGGCTTTTTCCAGCAGTGATGACACAAAGCCTACATATTCCGCCTTGAAAGAGTTCGGCTTTTTATAGCGACTTTTAGCTGAACACTTGCCAGGAGTAGTTTGTGGTTCAACAGAGGAATATTTTCCCCCAACTAGTAGCAGCTGAATGCACTCTGAAAAATTTGCTATGTGAAACTGCCCCACACTTCGCTCATGAGAGGGAGGCTGAGATAACGGGGTAAAAGGGGATTTTAACCTCACCTCTGCTGCTGGCGGACGTTTCCCGTGTCACCCACAGGTGGTTTGCCTCATGCAGCGGGCTGGCTGAGCAGGGCCTTTCCCAGGGGTAGTGCTTGCCCTTTTGCTGTTCCTCAGTTTTCTGGAGCTGTGGGTTCCTTGGAGCTTTGTTTGCACGTCTGTGCTTTCGCTGGCTTGCAGCTGGTGATCCCGGGCAAGCAGGCTCCACGGTGATTCCTCCTGCTCGCCCAGCTTTGGGCTCTAGGGATGAAGCAGTTTGGCGATTCTGACATTGTCCCGTGTCAACTCATCCAGGGACAAATAGAAACAAATGGTTGAAAAGCAGCAGAGCCCCCTTGCTCCCACCTCTGCACTGAGTCAGGACTGATCCTGGCGATTCCCTGGTAACATCTTCTTCTTAACATCCTCCAAAGGAGGCTGCACAAGCACCAAAGTTGCCCCTTGCAGTGCTACGTTCCTACCACATGTCAGCTTTCCTAACATTTAATCTTTGCACTGCTGAGCTACTTTATCAAGTGTTCCATCCTCAAATGTGGCTTCTCCCTGGCCTCTTGGCATCAGGCATTCAGCCAAGGCAGAGTTGTAATAAAGGTACCAGTGGCCTGGCCTCCACTAGGACGTGGGCTTTCCTGCACGCTGTATAACACAAGAGGGGTTTCTGCTGAAGTACCACGTGACGTGGGGAAATACTGCTCCAGTCTGGTGCTCTTCCATCTGGCAGAGTGCAGGGCAAGACACTGAGAGCTTGAAGGCTTCAAAGGCTTTCGCAGGTGGAGCCTCCAGCTTGGCCATCACCAACGAAGACCCAAATGCTCAAGGGGCTCCCATCCTGCCGCACTGCCCAGTTAGGACTAAGTGCTAAAGATTTGGTGTTCTTGGCCTAAAAGAGAATAGGAATGGAGGGTTATTAGTGTAGGAACTTTGTCCCTTTCTCAGTCTAAACTTCTATGGCTCTCCTGACTTCTCAAAACATGTATTTGCTATGAGAATGGGGGAGAGAAGCAGAAGGAGAGAATATTACTGGCAGGGGAGGCTGATAGGAATATCCTTATCTTGGATGCTGCTAGTTTAGTTTGGTCATCTTTTCCAGAGAAAGAGATGCCTTTTCTGCATGAAAAGACCCCAGTTCCGAGATGGAAATGCCCACTCCTGGCGGGGGTTGTGCACAGTCCAGGCGACCTCCAGTGCAGGGGCTCGGGACACCTTGAGTTGTCCTTGGAGCTTGTTGTCCTTCTTACCAGTACAGCAAGATTTAGGGTGCCAGCTGGAGGACCTCATCAGCTGCCCAGCTTGATCAAAGAGGGGGAGCCCAGATACCCTGGCTCCCAGCTGAGGTTTAGCCAGGCAGCTGCAGTTCTTGCAGCTGCAGCGGGTGTCTGGGGCTCCAGTGCGACCCAGGTCTGCCCGGGCCTCGGCAGTGTTTGAAAAAGAGCAGTTGTATTTCAGGCTTGTAGAGCTGACTGTGGCTACGCTCAGTCCCGGTGCTTTCTTCTCCCCACGTTAACATGAAGAGCAATGCAACAACAGAGGTCCTTGCTGATACCCAGTTCCCCCAGTCCACGCCTAACTGCTGGACTTGCCCTTGCCTGAAGCACTTTTCCTTGGGAGGTGCCCAAGAAACCTCCTCTCCTGCTGACTGCCAGAGCAGAGTATGGAGTTTTTTTAGTTTTATTTTGTTTTTTGACATTGTGGCTGTTCAGGATGCTGGGCTGGGCAGATCCTTCAACCCTTCAGACAGAGCAAGGGAAGCTGCTGCTTTTGAAGGCTTGTTCTCACCCCCAGGTTTGCAAGGGTTTAGGTATCACCTCTGTGACTCTGAGGAGCCAAACACTTCAGCGTGTTGGTGAAGAGCGAGGACAACCACCCAACGAGGATCAGCCTCTTCTGCCAGGATTACGGGTCTGGGTGAGGCTGGTGACACCCCAAGGCCAGCAGGCAGCTCGCGAGCTCAGTGCCACTGCTGTCGCTTGCTCTTCTAATGGCGAGAAGTCCTGTGAGTGCTCGTATGTTGTTCAGTTTGCCCTAGTGAGGTTTTTTTTGACCTGGGTGGAGCAAGATTTGAGAGTGATTGGCTGTTTGGGTGTTTTTATTTGTTAGCACAAGCAAGAGCGCTGGCGTTCAGCTCCGTTAGCCGGCTGCTGCTACAGCCCAGCAGAGGCAGGCTGGAGAGTCCTTTGGGGCTCTTTCTGGGCAGACAATGTTTCGGGCGCTGGTGCCATTTGTAGGCTGTTTATTGGAATAGTTAGACTTTGCCTGAGGTTTCTCTGCCAAGCTTCATGCAGGTTTAGTCAGAATTTCTACATACTGAAATTTCTCCTTATGTGGACTTGCAGGCAGTTTAACAGAGGGGGATCTTCCTGTTAAATGTTGACCTTTACAAATAACAGCATCCAGTTCCCCAGGCACATGAATCCCACTTGGTTTCCAGGAAACAGGCTTTGTTATAAAGTCCTGCGTGAGAATTTTACATTGCTGAATCCAGCTGGTCTCACAGCCAGACCACTCTATGCCAAGCAAAGCTTCCTCCAGCTCAGATCCCATCTCTTCTCACACATACACGTCCCATCAGGCGGTCGTAGACCAAGCCATGATTAATTGTAAATTTAATTAGTTGACAAGGTGAAATAACTTAAAGGATAAAAGCCCCTTTTGGTTTCCAAGCGTGAAGTTTCCAAAGCCCAGAGAGCAAAGAGGAACAGTAAAGCAGTGCAAACGTCTTCCTGATAATTCAAATGACTGTTTTCCTTATAAGCAGTGGCTGAGGACAGGAACACGGTGACACTGAAATGTGGACGTAACTCTCTCCCAGAAATGACTCAGAAATTTAGTATAGAGAGGATAATTTCCTCAAATGCTATCAGCCCTGCATAAAAGCCCCAAGCCCATGCTGTTCTCCAAGCCGCAGTTCCCTATCACCCTATGCTGTTAAATACTTAAAACAGGAGGGAAAAAAAGAGCACATAAAAACCCACAGCAGTTTATTCAATCTGCTCAGACATGGCTCCTGCTTCAGTTTGCCTCTGTCTAGGGCCTCGCGCTCGGCGGCCAGCTCCTCGCATCCGGGTGCAGCAGTGACTCATAGAGAGCAGCACCTCCCCAGACCTCACAAAAGTCTCTCCTGGCAAGAACCTACTTCCTCGCAGCAGGGTTGGTTCAAACACGTTCCCAGGATGAACACCTGCCTGCAATAAAAGTGGTGCATCTGCCAGCCCAGTGCTGGAGGGTTTGAGATGGAGTCAGTTAAATGATTAACACTGGTTTGAGGAGTCAGTGGAAGTCTTTCCCAGTGAGGTCACTGGTAGCTGGCTCACACCTCCACATGTAGATGAAGACAGCTGTGACCACTAGAGCAAACCGAAAGGGGATTTTTCGAGGTGCGGAGAGGCATGGAGTGGGATCTGAGCAGGGCTGCGTTACCGTTTCATAATCCTGATCCCAACAAACTCCAACGATCCTTGGCCCTGCAGGCATGACCAAATGACAGGTCAGGCAAATTCCTTCTTCTGCATACAGATTTCTGCACGTTTTCCTTTTGACAGAGGTTGCCCTTCACTCCGTGTCCTTCCCCGCGCTCGGCAGCCAGACCGGCTGCTTCGTGGCAGGCTCAGCCCTGGAGATCCTGTGTCAAGGGACTTGGGGAACGTTGCTTTATACTGAACCTGTTTGAAATTGCCCACCGCTATTCTGCAGAGGAGGCACTGATTTTTTTTAGCATATTGACTCGGCAGTCAATCGATAAGTGAAAGAAGGGAGCTAAAGAAGTAAAGTACAAGATTCTCTTTTTTACCCAAACTTTGGATCCAGTTTCTTGCGGATCCAAAGAGCGTTACAGAGCATGTTTTAATTTTCACTTGTTCCCAGAGTTTGCTTCCAGGTGGATGATGGAAGGACTCTTGTCTTTTACAGAGAAGCTTGCTTCTGCCTAGAGAGGCTTAAAAGTTCACTCACGGGAATTAATCCAGAGAACAGGATCAAGGCTGAAGCAGTTTTCTTTCTTCTGTTTGTTCAGCTGGTGTTTGGGCCCCCTTAGGTTGCTCACAAGGCACTTAATATGTCACGGTAAGTCTCAGTCTGGGCACTGCATCCTGTTAGCTTGAACAAAAATAGAATAAGTTGGTTAAACCTTCTGATGCCCTTTGCTCACATCAGTTTTCTGGGAAACTTGGTCAGGAAGCTTGGAATGATGATTATAGTACACTTACATGATTCTCTGACTATTTGGAACAAGTGCTTTCTGTATTGCTACCTGGGTCAGCGTAAAATAGGGGTCTTCCCAAAGCAATTGTTTGCTTACCCCTTGAAAAACATTGGCATTTTCCATCTTACTCAATGTTTAGGGAGAGGGCTAGGACAGCCCGCCGTCCCTGAATGACTAAATAACGTTGGAAACCAGAGAGTTAGTATTGCGCTTGTGTGAGAAAAAGCACAGCGACTGCTCGCCCAGGAAGAGCGTCAGGTACCCGGAGCACCAGGTCGCCCTTTCTGTGCCAGCAGCGGCCAGTGCTTGGTTTGGGGCTCTCCCAGACATTGCTCTGATCGTAGCTGAGCTGCAGCTGGGCTGGACTTGACTTAGCTGTAACACAGGGAAGCGGGGCCAGGAGATTTGTCATTTTTCTGCAGAACGGCAAGGAAAGGACAACCTCCCAGATATCTCTAACTAGAAATACAAGCTTGGCGGATACGTGCCTTGGGTGATCTGGGCCCAGCTTCTGAGCTCAAGGTGTCTGGAGGGAAGGGTGTTTTCCACTGTGAAGCACAAAGGACCACATAAAGGTTTGGAGAGTTGAGATCAGCTGCAGGGACACGCTCTGAAGTTCTTGCTCAGTCTCAGTCTGACCACCAACATCCCCACCTCTAGTTTCTATTTCTGTCTCTGTACTACTTTCTGCGATACTGAAGGTTGGCAGGCAATTTATTGGACTTGTCTTGGCCTTCCCAGAAGACAAGGAATATTTAGAGGGAAACTTGGAAGATAAGACTAGGATTCCCCAGTTCATGACGCTGAACCTGAAACACAAATTACCCCTGGCAAAAGCAAAATCAAGTTCTCCTTTCGCCCAGTTTCGTAGGTTGTGTACCGATATGATGTCATGCAGAAACAACCGAGCCTGTGACTCAGCACCTCTCATTTACGGAGATGCCCTGCACTTTACAGCAGCTGCACTCATATGACTTTTATTAGGTCTTTCACAGTTTGCAGAGTAAAAATCCTGTGATCCTATCTCTTCTCATTGCCTAGAGATGAGCTGTCAAAATTTCCACCACACTGAGAACATGGGAGCTAATTTGGGAGAGTTTAATCCTTGCAGAGGACACAGCTACGTGGGAGCAGTTGTGTTTTGACTCGGTAGCTGTCCTCCCACTGCCACAGGTAACCAGCTGGTTTCACCCTTCGTGCAGAAAGCGTGGTGTTCAACACATGTGGGTATTACGCACGGCCTTAGATGTAAAACTAAGCGTTGTTTAGTCTAGGAGGAAAAAAAATCTCACAGCAGGGCATGACAGCCCTTAGGATCACACAGGTGAGCCGGTTCTCCACGTACAAAAGCACGTCTGAGTGAGCAGTGGGCTTCAGCGGCAAAACACGGATGCCCAGCAAAATCTCAAAACAAAAGGCTAGGGCAGCCTGTGCGTTCAGCTGAACGTTACTGTTTAAAGGACCAGCCACTGAGGAGGGCCTAATTGTACTGCTTGATTCTGGGAACAAAGAACTCCTTATTTTCTTTGTGACTTTCTCGTTGGGGCATTTGTTTTCTTTATGGAGCAACCAATTTTTGTGGGAGAGTATGACTCAAAAAAAAAAAAAGCTTAAGGAAGTTTGCAGGGAAGCTGGTGTCAGGTTATTTGACTTCTGAGAACTGGCAGAGGAGTTTCTGGATAGGAATTGCACTGGAACACGTGAACTCTGCAGCTTTCTGTTTCAGCAAAGCATTTAAGGAGCTGCTCAATTTTACAGTGAGTTTCGTCTGTCCTTAGAGTAGTGCTTATGGTATATCCTGAACACAGGCTTCTTACAGCTGGATCGGAGATTTGAATTAGTGCCTCCAGTCATCCACTGTGACATCCCCGAGGCTGAGGGATGTAAGCTTCAAATGACGAAGCATTTTCTAAATAAAGTTGTGCCTGTTGCACGCCGGCAGCTGCTTCCCCCAGCTGCTGGGCCGATCCCTGGCAGGGCAGTGGCAGCGCAACAGCAGGACATTTCTGTCCATAGCTGCTTGCTTGTGCTTCACGTCTCAGGCACAGCTGACCGAGGATGAGCCTCTGTGAGGCAGGCGGGTTGGACAGCAGGTGGGTTTAAGCATTAGAGTCCTCTGCAGGCGTTTGCTCCTGTCACGTCCGCCTTGGAAGGGAGTAGCTCTTAGGGGAGGACTGCATGGGAAACGTGTAACTGCACTGGTGGTGCGTGTGCAGATGGCTTGGCAAAGACAGTGTCATCTACAAAAAGAAGACATTACTCATGAGTTGCTAGTAGTGTTAACGAGCTTACTGCCTGTTCTGCCAGCAAGGATTTTTCTCTCCAGGAAAGTGAAGGGTGTTTTATCCCGTGAATTCGTAAATGAATGTATCTACTACCTCATCTTCATAACTGCCTTTTGGTAGCACCTGACAACATGATCGTGGGAAAGGTGAAACTGCTTCAGAAGCAGTTTTCTGATGATCTCCTGGCATCCTCAAAAGAGGATATGGGTAATGTGGCATTCAGTAGATGACACTTGTTTAAAAAAAAAAAAAAATCAAATTTTGCAAACTCATTTGGAGTCAGCTTCAAGGAAAGACAACGTAATAGAGTAGGAGTGAGAGGATTCCTTCTAGCTCCAGAAAGTGATTTTATGTGTTTAGAAATGGGGCTGAATTCCACAGCTGACTAATTCATTGAAAATCTTCCTCCTCTTCTTGTTTCTAGTTGGTGTGAACTTACTTTATGGAAGAAGTTCTGGTCAGTTTTTTCCCCCAGTGACGCTGAACACTGCATTGTCCAAGTTTTCTGCTCCAGTCCTCAGTCATGCTTTTTTCCTACAGAGGGTTCTGACTGCTTTGTAGTATTTAGTTGCTTCTTTGTTTCATCAGAAAATGTAATCAGCCTATCGCTCCAAGGTAATTAGTGTCATGGATAAAGACTCTTGTGATCAGATCTGAGTTGTGCAGATGAAATTGTACTGGCTGCCCTACTCAGAGCAGGCAGTACTAATTGCTGGGAAGTGTATCCTTGTGAACTGTTTTCAGATATAAAAAAATGCCTAAGCAAGCATAGGGAAACTAACAGCCCCCAGTAGTCATCATGGAAGTTGGTTTTACCAGAGGAGTGTGGAAAAAAACTCCGTAAGGGATTTCAGAAGCACTAGAAACAAAACCGAGCATCAACGCCGCAGGAAATGCCTGAGGTCCAGCAAACAAAATGTGCATTATACACCAGGAGGACTTTTTATAGGGGATTGCCAACTTGTGTAAAGTTCCGGTGTGAGAAAGCACCTGCTCTAGATTCTCTGACATCCTGCGGCCTAATGAGAGCTTGGGACGCTCCTGATTTCCTCTCTCTCCCGTTTGTAATTACCGCTTTTAATTCCTTCAGCAGGGCAACGGGCGCATTGGAGCAGCGGAAAGTGCTGGGCACAGCCTCCGCGTGTCTGTCTGTCTGCGTGACACTGCTAATACGCTGTGGGTCTAGGCAAAGGATAGATTTCTAGGAAAATGCAGATTTCTCTCGACAGTGTGAACAGGGCCCAGCCAAGTTACTGCAAAGTCAAGAACATGCGTTTTCTTTTCTCAGGATTTTCTGTCCTTTGTGGTTGTGCCCTGCACTGGCTTCTTCGCTTAACTTTTTTTGCAGGCACGTCACAGATGCAGCATGTAGGTGTTGTTCCCTCAAAACTATGTGACTTTCTGAAAGTCCTGATGTCATGAGAAGGTGTCCATCCTCCTCCTGCTCTTTAGTGTGGGGACCCTTTTGCAGTCCAGTGAAGTCTGCAAAGCAGTTTCAGTAAGTACAACCACCAGATTCGAGCCTTGTTTTCCCAAGAGCGGTCACACCTTGGTTCTTGAAGAAGAACTCTGTGTGCTTTTGTACTGCTGTTTTATAGAAAGAATGATTTCATCGCTCCTTCTGGCAGAAAGTGGATCCTGATCTAAGTCAAATGCTGAGATTAGGCTGCAGATGCTCTCTGAGGCCAGTATTTCTGCAGAAAGATGGCTAAACTGCTGAGACAAGAACGATTGCTCTATGAAGTCCAGTAGAAAAAACTGCCCCCTCAATACCACTTTCATCCTGGTAGACCCATATTTCCATTCTCTGATAGTGCCTTTGTTCTACAACTTTATGGTCCTTCCTCTAGCACTGAAGAATGCATTAGACACTATCTATCTGATTCATGCTGGGCTTGTCTGTACCTTTTTTGTTATCGTAATAAGCTACTTTCCGATAGGGTTTGGTAAGGCCCTCCTGCTGGGCTAGCTCAGCTCCCACTGAGCTCAGTGGGAATACTGATAAATCTCATTTGATGACATTTTCCTGGTCTGGCAAATTACTAGAATACAACTGTATGAATCAGCTTAGAAGAGGAAGGAAAAAAAAAGAACTGTCCAGAGAAGGATATAGTTGCTTACAGTAAATATGCCTAATCAGATGTTACAATTCTTTGATGCCTCTTATTATGAAGCACTAGAAACAATAGCGAACCTTTGCAGGAAGTGTGACAATTGGGTGTTCACCATTCCCAAAGAGAGTGGGCAACATGCATGGAGAGCACTGCCTCTTACCCTTGATCCTATTTCTTTCTGCTGAAAATCAGAATAGAGTGTTTTCAACTGAAAATATGCAATAGTGGATCCAGTTGCTGGCATACCACCCAAAGATGAAGTGAGAGAGATTGTCACTTTTCACAGAATCACAGAATGGCCAAGGCTGGAAAGTACCTGTGGAGATCATCTAGTCCAACCCCCCCCCCCCCCCCCCCCCCCCGGCTCAAGCAGGGTTACACAGAGCAGGTTGCCCAGGACTGTGTTCAGATGGCTTTTGAACATCTCCAAGGATGGAGACTCCACAATATCTCTGGGCAACCTGTTCCAGAGCTCACTCACCCTCACAATAAAAAAGTGTTTTCTCATATTCAGACAGTACTTCCTGTGCATCAGTTTGTGCTCTTTGTCTTGTCACTGAGCACCACTGAAAAGAGTCTGGCTCTGTCTTCTTTACACCCTCCCTTCAGCTATTTATACACATTGATAAGTCTTCCCCCCCCCACCCCCCGGCCCGAGCCTTCTCTTCTCCAGGCAGTGTTCGTGGCATCAAAATGGAATGTAAATTGGCAGAAGGCAAAGGCTATTCCCATCTCTCTGCCGCCTTATATCTCGTTGGAGACAGTTTTGGGCCAAATCATAACAGAAAACTCTGCTGGAAGGGATTTTGAGAGGGCATCCAGCCTCTTCCTTGCCTCTCTGGCAGGATCAGTTCAGTTCGTTTATCTTGCTGCACGTGTGTCCAACCACCTTTTGGGAAAACCATACGCGAACACTTGGAATCAATCCTTTCAGTCTCTGAAAATGGGCACAAGACTGGGGGGGGATTCACTCTGTGGTACTTCTTTTGGGAAAGGCTGAGGGTCGCTAGTAAAGCTGCAAGCAGAGGCAAAATCTGCTTTCCTTTATTTGTGGACACCGCTATCTGTGGCTGCCAGTCAGATACCTTCCGCATTAATAATAATGAAAAAAATGTATATGATTATTTGAGGCGATAACGTTAAAGACCAGTGAAAGTACAGCTCCTTGTCTTTCTTCACGGATTCATTCAGAAGTTCCCTCCTTGAACCAATACCCTTTGCTAGCAGTAAAGCCCCATTTTGTTGTTTCAGAAAATAATGAAATGCCTAATCAATTCAGAGTCCTTTAAATACTTGCATCCAGGGTTTTAACTGTGGACCATTTTTAAGCTTCTATTTTTTTCCAGACCCATAGTGGTACCTTATAGTTAGTTATTCATGCTGATTTGTAAAGAGCACTTACTTCTGGAAAGCATGACCTAGCCTAACAGTCACACGCCCAACACCAGCTGAAACATCATCGCTGAGTGGAAGCATGCTTCCAGACTCATCAGTTCCACAGTAAAACACCCTTTTGCTTAAGGTTACTCACTGTAATGTGTATAGACAGATCTTACCTTTGCTGAACTGCTAGACATGCCCTACATGTTGGTGTAGAAATGATGCTATAGTATACATCAACTGTACAGAAGTAGGAAGAGGTCAGAATCTAGGCTATATATTTGAAGGACAAGACTAAGACTAGCTAGATTAGGAATTAAAAAGAAAACTTCAAAAATAAACTAGAGGTCGAGGAAAGATATTAAGCCCACTTCTCTAGGATGGACTGATTTCAGTTTGACAGGGAGCAGGAAGGATAATCAAGGGCAGGTTATCCTGTAATACCTTCTACTTGCTTCTGCACCTTGCCCTGAAACAGCTGGTACCGGTTCAATGCCTTAAATAAGATGTCGGACTTAGCTAGAAGCTGTGCCTGATTTGTCCTGGCATTTCCTCTGGTTCTGTGGGATGGGATGCTAAAGGGCATAGGATACAATCTTGTATCAGCACCACTGAGAAGCAGGCATCCCACCAGGCCCTTGCAGTGAGGCGAACTTGCATCACTGTTGCCTTGCACTAGCATGGGCTGGTGCTAGGTGGTACTGGCAAAGTGCTGTAACTCAGTTATCCTGTATCTTTCAGTAGTTCCAAATGAAGACAAAATTGTCACCACATCAACAGGGCTAGCTTCTTTAACAGCATGCCAAATCAAAAAGAATGACATTGTACCCTCAGGTCTTAGTCTAATGCTGTCAAAATCAACTTCTTAGCTCTAGGACTGTTCCCACCACCCTGTTTTTTAGCCTAGCTGCTACTTCCAGTCTTTAGAGAACGTGACCGGTCCTTAGCTAAGAATCAGATGCATCTGCTCCTCTGCTGTCTTCCTCCTCTAATCACAGGGCTTGTGGTGACACTGTTATCAAGGAAATAGCATCTTTCAACACTGCAGCTCCCTCTCCTTTGCTGGGGTGGCCCTGCTTGTGTTCTAGAATTGTCCATTCTGCTGTCTATGCTGTCCCTTCAATTATTCACCTCAGTAGATGATCATTGATTTCATGTTGGCCTCACATTTTGGCACACCTGCAATTCTAATTCTGCATACCAAATATGCAGTACCTCTCAAACCTGGCTGTCCTTCAGGCCTGAACTGAATGCAGGTGCATGGGCCATTCAGAAGGTTTTTGTCTTTTCCCACATGGTATGATGCACAGCTAGTCTTGAAAGAATTGTCTTTAGGCAGAATTGTCTCTATATAAACTGCAGTGGTTACAAATTACCCTTTCTTTCTTGTCTCAAAGCGTCTACTTTGATATAAACATATGCTCTGGTTGAAATCCACTTCTGCTTTTGTTTGGAGCCACCTGCTGTATGACAGGTAGTTATCCTGAGACCTTTAGCTCATGGTCACATAAAAAGATTCTCTGTCATAGGATGTGCATTAGAGCATGGGCTGTAAGTACAGTCCACAGTCAAGTTCAGCAATGATTTTTTTTTCTTAGGTCTGCTCACAGATGGGCATACGTGGGCTAAGGGGCTTCTGCGCAGCTCTGTAACCTGTATAGATGATCACTTCCTCAGGTGCTATGGATAGTGCTGTGATTAACAGATACTGTCAAAAGCATTAAAAAGCTTTTTCTTATAAAGGAAACCTCTTGCCTCCTGCTGCTAACTGCTAATAAATATTTGCATAGCAGGGAAATTCCAGAGAGATTAGAGAAAGTTAATCTTCTGCCAGTGTTCAAATAAGGCCATTGGCATGAGTTCTATGACTATTAGCTGATTAACTTCATCTCAGTGTAAAGCACGTTAAAGGAAAAAGTGATTACTAAGTATGGGTGCTGAAGCTGTTTCAGCTTGGAAATATACAGCAACTCTTCAGAGAAATAAATTTCTGTAAACTGCCATGAGCAAAATAGGCCTGTCTCAAACAATACAAAAATCTGAAAAAGACGGTATTATGATGTAATTACTCAGAAACATCCTGTCTTTGGTTGGAAAGTTTTGCAGAGGGCTCACTTGGTATGTAAAAGAACGTGGAATAAGAAGTCTGTGCTTCCTATAACAACTTGTGCTTTATACAAGTCTAAAACGTGACAAATACCATGACGCTGAAATCCTGACATTTGATTACTGTTCAAGATGTAAAAGAGCTATCAGCATACCACGCCTGACTATTCCAGCAGGATTCCTTATGCAACGGCCACTGTCACTTTTCAGAATCCTGTTCCATGTCCATTCTGGTTGTACTCCACAGGTCTCTACTGATGTATTATTAGCAGTATAGACCTGGCTATACGGACTGAAGCTGCAGCAAAACTGCCCAATGGAGGAACTCAGCGTCCTTGTGTAGTCTTTTATGACCATACAGAGCAACTGCAACAACAACAGCAAAAAAGTAATAACTTCAGGCGGTACAAGGTCAGAGAGACCCAAGTCCAGTTGTGCTTGCACAGCAAGATGTTTACCTCTTACCTATCAGCTGACCGAGCTGGATTCCTTCATTGCAGTTATGCTATAGGGAGGATGCACCAAGGGAACTCAGCAATGGGCTTGACTCTTCTGCCTGCCGGGCTCTCCAGGAACCTGGGAAATCTTTTGACGGTAATTTTATTCGTCATCCTGGAAAACTCTGACTGCAAAGCTGTTTCCTTAAACGGATTCTGCGAGGCAGGAAGGTGCGTCTGTGTGCTGCATCAACTAACTGCTGTTCCGGCTCTAGAAGCTGACTCTGATTATGGATCCTTCTGCTGGCACTTTTAGATAAATCCTCACTGATTTTTTTTTGTGGACATCAGAGCATGCTCCTACCTATAGATCACAGCTGATGCATCTTTTTGCATTCCAAGAAAGCGTGCAGGATATGTACAAACAGTGGGCCACTGCTGAAAAAGCGTAAGGACACAACTGACAAGGATGACCAGGCAAAACAAGTTTCTAGTCACAGCACGATGGTGCTAAACAGCCTCTCTTTGGCATCACTGTGTTCTCCAGAACTCAAAAGTCCATTATTTGTCATATACGCTTTCACAGTCCTGAAAATTTAGGAAGAGGCTTCAGCATGGATTTATTCTGCGCAAGAGAACTTGTGTGATCGCAGCAAATGGCACAATCTGTGACCTTAATGTTTTCTTCTTTCACTGCCTATCTTGTAAGGCTGCTTACAGGTAGAATCATGCATTAAGAAAAGCAGGCGACAGCTTTTTTTTGTATTTTTAACACCAAGGAGAAATTAGTAGCTGCGCAAAAAAGTCCTCAGCTTTAATACTATTAAAGCCTTAATCGGCAATAGTATTCCACGCCTGGAAACGTGCCAGCGCAGAAGCTTTAATTGCAATGAAATTTCATGCTCATTTAGGCCTCTAGCTTCACAGAATCAGGTCCTTGATTAAGATGTCGGGGAGAGGGATTTCCTTATGTAAAGCACTGTTGCACCTCCAGGGTCCAAGCAGTCACTAACATCACCACCGTGAAAGACAGCAGGCATGTCACAGCTCCCAGGCGAAAGGACAGAAAGCAACATGCATTAGGGTTATTCCTTTCACAAAGGAATAAAGGGGATGAGAAAGTTTAGTGCTTCCCACGCTTGAGAACCTGGAATTTTAAAGTCAATATGTTTACTTTTATTTAAGAGCTCCCGCTGGTATGTGCCACAAAGCATGCATTTGTTTCAGTCTTTGTGTCTAGACACTCATGAGAACAGCTATGGCCTTGAGCTCGAAACTGTTTCGCCTCCCTGGTCTCCTAGGGAATAGAGGGAGGAAGAGATCTGAGAAGAGTATGTGGAAAGCCTGGAAAACCCCTGGCATCCCACTAGACATTTCACATTACTTCACTAAGGCATTTTTTTTGTCTTTCAGCAAAGCACTTCTCTCCACCAGGCACTTTTTTTTCAGTTTCATTGTTAGCACCAATCCAGCCAACAGAAGCAAGAGCCAGGACCACACGGATACCCTGAAAACAGTCAGGCTTTCAAAGATGGCCAAGTGCAAGAGATTTCCCTTAGAATTAATAGCCATGGGGCATCCAGTTCTGTTGTACACTTGAAACAGTCAGCCTTGTATCACATGTAGGATCTGGAGAAAAATCCCACTTCTTACAGGAGGTGAATAATCTTCAAGGGATCCTTTACGTTCACAGAGTGCATAAGAAACATGAGGCAGGTCACTAGGTTTAAAGGTGCCTAAAGAGATCTCTGCTTTTTTGAGTTAGATCTACTGTAGTTTAATTCTTCTGGGATATGGTATTGACATTAGCACCATCCAAATTCAAACTCAGATGCTACATTGTACCATCCATTCTAACAACAGCAAGTAACTGCAAGTGATCTGCATTGGATATCGGAATGACTTTAGTTCTGTACCAACCACTTTTTCTTCTATGAACGACGTCCATACAACGACAAATGGTCTGGTCTGAGATTCTCCAACTATTTGTTCTCAGGTTTTGGTTTCCAACATTTCCATTGATTCTGAGTTTCTGCCAAGAATCCATTGATTTTTCAACACGCTACAAAGTACAAATAGCAGCTTTCCTCCTTTCTTCTGCACTTAAATAGTCTTTCCCACTGGGATTAAAGAGGCAGTTATTTAGGCTGCAAAGCTGGGCTCCATTAACATAACCTACACAGAAATGTTTGAATGCATCAGCAAAGGCCCTTTAAGATCAGCTCTTTTTTGTTTCACCTCTTTTTTTTTTTTTTTTTGCTTTCTTCAGCAAAGAGATGAAAAGCATTACCCTTGCTAATGCTTTTAAGACACACTAGCTGCTTCTCTGCTGAATCACTTTGAGCTTTCTGTAAAGGGAGGTGTGAAGAATTCTGCCACATCACCAGAGCCAAGCATAAGAATTTGCACTGACTTCACCTTTTGGGACTGTGGATTATTACAAAATGCAACAATTAAAAATAATATCCCACTGCTAATACGCTGATCACGCAGTTGTTGGATGTAACCAACTCTGTTCTAAGAAAGAAGAAAAAGCATTGACTAAAAGGCAACCTGCCTTACCCCCACAAAGAAGTTGCATAGCACATGTTTTTCCCTCGCGCAGACAAATTAGATGGTTACCTACAGCACATCACTTATTCTGCACGGATTACTGTAATGATCTCTTCTTATAGTATCCAGCCACCTTCTCCTACTACTAATTGACACAACTAACTTGCAGAGGGTTTGACTGATGAAGTGGTAGGTCACACTAGAGCTAGAGTTGACTCTAAGGGGCAGACAGTGCACTAAAAAAAAATCTCAGCTGACAGTTTGCCTAGCCTTCTCCTCATTGTAGCATTACTGAGGAGTGAGAGTCTGCTCTCCAGTATGCACATATGATTTCCACTAACTTCATGTACTTGTGACACGCTCCAGCTGCCTTGACACTTTGACTCAAATGTGATAGAATGAGTTATGTTCTTGTGTGGAAAAATTCTGCAGTAAGTTGCATGCAGAAAGTTTCACAGGCGATTTTAACAAATACCACTTTCTAACTTGCTCAGATTGAGCTAGAAAAACGTCCCCTTCATCATATGAACATGTGGAGATCAACAACCACTGCCAAAGCACTGTAAAATGCATCCAATTGTTTTTAAAAAAGATATTCAGAGAAATGTTACTTGTATGTCCACCGAATTACACTTGGGTAGGCCACATGAGAAGTGAACTATTTAGCTTTTAGAGCTGCCTTTTTGTTCTTGCTTGCATTTGCAAAACTAGAGGGCCAAGTACAACTACTGCTGTACTTATAAGACTCATCAGTTGTTTCAGTATGAGAAGTTTAAAGGAGTAGGAAGCTTTATTGCATATTGATTTCTCCTTGCCTAGAGATTCAGCTTTCAGCCCAGAAAGTACAGAGAGGACCTCAATTCCCTCTGGTTACAGAAGATACCAATCATTCTTACCATTAAAGAGACTGCACAACCGAGATCAACAGTGCTTCTGAAGATCATGCCCTGTTAAGAATACCCATCATAAGCAGCGTACTGTTGTGCAGTTGCTGGCTTCCATATCTGCATTTACCACAGGTAAACGTCACGAATCAATGTGCCAACTGAAAACTGAGTTACAGTCAACGCTGTCTCTCCCCATTATACAAACAACAGCATAATAGGGCCAGTAACACCATGGGGCTGGAACAGCGAGATATCACCTCAGTTAAAAGGACAGCCATCCCCCAGGCTCCCTCTCCCCTTTCTGATCCACCTACCCAGTTCCTTCAAGGGAGAGTTCCACTTCATTGGCCTCTAACCCCTGTTAGATTAACAGATCAAGACTCACAAAACAATACAGTAGAAAATTATGTCCTTTGCATCTGCAACAAAGTGTGGATTGCCACTCAGCCTTTGGGAAGTCTACGCTCGCAGGCCAATGACTTAATACACAATGCAAGAGATTTTTTTTCCTCCCAGTTAGAATCCTTTGCTCGAGTTTTTTTTTTAGACACAGAAAGAGAATGTTTGTCTCCAAACAAACTTAGGAAAGAATCAAGTTTAAGAGGAATCCTGTGGATCTTCTTCTTTAAAGAGAACAGGAAACTGCGTGGAGAGAGGGTGTCCATTCCTTGGCTAACTTGGAATTTCTTACGTGATGTCCTTCTGTCTCGGGGGTCGGTGAATATTCCTCACCACACACTTCACCATCCATTCAATTCCCTCATTCACTCCTTTGCTAAAGAAATAAGATAAATAGACAAGATTATTAACAATAATAATTACAGCTTATGTAGTCCCTAACTGACCACTTACAAAAGCAAGTGAAGTGTTCTGCCCTTCAGTTATTTATTGGAATTACTATGTTAGTTTCTCATACACCCAAACAACGGGCATCTGATTTTTGTTTTTTAAATTGTTGTTTAAACTCCATCCTTTACTTCTCTGGTGTTTGTACAAGTTTAGATCCAATTTAGTTAGTCATCAACTCTGTGGAAACCTTGGAATAAAGCATCAAACCACTTGACGGTCAGCTGGTTTGAGGTTATTTTGCTACAAACCTCAGGCCAACTGTATCAAGTCTTCCGATCTAGGCTCCAACTTTATGTAATCGTCTGTGCTGGGGTTGCCAAGCAACTCACCAGCTCACCGGTCTGCATAGCTTCCCAGCCAGGACTTCCACAATTTTTTTTCTTTGGTTCAAACTCAAAATGAAAATTTGAAAGGAAATTCCACAGAAATCAAAACTAGAAGTGTAGGCACAAAAAAACACATGAATTGTAAAGGTTGCATTTCATAAGATTATTATCTAACACAGAAGTGTCCAGTCAGTGCTAACCATTGTTGTTGTGGTGGTCATTCATCTGCTTAATGGCATTTGATTCTTAGCAATGTGGACAACGTATTTTTTTCTTGTGGTTTGAGAGGCCTTTTTTTTTTTTTTTTTTTTAAATACAATTACAGCTTTGCTGCTAGATTAAAAAAAAGGCAAAGTCCTGGATTCAGTATAGGCAGGCACTAATTCAGATGAAAATATTTCTAGCCATCTACAACAGTACTTTAGAATTGTACCAAACAATATTTTTAACCCAAAGAACTAAGAGTGTACCTAAAGTACTGCAAGACTCAGTATACAATAGTGACATTAAGGTACTGAGATATATACATATGTGTGTGTGTGTATACATATATACACACACACACACACACATGTATACAGACACACACGCACACAGAAGTATGTATGTATCTATCAGTATCATAAACAGCTATGTTTTCTTACTTATATTAAGTCAGGAACTGCAGCAAGTCAACCTGTGCAAGGATTATTGTGCTCAGAGAGCAGATGATAAAGCTGAAACATCAACAGCTCCACGTGCCTCTAAATCCTGTTGCTCTGAGCCAGTCAGTAGACAAGGCTAGTACATTTTCATCGTGCTTCATAGGAGGGACTTACACGTGAAGTTACCGATCTAGTGCCAGTCTAAGGTTAACAAACAAATGTCTGTCATTGCTGAGAAGGAAGCACAGCTCCCTTTCAGTGTTTATTACATCCCATAGTACTTTTGTTCTTATGTGACACCCTGCAACTGTTCAGTTAACGAGAACGCCATCCATTCTCATACTTACCCAGTAAGAGCAGAGCAGGCTTGTGTCAGGCAGTCTCTCTTCCCAATTTTGTTAATGCAGTCACTAAATGCAGTCTTGATATCAGGTATTGACAGACAGGTCTGCAAATGAAACCATAAAAGAGTTCTTTATGCTATAAAAGACCTTGTTCCGAAATGAATCCCACCACGTCCACAGTTCTGCTTCAGTCAGGACTGCATGACAGTGTTATGTCAAACCCCCCTTACCCACTAACGCAGCAAATTCACTTATTTAGACTCCAAAAAATTGAACATACTCCTACTTCAGCAAAGATAATGCTATTTTCAGACACATGCCCACATTGCCACACCTCTCTGAGCCTCAAGATGCATACTTCTAAGCAAATACAGTCATGAAAATAAGCACAACCTGTACACACCCTCTGCATACTCCTTCCATCCTATTCCAACGACTGGAGACAAGTTCCGTCTATCAGAATTCCACAAGAGTGGATGTTGTCTTCCTGTGAGCACACTCCCAGAAAATGGCTGGGGTGTGATCTCTCCTAAATCTCAGCATGTTCCTTTAGTGGGCATGGCCTCCTTGGACATGTCTGTTTGCATTTTACATGCAGGAGAGCAATGTTGCCAGGACTGAATGCAGCATATTTTGTGATGACCAGTGTCACTTTGTTCTTCGTGGCCATCACCACTTACACATCTGTAGTCTACATGCCAGATGACTAGGAAGTGGTTTTAAAATACACAAAAGAAACTAGTGCATTACTTTCCCGACATAAGACACAGTGTTGCCAGAAAAATTTTATTCTTAAGAGTTACAAAAGCAAACAAAAAAAGTTCAAAAGAGTATTAATGTCATGGAAAGCAAGACCTGCCCTACTGAAATCTAGATTTATACTCTTCCTCCCCGAACATGGAAGCAGGAAAGAAAAAAAAAAAATCACTAGCCTTTAATTCCTTTTCTGACCTCAGTATTCACTTTCTCTCAGAAACCTTGGACAAACCATTTGAGCAATTCAGCTGGCCACGAGGCCAACTTTTTTCTTCTTTCTGCAAAGACATTTTAGCTCTTCAGCTCAGCTCAGACATGTGTGTTGGGCAAGTGCTTCTGAGATCCCAAATCAAATCCTTGTGAGTCTTGAGGATTAGTCCAAGTGGATTGGGTGTATACTTAGGAAGTACACACAACGTACAAACAGGAATTCAGTCTCCTACAAGTCTGGGCCTTAACTTAGCATAAAGATGGAAATGAATGATATTAGCTATCCATTTTGCAAAACACCAGTTCTGGAAAAATTAAATATAGGAAATTACTGTGGAGATGAGTATGTGATAAATAAGCAGGATTCGGTGCTTACGAATAAGACGGGTTCTTAAGAAATGGGTTGCAAGAAGTTTAATAGCACCCAACTCACCCAATGCCCTTGAATCCAGACTGGTGATTTTCCACTGTGAAGGGCCCAGAATCCACTAATTGTGTAACTTCTGATGACTATGTTTTCTTATGACCTAAGCTGCATTTCAGACTTGCAGTTTCAATGAATGAGCAGGAACTGTATTCAAAGTGTTACTCACTTCATACACAAAAGTCATAACAAGCTATTTCAATATTTTGGTCAAATGAAAAGCCTAAAGTTCATCAAGATGAGCTGTTATCCACTGGTTAAATAGTTAAAAAAAGTTTAATATTATAGCATAACAATTTCTCCTTTTCTGACGATACATTTTAGAATCTTTCAAAGAAATATGAGAAAGCATTCAAGGGGGAAAACAACAATGCAGAGCACTGTAACGCTGTCTTTTCTGCCCTGAACCGTACCATCTGAAAGCTCCTCTGTCAGAATTGTATTAATCCAAGCATGCAGTATAGCGTATTATTAAAGCATCGGTTAGTCTAGTCACAAACTGTTGCAGCCTCAGTTGCCCCAAATACAGAACCTCTCTCGGGAGGCAGGATTCAAGATAGATTCATTCAAACTGCAGTACTCTTCAGTTTTCCTTCTTATCAGTGAATGACACCAGATAAGCATGATGCTGGAGGCTTACTAGAGAATGGCAAGTGAGTTAAGTTTGGAAAGGGGCCAGTATTTCTTCCCTACTCACCGGCTCCAAAAAGCAACAGAAAGCTGGACAAAAAATAAAGGGCAGCTTTATTTCTACTTGCATTGGTCTGTGCAAAGCGGTCAGGCAATGGACTTTCCAAAAACCACCAGAAAACCAAGATATCTGCACATATCCAGCCAAATATGGCCATGTTCTGTCCCTGCCATCAGGAACAAGCAGCACAGAATCTGTCTCTTTCACCTGTCTATCTTTGAGGCCTTTGAGAAGTCCACCTCTCCTAGTGTACCTTAGAACTGCTGTAGCTTTTTTTTTTTTTTCTTCTCCAAACAGCTAGAATCTCTTAATCCATTTTAGACAGTTACTTTTTGCGCTTCCTAATATGATTGTGGCCTGCTCCAACTTCCACAGAACTGTCCAGCCATCGACCTCTATAGAAGTTTGGGTCAGGAAGGATTTTGCTTCTGAGGAGACTTTGCACCATTTCTATTTTTTACAGTAGGATGTCACTACATCACAACATTAAAGCTGTTTTGATGAGCAATGCAATAACATAATAACTGAAGTACAATAATATGCAGCAAAGGGGATAACACCACTGAACGATCAATTCCAAGAAGCCTTGTTTTAGCGTTCAAGGGGAAGCCGTGAATTGGAATTCTGTCTTACAGCAGAGGAAGAAGTAGGTTAGCCATTGTTTCATCTAGAAGCATTTGAGCTTTTCATGCTTAAAAGAAAATGCCATCTGTGGCTTGAATTCCCCTCTCTTTTCCTCCTCCCTATCTCCATTAGGAAATATTTGTTTATAGATGCATTTTGTTTCTCAACTGAAACCACGTAAACCAAGAGCAAACTATGGAAAGCGGATCATCTGTGATCACACAAATAGCTCATTCTTACAATAATAAAATCTACACATGACCTTTCTGGAGTGGTCTTATCTACCGTACATGTCAAAGAAACTCATACAATCTGAAGAGCTCTATCTCTCGCTCATCTTTCCCTAAAGAGGGCCTGCTAAAACATCTGTTATGAAGGCTTTTCAAGCTAGTCGACCTAGGACTGACCTGGCTGTACAACAAAGTTCATTTTTTGAAGGGCTCAGACCAGCATTACTCAAATTAACAGCGAGGAAGAACACACACAGAAATATATGAAGCAGCAAAGTTGTGACCCCAGAAATTGAGTCATCTGCAGAAAAGCATCAGTGGCTGTTCTAGGCAAAACAGGCTGGATTGCAGAGTCTCTATCTGCTGAATCCACCACAAGAAAGCTAATGACGCTGCTTAGCTTCATATCGGAATTAAACCTGAAGCAAGTATAGGTTCTTCAGCTATCTCAAGAGTAATCAGTTGGCAGAATGAAACTAAAATAGAAGCTAACAATAGAAAAGTTGATAGCATAAGTAAAAAATATTTAAACAAGTCTAACTTACCTGACCCATGTTCTACGCTGTTGTTTTTTTACAAGCTTATGAAAACTAATTTTACAAGGAAGCTGTGGTATTTCTCAAGTTGGAATTGAGAATGGCCATCACATAGAAGACGTTTTCTAACATCTGTTCCACAAACAGGTAAAAAAAAACTATGAGCCTTCCATTATACGCTGCTACTCACCATCACTCCTCTCATTTGTCAAAGACATGCTTTCCAAAACTCTAGGGATTCCAAATTAAATTTCCAAAAAAAACCCACAGAGCATACTCCTGACACATGGGAAATTCATCCACTTTATTGTCAGGATATTAAGACTTTTGAATTGGTATTTTGCAGCCTATGATCGTATTTCATTCTCCTGACACTGCCAAACACCACTCCTGCCTGGCAGTACTGAGAAGTAGATGCAATTTACTCAGGAGTAGTACTGCCTATTCATAGAGGAATTTTTTTTACAAGGAATTTAGGGGCAGAGCCAAAAACTGGTTGCACTTCAAATAATTTAAGGCATTTCAAGAATTGGGTTTGGGTGAGTCAGAGTTGAAACATTTGTTAGCTTACTCTCAGGAATGAAACCTAAAAAAAAAAAAAAAAAGTCAGACATGCTACTTCTGCTGTATTTCACCATAAGTATTCTGCTGGCCTTTAAAGATGTAATCATGAACAGCCGCATTATCTTCCATCTGCAAATACCAGTAACGTTCAGATACCACTTGTCTTTCCTTGTTATGATCCACCTTAACAAGAGAGGTGACCTGGAGAGAATTCTCCATTACAATTACATGTCTGGACATCCAGAGCAGAGAAATCTATTAGTGATAATCCTGTAATGTTCAACTTTTTTCCACAAGTCTTTACTGTTGCTAGATCAGTGGAGGAGACAGAGACTTCCGATTTTTCTAAACCTTGCTTAAAAGAGCCTGAATAATTACTGCAGAATAAGCTATAGTCCCTTTGATATTTTATTAGTAGCATTAATGTTGTCTTACTCTGTGTTCATATCCAAAATCATATTTTAGGAGTAGGCCCCTAAATATACAATTTAGATGTTTATTAAAAGTAAACATACGTCCAGTCAGTATAGCTTTGCTAATCTCTTGTCACAGTTCTGTGACTGCATAAAGGCACTGAATCTGTGGGCTAGTCTTGGACCTTCTAGAAGGGGTAGAGCCATTCACAGTTTTCCTCTTGAAAGCCTGTTCCAGATACCTCTTTCTAGTCACGTTTAAAAAGTTAATTGGTTCAATCTCTTTTTATTAGTCCTGTTAGGCTGCCAGTAGAGCTGGCTTTTGTAGTATGGCCAGAAAACAAAACATGCCTATTCAGTCATAAGTAAAACTGGAACAGCTTTCCAGGTCCCTGCATATAGTTTTTCCAGGTCACTGCATACAGTTTAACTGCCAATAGCTAAAGGAAAAACTGCAGACTGCTCCCTGCTGTAAAGCTGCAGTATTGCTCGGAAATGAGAGTTAATATTCTAGTTTCCACACAGAAAAGACAGTCAGTGCTGCCACCAGATAACAGAGAGAGTTCACAGCACAGCCAAGACCAGAAATCAGGAGTCCTGGCTCTTAATCTCATGCTGTATCTTATGTAGAATTAGATTTTTTTTTATTTCTATGACTAAATCATCTTATGATCGTCACAAAAAGGTCTGTTGTGCTGTACAAGTAAAGTACAACCAAATCATCTTTTACGAGTGATAGCTATAGAAGTCAAAGTATTTCCCACAATTCCATTTGTTGAGATAGGTGTGGAAGTCCTGGGGAAGAAGCTGGGAAACAATAGCATTCTTTGAAATAGATACCACAGCTGCAAGTTATGGTATTTCAAATTCTACTGAAAGTATCTAGCTCCATCTAGAGAATAATCACTCAAACTGCAGTACTAGAATTCCAGGTACAATTCCAGGAACAGCATCATAAACAGAAGCTCACTAAACATTGTTTTGCTGAATAAACATGAAAAACAGGATTAAAATACCAAGTCACAGCAAAGAAAACCCACCAGAGCTAAATAGTTCGTTCTGTTTACGTACATGGCTCAAAACAGCCAAGATGTACATGTCTATAGTCAGCTCACTTGTGTCACTGGAAGAGGGCTGGAGGAAAAGGAAAAATGGAAAACTAAATTCACAGCAATTATTTCTAGGAGAAGAAAAACTTTGTTAGGCACCAGTCCAGGGACTGGAAATAAATTTGACATGAATAGACACAGCCCACCTTTCAAAGGCGTATTTGCTCGTTGAATAACTACATCTTCTGCAATTATCTTACCTCTACATCCTGCTTGTTAGCTAACACCAGAATAGGAACCCCTTCCAGAGCTTCGCTAGTGACCATCTTCTCTATAAAGCACAAAAATAAAAAACGAGAGAGGTTTAGCTAATTCTAGAAGACCAAGTTGTGCAAATGCTTGACACAAATTATCTGAACATAGGGAGGAAGCAAGAGGCACTTCCTTGTGCTAGTTTGATTTGATCCAAACTTTCAGGACTGCATTCATCACAGTATCTTTTTTCAGATCAAGTTCAAACTTTTATTTTGATCAACAAGCACTTTACTAAGAATTAACTAAATACAGAATAAGAAATGAAAGTTCTGAAAGAATTAACATAAGCAGAAAAAGAGCCTCAAGGTCTTTATAGGCAATGAAACTGACGATTATCTTACGGACAAGACAGACCATACTCTTAAATAGCTCACTGATTTCACTGCTTTCACCTCAGAAACGCAGCCACGTATCATGCAAAGGTTCAAAAGCGCTACAGACATGCCATCAACAGAACACAGCTTATACTTCAAGTACACAGGAAGAGACACGATTGTAATGAAAGAACTGTGACACAATACATCAGGAAACCACAGTACTGATAACACAGCATACTCACCAAACGCTCTTTTAGATTCCGAGAGCCTCTCCTCATCAGTGGAGTCAATAACATAGATCACTCCATGAGACTCGGCATAATACTGGAATGGTAACAGATATTAGTGTACTTAACGGCTAAGACTATCTCCTCCTCATACCCTTTTTTTTATCCGTATGGAAGAGAGAACCAGTTGGAGCTAGCTGTTTCCATAATATTTGTCTGGAGAGAAGAATGGTGGCATGCAAAATGCATTGCCTGTCCTATTTGCAGGTCTGTTGAATAAAATAGGTGAAGAAGTTTATCTGCGTACTCCTTTTCTAACCCAAGTGATTGCAGGCAGAATTTGATGTTTTTTAAGCCTGATAAGACATACTACTCAACTGTGCAGTTGAAGTGATTGATAACAGGATAGCAGGAATGCATGTCTTGATCAAACAATGAAGTCAAGGGCACAGGTAGCATGCTTGGTTGGCCTGCGAGCATATTGCTTTAATATTCTTTGCCGGACATCTGGATGCTGCATACTGTGCTCAGGGTTTCTAATAACGCTGCAGTTAACGTACCTACAAAACACCATGCAGCTGGGCAGACTGTACCCTCTGCTCGACAAGAACAGATAATACAGAGGGAGACAAGTGTTGATATTGGTATATACTTTGCTTCTGTGCGGTACTGTAAAAGCCTTGGAAGTGCTGAGCCCAGAAACACATCTCAGCTCTTACCTTCCTGCTTTCATCAATGTTCTCCTTCCCTTGCCCTGATTTGCTGTACAAAACAGCCCAGAGAACTTGAAATCATATTTCATTTTAGTTAGAACTAGACTGTAGCTTTTATTTGAGCTAGCCAAGATCTCTTTTAAAGTCCCTCTGTAACTTTGGGTAAGGAAGTTACCACTGATATGACCTTATTACATACAAACGATAAAACTGGCACAGTCCTCCCACAGAGGCTGACAATTAGTTTCTGTAAACAATAATGCAGATGTTAAGCATCATCTTTGCAAATCTTGCACGGATAAAATTGAATCTCTGGAAAAGTATTAATGCTAAATACCTGGGTTACCAGTAAGCCTGTATGAGTACTAAATGATCATATTTCTCCAATTGTGAAAGAGGTATCAGAACATTTATAAAAGAAAAATTACTTCCCCAACCTTGTCCCAAAGAGACTGTAGCTCCTCCTGCCCTCCAAGATCCCAGAACATCAGTCGAGTTTTGCCAACATCAATAGTACCAACTAGAGGGAAAGAAAAATTCAATCCAATGAAAACTGACTGCGTGCTCTAAAGGATCACGCCTACACAATGCCCCTAAGTAGGGATGGAACAGTCTTCTACAGGAGCAAATCACATATAGTACTACTTATAACAAGAGAACAATACCTTAGAAAATAGTGGCCATAAGATTGGGAAGAGTCACATCAGCATAAACAGGATGAGAATCAGCCCGTGAACTCCAAAGAAACTTAGTTTAACTTCTAAGCACAGCACTGAAAGGTGACACACAACTCTTAAAACTTCAGGGTTTTTTCTTCAACAGCTAAGCAAGCCAATTTATTCTCTCAGAAGAAGTATATAGGGAGCGAGGAGATAAGATCCCTATTTCCAGGAACCACTTTGCCCTTGTCAATTCTTCTTAAACATTTCAAGGAAGAAATAACTGTTCTCTAACTTTACAGGAAAGGTGGAAAATTTTCCAGGTGGATTTACTTACTGTTTAAGCCTACAGTGGTTGTGATTTTGGACAAACTCATCCCTTTGTAGTTTTTGTTAAATCGAGTTTTAGTTTGTTCAAGGAAGGTCTGAAAAGGAATAAGAAAGAGTAACTACTCTCAAACATTGTACTGGCATGTATCCAGTAATCTTAACAAAAACCTGCCTTTTCCTTACGGCAGAATCTTGTCCCAGTAGCTACTGCCCTCTCTAACCTTGGAACAAACCACTCCTCTTGTTCCCTATTTCAGCAAAGAAAGAAGAGATCCCAGGTGATTACGGGATTATCAAAGTCTCAGCGTAAGCTTTCAGGGATATAGCTAAGTTTAAATACAGGGAGAGGAGTTGACTCTTGGGGGCAATATCCCTAAAATATCCTGTCACGAGTTAGACTGACCTGCCTCTTGGAAGTTTTGCCTTTGGAGAATAGGAATGTTTACAATTGCACGTGCCCTCCACGTAATTGGTAATTAACAGCACTTACTGTTTTACCAGCATTGTCCAAACCAAGGATCAAGACGCAGTACTCATCCCTCTGGAACATGTATTTATAGAGTCCAGATAACAGAGTATACATCCTGCTCCTGCAACAAATGCCAAGAAATTATTAATAAATGGGTCACTCCCAGAAGTCTTTCATTCCACAATGCAAGTTTTTCCAACATCAGAGAAGTAAGTGGCATTATTCTTTTATCAGTAACTCTCATATTTAGATAACTCCAGGACAAATCATAGATCCAAGTCCACGGGAGAAAAAAAAAAAAAATCAAGTTTTCAAATGCATATAAGTAGGGGGTCATCTTATGTAGAGCTTATCCCTGTTTATGCACATGGCCAAATTTTGATAGTGCATATCATCCAGTGCAAACCCACTACTCATTTGAAAATGCTCCTGTCTGTTCCAAGGCTTAAAGGGGATCTGAATGTTCTTGAAAGTCTTTCAGAGTACATACATGGTCCACAGAATGAAATCAATTGCATACAAATACACAGAATGGGTATTTGGAGCAAGAACACGCTCTATACGACTGTATCATTGGCTCTTTAATGGTCAAACTGACAGAGTATCTTACTTTTAAAGGCTTGTAAAAAAGACTAGCTATATTAACGTATGCCTTCTCCAGCAACAGCCTTCTGTTCCACGATTCACAATTCAAGTATTTTATCATCTTGCAATACCATGAAGAGAAGACCGGTGACTAGCCAAAAGCACAAGACCGAAAATAAGACTAAGTGACAGCCCCTGGCCATGCACGTACTCTTTTGTTGGATTTGCACAAACAAGGCAGAGAAGATTTGCTAAGATGCAGGAAGTCTCGGTACCAAGCACCACAGCCGGCTCCCTTAGCATTACAACCACCCTTCAGTTTAAACAGACCGGGGGAACCTCAAGGCAACAACTCTGAGAAGCCGCTGCCGTGCAGCGAGCGTGCAGATAAATAATCGTTTTGAAATGCAATAACGTTGCCTGAGGGGTAGAAAAAAAGAAAAAAAAAAAAAAAGACTTCCAGCCTCAGCACGGCAGGTTTCCCAGGCTGGACCGCAGCCAGGGCCAGGCCGGGAGGCCCGACGCGGCCGGCGAGCACGGACCCTTCCCCTCCGGCTGCGCAAGAGGAGCCGGAACCGGCCCCGGCCTCGGCCCCCGCGGCCCTTACGGCCGCCACGGGCCCGGCGCGGCCTCGGGCCAGGACAGGCCTCCCTCCACCGGGGCCCGGCCCGAGCCCCGTCGCAGCCGGGCCTAGCAGCGCCTCGCAGAGCTGCCATCAGACACGGCAGGGTCCCCGCTCCTCCCCCCCACCCCGAGCGCTGAGCACGGAGCCCGAGACCCGCGGCCCCTCACCGGACACCGGAGACACCTCCCGGCCCCCCGCGCCTCAGCGCTCCCCTTCGGCACCGGC
Organism: Struthio camelus; assembly: GCF_040807025.1. Lineage (NCBI taxonomy): Eukaryota > Metazoa > Chordata > Aves > Struthioniformes > Struthionidae > Struthio > Struthio camelus. The sequence continues at coordinate 17,917,929 of NC_090959.1, read as the reverse complement.
CGCCGGCTTCCCCCCCCCCCCCCTTCCGCGCGGCACCCTGGGAAATGTAGTTCTCGCCCCGCGGTCAGAGCGGCGCGACACCCCTCAGGAGGACTGCGACTCCCAGAATGCCTAGCGCCCTCACGGCCACAGCCTGCGCCGGCGCGGTAGGGGAAGTCTCCTAGCCGAAACGGCGTAACGCGTCGGCTAGAGGGGCCGGAAGTGGGGTGGCGTGGAGGACCGGAAGTCGGCGGGGTGTCATGGCGGTGCCCCGGGAGGAAGGGGAGAGCTGGGGGGTGAGTGAGGCGGGCGGGCGGGCGGCCGGCCGGGGCCGGCGGCGGGCGGCGGGCGGCGGTGGCGGCGCTGATGGCCGTGGCTCTGGGCCAGCGCTGAGCGCCCGGGCCGGGCTGACCCGGGCCAGGCGCCCTTGCCGCAGGGCGGCGGCCGGCGGTAACGCGCCGTTCAATGTCCCTCGCTGCAGGCGCCTCGTCGGGCCTCCTCAGGGGGAAGCAGCAGGACGGCGGGCTAGGCGGTGGCGGCTGCGGACGAAGACCTGCTGATCGCTTTACGTGACCTGCTTGAATGTGTTCTGCGTTCCCAGAAAGGACACGGTTAGAGACGCCTTCGTTGTGCTGATAATGGACGAGGAGAGTCTGGAGGCAGCCATTCACACCTACAGCGCCCAGCTGCAGCAAGTAGAGCTGGCCTTAGGGGCCGGCCTCGACCCGTCCCAGCAAACGGACTTGGTTCAGTTGCAGGAAGACTTAAAGCAGCTGATAGAGCTGACTGAATCTAGCCTGGTGTCTATTAAAAAAAGCAAACTTCTTGCAACCTTAGATACAAACGCATCCTCCTCCTCTCCTGCAGGTCCCCTAGAGCAGGAGGCCAACCTAGACAGCTCTGCCCAAGATGAGGAATATGCTGCTTTTAAGGAAGCCATTGGTGAGCTTGGAACTGAGGACAAACCTTCAGCTGCTGATCATGAGATATCATCAAAGAGAGATGAAGAAACTGATGAGAAAAGTGAATCTAAGTACAGTGAAGAGGAGGATGAGTCTGACAGAGAGGAAGAGGAGGAGGAATTGAGTGGGATGAAGGTTAAAGCCCCGTACTACAGTGCTTGGGGGACCCTGGAGTACCATAATGCCATGATTGTGGGCACAGAATACTTAGAAGATGGCAGTGCAGGAGTCAGAGTTCTGTATCTCTATCCAACTCACAAGTCTTTGAAGCCGTGTCCATTCTTCTTGGATGACAAGTGCAGATTTAAAGAGAACTGTCGGTAAAAAAGGGATGGGAGGGAGTTTGTGGCCTTCTTGTTGCTAAAGGCCTTGGCATGCAAGGGAAGAGACTGCTCTAAAAGTGCTGTGTTTGGCTTTTGTACTAGATGGAATTTTGCCAAATATATGTAATTTTTTCTGTTTTTAAAATATGACGTGGTAAATTGGCATCAAACAGTTTGACTGCTTTCTTCAGGTAACGCAGAGGTGAAATGGAAATTCCCATGACAAAATGCAGATGTTTTACCTACTCCATTGCGTAGCTAAACTAATAATTGATTAAGATGTTAAAAAAAGAAAAGTTAGTCTGTAGATAGCACATACATACAGGTTACAGAGAGAAATTGTGGTGTCTCCATCTTAGGAGATTTTCAAAACTTAACTAGATAAGGCCCTGAGCAACCTGATCTGTCAATGAGGCCAGTCCTGCTTCAAGCACTTCCAGTGTGGACTAGAGACCTACGTTTCTGTGTGATCCTCTTTATCGAAGGATCTGTGAAATTTTTTACTGGGTACATCACTAGCAAAAAAAGCTTAATGCTCTGGGATAGAATGCGTTGTCAGATGGCACAAATAATATCTTTAAGATGAAAACTGAAGACTGTCTTGTGTAGTCGAAATAGCGTGTGATAAGACTTTGATAATTATCAGCGAAGATTCAGTAGTGCTGATAACTTGTCACATTTTCTTTCGTGAGGGAAGGAATTTTTATTTAAACCCTTTTCAAGTGGTGTGGATATAGTTCTTCTTTCACCGTTCCTGGCAGGTTTTCTCACGGGCAAGTGGTGTCTGTGGAAGAGCTTCAGCCGTTTCAGGAGCCCGATCTGAGCACTCTGGAGGTGGGCTCGGCCTGCCTGGCAAAACACAGTGATGGAATATGGTATACTGCAAAAATAACTGGTGAGTCTTGTTTTAGTGTGTTTTGCCAGGCTGCTGCATGGAGGATGAACACGGACACTTCAGTGAAATAAAAAAGTTGATTGTTTTGGTTGATGATAGAAAAAAGCTGACCAGGTTTTTACATGCCTAAACTGAACGTTTTGAAATAGCTGAGGAAAATATTCTGAGTTTTGTAGGGCTTGGGATGGGAAGAGGCTAGAAAACAGGAGAACATTAGACAAGAAGGCAACCCAGGAGCAGGAATGTGAGGTTAAAAAAAACTTCGTAGTCATTAGCTGAACTGGTAGGGGAGAGACAGGTATTGCAGGAACTTGCATGAATACTGGAATTGCAATAATCTGTTCTTGTTTAAAGAAAAGCCAGGGGAGCTGGCCTTGCCTGTCAGTTGCTGATACAGGCTCCTCTGTGTCCTGGACAGGGTAGGGGTTTATTCCCGCTTTCCTGCTTTCTTTGACTGTTGCTAGGTCTGAAGGAACAAATCTGCCTTCTCTTTAATTCAATTTCTCAGCAGCCCATCTTTCATCACTTTTAGAAATAGACCTCTAAGTATCAACACAGAAACTGGAAATAGCTCTTCATTGCAGCATATAATTCTCCCTTCTAGACCGAAATCTCAAGCAAAAAAGAATTCAGAGGTTTTTTTTTTTAAACACATGTTCCCTGGGCCTTCCTCCTCTCCCACTGAAGGTAACTGTTCTGTAGAAAGCCCTCTTACCCGTTGCGTATTGCACACTTGAACTCCTGTCCATTGCTTTTCCTTCTGTAGATATCGACAGTGGCTACTACACTGTGAAGTTTGATTCCCTGCTGCTAAAGGAAGCCGTTGTAGAAGGAGATGGTATCATTCCTCCATTACGAAGTGAAGATGGCGCCTCCTCTGTTGAATCTGATGAAGACAGTGTTGATGATTCTGGCTACGCTAAAGGTAGAGAGTGGGGAGGGCCTAAGCAAAAACGGCCTGTGATCTAGGCTACCTCCTCTCTGGGACCTAATGAGTTACTCTCTTGGCTTGCGGCTTTCATCACAAGTGTCTCATTTCTGATGAAGGAGTAGATAATCTTTTTATATGTTGCTGGAAGATAGCAGAGAACATTACATATCTGTTATGTTACAATTGCTAATTACAGTCTTTGTTTTATGCGAATTACTTTCTTGGGCTAATGAAGGTTGGAGGTGTCTATGAGAACTCCTAACAAATGAAAGTAGAGGGTGTAACTTACAGGTGGGTTCCAAGCTGTGAGTGTGAGGGTGTGGGGGTTTTTTTTGTTTGTTTGTTTTTTTTTTGTTTTTTGTTAATGCGACTGGCTGGGTTGAACTCATAAATAAAACGGAAGACTTCCTAGTCTCTCTGAGAACTTCATGTAGCTCCATGACACTAGAATACAAGATCTCAGTAACTGCGAGTGTTTGGTCCTCCCAGTGCCTTGGTGAGGTAGGAGTAATAGCCCTGCCCTGTTTTACTGTCGAAAGCTGGCACAAAGGGAGCCCAAGTAACTTCTTCAAGATTATACAGGCAGCACTCTCCCTGTGCTAGTGCCCCAGTTACTTCACAGGGACAAAGTTGTGTCCTAGAGCTCTTTAAATTTAGCCTAATAATGATGATTGGATGCTAATAATACAAAATTAGCATAGTTGCCTGGAGGAGCCTCATACTAGGGAAGTGAGTTGGAGGTGCGGAATGATGGAGACTCAATGCCGAATTCTGCCCTGGTGGGGTATGGCACTCTTGTGTGATCATCCCAGGAGTAGGGAAAAGAAGCATAAAAACTTCTGGATTGTTCCCTGTGGAACTATAAGATCATATGTGCATTGCCTTGTGAGTGGTTTTCGTGTTGTGTGGGCCTCCCCTACAAAAGTTCTACCCCTACAAAACTGCTGTATAAAACCTTCAGTTTTGTTCATGTTTCACTGATCTCTCTCTTCTGTGCCACAGTGATAGATTCAGGCGTCCCAGAGAATGGGGAATGGACTCCAGCTTGCAGTTCCTCTTTTGGTGGTTGGGAAGCCCATACTCGTGGCATTGGCTCCAAACTGCTTGCTCAGATGGGATACGAATTTGGAAAAGGTAAGGGGAGAAGGTGATCCCCGTGGTGTGAGGGCTTGAGTGCATATGCCTACTTTGTAAGCTTAGTCTCATGATGGATCCCCGGAGCTGGTTACAAAGAGTAACGTTTTGCATGAGGCTAAAACCCCTTTGCTGAAGGGCCTGTTAGATAAGGCTCAGACTGTGATGAATCACACCTATGTGGAAGTGTTAGAAAGTGAGAAGGGATATTTCATCTAAGTACAGGCACTTGTATGCGCCAATGCCTGTATGGTAATAGCAAAAATTAGAGGCGTTTAGAACCATGGTCAAGCTCATGATTAAAGCTATGAGAACTGTTGTATGAGATGTTCAAAGGCTTTAGGTAGAAGGGAACTGATCTATGAAGCTTCCGATGCCTATTTACAAGTATCTTCTGGCTCTAGACACAGACTTCAAAGCCTGCTGAACTAGCTTCTTACTCTACAAGTTGTACTGAGCCTTGGGGGTTTTAGGAGGCTAGTCTGCTACTTGCATTTGTCCCTAGATCTTCCGGAGGAACCAAACCAGTTTTAAGGAGAACCTGGCTTACGAAGCTGAGAATGTGAAGCTGAACCTAGTTTCATACAAACTAGCTTGACAGATGGTCCTGGGCTTTTTATCACTTACCTTCTACTGCAGAAAGCTCCTGTCGTAGCATCCCTCACAAATGTGTGTGGCCCTTGCTGCCCCCCTTAACTTTGATGGTAGTTAAGACTTTGTATCTCAAAAGCCTAATTGCTTATTCTAAGGTTGTGACTGTCAGTTCTAGTTTGTGGCGAGAGATGATTTGGGAAGGGGATGTCCTTGTGATAATGGCTTGGTGTCTCTCCTCACGGCTTCGCCTCCTCAGGTTTAGGGAAGAATTCTGAGGGACGAGTGGAGCCAGTGCAGGCGGTAGTGCTTCCTCGAGGGAAGTCCCTTGACCAGTGTGCTGAGGTGCTTCAGAAGAAGAAACAGGGGAAGCTGGACCCAGGCAAACCGAGGAAGTGCCGAGGAAAGGGAAACAGCGCTAGCCAGTCTCCTGCGGGCAGCCGTAAACCTCCCCGCAACGTGTTTGACTTTTTGAATGAGAAACTGCGGGGGAAGAGCACTGGAGAGAAGGCTGGAGGGACAGTATTGCCAGAGAGGAACAGCAAAGAGATCTACCATGCTAGCAAAAGCACCAAGAAGGCCCTGAGCGTCCGCCTCTTCCAAACAATGGAGAAGATTGAACAAACGCAGAAGGATATCAGAGGAATCCAGCAGGCCCTGGCACGCAACATTGGACGGTAGGAAAAAATCGTCTTTGGTGCTGCAGGATGAACTGATCGTTCTTGGCCCTTCTGGGAAGGGATGGGCTTCAAATCAGGTGTCGCAGGAACAGATGACACGCGCTTGGATGAGACATAAGGGGAAGCAGAGGACAGAGCCTTTAATGTGCTCTTCAGACCAGCTTGGTCACTAGCATATTTGTTGTGGTAATGGCTTGGTCATCCTTTGGGCAGAATTCAAACTGTGGGAGAGAGGAGCTTTTTAAGGAAAGGTACTGGAGTCCTTTCTTTCCCATGCCCACCTCCACAGTGTTGCTGTTGAGCGTCGCAGGAAGACCTGTGTGTTTTCTAGCTCAGATTGTGCTGAGCATCAGGTACTTCCTGGCTTTCAGCACTTCACTAGCACTAATCCCACAGGAAAGGGGGGGGGGCCCTCCTGGGATGATGGCAGGCCTTTGCTCTCGGCACGCAGGATGATATTGTTATAATGCCTTTTACTTTCAGGCACAGCATTGCTACAGCTCAGCTGGAGGAGAAATTGGCTAATGCTCACAAACAGCTGGGGCAGCTGCAGGCCCAGGAAGCCAGTCTGCAGCGGGAGCAGAAGAAAGCAGACACACACAAAAAAATGACTGAGTTCTAGTCTCTCTCAGGAAGGCGTTGAACTGCAGTGATCGTCCTTCGAGCCAGGCCCCGTGCTCACAGCCTCAGAGCCTGCGTGAGCCGTCCCACTCCTCTGGGCCTCAGTCTGTCCAGCTTGAAATCTCGGCTGAAAAGCAGCAGTTTCCAAAACTAGATGCTACTGAGCTGAGCTCTCCTGGGATGGGGAAGAGTATACGACTGTCCAGTCCTGAAAGCATTCAGTAAGCCTGAGCCTCGTATAAGGACTGGCTGCAAGAAATATGATTCCCTTCTCTCTTGCACACCTCTTTCCTCCGTTATCACTGCGGTAGTGCCTCTGTTCAGAGTCTGTACTTACTTGGGTGATAACGTTGCTGACTGTGAACCAGCTGAGGAGGGGCTTTGAAAGCCCCACATCCTGCCATCAACTGTGGCTTGTGTTTGCAGCAGCCAACGGAGCACACACAAGTGGGGGCAGGGTCCCAAGCACGTTCTGGCAGAGCAGAAAAGGCATGTACTAGTGCCGCCAGGTGAAAACAACAACGGCATATTTCTTCAGTTGCACTCTCCCATCCATTCTTTGCTTTGGGATTTCTATGAGGTCTCAGTTATGTTAAGAGTAGTTCCTTGCAGCCGCAGTATAATGAATAGACAGAAAACTGGCACCTTGGAGGTGGGTGCTAGCAGTCTCAAGCAACATATTTCTTCAGTCTGACTGGAAGAGTATCCCTAGGCCACGTTATGACCAAACCCCTTGATTTGGCATGGAAAGTTGCATCACTCCACATGTAGCATGCCAGAACTGGGGGAATAAGACAGCAGAGGAGCAGATTCTCAAACCTTCTAGCTAGGAAGAACTCTTTGAGGAACCTTGTGCTTCTGCCATCATTACTTGCGTTTTTCTGTCCTAGGTGGCTCGTTGAACACAGGTTCTTTTTACATTGAAAATCTCGGGACCCAGTCCTGGGTCAGACTGGGCCTTGGATGAGTACAAAGCTCAGGAGGTCTGTATGCGCTGAGCATGCAGCCCTGACTGTGGAAGAGCTTCAGGCTGTGCTGGAGGCAGGCCAAGCAAGCAAAGTGCCCTTCCCTGCAACATGAGCAGTCCTTCTCAGACAGGAAGGATAACTTCTCCCCTAGGTTATAGTCTGTATTGATGGCAGCCAGCCTTTGTCCCAGAGGAGGAGGTGGTTCCATCAGACTCTGTTTCTGGTGGTACTTGTGCATTGGAATTGTTTTTTTTTTCTTTGTTAGTAATTTCATGCCAGTATCTTAAGGATGCATTTTTTTCTTCAGTTGAAAAAAATCAGTTTCCTTTTGTTTTGTGAGTCATTTTTCTAATGAAAAGTTTTACTCTTTTCATGCTACTCTTTTTTATCTATTTCTAAGAAAATTAAAAAGCTGTCAGTCTGGGCAGGGCTTCCCCTGCATGCAAGGGCCAAGCCTGTGTGATGCACTGCCAAGCTAACTAGAAAATCTAAGGCTGAAGGAGATACGATCAGAGCTGTTAAGTCATGTGTGGTTTAGCATTACTGCAGACACACACAGCTCAGAAAGCATAGAGCAACAGTGAAATTAAGCAAGATAAATGTCTTCAAGAAGTCTGTTAGAGTGACTCTTTCCACCTGGAAAGCGCTTGGATTCTGCTATGTTGGGCACCAAAGTTCCAGCTCCACGGTAGATGTAAAAGGTGACGTGGACTGCCTTGAGCATATCAGCATCCATCAGTTTCTAACTAAACTGGCCATACCCTTTTAATTGTTCTGAATTCATGTTCTCCACGCACTGGGTTTAACTCGAGGGTTTAACAATGGTTATTCAGTGCCCTTCCCTCCCAAGTAACTGTTCGTTTCCCATGCTCGAGTGTTGAGTGATGACAAGGATTAATGTGCCCAACATAGCGTGGGTGCTTGCCGAAGTGGCCCGTGACTGGTGAGCCGAGTTGGGTAGAGAAATCTTTTAGTTTCGCTTTGTGCTCTCGCGCTACTTAACGTGTCTTTTTTACTTTGTAATAATTGGGCATATTAGTCCTATGTCCTGGCTAAGTTGCATTTTGACCATTCCTTGAATTTTCCACAGCTTCAGTTGTCAAACTTCCTATTCAAATGGCTGCTGCACCCTGCCCAAGATAGTTTATTCCCCTGGTGAATAAAGTCTTTTTTTTCTCTATGTTTGTAAGGCACTGATCATTTGAAAGGTAATGATTATGGCAACCCATTCTTTCGGCTAGACAGCTGGCACTAAAACCAGCTCTGTCAGAAAGGGAAAGCGGCAGAGGGTGCTGTTGTGCGCTGGGTGCCTGCAGAGCCCGTTTGCAGCGCTGCCTGCACAGCCAAGGCGGGGAGAAACCCAGCCTACCGTTGGGTGAAGCCACCGCCTCTGCACGCCAGGAAGCGAGCTGTGGTATCGTGCTGCGTGGTATCAGCTCAGAGTTGTCTGCTCCAGATCAGCCAAAGGAAGAGTGGGAGAGCTCAGATCAAGATGGTTGAAAAGCTCTGCAACCCCTAATCAGGAATAACTCTGCTGGATAAAAGAAGCTGAGTTCTCCAGGTTGACTGGCAAGGAAGAGAGTAGGATTGGATTGCTGTTCTTCACGCTCACCGGCTTTTGAGTTTCTGCAAAGTAAGTGGTGTTGGCTTTCTTGTCTGGCTAACTTGGGTATATTCAACGAAACTAGGAGTTGAAAATTCTTAAACGTTCCGTATAGAATTTGCAGCAATGTCAGAGATGCTGTTGCAACTAGCTAGACTGGAAGGGCAGGATTCCTTCTCTTTAGCACTCCAGTGTCGAAGCATCAGCTAGTTTGTTTAACAGACTTTCGGTCAGCAGCAAGGAGGTCTGTAAGCGCGGTGCAATTTAATGGTTGGTCACTCTAGAAGTACCTAGGCTTCGAAAGGAGGAAAAGGCCCTTGAACTTGGCTGGGATCGCGTGGTTTGAACCTAGAAGTTGAGTGGGAACTGATTACTTTTTTGGGTGAATTAACTGTTGAGTTCACAGGTGTGGGACACTGTTCTGCCCTTTACCCTAAAAAAAAAAAAAGTGATTTGGGGGGGAACTAGATTTTTTGCTTGCTTATGAAACAGCTCTTATATAAAGGCTGAACTTCTGACCACGCTGCTTGCTGCAGGTGGGGAGTCTGCGGAGGCTTGAGAGAGTGTGGTCTTTGAAACATTGTCTTTTGGAGACCTGAAATTGCGTATAACTACTGATTTTGTGGCAAGAAAACCAGCTGTGGTAGGCAGGTGATTCTAGGTGGGAGAGGAAACACATCTCCTTAATGCCCTCGTACCTTATTTTGGAACCTGGCTTCCTATAAATGCAGCACTGAGGTCTCATCAGAGCTTGTCCTGCTGTGTGTGGCTCATCTGCAGAAAACCTGTCCTGCAGTTTCTGAGCTAGCGCTTAGAAGTGCTTTTTTTTTTTTTTTTTTTTTGCCAAAGTGAGTCTGTTTCCAGCAAATACAGAAGGGTGCAGAGAAAGAAAAGGGCTGAAACAATTTCAGCCTCAATCAAAGCCACATGGTATGAACAGAAGAGTCACTTAAAGTCTTAAAACCTTAAGGTAAATTTTCTATAAAAGCCAGTCCAGCCCATGAGTAGCAATCAGGACCATAATTAGAAGCGTTCCAAGTTTTGTGACATTTGGGACACATTTGGGCTTCAGAAATGTAGTTGGCCTTTTATAAATTGAACAACCCAAAAGGAGATCAACCGTGAAATCTGTCCCTCCCTTGTTCCTGCTGCTGAAATGCAAGTGAAGTGAAGGAGATCTTGTGCCTGCCCCATGTTGGAAATATTTTTAAGATTTAGCAATTACATCCCATGATTTAGGGCAGAGTACACGTTGTTGACATAACTGCTACGGGGCTTTCACTTTTTGTGCCTGAAAAAAACCCGTCTGCTTCTGGAGCCTTTTCTTCAGTAGAACTCCCCAGGGTGCCCGAGCCTGTGTCAACTGCCACCTTGATCGCAGTTGCTGATGTAAATCAGCTTGTAATGTTTGTCCTGCTTCCCTGCAAATATATTTTTATTAGTTTCATGGACTTTTTTCTTGTTACCCTGCACTGAATAGTCTGTGCCGATTTATCGGTTTAGATGAACTGCAGGCCAGGCAGAACTGTTAGTGGCAGAACTTAATTTTACAGTGAATTTAATTTCATTGTCGTGAAGCCTAGCTGAGAAGTTTAAGCCTTTTGTCAGACGAGCTTTTTAAAGCCACAAAAAGCTCCTGAGTCGTAGAGTAACAAATCAGCTGTATTCGTGACGCTTGTGCTCAGGTATCGTGAAATGGAGTTGTTCCCTCGTTGGCGCGCTGTGGGTTGTGGGCCTACGTGTCGCACACTGCTGCAACTGCTGTCATCTTCAAAGGCGTCTCGGCTTGCAAAGCCAGCGCAGTATGAAATGCCACCTGCGGAGTCTCTTACCCTCGAGATTAGCCGCAGGACTTGGGGGTCACTAACTTTATTGGCAGGAAATTCATTTGCACATTTCAGAAAGTCTGTTTAAAACTTGATCTTGGAAATCATGTGACTTAGCTAAACTGGCTCAATCTTATCTGAGTGAATCTGAGCAAATTTAGTCAGGCACTGGATTTTCAAGTGTCAGGTCTCTCAAATTCAGGGTTCTCGGGCTAACAGAGCATTCTCTTTGCCTACCTGAAGCTTTCTGAAAGACTGCAGCTTACACGTCAGGCAGGAGAACTGGCCCTTTGTGCGACTGAAGCAGTCGTTTCTTCCTTATGCCAGTAGAGCAGTGCTAGTAGTTTCATTTGCGCTGGCTGGTCTCAGGGCACCGCTCTGTCTGTAGAACCAAGTGGAGCTGATACAAAGGTAGCTCAAGTTGAACACGCTGAAGAGCGTGCACCAACCGCTTTTGTAGGTGAAAAATCCAAGTGGGACCACTGCCCTCCTGCACCACCTTTGCGGAGGATCGGCAAAGTAGGTCAGAAGAATTTCTCTGCATTAATTTCAAGTCTCTTCATTCTCCAATCTTAGAAATTCAGGGATGGAAAATCCACGCCCCATGGGAGAAGCCGTCCCGGTGCATGCTTACCCCAGCGATAAAGGCTCGCGCTCCAATTTCGGTTTAACATCAGCGTCCAGCCATTGTATCTTGTTATCGTTTTGTCTGCTGACCTTCAGAGCCTGTTCTTCAGTTCTGCCCAGAGTATAGTTGCTTTGGCAGCCTGTGATCCTGTCACTCCAATAAGCTAAACGAGTTCGGCGAGGACTGTCTAAAATAACTGCTTGTACTGCGGGTAATCCATGTAATTAACGTATGCTCAGACAGAAAAGCGGGGTTGTCTAATTAAAGTGTTGTCAAAGAGAGAACCAAGTTCCCTTCCCAGCTCTGATCTAAGCCAGTCTGTCCAGCCGGGTTAGTCCCTTAAGCCTGTCTCAGTTTCCACATTGAAATAATTGCTCTCCAGGGGTTAAAGCTTCAGTCGGTGAAGTACCCGAAGGCGTGGGAAGTTCTCAGATAAAAGGGTGCCACAGGTGGGCAAAGGCTGGCCGATTATTTGGGTAAAGACATGCCAAGTGTGCTGGCGTGTGACATGAGATGCGTAGGAGAGAGGAGCAAGACAGGTCACTTGATGGACGAAACCTCCCCTGAGCTCCTCCTTCCTGAGGTGCTTTCCTCCTTGCAGTGCTGCGGCTCGGAGGAAGAGGAGCCCGGCTAGGGCTTTGTTTGCGGGTGTCTCCGTGTTAGTCCTCCCTTGCAGGGAGCTGACTCCGATTATGCAAAGGAGGCCCGTCAACGGGAGCCGGGCGAGGGAAGTCCCTGCCCTGTCTCACTGGGCCCTGGTTTAGCATACGAGGTTCGTGCGAGGTAGGTTGGGTCTGAAGCTGGTTTCCCAATGGAGTTCATCTGATCTTTGTGATCAGGATTAGGAGGATATGTAAGAGAGTGAGGAAGAGGCACAGGGCACGTGCCCTCAGCAGCGCTTGTGGACGTCATCCTGCTCCGACGTGCAAGCTCTGTCGGCCTTCTTGTCTGGATCTGTTACTACGTCTTCCTTGAGGTATGTTTTACTCCCGTGTTTGCCAGGCTGGAAACCACCTTGGTCTCTCCTCCTGTTGGCTGTGCAGGCATGGGAAACGCCTTGGTCCAAAGCTTTCCCCAAACTCTGGCGCACAGATCCCTAGTAATGCACCAGCCTTTTGGGGCAGTAGGGTCGGAGCAGCTGAACGCTGCCCTCCGGGCTGGCACGGGGCTGGGAGCAGCTGCTGCCGCCGTCCGGGCTCCACGGCAGCCGCGCTCCTCTGCACCCCGTGCCCTGGACTTGCTGCACCCGCGCCGGCTCCATGCGCCCTGCTGCAGCCAGGACCTGGCGCTCCCATCCTGCCAGCGTGGCCAGGACCATTTTAAAAAAGGGACCTGAAGCTGTTGTTGAGGCTCGTCTAGCAAGGGAAGGAGGCTGGAGACGCGGTGGGCGGCAGCTGCCTTCCCTGCGGCCGACAAGGGGGGGACGGGGGGGTCTGGTTCCTCCCTGAACCCCGTGCCCAGCCCCGGCTCTGGCAGGCCCCGAGAGGCAGCTTTCTGGGAGGGCGGCGCAGGCGCTTGCCGGCGTTTTGTGCCCGTCTCTCTCTGCATCGTCCTGCAGGTGGTTTGGCTGCGGGGCCGGGCTGCCCGCGGGCTCGGCCCGGGGCGGGCGCCCCGCTGGGGCGAAGCCCAGCGCCTCGGCTGCGCTTTCCCGCGCCCGATCGCCTCTGTCCGTGGGAAAAAATCAAAGGAGGGCAAGAGGGGCGGGTTTGGGCGAGGTGCGGCTTTCGCTTCGCGCCAAGCGGCTGAGACCTCAGACGCTTTCCGCTCTCGTGTCGCGGCGGGAGGGTGGCCCCGCCGCGGCCGACCTGGGGCCGGGACGGCGCGGAGGTGGAGTGGCGCGAGCGCGGTCCCGCTCGGGAGGAGACCGGCGGGACGAGCCGAGCGCGGGGCGCTGGCAGGGAAAGAGCCTTTCGGCAGGGGCTGCCATCCTTTAACCTGACGCCTCCGGCTCCGTCCCGGGCTGGAGAGCCCAGCGCGGGCTAGCCCGCGTCGTTCGGGTTGTTTTGGAGAGACCCTGGCTGCTGCTCGGGGGGAAGGTCCCGCGCGCGCGAGAGGAAGGGGCCGACGCCGCCATGCCGCAGCGGCTCGGAGCCTGCAGCCGCTCGGCTGCTCCCGCTGCACCACGGTGGGTGGCACGGCGGTGGGTGGCACGGCGCCTCGGCGAGGCCGTCTCGGGGCCACGGAGGGACTCGGCTTCCCGCGCCCAGGGTGATGCTCCTGGGAGCGGGGCGGCCGGCAGCCTCGCCTGCCCGGCGGCGCCCGACCCCGACCCAGCGCCGCGGCGGTGCCCTGCTCCCGCGGGAGAGCAGGAAGGGCGGCCGCAGGGTTGGCAGCGGCTGGGGCCGGGCTCAGCGCCGCGTGCCTCGGCCGGGAGCCCCCATCGCGGCCGGGGGCGCTGCCCTGGCGCAGCCGGGCTCGGCGGGGAGGGGGCGTCCCCGTGCGCGCCGCGGGGCCGGGCGGCGCGAGGCGGCGGCGAGGGCGAAGCTGGGCTCCGTTTCCTGGAAGCTGAGTCAGCCCTTTGCCCGTCCCCTCTGGGCCACCCAGACGGGTGCGGGGAACCCCGGCTGCGCCCCGCCGCGGGGACGGGGAGCCCGGCCGCGTGCTCTCGCCCTGGCGCCCCGAGAGGCCGCGCGTGGCCCCGGAGGACGCGTCCCGGCTTCTCCGTCCCCGCGCGGGCGGGTTTGGGTGTCCCCGAAGCTCTGCAGAGCATCCTCGGGGCCCTGGGCGGCTGCTTTGCACAGGCTCCATGGCACCGCGGGACCTTGAAGCCTTATTTATTTATTTATTTATTTTTTAAGAAATCTGAACTTTATCCTGGAGCTGCCGGGAGCTGAGCGCCCGCCGCCGGGCCTTTGCCGGAGGGAAGCAGCGACAGCCCGAAAACAAGGGCCGAGGCAAAAAACCCCTCCGGGGACTGGCGCTTCCAAGGACTGATTAGGTGACGGCTGCAAGACGGCGGCTGGGTCGAGCCCGGCGCCCGACCCTCCTTCTCTCTCCCCAGGGCTCGGCCCCGCGGCGCTCGCGAAGCGGCTCGCCCATGGCCGCGGCGCGCGGCGAGGGGCTGCCGGGGCCCCCGCTGCTGCCGCCGGCCGTCGCCCCCCTGGCCCTGCTCGGCGCCCTGGTCTACCTGGGCGCCCTGTGCGCCGCCTGCAGACGGTACGAGCCCCCCCGCTGCCGCCGCTGCTGCTACCCCGCTTGGTATCCCCGAGGGCTGAGGCTGCGGCCGGCACGCCGCTCCGCTGCCCCGGCCGCCCGCCCGCCCCGAGGGAGCCGGGTGCACGGAGCATCCCGGCGGCAGCCGCCGCCGAGGGTCCCGCTGCTCCGGCTCAGCCCCGCGTCTCCTTGCAGCAAGGGCCGGAAGAAGAAGGTGCCTCCGGACGCGGTGAAGCTAGTGGACAAGGTAAGGGGGCGCGGGGCAGGATCGGTCGGCGGGGGCGCTGAGCCGTCCGGCCGCCCGCCCGCCCCACGGCCCGCCTCTCCCGCCGCAGTCCCTGCTGAGACAGACGACGCTCCGCTCGCTCAGCAAATCGGACACGAAGCTGCACGAGCTGTCGCGGCTGAAGCCCAGGGACGAGGGTGAGTTGCCGTCGGGGGCGGCCGGCCCGGCGGGATGCCGGCCGCGCGTCTCCGTGCATCCCGGCCGGCGGGCACCGCCGCAGCCCCCAGCATCCCCCCCCCCCCGCCCCAAATCTGCCCTGTCGCGCAGGCCAGCGGCCGGCCAGCATGGATTTCTTCCACGGGCCGGGCGCCGGCCCCGACTCCCCGCACTGCTCCAGCGTCAGCATCCTCCCGCATCGGGAGCTGCCGCGCATCCCCGGCCCGCCGCCGCTGCCGCCCGCCGAGCAGACCTACTCCAACCTGCTGTTCGCCCCGCCGCGCCGCCCCGCGCCCGACGCCCTCTACGAGTGCCTGGCGGCGGGCGGCGAGGATGCTCCGGCCAGGGCCCCCGTGTCCTCGCTGCCGGCCGGCTCCGCCGACTACGCCTGCGTGCGCAAGGTGAAGGCGGCAGCGGCGGCGGAGCTGCGGGACGGGACCACCGCGGTGCCGGCTGGGCACCCGCACCGCCAGGACAACGCCGGCCACGCGCCCCGGGCGAAGGTAGGGGCTCGGCCGCTGCCCGGCTCCCGCCAGCCGGGGGGGCTCTCGCGGGAGCCGGGTCAGCTTTGGGGAGGAGGCTGGCGCGGCCGGCGCGACCCGAGTCCTGGTGATGGGCAGGGAGGCCCCGTAACCGCCCGCCTTTTGCAGGTGGAAGACATGTACTCGACTGTGTGCAAAGCCCCCGGGAAGAAGTGGCAGGAGGCGGCGGCGCCCCCGCGGGCCGCTCCCCCCCGCCCCGAGCAGGACGCCGCAGCCGCCCTCGAGCCCTGCTACGAGTCCATCGGCGCCAGCGCCCGCCGCAGCCCCGACCCCGACTACGAGGCCGTGGAGGCGGACTGGAAGAAACCGGCCAAAAGGGACGAGTCGGGGAAGCCGCGTCCCGCCGAGAACCTGTACGAAAGCGTCGGCGAAATGTGGGCCGGGGAAGGGCGGCGAGGCGCCGGCAGGACGGCGCCCAACGGGCTGCAGGTGCACGTCACCAGCCTCTAGCGCCGGGTCCGCCGGGGCCGGCCAGCGCGCACCCCAGGGGGCTGCAGCCCCCCGCGCCCACCTGTATTTTACATTCATCTTTGTCTCAGCTGCTTTGGCCCGTCCCCACCCGTGCGGCGCCGGCGCGCTGACCGGGATGCCCCGAAACGGGCAGTTTTTGCAGCCGGCGGGCCGCCTGCTCCGGGGCGGCCGCCCATCCCCGCGGCCTCGCTCGCCTCCGCCTCGGCCCCCTCCGTCCTCGCCGGCCGATGCCCGAAACGCTCCTCCTTGCAAAAGCCCCTCGGAAGCAGGATAACGAATGCGCTCGCAAACCGCCCCCCCACCCCGGACCCCGCGGCTCCCGCTACCGCTCTCCCCTCCGGAGCGCGAATTTGCCCTGAAAAGAAGGGGTTTCTTAAGGGAGGAGCGCGGGGCGCCCGGAGGGCTGCGTGCCGCCGAGCAGCCGGCTGGCGGAGCCCCAGGCCCCCCGGCCTCGCAGCACGGCGCCCGCGCCGCGCCGGCAGGAAGGAAGCCGGGCGCCTCTGCCCGCTCCGTCGAGGCAGCCGGCGAGGTTCAAACCGAAAACGAGCGCGCGGTGAAACGTCCCTCCGCCCCGCCGCCATCCGCGTGGGGCTCGCGTGGCCCCCGGGCCCAACCGCAGCCCTCGGCGCGCCCGCCGCTCCCCTGCCAGCCCCCCTGCCGGAAGGGGCCCGCGCCGGGCGCCCGCCGTGCCCCCTCGGCCCCAGCCCCGAGCAGCCTCCGAGGCCCTTTCGGAGCGGCATCCGCGTCCTGCGGTGATGGAGGGACCGCAGGGGGGGACGGACGGGCGGACGCGTGCCCGGCGCCCTGGCGGAGAGGAGAGCTCAGCAGCGGGACAGCCAAGAAAAATATGTCCCCAGCCTCCCCTTTGAGCCGGCCGGGAAGGTTAGGGAGCCCGGGAGCCGGGGGGGGACGGCGAGGCGGCTCGGCCCGGCCCGGGTCCCGCAGCGTCGGGCAGCCGCCCGGGAGGCCCCCGCTCCTGGCGGCCGGAGCCGCGGTCCTGGCTCGGGCCCCGCCACCGCCACGCTGGCCCGGAGCCGGGCTCCTCGTCGCCGTTCCCACAAGGGGGAGCGAGCGGGAGCCAGTGCTGCTGTGCAGTGCCGCACGCTGTACGGAGCTGCACGCTGTGCAGTGCTGCATGCTGTACAGAGCCGCACGCTGTACGGAGCTGCACGCTGTGCAGTGCTGCATGCTGTACAGAGCCACACGCTGTACGGAGCTGCACGCTGTGCAGTGCTGCACACTGTATGGACCTGCACGCTGTACAGAGCTGCATGCTGTACAGAGCCGTACGCTGTATGGAGCTGCACGCTGTGCAGTGCTGCATGCTGTACAGAGCCGTACGCTGTACGGAGCTGCACGCTGTGCAGTGCTGCACGCTGTATGGACCTGCACACTGTACAGAGCTGCATGCTGTACAGAGACACATGCTGTATGGAGCTGCACGCTGTACAGAGCTGCATGCTGTGCCATGCTGCACACTGTATGGAGCTACACGCTGTACAGAGCCACACACTGTACAGAGCTGCAGGCTGTGCAGTGCCCCACACTGTGCAGAGCTGCATGCTGTACAGAGCTGCAGGCTGTACAGTGCTACACACCATACAGAGCTGCACATTGTGCAGTGCTGCACACTGTACAGAGCTGCATGCTGTGCTGATGTGCACGCTGTGCAGTGCTATATGCTTTGTGGTGCTGCATGCTGTACAGAGCCGCACACTGCACAGAGCTGCACGCTGTATGGAGCTGCACACTGTATGGAGCTGCATGCTGTACGGGTCTGTCGCCATATGGACCAGCACACTGTATGGGTCTGTCCCCATATGGACCGGCACACTGTGCAGAGCTGCACGCTGTACAGAGCTGCACAATGCACGGCTCTGCAGGCTGTTTGGCTCTGTCCCCATACGGAGGTGCGTGTTGGGCAGCTCTGCCCCGTTCCGAGCTGCACGCTGCAGAGATCTGTTCTCGTAGGGACCGGCGTGCTGTACGGATCTGCCCCTCGCGGCGCCACACGCTGTACGGCCCTGGGCCCCGTATGCCTCTGCGCCCTGTACGACCCCGTAGCCCATACGGCTCTGCAACCCATACAGCTCCACACCCCCTACAGCACCATACCCAGTCTGCATCCCATATGGCCCCATACAGCCCCGTACCCCATACAGCCCCATACCCGTATGCCTCTGCACCCCTATGGCCAGCAGCAGCTGGGCAGCCCACGCCGGAGTCTCGCCCGCAGCTGGCCGGGCGGGCTGGGACCCCGGGCGCCGGGACCCCGCGAGGCCGAGGCCACGGGCTGCTGGCCAGCGGCGGCTGCAGGTGCAGGACGCCCGGCAGCACCGCCGGTTGTCCACGAGCCGGTGCTTTGCCATGGGCAGGGTGCGTTTCCCCCGCACCCGCTGTGGGTCCCCTGCCCAACAAAAGCCTCCCTGCGCCGTGCTCACGGTGCCCAGTCCCAGATCTGGGCACGCAGCAGGGACGGGCACCACGGGCAAAGGTGCCCGTTCCTGCTCCAAACCCCCTCAGGGTCCATGGGCTCGCTGCGGCCCGGCTGGAGCCTGCTCTGCCCCGGCGAGGGCACCGGGGTGCCGCCACAGGCACCTCCTGGCGAGCCGCAGGAGCTGGTAGAGCCACTCGCCATGCAGGATCTGGGAAATGCTGCGATGCCAGACTTGGGCCACCTGCGATGCAGGACCTGGGCCATGCTGCAAGGGAGGAGCTGGGCCACCCAGTTTTGCAGGACCTGGGCCACCCCAGGATGCCAGACCTGGGCCATGCTGCAATGCAGGACCTGGGCCACCCCACGATGCCAGACCTGGGCCACCCCAAGATTCAGGACCTGGGCCCTGCTGCGATGCAGGACCTGGGCCACCCCACGATGCACGATCTGGGCCATGCTGCGATGCAGGACCTGGGCCATCCCGCAGAGCCACCGTGGTGCATGAGGGCTTCCTGAGCCTCATGCAGTGGGCTGGTGGCACATGGCACTCTTGTGCAACACCGGGAGACGATGTTCGCGGGAGTTGCATAATATTTAAATTGATTAAAGAAGCCAGCTCAGCGTTTCAGTGTTAAAGATTAAACGAGATTGGGGGGGAGGACAGCTGCCAGCCAACACCCAGGTCTCCCTGCGATAAAGCCTAGACTTGTTACTCTGACAATAATTTCAAGGGGGGAGGAGAGGCGTTGCTGCTGCAGCCAATGGAGAGCTGCTCCGTCGTTAACTCCTTTTGGGTTGTGCTAATGAGGGCCGGGAGACGCCGCGGCCACCGGGCCCCGTTATAACGACCTTAAGGCTGGAAGACACAGGAGCGCGGCACAAAGTCCCTCCACCGAAGCGCGGCTGGCGGCCCCGGGCAGCGCGGGGCCGAACAGCGAGGGCCGCGGCCGGAGGGCACGTGAGCCGCCTGCCCGCGGGCGCCGCGCGCGGACGGGGCCACACGCGCGCAGCCGGCCGCCCGGGGGGAAAGGGGCCGCGGCCGTTGGCGGACAGGTGGGGAGGCCGGGCTGGGCTGCTGGTGCAGAGCCTGCCCGCCCCTGCCTCAGTTTCCCCACGAAACAGCAGCGGGATAACGAGGGCTGAGACGGAGAGCAGCCAAGAGAGATGGGGCCGGAGAGGCCCGGAGCTGGCAGAGCCCCAGCTCCTCCGTGGCCGGTGGCAGGGATGCTCCAGGGATGAAGGCTGCTCCGTCCGCACTCCTCCTCCTCCTGCTGGGTTTTCCGCAGCGCTCCAACGTGCAGCCTGCAGAGACAGTTCCCTTTTTCCCCGGCGGCTCTGGCCTCAATCCCTCCTGCCTGCCAGGACCGAGGTGACACCTGCAGCCTCCCCGGTGGCGGGGGGACAACAGGGGCAGGCGGCCCCGGCCCCTGAGCCACACTGGTGGCATTGTCCCACCAAAGACGGCAGGGGAGGCCCGAGCAGGTGACTCTGCAGGGCTGCTGGCCCCAGGCCCCACGTGGCCCCACCAGCAGCCGACATGTGGAAATGCCAACATCCCGAAACGCCCATGTCCCCAGGCCTGGTGCCGCTCACACTCTCTCCTGGCTTTTAGGCTGCGGGTTTGTAAATCAAGCAGCACCAGGGCTGGGCTGTCCTCGTGCCGGCACCCTTTGCTCCCGCCCAGCAGCTGCGGCACCGCTTCCTCCTGCGCGGCGGGACCGACCGGCCCTGCTTGCAGCGTGTCCCTGCGTCCTGCGGGAATGCGGCCCCAGGGACGTATTTTGCTGGCCGAGGGTCAGATGACAGGATGCGGATCGGGCGCCCGGCGTTGGCAGGGTGACAGCGCACCAGGGACGGACGGACCCGAGCTCTGCGCGCTCAGCAGATACCTGTGCCGGAGGAGAAGGGGAGAAGGAAACGGTTCTCCAGGCCGTTATTTGGGAACAGCCTTTCAGCACCGGCACCGTAGGCAAGGCCTCAGGGCTCAGGACGGCGGCGAAACCCTTATGCAGGGCACGGCAGCAGCAGCGGGCAGGAGCCGGACCGGGGGCTCCCGCGCAAGCGCTGCTCTGAGCTTGGCCCTCTTCGCTTGTGAGAAGCACGCATCTGCGTGACGATGGCGTGCTTTTATTGTCCTCCCCTTTTTTTTTTTTTTTTTTAAGAAATATGTCTGTTGAGTTAATACTACAACCAGTTCCATGGCCAAACAGCTCTGCTCTGCACCGGCCCGAAAAACACCCCTGTGCTGTACGGCTGCATCAATGTAGGGTACCTGCTGCCTGGGCCAGGGTCGGGCATTCCCTTCCCTTCTCCCGCATGCGCGACAGACCTGCTGGAAACACGTTCCCGCGAGGCACGGCAGCACCGGCAACATGAAAGGGGGCAAAAAGGGAGGAAATACCCCAAAAGGCAAGGCTGGCGCCAGTTCCCCTGGGCTTTGCAGGAAAACACTCACAGACTTCAGTGCTGCAGGCTCAAACCTAGGGACGGATCCCCCGGCACAGCCAGGGCAGCAGCCGCCGTCCTCGAATGCGGAGTTTCCCACCGTGGCTGGACGGCGATGCAGCTCCTGCTGGACGGAGCTTTATTATTTTTTTCCCCTCTCCTTTCTCCTTGCAAATCTTGAAGTACGAGGGTTAATCTCCCTCGGAGGCTACCCCTAACCTCTGCGTTACGGCAGCGGCCGTGCCGGCTCCGCGTACTGCGCCCAGGCACGTGGCGGGGCCGGCAGAGCGGGCGGGCGATCGCCGTGTCGATCCGCCTTGGCGCCCTGCTCCCGTGCCCGGCGGCTCCGGGACGTGCCGGGACGCAGGCTCGGCGGCTCGCTCGGGGAGCGGATCCTGCCTCCCTCCTCCGCGCCCTCGCCGGGGCAGCATCT
Source organism: Struthio camelus (assembly GCF_040807025.1). Taxonomy (NCBI): domain Eukaryota; kingdom Metazoa; phylum Chordata; class Aves; order Struthioniformes; family Struthionidae; genus Struthio; species Struthio camelus. The sequence goes on along the minus strand of NC_090959.1, from coordinate 17,896,865 downwards.
GCCTCCGTCCTGCATCCCCAACCGAATTTTGCCCGGCAGCCCCCGTTCGGCCGGGGACAGGGCAGCGGCCGGAGAGCGGAGGCCTCCCGCCCGCTGCCGGGCTGCGCTCCGCGGTGACCGGCCGTGGGGTGGGCGGCCCCCACTCGCCCGAAATCTGCCGGAGAGCCAACCCAGGTTGGGGGGGGGGTGAAGGGGGTAGGCTTTTTCCTGGCAGGAGGGGAAAAATGAGGGGGGGCCCCTCGCAGCCTCCTCGTGTCCCCCTGCACCACCTACACTCCCCACCCCCAGCTCCCCCTGTAACTTGGAAGAGAGTTTTATTTTTGGGGAGTCCTTTTACATTTGGGGGGGGACAGCTTTTGGAGCCCTATAACTACTGGGGGGGGCTGCAACTTTTGTTAGGACCCACAAGTATGGGGGTCCTATAACTTTGGGGGGAGTGCTGTAACTTTTGGGACAGCTTTATAACTTTCTGGGAGTCCTGTAACTTTTGAGGGAGCCTTATAACTTTTGGAGTATTTTGCTCTAACCTATGGGTGAGTGCCTGCAACAGGTAGCGGAAGCCTTAGAACTTCGGGGGGCCCCATCACTTTGGGGGGGGCCCTATATCATTTGGGGGAGACCTATGACTTTGGGAGGCCCTATAACTTTTCTAGGGCTCTGTCAGTATGAGGGGTCCTCTAGCTTTAGGGAGCACCCTATAACTTTTGGGGGAGCCTTATAACTTCTGCAGGAGCCCTATAACTTATGGGGGGGGCCCTACAGCCCGAGGGCAATCCCTATAACATTTAGGGGAGCCCTGTAAATATTAGGGGGCCCTATAACTTTTCCAGGGGCCCTGTAACTTTGGGGAGAGCCCCGTAACATTTGCGGGACCCATAACTTATGAGGGGTCCTATAACTCTTGTAGGGCTTTGGAAGTATGGGGGACCCTGTGGCTTTAGGGGGAGCCTTTTAATTTTTAATAGCTAGCCCTATAACTTAACTTTTAATAGGGAGTCCTATAACTTTTGAGGGAACCTAAAATTTTGGGAGGAGCCCTGTAACTTTTTGGGGGGGCTACAACTTATGGGGAGATCTATAACATATGGCGAGCCCAATAACTTTTGGGGGGCCCTATAACTTTTGGGGGGGGCTCTGTAAGTACTGGGGGGACCTATAACTTTTGAGGGAGCCTTACAACTTTTGGGGGGGCCCCTATAACTTAGGGGGCAGCCGTGTAAATTTGTGGGGTCCTATCAACATTTGGGGGCCCCGTAACGTATAGGGGTCCCTGTAATGTTTTTGTAGGGCCCTATGAGTATGGTGGGACCCTGTAGCTTTAGGGGGAGCCTAAAACTTTGGGAGGAGCCCTGCAACTTAGCAGGGGGGGCCTATAACCTATGAGGAGGCCTATATCACTGGCGGGGGGGGGGGGCTATAACTTATGGGGGGCCTATAACCCGGGCAGGGATCTGTGAAGGAGGACGGGCCCTGTAACTTCGCCGGCAGCGTTATAACTTTTGAGGGAGCGTTAAAACTTCTGGCGGAGCCCTATAGTTTATGGGGCAACTTATGGGTGACTTTCACGGGGCCCTATAGCGTGGGGGCAGGCCTGCAGCTTGGGGGGGGGGCTGTAACATTCAGGGATTTCTATAGCTTGGGGCGGGGGCACAAACTTTTCGGCGGGCCGGGTGCCGGCCGGGGCGGTGCCCGGGAGGCGGCGGCGCGGGAGCGGGGCCGGGAGGCGGCGGCGGCGGCGGCGGCGCGAAGATGGCGGCGGCGGCGGCGACGGTGGCGGCGGTGGCGGCGGAGGTGCCGGTGCCCCAGGCCGGGCGGGGCGGGGCGGGAGGGGAGGGGAGGGGGGAAGGGGGCGTGGCGCGGTGGGGAGGGGGGGCGTGGCGCGGCGCCGGTGATGGGCAGCGCGGCGGAGCCAATGGGCGGCGGCGCCGCCGGCGGGCCGCGTTCCATTTCGGAATGTTGATAGCGCGCGGCGGCCAATGGCGAGGGGCGGCGGCGGCGGCGGCGGCAGCGGCAGCAGCGGCGGCGGCGGCGGCGGCGGCGGCGGCGGCGGGCGCGCGCGCGCGCGCCCCCCCCACCCCCCTCCCCGCGCGGGGGCGGGGGCGGTGGCAGCAGCGGCGGCGGCGGCGGCGGCGGCGGCGGCAGCAGTGGCAGTAGGGGGGGGGCGTGGTCCGCGCCGCCGACACCGGGCAGCGCGGCGCAGCGCAGCCCACAGCCGGGCCCCGGCCCCCGGCCCCCGCCCGCCGCCGCCGCCGCCCCGCATGGAGCCCAAACGCCTACCCAAGCGCGCCGCACCGGCGCACCGCCAGGGCTCACCGCCACCCGGTCTCACCGGCTGCCCCGAGTGCGGCCCGGCGGGGCGGGGCGGCGGCGTTGGCGGCGCACTACCCGCCGGTAAGCCGGGCGCCAACGCCGTCTACACGGTGCTGGTGGAAGACGCGCGGCGCCGCCAGGACCCACCGCCGCCGGCCGCCGCCGAGCCGGGGGGCGCCCGCGACGCCCCGAAGGTACCGGAGCACCGGCGGCGGGCGGGCGTTTTGGAGGAGGGGTGGGGGGAGAAGGAGGCCCGGTGACAGCTGACAGCGACGCCGGCCGAGGCCCGCCGGAAAGTTTCCCCGCCGCTAAGATGGCGCCTCGCGGGGCAAGTGCGGGGACGAAACTTTGCAGGGAAGCGGCGACGGGGAGGGGAGGGGGGGGGCGGCGGCGGGGCGGGGGGGGGGGGCGGCCGCCCCCCCCCCGCCCCGCCGCCGCCCCCCCCCTCCCCTCCCCGTCCTCTTCCCCCCGCCCCCCCGGGCCTCGCCGGTGCGGGTTTGGGGCGCGCCGGGCCGGGAGGGGCGTGCGGCGGGGGGGGGTGTGGGGAGGGCTCCGGTCCGCCCCGCCCCGCCAAGGGATCGGCTCGAGGGATCGGTTGGCTGGAAGTGCCGGCGGCGTCACTGGGTTCCGGGATCCCGGCGGGATCTGCTTTGGGGGGGGGGGGGTTGGCTGGGCACGTGGGCCGCCGAGCGGCTGCAGGGCTCGTAGCGACCCCCTCTCCGCCTGCCTGTTGGGCCCGTGGGCTGGCAGGATCCCTGCTGGATCCCAGCCTGCGATCTGCCCGGAGGAAGGGGATCCGGTCGCTGCTGACGCCTGGGCAGCGGGCCCTGCCGGCTCCGAGCAACCCGAGCCGCTTTCCGCTCGGGGCGGGGGGGGGGGGGGGGATCCTTGCTGCGTCCCAGCTCAGCCCTGGGGATCTGCTCGGGATCTGCTCGGGATCTGCTCGGTGCTGGCAGGCGGCAGGCACTGCTGGCTCGGAGCAGCCCGCTTTGCTCTCGGCTCTGCACAGTGCTGCCAAGGATCCCTGCTGGCTCCCAGCCCAGCCCTGGGGGATCTGCTCGGGATCTGCTCGGGATCTGCTTGGGATCTGCTCGGTGCTGGCAGGCAGGCAGGCGGCAGGCACTGCTGGCTCAGAGCAGCCCGGTTTGCTCTCGGCTCTGCACAGTGCTGCCAAGGATCCCTGCTGGCTCCCAGCCCAGCCCTGGGGGATCTGCTCGGGATCTGCTTGGGATCTGCTCGGTGCTGGCAGGCAGGCAGGCAGCAGGCACTGCTGGCTCGGAGCAGCCCGCTTTGCTCTCGGCTCTGCACAGTGCTGCCAAGGATCCCTGCTGGCTCCCAGCCCAGCCCTGGGGGATCTGCTCGGGATCTGCTTGGGATCTGCTTGGGATCTGCTCGGTGCTGGCAGGCAGGCAGGTGGCAGGCACTGCTGGCTCGGAGCAGCCCGGTTTGCTCTCGGCTCTGCACAGTGCTGCCAAGGATCCCTGCTGGCTCCCAGCCCAGCCCTGGGGGATCTGCTCGGGATCTGCTCGGGATCTGCTTGGGATCTGCTCGGTGCTGGCAGGCAGGCAGGCAGGTGGCAGGCACTGCTGGCTCGGAGCAGCCCGCTTTGCTCTCGGCTCTGCACAGTGCTGCCAAGGATCCCTGCTGGCTCCCAGCCCAGCCCTGGGGGATCTGCTCGGGATCTGCCTGGAGAGGGATCCGCTTAGAGCTGACCCCTGGGCAGCGAGCCCCGCTGGCTCAGAGCAGCCCAGGCTGCCCTCCGTTCTACAGGACTTTAGGGGGATCCCTGCTGGTTCCCGGCTCAGCCCTGGGGATCTGCTTGGGATATTGCTGCAGGAGGATCTGCTCGGAGACGACACTCAGCCAGCAGGCGCTGCCTTTGGAGCAGTCCAGTCTGCTCCCGACTCTGCACAGCTCTTGGTCAATGCCTGCTCGATCCCAGCCCTCGGGGATCTGCTTGGAGAGGGATCCGGCCAGCCAGCGGACACTGCTGTCTCCGAGCACCCTAGTCTGATCTTGGCTCTGCAAAGCTCTAAGGGGATCCTTGCTGGATCCCAGCCCAGCTCTGGGAGATCTGCCTTGGGTCTGCCTGGAGGGGGATCTGCTTAGAGCTGACACATGGGGAGCAAGTGCTGCTGTCTCAGAGCAATGCAGTCTTTCTGTTCTGCAAAGCTTAGGGGATCCTTGCTGGGTCCCAGCCCAACTCTGGGGAATCTGCTTGGGATCTGCCTGGAGAGGGATCCATTCAGTGCTGATGCTTGGCCAGCAGACACTGATTCCTTGGAGCAGGCCAGTCTGCTCTCTGCTCTGCAGAGCTGTGGGGGGATCCCTGCTGGATCCCAGCTCTGGACAATCTCCCAAGAATCTACCTGGAGGGGGATCCCGCCTGATGCTGACAGTCAGCCAACAGACACGGCTGTCTTGGAGCAGTCTAAAGAGACGTGCCAAGGCTGCTCCTCGCTTTGCAGAGCTCGAGGGAGATCCCTGCTGGATGCAAGCCCTGGGTGATCTGCCCAGGATCTGCTTGGAGAGGGATCCACTTGGTGATGATGCTCGGCCAGGGAGCACTGCTGGCTCAGAGCAGCCTTGCTGGAAGGTCTGCTCCCCACTCTGCAGATCTCCTGGGAGATCCCTGCTGGATCTCAGCCCAGCCCTAGGGCATCTCCTAGAAGCTGCCTGCGGAGGGATCCACTTGGTGCTGGCCCTCGGCCAGTGGGTGCTGTCGTCTCCAGCTAGCCCAGCAGGAAGGTGCCAAGTCTGTTCCCTGCTCTGCAAAGCTCTAGTGGGATCCTGCTGGATCCTGGGCGCAGCCCTGGGGGATCTGCCCACAGAGGGAGCCACTGGGTGCTGCCACCTTGCAGCACCCATTCAGCCGGGTGCCGAGTCTGCTCCCCTCTGCAGGGTGCTAGGGAGATTCCTGCCGGATCCAGCCACCACCCTACGTGATCTGTCTGGGATCTGCCCAGGAGGGATCCACTCAGTGCTGGCACGTGGCCAACAGACGCGGCTGCTCAGAGCTGCCCTGCAGGAAGTTGCCAGGCTGCTCCTGCTCTGCACAGGTCACAGGAGACCCTGGCTGGGTCCCGGGTGCAGCCCTGCGGGATCGGGCCGGAGGGGGATCCGCGGGGCCCTGGCAGGCTGCCAGCGGCCCCGCAGCGGGTGCCAGACCTGCTCCCTGCTCTGCGCTCGCTGCTCGTCTCCTCCCAGCCGGGGCTGCACCCCGCGTGCCGACAACGGGGCAGCGCTGGGAGCCCGGCTAAACTTCCCCCAGCGCCTTTTGGGCCCAACGCCCCGCTCCGGGGCTCGGGCGCTGCCCCCTCTCGGCGCCCGGTGCACCCCAGGGCCGCGAGCGGCAGCTCCGCGCGCGCTCGGCCGCTGCTCCTCGAGTTCCCGACTCCCGCTGCTGCTGGCGTTTGAAGGTGCCCGGGCCCGAGGCGAATCCAGCCCGGCGCTGGCATGCCCGGGAGGAGGAGGAGGAGGAAGAGTGCTCCTGCGGGTGCTCGGGGACCAGCAGCTTTTGGGCTCGGGGCGGTTATTTTGCCGTCGGCGAGACGCTCTGCTGCCGCTGCCCGGCCACTTCTGCTGGCCTTGCCCGCGGCCTGGCTGGCGAGGGCTGCGCCGAAGCGCGTCGGGGCTCAGCGCCGGGGAAGGGGAGCGGGTGGCCAGCTCGATGCCGAGCTCCGGCCGCCCCAAGGAGCTGGATGCAGGTGAGCCCGGAGGTGCCGCGCACCTGCAGCAACCGGGGAGCAGCCCTAGAAGTGGCCCTGCGAATGCTCGTTAGTGCTATGGACCAAACGAGCTCTTTGGTGACACTCGCGGGGTCGGGGGCTTCGGCGCGAAGGTGGCTGTGTCTGCACCCGCCGTGTCTGCGGGAAATAAAGCTGAGCCGCCCCACGCCTGGCCGTGCTGCCGGGCGGCCCGGCTGCGTGCTGGCCGCCGGCGACGTTTGCTAGCGAGCGCGAAAAATCAGCCAGCTGCGGCCGTGGCGGTTGGAGGCGTCGCGGGGAGCGGGGTGACCCCGAGCCCACCCGGTGCCATGCGGCAGGGCAGGTTTTGGGGTGCGCGTGGGGCTGTTCGGGGTCGTGGGGCCGCTCAGAGCGGGCAAGGGAGGGAGCTGGGGCTGGCCGCAAGCCGTGGACCGAAGCGCTGTGCCCTGCGCCCCGCTGACCGCCGCCTGCTCCCTCTCTCCCGCAGAGCCCTCTCCCCTGCAACGGCCAGGGGCTGCTGGCCGAGGCCGCCGACGGGTGGCTGCGGCGCCTGACCGACCCGCTGGTGCTCAACGGGACGGACGGCCGGACGGCGGAGGAGCTGCCGCGCCTGCCCGCCGCGGCGCTGGGGTGCCTGGCGGCCGCCGACCACGAGGCGATGCTGCGGGTGCTGGACGCCGGCTTGGAGCAGTGCCTGGCGCTGCACTCGGCTTACATCCCCGTGCCCCGGCAGAGGTAGGACCGTGGCGGGGGCTTCGCCTCGCCCCGGGATGGAGGGTGGGGACAGCGTCCCTCCGTCACCCCCTCGCGGAAGCGGGGGCACGGCTGCTCCGGAGCTCGCCGCGCTCCTCTCTCCGCTCTCCCGGCGCCGCGTGCCGAACCGCTCGGCGGCCGGCGCTTGTGCCACCGGCTTCGAGCCGGGCACGCGGCTCTCGCGGGCTGGCCGAGGGCGACGGCTCGCGGCTGCCTCGGACGGAGCCGCCCCGCCGCGCTCGCCCCCGGGCTCCGCCGGCCCTGGCGCGGCTCCCGCTGCGCTGCGTGCCGACGGCAGCTGCTCTCCGCCGGGAAACACGAGCCCGGCGCGGCGCGTGGTCTCGCGCAGGGGCCGCCCGGCTCCGCTCCGCTGGCTGGCACGCGGCGGCCTGACGTGCCGCCCTGCTCCGCCGCGCTCCGTGCTCGGGAGCCCCGGGATAAAAATAACCCTGGCCGGAGGCGGCCGCGCGCCCGGCCTCCGCGGGGCTGCCCCGCCGGCGGTCGCGGCGGCGTCGCCTCGCGGGGATCCCCGGCTGCCGGCGGGGCGTCCCGCGCGCTGGGCGCGTGGCGGCGCGGGGCTTAGCAGCGCCGCAGGCGGCTGGGATCCCTCCTCCTTTCCTGTCTCGCCCTCCTTGGATTAATGCACTTTTTGTTGTTGGTGGTGGTTTTTTTCCCTTTTCTGGGTGAAAGAGGAGGACTTTGGACACTTGTCTGGAGCGCCGGGCTCTCCGGCCGCGACCAGCAACGCTACGCGAGCCGCCCTGCCGGAGCTGCCCCGGCCGCTTGGCGCCGCGCGAGCCCCCCGCGGCGGATGCTCGAGGCCTGGCGCCGGCTCCCGCGTCCCCTCGCCGCTCTGGGCGGCTGGCGAGCGGCCGGTTTGCTTCTCTCCCCCGCTGGAGGGAAAAGCCGGAGGCGCAGGGGTTTCTCGGCGCGCGGGCGCTGGGTGGGCGTAACCGGAGCCGGCGCCGCGGTCCGGGGGGGCCGGCGAGCGTCTCCGGAGCCGGCGGGTGGCGAAGCGGCTTCCAGGCGCCGAGACCAGCCCAGGAAACGGTGGTGCTGGGCGAGGGGGAGACCGGCGCGGCGGCCAGCGGGGCCCAGCGCCGGCGGGCAAACCCCCCCCCACCACCCCAGCGGCCTGCTTTTGCAGGCCTTCCCCCCCCCCCCCCGAAAAACAAGGGGCTTTTTTCCGCCCCTGCGCCCGGCCCCGGGGAAGGAAGCAAGAGGCTGAGAGCGGCCGCGGCGAGGTTTAAGGAGGACGCGCGGGACTGCCTCTGGGTGGGAACCCGCCGCCGCCGCCGCGCTGCCTTAACAGCGGCCTCGAGCGCCGCGGTCCCGCGGCGGGTGACGTTCCCGGGGACGGGCCGGCGCCGGAGCGCACGGTCCTGCCTCCCGCCGGCTCGCGCCCCGGCTCTTGCGAAATCGGGACGGGGTCGCGGCGGGCGGCGAGGAGCCGCGAGCGGACGCGGGGGCCGCGGCCGGCGCTGGGCGCGCGGGTGCCTCCGCGCCGCCCGCCGGCTGGGCTCCGTGCGGCGCCGCTTCGGGTGACCCCGGCTCGATGGCCGCGTTGCTCTGCCCTTAGTTGGGCTGATGAAATCAGAGCGCTCGTTTTGCACCAAGCGCCTTGGAAGAGCCTTGTTTGCTTAGGCTGTTTCTTTTTTTAATTCGCTTGTTTATTCTCTTTTTTAATAAAACCTGTGGCGGTGCAGAGGCCTGGCGTATCCTTTCGGCCGGCAGCCTGGCCACGCGGAGGAGGAAGGTGAAGAGCCTCCTCCCTGGCAAATTCACATTTTTTTGGCCCTTGGCGTAGCTTTCCGCTTGCGCAAGCGGCTCCGGCTTCGAGACCCCTCTCGAGCGCCGCAGCCCTCCCAAGAAAGCCAGGTACCGAGAAATCCCCGCCGGCGGGCCGAGCCGCGGAGGCGTGCCGCCTGCGGCCCCGCGCCACGCTCGCCCTCGAGCTCGGCCCCCGGCGCTGCCCTGGATCCGCCGCTCGCCGGTGCGCGTCCCGGCTCGGGGCGCTGGGAGCGGGACGGGCGCTGCGGCCCGGCGCCTTCCCCTTAACCCGCGGCGGCCGGCGAGCGCCGGGGCCGTGGGAAGCGCCGCCGGCTGCGTGCGGGCTCCCGGCCGGCCCCCGGTGCCGCGCGCTGCCGGAGGGGCCGCGGCGCTCGGGCGCGTGCCAGGCGCGTTTCCTTCCTGGAGAAGCGGAGACGGCGCTTGCGGGCCGGAGGTTTGGGACACGCTTGCAAAATGGCTTCTGCTGCTCCTGACCTCTCTGTCTCTGTCTCTCTCTTTTTCTTTTTTTTTTTTTTTTTTTTCCCCACTTCAGGAAGTTGTTTAGCCTGAGCAGAGCAAAGCCGCGTTTCGCGGGCGCCCGGCGGCAGGATGCACGTGCCGGTGCCGGGGCTCCCGGCGCGGCAGCCCCCGGCCCGGGGCCGAGGCGTCCGCGTAGGGCTCGCTCGAGCCGTAAACAGCGAGCGGCGCTTGGCCGGCTGCCCGCCCGGCTGCTCCTGCCCGCCCAGCCGTGGTTTGGCAGCCCGGTCCCGCGGCCGCCGTTTGGCAGCCGGCTCTGCGCGGCGCCCCGGGGCGCGGGGCGGGCTGCACGCTGCTGCGGCCGCGGGGAGGTGGCGCGGGGCCGTCTCCTCCTCTTCCTCCTCCGACGGTGCCGGCGCGCTGGGCTGGACGGCGCCTGTCGCCCCGGAGCGAGGAGGGATGCTCCCGGGCGCGAGTCGCCCTCCGGCCCCAGCCCCGCTTGCGTCTGCCCGCGGGGCCCAGGGGTCCGCGTCGCCCGCGGGGGCTCGGTGCAAACCCGTCCCCCGCCAACGGCAGCGGTCGAGCGCGTGCGCGTGCTTGGCAGCCGGCTCGCCCGGGTGCGGGGGGCTGGCGGCCCCTGCTGCCCCGCGCCGCGGGAAGCTCCCGGCCCGGCGCCGCTGCTCGGCGTTTCCGTCCCGACGCGGGCGCCGTCAGCCTTGGCCGGGGGCGACGGTGGCGAGAGCGGAGCGGGAGGAAGGGGCCGGCCAGGGCCATGCTCTTCCTCCCCCGGCTCTTCCTCGGCGGAGCGGCCCCGCGCGCAGGCTGCCCGGCGGTGGCCCTGCCTCGGGGGGACCCCACTTTAACGACAAACATTAATTTTTTCCAAATTATTCACTTAAATAACGGCAAGAAGCAGCAGGGAGGGAGGGGAGCAGCCGTTTCGGGCCGGAGAGGCAGAGGTGGCCCCGGGCCTCCCCAAAACAGCTGATCCCAACCCAAAATGTGTGTGGGGGGGGTGGCACTGAACCCCACAGCGCCCTGCGCCAGCCTGGACCCAACGCCACCGGCACCTAAAGCACCCTGTGCCGCTGCTGCCGCCTGGGCAGCGAGGAGGAGGAGGAGAAGCCTTCCTCCTCTGGCAGCGTAGTCCGGTGGGCAGCAAGGAGCAGGAGGAGGAGGAGAAGCCTCCCTCCCCTCATAGCATAGCCCAGTGGGCAGCGAGGAGGAGAAGCCTTCCTCCTCTGGCAGCGTAGTCCGGTGGGCAGCGAGGAGGAGGAGGAGGAGAAACCTTCCTCCCCTCATAGCATAGCCCAGTGGGCAGCAAGGAGGAGGAGGAGGAGAAGCCTTCCTCCTCTGGCAGCGTAGTCCGGTGGGCAGTGAGGAGGAGGAGAAGCCTTCCTCCTCTGGCAGCGTAGCGCGGCAGGCAGCGAGGAGGAGGAGGAGGAGAAGCCTTCCTCCCCTCATAGCTTAGCCCAGTGGGCAGCAAGGAGGAGGAGGAGAAGCCTTCCTCCTCTGGCTGCGTAGTCTGATGGGCAGCAAGGAGGAGGAGGAGGAGAAGCCTTCCTCCCCGGCAGCCTAGCGCGGCCCCCCTGACCGCCGTCCCCCCTCGCAGGAAGCTCTCGGGCCAGGCGGGCCTGGACGAGGTGATGGCGGCGGCGGTGCTCACCAGCCTCTCCAGCAGCCCGCTGGTGCTGGGCCCCCCGCCGGGCCCCCCCGGTGCAGGTAAGGCCCCGCGGTGGCGGCGGCGGTCCCCGGCACGGTGGCAGCGGCACGGCCCCGGCGCTGACCCGCCGCTGTCCCGCGCGGCAGAGCCCGGCGGCGAGGCCTGGAAGGAGGCGCCCGCCATGTCCTCCAGCTGCAGCAGCAGCAGCAACACGAGCGGTGACTGGAGCTGGGACCCGGCCAGCGACCGCTCCAGCCCCTCCACCCCGTCGCCCCCGCTGCCCGCCGCCACCACCTGCCGCGGCCTCCTGCCCGCCCCGCCACCCGGCGAGGAGCCCGACGGCACCCACTTCGTCTTCGGGGACCCTATTCCCCGGAAGAGGAAGGTGAGCTGGGGCCTGGCTGGAGAGGATGGGGATGGGGTTGGGACGGGGATGGCAACTGGAATGGGGTTGGGCTGGGGACGGGGTTGAGATGGGGATGGGGTTGGGACGGGGATGGCAACTGGAATGGGGTTAGGCTGGGAACAGGGTTGAGATGGGGACGGGGTTGGGATGGGGATGGGGTTGGGACGGGGATGGCAACTGGAATGGGGTTGGGCTGGGGACGGGGTTGAGATGGGGTGGGGATGGGGACGGCAACTGGAATGGGGTTGGGCTGGGGACAGGGTTGAGATGGGGACGGGGTTGGGATGGGGATGGGGTTGAGACGGGGATGGCAACTGGAATGGGGTTGGGCTGGGGACAGGGTTGAGATGGGGACGGGGTTGGGATGGGGATGGGGTTGGGACGGGGATGGCAACTGGAATGGGGTTGGGCTGGGGACGGGGTTGGGATGGGGATGGGGTTGGGACGGGGATGGCAACTGGAATGGGGTTGGGCTGGGAACAGGGTTGAGATGGGGACGGGGTTGGGATGGGGATGGGGTTGGGACGGGGATGGCAACTGGAATGGGGTTGGGCTGGGGACGGGGTTGGGATGGGGATGGGGTTGAGATGGGGATGGGGTTGGGACGGGGATGGGGTTGGGACAGGGATGGCAACTGGAATGGGGTTGGGCTGGGGACAGGGTTGAGATGGGGATGGGGTTGGGACGGGGATGGGGTTGGGATGGGGTGGGGATGGGGACGGCAACTGGAATGGGGTTGGGCTGGGGACGGGATGGGGACGATAGGGATGGGAACTGGGTTGGGGATGATTGGGGATGGGGACAGCATGGGGATGGGGATAGAGCTGGGGTGGGAATGGGGACAGGAACTGGGATAGGGATGGGATGGGGACGGGGACGGGTTGAGTTGGAGATGGGGATGGGGTTGGGATGGGGACAAGGATGAGGACTGTTTGGATAGGGGATGGGAAATGGGATGGGAACAGGGATGAGGGTTGGGATGAGGATAGGGAGGGAATGGGGTTGGGGGCAGGTGTGAGAGTTGGGATGGGGACGGGGACAAGGTTGGGAATGGGGACAGGAACAGGGATTGAGATGGGGAAGGGGAAGGGGCTAGGGATGAAGATGGGGATGGGGACAAGGCTGCCGGGGGCTGCCGGCCTGACTCCTCTCCTGTGCAGAACTCCACCAAGGTGATGTTCAAGTGCTTGTGGAAGAGCTGCGGCAAGGTCCTCAGCAGCTCCTCAGGGATGCAGAAGCACATCCGGACCGTGCACCTTGGGTAAGCGCGGGGCTCCCCGCGGGCTGGCTGGCTCCGGCTCCCCGGCCGCTATGCCCGGCGGCCCCGACGCCCGTTTGGCACCGGGGCTGATCCTTTAGCGCCTTTCACGCGTCTCCGGGAGAAGCTCGTGTGCGGGCGCGCAGTGGGGCTGGAGGGCGCCGGGGGCTGTGGCGAGGCCGTCCCCGTCCCCGCGTCCTCCCCGCCGGTGGCAAGCGCCAGACCCCCCGCTGCGTCCCGCAGGCGGAAAGCCGACCTCGAGCAGAGCGACGGCGAGGAGGACTTCTACTACACGGAGCTGGACGTCAACGTGGACTCGCTGACGGACGGGCTCTCCAGCCTGACGCCCGTGTCCCCCACCTCCTCGGTGCCCCCGGCCTTCCCCGTGCTGGAGGCGCCGGGCCCCGCGCCGGCCCTGGCCAGCCCCGAGCTGGCCCGGCCGCCCCAGCTGAGCCAGTCGGCGCCCACCAGCCTGTGCCACGTCCACACCGACCACGCGTACCAGGTGAGCCGTCGCGCCCCGGGGGGGCCGGCGCCGGGGGTCCCTCCCCGTGCCGGCACCGGGCTCACGGCGGGGTTTGGCGGGGGGCCGCATCCGCTGTCCCGCAGGGCTGCCCGGCTCCGCTCCGGCCCGTCGCCGTCGGGGAGAAGCGGCCGCAGGTGCCGCCGGCGGCGAAGACGCCCGCGGTGACGGCCCCGGCGCTGCCCAAGCCGCCCGCCGCCGCCAGGTGAGCCCCAGCCCCAGCCGGGCTGGACCCCCCCTTCCTCACCCCCCCGACCCCGCTGGCGTCCCGATCCCGACCCTTGTGCCGTCGTGTCCCCCCCCCCCCCCCCAGGAAGCCCCGCGGGGACGCCAAGAAGTGCCGCAAGGTGTACGGCATGGAGAACCGCGACATGTGGTGCACGGCCTGCCGGTGGAAGAAGGCCTGCCAGCGCTTCGTCGACTGAGGCCCGCCGGCGCCCCGCCGCCCGGCCCGGCCCCCGGCTCGGCCTCCTTCTTGCACATTTTGCACTTCAGGTGCCTTCGCGCCCCCCCCCCCCCCACCTCCTCCTCCCCGGCCCCCCCGCCCCGGCTGCTCCCCGGCCCCGCGCCGGACTCAGGAAACGGTGCCCGGGCGCCGCGCGGCGGGACGAGCCCCGGGGCGCGCCGTGGGGGGCGAGGGGGCTGCCGGGCCGCAGCCGGTCCCCGGGCCGAGCCGGCCGCCGGGAAGCTTTATGCACACAGACGCCCCCCCCCCCCCACCAACTCCCCTTTTTTTGTCCCCCCCCCCCCCAACTTTCCACTTTTAAAAAATAAGCTAACTCTTTCTCTCCACCCTCCCTTTCCGGCACTACGGCCCCTCTCGGCCGGGGCGCCCGCCGGGGCCGGAGGAGGCGCCCCCCCCACCCACCCCAACCGTGGGGCCGGGGGTGGCGGACGGCCCCGGCCCCCCCCCCCCCCAACCGCCCCCCGGGCTGCCCCTCGCTCAAATAAGCTGCGTCCGGCGCTCGTCCTCCGGCGCGGGGCCCAGGCGTCCGGGGCGCCGGGGGGGGGGGGGGCGCCTCACCCCCCCCCAACCCCAGAGGGGGTTTTTACTCTTTGTATCGTGTCGTTCTCTCTATTTTTTGTACCCGCGGAGAGCCGCTCCGGCCGGGGCGGCGCTCCGGGAAGTGCCTGCAGGAACGCGCCCATTTGCACTAAGCCAAACTGCACAAAGAGGTTGTTTTTTTTTTTCCTTTTTTTTTCTTTTTTTCTCTCTTGTTTTTTTTTTTTTTCTCCTTTGTGTGTTTTTATTTTTTAAATAAAATATTTCAAAAGTCGTATTTTTTTTCAATACTCCCCTCGCAGGGATGGGACCAGCGCCGGGCACGGCGAGGGGCGCGGGCTGGGGCCGGAGCCGCCGGGACCCCCGCTGCCCCCCACCCCGCACCCATTCGCGGGGGCCGGGGCAGCTTTGGGCACCTGCCCCTCGCAGCAGGCCTGGATGTGTCAGACCCACTAGAAAAATAAAAATTTGGTCTTTTTTTTTTTTTTAATTACTAGTGTTGTTGTCCAGCTGGGCCCGGGGGCTGGCGCGGGAGGGGGCAGCTCGGGGGGGGGCGCTGAGGGGCGCAAGGCAGCAACTTTTCTTGCAAATTCCCCCCCGCCACCACCCAAAAAAGAAAAGCTGAGTTTCCCCTCGTGCCCCCTTAACCACGCTTGTCTGCAGCCCCCCCAGGAGCTGGGGTTAAAGCCCGGCCGGGCGAGGGGGGGGCCTGCGAGGGCAGCGGTGGTCTCCCCAAAGCAGGGGGTCCCCGGGGGGGGGGGGGCAGCGCCTCCATCCCAGCCACCTGCCCCGGCGCGCGGCAAAAGGCAGCGAGTGTCATTTCACATCACTAAAACACCCAAAGAGAAGGAAATCCCGGGGGGGGGGGCAAAGGGGGGGGCAGAAAGGGAAGGGCAAAGAGAAGAGCGAAGGAGCAAAGGAAAAGACAAGGAAGAGAGAAGGAGACGAGGGGAGAAAGAAAAGGAAGAGAAAATAGTCCAGCAGCAGCTGCTCATTGAGGACTGCAGGATCAGGGGCAGGGGCAGGGGCAGGAGCTGGGGCAGGGGCAGGAGCAGGGGCAGGGGCAGGGGCAGGGGCAGGGGCAGGGCAGGAGCAGGGGCAGGATCAGGGGCAGGGGCAGGGGCAGGAGCTGGGGCAGGGGCAGGAGCTGGGGCAGGGGCAGGAGCAGGGGCAGGGGCAGGGGCAGGAGCAGGGGCAGGAGCAGGAGCAGGGGCAGGGGCAGGGGCAGGGGCAGGGGCAGGAGCTGGGGCAGGGGCAGGAGCTGGGGCAGGGGCAGGAGCAGGGGCAGGGACAGGGGCAGGGCAGGGGCAGGGGCAGGGGCAGGGGCAGGGGCAGGAGCAGGAGCAGGGGCAGGGGCAGGGGCAGGGGCAGGGGCAGGGGCAGGGCAGGAGCAGGGGCAGGATCAGGGGCAGGGGCAGGGGCAGGAGCTGGGGCAGGGGCAGGAGCTGGGGCAGGGGCAGGAGCAGGGGCAGGGGCAGGGGCAGGAGCAGGGGCAGGAGCAGGAGCAGGGGCAGGGGCAGGGGCAGGGGCAGGGGCAGGAGCTGGGGCAGGGGCAGGAGCTGGGGCAGGGGCAGGAGCAGGGGCAGGAGCAGGGGCAGGAGCAGGAGCAGGGGCAGGGGCAGGGGCAGGAGCTGGGGCAGGGGCAGGGGCAGGGCAGGGGCAGGGGCAGGAGCAGGGGCAGGGGCAGGGGCAGGAGCTGGGGCAGGGGCAGGAGCTGGGGCAGGGGCAGGGGCAGGGGCAGGGGCAGGGGCAGGGGCAGGAGCAGGAGCAGGAGCAGGAGCAGGGGCAGGGGCAGGAGCAGGAGCAGGGGCAGGAGCTGGGGCAGGGGCAGGGGCAGGGGCAGGAGCAGGGGCAGGATCAGGGGCAGGGGCAGGAGCTGGGGCAGGGGCAGGGGCAGGGGCAGGGGCAGGGGCAGGAGCAGGAGCAGGAGCAGGAGCAGGAGCAGGGGCAGGGGCAGGAGCAGGGGCAGGGCAGGAGCAGGGGCAGGGGCAGGGGCAGGGGCAGGGGCAGGGGCAGGGGCAGGAGCAGGAGCAGGAGCAGGGGCAGGGGCAGGAGCAGGGCAGGGGCAGGGGCAGGAGCAGGGGCAGGGGCAGGAGCTGGGGCAGGGGCAGGAGCAGGGGCAGGAGCAGGGGCAGGAGCAGGAGCAGGGGCAGGGGCAGGGGCAGGAGCTGGGGCAGGGGCAGGGGCAGGGCAGGGGCAGGGGCAGGAGCAGGGGCAGGGGCAGGGGCAGGAGCTGGGGCAGGGGCAGGAGCTGGGGCAGGGGCAGGGGCAGGGGCAGGGGCAGGGGCAGGGGCAGGAGCAGGAGCAGGAGCAGGAGCAGGGGCAGGGGCAGGAGCAGGAGCAGGGGCAGGAGCTGGGGCAGGGGCAGGGGCAGGGGCAGGAGCAGGGGCAGGATCAGGGGCAGGGGCAGGAGCTGGGGCAGGGGCAGGGGCAGGGGCAGGGGCAGGGGCAGGAGCAGGAGCAGGAGCAGGAGCAGGAGCAGGGGCAGGGGCAGGAGCAGGGGCAGGGCAGGAGCAGGGGCAGGGGCAGGGGCAGGGGCAGGGGCAGGGGCAGGAGCAGGAGCAGGAGCAGGAGCAGGGGCAGGGGCAGGAGCAGGGGCAGGGGCAGGGGCAGGGGCAGGGGCAGGAGCAGGAGCAGGAGCAGGAGCAGGAGCAGGGGCAGGGGCAGGAGCAGGGGCAGGGCAGGAGCAGGGGCAGGGGCAGGGGCAGGGGCAGGGGCAGGGGCAGGAGCAGGAGCAGGAGCAGGGGCAGGGGCAGGAGCAGGAGCAGGGGCAGGGGCAGGAGCAGGGGCAGGGGCAGGGGCAGGGGCAGGGGCAGGGCAGGAGCAGGAGCAGGAGCAGGGGCAGGGGCAGGAGCAGGAGCAGGGGCAGGGGCAGGAGCAGGGGCAGGGGCAGGGGCAGGGGCAGGGGCAGGGCAGGAGCAGGAGCAGGAGCAGGGGCAGGGGCAGGAGCAGGGGCAGGGGCAGGGGCAGGAGCAGGGGCAGGGGCAGGGGCAGGGGCAGGGCAGGGGCAGGAGCAGGGGCAGGGGCAGGGGCAGGGGCAGGGGCAGGGGCAGGAGCAGGGGCAGGGGCAGGAGCAGGGCAGGGGCAGGGGCAGGAGCAGGGGCAGGAGCAGGAGCAGGGGCAGGGGCAGGAGCAGGGACAGGAGCAGGGGCAGGGGCAGGAGCAGGATCAGGGGCAGGGGCAGGGGCAGGGGCAGGAGCAGGGGCAGGGGCAGGGGCAGGGACAGGAGCAGGGGCAGGAGCAGGAGCAGGATCAGGGGCAGGGGCAGGGGCAGGGGCAGGAGCAGGGGCAGGAGCAGGAGCAGGGGCAGGGGCAGGAGCAGGGACAGGAGCAGGGGCAGGGGCAGGGGCAGGGGCAGGGTCAGGGGCAGGGGCAGGGGCAGGGGCAGGGGCAGGGGCAGGGGCAGGAGCAGGGGCAGGGGCAGGAGCAGGGGCAGGGCAGGAGCAGGGGCAGGGGCAGGGGCAGGGGCAGGGGCAGGGGCAGGGGCAGGAGCAGGGGCAGGAGAAGGGGCAGGGGCAGGAGCAGGAGCAGGGGCAGGGGCAGGGGCAGGGGGGCAGGAGCAGAGTCAGGGGGGCAGGGTGGCAGGGGGGCAGGGGGGCAGGGGGGCAGGGGCAGTGTCCCCCCCGTTCCCCAGCCCCTGGGCCGCGGCCGCGCTGCAGCGCTGCGGGCTGCAGCTGGGTGGTGCCCGCGCTCCCCGCCCGGAGCCGAGGCGCGGGGGTTGCTGAGTGCCGGAGGGGAAAGGGAAAAAATGAAGGCAAAAAAAAAAAAAAAACCAACCCAGACATCCACCCCCACAAAAATACCAAGACAAAATTTTAGCAGCAATTTCCCAATTTATTGAAACTGATTGATTTTGCAAGAATGTCTAAGCTAAATCCCATCACAAAGTCATGAGAATCAATCGGCGCGCCGTCGGCATGCCCCGGCAGACAAGGAACCGTGAGATCCACTAGAGAATAAGGTCATATTTAACCTGAACTACACTTACAGAAAATCAGTACAACACAGCCATGTTCTCCCACTGACTTCTGGTTACTAAAATCTCCTCACCTCCCCCAAAATATTAAACACATTTTCAATACAAACACAGGTTTATAATAATTAATATAAAGTCAGTATAATATAGAATACTCCCAGCAAAAAAAATAATCAACAGTCTTCAAACGCTGTCTTTTTTTTTCGTTTGTTTCTTTAGCTTTATTTTTGTAGACAGGTTTAAAGCACGTTGAAAAATAAATATATATGAAAGCATACACACAGCACTCTTCCTATGCAGAACTCAAAAAAAAAAAAAAAAAGAAGGCGGCAGAAATTCAAAACACAATATAGAATCTAAAAATAAAAAGAACCATTAAGTATGGCTTTCTTAGGAGTTGCACATGTCACAGAATGAGCTAAAATAAGATTATCTTTTATAATATTGCAAAAAATTCCAGTTTTTGCATTTTCATGGAGTTTCTTTCCTAAAGGGCGATGTGCAAAATCGGAAGCATTAAGGTGGAGCCGTAGCACAGCTTGCTGTGGAGGGATGGCAGCGTTCGGGCTGAACGCTCCACC
Organism: Struthio camelus; assembly: GCF_040807025.1. Lineage (NCBI taxonomy): Eukaryota > Metazoa > Chordata > Aves > Struthioniformes > Struthionidae > Struthio > Struthio camelus. The sequence goes on along the minus strand of NC_090959.1, from coordinate 17,878,438 downwards.
CCGCTTGGAAAGTCAGAATACAGCTTTGTCAGAGACGAGAGCTTGACACATAATCCAAAGTCATAAATCCCCAAAACATACATACAAGGAACCAACTGAATGCTGCTTTCACTTTGGAAACACAGGATATTTAAAGGCATAATTCAAGATACAAAATGGGACCTAATGCTAAGGGAGATTTGCCTTTTCGTATGAAATATAGTCCTTTTACAGTCCAAACACTGTCCTTTAATAATTAGAAACAAAAACTTAAGATAGTCACTCTGGAAACCTTCATTAGACACATCCCCCTTTTCATCTCCCCACAAAATCATTCTGCAGCTCTGTAAGGTTTAGTGGTGACCTTAAACTTTATCCGTAAGGGAAATAATATACCAAAACGTGTAATTCCTGATTTTTTAAAAGATGTATTTGAAAATACCAAGTTGACAAAGGAGATGCAAGAATCTAATTTGTCTTAATTGTTAAAGAAGCCTCTTAACAGAAAACTACCCAAAGGCGCCTGCCTAGCGCACGAGCTGGGACAGTTTGGGGTACTCGTCGGGGGCTGGAAAGACAACCCGCACCGGCTTTAAACGCAGGCTACCGGTGCGCTGCAGGAGGAACCAGCAAAGCATTGCTTGAAATGCTCTTTGTATTTCTGGCACATTTTTATATTAAAAAAAAAAAAAAGAGAATAATAAATTCAAGGAACAGCATGTGTACGTATATATGAATACTTAAAAAAAAGACTAGTCACAAGACTCCTATTGAGACTAAATGTATCGATTTTTCATCTATAATGGAGTTATTTTTTGAAGCTAACTCTGTGTATATATATATAGTGTATATATATATACACACACGCACGCACGCACACACACATTATATATATATATATATATTTAGAAAAAATTAAAAAAGGGGAATCTCAGTGAAATATACAAAGTCCTGAAGGGAAATACAAAGACCAGAGGCTAAAGGCTACTCGGGCTACGGCTGGGTACGACAGGCAGAAATCTGGTTTTGAAAATCTAGAAGAGCAAAAGAAGAACTTTGCATAGGCAGGATGCTCGGCCCGAGGCGGGGAGCAGCGCCCGCCGGGCGGCCGCCCGCCCGCGCCTCCCTCCCTGCCGTCGGCAGGCGCCTTCCTTGCCAGAGCCGTCCCCGCCGGTCGGACAGGGCGGCTTACAAGGTTCAGCAAAAGTGCCTGAAATGACTGAGAAAGTTGTATAAAGGGCATCCCCCCCCCCTTGTGAACTTCTAGAGGAAGTTTCAGTTCGAAGCAAAACCAAACAAAACAAAAAAACCCACTTCCGTTCAGGAGCGAAGCCTCAAGAAGTCCCCCCTCCCTCCAGAGCACGCCAAGTTAAAGGCTGATTCCTAAAAGATCTGTATTTCCAAATCTGCACACCTCCACCAAAGCAAAGCACTTAAAATATGCATCACGTACTAGAATGATTTTATTTGGTGTACATATAGTGTATGTTAGTAATATCGAAGCCTGTGCTATATTATAATGTTAACACTATAACAAGTCAGCTTTTTGTGTGGATTTTCCCTTTCTCCTTTTCTCTCTTTCGCACCCTCAGCACAAAGAGCTTCAAAGCGGCACCGTCAGAAAACCTTTCGGAAAGCCACGCGGCTTACTGCCCAGCATTAAAAAAAAAAAAAAAGGGAAGAAAATAAAAATATAAAATATTTCCAAATAAAACACAAAGTAAAGCCAAGCACCCCCGTAAGTCTGATTACGATAATCAAGTCACCTCAGCGTGCGGGCAGGGAGAAGGGAGGAAAAGTTAACCCGGGATCAACGCCTCGTGGTTTCCCCCAAAACCCACCAAAGAGAGTGGATTCAGACGCTGGGGTCGGAAGAGGTAAGCGCAACGGAATGTCATAGAAACTAAGGGCTTGCGAACGGTTTGGGTTCTTCGGGGTTTTTTTTTTTTTAAATAGATTTTATATATATAAAAAGCAAAGCTACAGATATCTTTTAAGTACTGTATGTATTTGTCTACACGTAACAGGTGAGGGCGGCGAGTTCGGGACCTCAGACGCCCCTCGCTCCTCCATATTTACAGGATAAATGACAATAAATACAGCGCCTGCATTTCGGATAGGTAAAAGTCAAGATAAGGAAACAGTGACCTCGCTCTAGGACCCAAAAACAACAGACGCAACTGCTGATTTTTTTGTACTTAGAAAAAAAGTATACAAAGGTCCAATCGTAAAACACTGGTTTTGTTTACATCTTATTTAAATACAGTAACAGGGCTTTACAAGAAGCTAAAATGCAAAACTAGCTTTGTACAGTTTAATAAAAATCTTTCTATATGACCCTACTACGTTATTCTTTAAATATTTAAAGAATAGGGTTATCCACTCTTATTGGCTAAAAGCAATAAGTTCCATTTAACTTCTTTGATCCGACCGTTAGCAGCAGCAGAGCCAGCGACCGTGCAGCCTCGCTTTAAGCTAAGAGAAGATTTCGGGATACGAAGTGGCTTTGAAAGAAACACGTTTCCGAATTACTGACACGCACCAAAACCGACCAAGCAGAAGCCGGGAGCTGCCGACGGCTCCCAGGCGCAGGCAGCCGCCCCCCGGCCGGGGAAGAAGCACGCGCAGAGACGTCGGCGAATCCTGCCACGCGCCGAACCCGGGCTCCCACCTCACCGCGCGCCGCTGAACCGCCAAGGCGGGCACCGAGGAGCTGAAATCCTTAAAGTATTGTCTGCTTTACTGGGGTTTTGTACAATAAATTCTGCTTTTTTCTTCGCTGGGCGGAACCATGCTTTTCATTAGGAAAAAAAAAAAAAATTACCTGCAAGAACTTTTAAGCTCTCTTTTTCCCCCCACCCAGAGATCGCCTTTCCCACCGCTGGAAAATAAATAGCACCTTTTAGTCATTTGGCTTTCTGGTGACAAGTTGTCTTTCGTGGCAGGTTTCAAGATAGGATCCTCATATATACGGTCACGAAACTGCTCCATAGCAAGGAAAAAGTGAGGTCTTCTGCCTGTTTGTTTTTTTTTAAGCACCAGAAGCAAAGAGGTGAAATGTAAAACAAGCTTTTCCCGCTAACAGGACGCTTGCAATGTATTTTGCTGTTGTGGTTTACGTGCAGTTGGAAGAAGGCAGCAGTGGCCGATATGACCAAAGTGAATCCAACTACCTGGACCAGATCCCCAGACTCCGTCAGGAGACACGCTAGGAGAGCAACCTGCTTCTTATAAAAAGGTTTTATTTGAAAATTTACACGGAACCAGTGCAACTAAGACTGAAGGTTTTCTTGATAAATCAAATAGGTGTTATGCCTACCAATGACAAAGGAAAATTTCAGCTTGGCAAGGCAGAATAACATACCCAGGCAAAATCCTGGCCCCACTGAGGGCTACTGGAGACAAACAGCAAGGTTTCCATGAAGTTAGGATTTCTCCACCTTGGTTTCTTGTGTTTCACAGTTCACCCTGCAGTTTGCTGAACGCCTCGTTTCTAGTTTGCATATATTTTTGAAAAAGGCAGCTGACACCAAAGGGAGAAAAGTGGAAAACAACAGCAGGTACTCTACTACCTGGGTCCTCTGTAATAAGCAATTGTTATGGAAATATCAACAGTCATTTAATCGAACACGAATAACCAAGGTTGGAAGACGGGACAAGGGTTAAGACGCCAGTAGGTCCAAGTAACATCGTAATTTGTTGATGGTGCTTTCGGAAGCTAAGCATCCACTTTAATGCAAGGAATTCATAAGGCTGTAACCTGACTTGCCTTTTGATCTATTTGGCTCCATAAAAATAATAAAAAATAATAAAAACTCTCTTTAAATAACTCTTTGCAAAAGGCCTGTACGATTCGGGGACGCCCTCAACATATAAATCCATTTGTTTCCACAACGCTAGCTTGCAATTCCACTGCTGCTGGGATTTTAAAAACACAGAGAAGGTGTTTAAAGAAACAGAAACAACCCGAACAACAACCACCAAAACCTGTTTCAGACCCAAGCTCCCGGTGTTTGACGCAGGGCGGGAAAGGGACGGGGAATACATGCTTCACACGGTCTGCGATCGCTCGTGCTCTCCCCTCCCAGGGCTCGCGCCGGCAGAAACGCGCTTGCACGCAGCCCGGCTCGCGCTGCCGGAGAGGCAAACACAGCCCTTTTTGTTCACGAGGGGCCGAGGGGGAAGGCGAAGGAAGTCATGTCACCGAAAGCGACACTTACTAATACAGTATCTGAGTGGTACAGATAAGGACTTGTTTATAAAACACAAAAATTATTTTGCACACATGGACGACAACAAGGCTACTTAGTTTTTCCAACATACTCCTTCCTCCCCCGCCCTCCCTCCCCCTACAAACATCAAAAGAAAAAAATCCCTAAGAAATCCAGGTAAAATCCTTGTCATTCTCCCCAGAGTTCTCCTGCTCCTGCGGAGAGTCGACATCTTTGTCGTCATCTAAAATCACATCATCTTGCGATATTCCTACATCATCTTTCCACTTTATGTCGTCGTCGTCTCCCATCTCTTCGTCTCCTTCCACTTTGATGTCATCCGGGTCTTCCATGTACTGGCCCTCACCAGGATATAATTCATCTGGAGACCCTTCGCCGCCGTTATGATCCAAGTGACCGGCTATGCCGCGGCCAGAGCAATCGGCACAAACTCCGTGGCGCCGAGAGCCGTGCTTGATTCCCACGCTGGCTGCAGACATGAACACTCGATTGCAAACTTTGCACACGTATTTTTTATCTTTGCTGTGGACCTAGGGAAGGAGAATATTAAGAAAAATTAACGTCAACAAAGATAAACTGAGAGCTGCAAGGAAAGACACACTGCCCTATCTTTCTGCAAAGGAAAAACACTGTAGCCCGTTACTGCAACCCAAGATCATCGCGGGCTTTCGTAGCGGAACTTAAACCCATCGTGATTAATTCAATCCTGCAATGGTGTAATACAATGGAAAATCCTTTTGGAAATGCCTTTGGACCGCCAAGCTAGTAATTTTGGGATGAAATTCCCATCTCTTAAATTTTCTCTCCCCTTTTGTCTAGTCCGGGGCACAATAATTCTAAAAAAAACTCTGTTACAGTTTTCACAGTCACAACCTTAGCCACACCAGAGTTAAAAGCTGCCAGGAAACATGTTTGACAGTTGTAGCAATGACAGCGCAACGTGAGATTTTCTGCAGGTCTGCCAAAGGAAGCAATCACCTCTGCTAGCTTCTCACTCACGAAGCTGCTACACACAGCCGCGTCTGAAAATCGTAACGACGACGAGCTGCCCGACTTAAGGCAAGGTTTTCGGTGGTGACGCGAGGCGGCCCTCGCCTGCAAACACCCTGCGTTGAACCAAAGCTGTGCCGACGCAGCACGGCTGAACACGTCTTCAGTCGCGCTACCGCAACACGAGGAAAATCTAACAAATCACCCAAACAGTTGCCTGGGTAGACAAGCCCAGAACAATCCACTATCAGATTAATGCCACACGCTACTTCAGGGGTCTCTCTCCTGACCCCTTTGCTGCCAAGGGCCAAAGAAGAGCAACACAATGAATGCATCCCGTATCTTTCAAAAAATTCTGTTGAATGCCCTTCTAACCTTATTTCTGACTACTTTGGAAGCTGAAAAATGGTTTGTCGCAAATGCTTCTGTTCTATAAATCATGCTGCATTTTTTGTCTGAGAGTAACAGGCATACAGAGCTAGCCACACGCACAAAATCAGCTGCAAATGGGAAAATGCTCTGCAGAATACCAGAAATCACTTTAAGATCCAAACCTCGCTACACAGTGACCGAAATGACATACTTGGAGAGGGAAAGAAGCACCCAAAGGTGAATTCCGTCCCTGGCTATTTTTGCCACGTGTGGAAGCCAAGGAACTTGCTCCATGAACACTTTCACCTGCTTCTCTCCTAAGGAAAACGGCCTACCAGGCCGGTGGGAACTCCTGCACTTCATCAGCAAGGGGCCTGGGTCAGGCACCTTCCGTGAACACGTTCTTTGTGCTAACAGGCTATGACGTTAACCACTTACTACAACCAGATACCACTAGGTCTAGACGCGTGGCTAACAGTTCTTTGAAAGAGATGCATCTACGAGTCCACTGGAAAAGAGACCCTTCCTGCAGCTGCGCCAAGGCAGCGCAGGGAGAGAAGGCCAAGCAGCGGGCACCTGCGGATGTCCACAGGCCACAGGGCAGGGCGAGCCTCTGGGTTTAGAAATGCTGTACTGGGACTGCCCAAAATTCATCTGGGCCAGCGTCCGGCCCCTGGCAGTGATCGACAGGAGACACGCTGGGAAACAGTACACAAGCAGAGGAGGACCCACCTTCTTCTATGCTCTCGGGTTTCAGCAAGCAGTGATTTCGGGACTTCCTGAGCAAGCTGTCGCATGCAGACCATCAGCTATCAGAACCTCTGGGCACGTAGTGCCCGTGTCTAATCCTTTTCTGAGCTCATTTATACTTTTCATCTTCACAAGGGCCTGTATGAAAGGTTTTACTGCTTAAACATGCCCTGGGTGAAAAAGTACTTCCTTTTACTCTAAAGCAGCCGCCTGGTAAGAGTTTAACACTTTGCACCTTGATGGTTGCCCTGCCTTATTCTCAGCCATTCGTTCAATGTTCGCAGCTCAGCGAGAGGCTGCTCGAGCGTGGGACACACGCACGTCTTTGGTCCGAGCACGCAGGAACCAGCGGTAAGGCCAGCTCCCTTTCTCGCCTACAGGCTAATCTGCTCCTACCACTGGATTCTACATAACCAGCGTTTTCTTTTTTCTCACTGAACACCCAGCTAAGTTAAAGATACTTGGAAAAAGCACAAATTGACCCACCTTCTCCCCTCTGCTTCTCCTGCTGCTGAATGCTCACTTAGGCTTTCTATCTGACCAGCCCCGGCTGCGTTCAAAGCCTGCACGTTTTTCGGACCCTCTCTCTCGCTACAGCTTTCCCTTGCTCTGAACTGGTCCTCACGTTGCGTTCTTCAACTGTATCAAGCAATGCCATTGTATTTTTTTTTCTTTTTTAAACTATACGCGACAGCTTTCTGAAACTCCGTTGGACAGGGCTGGTCAAAGCCATCTGACAGGCTCAATACATATCACTCAGTTAAACCGTTAGAAACATGATTTTGAAGAATCAAAAGCTGAATACAATTACAGAAAGTGCTAAAAGGTGCAGAATAAGGGCTAAAGGAGCCATATAAAAAGAAATGATAAAATAGGTGCCCAAAATAATGCACATTTTAAATATCTGTTAAAAAGCGTGAACTGATCACCCCCTCCCTCCCTCTTTTCCAGTGCTGACAGTTTAGTCAGCATGTTCTAACGGAACGGTGTAACGGGATGCAGCTGAACAGAAACTAATCCTATTTCCCTTATTGCCAAAATATTAAGTATTAAACACAGAAATAATGGTGCTCGGCCCTCAGTATTTGAAAATGCCGTTAGAAAGGCTCCGCTCCAGTTGACTGGATAATGTTTCAAGGCAGAGGGGAAAACGCGGCGACAACACCCCCAATGCCTGAAAGAGTGAGGAAAAAAAAAAGTTTTCAGAAATGAAAAGACTGAGGCCACCAGCCGGCCCGACAAGGTGTCCACTGCTGCAAAAGTGGTAACAGATCTCGAAACCTTTGTATTTGCAGCAGGACTAAGCTGACTGCTTGGAACTGCCTCCCGAACACAGCACACGAACACCCAAAGGACGTAACCAAGGGCCGTCCCAGGGAGCAGTCGGTCCCAAGACCAGATGGCTGGGCACTCATCCGAATGGACGGATGCTCACGGAAGGAAGGAGAAGGTGGTGGGGTTTTGAACACCATAGCAACTGATAATATAAGCCCCGACCACTCCGGTTTAAGCGGCCCGGGCTAACTGCCCACCCTGTACGCACGCCGCCGTTTGGCAAGCCCCGACGTGGCACCGGCATCTGCCGCGAGCAGACGACGGCGCAACAGCTCTTCCCGGGAAAAGGCACGCGCTTTTGGAACAGAGCGGGGACCAAGCAAGCGCAGACACAGCGTCGTGCCTGCGGCAGCAACACAGCTCACCGTAGATATTCCAATAACGGTTTCTGCGAGGAAACAGAAGCTCAGCAAGCAAACGAAACTGCTCTTTTCTCCTCTGAGTTAAGGCTGCCAGCTTTAAGCAGATACCGGTTACTTGGGATGCTGCAATCGCCTGGGTAAGAAAGTTTTAGCGCGTATGGAGACAAGTCACTTAGAACTAGAACCAAGCAACTCTTGATTAATTCTTCCAGCTGAAAACCCTTATGATATCACAGGGGTAGCATTTCCTTTGGGACATAACCTGTTTACTGCAACTGGTCTCAAAATCTCAATTCATGCTCTAGTACAACATAGATGGATTACAGCTGCAAAGATTTCAGAAGGAACAGCTTGTATTTACTTTAATATTCAAAATCAAAACAAAACCCCTAAACATTTCTATTCAGCTTAAATTTTATACAAAGACTTTTATAAAAACCGTTTTTTTAATCCGAGCTAAATGTAAAACTAAAACAGTCCCTTTAGCCTTTGCTCCTCAATCAAGGAACTGAGAGAAACATGATTTTTGGCATGTTAAATCTACTTCTTTTTCTACACGTTATTTTTATAACATGTATTTTCATTTCATGCACACCAGTATTCATCTTTGCAGATTTACCCGAGGATCCACAATCAAGCCCCAAAACGTCATACCTGACAGAAATAAGACAACAAGAGAAGCAAAGCGTAAGAATCCAGAAGTTGATCTTGCCACAAGCACTTCCCGTAGCTTGCTCTACACCTCACTGGCAAACAAAGATCAAGAAAACACCCCTTTTCATAGCTTATTTCAAAAGAAACTTCAGATAAATAATAAACCTGTAACTCCTCTGGGGCCTTATTTCGAATGCCGCGTACAAGGCTCCCGGCTTCATGAAGCCACCCCGACCATTAGGTTCCTCTGCAGTGATTTTTGATAGTTAGCAGTTGGACACAGTCTAGCAGAATCGGGGGAGATACAGCCGTGTAATACCTTTCGTGAAGAAAGATTTTGAACCCAAATCCCTCCCCAAATTAGTTTATTTTAGTTGCAGCATCAAAAAGTCCCTTTTTCTTTAGTGCATGTATTACAAGACGTGTCTCGGGCTCTCTCTGGAATAAAAACAAATTGGTATCGTCAGCGTGGCACTTCTGTCAGGAATTTCTCCTGGCGTTACGAATCTGTAATCTAGTTGGCATTTTCTAAACAAGTTTAATTCCTGACATATGAGAAGTCTGAGAGGGAGATTCAGACAGACATGAAGGATAAGTACATCTATATCCTCGCCTATATATATTCACAAATATCTGACTTAATCTCTCCTGGGTATAAAAAAGAGAGTCCTGGAACCTCAAACTCAATACACCAAGTTAGCGACCTAGAATGATCCCAGCAGCAGAAACCGAGAACTAAAATTAATTTGCAGATCACCTCAACTCCCCCGCTGCAGGACAGAAAGCGGCCTGCTGCCCGTGCCAGGCACGCGGAAGCCCGCCGACGCTCCTCAGCTTAGAGCCCGCTGTCCAGAGCGGGAACAAGGTCTTGCAAATTGTGTTGCACTCGAAACGGGTACGGTTCCCGCTATCACGCTGCCCTCGAAGCGAGGTGCGCCAGGGCAGGCGCCTGCTTGCAGGACCGGGAGGAGGGCACGAAAGCGCTTGGTGGCGTTTTGCGAGCTACAACCAGGAAAGCGTTCGTTAATCCAAGCACATCTCCTCCAGTAAGGTAATTTTACATTCAAAAACTTGATAATACAAAGACAGAGAAGTTTATTCAAATGACCCGAACAAATAACTCTTAGTCACTGAAACTGTCCACGCTCTTGTGAGGTTTTTTTTTTTTTTTTTTTAAAAATCTCACAGTATTAGAGCCTCCCAGCTACAACCCTTAGTATTAACGAAGAACTTGTTTTCTCCACAACTAGAGGGGCAGAGAGCTTACTGCTGTGCGTTACTGAAACAACTACATAATTATAACATAGAAACTATTTCCTTTTCCACACTACCACCTCTCCACTAAGCTTAGAGAAACCACTTTATGATAGCAAATTCATTCTCCCCTGAAAAAAACCCCAAAGTTTGGCTCGAGAAGGTTATTTACGAGGAAGTTTTTTAAAAAGTCAGACATGCCACTAACCAGCCCCTAGCAGGTTTGCCAACAGCAAGCAGGTTGTAATAAAACACAGCATTACTGCTGATGACCAAGCGCTGTCAGAGGAGGGTAGCTGCGGCCCGACTTCGCCTCCGCGAGCGACGCAGTCTTAGAACCGTCTGTGCCAAACGGCTCAAGCTACGGAAAAACGGCCCCCGTAGCCCCAGAGACGGCGCTCGCCCCTCCACCCGCGGGCCTTAGCGGGCCGCTTCTGCAGAGCAGACGCCAGAACGCAGGAAGGGGCGCCGAGAAGGCAGGCGGGCGCCCCGGCAGAGCAGCGGGCGCCCCGGCAGAGCAGCGGGCGCCAGCTCGGCGGGAGCGGCCAGCAGAACCCGGGGCCTCTGCAAGGTGGGGAAAGAGAGACCCGAGAAGGCTGCAGGGGCTCCGAGGAGCCCCGGAGGGGAAAACAAAACACAGACCTAGGGCAGATGACGCTCCTGTTTATCTTTACATCTGAATGAATCATCTCCGTTTGCAACCGACTGCCGCGCTGGCTGCCTCGCAGGGGCCCCCTTACCAAGGTGTGCCGTTTCATGTGCTCTCGGCGCGTGAACTTTTTCCCGCAGATTTCACACGGATAGGGTCTTTCTCCCGTGTGGGATCGCATGTGTCTCTTCAGGATGCATTGGTGCATGGCTGAAAAACTGCAGTACGGGCACTTGAATTTCTTTCGGATCACGGTGAACTCGTTGACTGCAAGAAAGCAAGCAGAACAGGTAAATCACTTTCAGGACGTCCCAGAAGGGTCACTTTTCCTGCTTAACGTTTTACTATCGAATTGTTTCACTGTGAAAGCATATTCTCACCTCTTAACCACCTAAACATATTTATACTGCACGATTAAAGCTAAGAGCTTCAAGCACCTTCATCAGAGAAGCCTTTGAAAGAGCCAGTACACAAATACGTAGCAACAGCCATCGGCACACATTGTCCAACGCTTTCTCAAGAGCAAACAAAGGCGGCTGACAATCTGCTATGTTTATTTATTACAATGAATCAGCCTAAATAGCAACATCTGAAGTTCTAACGCAACTCTTATTTGTGGAAGTAGCAGCTCGCTGCGGAGCGAGGACCACAAAGCAGGAAGGAGCCCGAGCGCGCCGTGAGAATCCCCGTCGTTTCCTTCACGGAGGGGCGCAGGTAAGAACTACCTTACAGCAAGGTACGTACTCCGGTAGCGTTTCCAGGAACGCGCCGTGACTGAGGTATAGCCAGAAGTAAAAGGACATCTCTGACGAACGCACGCAACAGTAGCCAACTTTCAGCTCGCGTTACCAGTGTGGCACGGGCAGGGAAACACAGAAGGATGCACAACACTGAACTGAAGCATGACAAACCTCCTTACAACTCAGCTGTATAGTCCTTGGTGGACTACTACTTTTTTTTTTTTTTTTTTTTAAATCACATTTCCTGGACTGGAAGATGATGAATTTTCTGAAGTCATTCTGATATTTTTGATTCTTCTTGTCATCTCTTCAGAAGTGCAGTGAAAGCAAACTCAAGGAACCCAAACAGTATTGGCAGCCCAGGGGTCTAATTTGCCAGAAGAACACACACAGCAGCTGTGTCGGTCTTTGCTCCTCCAAATAAAATGAAAGTGCGAAATGCAAAATATGGCAGGTGAAAATAGACTATTGGCTATTCCCTAAGGAAATCCACCCAGTATAAATTTGGAAATGACTGTCCACGAGGATATAATTTTTATCTCCACCTTCTATAATTCTATTTCTTTCCATTAATATGTTAATTTTCACCCGCTTCTGTCCTAATTATTGTCATTTCTCAAAACAATGTACTGTTTACATAACAAGCAGAAAAAAAAGAAAAGCAAATTCTGGTTAATCATCTTAAATATGCTATTGTATATGTAAATGGTTTCTTTTGGTAAATGAAGTCATGAAGGGAAAACAAAGGGGAAAAGGGAAATCCCGTCTCTACTATAGGTTTCTGACATACCGAATACTTTGCAATATTTTTAGATACTTATTCAAATGTTATCTCCTACAAATGCCCTACTAGCTGAATGCATGCTGCATGTTCTCGGTATGCCACAGATAACGCCCTGGGGAGTTAAATTGTTTTCTGAAAAAACCCAGCTACTTAAAAATAGACTTCTCCCTGCCTCCCCCCCTCCCCCCTTTTAAGCTCAGTACGCCTGTGTATTTGGTGTTACTTAATACCCAATTTGTGGGCTTTTTCTTCCTTCTGTTTTGAAAATTTACTTTGTCTTATATATGCAATGCAGATGCAAACAACGTGAAAAGTAACTACATTTGACTCTCATGTAAAACCAGTGAAAACTACATCAGGACGCTGTTGGTGCTAAAAAGCTGGCGCGGCATAGGCAAAGATGTCTTCAGTGGAGGAGGAAATAGTGTTAGAAATGTCACTCTAACTGACCATTTGCTCTCTTTTCCATCAAGAAATCCAGGCAGAGGATAAAGAGCTATGCTGCTTTCAATATAAAGACAAAATACACTTATCCGCACGGTTCCAAAAGGTGTACGAGCTTTATTTGTTCAGTATCTGGCTGGGGAATAAATAAAGCAGAATTCCATAGGAAGCGCAATTCCTCTTCCTCTTGCTAGGAGCAATCTTCTCTCTAAGGCAATGCTGGAAAAAAGCCTACAGAACTGTGCTGGAAGGTGCTTTGCTACTGCAGCCACCGCTTTAACGAAAACTCACATTCACCACCTTTTAAATCAGAACAAATGTTTCAACACAAGCTCATCTTACCAAAGTTTTCCAAGAAGCTTTTTGTTCTAACGTAAAATAAAAGCATGGTTCAAAAAATCGTAAAAGCTGTCACGGTATGAATTTTGTCTTAGCATTTGTTCTGGCTACCTCCAAGTTAAAAAAGCCACCCCACAGGTAATTGAAAGAAAACCCCCTCGATCAGCAGTTCGAATTGGATCTAATATTCTTTACTCCTAAATTGCTCCTCTGGGCTGCTCCACAGCTGTGGTATTGCATCCTACCAGTGCCTAAAGCATATTTATAAAGCAGTCATGAGAATTTTCTAATCCTAAACGGGGTGCGGGGGAATATCTACTCACTCACTCGCCTGGACCAAAGCTGCAATAGTGATGACAATGATAATGAAAGCTAAGAATATTTTATTCACCTGTCAGTAAAGATTACTTACTGCAATTAAGTGGAATTTTAAAAGGCCGGTTTAATGTGATTATACGCACACACGCTTGCGCTGCTTTGGGGATCTCCGAGACGAGGTACTTCAACACGCAAGTTGCAGGCACCATTGGCTTCCCGAGGAGACGTTCTAACGTCCAGAGCTTTGTGCAAGCTTTTGTTGCAGCGCAACAACCCAGCTCGTCTGCACAGTCCTACCACACATCCAACTTCTTACTTGCACTCTTGTTGAAAACAACTAGAATATGAGAAGGCCTTTTATATTTACTCCCTTCCTGGGAAAACTCAAATTATAGGACAACTATTTTTTGCTGCATCTTCTCCTTCGGATATGACACATCACCCTCCTCTACACAATCTGAGGCAAGGAGCCCACTTTCTCATAGAGGAAAATCCTTAGCAAGTTTCAATTTTATGACACAAAGCTGTTTACGAGAAACGTTTCCAGTTTGATCTTGTAACTGCTTGGATATGAAGAGTAGGCCATACAGAAAACACATTTGTATTCCCCAGGATCACTGTAAACCTATTACTGTGTAGTCTAGACGAGGTAAGCAAGCTATAAGCTGATCAGCTGAAGTCACCAGGGGTCATATACCCTTCCTTGCTCCAGTCCAAGGCCATTTCCACAGCGTAAACTCAGCACACGCGGGGAACGCGGCTAGCGGTGACAAACTGCTCAGGGAGCCGCGTGAGCCACCTCGCTGCCTAAAATCTGCCATGGAGCAAGCAACACAGTAACTAGGTCCCAACGTCATGAAGCAAAAGTGCTCTAGAGAAAAGAATACTATGAAATACTTTATTTCCTACATCACCAGATCGTACCTGATCCGGTCATTTCCTAACTGACCGGATGCTTTCCACCATTTACTGTCCATGACTTATCCCTTCTGTTTATACGCTTGAGCTAGTGCAGAAGCTCAGAAGGCAACTCCAAACAATAGGTGCACAACCCGCCTCGCTGACAAGCTACTCTCACACGCAAACAGTTATCTAGATTCGCATGCATTTACCCCACTTTAGTTGCATAATCAGAGCATGTTCACACCGATAAGGTTCATATTTGCATACCTAACTGGGACAAAAAAGCCCACGCTTGGATATTTTCAAAGAATAGTTACAAATCCATCATCCCATTTTAATTATTTCTATTTATCAAAAGAGATGAAAGCCTTAAGGTCAAACACATTCAAAATCTGTTTCTAACAACATGTTCATAACAATTCCCAATTACAATATCCCTCATGCTTACTTTTGCCTGTATTCATCTTAAATCACTAGAGAGTAATATTTTCAGCTTCCAGTACGCTTATATTTAAAAATAGTCACAGAACAGTTTTTGCAGTTATAGTTTTATTGAAAACTCTTTCACCAAATAGCCATATATTTGATTTTTCTAGCTACAAAAGTCAACACCTGAAAAATAACAGCATTATAGACAAAAAAAATATGTATTGCAGAGTTAACAGTTTCACAGTACTGTTAAATATACATGCCTACAAGCACATATATTTAATGAGCAACATACCAACTTTGGTATAGGCATAACTTTTTGTCTCAATGACAAAGTTAAAACGTACAAACTATTGGCCCTACATAAAAAGGCTCGTATTAATATTTTATAGAGCTTAAGTATAGCAGCATTAAGGTCTAAAGAAATAATCTTTAACAAGATCACCAAGACCATTAACAGTAGCGCCGTAGATAACTAGCTACTGGACAGGACTATACGAAGAGTAGCACCAAGAAATGGAGAACATGATATAAACCGTGCCATAGTAAAAAATCTATGTACTTAATTTCATTAAAATATTTACAGACGATGCACATTCTTAAAACTAACCCAACAACAATGCTTGAAAAAGTAGCCTTTGGTATTGTCATCTCAAGTAACTATTTATTTCACTGAGGTTAATTTTTCTTGGCTTTCATGTTCTAATATTTTTCTTTGATAATAAAGTTACCGCTCTTTCTCCATTTTAGAAAAGTAACACATAGTTTAAACACTATACTGTTTTGGAAATGCATTTTCTGTCCATCACCTTTCAAAGAATCTTTTTAAAGAATGAATAAACTACACAAATATAATAATAAAAAAAATGGTCTATCAACCTCTCATGAAAATCATTCAGGAGTTCCTCTGAATCAGAGGAATCAGAGAAAGTAAAGCATCAACTAAGACATTTGCTAAGTTTGGGTGGCAGAACATTGCTAGTACATATATACTTCCCTCAAAATATTTTACAACTGTGTAATTTTCAATTTCCATAGATCAGAAAGAAAATCTTTTAGTGTAATATCGTGTCTTAAAAACACTGTATTCTAGTAGTGCATTGGAAAGCGTGACTATTGCAAAGAAATCAGATCAAACTTGCAGCTCAGTTCCCTACACCCTCATTTTCTCTCTCCTCCCTTCCACGCTCTCTGCCATGGCACGTGGACTGCCCGCATTTGGCAACTCAACCTTTGGCTTTTGGACCCTGCTCGCAAGATGCACCGGACAACCTGCATATCAGCTGCCTCCGGAGCAAGGAGGTCCTGGAGCGAGAGCAAAGCTCAGGACTTTGCAATACGTCTTAAATAGAAAAAGCCCTGGTAGAAGACAGCAAATGCCACAACTTAAATCTTAGGGTTCCTCCTCTTTCCTACAATCCCGCAAGAATAGAAACAAACCCGACCGTTTGACAACCTGCACAGCTGAAGCAGAAAAAAGGGAGGTGGGATACACCCAGAAACGGTTTCACCGATGTCACTAGCTCCACAAACGCCGCCTGCACAACTTAGAGCTCTGAATCCTGAACAATTCCCAGGAGCCCCGGTGATGGTAAGAGGCAGTGACAAGGGGACAAACAGAGGCAAACTGGCTTTTTTCCATGAAGTATTACAATAGCCTGGGTTTGCATTCGGAAGTACAGACATGCATGCAACAAAACTTCCAGATGGCAGAAAATAGTGACAAAACTTTCTTCAGGAAAAGGGGTGTTACCCAGAATAGGTGCCCATATTCCTGACTTGAGAGAAGTGAAAGCACTAGTGATTAATTTACCGTCTGATGGAGCTATTTTGTATTGTTTTACAGAGTAAATAATCGCTTAATAATCATTTGCTTATTATGACGCATCCACAAACTAGCTTTAAGACAATTTTTGTCTACTTATTCCTCACTATATTTTAAGGTTGTAAATAGCAAGATGCAATTTAACAGTCAAATTTACTATTCCCATCATCTTCCCACACCATTTTCTAATGTGAATATACTACTTAAAAAAAAAAAAAAAACCCTATGCAAACTCTGTAAGCCACTGCTATGTTGCACCCTTTGGTTTCAACTTTTAAAACAAATCTGCTCCTGACCCTGAAGGTAACACTAGAAAAAGGCAGCACTGAAGTCAGAAAGCAATTTGATGATACGGACAAAGTAAAACGCTACTTCAACCTCTACTAGAGGGAGAATGAGTTGATCTGACTATAGGGAAATAATTCAGTCTTGAATTAAATTCTCAACTAAGTTATATGAGTGCTTTCAAAGGCAGTCGCATATGAACCTCAAAATAGTTGATTCTGCTGCAGATTTTAATTAGAAAACACTGTTGAAAACATCAAATATGGTCTTTCATGAGCACATATGTCAATACCGGGACATACATGTCTGTTATGATGGTGACTAGATTTTAATATCCTCTTTTGTCCAGTGAATACATTAGAGAAGTCAGATTTATGGTTGATATAATAATGGGACAAAAATTTCCACACCAGAAAAATGAATAAACATGAAATATGTTGATAGCTATTACCATGTGAAAAGGCCTTCTAAAATTTGCTGCAATTACTATTGCTGGTGTCTTACTTTTCTGATTCAGAAAATATCTGGTGTACTCGTCCCAAATTTCCAGATAAAACACATTTTGGTCACAACTTTCTTCTGGCTCAGCTTTCTCCTACTTCACCTGTTTGCTATTTAAAAGTAAATTACTGGGCGTTTTACTAACTTAAGTCTTGTAAGGATTATAAGCTAGACACATTCATGGGTACCAGTGATCGGCAATGACAAAGAAGTCTGTGGGAACCAACACATGCGCACGACTTCACCGAAAAATTGACCAAGTATGGTATAGTATAATGATTATATAGGAACATATTCACAACTCTGACTACACCCCGCTTAAACAAAGCGTGAGAACTAAGCCAAACAGGGAAACACCAGCTTCCCAATACTCAGGAAGGCCAGCCTTGATGCAAGGTGGAGCTGCCTCCCTGAAGCTCCCGATTTCAGCAGGAACGGGTGGAGCAGCACTACGCCAGAACACACCTATTCTCTCTACCACAAGAATACAGGGCCGAAAGAAACGGCAGAGCTTTCTCTTCCAACTTTCCGCAGAAAACAACTTTTCTTTGCAAGAAATTCTCCCCTGAAGACCTCAGGCTGTTTAAGTCCATTTTGTGCATGATTAAGTATTTCTCATTTTTGTCTCCCTGAGATGCGGCCATATCAACAAGAGAAGTAACTTCTTCCTGAAGAAGTCAAAGACTATTTGTAAATTGCTGTAGCTTTCCTGGTCGTGCCTGGCAGGTTAAGGAAAGCGACCCTACAAGACACGCAACACCGGAGCTCCAACTGCTGACGAGCTGTGCTGTACACAGCGCAGCTGAAAAGCACTGCGCTTCCAGTTATACTACTTTCATTTAACAGTTACTATAATCTGGTTTTGTGCGTAAATATATAGCAAGAGGTGCATATACGCATTTAATCACTTAAATTTTTTTTAAATGATGTAATAAAATACAAGTAAAGTCTTCAACTTTCCGATAACAACCATGACTGATTTTCTATATGCACCATAGCTCACAGTATAGCCCCTCTTCTCTGTTTCAATGGCATACATTCACAGTTTGGCTAACTTAATACATCATTTAAAACAAACTAGAGTCAGAAAATTTAGGGAACTCCTGAAAGTCACAGCCATACTCAAGTATATTTTAAAAAGTCCTAACATATTCAAAGATAATACCAAGTACCAAAATATACAAACCTTGCAACAATTTTGAAGCTCAAATAACATATACCCTGTTGCACAAACGCACAAGAAGTATGTTCCCCCCTCACCTCCTTTAAGTGACACAGAACACCAGCCCTCATAGACATGTTAGGTGCTGAGCAACCCAGTGCTTTCACAGCTCCTAAAACAACCCTGGAGTGATTGAATTGCCTAATGGGCAGCGGACTAGACCAGAACTCAGAAAACTGAATTCTATACTGATTCTATTGCTAACACGCTCGCAAGCTTAGGTACATTATTTTCCCTTTCAACACGGGGAAATATCCCATTTCTTTTATAAAGCACTTTGAGATCTACTGATAAAAAAAAGTTTAAGGCAATAAGTACACAGTATTATCATACCAATAAAATATCCAAAGTGCCATTATATGGATGGACAAAAGTATTTCTGCACAAACATTAGTCATCTGGAACCTGTGCATCATCGACCTGATCAGTATTTGGGAACTGCTGTGTTACGTTACACCTGTGGTAAGTTCATTTGCAGCAAGAGAACAATGACGCAATTTACTTTTCCTGGTTAAAAAAAAAAAAGTCTAATATAGACAACAGTAGCTACGCATCCTCAGGATCCTGATTTTGTTCCATACTATCCAAAAGCTCAAACCCTCCCAGCTGGGCAGAGCCTAGGTAACACGCTTTCATATGATTCGTGAGGTTCTTCTGCGTACCAAAGCCCTTGCCACAAAACAGACACACAAAAGTACGCTCGTTTGAGTGCACAGACATAAGATGCCGGTTTAAGTCTGTCTTGTCTCGAAACAGTTTGGCACAGTTAGGACACTGCATCTTCTTACAGTTGAAGTGGATTGTCTTTTCATGCCGATCCATATTTGACTTCAGAGTGAAGCTTGCAGGACATTTGGAGCACTGGAAGCGAGCGAGCTGACCTTGAGGCACGCTGTCCGCGAGGCCCGGCTGCGAACGGGCAGCGAAGCCAAATGGGAGGATCATGGAGAAGGCGTGCTCGAGGACGTGCTCCTTCAGCTGGTTAGCACACTCAAAAACCCTCCTGCAGAAACCACAAGCCAGTCTCTTGGTCAGGGCTGAATCTAGGAATAGGCCATCATTGGTTAAGTCCATGTCTTCAGATCTTGAAAAACTTAAATCTAAAACAGAAATACACATATACACATACAAATCAATGTCTTCTGGTATAAAACAACAATAACTAAAAAATATTTCTCTCTTTTACTTACCTAAGTCAGAGTTATCAAACTGCCAAAGTGTTAAAAATCCATCGTAAGTGGCCTGCAAATGAAAAGTATACTTAAGTTAAGGCAAGCATTTACAAGAACGCATCTTTGTAGTTAATGCTTAGACTCCTGTCTTATCAATATCCTCATCGCTTGTGCAAGAGAGCTTCATCATTGAACTTGGCAATGCTACTTGCCTTTACAAAATGTTCACTGCTAACAAAACTTAGTTACTTAGGCATCAAATCTTGCAGAATATGGCCTAAAGACAGTAATTAGCATTGCTCTTTAGGTTCTTGGTAGCAGTACTCAATTTTCAGTGTCTCTAAGCACCTGTAGCTCCCACTCAAGCCAGTGGGAGACATGGGATAGAAAATTTCTAGCAGACGCAACAGAACTGGAAAATTTTCCCTTAGCCCTACAAAGATCCTTCTTTCGGCAGAGAAAAGCCCATGCAAAACGATCTACCTTCTGCTCAGTTCCCTTTATGCAACACTCGCTGGCATTGCTGATTCAAATCATAAATAAAAGCTGATTTTTTCATAAACCATTTGCAATATGCCAGCGTGTGGCAGATGGCAACCCTCCATGAGGCAGAGCATATGATGCAGTTTGGGCAGGTCTGTCAGAGACCGGGGAAGTGCCTGTTAGCAGTTCTTACCATCTCATTTTGCTCTAAGGTGACTGCAAAGGCAAATCTGTTTTCACCCATTCGTTTAATGGGTACAAAGTCTTATTCAAAAATACTACAAAAATAAGAAATGCTACAGAAAGCTATGGATTTTATGTCAAACTTCTGTATTACAGAAAATCAGCCTGCTTCTATCCATACCTAACTAGTTCCAAGAAACCCAAATCCAGAAACACCAAAAATAAGCACTAGACAGGGGGGTGCTCACATGCCTTTATGCCATTGTTAATATTCTTACATATGATGTTTTGCAAACTAATGGATTTACAATAAAAAGACATGTATACTTAAAAAATAGAGTTTTCTGAATGCAAGCTCTGTTGAGGTAAGGAGGAAAAGGGTAAAATCAGGACAACGCCAGCTCTGACCTCAACAGATTTTTAGGTTTTAAAATAGCTAATTTTTTTTAGAATGTAAGTTAAGAGATCAAAGTACTCCTAATTGGGGAGAATTTGATTGAATAGGTTCCTGCACATTTAAAGTTTTTGGAGTCCCCCCCCCCCACGATCTTACCTGGGTTGAGGAAGGCATCTCTTCTTTTATCATGGTTTCTGGTGACATTTCACCAGAACAGCAGATCGCAGGGGGGCTCTGAGTGGCAAGGTGTGATGAAGGCAGCGGGGGAGATGGTGCTTCCACTTTGCCATCACATTCGCCCCTTGAACGATTCAAGCTGGTGCCAGGCCCTGAGGAACACAGGAAACGAATCTCACCCACGTGAACTAGCACCAGCTGGTGGTTTTAAAAAAGGCCTTGAAAAGGCAGTGAATGAGCACTTGCAGCTTATCTTCTGTCAGTGGGAGGGAACGCAGCAGTACAGTGATGCCAGGCTTTTTGTTTTGTTTTGTTTTTAAACCAGCCTCCCCACCCAAAATGCCTTGTCTGCGTATGATGTGTGTGGTGGAGATACATCTCATGGCATGGTCTCTAAAGAGTCCGTCGGGAGAAAGAAGCACAACGCAGCACAAGTATCCAGAGCAATCACAGTTCTGAAAGACGCTTCTTTGGGAAGTACCACTTCAAATATACACATTGAAATTTTCAATTAACATACATACAGGAAACTTTATTCTACTACTAAATTTCTTTAAAATTTAGAGCTATAAAATCCAAGATTTTATATCCAAGGTTTTATTTAATATAGAACTGTTATTCCTTGATCTCAAAGTGCTTTACAAAAGATAGGAAAAAAAATGTATTACTCTGATTTTATAGACTTGGAAGTTGAAAGAATTGTACAAAACTATTCGTTATATCTGACAGTGATTACATTCTAAACATCTCCTGCAGTTAATAAAAGAAAACATGTTATTTGTCTGACCAAAGTAGAACCATACTCTTTTCCTTACTCTGTAGCAGCAGCCAGACGGAATACCATGTTCCCCCAAATATGCTGATAATCAGTGACAAATCTATATACAATTAAAGACTGTGACCGAGACCAGCTTCTATACTTTACAAATTGTTAATTAAACCTTAACAAACACTGACTGCACATTGGCATTGACTACATATTGGAATGAAGTATCGAGCAGGTTATTATTTTTGAGAAGACGGCAGGAAAAATCAGAAGCAAATTTTGCATGCTCATATAAATTACAAGTAGTACACTAAACAAGTTCGTATTTAGAGCACTTTATGCCCTAAAGGCTTTTTACTCTTATTACAAAAGAGCATGACTGAAACTTTTTTGCATACAAAAACACTCTTTAATGCAGCTACAAATGACAAGTCACAACGTTTATACTACGTCCCAATACAATACACTGACCTGGCTCACAACAAAGCATTCAAGTAGAACTGCATAAAGGTTTCTAGATATGAACAACGCAAAATTTAACTTTTTATCAGCTCTCAAAGGAAATTCTACTCTCGTACCACAGGCTGGATGTTTGAGTTACTTTGCTCTGCTCTGATCACAGAGTGAAGTCTTGCACAACTTAGTTAAATCTACTCAAGTGTGACAATACGTGAAGCTTGCTTTCCGGTAGTGCTCATATTTTGCTACCATAATTTAAAGAGAGGACAACAAAACACTGGGACCCCGTAAGTTGAAGATAGGAGACAACGGGAAAAAAGGGTAAATTCATCAGTACTTCCAGTCAGAAAGTGTTACTAGGGTTATAGCTTTCTAGGCTGATAGCAAAATTCCTTCCTAGCCATCCAAAAGTTTCACTGTTTGTCTGAATCTCACAAAATGATTCAAACTGTTCTATTTATTTAGAGCCACACGCTGTGACTTCAGGCAACTCAGAGGAAGCTCTGGGTTGCGTTTCCTTAAACAACCTGTATTTCAGCATACAGTAAAGACAAGCCAGTGGTCTGGCTTTATTAATTCTTTATTAGCATCTTTACAAAGTTATACAGGTTCCTAAGAAACTACACACTTCTTAAAGCAAAAGTTAAGGTTAATAAACGAGTAACGAAATAGAATAAGGAGAAACAATAAACTTGATCATTCAAAATGAGTCAGGAAGATATGTAACACAACAAAAAGGTACAAACATGAATTTTAAAACAATAACAAATATTTATTTGGTTTCAACAACTGCAAGCATCACAAGAAGAGAAACCACATAAATGATCCATAGTCTGTATGCAAGAACACAAACAGCAACTGATTTTGGGTTTTGTCCCATTCTGACTAGTATGGTAAGCAACCTCTTTTTAGCTCCTAAATTTGTATTTGTCTTCAACGAAAAGTATTTTAGCTTTTTAATCAGAAATTAAAGGCGCTTTCCTTCAGTCAGCTTTGCATATGGAACAAGATGCCTTGGTTTGGCAGTTATCTATATGACTATAGTATCCTCCGTTGTTCAGAGGACCGACAGCTCGACAGTAAACTAATTGTTGAAAACAAACAGAAGGGTAAAAGTTATTATATCTTGTTTAAAATGACAACCACTCTCCCCCAAGTCTTGGTTTACCATGTACAGAAATTCCGTGCCAAACGGAATACCTTTAACTCCCACTTGGGAAAAGTGACCACTGTGTAAATGTATTCCTTTAACATCTAGGGCAAGTATAAATTATCACCTCCAATGAACTGCTAACTAAAAATAAAGTATTAGCCAGTTTGCCCAAAAGAAAAGGGCTCTGTGCACCATGTAATCACTTGGACAACAAGCTTCATAGGAATTGCTTCTATAAACAGTTTTAGTTGCAACAGGGTAAACAGGAAAAGCCAAACTTAGACACATAAAGAAGTATGCAACATGCCATTCTGAAAACGTGAAAGGATTCACTCTTTAAAGCAGTCAATCATCCCCAAATCTGAAACCTTTTGGACTTTTTTTTTTTTTTTTTCCAAATGTAAAAACAAGAATGCAAATTAACCAACTCATTTTTTAATGGGTATTAAAGTTCTCATTCTCTTGCTTATACTTGGCAAAAACAGCTAAAAAACGTTCAACTAAAAAGCCTTTGAGAATTGTATAAATGTGGTGTAACTGTACGCAACAATGCTACCAAAGTTCAGCACCATAAATAAAACACATATTGTTAAACAACAAAGGGACTTAGTACAATAGCACTGCTGAAGTTGGAAACGGGCAAAAAAACTTGCCCTGGCCCTTACAGACAACTCAGGAAAACACGTAAAGACACGGAAAACTGAGCTTCTTAGGTCTCATCTGAAAGACATCTCCAACAAGAAATTATGCAGGTTCAGTAACTAACGATACTCAAGAAGTCGTCAGTATTGCCCATGAGTAACTGACACATGTACTTTTCCTGTAAACCTGGCATGTTCTTTAGATTTCCAACAAGCGTATTAAGAAAGTCAGTCTTGATCATACACCATGGAATTTCATAAATTCTCAAAGCCATCTAGCTGCAGGTCATCTGGCAACCACACCACCTGAACGCCAAGATATTCAGATTTTCCCTTCTGTTTTTAAATTGTTTCAAATGGGTTAACTTTAAAAATACTATACTTTTTCTCCACTATATCATAGTAATACTACACATGTTTCACTATATCATAGTAACGAAGTGATGTTCATGGAAAAATAAAAAAAAAAAAAACCACACCCCATCCTGTGCTCTGTTTTCCATTAACTGAATGTTAAGTAATTTCACACCTCACACTATCATTACAATCTACAGTGAATTAGAAAAAAAGAGCATGAGCTAAAATGAAAACCTTGGGGTAACCTCTACTAACTTTTACAGCAATGATGAACTACATGAAAGAAGACTTCAAACTTGGAATATGCGCAGTAACTGTGAGAGTTATACCCCCTTTAGAAATGGCTCATCAGAATTTCAAACGTGCGTAGTACGTTCTTCTGATCTCTCACCTCAACTATGTCTTACTCCGGAAAGGAAAAATAAATGTCAACACCGTCACTTGAGTCAGTTACTTACTGTATTAGTTCAAAAGAAAACAAGAAAATTGTCTAGTGGTTCCAGTTAAGATTAAAGTACATTTTATGTTTTTTAAACTCAGAGAGAATGCTCACTTATAATTCTTTAAATTAATACATTTCCTTTTCAAATGAGACAAATGAAAACTACCACACACTGCTCTTTTTGGTCTTAAAAGAAATTTTGTTTACTGTGCCCCTGCCCTACCCCCCTTTTATTTATTTATTTTTTTTTACTTAACCCAGGAGTTAAAATGACTCAACATCCTCAAATTGTGTTTGTAGAAAAAGTGAAAAACACCTACAAAGCTAGCACTGACCTAGACCTAGATGGTGTTTTCAGATCTCCAGAATTTTATCACTTGCTTTAACTGTCATTTCATACACTGAAAATTCTTATTAAACTCCTTGTCCTGTTGTATTTAATAGTGACCACAAAACACATCAGTCTTATATTACGGTATCTTCTTCAAGTAATTAAAGTAAATAAAAACCTATGACTCTGAATAAGACAAAGACAAAACACATTCCCTAATGTCCGCTTCATCTGTAAAATAATTATCTTTTCAGCCACAGCCAACCCCCTTACTGTTGTGCAATCTACAGACCAAATTTGCCTTAAGTAATTCACTTTTCCATAAAGATGAGGCAACCGGAGCTTAGCGGAATGAAATTCATACAATAGCGAAAGGACAGGAAAACAGGGACCTCAAGCACAGCCTGGAAGGGAACTCCCGAGTCATCACATCCATTGATGATCTATCGTTTACCCCCATTTATAAATCTATCAAGCTTCATTTTAAGCCTAGTTGGTCTTTTGCCTACATCATGCCTGTTTCAGAACTTCATTTCTCAGCTGGTTAGACAGCCTCTAATTCCTAGCTTAAATTTATGACTGGTTTCTACTCATTTGTCTTTATGCCAAGTGGTCCTTTAACTTCGAAGTATAATCCAAAACCCCCAAACCAAGAAAAAGATGACGGATAGAGTGCAGTCCAATCATTATTCCAGTTTATCATGGCAGCAGATGAAACCACTAATTTCATCAGTCATGAACCAGAGATTCCAACGTACTGTGCATAAATCACGCCCCTAGCCTCAGGCTGCTCTGTAGCCCCCCCCACTCAGGGGCCGGGGAGGGCACCCTGTTTGTTGCACCCAAGCCCGGTGCCTAATGGCTGCAGAGGATCTTTGCTATTTCATTGCAGTGAAGGGATTTTCTTAGCTTAGTTTGAACCATCTAAATCTGATTTAATTAGAGATTATTCGATAAGCAAACTACTGTGGAAACAAGAGTGTCGCATTAACAACTCCCTCCCCTCCCCAATATTTAAGCTGCAGAAGAAGGTACAAAACTTTTGCTTTTTCTCTAAATCAGACAGATTAAAAAAAAAAAAAATTCACTGTTAGGATAGGGAAATGGAAAAGAGATACCAAGACTGACATTATGCTGTGCAGTTATTTCCCTTGTCATACAGTTTGAGTGACCATTAACTTAAAGGGTAATCTATTTTTTGCCATCAAAGGAAATAACAAAAATTAGATACCTTAAGTGAACTTGTCACTCTATTTAATCAGGCCAATCTCTTCGCGTAGACTAAAATAAGCCTTCTGGGCTGGAAACTGACAGGTAGTACTCAGAAACCTGTTCTATGTTATGTCACAGACTGTTCCACGCACTCATGTTCCCATCTTTGAAAGCGTTATTCAAATACAACATTTACAATTTTTTTGTTTGTTTGTGTACCACGGAATCAAATTACTTTACAATCCCAATGAAGATATGCAAGTATGCTGAAAAATACACTGTCCACACGTAGTGGTACGTAACAGCTGTGCCCAACAGATCACCAGTAGCGAAATACTCATTTCCAAGCACATTTAGAGTTGGGGGTCTAAAAGTAAATATCAAAAAATAAAGACCATGTGACCTACAAATTCATAACTGTTTTTAAGAATATAGGAGCAACAGTCGAGCAACAGTCCTTCCCCCAGTTTTAACATTAGCCAATTGTGGATTCAAAACCTGTGCAGCTACTTTTTAACTGAAGGACTGGAACGATGGTTTGTAACTACCGCTTTGTAAACAAGTAAAACAAACTCAGTGATAAGTGCTACATTTTATATATATGTAATAGATATATATATATATGTAAATAACACACACAAAGATATATATACATATAATGCTACATACTTTCCACTTACGGCTTCAGAAGTTGACATTAAAGTTGTATCAATAAGAGACACAGGTTTCCAAATTTTATAAGCATGACTAAGCAGAATGTAAGACTGGATTCAAACAGTTAAGTAGTAATAAACTAGGAGGTGGCCTGTATTTTCTTCTCCTCTCACTAAAGGTTTCACTTAAAGTATCAGTAAGCAAAAATATAAAAACGCAAACTTACGAGATAAAGAGTGCGTGCCTTTGGGTAAGTACTCAAAGAGCAGAGAACTATCCTCTCCCAGCATGTCAGCTTTCAGAGACAGCAAACTGTTCTTACTCATGAGAGCGGCCCGCAGGTTGGCGACCGTGGCAGCCTGGAGCGCGTCCTCCTTCTCTGGCGTCAGCGGCTGGGAGAGGTAGCTCGCTTCGCCCCCCAGCAGCGCTTCGTCCACGTTGGCGTAGATGTCCGACCGCTCCACTCGGCTGTCGGAGCTGCTGGGCTCCGTGACGGCCGCATCAGCACCTGCGCGAAGGAAGACGCTGTCAGAGACACGCAGCTCTGGGATGAGGCACGTCGGCCACACGTGCGTTTCTAATCACGCGTCCAAGCGTCAGAAACGCACGGCCGCCTTGCGACCGCTCCGCCATCTTCCGTTCCCTCCCACCCCCTACTCGGAAAACCCCACAGATGAACGCGGCCTTTCACAGGCTCCAGACAAAGTACGCGCAGCTCAGCTCTGCCCGCACACCCGGTGACGCGCCTTCCCCCAGGCTCTGAGATGTGCACACAAGCCCCAACCAATAACTGGAATTTATATATATATAAATAAAAAATTTATTTTACTACTACAGAAACCCCAATACCTAGCTGCATTAATATTTTAGGACAGCATGCTAATACTGAAATTACTTTCAAACATTTAAGTTCTGGTTTTCTTTAATTTTACTCTGATAGTCTCAAACGCTCCCCATGATGAAGGTTAAAAAAAAAAAAAAAAAAACCACAGTAATAAATTGCCTGTAACAGTGGACTGCTAATCCGTATAAATTTCTTGGAGGCATTTATTTGAAAAATACACACTAAGTGCTGGTTCTCAGCCTATATCAGAGAGAAGAATTTATATAGAAGCGATACCCATCATAAGGTGGATAATCTGACTTTTATAGTGTATCTGCTAAGAAACTGTATAAAGTATAATGGACTATTAACAAAAACATCAGTTAGTGAACCCATACAAAAATGAAAAGACTACAACAAGGTAATTCCTCCCTGGCTTACCTTGCTATAGCCTTCTCATTTTTGTATGGGTTCATACATATAGACGTACGTATATGTGTGTATATTTATTTTTGCAATATTTTTCTCTCTCTCCGTGTGAACTTTGATTCTCCTACAGTCTCAAGTACTTTGTGTATTTTTATGTAAAGGAAAGTGACTCTTATCCATATCTCTACTCTTCACAAGAATCCCTCCCTCCTGCCGCAAGGGTTGTTACCCCATTTACACAGTGCACATAAACTACAATTCACTAGCCAGGAACATGCAGAAACGAAATACAGCAAAATGATTCAAAACCCAACCAGGTAGATGGCTAAAATGGCTAAAGGTTCCCAACGAATGGATGCCTTTGTAGCGTTTGTACTGTTCAAGACGGAGAGAAAACAAATCCGAATCCCATGAGAAGGCACTGATAATGAGCGATCAGACAGAAAAAGATGCAATTTTGCAGATCTTGAACACTTCATTGCCTCATAGTTCAAAATACTTTACAATCTACTTAATGCAAAAGGCAGCCATTACACTCCAAAGTGGGGGTATGTGTACAAAACTAACTTAGTTGCATCCATTAATACATCTTGCACCAATTCTCAGTGCAAGGAATTAAGGTGTTGGCTATGTACCACACAGTAACAATCACTTATTTCTATACAGAGGCTTCTCAACAGCATGGCATGCAGAACTTATTGGGAGGGAGGGAGGGAGGGAGGGAAGGATCGCACATGCATACTGGGTTGTAGCATTCAGAAATTTCAAAACCAGGGCAAAACATCAATTTGTATAGCCTTATTAACAATGCTAATGAGGACACTAATACAGTGGCTTTCTTCTGTAATCTGGAAAACTGCTAAAGGAAGACCGTTATTTTCATCTCCATTGACAGATGGTAATGGCCGCAAAAGCAGCGACTTGCTCAAGGTGTCCAGTGTGCCAGCGGAGCCCGTATCAGACTCAGTGCATTGCCTAGCCCCAAGCCCAAAGCATTTTAGATCCCTTAATGTGTTCAGATTTACTTTACAAAATTGTACTGTATTGCATGTACAGAGGTTCATTACAGCTTGCCGTTAACTTTTTCTACTTCCTTTAAAAAAAAAAAAAAAAGAAAGAAAGAAAGCCTAAAGCAAATAACAAGGAATGATCATGAGCAAATAGTACTCCTACGTTTGGGAGATTTAGGCAATATTCAAGGTTGGGGACTACAAACACGATAGCAGCATCTACATGAACTATCAGAGATGTTCTCTTTGAAGTTATTCGCCCTCCTCCATCTGTTTTGTTTGTGTAATCTTATCAGTTTTATTAAATCTTAGCCAACCAGAACATTTTAATTGCTTTGAATTTTTACCTATTTTGTCACACTTCTATTGCAGGGCAAACAGTTAACAGGTATACACTTTTTTTTTTAATGATATCAAAGTCTGTTTTAAAAACAAACATTTCCATATAAAGGGAAATTAGGAGAGTTTAAAAAACACAACAGCTGTTCCAAGAGGTGATGAAGAAAGGAAATTCTAGCCCATTAAAATGGTAATTTATCAAACAGCTTTATCAAACAGAAAGCAACGCCAGCGCTGCTATTCCTCTGCTTCTCACCGTCTACTCTGCAAAACATGGTGAATGATCTGGGCCAGAGAGAGTGTTTGTCAACAAAACCATGTTGCCAAATAGCTGGGCAGTAAATCACCTTGTGTTTTCACTTCTGTTTTCATAGGCAGCTACAGATGCTGATTGACAGTTGCCAGAATCTGTTGCTGCCTGCTGCACATAAACACTAATTGCTAAAACACATGCAGATTAATTGTAACCACAACAAGACATTAAATGTTCCTCAAAAGCCAAGATTAGAGACAGACAGTGAAACAGAGGCTTTAGAGCTTGAAGTATTTATAGCTGAAGTAACCTAATCAAATACACATTAAGGCAAAATAAATATCCACTTAGTCACATAATTACTAAAACACTCTCAGTACACCAAAACCCCAAAATGCTTGAAGTTCCTCTTCATGGAGCCTCCAAAACCACTTCTCTCTTTTCTCCAGGATGCAGCTTCTTTTAATAAGATCTAGGCAAAGAATTATATGAATCAAAAGTATCCGTTACTGCCCAGTAATCTAAACTGTTTATCAAAGTGCTTCAAAAGTAAGTAAACCAAGCTTCAGTAAATGAGCTATTTTGTAACTATTCAAGGCAACGGGTCAGGCAAGCCTGACATCCTCATCTAAATCTTATAGTATTCATTTTTTAAACCAGTGAGACGATCCCTCGTATTGTATAGATTCCAGGCACCGCTCACAGGCGATCCTGATCAGGCCAGCAAGTTAAACGCGGGATTACCGCTGCTCAAAAAACACTGAGCTCATTAGGCTCTTTAGCAAATAATTATTTTGCAGTTATTCTATTACACCAGCCGATTTTCAAAAACACTGAAGCTTTAGAAAAATCTTTATTAGTTTTTGGCAACACTATTTGCCATTCATCCTGGAAACTGCCAAAGCAGCATTTAAATAGTAAAGTTCTTATTTGCACATGAAAGCCTAATACAAAAGGCCTAGAGGAAGCCCAATTACAAGCACCTTCTTCCCCCAGAGCTCACCCGCCCCAGCTGAGCGGGCCATGACCACGACCGAATGCCCTTCAGTCCCAACCAGCCCTGCCAGGCAGGCTTTAGCAGGCCTATAAACAAGAACAGGGCTGGCGCCCTCGGACAGGGCGAGCAGCCTAACGCCCCCGACGCGCACGGAGCTGGCTGCTGCGCGGAAATTTACACTCGGGCAAAATAAAACCCAACCGTATACTTGCTCTGCGCGGGAGCTCGCAGAGGCGGGACGCTCGCTGTCTTTGCGACGTTATGTGAAGCCCTAATCCAGATTAGAAACCCCATTTAGCAGCAGGCATGCCACTGTTATCATAAAAAAAGATTTCGCGTGAAGCTTTCATTGGAAAGCACTACAAAAACGGAGATGTGGTCACAAGCCCAGGCATCAGAAAAACCAAACAAATACAAGGACCTAAGACTGAAGCATTTAATTTGCGCTTGTACTGCTAATTGGAGACAAAGTAATACTTTCTGTTCAAAACTATTTAGATATTCAAGGGCCATTTCAAAAATACGTTACTAATACAACACCAGCACAAAAGATTTACACGAGAAATGGAGATTAAGACAAAAATATTTAATGTCTAGTCACCGTTATCTTTAAAGAGTTTCATAACGTAGCTCCACGTTACTATAAAATCATGGGAAGTTATGAATATGACAGGCACACAGGCAGACAACCCTTCAGGGATCAAATAGTATGAGTAACACCTGTGAGCAAAACCAAGACATTCACGTGATTCAACAACAAAACCAGATAGTTCTAGATCATATAAAAAAAGGCTCCAGGACAACGTTACTGATCGACGTGGCTGAGGACATCTTGCAGAAGAATCATCGAGGCTGCTGGGCTACTAGTGACATTTCTTCAGCTTGAGGTAAGTTAAGCCATCTACATAACCTTTCTCGAGGATTCATCGAGTACCTAGCGTTTCAAAACGGTCTGTCTAACATTAAAATTTACTGCTGCAATAAAAAGAGCAAGACCAGAAACCACGTTACAACGCTCACCAAGAGTGAAACAAACACATGAAAAATTTAATTCTACTGTGGCAGCTCTATCTGTAATAATACATGTGTATTTTAAAACTCACTTCAGTCAACTACAGTGTATCAGTATCAAGGTCACTATTGACAAGAAGTGTTTTTTTTTTTTTTAAATAAAGTTGTACTATTCAAAAAAATGAAGAAGTCATTTTTGGGAAGATGTCTCTAGGGAAGAGCTATGACAGAAATAAAGGTCGTGCAGCTTACTAAAAATATGTGAATGAAACATTAAACTTCATAAACTATTTCGCAACATCCAGGAAAAAAGCTGTCAGCAAAAGCATTACACCAGGTCGAATGACTGAAAAACGGCATGTGCCACCTCACAAGGACCACCTGGTTCACAGACATAGCTCCTCCATTTTAAAAGGAAGAGTCCATTCAAGTTCATAAAATAATTCATTTATTTAAGGCACAGAATAAATTTGTGTTGAATTTCTTTTCACTGCTTCATTTTTTCCCCCTGCTACAGCTTACACTTACACATTACCAAATTGTCTCCTCAGTGTCTGCTTGTCCGACACCACTTGCTTCTTGCTTGTGCCGTGTTTTTATCTTCTCAGCATATCCCCAGTGATATTTGTCATTGCTATTCTTCTCTTTCCCAATTTTTTTGGATCAATTTTTCTACTTCAACTTTTATTTATACTTTTATTTATATGCTCTCTCATATTCAAAGTTGACTAATTTCTAGAAGTCTGTGTAGAAGACTAATCCCATTGGTCAGGGAGAAGGGGGTGAATAAAAGTCATACGTGATTACATATCCCAGCTGGGATACCGAAAGCAGAAGCAAACTCTTCCCCAAGAACGAGGGGGAATGTTTTGCTAGGTCACTAAATATTGTTCTTTTCATTACAAGCTCAAGGTAAAAGGAAATCTAAGTCTGTCATCTGCTCTTCAAAGTCCCTTTGTGTTTGGCAGAAACGCAAAGCAGCCCCGTGTCTCCCTCAGCCTTCAGAGCTTGCAGGGTGACGAGGCCGCCTGACAACCGCCCACCAAATCAAAATGACTCCAGCAACAGAGAGGTGGAGGAAGTCAGCCAGCAAACACACTAGTCCTTGAAAGGACTGCAACAGTATTTAGCTTACTGTTTACAGCCAAAGCTTTAAGCCAGTTTCTGTAAGTTCTCTTTAATCACCTTGGGAAATTTAGAAAGGCTTTTAGGAAGCCTTCCAAGTCTGTCTTCAACTCTCCTCGAATTTAGTGCTTTTTCATAAAGCGCCAGCCATTTCTCCAGGCACGCTTTTCTGAAGTGGAGGTTATCGCTGCTCAGCACCTGGAATGAACTCATCAGATCTCCACAGGTCCCTCTCTCTACGATCCGCAAAGATAACGACGAGCCAAGCCACTCTCAGGACTTCCTAATACCTCCCTGCCATAAGAAGCGTCTCTATCCTTTCTGAATTATTCATCCCAGGGCACAGCTCCAGTACCTGTTCCAGCAGCAACTTAAACCTTTAGGAGCTTCAGCAGAATGAAAGCCGTTGTCTTGCTGGTTTCACAAATATCCCTTCAACCTGAGATTATGTCCACCAGCACCAAAACCCAGCCAAAATCTTTAGCTGCTTGCATTTTGTGGACTCTCAAAGCTAGGGATGACAGCAAGATCCAACAACTATCTGAAGCTAACTAAAGTAACGCTGGATAATCGTATACTCTACTTGCATTTAGAAAGATCCCAACCTATACTGGTGCATGGGGTTACTCTGTCCCACCCTCAGGACTTTTTTCATTAAACTCATGCTGTTTCTGGCAACCGTTTCTCCCCGTTTGGTGTCCTCCAAAAACTTGCTGAGGGTACGCTCCATCCCATTGTCCAGGTTGCTAAGAAACATAGTAAATGGTATTACCCCAGGATCTCCTTGTGATGAACGCAGACACCTGAGGTGGTTGTTCAGCGCTACGCACTAACATTGGATAACTTTTACTGTTTTGGCAAACATCAAATTTTGTGTACAGGGACTAGGTGCCAACATTAGCAACTTCTTCCCCCACCCCAAATGCTCATTCCTACATCTTTCCCTGCTACTCCCTCAGTTGTACCAAGACTAAGTTGTGAGGTGAACTGGAGACAAACTGATATGTTAAAAATAAATTAGTTTATTAAAAAAAAAAAAAAGTTATTTTTAAACCCAGATCAGTTCCCCAATCCGGTTTACTACATGGTTGTACAAACATTTGTACCGGAACAACTGCAGGAGGGTGTGGGGGTGGAAAGAAATACTACAGGAAAGTGGGAGCCACTTAAATTGGGCATTTCTTTCAAGGACACTGCTAAATTATGACCTGAGCTGAATACTTTTGGAAAAAAACTTACAGAAATCAAGGACTTCTAGATTTCTGAGGACTTCTGATGCCTATTTGTATGGCATATGTAGACAGATCGGTCCGACAGTGGATTTCACCTAAAACTTCAGGGATGATATTTCTTGTATAAGCTTCAGAAAGTTCAGCACGACCTCCTTATGTGAATAAGATTGTAATTATTTGTAAACTCACAGGAAAGAAAAGCTTTCATTTCCAAATGTTTTGTTCTTGGGGGAAGTAAAAAAAGAAGCACTAGGGGGGTAGAAAAATAACACTTTTGCCAGCTGCTGAAAGTCTCCTTTAAGCTGGAATTTCAGATACCCTCCTTCTTTCTAACAAAATTCTTCCACAAACAACAAGAAAGGGTTTCATAACTTACTGTTTGTTAAACAAAAACTAGCATTCTCACATACCATAATATTTATATAGAGAATTGATGCCCTTAATTATACTGGCTTTGATTAGAACTCTTTTCACTAACTTAATGGTATACACATGTATATAATCAATGTGTGCAATACATTCAGAACAAGCTCCGGTTTTGTAACTCAGAAAACTTATCAGGCAAATATACATGTTTAACCACAACGTTTATTCTCATTTAAAACTCTGACAGTAGGATGTCTTAAGTAAATCCTCATGGGACCTAAAATATTATTTCTTTAGACTGCACCCCCCACCCCATTCCAGGTTTGAGTAGCTCTACTGCAGCTTCTCCGCAGAGGTTCAAACCAGCGCGACCTGCACTGTCTGGATTTGAACAAGTCACTGAGAAATACTACCCTGCGTAAGACTGCACATTTCAAATGCTGTTAACTGTTTCTGGAAGGCTCACGGGGAAAACTGTTGAGCTTGATAGACCAACCTTCCCCCCCCCCCCCCATCTAGTCTATCTTGCTTATAGCTCTAGGAGGCTTCGGCGTTCTTTTGCACAATCTTTATGAGCACATGCAGAGCTGAAGCCTTAAAACAGTGTTTAAAGTCCATGTCAGTTGAAAGGTAGCATTAATAATATAGGCTTGAATATAATCTACAAGCCTACAGCCACGCAATATTAACAACGTATGTATTGCGAATAATAATGGACACATTTTCTTCTATTTCTAGACTAGAATTTCTAAAATGAAGCACGTTAGTTCAACACAAATATGGTCTATTTTTATACTGGTACTTCTACGGTGGTCTTTCAAAAGAACAAGTATATCTGAGGAACTTTCCTCAAGACAATAATCAGCGTATGGAGAATTAACAAGTATAAATCAGAAAGTTTCCTCCATTCCCCCAGGTAACTGGGGGCAGAGGTGGAGGGAAGGAGGGAAAATAGCTGATTCCAATAATATTTGCTTTTCTGCCAAAAAAAAAAAAAAAAGAAAATCAAATCAAATTCTGCAGATCCTTTTCTGTTGGCTGTGTCAGCCAAAGGAGGTCCCAGCCCTAACCCCAGCGGCCTGTTAGCGATCCTGACTCAACTCTATGGAGGATCACAAGGTAAACCTCACCAGTGAGCTCATCTTCCCAACAAAAAGACAATATAACCCTACAGAATACCCTACTCTAAAGAAGGGGAATATGGTTATTTTGGATGAGTTTATTATTCTCATTTACAGCAGTCTCAAAAAGAATTAAAGGATCATTGTAGGAGCAAGAATGAGCGGCCAGTGCAGAAATACCTGGAGCCCTGGAGCCATCTCTTATTCCCCAAGAATATGCAGAGAATTGTACTCTAACTTCAAATACACTATCACTTAAACAAAAACAACAAAAACCCCATACACC
The DNA here is from genome assembly GCF_040807025.1 of Struthio camelus. NCBI lineage: Eukaryota > Metazoa > Chordata > Aves > Struthioniformes > Struthionidae > Struthio > Struthio camelus. The sequence goes on along the minus strand of NC_090959.1, from coordinate 17,842,652 downwards.
CTGAAGCTCAGTCTAAGCTTAAACTCTTTTTTTCCAAGTCTCATAACTTACATAGTAAAAGGACTGATACTCTTGTATGCTGCTTTTCAGTAGATATTCTCTTGCTGCGCATCTATATGTGAATGAGACGCACAAACGTGAACAGACACGAGTAACACCGTGAAACAACACTAACGCTCGTTGTATGACAGGAGGCCAAGCTGTTATAGCCTTTCAAAATCCTCTAGAACAAATATTTGCTTTTTGAAAAGTGTATCAGTAAGAAAACTCAAAACCAAATCTGAGACCAGTAGAGCAAAATTAGTTTTCTTTTTTGATTCTGAGACACTGCATCTAAAGAATGAATTCCTACTCGCTATGTTTGAACACACGCGCAGCACTTCAAATAGGAAAGTGAAAGTCCTAAACAGTGGTGAGATCACACAGGAGGATCCGACCCTGATTCATGTTAAAATTCTAAAACCTTCCGGATTTCTCATAACTTGTAAATTCAGTAAAGAAACTAAAAAGGGTGATTTTTTTTTTTTTTGAAAAGTGAGAGATCTGTCAAGACAAGACTAATATAACCTTTGAACAAGGAGCAAATAAAATGGTGAGAAAGGCACTTGAGAGGGGAAGTGCCTCTGATCTCTGGAGTTAAAACAGATTAACAGAATCAGGGCTGTTACCATGGGGAGGAGGAAGAGGAGGAGGACGGGCGACAGCTTTGGAGCCTGGGGAAAATGGAATGCAGGGTGGGGAAAGGAAACCGACCCAGAGCTTTGAGCTAAAGCTGGTTTAGGGTGGAACCATTTTAAAGCCAGGGTGTAGCCAGGGAATAAGTGTCTCGGTTTAAAGCAATGATTTTAGTTTCCAGGCTTGAAAATAACCTGACCTAACCCTTTAATAACGGAAACTTAAAATAGTTATTCCTGTGAAGATTGCACCGTGGTAGTTTCATTAGCCTATAACTGCAGTTACGTGGAGAACGGGAATTCTTCATTGCGCATTCTAGGCGGACCGTTTCAGTAACATTCAGCATACGGACAGAGAGGTCTTTTTGCTGCAACCAGCAGCGACTTACACACAGTAAACTGAATTCGTTGTGCACTTGAAAAGAGGGTAGCAATGACAGTCTAGAAATCTGGGCAGCCTCATAAGCCAGTGGAATGTGCTAAGCTGATTTCGGCGCTAAGAAAGAATTCTGGGGGTGGCATTAGAGCACAGACCTGTAACCCCTCCAGGTCTGGCTTCGAAAGGAAACCTGCCATCACCTACGACTGTTATTTAAAGATGTGCAACTATTCCACAATTTAAGAAGTTCATTAAAAGCCACTCAACAATAGTGAAGTGAAAAATGTAGGAATTTGCTTTTCAAGGTGGCAGGCTATTTGAAATGTACTAATACTTACCCTCAAAAAAAAAAAAACATCCAATACCATTATAAGCAGCTGAATGTTTTAGGTAGCTTTTTTATATTTACTCCAAAAAGCAGACATTTGCAAAAAGAGCATCTTCACACACTTCAGAGTAATTTCAGACCTCTATATATACACCCATGCTCCACATGCTCCTATAGGTTCTTTTGCCTAGGAAAGGGCTGACGAGCCAAGTGGCAGAGATGTTCGCTGACTGCCACATATACACCACAACTTGGGAAGTCAGAAAACAGTTCAGCTCCCTTTCTTCTCCAGCTAACAGAGATAAAAGTCTCTCTTTAAGGAAACTAAACTGAAGAGTTATACTTTTTATAATAAAAATATACGTTGAAGAGGGCTAACATTTTCTGGAGATGGATATTCCATATTTGAGTGGACAGGTTTAATTTTTAGTCTCTTCAGGTTCAGAAACTATGCATTTTTCCTTCTTCAGAGAGAACTTCTACAAAGATTTCAGGGTTTTATTCTTACATGCTGTTGAGTCAGGCACATTCCTCTCAAATATCATGTCAAAAGAAGTGGTCTTCTATTTATAGAGAATGTGAATTGGAAAACAATAATTCTCGTCAACAAATATGCTTCATTAGGTATCTGAGGACTACTAATTACAAAAAGTACAAAAGGAGTACAAAAAGAAAACACCTGGCACGTGTAGTCTACGGCTGTCTCTTGAAAAGCTGAGACATATAGCCACTGGAAACAGAAAACAAAGCCCAAAAGCAAATTTTCACTATTTATTTATGGAGGCTTGCGAGAGAATTCTGTAATAGTAAGCTGCTGCTGATACAAGTTTCTTTTGTATTATTAGGCTTTAAGAACTTTGGAAGGCTGTGAAAAGATATATCATCATGTAAAACCAGAAGATTACCTAGGTTTTGTAAAATAAAACCTTAAAGAGTTCCTTAAATAACTAGCTCCTGAATACAAACAGGATGCTCAATTTTTTCCTCTAATTATTCAAGACATTTATTCCACTACATGGACTAATATACTTGCCAAATATATCACAACCGTAATGATACATTTTTTAGATTTAAAAAAAAAAAAAAAAAAACACATAACAAACAACCCCTCCCCCCACACAACTAGGAAACTGCTGTTAAGAAGTGCATTTGCAGTAACTTAATTTCTTCAACGGTATCTATTGAAAACAGATTTTACTGCACGGTAACTTGAACTACAGAAACCACTAAACAGCAGCTGATTCACCAAATAATGAATTGGCTACATGTGCCTACATACACCTAGGAACACTGTCACATTTGATAGTCACTACAAACGTTTTGTAAACGCTAGTTACGCAAAGGGTCCTCTTCTAAATAGGCCTACCCTTCTCCCTAAAGGAAGAGGGATGAAAACTGATGCACCAGCTTGCACCAACATGCTAACTGAAGAAAGTGATTTGGTAAAAAGAGTTGGTTTGTGTAAAGTCGGTGATAGATACACAAATGTTTACAACGCACATATAGTACGTAAACAGCACCGAGGAAGTACGATGGCATCTAACTATAACAAAAGTAAAAACTACCACCTTGTTCTACCAGCTAGCCATACTACACCACTACCTCGTTAGCACAGTTACACATTTTGATGGGCTAGCAAGGAATTTCTTGTTTTGCAGGAGTACCCCCACAACGGCCTTAAGGGAGGGAAGAAATTCTTGTCCCTTGCAATAACAAATCTTCCATAGAAGTTGATAAAAACTGTGCTCTAATTTTATCTCCAAAGGCAGTGGGACAAGGTCAGGATTTGAAGATTTGCATAGAAAAGGTTAAAGGGTTGCAGGAGGCCCTGATAGCTTGCTCAGAAAAAGACCTTCTTACAAGCATAAAATCATCCTGTAATAAGAGAATGTAACATTCATCTACCTGAACTCAGACAGGTCCAGGGACCTTGCCTGCACAAAATCAGCTGGCAGTTTATCTAGACAGAACTCTTCCTTGCCCCTCTAAAGGCTTTTGAAACCCCTGTAGGCTCACTAAGTGATAAAACCGTTAAGCATCTGTGTTCACCCCTTCCTGTAAACTTTTCAACTCTGGGTTTACATAAATCCTGAAGTTCTTACAGGATACTACTGTTACAGAAGGGTTTCAAATCATATCTTGCTAAATTCAGAGTAGAGCAAAAAGTTCCAAAATTGCAGCATCTTTTAAAAAAGGACTGTTCTGTTTTGTATTGAAAGTAATCAGCTTCATTACACAGCCAATTGGCACAAAAATCACTTGCAGCTTTAGGGTGCAAACATTCAGATGTGTGGGAGTATTTCCTCACAAATAAATTCCTGAATCATAACTATGCTTGAAATAAAACAGTAATAAAACCAAATTCTTCAAAAGACACCCCCCCCCAAAGACTAACAGAACTTTCCATTACATGAATAGGCAAAAATCCTGTAACATTTTGCTAGCTTAACAGCTCTTCTAGTGAGGATAACTTCTTGTCAGTGAGAACCTTTTAAATACCATCAATTTCCATATCCAGATGCTCAAGACTTGTAATCCTGTGAAAAGTTTACCTAGAGTTATTGAACAGCAACCAAAGAAAAGATCAAGATGCTCAAAACTGAAGTCTACATCAGAATTTCGTGATCATCTTTGACATTAAAACCAATAAATTGATGAATAATTTATTTCTTTAGAAAACTTACAAAGTTCAAAAAAAGGTTAAAATGAAAGGTAGACTTGTTATTTTGGTTAGTCTGTGGAGTTATGAGGAAAGTTACAAGTTATAAAAACCCAGGCTTAAGTTTACTTTGAAGAATTGCTACTCTAAGTAAATGTTGCTAGGTAAGGAAAACATATACTTGAATATTTCATATACAGAATAACACAGTGACATCCTGATCAACCCAAACACCAAGAGGAAGGGGGGGGGGGGGAAAAAGTGAGAGAGAGAGACAGAAAAGTCTTATACTAACTAGAGAATACAAGTTAGTAAATTGGCAATAGCATAAAAAGAGGGTCCCCAAACACTGTCCACTCTACAGTCAGGAAGCTCTCAAGTTGGATAGCAAGACAAAGATAACCAAGACACGAAAGTGGGAACTCATCTAAGCCCGAGATGCCTCTACAGATTGAATGAGCAGCCTTGCACTACCTTCATGCTTGACTGATATCATCCTGTAGAAACTGAGAGCTTAATCCACATTCTCAGTGTAGCATCTCAACCTGGTTCAGATTCATTTGCAAATCTTATTTGATCATTCTTTCTTGGAGGAAGCAGATATACTCTTCACGAGGACACTAAGAACCTCTTGCTTCTGTGGCTATTTCCATGATACTAGATAACCATTAACAGGATTACCCCAGACACTTCTTTTCATTTTGATCTGTAGCACGATCAAATTCAAAGACTTTCAGCAGTACCCCACCAGCATCTGGAATAGAATCAACTGATCCAGAAAGAATTTTCCTATCCTTTCAAGATAAACATCTGTATCTGTTTTAGGCTCCATTTCATCAAGTTTAAGTACAGTCTACTTAAGTATTTGGGACACTTTACTACATGCTGCCTGTATTGATAAAAACGTCTACTTTCCACTGAAATAAGCAACACTACTAAGTGTAAATGAGCTGTTAGATGTTTCAAAAATGAGCTGTCAGATGTTTCAAAAACAAAACAGATTTTCACTCTATGGTTGCTTGTAATGGTTACTTGCAGTAGCCACCTTTGAAAATGTTGCTTACATCTTGCTGAAAGAGCATTTGCAAGAAAGACCAAACTATCATCTTGTGCAATTTCAGGAGAAAGACATCAGCACTGAAGTTAAGACGGACTCAGCTAAATCAGCTTTCACTTTGCCAGAAGGCCTGCATTAGCCCTTTAGCACACATTTGCAAATGGCACCCAAATTATCCCATAATCAGGACTTTCAGACTTTAAAAAAAATTAGCATATTAAAACCACTGAATAGACTAGAAAAGTCTCAAAGAATAAAAAGAGTTCTAGGAAACCCTTTTCCTCTGAGCCTATTTACCAAATAACATTCAACATCCATTTCCTCAGCAAAGGAGTAACTTTTTATCTCAGCTATGAACAACACGGATAGGGATCCTTCCAAATAAGCGAGGGAACAAACAGTCTCAAGACTATGAACTCTGTTTAAGGAATTACGTCTGACACTACTAAATTCAAAGCTGGTTTGAAAGTGAAATTTAGAAACTGAAGCACAGAACCACCTCTCAAATACTCATTATACACTACATACGCTTGCCGTTACCCATTTGCACACAAGAGAATCAGTTTTCCTTCACGGGTGGGAGCTAAGTTTGCACCACCCCTCGACTGCTCCTGACCTCCAGCAGGAAAGCTGGGATACCTGGGGTACCACTGACCAGCCTAAGCAGAAGGCGGTAGCCTAGCAACTAAGGAGATGGAGCAATTTGCAAGACGGTTGCTTCCACCTGCTGGAGATGGGAAATATTAATGCGAGACAGAAAGACCCTCCTGCTTGTAGGGAGCAGGGGAGCAATGGTTAGGGGTAGCAGGGATGCTTTGATTTCTCATGTTGCCTGCACACTGGAAGAGCAGCCATCTCACCCGAGTGACCAACTCCATCAGATTTCACCCAAACCACACATCTACAGACACAGGCACACAAGAGGCTTGCCACTTACAAAGTGGCCAAATGTGAACTACAGCTTAACGGGCACAGATCTCAAACTCTCTGCAACCATCCCCTTCTTCCACCCCCCTCAAACACAACAGAAATCAACCTGAGAAAAAGGAGGCTTCCTGTAACCAGAGGGGTCTTGGAGTTCCCCCAAGCATGCAGAAAGGGGCTCCCTGACGCTAAGTCTACGCCCTCCCCGTTCTGCGAGTTCAGGCCCCGCAGCACAGAGAAGCATGCATCTCTTCATCCTTCAAGGAGGCAGAAAGGAGAATGTCATCTCTGCTCACCCCTCCCAGTTGGCTAATATGGGGAAACCATGGGTAGCTCAGACTCCAAATATCCCCTTTCTTCAGCATGGTTACTTTTACCTAGAACCATGCTGCTCTTCGAGTAGCAGCCAGATATGGGCAGGCCACTGCCAACATAGATAGCCCCTGTGCTTGCTATTTCTGGCACTTCTCCCTGTCCAAAAGGAGAGAAGTTAACCGCTCTTCAGTTTTTCTTTCTGCTTTATTAGCACTAGAAGAACATCAAACTTATTCCCCCAATCACCACCACTCAGTTTCTTCTTCCCTGTCATACAAGATACCTCTTTCACTGGAAACTATTTAAGACAAGATTGGGAACAAATAATTTGGTTGTATCTGCTGATGCAGCTGTCTCAGCACTGCACTGAGTCAACCCCAGAAGCCATCTTCCTCTCATCCGCAAACAGTTGTAAAGAACAAAAGCCATTTCTATTTAATTCCTTAACAATTAGGAATGAAATGATACAGACATCACTCATCTTCCAGCACTATCATCTCTTATATTCTGCACCGTTTTCTAAAGTATAATTTGAAGAAACTCAACATATGACTAGTTTTCTAAGATTAATGTTGCAGCTCTGCTTCTGTAGTAACTCCAACATGCGTGGCTTGCTTCATACACCTGTTGAAAAACCTAACTCATAGCCAGTGTGTCTGAACTGTTATAATGGGATGTTGTGAAAGTGAAAAGTATTTGTGTGTGAATAGCATTTCAGACAGTCAATACTGAGTCTTTACTCAAAACAGTCCTAAAATACACGCGTTATAAGAATAATTTATGATGAGTCCTGTTTTTATCTTATCTGGCATCTTCCTTCTAGCCAAAGTTGTTTAGATTTTATCACCAACCAATTAGAATAATTACAGGCAAGCTTGCTGCAGCAGATAACTGTAAAAGTAACATAACTGATCCGAAGATATTTGCAGACAGTCACCCATTCAATTAAATATCAATGAAAGCCAAATTTAACATTTGTGCATCAGTATGTAAGCAGCTTAAAAACCCTTTTTCCAGCACATAAAGATCGTTCAGACTTTCAGTATTAATTGTACGGCTTTTTTCACTCTAAATTTGACAACATAAGCGTATATAATCTCACATACCCTTACCCTCGCTGGCTGACATTCTGGTATCCAATGAAACACAGGTTAACTCATAGCACAGACTAAGATCTTCAAGTCAGCTTAAGGGAGTTCAATATCCCACTTCCCTTAGAGTCCTCAAAAAAACCAAAACCCCCTGTTTCAACAGTGTTCTTGGATCTAAAAATAGGCAGCGATTAGTGAATCAAGTAAGACAGTTACCTTAATTTTGAGACAGAAAAACAACAACTGAAGATTTAAAAAGGAGTCCAGAAAACATTTTTCTCCCTGGCTACACTGCTGAAAAAAGTCACTCATCTCAGACTACAAGTCAAACATCAAAATACATTTTAAGCTTTACAGCCTCACAAAAACATTCTTAGAGCTACCAAACGCTTTTCTTGCTATTACCAGCAACAAGCTACGGTAGCCTTCTTATTAATGAGAAAGTGACACCTGAACACCAGGCAGTACTGAAGATAGTAACATTGAGACTCACTAAATTACACCTATATGTGGCGTAATTACTGCATCAATATACTATGCAAGGAAAATTCTTCAACCCTGACATGAAGTGATGGGTTTGCACACCTCTGCTGAAATAAGTTCCAACCTTTCACCTCATGAATTCTGATAATTATAATGGTGTTTCAGGGGTGATTTAGGCCATTCTATTTTCAGGGCCAGAGCAAAACCACCAACTTCTTTCAGAGAAGAACTAGCCTGCACTGCTGTGACACTGAAGTTCCTAAATGAGCTGTACGGCACTTCCATCGAAGAGCCGGCAACACAGATCTCTACATTTTTCAGTTTCCGATAGGCTAATATATTTCAGAGATTGATCAGATCATACCATAAACAGATTTCATTAACTCTGCGTTGTTAATGTCAGGAATGAAAAGCAGAAGAATGACTTACTTGGGTCTCGACTGCTGTATGGCCATCCTGAGGCAGGTAAAAAAGATGGCATTGGAGAACTTGCCCTGCTGTCATCCTCTACTTGCTGCGTAATATGACGCACGGTTTCCTTATTTTTTCTGTTCTTTCTGCGCCCAGTGGGTTGCCAGCCATCTCCCACACCTTGTTCTGAGAAAGCGTTCTGTATTGCACTATCCTTGGCAGAATGTAATTCGTTCCCTCCATAATGTGATGGCGAAACCTGTTCCTCTTTGATGCGTAAAGACCCATAGCCCATGTCACTAGACCAAAGAGACTGGGATGAAACGTCTTCGTGGCTGTCTGTTTTTGGTTCTTGATCCTCTTTTCCATAACTGCTCCCTCCTTCATGGCAGCTGGCAATGGCTGAATCTCCAGAAGAGTTTGCTGGACTGGTACGCCGAGCTAACCAGGGAGATATACTCCTACCAGCCACAACTGCTGAAATCAAAGCATCCGTACTACTGCTAGAAGGAGCTCCAAGTTCATAATCAACAAGGTCATCTGAGGCATCAGACTTTATACTTATGTCAAGAGCTGCTTTTATGAAATTGTGACAGGCTTGTACAATATCTGTCATTTGCAAATAGCTAGCTGCTGACATCACCTCAATGACATTTCTGCTGGTCAGTGCTAGGTGTGCGGAATACATGAAGTCAATGATTGCTTTAAAGCCTTGAGCAGTTACAATGTCTAAATGAGTGACTGTGGCCTGGTCAGATGTTTTCTGTACCTGGCAATACAGCGTTTTGAAGTAGCGACTACTCCCAAGCAGAACGTTTTTGTGAGCCTTAAAGATCTTCCCCTCCACTATAATGCAAACGTCACAGAGGATGCCGTGTTGTCTCTGCTCATTAAGCTCACGAAGCAGGTGACGGTAGTGGGAAGCAATCTCCATATCTTCCTTTCGGTTATTCATTTGGAAATCTTTGTGTTTCCTCTTCCACAAGTCCTGAATAGGGAAGAAATTGACAGTATTGCATCAAAATCAGAGTCCATCGACCTTTTTCAAGGACTAAACAAGACAAACCAAATTGTAGCAAGTTAGGTAACTGGTCCCTCTTGAAAGAGCATCACAAAATACAACGACTGCCTAGAAAGACTGCACGCTCATTACGAGATGCAGCTTATTTGTACTAGACTTAAATAAGTTACGTTAAAAGGGACTAGATTTGAAGCTCAATCCTCCAGTGCCTCATAACACTCCAAAAAAATGTTTCTTTCAACTACTAAAGGCAGGTTTTCTTACAAGTCTGAAGTTACTTGGGTACAACAGCTGTCACTTTTTACCGCTCGAGTTCAGTAAAGTTTGGTTTAAAACGAAGTACTACACTTGAAACCATGACGATGGATCAAACTGCCGAAGAGCGTTCTGTAACACGATTTCCTCAAGGGGAAAAAGCAGGACGCATAGCACACGGAACAGCTAAAATCCTCAAACAACAGAAGCCAATTGAAACTAGCTATTTCCTTTACTATATTGCCATTGAGGGGCTAAAAATGTTTTTAGGTCAAGAGCAACACGCAAATCCAAGACCACAGATCACAAAATTTTAAGTCCCCACCCAAACTAAAATGGCAATGGATTAGAACCATGAAATTAATGCTATGTGAAGCTCAACTACTTATTAGCACAATATTTTTAACTTCACAATAGAACATATTATTTCTATGCCTTTACATATCCAAGTTTACCCCTCCACCACCCAAAGACGACAGATGGAGAAATTCTAATAGTCACCGAAACGTTCGTGTTTAGGAAGGATGCTTCTATGCACAAGAAAACAGAGCAACCATCAGGCTGATAAGAATTGATAGGACTTCTGATCACCCTCTGGAAAACGTCAAAATATGCTACGACAAAGTCTAGTTAATACTAGCAGTATGGCAGAGACTCACATCTTCTAAGTTATTTCTTAAATTAACCTCCTCAAATACTTCAAAACAAATACAAAAAAGTTTAGCAATCAGCTGTAATCAATGGCACTAATATTTTCAAATATTGCCCGCAAAGTACAAGTGCAAGAAAAACGATATATCACTATGGACTAGAATACATATATCACATTCCACACAGTATTCAACAAGCACTCCTATCATGCAGTTTAATTTGCTGCCCGTTCAGCCTCTATCAAAAACTTACTGTCCTTCCAGTCTCCAAGGTAATCCTTCATTGACGTTATGCATATCAACGCACTCTGTCTCTCAGGTGAGACACCTTCAAGTTCAAAACAAGCAAAGCGTTTGCTGACAAAGGTGGCTGGCAGTGCCAGAACTGACTCTGGAAGTAATTTTCACTACACCAGACCCTGGTAGGGACTAGCTTCGGAATTCTATGCGCACCCTTTTATTTCCAGAGTTTTATAACTTTCTTGGCATAATTTTTGCCATTTTACCTAGAACATACAACTTATCTGAAACTTAGTATCAAGATTTACATACCATGTAGCAGTAGTTTAAGGCCCAACTAATTAAAAGCATTGAGTGGCCATCCAAGGTAAAGAATATCTCCCGCTTTCTTTCAAAAGCTTAAGTTTGTTCTGATACAGTTAAGCTCTACCTCTAAAATTGATATGTGGGTCCACAACTTCCATGCTCTGAAGGTGGCTGCCACAGCTTCACAACGTCTTTATGTTTGAAAGAACCACCTATTAAGGGAGAATGACAGTTCAGTTTTGTCTTTATTCCAGAAACCACCACAGCATCTACTTTTAGGAGTAGAAGAGTCAGCCTAGTCCCCTCAGGGAACATGAATTGCCACATAGGATGAAACGAATCGTCCGTCATCCATCCCGTCTTCAACTGCTGCCACAGCCACATGCTTCAGAGGAAGATGCAAGAACCTCAGAGGATACAATTATGGAATGATCAGAAGGTTTCAAAACCAGCACTTCCCTTTGCTGTTCCTTTATAGGTCTCAAAATCCCTATTCCAAGGCAGATCTCCCTGGAATTGGTTGAAATAAAAAAAAAAAAAAATAGACCCCTGCAAGGGTAATTTTCCTCTCCTCATTTTGCTGCAGATGAGCATTAAGAGTATTTTTCAACATCTTCATCAGCTTCTGTGAGTTTATGCAAGAACATCTTTTCTTAGATTTCTTCTTCAATGTCTTCCGCCTTGAAATTACACCATCCCCTTGGGATTTTATTTCTCTGCCATTTCATATGTTTACTCAGCTTATTTTAGTATGCTTGGATTGCCCCTAACTGTTGATATCTCTGCATGATACTTTACCTACACCTTGTCCTTCGTTTATACTGCCTGTGCCAAAACCCAAATTAATATATTTGTCTCTTGCTACTTTTGTTTTTAACTACACCAGTTTGAGATTCAGACAGTGACAAACCTGGTGCTTCTTATGGATGAAGCACTTGCTAGCCTGTTTAGAAATAGCTTCTCTAAGACCTTTATTTCCTGTTCATTACATTCTCACTAAATAGTAAAATCTATGCAAAACTCCTTCACGGTTTCCCTCCCACCCACCAAGCTCTTGACAGAAGATGCCCTCCGGGCCAGCTATGAATGAACAAAATCATGTCATTACTACACAAGGATTATATGATCTTACTCTACTTGTCCACATTTCCAAGGACAGTGGGGACAAAAGCAGAGGACAGGTGGACACCTTTAGAATAAGAAAGCAAAAGTACCTCATATTCTAAAATATAATAAATAATGAGTATAATAAAGCAAGAAAAAAAAATAACGAGAATATACATTCCTCTATGCAAAGGAAACACAATTGGCTGTGTTCCAAATAACTCAAAATTTAAGAATAAAGTGATAGAGATGAATGGGGAAGACATCCATCACAAGGAATAGCAGCCCTTCCACTGACAGGTGGTCACATTACACCACTTCCAGGTATGCTAGCAGTGATAGAGATACTCTTATGTTCAGTTTAATCAGTAACATTTAACATCTTCCAAACCAACAATTATTATTGTAGATGTCTTGATCTTTCTCTGGCTAAAGGTCTGCTACCTCAGATACGTTGTTCCATATTCAATGTTTGTCACATCATTGTACCTTTTAAATGAGAGGTCTGTGGGGGAGAAAATTAAATATGCCTCAAATTCAGAGGAATTAATTAGTTTTCTGTCTACCCATGTCAAACCAGCACATCCATTTAATGTCAAGGATCACTAGGGAACTAATCCAAGTTAAATTTAAGGCAATTTGCTAGTAGTTAAAAATTCAGCAAGCTTCAAAACCCTCTGCTCTTGTGTTCCAATTTTATATGCTGTTTTGTGGCTGTTTTCCCCCCCCACCACTTGTAACGATGTGCATCTTCACTTAAAAGATGCTATGTAAAGATTTCTTTAGAAAAGCAGTCCCCTTCAAACCGCTAGCAAAAGCATGTGAAAGACAGAACAAACCGTGGAGATTTTTAGCTTACTAAAATTTTTTTTAGGCCTGGTTCCACTTGATGCATCCAAACAAGTCTTCATGAAAGTTCTGACTGGGAAAACCGGGAGTAACTTTTTCCCCAAACGGGGAATACTTGCTCGACAAACTCTCAGACATATCGATGCTTATTTCGCTAGAGTTATTGTCAAAAAGATTAATAATAGGCCCATCCTGCACATTGGTGTACTGCAATCTTAGAAGTAAACTTACTAATGCTTTGCCCTTCAACACTGGTTAATGAAAAGAAAATAAAAGCCGTAATGCCTCCTGATGAATGTGTTCAGGTGGCCACGTGCTATCCTTGGCGTTTTATAAGTGGAGAACGCTACCTGCGGTGAATATTACTCCCGTCACTTTCTACATCCATGTTCTTTATTTCTAATTAACCTGTGGGATTTTGCTTTGCAACACCCCCCCCCCCCCCCCACTTCCAATACCTACTCGGTACAATTTCTTAACTTCCAGGAAAAAGTAAAGCAGGCTCAAACTACAAGATCATCCCCAGCAATACATTTTAACTCTGAAATGAGAAGCCTACCAAGGCTCCGCAGCCGCCTTCCTCACTGGCACGGGTGCTCCGTGTGAAAGCACGAGCCTGTGCCTCGGACGACAGCGCACAGCCACAACACAGCTCCCCAAGAAACCAGTGAACCACAAAAAACCGTCCGCAGACTCTGACAGGTTTTGCGCAAACTAAAAGGTAGCGGCACCAGGCTTTCTCCATAAGTCAATGTATGGATAGTACAGTAATTCAATTCTATTGCTTTTTCAAAAAAGTAACTAAAAAAATTGCTCCTGAACAAACAGCACTTGCATGTAACCGTAGAAAACGGACAATGTCTCGAGCATGAACAGATGTAATAACCACCGGCATGCAAAGTTCTGTCAAAATATAGGACAGCTTTGTATTTTCCATGCTGTCACAGGCCTGGTCTTAAACTAACCATTAATAATTTACATAAACTTTAACCTGAGCTAGAATGAAGCTTGTTCTACAAATACAGCATTTATGAAAAGTGTTTATTTTGCATCATCAGCACAAGCTGTTTGAACATAAAAATTTCACCTGAGGACATAATAACAGTCTAAATAAACACAATCTTCACTTAATGCTGGAAAGGTTTTCAATAGAAGAAGCAGTAACACTTACAAAGCCTAACCTCTCAGCTTATAATATATATTATAAGTCCCCCGCTGAAATGTTAACACCACTAAAATTAAGGGGTACAAATTTGTTACATATAAAACTCAGTGAATTATTTAAATTATGACAAAAAGCCACAGATTTAAAAAAAAAAAAAAAAACAGTAACATAGATGAAAGTCTACAGTATTATCCGCTGGGAAATCCTGGGGACAAAAATAATTTGAGGTACTTCATTCCCTTCACTCAGAAGGAAAACAGCAACAAAAACAGATTATAGTTATTCTGATCGATTGAAAGCCCAGTACAAGTTTGTTTGTTTTTTTTAAACTCCCTTGCATGATAAAAAGCTAACTAAAAATTTAAACTACATAACATTTAATCTGTTGCAATTTTTTAAACATAAGTTTCTACACTTAAGACTAAGGACACACAAGTTACAGTGTACCAAAATACTCACTAGTCTGTCACGCACTCCTCCACCAGCCACTCTGAGCTCCCTAGGGGAAAAAGGGCCAACCAGAATTTAGCTGAAATTGTGTGTTGTTCCCTTCCCCCTGTCCCTTCAGAGGGAAGGGAAACCAGAGAATGAACTGAAATTCTCTCCAATGGTTTATCATGCAAAAAATCCAACAAATGCACCCCGTTTCCCTGCTTCCCCCTTGTCCTTCCCAGGTCTCCACTCCCATCAGCATTCCAACATGTTTTAAATTCCTCTGCAGAGGAACCCTGCAAGGTGAGATCGGACTTGAAACTCCTCCTTGCATAACAAGACACAGAGTTTCTGCTAGTTTCACTGTTATCCAATTAAAGACAAGAGAAACGTGTATGATACATCATACCCATGTGGCCTATGCTGAAGATAAAACTGGAAAGAAAAAAAAAAATTAACCTTAGAAACTGAAGAGGACAGTACCTATACTTAGATTATTCTCCTAAATGAAAAAGGGCAGAAGAATCAGGATATTGACGGACGGTAATTCCCTACAGAGACATCACTCGCGGGTTTTTCAAGTACCAATCTCCAGAACTAATGTGTTTTCTCACAGGCGTGTTTGAGGAAGAAAAGCACGCAACTCTAAGAGATTAAGTTTATGTTGAATACGCAAAATTTGCATCTATTTTGAACAACATTTTAGATACAAATAGAAGTAACAGCTTATGAAAAATTAGCAGTTGCTGAGACACTTCTATCCTACTCTGATTCAAGAAACTGATCATTCATTGATCAAGTTATTCATTCAAGCCACAACTGTGAATTCAAAGAGAAATAGGCAGATGTTTGTAGTAAGAACAAACCAGATCCTTGGCCCAAGGATGTTAATTGCAACTCGTTTCATGAAAACATCAATACATCACTTTTCCCTTACAAATGGGAATGAGAATGTTTAATTACAGCTTAGAAAAATGAATGCTTGTCCTTATGGGCTAGAAGTTGTAAGAAGAAAAAGTTTTGCCTTTCAGTTTGAGAAATACTATAGAATTATAGAGAAGATAAGAATTTGGGAGGTATATAATTTTCAGCAAACTTAAAAAAAAAAAATACTAGTTGCATTCTTATCATCAGATTTGAGAGGCCCACTCAATTCTCAATAGCTGTATGGCAAAGAAACTCTGCAAAACCTTAATTAACACCTGCCTGATGAAGAGTCACTAAAATTGTTCTAATTTCAAGCCAAATGCTACCTCATCACCAACAGCATTAAAATGGCATTTCTGCTTAGCAACTCTGTAGGAGCTGCTATCCAGAAAGCCCAGGAGTCAAGTTCAAACAGCAGCAGCAGGGCCAGTATCGCACAATCAGTAGTTACAGTACTCTGGCAAAGATGAACTCACTCGCTTTAACTGTGAGTTCTCCGTGCAGGTGAAGACATTCCAACTCTCACTCTGTCTGGATTAGGTTTAGTCAGGAAATGCAATACCCAAGATCGTATCATCATGTTACAATTGCTTCTGACATAAAATAACGTAGATACAAATGCAATTATGAATAAAAGGATGGCTGATCACAGCAAAAAGAACAAGGACTTTCAAAACACCACACGCTTCCAGTCATTCACCTAATTACGTAGACTGCAAAAGCAAAGCCTCACATGAGCCACAAGCAGATCCCAATTCCAATAACCAAAACCTAAAGTAACAAGGAGCAATCATTACATCTTTCACTCGGCATTGTAAAACTTTAAACCAGTAATTTGGCTGTGACCTGCTGAATCGTCTGCCTGAAGTTACAGGAGTATCAGGTGTTTTAAGGACAGGAGAGCCTCTTGACCCACAAGAAATAGTAAAGACAAAGAAGTATAATATCAAAGTGACACAAGACGAAGGATTTCTGAAGGTATTTCAGAAAAATTCATTTATTAACCTTCATTAACTCTGATGGTACATGAAGAACTTCAAGAGAAAAGAAGGTCTGAAAGTGAAAGCTAAGGGAAAACTCTTAGCCTCCACAGTTTGGACAGGTGAAAATTAGGACAAACACGAGTTTAAAAACTGAAGGGGAAAAATAATTAAAAAAAAAAAAAAAAATCAACCAACCAAAAAAACCACAGAAGAGCAGAGCGGCAGTTTTTGGCATAATGTTCTTAAATGACTAAAAATCTTTTCACTATTTCCTCATTTTGTTAAAGAAAGCATGCAAACTTTAATATTAAAAAAAAAAATTCCAAGACCATTACTCCTTACCAGTAACAAACCGGGTTCCAGGCCTAGTGTTTCTCCTACAATAGCTGAGGACATCAACAGTCCTAGGGCAGCGCAGGTAGTGCACTTTTCTGCAACTTTCAAATAATACTGGTATAAACTCTTGTAGGAGAAAGACAGAACTACAATAAAAAACAAAACCAGGAAGAGTTACTAACATTAAATTACAAAATTACCAAACAATAGTCATATATTCCAATATTCTTTCCCTCTTAGTTCACAGGTATAAAATACCTAGTTATGGCTTACTAAACCAAAACGATATCAACGATATCAAATGCATATCAATACATTGCAGGTAATTAAAGCTAGGTTACCCTTATGCAATAGCCTAAGCAACAGTTCCTTCTGAAAAAGTATAGGAAAGAAAAAAATAACTAATTTTAGAACCTAAAACTTCAAACAGATCCTTGGAACAACAATGTTTCCTGTTTGGTAGCTTTTCAAAACGTTCTCACTTTAATGACTCTCTTTAAAGAGACATTTGCAGCCTGAGGGACACTAATTTACCTTAGTTGACCTATAAAATACCGAGTTAAAAAAAAGCTACCAATAAAGTTCTAAAAAAAATTAAGTCGGCAATGGAATATTCAAGAGAATTTTCTCCTGAAATATTTAACTGCCGGTACATACTAGCTAATGTCTTTCTAGGTTAAGAGACTAAACAATCCCAAGACTTTGAAAATTCTATATAAAATATGTATATGTGTACATGCGTACAGGGTACATTCAGAGATGAGACTCCTCAGACGAAACATTAACATTCACGATCGGAATGTATAAAAATAGGAATTGTCCTGAAGGCTAATCCACACAAAGATTTTTGTCTTGTTTATATGTGAAGATGCATCCATTATAACTATCTTCTTGTACACCTCTCTTCTCAAAGAGTACTTTTTTCTTTAGAATAACTTATTCACTACACTTGCAACATTTAACTTCAACTACAATGTTTGACTAGACTTCTAGTCAAAAATTTAATATATTGTTAGCCATTACAGCAAAGTATTTTCCATACATTTCTGATCTCCATATTTTAGAAGTCTTCAATACATAGATTAGCTCCCTTCATAACAATAATAAACTACATGTCAATACTGTTTATTTCAAGACTGACCCTCTGTCATGACAGAGTGTGGAAGAAAATATCAGAAGATACAAATTAAGAAAGCTTTTCCAATACAAACTAATGTAATTACAAATGGTGTCTTAATATAGCTAATAAATAAATTAAGTAATAAGGAAAACCTGAGCGTTCTTATGGCAACAAGCAGAACTGAAAATCTTGAAAATAAATATGACCCAATTCAAGGAAATACCACTGACTGTTCTCAACTTCTATTTCAGACTGCCAAATCTTGCTGCTCTTTAATTCTGATTGCTTCTCCATAGCAATTGTTTTGGCTAGCTCTTTTTAGTCCCGTTATTTAGGCAGTTCAACAAAAAAGGGGCAGGGAGGGGGTGACATACGCACATGGGAAACGTCTTTGTTAACCTAAGTGCAAAAGTAAAACATATTTTCACTTAGTCTTGGGACTGTCACCATTAAGGTCCTCATTTATACCTCTGACCCAGAGTCACAAAATGAGCCAGAATAGGCTGCTAAGCGTGAGACCTACCTTACTTTGCAGTGCTCTTCAATTTTCCTCGTGCTTTGAGTTCTGCACCTGTTTTCCTCTTCTCAAGGAATAGATGAGAACCAACTGACCATAACTAATGGTCCGTATCATAAGGTAGGAGCAGCAGAACAGGCACAAACATTTCTTTAACTTCTGTGGTTGGGTAAAATTTTTACACTAGCCTTTGTTATTAGTGTTAAGTCAAATTTTAAGGAACTGGAAGCCCTAATGGCAATGTTATCTCCAGCTAATCTTCCCCTTTCTCTTACTGCATTAAAAAAAGCAAAATAAACAGCTTTAAATGCTGAAAACTTACCAATATTTGAAAGTATTGTCTGTTAGCAAAAATGAGCGCCACAATGTTTCACAGCTGTATAGCACATGATTTAATGAACAGAGGAAAACGGTCTCTGGTAACAAGCTCCAAAAGGTTCATCAGTTGTCCTGTATTTGAGAATGAGAAGAACAGGAGGCAAAAGTTAAATCTTTAAGTCAAACACAAAACAAAAACTTTAGTGTCATGTAACTACAAGCAACTGTTAAAAAAAGTTTCCAAGGTGTTTAGTACAGACAGAGAACTATAATTTTTAGTTTCTTAAAAGGTAAACCAATAACTGAATCATTTACAACACTGTATTTGCCATTTCAAACAAGAAATATTCTGAAGCATTTCTAGTTAGCATAGAGGACAAATGATTTAGCCTTTATGTAAATTAAATAAGAGATTAACATACAAATTATAGGACTATTAAAAGCTTTGGACTATACTTCTCCCAAGCACTTCTGTCTAGAAGTCACTGCAAAAAACAATACTTGATGAGAGGATTTCAAACAATGTTAACATTTTTGTATACTCTAATTAACACCATAAAGATTTATTCAATGTTTCTGTGACACCTGCCATCCACACACTTTAAAAAGGCTTAATATTAATCTAATCTCACAGTTACGATTATTCCCATCCGCCTAAAGGCATTTATCTAAGATAACAAAACATTTAAAATGATGTTCCACATCATACAAGAGTCAGTAAGGAATTTGAGTTCTACACCCACCCAACTCTACTGAATCATTGCCTTCAATCCAATGTCATCCTCAAGTTAAAGAGCAGCATGCACAAGGATACCAAGTAAAGCAGTTTGTTCCTCTTTACAAAAAATCTAAAAATTCTGGGAAAAAAAAAAAGATATAACAAAGTGCAAATACTGAACAGAAGGTAAAAAGGAGTTCTTTTTTGCTCCTGTAAAAGCTTTGCAGCAAGAAATACAGCATCCCACCTGGTAACGCCTTGCTAATACAACAGGATGCACCTTTCCGCACAGATCAGTGATATTACTTGAGACACGAGAAAATACTTGGACGTGCATACCTCTGTTTCAAAATGCTTTGATGCAGTCTGATTTTCACCCTATGTGGCATTTCCTCTACATTTCACTTACTCATCTCTCCATACCTCTCCAACTCTGGCCATTCTCCTTTCTCTCCATCACAGAGACCACCATCACAGTATAGAAACAGTTGTTTTCCTCATTCCCCTGTTTTTAATCTCAGCTCTCCCTATCTCGCATCTAGTTTCACCAACAGAAGATCAGATCCAACACTACCACACCACAGAGCTTGCAGAACGGAGTAAGAACACGGAAGAGCTAACCAGCACTTAAAAAGCAAACATATGACAGGGTGGGAAGCTTGAGAAGTCTGGTGATGTCAAAAGAGATAAGAATTTAGCTGCAGTTGTATCTGCTAAACTAGCAGTGAAGATTAAAAAACCCTGATAAGTCCAATTGCCTGTGGCTAGTAGCGAGCTTACCTGCCCGAGTGCCGTTAACTTCTACGAGATCTAAGCTTCCACTTAAAAGAAAGAAAACTGAGTCACTAAAGTAATCTTCTAAGCCAAACGCTTCACGCTTCTGTTTCTGCTAGCCAAAAACCAACATAAAAAGCACATTAAAAAGATGGTTGAAGAACAGCATAACACACTGGGAATTGCCCGGAAGACAGGATCCCCCCAAACTTTCTCATTGGTTTTTGGCTTTTTACTTAGGGGATCTTTGCTAAAGTTCCGAAACCCAGTACGTAAAAAGGGAGGGAGTGCAAGAGGTGATTTGAAAAGAGAAGCATAGTGGTGGGAGGAGCTGGGGGAAAGAGTGCCTACGAGATAGACAAGAGATACAAGGGATCAGGAATAATCACAGAGTAAAACCACCACCACTGCAAAACTGAAGATGACATTAGAAGCGCTCTGTAAACAATCTAATTTTGCTTTTGTGCTTCATGGTACAAACACTTAGCACCTTGGATAGGTATCCCTTTTTACTTTTTAGCGTACATCTCACCATCTAAATTTGGTCAACTATTATAAAAAAGAAGTGGAACGAAGCCAAGAAGGATACAGTGGTATTAAGGAGGAAGGCAGTAAGATAGTTTTATGTTAGTTTTATGTTTAGCCGCCCTCTCACTCTCCAGCACTATAGTGGAAGAACTTTTGGGAGATGAGTACTGCATCCCGACTACTTTGGTTAGTACCTAAATTAGTTGGTGTCAGATTCGGGTATTTTAAGCACCTAATGGCTAATACAGGCCATCAATTCTTCTGTTTCACAGCATAATTTGGACAACAGTCAGAAAGATTATTTCCTTCAAGGGTATATTTGTGCAAAAGGTGCAAGTTTTGTTTAGCCCCTTCCTCAGTCAGAGCGAGCTAGTAGTCTGAACTACCAGCTCTCGTCCCACAGAGGTCTTCATCACAAGTTGAGAAAAACTAGAAAGAAAACTAGCTTGGACGAAACACGCAGTTTGTTCAACACGTGAAGAAGAAAAAAACCATGAAAGATAACTAGGCATTTTAGTGTATATAAGCATTAGCATATTCCTCAGTACATAAAATCCTACTCCCTTTTCTAAGTAGGGTTCTTAAGTAGCTATGTTCTTGGCACATCCTGGGGCATTCTTGTTACTAAGTTTATTTTAATCCATATGCAAGCTAGTAACCGTATTTGCAGAATATTTCACTCTTCCTTTCCTCCCATTATCAAAGACTCCACCCTCAGTTTTACCATAAAGCGAGCATTAGGAAACTTCCAATATTCATTGAGTATTTTTCTTCGCATGCGCACACATAAGCAAAGTGGACAGAAAAGGTCACAGCCGTATGGACTGGAATGAAAGTTATCCACATCCCAAGACGACAGGCAAGAAAGCAAGTTTCAACTCTAACTCAGCATGTACCTGCCACGTTTCAGCAAAGTTACCACACCTGCCTGTAGCAGCACTGTTTATTCCAATACATGCACGCTTACATACACACATGCAACAAAACACCACCAAGTGGAACGCATTTCCATCTAATTAGAATTACTGCCAAGGATCTCATCCTGCCTGCAAAATACTCAGAACCTGCATTCTAGTAGCGGTCAAAACAAAAACTAATGTCTCCTGAATATACGGGTATGAAACTTCGAAAGTTAAAGCAACTGTTCAGGGAATAACTGCAGCAGTCTGCTTTGTAAGGGACAAAAACAGAAAAATCCCACCCACAAGTCCCTCAGCAAATTCCACCACACCTTGTCGGAAATTCAGTGAGGACTGCAGACCAGTTGGCATTTATGAAGAAGAAACATACGTAGCACAACTATGTTTTTTCATCTGTTTACTAGGAAATGTTTTAGAAGAGGTGAATAAACACCAGCACCCCTGCTTCACAGGAGGAGAAGCTGATGGAAAGCAGTTATGACAGCAGCATGTTCAATCAATAGCTAGGATGGGAACTGAATCCCAAGCAGCTATCCCTGTCAGCTGGACATCGCTGTGCATCCAAATACATCAAGGCAGCATGAAACAGATAAAACGATTAAACTGCTTAGGGAAGTCAAGATTCTTTTCTCATGCCTCTCAACTGAAAGAAATCCCACAGTAAGCAACACACTATACTTCTCACCCTGCCTAAAGGTCTGAAAGGAATCAAGAAAACCTAAACCACTGAAGATTGTATTTAAGGAGGCTGTAACACAAACATACCACCTAGTGAAACAAGAAGTCCTAAAGAACTGATGAAGCGACACTTTGAGGCAATAAAGTGAAGTTTTAACACTTGAGTTCTGACAGTGTCATTGCACTTGACCAAAATATCATAATGATGCTCACGGAAATCATTAGGTAAGGAATAACATCACGGTACTTTACGCAGGCAGAATAACCCCCTCTGTCTCACAGCCGCGGTAGATCCCTTTACTCTAGCCTAACGTGACCTCCGCTCCCTACAGACAACCCCACAGCACGCTCTCTTTCACTATTAATACACTTTACGTTTCAAATAAAACATATATAACACACAGATGGGCTATACATTTAAAATATTTAAGTCAAGAGAAAGCCCAAAGCAAAATATAAACATGGTATTAATCCTTTTGCGCAGAGTGTCAGAATTTTCTAGTTCACAGCCAGTAATGGACACAAACTGCTGGCTCCTGGGAATTATAATGCGCGTATGGGATAACCATTAGAACTGCAGGTAGCTGTTCAAAGACTTAAACTAAGCCCTCTCTTTACCCTTTTGTTTGCCCATTAAACTAAGTATACAGGAGCAAGGAAAACCCATGTGAATGCCTTTTACCAATTTAGGGGGTGTCTAGAGAGCGTTACAGAGTGCTCTAGAGCAGCTGGTAAAGGCGGCAAGACCACTCAGGGGAGGTGGGGGGAAAGCCTTGGGAAAGGTCGAGCTGTTTGTGAAATAACTCTGCTCTGAAAGCAAGAAAACAACAGTTTGGACTGGGTGTTAGCCTGCTGCTGTGCTGCTGGAGGACAGGAAACTTTGCTCAGAAACTCCAAAAAGCATATCAAAACGGAGCTCATCCGAAAAAAAAAAAAAATCCAAACAAGTGGATAAGGAAGACAAAAAGCTTCATTTAAAAATGTGCTCAATCTCACAGCAAGACAGCACAGCATCAGAGGGAAAGCAGGCATGTTAACAGCAAATAATATATCTTTCAAGCCTGAGACATTTTTCCTTTTTGATAGAGAACTCTTGAGGCGGGGGGGGGGGGGGGGGGGGGGTTGCTAAACTGGTTTTCCTCTAAGCACTGCCAGTTATAAAAAAAAATCCACTTGCAAAGAACATATCCACTGTTGTACAACTGTCCCAGAAAACAAAGACCACGGGGAGAAAGTGGCCCATTTTCTTTAGTCTCCGAGAACCCTGTGTACAGGTCATGTTTTCAAAGGCTTTATCTTACACATTTCAGAATGAAACATCTCTTAAAATACATGAACAAACATTTAATGTTAGAATTACTAGAATATCTCATTTTTTGGTACCATACTAAAATTGACTCACTTACTTGAATGCTAGCACACAGTCAATGACACCAATTGCAATAGTAAATAATCCTGTGTTTAGATACGAGCGAGTTTCCTCACTCAGGAC
The DNA here is from genome assembly GCF_040807025.1 of Struthio camelus. Classification (NCBI taxonomy): domain Eukaryota; kingdom Metazoa; phylum Chordata; class Aves; order Struthioniformes; family Struthionidae; genus Struthio; species Struthio camelus. The sequence continues at coordinate 17,818,998 of NC_090959.1, read as the reverse complement.
AAGCTGTATCAAAACCATACGACCCGTTTTCTATTTAAATTATAATCATCCTGCCAGTGTATCAAGCACAATAATATTTTTCAGAAACATACGTTTGGGAGTTCCAGTAAGAACTGTTTTGCAGTTCTCAGTCTGGCCCGTGGGGCAACCTCTACCCATTTCATCTCAGTTCCCAAAAAACACCTTAAAGCAATAATTCCTCACCACATGCTGAAAATATTGTGACTAATAATACACTCCACCCATTTTTCCATCACTAAGAATTTCAAAATGTAGAACTTGACAAACAGCGAGTGAACTCAAAGAAACAGAATTTAAATTGGTAAAGTCAAATTTTATTTCCAATTAAAAGGTGTTATAAAATAAAAACGTTCAAATAAGGTACTGATAGAAGTGGAAAAGCTATACAGTCACTGAAAGCTTCCTTCTTAAAATTACATTTTCCTCACTCTTCTTTGATTGCCTAGTTTTTCCTTTTAACCCCACTGTCCCCATTTAAAAAAAAAGGAATTAGGAAAAAAAAAAAAAAAAAGCTCGCTCTCCTTTTTCAGAAAATACATTCAATACATTAGCAGTGGAGATGCTCTCTGTATACACAGAATCCGCACTTGTAATGAATACTTTATGGAGTGCAAGAACTGGGACCTAGATCTATATTCCAGTGACTAAATGCTAAAAATGATGTAAGTGATGCAATTAAAATGCATATAAAACTTTGGCACAGGTGTCCACAGTAACACTGTTTGCAAAACACATTTCCTAATTAGCATAGCTTTAAACAATGCTGATAATAATCCGATCCTGTAATCCACGCCAAGTGAATCATTGAGATTGCAAAATAAAAGGCATGAGGAATTCATTAAAGAACTGTTAAACTCCCCTTTGTTTGTCTTCTCCTCGTCAGGTGCAAATAAATAAATATTGTTTTATATATCTGGACGTCTTCAGGGCGCTCAGCTTCACAATAACGCACCAGTAAAGCGCCTCCTCGGGAGGCACCAGCATTTTTTCCCCCCCCCTCCGTTTTAAAAGGAGAAATCCTCCCACTGTAACAGTCCTGAAAAAATCTGCTCCATTCTCTGTTTGTCATCGGGGATTGAGTTATCAGACGCTACTTGTATTACTTTGGGAAGTGACATGTCTATTTCCAGAGACACAAAGGCAAGGCGGGCGCGCAGCCCCCGCGGGCGCGCACCTCTCCTTCGCCCCTCGGCCACCTTCGCCGTGCACTTTTTCGGGGGGCTGGGGGGTAGGACACCTCACTAGTTTCTCTGCATGCCAGAGAGCCTTCCCAGCCACTTTTGCACTTGTTACGGCCTTATTTAAAAAAAAAAAAAAAAAAGAAAAAAAAAAAGAAAAAACCCACCTATGCCCACCAAAAGCCACAGCGTTATTTCTCAAGCGGTTTTTTTGTTTGTTTGTTTGTTTTTTTAAAGAGGGTCACATCCCCCATTTCAGCCTGCAATTAAAATGGAGGCAAGGCCAGGCGATCTATGCCTGGCTTTAGGGGGAGACAATAACCCAAAACAGGCCTGGCTTTAAAAAAAAAAAAAAAAAAAAAAAGAGAGAGAGAGGAGAGAGAGAGAGAAAGAGAGACAGAAAGAGAGAAATACAGCATGCTTCACCAGCATTATTACCTCATCCCTTTTTCCAAGCAGTTTTGAACCACACTCCTGACAAACTCTTGGTCCAACTTGCACAGATGCTGATTTTTAGGGGGCGGAAAGGGTTTTAATTCTGGAGCCAGGACCGAGCCTTGCCATTTGCAAGTGGAGCTGCCGTTAAAATGCCCCCTTGTCTCTTCTCCTCTCCCTTGAGCTGGGTGTTGACGCAGCAGAAATTACCAGCTGGAAAATTCCCCTTTTGGAGGTTACAGGGAGGGGGGGGGGGAGAGTTGGGGGGGGGGAAGAGAGGGGGGGGAAGAGAGGGAGGAGGAGAGAGGGGAGGGGGAGGAAGGGGGGGGAGGGGGGTTAAACCCTGCCACTTACCAAGTTAAGCCATCCACCCACACCAAATAAGACACCGCGTCCCAAAGAAGGCACCGACCGGGCCCCCCCCCCGCCCGGCCCGGCCCCCCCCGGCGGCGGCGGCGGAGGGGGGGGGGGAGGCGGCGGGTTCTGCCCGGGGGCACCGCGGCCGGGCCGAGGAGGGGAGGGGAGATGGCGGGGGGGGGGGACATCGGCGGCGGCGCGGTGGGGAAGGGAAGGGTGGGGGGCGCGGGCTGCCCCCCCCCGGGGGGGGGAGGGAGGTGGGGGGGGCGCGCTTACCTGGGCCCCATGGAGGGGAGCGGGGTCTCGGAGCGGCCGGAGCTGTGGCTCCGTCGGTCACTCCGTGCCTCTGCTCCCGGGTGGGGAGGGAGGGAGGGAGGGAGGGGGGAAGGAGGGGGAGGCGGGGGGGGGGGGAGAGGCTGGCGGAGGGGGGAGGCGGGGGGGGGTGTGTGGGTGGGGGGGGGCCCCGGGCGCGCTCCCGCCGCTCCCTCGGGCGCGCGGGGCGCGAGCCCGCGGCGGGCGGGGGGGCGGGGCCGCGCGGCGCGTGCCACCGCCTTCCCCGCCCGCCTTCCCCTCCCCCCACCCCCGCCGGCCGCCGCTGATTGGACGGCGCCGGGCACGGGCCCCCGCAAGCCCCGCCCCCTCCGCCCCGCCCCCTTTTCTCCCCCTTGCGCCAGGGGAGCGGGGGCGCCGCCGGCGGCTCTGCCGCTGCCGGACACCGGAAGTGAGGGAGGGGCGGGGGGGGGGAGGTTGGGGAGCGGCTGGCGCGCGCGGCCGGGCTCGCCCGCGCGGGGCATCACGGGAGGGCGCTGTGACAGGGCGGCGGCGGCGGCCTTGTCGCCTCGCCTCGCCTCGGGCCGCGGCGGCACCTGTCCCCGCCGAGGGCGGCCGCGTCGCCGCTCAGGGAAGAGACCCGCCGCTCCCGCGCACCCCCGGGCGTCGTGTGGCGGCCGGGAGGGTCAGCCCACCCCCCCCCTTCCCCGGTATCACGGCACCCGCGGCCCTCGGTAGGGCGAGCGGAGCGGTGCTGTCAGGGCCGCTCGCGCTCTGCCCGCCGTCAGGCTGCTCGCTGCTCAGGGCAGGACTCGGGGGCTTTTTGGCCCCAAAGATAGGATATTTTCACGCTGCCGACTTAGGCGTGCGGCGATTGTGCCCAGATCCGGCCGGTTACGCCTCCGAGTAGCTCGAATCGGCCGTTTGTTTGCGTCGTTGCTGACTGGCGTGTGCAATCGCGGTAGCTGCGCAGATAATCGTGCACCTAAGGTTTAAAAATTTGCCCCATGGTTCTCTCTCTCTCACATCCTATGTATTTTCTTGGATCTCTGGCTTTCGAGTAAGCAGAGCTGCTGTTGCAAGCTCAACATTGACTTTTATGCCTGCTCTTTATTGAAATCCGTTTCTCCGAAGTGCTTTTAATCTTTAGGATTCCCTCTCACAAAAAGAATATTTTCCCCTTTTTTTATCTGTAATTTAAATAAATGGGTATTCTGTCATGTCTCCTCCCCCCCACCCATTTCCTCCCACATATCCCAAATACCTGTAATTTACGAAAGAATATGAATGAACCTGATTAATGAAAATGATACGTCTTTCAACTCCAGCATATTTTTAACTAGCTCTTATTTGCTATTGCAGTGGAGTCCAACTAACACCTTCCTAGAAAGAGTTCCATTAAAATGCAAATTAACAGTTTGCTGAAGTTGTCTCTTAATACAATGAAGGACACAGTTTCTTAGATGTAAGAAATAGAAAGTAGTCACTGCCTTTTTCTGCGTGTGCAGGCTTGTGTGCATGCACGCATGTCATTGTACGTGGACTTTCCAATCTTTGACACCTATGTGGAGAGAACACCGGGACCACACAAGCAAAATTTGCAGCTTACGTTCTCAAGCACGTTTTTCCTGTGAAACTATCCTCCTTGGGTCTGCAGGTGTTAGTCTCTTGGGGTAGGCAGTAGTTGCATGCTTTAATTCTTCTTTCTAGACTCTGCACTGAAATGTGGAGAAAGAGTAGGTTATAAGGGTTGACTGAAAATGGAGCTGTATTTGTATATAAATATCCCCGTTTTACATAAAATCTATGTTATACCTGCTTGCGACTGCAAACACTCCTGCCTTTCTTTGCTCTTCTGTACTTGAGACAGAACTTACCCCCTTATCCCAGAACTCCTTAGATTCTGCACATATGCTCTCTTATTCTGTTCCTACCCAGGTCTTTGTTGGAAGAAAGTATTTATTTATTTAGTTGTGTGTGTCAGGCTGGACTCACTCCCCCATGAGCAGCAGCAGCTGCAGCCTGGGCACTGCCCTGGGGAATGCTTTCAAAGAGGGGGAGGGTGGCGTCAGGCCGAGTTTCCTAAAGCTGTTCTGCACAAAGGGTTTGGGAAGACTTGAAAAGGTTTAATATTCCTTTGCCAATCACACATAGCTTTTCACCCCCTTAATTAGAAGTTTGTATTGTATTTTAGGTAAATACTGCAATTACTCAGTCTGTCCCTAGAAGAGAGGTGGTTTCTGCCCCCGAGTAGCAAGAGAATGCACGTGGAAAATGCAGAGAAAAAGAAGACCTGGAGGAGAAATTAGTGTAGTCCACAAGATTTTTGGTGTGCAAAATGCCATAAACAAGATGTGCGGTGGAGAGGTTAAAAGCACTAGGGTGCACCTCTTGCGAGAAATGTCAGGGATTAAAGACCGTGTGTTTTCAGGCTGAGTCTACATCCTTTATATGCCACCCTTTTCAAACTGCCAAATCACAAATTTCATCAAGCCAGACCGCTGTGCAGCAGGAGGTGAGGACTTTAATCATGCCAGCGATAGTTTTCAGCCACTGGGGAAGCAGGTAAAAGTCATATTCCTGTAGCACAAGAGATCTTGGAAGCGCCCCAGCACAATTACTTGCTTTTTTAAGAAGAATATATGAACACTTGAACATACACTCAGCTCCTGGCAAAACCAAGACGAAGCCACATGCAAATGCTTAGTGGCTAATCACAGTAACTGGTTGCACAAATTAAGCACACGTGTACTGGCACACATGTTCTTCCGTTCCGCTGTGTGTTCCGTGTTCATGCGTGTGTCTGGGGTCTCTCGTTAAGCAATCTCAAAGAATGTACGGCTGTAAATGAGCCCGTCCGTGTCAGCACCATCGCCTCTCGCTCTGCCCCGTGGTGGGGCACTTTGGGGTCGTCGTATGTTCCACAAGGGCGCAGTGACAGAGGACAGCCGCCCGGTTTGCTGTGTTTGTGCAGTCTCGTTTGCAGAATCAACTGCTTCTAAAGCATCCTTCCTTCCAGGTCTCCTGTTTGGCTCTAGACTGTCTTATAGATAATCTCAGTTGTAGATGTTGCATTTAATAAAATAATTTCTTGTGTCTCCTTGTAGTTTGCTTGGTTTGGAAGCATGTTGATAAAAAACCAAGTGGCCTAATTATTCTCTCCCCTCCTACCACCATAAGTTTTGTGCTCTGAGGCAGAGGCGCCAAAAATCCTCAAAGATTTCCGATCTGCGAGCTTTGCTTGCACAGATCCTCCTTTTGTTTTCAAGCGGCAGCTCTATACACCGTGCAGACTAATCTCTATCTCCAAAGCCTGTTCTTTTCTAATTAAAGCAGGAAGAAAGCAGTTTTGTTGGATGCCGCTCCTACCCATCGCGGCAACTCTGGATCCCTGAAAATTCCCGAACTTTGTCCGCCAAGTTCTCTCCGGCTCTCTGATGTCAAAAGAAAGGGTTAACGGACCCGCATTCCTGCCCGTGTTGCTCCGGATCAAAGGTCAGCTGGTTCTGTACCATGAAGGAAGAGAGGGAGGTGGTGTGCAGCCCTGACCAGGTCATTTTAGGAGTAAACCACATCTGAGCCGAGCTAATGAAGCAGTATTTGTCTCTCTCTCACATGCACATACTCCCGCTCGGTGCTCGGCAAGTCAGAATTCCTTCTCTAGTGGGAGTGAACATGTCGATTGTATTTTTTCCATGATGTGTATTGAGGCATTTGCTAGGTTGTGGGAGTAAACACTTGGGGGAATTCTCCATAAGCTAGCAAGGGCAAGTCACAAGCCTACTAAATATGGTGAATGAAGACTGCAAAAAAACCCTGGAGAATAAAACTCCCTCTTTCCACCCATCTCCCCCACCACCACCGCCCCCGCATATTTTTTCTCAGTATCGCGCGTTGCTGTTTAACCACTTGCCGGGTAAATCCATTTCCATTTGTGTGACTAAATGCACTGTGCTGCTTTAGTTTTATTTTCTGTGCTGAAGGGCAGTACCAGGGCGGTCCTTCTTCTCTTCATTATTAACCGAGGGACACAGCACTGTCCTGCTCGAGAAAGCAGAGACACCAACTATTCAACGAGGGGAACAACAGGAAATGCTCTCAGGTCTGTAAATACTTGAGGGGGTGAGAGATGATGTTCATGTACAAAATATTTGACCAGCCGCATCCCACTGACCTCCTTTGGTGCCGCTCTGGAAAGGGATTGGCCGGATTCAGAAACAGTTGATCTTTAATGCTCCAAAAATACATTCCCTTTCAAACGCTCATGTAGAGAAGCGTCCGAGCTGCCAAACCCAGGCCCCACTCCAAACCTTTCATGGCCCGGGTGAGTTCAGCTCCTGGGTATTTGCTCATTCAAGGCTGGCTGCAGACAACGGCAAGGACACGAGTTGCCCGGGCCGACAGGCGCCGGCCGCGGTCGCGCCTGGCAGGACGGCGAACGGCTGCGCGCCCGCTGCCGCCTTGCCCGGGCTAGACCTCTCGGGGCAGCCCGGGAGCAGCGAGGTCCTGGGTTTGCCCGCCCTGGCGGGACGCCTCGAGGCCGCCTGGGGCCCCGGCCGCTTACATCCAGGAGCCGCCGGTCGTTTCAGTTACAGCCCAAGCTCAAGCGGAGGGCGTTTTACGGCAATGACGCTGCCCTCCTCTTGCAACTGAAGATCTCTGGTGTCCTTTTTGTGGGCCTAGGCTCTTCTCACGGTCGCTTTCTCTTGTGTTTTATGTCGCGGTGCTCTGGTATTTCGTTCCTTTAACAGATTTCCTCCTTTGTTGGGTATTGATTTGGAACAGCTCCGCGCTGTGGGGTCTGGCTGGGCAGACGGACAACGTACCCTTTAATCAGGCCTTTCCCTTTTGCAGGTCTCTGTTGAGGTTGGCCTCGCTGCGCGTCTAGAAAGAAGAAGTGCCTGGGGCGTTTTTTTTTTTTTTTCTGAGACCAACAGTACAACGCCAACATGTTTAGAATAAATTTTGATCTTTCATTTCCTCCTCCAGTATCACTATCCTTCTTGCTTGCAACCTTTGATGGAGATGATTACCTCGCCTCGGTCACGCCGGCCCCTTCTGAAATGGCCAAACTCATTTCTCTTTTCAGTAGTCATGAGACACAAACGGGGACGTTCACCTGACGGCACGCTAGCGTCGGCATCGTAAAAAATCCGATGGGGCTCTCATTTAAGCTGAAGACTTTTTGTTACAGTATCTCAAATTATTCAGCATTTAAGAGAGACTCAGCTGAAATGTCTTTTTCTGTTTGCAGCGATTTTATTTTCTTTAGGACCTAAACAAAGCGCAGGCCTGCACCGGCGCCCTTTGCTTCAGGCACACTATATAAATAGCGTTTGCAATGTATCCGCGCTTGGAAAAGGCAGAAGCAACAGTTAAAATAGATATATCTGCTGAAGTCTGTGGAGTGTGGTTTTGGGTTTAGTCAGGCGATTTGTAGTTTGCCTAACAATTTAGGCCACATGCAAGGCTTAACTAGGTTAAACACTGTAAGTCAAATTCTGCTCTCATTTGTGCACAGCTCCAGTTGACACTCGGGTGGGCACAGAGCAGCCCTGCAAGATGTTCCCTTTCTGTGTGAATTAACTCCACCTCCACTTCCTTCCCCTCCTGGGCTTTGCGAGGGACGGATCGCTCACCTTCGCCAACGCGCGGGCCCCCTTTTCCTGGCCCAAACGGCAGCCCGACAAGGTGGGAGCAGGGCTGCTGGCGCAGCAGGGACGTGGAGAGGGGCTGTCCCGCGCCGGGCCGTTCCTGGCCTTCAGCCGGGGTCGGGGCAGCCGTGCGGCTGTGCCATTGCTTCCCACCGTAAAATAATTAAAAAATTAGGAGGACCCTGGCAAAAGAGCCGCAAAGTGTCATTAAGTAAACAAGAAGCATTTTGCACGATATTTGAATTTATATTAAATTGCTTGTCATGAGGAGTGATGAGGCTGTCAATAAATTAGTTTATACTAGGGGCTATTTAAAGGCGGTTAATGGTATTTAGCATTAACAAGTCATTCTGTGAGCAGCAGAACTAAGGACGCTTGGTTTCCTACGGCTGCGGGTGTCGGGAGCGAGCTTTCCGCGCGGGCGAGCGGCCGTGCCGCAGCGGGAGCGCAGCCCGCCGAGCCTCCCTCGGGCCCGGACGGCGTCGGTCCCCGCCGCGCGCACCGCCGCGGCGTCGCTGCGATTTCGGCTGGCGGGGGGGGGGGGGGGGCGGCCGCCCGTCGAGGCTGCACCACCCTCTCTCCTTGGTGCTCGGGGCTGAAACCGCCGCCCAGCAAAGGGCGTCTGGGAAAGGAGGCACCGCGAGAAGCGGCGGCGACCTCCAGCTTCGCGGTGGAGAAGGGAGGGCAGCGAAGGGCAGGGGCTGTGCGGCGGCGAAAGCGCCGTTTCGGGCTGTGCGAGGGGCGGCTCGAGTGGCCGTCGGGGCGGCGCGCGCGGGGCAGAGGGTCCCGGCCAGCCGGCCCCGCTGGTTGCCAAAAGCGCTGGTTTCCCGGCCCTTCTCCCGGGTTTCTGCGCGGGTGCCCCCCGTGCCGCCCCGGCGGCTCCCCGCTCCCGAGCATCCTCGTGCAGCGGAGCCCCGCGCCGCCGCTGCCCCGCAGCAGGGAAGGGGAAGGGGAGCGCTCGGGACCCCCGGGGGCGGCCGGCTGCTTGCGGCGGGCGGATGCTGCTCCGCGCTCCGGCTCCCGCCGGGCCCTTTCCCGCCTGTCGCAGAGCCGGGGACGGTTGCAGCAGGGCCCGGGACGCCGTCGCAGCCGGGCGGATCCAGCACCCGAGCCGGGGCTGGGCTCGCCCTCCGCAACGACAGCAAAGCGGCAGCGGAAAATCCCTCCCCGAGCCAGCGGCCTTTGGAAAGACGTTTCCTCCTCTGCAGCGAGCCCCAGGAAAGCCCCGGCTCCCGGCCCCGGCCGAGGCCTCGCGCTTCCCGGGCTCCCGCTTCGGCCGCGGGTGGGAGCGCCGCCAGCGAGGCCCGGGAGAGCCCGTGACGCCGGGGAGGGGGGGGACGTGGCAGGGACGCGGGCGATTATGGACGACCCGGTGAGGGATAGCTGCTTCGCTTGAGCAGCTCCAAAATCCCTCCAAAACTGCCAGCGCTCCCGGCCCTTCGCCAAGCCTAACGCAGTGGCTCCCGGCGCTCCCGGCGCAGCGCGTCCCCTCCGTGCACCGCCTCGGCCGCCGGCAGCCTCCGGGGCGCCGCGTCCGGCCCCCCATCCGTCCCCCTCCCCGTGCCCCACGGAGCAGAGCGAGGGGCTTCGCGCGGGGGGCCGCGGCGTGTCGGGCTCGAAGCGGCCGGGAGGCCTTGGGCCCCGAGCCCTCCTCCCGTCGGCCGCTCGGCCGGGGCGGCACGGGCGCATCCGCGCCGAGGCGAGCTTGTTTGTTCTCAGCAGATAGTTTGATGGCTTTTATCTGATCACCGGTTTTCCTGAGGAAGGAAGGGTGAGTCTGAGTCACTCGCAAACGGGGGCCCTTCGCCTCTGGGCACGGCTGGCGGGGGCCACGGGGCGGGAGAAGAGCGCGGGAGGCTGGCGAGCCGCCGTCGAGGCCCTGGCGGCCTTGCAGGCCTGAGGCCACGGTGATGGGCTGGTGTGTGTGGGGGGGGGGGAGGCGGAGGGGGAGCCTTCATCCTTCGATGCTGCTCTGGGCATCGGCCGGTGCAAACCGGGAAAGGGGGCGCGGGGCTGGCGAAACGGAGAGCAGGCGACGAGGGCGCCCGGCTCGGGGCCGGTGCCGCGGGGGCCACGTCGCGCTCCCTTCCCGGCGGCAGCCCGCCGACGGGAGCTGCCGGCGCGACGCCCCCGCTTGCAGAAAACACCGTCCCCAGCACAACTGAGAGCAGGAGGCCAAATCGAGCGGGTAAATGGGAGAGGGGGACGGGTTCACGCCCTGCGAGGAGCCGCCGCAGGGGACGAAACCGCGCTGCTCCGCCGACGTCTCCTTCGGCGACCGCCTTGAGAAAGCAGCTCGGCTGAGCTGACCTGCTTCCCGCGGCGGGCGGCAAACGCTGCCAGAGCCGCATCTCGCCGCCGGCGCCCACCAGAAACCTTCCCGGGGGCTTTGGGAGCGGGAGCACGCTCGGGTTTTGCACGAGGCGGCCGCCGCCGCGCTCCGCTCCTCCGACTCGACGGAGCGGGCGGGAGGGCGGATGGCAGCTCCGCCAAAAATCCCCCCAAAGCGCAAGCGAACGGCTCGCGACAAAACGCCGCCTCCCGGGTTACGAGCAAGGCGCCCGGCCGGAGCGATGCCCGGCGCGGCGGCGGCGGCGGCCCTTCGCAGCGGCTCGAGCGCTGCAGGTGCCGGGACGCGGCTGCCGCTGCCGGCTGGCCGGGAGGCTCCCGGCCCTGAAACAGGAACCAAAAGTGGAGCTTTTTCTTTTTCTTTTTTTTTTTTTTTCCGGACCTGCATTTTTTAGCCGTTTCCTGACGCAGATGCCCGGCGCTGGATCCCAGGTGCGGCCCCGCCGCGCTCCCCACCGCAACCCCCTTGCTCGGTGCAGCCGCCTGCCCGGCGCGAGGGCAGCACAGCCGCCGTAAAGCCGAGCTTTTCTGCAGAGAAATCCCAGTTTTGCATCCTTTTAGTGGGGATGGGAGCCCCGGCCGAGCGGCGGGCGCGTTGCCTGGGCGGCAATTCCAGCCCAAAGCCGGGCAGAGCCGGGGGCTCGCTGCAGAAACCACCGCAGGAGCAAACACGGCTGCACGGAGGGGAAGCGGCGGCCGGGCACCACCGAGCAGGAGGGGCCGCGGGGGCCGCGGGCGACCTGGGCTGAGGGCCTCATCCTGACCCTCCTCCCCAGAGCCATCCTGCCGCATCCTGCTCCTAGAGCTGCCGGGAAGAACGGGGAGAGAAGCCACGGAGCTCAGCGGGTTTGCACCGTGCTCGCAGCAGCGCGGCGCCGGTCAGGATACGGCCCCCAGCCAGCTCCTCTCCCAAAAAGTATGAATTTGGCACGGCCGGGGCTGAAGTTAGGAAAACGCCGGCAGACGCCCGGTTTCCTCCATACGTGAACATCAGCGGGGTAGAAAACGGTACAAAACTCCGCGCCATGTTTTCTGGGAAGATTTCATAGGGACGCGTGCAGCATCCGGGCCGCCCCGACACGGTGCTGGCTTGAACGCACTGCCGGCGACCCAAGGCTCAGCCCAAGCGCGGCGGCGGCGCCGGAGCCGTCCCCGACCGCGCAGCGCTCCCGGCCAGCGCCCCGGGCTCCCGGCGTGCCTTTTTCCCGCGCCCAGCCGGCTGCTCGGCAAACAGCAGCTGACGCGGCTGCCCCGCACGCCGGCAGCGCCCGGCGGCCGATCCTCCAGGAGCTGCCGCAGAAGGCACGTCTTAATGTATGCGTTTGATAATTAAGGAATTAAGTGGCTTTCCCGAGGCCGCCCGGCGCGTCTGGGAACAGCGCCGGTCCCCTCCCGCCCGCCGGCCTCGGCCCAGCAGCTCCCTCCCCACTTCCTTCCCAAGCCGATAATTAGTCCGGTTTTATTCTGTTTCGGGCTTTTTATTTCCCAGTGATTTCTCCGACCTCTGCGTCTGGCCCGAACGCAGCCCGGCCGGCGCTCGGCTTCGCTGCGGGCGGCGCGGGAAGCGCCCGACGAGCCCGGCGCGCGGGGGTCCGGCCGGCCCCCGGGGCACCAGCAGCCCCTCGCTCGGCTCGCGCGGCCGCGGCTGGCCCCGAGCCCTGCCTTTCCCACCAACGGCGGCGAGGTTCGCCCGTGCCGGGGCTTCGTCAGCCCGCGGCGAGCCCGCGCGGTGGGTCGGGGGGCCGCGCGGGGACCCGGCCGTTCGGAGACGCCCTACGGCGCCGGCGGCGCCGGCAAGGAGCTTCGCCGCGGCTGCCGCAGCCCAGGCCGGCTCGCCAGGGGCTCCAGGAGCATCGCGGCTCCGGCACCCTCGCGGCTCCGCCGGGTCCTTTGCAGTGCGGCGACCTTCCCGTCTCAACCGCGGGGTCTTTCGCCCCCTCCCCAGGCTCTCGGGGGGGTTTTGCTCGGCCCCGCTGCCGCCGCGGGAGACCCCGGCTCGTCCCACCGCAGGCGCAACGCTCGCCGGCCGGCAGAGCCGGGGCCTCCCGCGGCGCCCAGGTGACACGCGGACGTGACCTTGGCCCTGCCCTGTCCCTAAAAAGCCCTGGGTGTCCCCGGCGCCTCGAACCGGCCGCCTGGCAGCCGGGCGCCCTGGGCAGCACTCTCTGCCCCCGTCCCTGCTCCGAGGGCTGCGACTCGGTTCCTCGCAGCAGGAGCTGTCGGCCCGCGGACCCTGCTCCCGGCGGTTCCTCCTCTTCCTCGCCCGCTCTCCTGGAGCTCGGCAAAGCCTTGCAAAAAAAGGGCTGGGGTCTCCCCCCCCCAAGTTTACCGAGGAGGTCAGCCCCTCTCTGTCCCAAGATCTCCGCCGGCAAATCCGCCGGCCGAAGCCCGGAGCGAGGAGGCGAACAGGGCCACGAGCCCTGCTCCCGCCAGCTGCCGGCGGCAGCGGTACCTGCTCGGGGGGCAGCGCGGTGAAGCCGGGCAGGGGGGCGAGCTGCTCCGCGGCGGCGCTGCCGGCCACGGCTGCTCCCGGGGATCATGCGGGGCGCGGGGACGTGCCGAGGATTTTGTCCTCAGCCCGTCGATCCCCTCCACGCTTCCCCGGCGCCAAATTCCCTTTCCAGGTAATAAAGACGCGCAGGATGTTTGAGGAGCCTTTGGATCTGCAAAGGGCCCTGTAAAACCGAGGCCTTTCAGAGCCGGGAACGGCTCAGCCGCTCGCGAGGACGGAGGCAAAACCCACGCCGAGCGCCTTTCGCCCCCCAGCCCCTGCACCCACCGGTCCTAGGCAGGGTGAAGTCGCGAGGGCCAAGAGCGCCGTCGCTTCGGGGCGTTAGCTCGTCACCCGCTGGGGACGGGAAGATTTTTCCGCCTTGTCCCTCTGGCGCAGCCTTGCACAACTCGGTGCGTGGTGGAGGTTACAAGCTTTCCTCGGAAGCGTGAAGCACCGCCGGCTGCCGGAGACGGCTCTCTCGCCGTGACGGAGCAGCGTTTCGGCCGAGGCCGGGGCGAGGTTACGGCTAAGCGGAGCGGAGGGCTTCCGAGCTGGAGGGCGGCGCGAGCGCCGAGCCTCGTGAATTGTTTTGGAGCTGGTAGCCGGGATGTGCGGTCACTGCCGTTTCAGAGCGTTCGGCAGAATCGCGGCACGTGTTCAGGTGCTCCTCTCCCGGGGAGCTGATATGAAGCTCTGGCTCTGCACTTTCCTCTCCCTGCTCTATCTGCCCTTTATCAACCTTCCACCCGCGGTCTCTCGCCCGGAGGCGGCTGCAAGAGCAGTAACCGGCCTGCAGCGTCGGGGCACGGGGAGCATCTTCCTCGGGACCCCCCGTTCCGGGAGGGATGGAGGGTTCGTCCTGCGGGGCCACGGAGCAAGGTTTTTGCACGTCTGACTCCAGCGTGCTGGAAGGCAGCGAGAGCGACGCGCCGAGCCGCCAGGCAAGCGGCAGCAGGGAGCAGCAGGTCGCCTTCGCCCCGCCAAGGGCAGGGATGCTCTCCAGCTCCCTGGCCGGTGAGACCGTGGTGGGTCCCACCGTGCTGACGGCCCCAGGGCAGGGAAACGCGGTCAGGAGGGGGGGTCTTGACCCAACCGCCCGCCGGCACGGCACCGTCGCCAGCGTGGGATCAGGTCACCCACGGCCACGTGCGGGTGAGCCCTGATGGCCCGCGAGGACGGCGGCTCCTGGCCCCGGGGAGGACGAAGGAGCGCGGGTCCTGCAAGGCGGTGGCACGCGCGCGGGGTCACCGCAGCCCTGCCAAGAGCTCGCTGGATGAAGAGCTGGTTTAGTCTAGAAAATGTGGCATCATCTCCTGTCGATGCCCAGCACGCAGGACGTGGCGCGAGGATATTTACTCACTCCTAAAGAGAAGACGCTTTTGAAGTCTTAAAAAAAGGCCAAGAATAAATAAAATCAATTAATAAAAAGAGCCCTGTTAGGGTGCAGTAATTATTTACTGAAAGGAGGAATTTGCCAAGTATAATAAACCTGGAGCAGTTTTATCTCATCTTCGCTTAGGGCCGGATAGTGTAATTAAACCGTTCGTTATTTACAGGAACGACATCTTTGTTTGTTCTTGCTGAAGCACGAGGCCGACCGCTTTCGCTGGCCCTTGACGGGGGTTTTCGCCCTGAGCGGCGTCGTATTCCCGCTGCGGGGGTTTCCCAGCTCTCACCCACCGCACGAAGCGGCGGCGGCGCCTGAGGACGGGGGGGTGGGTGGGCAGGCCGGGGGCGAGGGAGCCCCCGCGGAGCGGCTGCCCCCGGCGGCTGCCGGGGCGAGCTGGGACTCGGCTCGGGGTCCGTCCCGCACGATTCCCGGCGGGGCTGCGCGGGGCCGGCAGGCCTGCGGGCGCACGCGGCCGCCTTGCCCAGCGCCTTCCCGCGCTTTTCAGGGCGGCTGCTTTCGAGGAGGGGTTTTCCGTCCTGCAAGCTCCCTTTCACTCGCGTTTTGCTCCTGAGAGTCGAGAGACCTGGAAGCTTTAAGGAGACGTGTGTCGGCACGGAAAGGATTTCTCAGTCTCTCCCCGAGACCAGGGTCGCATCCTTCCCTGCCCTCTCTCCGAGGGCTCGAAAGGGTTTACCCGGGGATGCGTGTCCTCGAGCACTGCCGCAGGGGCTCTGCGCAGACATCAATAACAAAAACGATGCTCGGCTCCTACGCGGAGCTTTACATCTTCAGAGCCCTTTGCTGGCATAAACTCATTAACAGAGAGGCATCTAATTCCTAGTCACACAGGTCCCAAGGATGCAGATCTCCGGGGCAATGGACCGGAACGTATTGCAAGAAGAAATAGCTCCTGTCAAGGGGCCACAGGCTCGCCCCGGCGCTCGGAGGGGCGGCCGGAGGCCTGCCGCAGCAGATGGAGGAGGGAGGGCCCGGATGGAGACGGTGCCCGGGGCAGGCTGTCGGCAGCCTTGCCGCAGGCTCTGCCTCCGCGCCGGCCGGGGCCGCGGCCAACCTGCAGCGTGGCGCCCGTGCCAGGGCGCCGGGGAGCGTGCCAGGGCGGCAGAGGCGCCCGGCCCGGCCCGCGGTCTCCCGAGCGCTCAGCATCCTGCCTTGCACCGCTGCTGGATTCAAGCTTTTGGAAAAAAAAACCCAAAAACCGGGAGATGAAGGGAGAGGCAAAGGCCCCGAGGAGGGAACGCTGCAGGGACCGCAGCCAAGGGCGGGAGACGGGAGCGAGCGGGAGCCGGCGGCGGGAGCGCCAAACCCCGCCGAGGTGCCCTCGGCACGGCGGCGGTGAAGCCGGTCCCGGGGAGGTTTGGAAGGCGCCGCCGCTCTCGCCGGGCCCCGCTGCAGCGGGCCGGTTCGGCCGGAGCCGTCTCCCTTCCCGCAGCGCCCGGGGAAGGAGCCCATCTCAGGCCTGAGCTCTGGGAGCCGCCTGCTTCCCGCGTCCTCGTCCCCGCCGCCCGTGGGCAAGGTGACTCCAGCCCCGGTGAGCCGGCGGGTTTTTATTGCAAACTGCGATTTCTGAGCGACTGCGATTTCTTTCCGCTCGGGAGGACGGTGACGCCCTGACCGGCACCCAGAGGTGCCGTCTCGAGCGCAGCAGCCCGGGGCAGCCGCTAAGGCAGCCGGCGGCGGGGGAGAAGAGGGCCGTGGGAGGGCGGCAGGCAGCTCTGCCGCCGCAGGCTGCCCTGCTCCTGAAGGACACGCTCGCTGCTCCCCGCGAAGCTGCTGCTTTAAATAAATAACCGCATCGCGGCATCTCCCGGCGCCGCTGCGAGCCGGGGGAGAGCTTCCCGCTGGGAGCCCTCGCCGGCTTCCTACCGCCTCCCGCGCTCGGAAACGCTGCGCTCGGGGACGAGCCTCTGCTGGGACAATGCAGCCCGAGCTCCGCGGCGGTGGCCGGCCGGAGGGGAAGGGAAGCCGCAGAGAAGGGGCCCTGGCAGGTCGGCCGGTGGGTCCCGGCGACCCGCCGCAGGTCAGCCCGGCCCGCGCGCCGCTGGCGGAGGTCTCCCAAACCTCTTCTTAAAAGCCTCCTGTACGGGGAGGGGGGTCACAATCCCTCGTTTAAAATGTGCTTTAAGTGCTGAAGGTTGGCTGGAGGGGGAAAAAAAAAAAAAAGTCCTCTGCAGCCCCTTAGAGGTTTTTGGAGAGCGAGAGCCTGCCGCGGGGCCGGGGGTGCGGGGCCGGCGGCGGCGCAGGCGGGAGCGAGGCTGGCGCTGAGCCCCGCAGCCGCCGCTCTTCCCCGCTGCAAGATGCGCTGCTGCCAAGCGGCTCTGCACGGGGGGCACCGGCGTCAAGAGAGCGTGCTGGAAAGAGGTTTCCCGCCTGGGGGATGCGGGGGGCGGCGGGGCAGCAGGTCGCGCCCGCCAGCGTGACCCCCGCGGGCCCCGCTCGGCTCCTTCTCCGGGGTCGCTCGCACTCTCCGGCGGGCTGCAGGCGGGCAGACACCACGACGCGGCTCGCTGCCCCGGCCCGGGAGCCGCGGGAGCAGCGCCTGCCCGGGCGCCAGGGGCGGCACGCGGGGCGGCAATGGGGCGAAGGCGGCCCCGCGGCCCCGCGGCCGGGGCAGGGTTCAGGCTGAGGACAAGCGAACCGAGCTGGCGGCGCAAAGAGAGGAGCCGGACAGGGAGCCAAGGAGCCTGAAACGGCAGCCGCAGGCTTCAATTAGCCCAAGAGCAACTGCAGCATCCTGCCCTAAATAGAGCCTCTGCGGTCGGGCCCGGCCCCGTTCCCCGGCATTGCCCGGCTCCCTGGCATCACCCCACTCCCCGGCATCGCCCGGCTCCCCGGCATCACCCCACTCCCCGGCATCGCCCCGCTCCCCGGCATCGCCCGGCTCCCCGGCATTGCCCCACTCGCCGGCATCACCCCATTCCCCGGCATCGCCCCACTCCCCAGCATCGCGCCACTCCCCGGCATCACCCCACTCCCCGGCATCGCCCGGCTCCCCGGCATCGCCCCACTCGCCGGCATCACCCCACTCCCCGGCATCGCCCGACTCCCTGGCATCGTCCAGCACCCCGGCATCACCCCACTCCCCGGCCGGCATCGCCCGGCTCCCCAGCATCGCCCCGCACCCCAGCATCGTCCCACTCCCCGGCATCATCCAGCACCCCGGCATCACCCCACTCCCCGGCATCGCCCGGCTCCTCGGCATCGTCCCGCTCCCCGGCATCACCCCACTCCCCGGCATCGTCCAGCACCCCAGCATCGCCCCGCTCCCTGGCATTGCCCGGCTCCCCGGCATCGCCCCACTCCCCGGCATCGCCCCGCTTCCCAGCATCGCCCGGCTCCCCAGCATTGCCTGGCTCCCCGGCATCACCCTGCTCCCCGGCATCACCCTGCTCCACAGCATCACCCAACTCCCTGGCATCACCCAACTCCCCAGCATCGCCCTGTTCCCTGGCATCGCCCCACTCCCCAGCATCACCCAGTTCCCTGGCATCATCCCACTCCCCAGCATTGCCCTGCTCCCCGGCATCGCCTGGTTCGCCAGCATCGCCTGGTTCCCCGGCATTGCCTGGCTGGCCCAGCATCATCCCGCTCCCTGGCATCACCCAGCTCCCTGGCATCATCCCACTCCCCAGCATCATCCCGCTCCCCAGCATCGCCCGGCGGGACCTGCCCCCGGGAGGAGCGCCTGGGGCGCGGGACAGCGGCGGAGGGAGCCGGTTCCCAGCCCAGACCGGTCCAGGCGCGCGCCGGCTCTGGGTCAGCTGTCCCGGCTGGGCCGGGGTTTCGGGGGGATGCTGGGGCCGGCGGACGGGGAACATGGGCCGGCCGGGCTGGGGGGGTGCGGGGCTGCCGGAGGGGGAGGCGGGCGGCCGCGGGCTGCTCCGAAAGCAGCCGAGAGGAAGGAAGAAGCGGCTAAAATAAGCAGGTGGGTGGACAGGGAGGAAATAATAGCGAGACTGATTAACGGATGGGCTGGAGCAAGATGGGGGGGGGGGAAGAAAAATCTGCCTCGGGGAAAAGAGACAAAATGTCCGCAGGAAATAGGAAGAAACCCCCAGCAGGAGCGAGGGGAAGGTCACGCCGGGGGGGGCCTGGCGGCCAAGAGGAGGCCCCGCGGCCGGGCGAACCGGGCAGCGGCGCCGAGAGCCGCCCGGACGGGGCCGGTGGAGGCCGTGGGCCAGGCGGGCGGCCCGAGCGGCCAGGCGGGCAGGTGGATGGCTCCTCTCCGCCTTTCGGAGGGGCGAAGAAAATAAAATAAGAAGTGAAATAAACGCGGCCGTCGAAGGGGAAAGGAGCGGCGCGGGCCGGAGGGGAGGGAGGCGCGGGGAGCAGCCGGAGGCCCGGGAGCAGCGGCGGAGCAGGAAGCGGCCGCGTGGCCGGACAGCAGGATGCGCGGGGCCGGCCTGCCCCTGCCCTGGGAGTTTCCACGTTGAACCACACGCTGTTTGCGTTGGAGCGTTTTCCCCTCGGCAGGGCCGCCGCCGGGGGGTTATTTCCTGCCCTTTTCGCTCTCCGCTGCCCCCCACCCCCCCGCCGCCCCCCACCTTCCCCAGCCTGCAGCAGCCTGGCTGCTTCCTCTCTTACGCCCCGGGGGCTTTCCATGCCGCCAGAAAATAAATCTCGTGCTATTTTTAACAGAGGGGAAAACGCGAAGGTCTCCCGGAGCCGGGGTGTGCGGCGGTGAGAGCTGCAGCCCGGCTCCGCCGCTGGCACGAAGGAGGGAGAGGCATTTGCAGGGAAGGATGCGGGAGGCAGGCGGGCAGGGCACGGGCGTGAGGGCGGCCGGGCTCCGCTCTCCGGGGGGCAACAAGCCTTCCGGGGAATTAGCGTCCGGCTCCCCCTTTCGTGCCGGCCGGGCTGGACGGCGTTCATCGCCGCCGGGCAGCGGGGCCGGGGGCCGCGGCCTTGTCCCCGGCGGCGGCGGCCGCCATGGCGGACGGCCCGTTGCCGTGGCGACGGCGGCCGCCATGGCCGGGGCAGGGCCGGGTTGAGCGCAGCCCGGCGAAAACGCGGGGAGGAAAGGGGAGGTTTTGGGGGAGGCTTTGCCTCCAGAAGAGGTTGAGGTGGGAGCGGCAAGGCCCCACGCCGGCCGGGGGGCCGGGGGCCGGCCGGGCGCTTCGGCGGCCGGCGGCGCCACGTTCGCGCCGGGCCTCCGCGTCGGCCGAGGCGGCGGCCGGGCCCTCGGCCACGGGCGCTGGGCGCAGGCCTTGGACGGGTCCCCCGGGGTCAGGGCTGGGACAGCGGCTGCTTTTAACCCCTCTAAGTGACTTAGGGAGGCGGCGAGCCAGATCAGCGGGCTAATGCCAGGCCGGGGGCGAGGGGGGCCGGGCCGGGGGGAGCGGACGGAGCCGCCGATAAAGGGGAGGCGGCGGCAGCTCGGCCCCGCAGCTCGTGCCCCGCATGGCCGGGCGGCCCCGCTCGATGCCACCGGCCCGGGGCACCGCGGCGCCCGGCCCCTCCGCCAGCGGCAGGGCCCGGCGGGGCCGGTGCCTGCGGCCACGCGGGTGCCGGGCTGCGTGCGCACGTGTGCCGGCGTGGGCTGCGTGTGCCGGGCTGTGTGCACGTGTGTGCCGGTGTGGTCTATGTGTGCCAGGCTGCATGCACACGTGTGTGCCAGCATGGTCTGCGTGTGCCGGGCTGCGTGCACATGTGTGCCGGCATGGGCTGTGTGTGCCAGGCTGCGTGCACGTGTGTGCTGGCGTGGTCTGCATGCGCCAGGCTGCATGCACACGTGTACTGACGTGGTCTGCATGCGCCAGACTGCATGCATACATGTACTGGCACGGTCTGCATGTGCCGGGCTGCGTGCACGTGTGTTCCAGTGTGGTCTGATGTGCCAGGCTGCATGCACACGTGTACCGGCACGGTCTGCATGTGCTGGGCTGCGTGCACGTGTGTGCTGGCATGGTGTGATGTGCCAGGCTGCATGCACACGTGTACCGGCACGGTCTGCATGTGCCGGGCTGCGTGCACGTGTGCAGGATGGTCAGCGTGTGCCAGGCTGCGTGCGTGTGTGCGAGTCCGTGGGCACGGGCGCAGGCGTGCATGCGCGCGTGTGCACACACCTGCATGTGGATGGGGGCCGGCGTCTGCAGGAGGGAGCGAGCATCCCCGGTGGTTTGGGCACCGAGGGGCCGGGGGGAAGTCACTTCCCCTCCGCAGGCCTCGGTTCCTGCTCGGCCGCGGCCGGAGCACGTGCCGCCCCACCTGAGGCTCCGGGTGCTGCCGGGGCAGAGGGGAACCGCATCCCGCGACGGCCTGCTGGGGTTTTGCCCTGCTCCGTCCGCCTGGGGCTGCACGTCCCCCCCAGTCCCACAATGGGGCTGGCACGTGTCCGTGGGGCTTCCCTACGGTCCCGGCCTGGGGCCTTGCTGGACCCCCGTTACGGGGTCAAAATGGGACACCTTTCGCCATCTGCCCCGCTCTGCCCCTTGCTGGCTCTTCGTAGCTCTGCCTTGCGGCTAAGAGACGGAGGAGCTTATTTCTATTTGAAGCAATGTGAGCCGAGCGTCTCGTCCTTCCACACGACTCCAGCAGCTGAGGATTTAGGACAGGAACCAGGTTTTATTCTTTGGAAGGCTCCTGCTGAAAGGGCTCGGGCTGCGGCCTGCTCCGCTGCGCGTCCGCACCGTGCCTGCGCGCTGAGCCCCGCTCGCCCCCGCCGGGGCCGCCGCGCCGCGGGAGCCTCCCCTCGCCCTTGTGGGACGTGTTATGCAAAGTCCGGCGCTGCCGCTGCCACGAGGAGCGGAAATGCAGGAAGAAAACCAGAGCGAGGAAGAGAAGCTGTTTCCAAGCGCTGAGTGGGAGGGGAGCAGAAAACAGGAGGTGGAGGTGAAGATGTCAAACTCAGTAACGCTCCGGCTGCCAGCTCCAGCCCCGCTGCACCTCCCCGCGCAGGCGGCACTGGGGACGCGGCGCTCCGCACCGGGGAAGGGGTCCCGGTGCTCTGCGCCAGCTCTCTGCCCTCGTCCTCCGCCGCTCGGCCCGCTCCTCCTGCAGCGCCTGGCTCCGAGGCGGAGGTGGTGCCCGGGGGCTGGCTGCCTTTCGCCCGCCTCGGCCCGCTGCCTCCCGCTAGCCGGCGGCTCCGGGGCTCGTGCCGCGGCGCGGCCATCTGGCCGCAGCATCCGGCGGCAGCGAGGGGCTGCGGCCGCTGCTCTGCCTGTGCCAGAGCTTTCTGGGAAAACCTGCGCGTTGCGTTCCCAGCCCCGGCCCCCCCGGCCGCCCCCGGAGCCGCCGGCCTTTGATGCTCCTTTCCCACTGTGCTCGGCGAGGTCCCGGCGGCCCCGACCGCGGCCCGATGGGGCTGGTCCCACGGGAAGCGCTGATGCCGTTCCCGCTGCCCAGCGGTGCCTGGCGAAGGGGAGGCCGTGGCGCCTTCGGCTGCCCGTGGGAGCCCGGCGGGGAAAACGGCCGCTGCGTCACGGCCCCCGCCTGCCGCGCAGCTCCTGGTGCTGCTCGTGCCCCCGCTGGGGCTGCAGATGATGGGCTGAGGCCCGGCTCCTGCCAAGCGCCTCCGCTCAGGGGACATGTCGCTTTGCCTGTCTGAGCCTGCATCACAGTCCCGAGGCCTCTCGCCAGCTCCAGGCGCCCTGCTGCTGGCTAGAAATACAGCCCGGCCAGAACAAGGGCAGCCCCCACTGCAGCACAGCCGGGCTCCCGCAGCACAGCCGGGCTCCCGCAGCACGGCCGGGTTCCCGCAGCACAGCCGGGCTCCTGCAGCACAGCCGGGCTCCTGCAGCACGGCCGGGCTCCTGCAGCACGGCCGGGTTCCCGCAGCACGGCCGGGCTCCTGCAGCACGGCCGGGTTCCCGCAGCACAGCCGGGCTCCTGCAGCACAGCCGGGCTCCTGCAGCACGGCCGGGTTCCCGCAGCACGGCCGGGCTCCTGCAGCACGGCCGGGTTCCCGCAGCACAGCCGGGCTCCTGCAGCACAGCCGGGCTCCCGCAGCACGGCCGGGTTCCCGCAGCACAGCCGGGCTCCTGCAGCACAGCCGGGCTCCTGCAGCACGGCCGGGCTCCTGCAGCACAGCCGGGCTCCTGCAGCACGGCCGGGTTCCCGCAGCACAGCCGGGCTCCTGCAGCACAGCCGGGCTCCCGCAGCACGGCCGGGCTCCTGCAGCACGGCCGGGTTCCCGCGGCACAGCTAGGTTCCCCCGGCACAGCCGGGTTCCTGTGGCACAGCCAGGTTCCCGCGGCACAGCCAGGTTCCCATGGCACGGCCGGGTTCCCACAGCACAGCCAGGTTCCCATGGCACAGCCAGGTTCCCATGGCACGGCCGGGTTCCCACAGCACAGCCAGGTTCCCGCGGCACAGCCAGGTTCCCATGGCATGGCCGGGCTCCTGCAGCACAGCCAGGTTCCCACAGCATGGCTGGGCTCCTGCAGCATGGCCGGACTCCTGCAGCACAGCCGGGTTCCCACAGCCCAGCTGGGTTCCCGCGGCACGTCCAGGCTCCTGCAGCACAGCCGGATTCCCACGGCATGGCCGGGTTCCTGCAGCACGGCTGGGCTCCTGCAGCACACCCAGGTTCCCGCGGCACGGCCAGGTTCCCACGGCACGGCCGGGCACCCACAGCACGGCCGGGCATCCACAGCAGAGCCGGGTTCCCGCAGCACGGCCAGGTTCCTGCGGCATGGCCGGGCACCCACAGCATGGCCAGGCACATGCGAGCTCTCCCATCCCTGGGGCCCTGAAGCCTCATGTTTCTGCCCACGTTATCCCAGGAGAAACTCCCGTCGCGCTCTCTCCGGGCAGTGCCAGCACATGCCGCTCCTCGCTCCGAGGCCGGCCCGGGGCCGCGGTGCGGTTCCCTGCGCGAGGCCGGGCCGCCTCGGCGCCGTGTCTTCCCCGCTCGCTGCCGCGGGCCAGGAACCAGCCGTGAGCCCCGGCCCGGCCCCGGCGCCCATCCCGCCTCCTCGCCCGGCCCGCGGGAGAGGGCGCAGGAAGGCCCCTGAGCTCGGGCGCTTTGTGCCAGGCTTGACGGATTTGTCTCCTTTTCCTTGTCTAAAAGGCCATTTATTGAGGAGTGCTCGGGGCTGAGCCGGCGGGCGATGCCGCCTTGCCGTTTCCTCTCTTTTCCAGTTACCTCGTGCCTGGTTTTGGGTGCGTTTCAGAGCGCCGCGCAGCCCTTCGCTACGAGCAGGCCCCGCGACGGCCGTTCTCGCGGGAGAAGGCACCGCCCGCCGCTGACACAATCGGCAGAAGTCCTCGCTCCCGGCCCGCCGTTTCCGCTGCCGGCTCTTTCGGGAAGCGGGGCAGCGCTCCCTGCCCGCAGAGCCCGCCGGGCGACCCCGTCCCCGGGGCCGGCAGGGCCGCGAGCCGGGAGCTCCCGTGGGAAACTCGCCCCCTCGCCTCCCGGGAGCAGGAGCGAGCCGGGAGCGCAGCGACCACCCTGAGAAAATCCCCCGCTCGCGCTCCTTCCTTCCCGGCTGCCCTCTCCGCTCTGCCTCGATTAAGATTTCAGCTCGGCAGCGACAGCAAATATGAGATGCAATTTGCCCGCGGACAAATCCTGCTAGGATTGTGTCCTAGGTGAATGTTCAGTCGCGGAGCTTTTCTCATCCCCCTGCTGCATCCCCTGGATTAGAGAAGGGTTTTTTTTTTTTCTTTTGATTTTAATTGTTTGCCTCTGAGTTTTGCTCCAGCTCATCCCACACTCTCTTTCTGCCTCTTTGTCTCTCTTCATTTTCTTTTCTCTGCTGCTCGCTGTAAAGCCACCCTAGCCTGGGCTTCCAGGGAGATGGATGCAGAGTGCAATGCCGGGCGATAAATCTTCTGTGCTGACCCAGAAAAGAGGAAGCATTCCCTGCGCGGGCCTTGCCCTTCCCTGAGCATCGCCCCGGGCAGGGTTTTTCCGTTGGCAGCAGCGCCGGCGGCGAGCGGGGACAGTCCCGGGGCCGCGGGGAAGCACCCGGCGCTCGCCGCTCCAGCAGCTCCGTGGCTGCGCCCCGGCTCTTCCACGGAAACCCGCAAATCTCCAGCCTGGGCTTTCCCGCAGCTGGGAACGCCGTCTCCCGGCCCCTTCCTCCGCGCGGGGAAAACCTGCCCTGGCCGTCGGGGACGATGCAGGAGCACCGCTGCGGACTTGCTGCAGGCAGGCATTGTGGGTCCGCTTTCCGGTTTGGAAACGGGATTTTGGAGGCCGCCTGGAGCCGACTCCGGCCCCGGCCCAGGGAGCCGGGCAGGTGCGGCGGGACGCCCGCGCCGGCGCTGGGCCTGCCCCGCGCGGCTCCGCAGCCTCACGGTCCGCGCGGACCCGCGCGCCGAGCCGCCCGGAGCGCGGTCCTGCCGCAGCCGCTCCGGCGCGCGGGGAACGCCGCCGCGGCCGGGCCGGAGGGCCGAGGGGCTCCCGCCGGACGGCTCCGGCGAGCGCCAAGCTCCCGCGATGCCCTGGTCTCCGGCAGCGAGGAGGGAGCGGACGGCCGAGCCCGGCTGCTGCTTACTGCCCGCTGGAGCAACGGCTTTGGGAACGCTCGTTATTTTTAGTCCCAGGAAGCTATTTTTAAGAAGAGAAGCTATTTTTACTGCCTGTGTCTAATTCTTCTTTTCTTTTCGACCATACCCAGCTATTTGGAGAGCCATGGGGCGGGCAGCTCCGCGCTTCCGGAGCGGTCGGACCGCGAAATCACCATCCAGGCGGATTCGGGGAGGGCAAAACCGTATTGCTGGACCTGCCTCTCCGCCGGGCTCCCACCAGCTCCAGGATCAGGGCGGTGGGATAGGGATCACTCCCTTCCCGGGGTTATGGTGCATGGCGGCTGGCCCGGCCCCGAGCCCCTCGGCCATCAGTCCCGCAGCGGTGCCGAGGAGGCGAACGTGCCCCGTCCAGGCGGGTTTTCCGGGGCACAGAGGGGCCAGGAGCTCCGAGCCCGGTTGCATCCACCCAGCCGGGGCTGGGAAGGCAATCAGAGATGGGGCCGGCAGGGTGACGGGGCCGCGTTTCCCCTGGGCGTTACGGGACCGCGGGGTCCTGGGAGAGCCGGAGAACCGGGACGGAGCTGGAAGCAGGTGTTGGACGCGTCCCGGAGGAAAGCGGCGGCAGGGCGGAGGGGCGGAAGGGTGCGCCGGCCCCCGCGGGTGCCCCGGGGGCTCCGGGCAGGCACGGGCGGCCGGGGACGAGCGGCAGCAACATCTGGCTGCGGAGGGGTGGGCAGGAAGCGGAGGGCTGGCTCGGACCCCCGTGCCCTGCCGGCCCGGCCCGGCCCGCGGCGTCCCGGGGGGACCGCGCCGCTGCCAGATGTTTGGCAGCTGTCTCCGCCGTTTCCTCTCCCCCCTTCCCCCCGGCATCCTCCGGGAAGATCTCCCCTGCGTTTCCTCGGCCGGGAGAGCGGGGGGAGCATCCCCCGCCCCACCGCTGCGCCGGGCGGCTTCCTGAGCCGCGGCGCTCCCCTGCTCGGCGCTTCGGCCGCCTCTCGCCGCTCTCCCTCCGCCGCTGTCTCCTCTGCCACCTCTTCCCCCCTTCCCTCTCTCCTCGCCGCCTGCCTTCCCACGCGGCGCGCGTGGCCGTCCCCAGGCGGCCCCTTTTGCGAGACCTCGGGCTGGCCCACGGCGCTCAGCGCCGGCTGCCCCGCTCCCCGGGGAGGGCACGGCGCTGCGGGCGGCTGGCACCTTGCATCGCTTCTCTTCCTTCTCCTCTCGAGAAAAAAATCGGCAGAAGCGCCATGGAAATTTTGCATTTCACATTTCTTTCCGCAGCGAAAGGTCGGGGCTGGCCGGGCGGGAGGTGCCGGGCGAGCGCCCGCAGGCCGCAGCGACCGCGCTGCCGGAGCCTCGCCGCTGCTCGCCGTCCCCGCCAGCGCGGACGCCTCGCGCGGGAAAAGCCCGGCCGGCGCCGTGCCGTGCCGCCGCTCGCTTCCCCCGCGGGCCGGGGCGCCAGCCCCACCGCCCGCCCGGCGGCTCGCGCCGCAGATAGGATTGGGGGATTAGAGCAGCTTAGGGAGCAGGGTTTTTCCAAGCGGCAGATGGTGCTGGACGGATCCCAAGGTGAGGTTAGCGGGGTGGGAAAGGGGCCTGGGAGCAGCCTGGGCAGAGCAGGGGAAAATCGAGCAGAAGCAGGGAGGAGGTGGATTTGCATCCAGCCCGTTTCCTGGCGGGAGGCACGCTGGAGCGCCGGAGGGCCGCATCCTGCTGCCGGCTCTGCCGCGTGCTGGGTGCCAGCAAGGGCGTCCCGGACAGGTTTATCCCTGCCGCAGCCGCGGTGGCAGAGCGGCTCCTTCCCCCCCGAGCCCCGCGGGGAAGCGTCTCGTCTGCGCGTGAGCCCTGTCCCCCCCGCTTGCCCCTCCACATCTGGGGCACATCTGGCCCTCCAGCCCTGTGACCGAGCGAGGGAAGGGGGCAGGTAGCGGGTGCCTTCTGGAGGGGCTCCCTGAGCCCTTGGCCAGTTTGGCGTGGTGGCTTCACTCCTGCCCTGGGACGTCGGGACCCCGACAGGGTGGGACGCGGCCCGGCTGCTCCGGGTGTGCGGGACCGCGGCAGGCGGAGGGTGAGAGCGCACGTGAGCGCACGTGATCCCGTTGGTGCACACGGATCCACGAGCGCCTGTGGTCCCGTCACACTCGCTCCCGCGAGTGCATGCGGTCTGTGAGTGTGCACAGCCCCGTGAGTGCACACTGGCCCGTGAGTGCACACTGGCCTGCGAGTGCACACTGGCCTGCGAGTGCACGCGGTCCCGTGAGTGCACGCGGTCTGTGAGTGTGCACAGCCCTGTGAGTGCACACTGGCCTGTGAGTGCACACTGGCCTGTGAGTGCACGTGGTCCCGTGAGTGCATGCGGTCTGTGAGTGTGCACAGCCCCGTGAGTGCACACTGGCCTGCGAGTGCACACGGTCCCGTGAGTGCACGCGGTCTGTGAGTGTGCACAGCCCCGTGAGTGCACACTGGCCTGCGAGTGCACGCGGTCCCGTGAGTGCACGCGGTCTGTGAGTGTGCACAGCCCCGTGAGTGCACACTGGCCTGCGAGTGCACACGGTCCCGTGAGTGCATGCGGTCTGTGAGTGTGCACAGCCCCGTGAGTGCACACTGGCCTGCGAGTGCACGCGGTCCCGTGAGTGCACGCGGTCTGTGAGTGTGCACAGCCCCGTGAGTGCACACTGGCCCGTGAGTGCATGCGGTCCCGTGCATGCCTGTCATCCCAGGAGCGCGCCCGGTCCCACGGTCGGCAGGGCAGGACGCGGGCGGCAGGGCGCCCCTCGCCTGCAGGGCGGGCACGCCTGGGGAGGAGGGCGCCCGGGGACGAGCCAGCCCTGCGCCGCGCGCCGCCCAGCGCTGGGTAACGGGGCCGGCAGGCTCCGGGGCTGGAGCGGCCTCGCAGCCCGCTGCTTGGCGAGCCGCACGCCGCCGGGCCCCGGCCCCGGCGTCCCCCCGGCGCTGGCCGAGCATCCCTGCCCGCGGCGCCGGGGGATTCCCGCCCGCCCCGGCAGCGCCCGCGGCTCGCGCACCAGCAAGGGCCCTGCGGAAACCCGTGAGATTAGCAGCTTGGCCCCAAAAGGTGACGGGGGAATTCCTGGGTGATGAGCATGGAAACGAGCAGCGTCAAGTGGTTAATGACATGACGAGGTGCAGACGAGAAGGAAAACCCAGCGGCCGGGGTGGAAGTGCCGGCGGCTCAGGTGATGCCAGCGAGGACAGAGGCGATGAAGTCCGGCAATCCCCGAGCAGCGCCAGGAGCCCTTTCGGAGCTGAGAACAGGCAAACGAGCTGCGGAGAACCAAGCAGCAATTAGGGCCCCGTTGCCAGGAGGAGAGGCGTAAAGGCGGGCTCTGAAGTGGCCCAAACGGGAGAGGAAGGAGAGGCCCCTGTGCCAGGGCCGGGAGCTGAGACGCGGCCTCGAGGGCCCGCCGCGCGCTCCCCCGTCTCGGGAACGGGTCCCGCGGCTGTCGGCGGCACCGGGGGCGAGAGCAAGCGCGAATGCTGGGAAACGCGCTGGGGAAGCCCACGAGCCGGCCGGGGAGTCACCGGAGCTTTCCAGGGAGGAGCCGGGCCAGCGCGGGAAGGCCGGCGGCGGGCGCGCGGCGCTCTGCTCCCGGGGCGAAGCCACGCGGTCCGCGTGCCCGGCCCGAGCCGTCGGCACCGGCTCCCGCTGCGGGGGAGCCAGGCAGCCGCGGAGGATGCTCGGGATCCCTCCGCGCCGGGGGTCCGGGCCCCTTCGAGCGTCCCCGTCCCTTCCCCGCGGCCGGCTGCTCAGAAAGAGGAAGCGTCACCCCCAGCTGTCTCCCCGCGCCGCCCCGCAGGTTATTTTAGGTCTCGAGAAAAGAGGAAGGTTGCATCTGGCGGGCGGCAGTTTTGACAAGCGGGAAGGCGATGCCCCGGCCGCACGCAGGGGCCGGCGCGCGGGTGGGAAAGAGGAACGCCGCCGCCGGCCGCGCTTCCCCTCCGCTCCGCCCGGAGCGGCTCGACCCAGCCGATCCAGCTCACCTGATGGGCCAAGGGGCTTTTCGGGCGGCCCCGGGGCGATGCCCGTGGGCTCTCGGCGCCGCTCGGAGCCTGGTCTAACGCCGCACGGGGCGGTCGGCCCCTCGCCCGGGAGCCCTCGCCCAGCCCTGCCGCCTCGCCCGGCGTTTCAGGGCCGATTCCCGGCGGTGCTTGGGCCACCCGGTGCCCCCCGCTCGGCACCGGGACCCGCGCGGCGCCCAACGCGCGGCGACCGCAGCAGCGAGGCGAGGGTTCACGCGCACCTATCGTTTTAACGCTGCTTTTTCGCTGTTGACGGCGTGCTTCGCGCCCAGCGGGCTCGGGAGCAGCCGGTGGCAGCGTTCCCGCGCGGCTGGGGCCGGGAGGCAAGCAGGGCCAGCCGTGGCCCATCCCCGCGGCGTCGGGGCGCGCCGTGTGCGGAGCAGCGATAGCCCAGCCGGCCGGCCCTCCTGCCCGGGGCCGCCCCGCCGGCGCCTGGTGCTCGGGAGACACGCGCGGCCCGGCGCGAGGCGATAGGGCGCTATCAGCCGGCGCCAGCTCGCTGCCGGCTGCGGCACGCGGCCCTCGGCCTTCGCCCTCCGCCGCCGCGGGAAGCGCACCGGGCAGAGCGGCGCCCGCAGCTTTGCAGGCGGGCGGCGAAATCTAGGTCGGGGCTTGCTTTAACAGGGGCACCGAGCCCAGCCCGGAGCCTCGGAGGCGAAGCAAGAGAGCGGAGGCGCCTGCCTGAGCCCGGCGCGGCCGCGGGGGAACGGCAGCCTGCAAACGCCCGCGCCCGCCCGGAGCACCCTCGTCCCGGGAGCAGGCGGTGCCGGCCGGGGCCGGGCTCTGCGCCCCCAGGAGGCGGCGGGTGCCCCAGGGCACCCTAGGGTGCTGCTTGCGCGGCCGTTCGTGCAGCTCGGCTCTTTGCCGGGAAACGGCCGCGTCTCGTCACGCCAGCGCGGCCGGGAGAGCCAGGGAGCTCCCTGGCACAGGGGCCGTGCCGCTGCCTCCTGGAAGATGCTCCCCAGCTTCAGGGCCGGCGCCCTCCCCTGCGCCCCGCGAGAGCCGGAGCGGCTGGACGGGGCATCGGCGAAGGGAACCAGCTCCGGGCCTGACGTTTCGGTGTTTACCAGTGCAGGGCAAGCGAAAAGCCCGGCAGCGGTGAAAGGGGAACTCGGGGGCAGCGGGCAGGGCGCCAAGCTGCGGCCGCCGGAGCGAGCGCACACGCGTGCACGCACACACGCACGCGCCTCCGGAGAGGCTCGGCCGCGAGCACGGAGAGGACGGAGCCGCCGAGGCGAAGCCCCGCTGCCGGGGGGCCGGGTCGAAAGCCGAGCGTGAAGGCCCAGCCGGCTCAGCAGCGGAGCGACGCATCCCGGGGGCCACCCTCTGCCCCCCGAGCCGCGGCGGCTCCACAACGCCGGGCTCGCAGAGCCGGTTTTCACGCCCGGCAGAGCCATCAGAGGCCATTAGGGCTCCTTCGAAGCTGCAGTGCCACCAGGCTCCTCCTGCTGCTCTCATCTCCCGGGGCCAGATTTCCAGGGACCCGGCTCCGGCCAGGCTTTCCCATGGGCTCAGCGCTCAGCCGCTCCCCGGCTTTGCGCCGAGCCCAGCTTTAAAATTAGACCTGTGCTGGGGCCGCAAACTTCATAATAATCCGCTTCCGCCCCCACCGCCAAAAGCACCAAGCTCTTAAAAGTCCCCCCATCCTTTTCCTCTAAATGAAACGTGCAGGACGCGCAGTGATGCTGTGCCAGCCAGGGGACTCGGGGGCGCTCGCCGGAGGTGATGCGCAGCGCCCCAGAAAGGGTATTTCCCACGGCTCTCGTGAACGACGCCTGCGAAGCTGCTCTGCCCGGCTGGAAACGGTTCCGAAAAATTCACGCGCGTTTCCCCATTTATATTCGCTTCCCTTTTCACGCTCGTCGCCGGCAAAGAAAACGGACCGAGCGTGAAAAGGCTCCGAACGTGAAAGTAATGAGAAACACGATTATTCCCGAGCTGGGTTTGCAATGAGGCGGACTGCAAACTCAGTAGAAGCGGAGCAGCCTGGGGCTCCCCCGGGGCGCTCCTCGAAAAGGAGGCAGAAGCCGAGGCGTCACGCGCGGACAGTTTGGGCAGCCGCTCGGCTTCAAGCCCACGAGCAGTCGCTCCAAAATCAGCGCCAGGCCGGCGCGCACCTCGGGACGGGCAACCAGCGGCCCGCAGGCAGGGCGGCGCGGGGCGGCGGGCTGCGCAGGCGCAGCGAAGGCGAGCGCCCGGCGGGGGCCCGGCGCAGGCGGCAGGGCGACGACGGCGGGCGGCCGCGGGCACGGCCGCGCCGCTGCTGCCACCTTCCCTCCAGACAGACGCACGGCACCGGGGCCGCCGGGCCGGCTCCCGCCGCGGCCTCGGGCTCCCCGGCCCGTGCAAAGCCCACGCCGCCGGGCGCCGGCGTCTCGAGCCCCACGCGGGCCCCCGCGCCCCACGGCGGGGGCGGTGCCCTGAGCCCCACACGAGCCCCCCGCGCCCCACGGCCAGGCTGGCGCCCTAAGCCCCACGCGGGCCCCTGTGCCCCACGGTGGTGCCAGCACCTTGAGTCCCACGCGGGCCCCCGCGCCCCACTGCTGGGCTGGCGCCCTGAGCCCCACACGAGCCCCCCGCGCCCCACTGCTGGGCCGGCGCCCTGAGCCCCACACGAGCCCCCCGCGCCCCACTGCTGGGCCGGCGCCCTGAGCCCCACACGAGCCCCCCGCGCCCCACTGCTGGGCCGGCGCCCTGAGCCCCACACGAGCCCCCCGCGCCCCACTGCTGGGCCAGCGCCCTGAGCCCCACACGAGCCCCCCGCGCCCCACTGCTGGGCCGGCGCCCTGAGCCCCATGCAGCCCCCGTGCCCCACAATGGGGCCAACACCCCGAGCCCCACATGGGCCCCTGCACCCTACGGCAAGGCTGGCGCCCTGAGCCCCATGCGGCCTCTGTGCCCCACAGCCAGGTTGGCACCCCGAGCCTCACGCAGGTGCCTGCGCCCCATGGCAGGGCCAGCACCCTGAGCCCCATGTGGGCCCCTGCACCCTACGGCAGGGCTGGTGCCCCGAGCCCCACACAGGCCCCCGCACCCCACGGCCAGGTCAGAGCCCCGAGCCCCACACAGGCCCCCGAGCCCCACGGCCAGGTCAGCGCCCCGAGCCCCACACAGGCCCCCGAGCCCCACGGCCAGGTCAGCGCCCCGAGCCCCACACAGGCCCCCGAGCCCCACGGCCAGGTCAGCGCCCCGAGCCCCACACAGGCCCCCGAGCCCCACGGCCAGGTCAGCGCCCTGAGCCCCACACAGGCCCCCGAGCCCCACGGCCAGGTCAGCGCCCCAAGCCCCACACGGGCCCCCGAGCCCCACGGCCAGGTCAGCGCCCCAAGCCCCACACAGGCCCCCAAGCCCCACACGGGTCCCTGCGCCCCACGGCCAGGCCAGCGCCCTGAGCCCCACACGGGTCCCTGCACCCCATGGTGGGGCCGGTACCCGGAGCCCCACGCAGCCCATGCGCCCCACAGCCGGGCCAGCACCCTGAGCCCCACACGGGCCCCTGTGTCCCACGGCAGGGCCAGGCACCGAGCCCCCACGGGCCGTGCACCCCGTGGCACAGCCTGGCCCCCCGAGCCCCACGCGGGCCCCACGGCCGGGCCCCGGGGGGACCCGAGCTCCGCCCTCCCATGATGCAGCCCCCCCCCACGCTATGACGTCACCCCCTCCCGCCCTTCATTTGCCGTTTCCGGCCGCGGGAGAACGTAGCCCGTCGCCGTGGCGACGCGGCGGGTGACGCGCTCTGCCCGCGCCTCCCCGGAAGCGCGCGGCGCGGCGTTGATTGCGTCAGCAGGGGGCGGCGGCGGCGGCGGCTTCTTCCGCGGCGGCTGGACGGGCCCGGGGCGCCGCTATGGAGAGCGCGAACCAGGGTAGGCGGCGGGCGGGGGCCGCGGAGGCTTCCCCGGCCCGGAGGAGAGCGGGGGGGCGCCGAGACCGGCGGAGCGGGCGGGGCCCCCGCAGGGCGCGGGCGGCCCGGCCGGGCCCGGCCCGGCGGCTGCTGCTCAGCAGCTCTCTCAGCTCGCAGGCCGCTCCGCTGCTCCCAAGGCGTTCGCGAAGGGCGCTCGGGGGTTTCCCTTCCTGCCTGTCTTCGCCCGCCCCTGCGGCCTGCCCCGGTTTGCCCGACGCGCTCTGCTCGCTGGCCGCTTATTCTGTCTGCGTTCTGCCTCTTGTCTGTGACAGATATCAACCTTAACTCTCCCAACAAAGGTCTGTTGTCGGACAGCATGACAGACGTTCCTGTGGATAGCGCTGCCGCAGCCAGGACCTCTGCGCCTGAAGGGCTGACTCTTGCTGAAGAGGAGGAGCTGAGGTCGGAGCTTGCAAAGGTAAAACGGGACTTGCGTTTGTCAGCTGGGGCCGTGTGTAGCTCCAGTTACGCTCTGTTGCGGGAGGAAGCAGGAGTCCAGTGTGGCACAGGAGCAAGGTGGGGTTTTTTTGTTTGTTTGTTTTCAAGTTTTATGGTGGTGTTACCTTTGGCTCATTGTTAAAATCCACAGAGCTGACATATACTTCAAACGACATGATGTGCTGCTTGCTTTTTTCAGGACTGTTCTTAATTTAGAGCTGTAGGGAAATAAGTGGCTTTTTATGCAGTTAACTTAATCCAGGCTTCATTTGGAGTGAGAAAACTCTTTGGGTAGGCGCATGCGAAAGAAGTTGCTTTTTGTTAGGAAGCTGAAACAGTAAGCTACTTAACTTGCTTCCTTTTTTCCTGTGTTTTCTTGTATTTGTAAGGATCTCTTTTTGGTGCCTTTGTGCTTCTGAAACGTTGAGAGTTTGTAATGTAATACCCTGAAGTTTGGGCATATAGAAATTATAAGCTGACCTTTAAAACCTATCTAAAATATAGTAGAAGATGGTTTCAGTTGTTCTTCTGTTCTTAATGATGTCAGAGGAAGAAAATCATGAAATGGAAGCAACTGAAACCAGTAGCCTATTAGAGATCCTTCTTACAATGTTTTCAGGGTACTGAAAGTGCTCTTTGTCAGGAGAGAGAGTTCATTTCTACTTTACTTAACTGCAGCTTGCCAAGGCCTGCCTGACTGTCCAGAACAGAGAGAACGTTTGTTTTAATGATGTCAGAGGAAGAGAATTAAAAAATAGAAACCTTAGTGAACAAGAAGTATTTGGTAACTGGTTTAAAATGGTATCTACTGTTATTGTGGAGACTACGATGCTAGGGATGAGTTCTTTTAAGTCTCAGTGCCGTTAAATGGCTGATGCAATAGCTTTTGTGGATGTTTTCGTGATGGAAGTCCGAGGTGCAGGCGTCCCATCCCAGCGTCATTTGTGTTCAGTTGAATTGTTCCGTGTGCCTCTACAGTTTCCACCCGTTCCCTTATACTCAGGTTAACAAAACGTTTCTAGTTTGTGGGGGCAGGGTTTCATTTAATTTTCAGAGTTTTTATTAAGCTGTGATACTAAGATACGGCTGTGCCTCTCTCTAAGGTCGAAGAAGAAATCGGTACTCTCAGACAAGTTCTGGCCGCTAAAGAGAGGCACTGCGGAGAGCTGAAGAGGAAGCTAGGTTTGACTCCCTTGGATGGCTTAAAGCAAAACCTGTCTAAAAGCTGGCATGATGTCCAAGTCTCCAATGCGTAAGTGTTGCCTGTGACACAAGCTTCACACTTAAATATAATTCTGTGGAAATTATTTCCCAGCGTTGTATTCCAGGACTTTTCCAAATGGCTGGAGGCTTTTGCTCTGATGAGTAAAAGGAGGAAAAAGTAAATCTAGTGATTTTGTTGGTTTCACACGTTGGTGTCCTGATATCGAGTGTAAACAGAACTTTCATGTCTGTGATCCTGATAAACTGTTGATGAATGCTCTTTCCTAGCAGGTTAGAGATCTAGATCACCCCTGAGCAGAACAGTTCGGTTTGCCCATTTCTGATCATTTCTTTGGGGTATGGGCTGCTACTACTCCCTTCTGAGCTCAGGCTTAGAGAGAACCAAAAAATGCTGAAGTTCTTCTACATAATGTTAGTTTGGAGGCTACCTATTTCCTAGGATGCATAGCTTGAATTGAAAAGTCGGCACTTCCTAAGGCAAAATTATACAGTGTTAGTCTGCTAGGAATGCAGTACGCAGAAGCATCTCGGCTTGAAGGAGATTTGAAATTAGACTGACCCGGTTACTGAACGGGTACTAAGAGTGTCATAGCTATGCTGTTTGGCAGTGCCACAAGGGCACAAATACAGTGTTAACCTTACCTCCTTGACCTCCCAAGTGTGAGGGGCTCTCAATATCCACAGGGAATTTGTTTGCTCTAAACAGTTTTGTGCTGCTTAACTGGAACGTGGAGTTACTGACAGTGCTACTGCAGGGCACTTTTTTGAGCTGTTCATCTCATTGTCTGTTCTTTTTCTTTTCCTCATCTCCCCTCCTCCCCCTTGCCCAGCTCTGTTATTCCTTTGTAACTTAAATTTGTCATTGTCTTCTAAAAATGAATATTAAAGAAGTTATATTCATTAATACTTTCTGTTTCTAGTTATGTGAAAACATCTGAGAAACTTGGAGAGTGGAATGAGAAAGTGACACAGTCTGACTTGTGAGTGCCTCGGGCTCCTCAGCAACACCTTCTTGCTCCTTGCTCCATTCCCCAGTTTGTGCTGCTCCTTGTTCTTTCAGGCGTCAGGGGCTGATTGGGAGCTGGAGGCATGGTGAAGCTATAGTCAGGACTGTTATGAGCAGCATGCCTGACTTCCCTCAGCATCCCTCAGTGGCAGAAGAGATGAGTAAAAGCTACTGCTCTCGTGTCTCTGGTAGTCTTCCCGTTGCAGAAGAAAAATTCCAATCAGTTACCAGACCACACTTTAATATATTAAAAAAAAAAAAAACAGCTTCAATTTCCTTTTAGCTGGTCTTTGTTAGGCTAGTCTGTTATAATTGGATGTCTTAGTACTCTGTCTTTTTACTGTGAAACTATTTCTTTTCTCCTCACCAGATGTGGTAGCAATCAGTTTGGTTATTGGCTTCCTGTGTGGCCATGGGGGAGAGAGAAGGTATCTGAAGGCGTTCAGCTGTAGCTGAAAACATGGGCTATGCAAATATGTATATTAGCTTTTGAAAGTTTCCACACTGCGGCTCTGTTGGATTGATGCAGGTGACCATTTCTGACACGTTCACACTGGAAAGCTATGGACTGTAGTCTTTGTAGTATATACAAGCAGGTGATAAACGTGGATAGAGAGTGTCTGGCTCCTTTTGTCTCTGCAATATATTCTTTAGTTGTATTAGCCCTCAGTTCCTATTACACATGCATCATTTTGATTCTTGTTGTATAGTGAAGTGTCGGGGAGATCTTGAATGTTTTCTGAACTGAGGATTCTTTCCCTTCAGCATCTTGTGTTCAAAGAAATGCTAATTTAGCTAAGAGCAGATGTGTGTTGGAAGCTGCTCTTCAGTAGGCAAAATAGTTAGCTCTGATCTAATGAGGGATAATTAACACTTCCTGGGTGACATGAACTGCCTGACGTATCACCTCCTTCTGTGTCACCTGAGCTGGTTCCAAACACTTCTTGTAGTAAATGCATTCAATCTGTTTTTCCAAGTGTTAATTCTTACAACCCATAGGATATTGATTATATGTGTATATATGTGCGCACACATGCTCTAAAGATTAGAAGATGAGACTCAGTTTTACAGTTTGTCCAGGTCATGCTGGGTTGGTGCAGCTTTGGGTGTGGCAGTCAGATTTTTAGTTTTGTGCTCAGCTCACTGCTCTGTGCTTTTAGTGTGTAGCCATTGTGCAGTGTGTAGGGAGGGGGTGGGAGATATGAAGTCTTTTGTTTGAAAAAATCTTGGCACCTTCCAAACTGCAGGTCTAGTTTGCTTTGTGCGCGGTGTTTGAATTTGTTTAAATAGGGAAGAAACCAAGGCTTGGATGTCTTCCTCTCAAACAACAACTCTTTTCCTCTCACTTGGATGGGGGAAAACTAGTTGTCAAAGAAATAAAACATATGATACCTTAAGTGTAAAGAGACACTAATAATGTGGAAAGCGTCAAAAGAAGCATCTGTCATGAATCTTGGCACTGTATCTAACCTCCATTGTGTTTGTAGATATCTTTCAGCCAGCAACACACTGGAGGACTGGAATGAAAAATTAACTCAATCAGAAGCGTGAGTGTCTTAACCTTCAGCATTAACAAATGCTTTCGTGACAGCCTGCTGCCTCTAACGTTTGCTGACCCTGCTCACAGTTCTCTGCTTTGTCTAGTCCTATCTGAACTTTTCTCAAGCCTTCACTTTTTTAAAACTGATCAGTGTATCCTCTGTGAGAAGTAGCCTTTCCTCAGGTCAGTAATTGAAAGACTTCACTGTGGCCCAAGCGACATTCTTGTCAAATGACTGCCTGTTCTTACAGGGGAACTGGCAGGAGCCACTGAGTACCTGAGACTTGTGTGCCATGTTTTATAACTTCAGCTGACAAGCTGTAGAATAAATAGACTGATCTCCTCTTGTAACCGTGCAACATGTAACCCTATTGCTCTGTGGGGAGTGGGAACTCTTTTTTTCCCTCATTTAGTACCTGATGAGAACAAATAGAACTTTAGTGTCCGAGGCAGCTGTTCTGTCACTCTTGAGCCCCAAATGGACTTGAACAGCTTAAACCTCACAGCTGTGTTATACCCATTTTTGGGTGTGAATGGTCTCTTAGTCATGTTTTTACTAAATGTCTGGAATTAAATTCTCATCTGGACTAAATATTGAAAGCATATTATGGAAGTTGGCCTTTGTCCTTCACGCTGCATCTCTTCTACAGTGTATAGGGGAATCCTTGACAGTAATGCAGAGGGAGCAAGTAGGTAGTGTCTTTTGTTCCCTGAATTGATTTAGACCATGGTATGTGTAGGGCTTAGGTAAGCCAGATTTTCCTTTTTTTTTTCTTGTAGTGGATGTGAAATTCAGTCTTCTAACCTGAGCATATGAGATGCAGCCTAGAGCTGGCTTGCCATTGGCAGTGTGTGTCAAGGGAAGGTATCCCTCGTGAGAGGGATGAAAGATGAGCACACATGGAAAGCAGAACCTGCACATTTGGAAGTTCTTCTGATACTCCTGCTAAGTTCGTTGTATGTTTTCTGGATTAAAAATGTTAATTTTTTCTGCTTGCTAAATAGTGAATGACCTTTATCCTTGTTGCCT
The DNA here is from genome assembly GCF_040807025.1 of Struthio camelus. Taxonomy (NCBI): domain Eukaryota; kingdom Metazoa; phylum Chordata; class Aves; order Struthioniformes; family Struthionidae; genus Struthio; species Struthio camelus. The sequence continues at coordinate 17,781,242 of NC_090959.1, read as the reverse complement.
GCATACATGATTCTGGCAGTGTTTAATCATAGTTCCTCCTTGGGTGTGCCTGCTAGAATAGAAAACTTCTACCCTATTTTTCTTACATTTATCATTAAAGTACAAGGAAACATATAACAACAAGCGTGGTTCTGTAGAGTGCTAAGGGCCTGAATAGCCGTGGCACGCTAGCTTTCCTGCTTGCATTGGCACTAGACAGAGCGACGGTTCGTGCCAGCAAGGTAGATGCCAATTAAAATGGAGAGGCAAGGGTGCTTCAAAGGTAAGATTCTAGCAACGTTTCAGAAAACAAACAACTTCTACTTCCTTCATCTAAAGCTCGGTAAATACTAGGAGTCGAGTTCAAGGAATCAAAGCATGAGGTTTTACTTGTGTTTTGGGATTGTTTTGTAAAGGCATCCTCTTTCCTGTTGTTTCAGAGCTTTTCTGAATTATTACTGGCAAGTGTCCTGATTGAACTGGAAATGGGTCTAACCCGTGACCTTATGATGCTTTTGTACACTGCTGAATTTCCTGGTAGTTGCCGTTCCTGGCTGCAGGGCTTGAATTGTCCTCTGCAAGCAGTATGCAGAGAGGACAGAAATCAGCCCAGTCTGCTTCTAGCTCCAGTTTCATTGCAACCAGGATGCACAATGACTTAGATGGCTTGTGAGCATAGTCAGACAGCACAAATAGTGATTGCTGGATAAAAGCAAGTGAGAGGAAGCTGATATTAATGGATAAAGAAGGATGTGAGGGTGCAGCTCTGTCCCTTCCCTGGAGGGGTTGGCAGGAGAGGGATGCAGTGAAATGTTTGAATACCACAGTATTCTGAAGTGGGCAGAGATCTCTTCTACAGCTTCTCCTTTGAGCAAATTGCCTGCTAGAACAGCAAAGTACTAATCATAGCTCATACTTGTTACTCCCAGATCTAGATCATTCCAATGTGCTTTGTACTAGCATTAAGGGAAGAAAGTGAGTGTGAATGTGTAGTAGTGGTAAACCTGGCAGTGTCAGTTGCAGAAGAACAGTTGTGACTCTTTTTTTTTTTTGGGGGGGGAGGGGGTGGTCAGAGCTGGCTGAAGTTAAGTTGCATTGAAGTCCAGTATACCTTTACCCTGGCAGTCCCAGATATACTTCCATATGCATGCCTGTGATGGCATTTTTGGGTGAAACAACTTCTCACCTCTGCATTTCCTTGGCTCTGCCTCCTGCATTGCGCTGGTGGGGTGTGCATGTGTGTTTGCGGGAGCTGTGGCTGCAGAACCAGATTGGAGATCTAATCTGGCAGCTGCTACTCCCCCCTCCCCCTCCCCCCCCCCAAGCTTATTTCATCTGGATCATTTCCCTTAGCTAAATCACTGTCAGCACAAACAACTGTGTTGGCATCATGAAGGAGCACACTCAGGCAGAAGGAACAGCACTTGAGTGCTAGGTCGTCTTCAATTGGCTTAGGAACAGGGCTGTCAAGTGTGAAACAACCGTTTGGAAATTTCTCTCGCTTCTATCTGCTGCAGCTAGACCTAATAACTAAGAGTTTGCAGTGTGTACGTGGTGTGATGGTGTCATTTGATTCTGTAAACTGTTCCTCTCATCTCTGCTTTGGTATTTGATGCTGATCAGGGAGAGTTCAGGGCCAAGCTGTTTTTCCTTGGCTTGTGTAAAAGTGAAGTCAGCACAATGTATTTCAGTGAGCATGAGGTCTTAGGTGTTCCTGCTAAATGGTTGCAAGTCAAATCCCATGATGGGGGTCTGTCAGCCTGTGCAGGGTAGAAGCCTGACTGCTGAATGGAAGGGATTAAAGCTCCAAAGAAGTCCTGACCTTGGGGTTCAAGTATGCTTACCGCAGTAGGAAAGCGATCGTGCTAACTACCTCACTCCTAAATTGAATTGAGATGACTGCTTCTTACAAAGCATCATGCTATGAAGAAACAATGTTGAGTTCCTGCTACCTGGGCATAGTCTGCTAGGTTCTTCTGGGGTCACTGAATTAGGGGAATTAGTCTGGAAAATGTCTAGGTTGTAGGAATGAATGGACTTCTTTCAGAAGCAGGAGATGTGGAAGTAAAGCTTATGCGCTTTTTCCCTATTCGGCACAAGTCTCGTACACGTTCTCGATTCAGAAATACTTGATCAGAGTCTTGGGGGGGAAAAATGACACAGACACACACACAAAAACACAAAAAACCCAAGAGCAATGTGTTGAAAGTAGTCTTGCCTGAATCCAATTCAGGTGCTATCTCCTGCACTCCTGCCTGGAGACGATGAGACAGAGATTTGAGTCAGTTGTAGACGTGTTGCTTCTGGCCTCAGGAGTTCAGAGATGTGAATGTTAGGTCATTTTTAGATGTCCTTCTCTTAAATATTCTAATGCAATTGGATAAGGAAAAAAAAACCTCAAGCTTAAATACTTGGAATAAGAAAATTTGGCTTAAGTTGTTGGACTCATTTTCCTGCCTGAATCTTTTCATATAATTTGAAGAATGCCATGAATCTAGATGTTGAACACAAACTGTAGACTAGCTTAGAAGATGAGTTGATGAAAAAGGCTCAAAGAATCTTTGTTCCTAAGATTGTCTTATTTGAAGGAAACAAAGGTTCTTAAGTGTCTTATCTTCTCCAGCTCTTGTATAAACATCTCAAATGTAATCAGCTGGCAAGCACAGTCAGACTTACTACTTATTGTGGTTAATGGTAACTGATGGGAAACTTCCCTACCAATTTAATTCTAAACAGCAGTTGTGGAGGTAATACTCATTTCTGCGTTTCTTTTCTAGACAGTAATGTCAGTCTTACCTCTTTCCTCCATTCCCTAACATTGTAACAAATGCTCTAACTTCTTTAGGTTCTTTGATCTCCTTGGCAAAATAAGTCAAAATGCGATTGTGGAGCAAATGGGGGTATGACGCTATGATGTGCAGTTTCTACATGGAAAAGTATGGGTGGCTTTTTGTTGTTGTTTTTTGCAAATGTTTGAGTTGTTAAAAATGTAAAGTCAAGATGGTAAAATATCTGAAGTGAGCATATGGAAAGGTTAGGCCTACACTTGCTGCCTTCTTAAAACTTAGTCTTTGCATTTGTGCAAAACTAGAATGGGCTTTTTCAGTTAAGTCAGTGCAGCTCACTAACCTAGTCTCTTTCCTTTAATGTGGGTTCTTTTCTCAAAATGGCGGGATGTGTCTTGCTTTCAGATCCTACGTGTTAGTTCAACTTAATGTTTTTCTTCTATTTAGTTATAAGAAGACCCAGGAAACCCTGTCCCAGGCTGGACAGAAGACTTCAGCAGCCCTTTCCAATGTAGGTTCTGTTATCAGCAGGAAACTTGGTGACATGAGGTAAGATTTCTGTTTCGTGCTCTAGTGCTTTGGTTTAGGATTTAAAAAGTTTTGAGACTTTAGACAATAGCTAGGCTTTTTTCTTTTTTTTTTTCCTACTTGATTGGCAGTGCTTTGCTATTGATGGACTACCTTCTTCCATGTGGTCCTGTACATCAGACTTTAGGACACATGAACACTTGTAAACACCCCTCAAGGGAGAAAACCTCTTCCTGTCAGTCTGCTCTGAAAGTGTGTGTTCTAAGACTTGTGCTGATAGAGTAAAACCAGTTAGTTCTACCACATTTAGTCTAATTCAGCTCAGAAGAGCTGACAGGACACTCTTAGTTCCCTTCTCCTCTTATTATCATGTGGTTGCGCTGCAACTTTGAACACTTGTTTCTTAAATATAACGTAAAGTTGACCCTTTTCAGTTTTAAATTATGGTCTTGTTTTTTCTCAGTGTTAACGCTTAGGGTTAGAAAGGGGTCATCATTCCTATGCTCTGTTATATGCTTTAAACTGGGACGAAGTCTGGATGCTGTGTCTCACGCAGTTTCAAGTTCTGTGCGCTAGCTTTCCGTGGGGAAGGGCGGTGTGACTTCCAAGCACAGCTACATAGTGTGTTTTGGAAGATATGAACTCAATCAGAAGATTATAATGACATAAACTTTCTTCTTGTGCTTGGTGGTTATCTAGCTTCCTTAAGCAGATGACAACTGCAGTATTTGCAAATGTAAACCTATCTAAAATGGAAAGTGGAGGGCTGGTTCCTTTGGCTGCTGCCTGAGGTTCTTGCTCTGCGAGTTTCTCCGGCATACAAAAGCGAAGGGTAGAGTTGGTGATTTACTTCATTCAGGAGTTTAAGCTAAAGACTGTTTCCACATTAATGATGGTGTTGAAGGCTTTCATGTGAAATACCTTGCCCACTTTTTTTTTTCCTGAGTGTACAAGCTGTCTAGATTATTAAGGAAGCATTCTTGGAGCTTGTATTTAACATAATGTATCAGATCTTGGATTGAACAGGCAGCTGTCATTCTTTGTAGGGACTTTCCCATTCCACTGTGGCTGGGAGTATCCAAGTGGTAAGAATTTGTTGGTCTCTGATCACATTGTACTGATATACTCTGAATCTAACCTCAGGGAGTGCAATTATTGGTGAATGTTTTTTTTGTAGCTCACTCCATGTGAAATTGGCAGAGGACTAGCTGGCTTCCTAGCCTTTCCAGTATTCAAATTTTACTTTTCTTTCCTGGAAATTACTTTGACTTCTGAAAGAAGAGACTTATATATAACCACTTGAGCTGCCAGCTGATAGACACCGGCAAGATGTGCCGTTGCTAAGCTGATAACGGTAAAGTAAATTTGGTGACTACCTTCTGCAGCTCGGTCAGGCTGTTGTAGCAAAGGCATGGGGACTGACTTTTTTGGACCAAATGGGGAACTCTTGAACCGATCTTGCCACCAGAAGAAGCCGTTTTGACAGTCTTGGTCCTGCCTGTCATCTTTGGCTGGTAGAATCCAGTTTGACATGCGGCTGCACAAATGCTTGTACTATTCCAGGAGCAGATGATGGGGGGGGGAGGAGGATGCATGGCCGAGTGAGGAGTGGAACTGTCGCTCCTGGTGACAGAGCTGGCCTAGCTGACTACATACAAACCGGACCTCTGCAGCAGTAGTATTGCTCAGCATAGTCGGTAACTTAAACACGCGTATTCCTTTTTACAGCTAATTCCTTGAGTGATAGGGTAGCAAATAGAGGCAGCTTCTGTCTTATTGATAACCTGGGGTTGTATCTACCAAAGTTATTTCAGCAGGATTTGCTTTGTGTATGTGGCCCTAAGGGGAACACAGTAATGGCTTTTAAGAAAGCTTTCAGTTTTTCTTTGGATATCCAGACTTACATATCCTCTGCTGTATTCAAATCTTGATGTTTCTGAATCTGAATGAAGTTTAACTTCTGAGCATAAACTTCCACAGGAACTGTTCTGTTTTCTCCTCTTGCCAAGGGAAACTGTAAATGGTGTTCTGACATGTGATCAGAGATTACAAGGAGTGAAATGGGTTTTATTGTTGTGATCGCTTCTCTGAACGTATGGGGATGATCTCTTCTCGGAGAATCTCAGTTCTGGGCCTCATGGCCTACACTGTAATGTGTTGTTACTGTACTTTTTCCTCTTACACTACAAATTCACTTGTAAAGAAGGTTTATTTTCCAACACTGGAAGCGTTGAGATAACAGAAAGGATTTCCTTGTTTAGTCAGCTTTCACCGGTTGATAAATGCAAGGAAGGGATGATGAATAGGACAAACACCCCAGACATTCAGAGGGCATAATCATAATTCCATTAAAACCACCTCAACCAAAATGCTATGAAATAAAGTAACTCATCGTTGAGTTAAATCTCTAGTAGGGTGCTTTATTCTGGTCAAAACACTTTCAAATGCTATAGCTGCAGATTGTGAGATGAAGTTGTGGCATTTATGTGACTACTGTACTAAGCGTATTAATGCTGCTGCTCTACTATATTTTCTCCCCTCATGGCAATCTATCTTAATGGGTGGGTTTTCTCAGGCTTTGGCCAGTTCAGCCTTTTCTGTTATCTCCACTTACAGTTAAAGAAATAAATTGGCTTTTAGACCTTGTTACTGCATTTTACTGACTCCAGTAAACTGCCAAATGGAAATGTTTTCTTTTTGTCAGATAACGGCTTGCTTTGTGGTTTTTGTGCCCCCAATACCTTTCATGCTTGTCTGATGGGGTTTGCTACTGTATATAATACTACAAGTGAATTCATTATAAGATGTTAATCTGAGCCCCAAAGGTGGCTTCTGTGTCCTGAATTTATGTAAACTTTAAATTCTCATGGAAGGAAGAAAAGGGTAACTGTTAGGTCCAGATCAAGAATCTGAGCAAACTTACTGGTGCTTGTGGAATTATATACAGAGCAGCATGGTGCGTGGACATGTATGTTATCTATATTACTTTCCTTTAAGTGAGAGCAAGTAGAAAGTGAATTTCTGTTGCACGCAAAGGTAGCGTTACAAGGAGTCTGTCCAGCCAAAGAGCTGACTGGAATAGGTGGGGAAATGAAATCACAAAGCCTAACATCTTTGCTGTAGCTGTAAGGAAGGGCCCTTGTACTCCTTGCCAAGTACTTCACGTCGAACTTGCCATGACCGCTTCCTGCTGCGGGAACAAAAATGATATTTAAGTGGAATAAAACACAACACTTCTAAAGAGGCTTCTCTACTGGAACGTCTTGGCAGTCTTGTTAGTAGAAATAGAAAACCTTAGTCTGTTATTCAGGACTACTGAGATGCTACTGTAGTGTAAAATTGGGCATGGAAATCTGGTAGTTTCCAGGGTGTAGTTTGCCTTGAAACCTAAAAATGGGCGTTCTGCACTTGGGTTGTGGGGTAAGCATCGTGCCTTCTATCCAGTTGCTCTTATCTTTATTATGCTGAGAGCTGTTTGTTTTGTTTTTTTCCTCAAATGTAACTTTAAGATCCGCAGGCTTGGCGAGGTAACATGCAAGCATCCATTTGGCTCCTGTTGCAGAGGCTCTCAACCAGCAGTCCTAACAGTACTGTGTTTAAACGAGAGCTCATGGGGTTTCTGAAAGGGTGGGGGGAGGTGGACAAGATAGCTTTTGGCAAATTAGCCAACTGAGGTAAGGAAAACATGCTCTAAAACTTCAAGTTAAAGCAATGGGTCTGGATGAGTAAGATTCCTCCCCTTCCCCCTTCCCCCCCTAATTCAGCACCCTTGTTCTAACTTGCTATAGATTCTGTTTTTATCCTCTGAAAAACCTCTTAGCTTGGGTTATTGGAGCTAATGCAAAGCAATTTTTTTGTCCCTCTAATTAATCTTGAGAGGGTTCTTCCTGGGTAGTAGACTTTGCTGTCCCATGACTATGTGCTTGCTTAGCTGCCCTGCGTTTAATGTTTAGATCCGCACAAGCGTCTGACTCTTGCTTCCCTTTTCTCCCTCTGCTGTCGTGGGTTTCCTCAGGGCTCACCCCTTCTCGCATTCCTTTAGGTAAGATACTCTTCAAGGCTGCTAAAAGAGCATATGTTACTTTGCCAGGCCCTTTGCAGACGTTAAAGAGGAGGCTGATTATGTAAGGCTTGCCAATGCTTCTGGAATGGAATGAGAAACCTAGCTAAAACCATCCCCTGTAGCTGACTTTTATATGAAGGCCGCAATTGGCGGTGCAGATTGAGCGTACAACACAGATGCAACTATAAGACCCCTAGCTTTCGTAATTCTAATGTGATGGGACCGTGAGCAATTTACAACAACTTGCCAATTTGAAAGTTTATGTTTCAGCATACCTTTTGTTAGCACTTGCTGCATGCTTTTACATCTTCCTGTCAGCCCAAATTTTGGGAAAGAAACCTTTGGGCAAAAAACCTTTTCTAGTAAAAGTTGATTATGGGAGTAACTTGATACAGTAAAGCCAGTCATGCACGTTTTTTTTGTCTCCTAGAGGTACCTCTGCATCCCTCAGATCTTTGATCATAGGCCAGATCTCTTGTGCCTTGAGCACAGTTAAAAAGCCCCTTTCTAAATATTGTTTTGTGGAAATTTGCTTCCTTGTACTGACATAAGCAAATCTATCCACCAAACTTTAGGAAGGCTTTTAAATGGCAACCTGTGTTCATATTCTGCTTGTTCCGCTTTTCAGTTAAACGCTCCTGCCAACAGTCCTATGACTGCAGATCTAGTTCTGGGCTGCAGGCTTTGAAAATAGAGAAGAGAGGGCTAGCTTTTATTGCTTCAGTTGCCACACACAGGCTGCTGTGGACAGCAAGTGCTTGGAAGCAGGGGTATACTGCTTTTATACAATGTCTGTTTAAAATTGTTTTACCTTTTTCCTCCTTGTTCTAAATGCTTCCAAGTAGCAGTTACTCCATTCGCCACTCGATAAGTATGCCAACAATGAGGTAACGTAGCAAATGCCTGTGTTTCCTGAGTGGGGCAGGTGGGGTGTATAGCTGACTGTCCCCTTTGGGGGATTTTGGGTTCTAATTTGTGTAATTGGTTCACTTCAGCTGACATCACTTGGATTATGGGGTAACCGTGTCCTGCAGCTTGAGTAATTCAAGGCTTTAAATTGTTACTCAATCTATTTTTATGGTTATTAGCACCTGTGTTGTTCTTGGACTAAGTGTGCTGTTGCAACTGTCATAGCTTTCAGAGGTCCCTGAAGAACTAGTTTCTTCTCTACTTAGGCACTGATTCCCTAGTGAATTAGGATTTTTTTTTTTTCCCCCCTGAATTCTCAGCTGGAGCAGTGCAATTGGAGTGCACAGAACCCTGTGGTATAAATGTCTGTCTTCAGAGTTTGTATGCAGTGTTCGTGCCTGGTGTGCATGAGAGATTTATACCACAAGGTAGCTGAATGAGTAGCTGGAGGTGTTCTGGGTGCTACTGTTCTTGCACAGGAAAGACCAGAGTGCCTGGTCACAGCACGTGGCATATTTTAGTTAAGAACTAACTTGTCATTTGTTTTGTTTTTTTTCCTTCAAGGAATTCTGCAACCTTCAAGTCATTTGAAGATCGAGTTGGGACCATAAAGGTAACTGCCTGCTCTGTCTCATAAGCAGTGTGAAATCTTAAGCAGAAACTTTAGTTTCTGCTTATTTTTCTTGTAGGCTAATATTTAGGCAAAAGACCTCTTGGATATGTGAAGTGTCTGCTACAGTAGGTGCCCTTGAAAAAGGGGAATTGACTTGGTATTCACAGTACTGGTTTCTTGTTATCCTAACTCTCTTCTCTTTTCAGTCCAGAGTGGTGGGCAGCAGGGAAAATAGTACTGATGGCCTCCATTCCCCGCTGGGAGCTGGAGACAAGCCTCCACAAGACAATGCTCCTTTCTAGACCTGCTATGTGGCTTTGCACGGCTGTGCACAACTGCAAGAGCAAGCCCCCTTCCTCCCGAATCTTCACAACAGCAACAACGTGCGAGTCCAAGAAGGGGCTGAAAACCAATCTGGAGAGATCCATAATCCATTCATAGACACTGCTACTGGATCCAAGTCAAATAAAGAGAATGCAGAGTTTTGTACACAAATATTTTACACTAAAGTTTGTAGATGAAATGTATCACTGTGCTGTCCTTTTGGGAAAGCACTTAAAATGGAGTTTCCTCAAGGTAGCTCAGAAATGCCATTGGTATAGAAAACTTTTTTCCTTGGTCATCATAACTTTGAGCAGGAAAAAATCGCTGTGAGCAGGGAAAGGAGGAGAACAGTTAAAGGAGAAGTCAAGTGTGTGATCTTAGGATCTTAGCCTCAGCTTCTGGCTACGTTCTGTTCAGAGCACACCATGAGTTACTCTATCTCCCAGGCTTCTCCCATTACTGTTTCCTCCTGCTCTCAGCGGAGTAGTCTGGTTAATGGGGTAAACAATTACTTTGTTTCTGGGCTCCCCGGAGGGAAACTTCACTTAGCAGCTGCCTCGTTGTTACACTAATGCTCTAGCTTTAACAAAACTAAAATCTTTATTTTTAAATGCAATGAACTTCAAGAAAAAAAGCTTAAAAAAAAAAAAAAGCTTTGGCATCATATAGGGAAATGTTCCCCTGGACTCTGAAATGCAAGCCTTACATCACTTTACGCTTTACTTGTTTATTATTTTCTCTGTAGAGAGGACTATGGGGGTTATAAAGCTGGATATTGAGCACTGGAGTTTTGCATCATACAGTAGTAGCAGCATGCTTATAAGCCAGTTCTTGTGTTAATTTTTAGTGGTGCACTCTGTTGCTTGAGTGTATGAAACTTGCTTCTCCCTTCTCAGTTTATGCCTTCATTTTTGGAGGAAGAATTTCTGAAGGCTGCTAGCAAGAGGCCCAGAATAGGGAAGGACAAAGCTGTCTCTAGCAATATGGACACTGTATTGGAGGGACTGTGCTCCGTGGGACACTCCATCTGGTACATCTGACTGTGACTGCATGCTCTCTCAGCTGAGAGCCCCAGCTATAATCTTGGCTTACAAAAATGGTGGAGAGTCACAGAGCTCAAACGGTTCCCAGAGTGGCTGGATGTTTTGTTTTTCTGATGTCCAACTTCATTGCTCAGGAGCTCTAAAACTAAGTTTTCCTATAGAGGCCTGATCTTATTCTAGGCAAGGTGCCTCCACGTCAAAAATTCCTAGAGTGAGCAATTCTGTGCCTTAGAGGCGAAGTGGGACTTACTCAGGTCTTTAGACTTGTTTATGTACATATCTGAGTAGTTTTAGTGGTTATCACCCTCGAGGGACTGAACCTTCTCTAACCCTTCTCTAGAGAAGCGAGTTTTGACGCTCGTGTCTTCTGACTAACCTCAATTTCCCTCACCCCCTGCTTCCCTCCCTCTTCAGATCTGGGGGCATGCTATGAAATCCTAGAAGGCAGGTGTACTAGGCAGTAGGTGGAGTGTAGAGTGTCATTTATGGGATTTCCTTGTTTGTGACTAAAACCAGCCTCCATGTGAGGAACAGTGTCAGTGAAATGGGTACTGCTGGAGCTTAGGTATTGAACTGTTTCTCTTTACAGATAAATATAGAGGAAACATATCAATAAAGCATTCCTTTGGGAGAAAATGGGTTGGATGTTTTTGTCCTGTTCTATTTAAGAGCACTGAATTCTGTTCTTAGCTATGCGTTACCAATGCATCGGGCAAATTCCAGCTACCTGCAGTAACCTGAGATAGGAAGTGCCCCCTCTCTGACTTGTTGGTCTATGGGATCTCTGGAAGCTTTTTCATGAAGTGATGTATTCAGTGGTATTTCCTGTTTGAGTTACTAAACACTGGGCAATTCCTGGCACGTACCTAAACTCAACTAAAGGAGGAGCATTGCAGCCCCACGCGTTTCCTCTAGGCGATGCCACAATTTTCCCTTCAGCACGTTAGCCAGACGTGCCTTGAACTTCCTCACCTCGTTCTTGTGAATGTATAGTGTGGGACTGTGGTCGTAGCGGTAACCTTGGCAGTTGGAGCTGAGCCTTGAGAAACTTTTAATGTGGAGAAGGAGCGTCTGTGATGCTGGCTCAGATTTACAGCGTGGTACCCCAGGGGATCAGCTGCTTGGAAGCTGTGTGGCAGTCACTACTGATTTAAACAGCCCTGTAAAGGGGAAGTGGTGAATGTATGACTTGAGCTAGAATCTGCTCCCTTAAATTTAAAAGGGCAGTGGAGAATAGGCAAACCCAGTTTAAGAGAGGACAAGAGAGCACCAAAACTGCTTGTTATCCTGTACTTTCAGAGGAAGGTTGGCTGGCTAAATTAGATGCATCTGCTTGGTGACGAGGATTTTTTTTTGTTTTGTTTTTGTGGTTTTTTTGTTTGGGTGGGTGGTTTTGTTTTCTTTTTTGCGACCTGACCTCCGTGAGTAAAACTGCAGCGCTCTGCAAGTGGTTTAAGAGCAGAGGATTCAATATAACAGCTGATCCTGGAGCCTTTTGTGGAGGAGAGATCCTAGAGCAGGTAGCGAGGCAGGGAGACCCCAGGCTGCGGAGCTGTGCCTGGGAGCTCCCCGGGGAGAGCCCGAAGGGCTGGAGACGTGCTCTTCCTTCTCCTTAGTCTCTTCTATCAAGGGATCCTGTGTTTTGAAGGAAGATTAATGAAGCATGAAGGTAAACACCTTCCTGGTTACAGGCTTGACAGCATCGTTGCCTGTTCCTGGTATCTAAGCGTGCTCCTCGGGTGCCAGCTCTTGCACGTGAAAGCACCAGTTTGCCGTTTGGGCCGAGCCCTGACTGCAGTGTGTTGTGAATGGGCACAAGCTGGGTTGGGGCAATGCGACTTCCTTCCCTGTGAAAACCCAGGGTCAGAAGTGTATGCAGCCACCTTGGCAGCCTCTTGCACACACAGTTGCTCTGTTTTAACTGAGGGAAATGGTTTGACAGCAATATTCCACTTCTGTCCGTGCTCTGACAGCAGCCTTGGTGGGCTATGGTTGTTTAGCGGGGTCTCTGTGGGGTCCTGGTGTCCCAGGGCAACTCTTCTGCTTTCTCGGAGCCTGTTTGGTCTGGAGACCAGCTCCATGCGTTTTTGGAGCTACTGTTCTCCCCTTTCTCTTTTTTCCTGTTGCTTCACTTAAATGAAACAACGCAGTAATAAACGTACAGTAACAAGGTCAGCCACGCAACCCATTGCAGCGTTTGGAGCTGCCTTAGCAAGCAGCAACAGTGCCTGCAACCAAAGCAATCTCCTCTTTCCTGTTTCTCCGGTTTTACCGTGATTCTCTTTTTTTCCTTCCTTATTGCTGGGAGCTCACCGTGTTTCAGCTGACCGCCGTTGTGGTTTGGGAGGGGTCTGCGTGGGGCTGACACTACTGGAGCGGGTGAGTTGCAGCTGGCGCTGAGGTTTTTCCCTGCAGCTGTGTTGCGCGGCGAGGAGATGCCTCCAGCATCACTGGCCTCCTCCTCGGAGGATGCAGGTCTCTCGCCACACTGTCTGCTGCTGCCATCGTCTCTGCCCGGCTCTGTGGTGCAAAGCCCAGGAGCCAAGTGATGCAGAGGGACCGTCCCTAGCGCAAGGTCTTTGTGCACGAGCGTTGGGTCCCTGCTGGCTGCCTCCGTTCCCGTGGCAGAGAGCAGGGTTGGTGGGGGGATGTTTAGATCCGATAGTGGCCAAGTGCTCAGCAAACAGGAGGGAGCTGAGATTCATGGGGAAGGGAAAGCAGCAGCACTTCCAAGGCAGCCTGATGCTGGGTCTTGACCCTGTTTTGGCGAGTGCTGACACATGAAGGGGACTCAGCGGTCCCAGCCCTCCCTGACAGCGAAGCACCCAGGGCCGGGCTCGGCCTCCGGCTCACCTGGGCCGAAATGGGAAGTTCCTGCGGGATTCATGACATTTGTCTCCTGCCTTGGAGGAAGAGACGGGGGCAGAAGACCTTGTGCAAGTAGGTTCAAGCGAAGTGCAGATGACTCGGTCCTGTGTCGCTGGGAGTTTCTTAAACCTGCAAGTGTAAATTCACGCGTGGTGGCTGGGCAGTGCAGTGTCCTGCGCCCCTGCTCTCAGTCTGCACCGTTAACTGCCTGGCTTGGGAAGGAGAGTTATGAAAAAGTCTCATGTGGGGCACCAAAGTCACCTGTGACGTCGGAGAGAAACTTCCCTTACGCTAAAGGAGACGGCGAGCGGCCGCGCGAGGCAAACGCGATAGGCAGCGTTGAAGGGTCAGAGGAAGCCAGGTTGCTCCGTCCCACAAAGCAAGAACAAGCAGCTAAGTGGCAAAATTAAAAAGCAACTGATTGCAGAGAGATAAAAGGAAGGGTTTTTTCCTTGCTAGAATGAGATTCCTACATTTTTTTTTAAGGGATTTGATGTTTATGCTTGTAACAGGAGTTGCACAACTGCTCCAGGGGCTGGGAGCCCGCGGGTCCTGCCGGACGGTGCGATGGGGACGGCAGCCGGAGCCCTCTGCCCTCCCGGGAAACCAGCCCTGTCCTCCGGCTACGACGACAACCGGCTCGACGCTGGGGTCTCTGCCGGGGCGAGTCCGGCATCTCCTCTGCGTCACAGACTCGCACCCGCGGGTCGCGAGCTGCGACATCGGCGCCGCTGAGCCCGGCGGATGTCTGGCGTCGAGGAGAGAGGCGGCGGGTCTGCTGCGGAGCGTCGGTGCCGCCCCACCGGGAGACGGGCCGGGGACACCGGGGAGCCGCAGCGGGAGCGAGGGGAGGGCAGGGCGGCGGGTGATGCCACGAGCGGCCGCGACTCCATCAGCAAACGGGATTCGTCATCGTTCGTTTCTCTGCAACGTGAGTCAGAGGCGGCAGCCGGGAAAGGCCCTCCGAGCAGCCGGATGAGGCGACGTGCGGCCGGGGCCCCCGCGCGCCCCGGCACGGAGCGGCCTTTGCTGCGCCGGTCCTGCTGGCCTGCGGGGCAGGTTGGGATTTCGCCAGCCCGTGGAAAACGACAGCGTTCCCCAGGGAAGGTCCCGAAACGCCAGGAAACTTGAGCTACTGGGAAAAACGCTCAAACTCTGAGCTTAAAGGGAAAAAAAAACAAAACAAAACTGTTTTCCTCTAATTATAAAGCCTTCTTTCTTCGTTAAGCTGGCTCGGTGCCATGCTCCGGCTGCCAGCGCTGCCGGGCGAGCGGAGGCCGCCGGGCACGGGTGGCCGAAGGCCCCGGGGAGCAGGGGCAGGGTACGGAGGGGCTGCGCGACCCCGTCCAGAGCGGAGCTGCGCTGGCAGCGGGGGCTTCGCACCCCTCCTGCCGCCCAGCGAGGCAGCAGCCCCCGAACCCGAGGTTCTCCGAATTGCTGCTGCCCGCCACGAGGCAGGTGCACTGCAGCCCCCTGCCCCCCCATATCCCCCTGCAGCCCCTGCCCCCTATATCCACCTACAGCCCCCCAAACCCCCTACAGCCCCTGCCCCCTATGTCCCCCTGCAGCTTCCCATATCCCCCCACAGCCCCTGCCCTCCATACCCCTCCTGCAGTCCCTCATACCCCCCCGCAGCCCCTGCCCCCTATATCCCCCTGCAGCCGCTCACACCCCCATGCAGCCCTGTCCTCCTATATCCCCCCGCAGCCCTCCATATCCCCCTGCAGCCCCTGCCCCCTATATCCCCCTGCAGCCGCTCACACCCCCATGCAGCCCTGTCCTCCTATATCCCTCCGCAGCCCTCCATATCCCCCTGCAGCCCCTGTCCCCTATATCCCCCTGCTACCCTCCTCCCCCATACTCTCCTGCAGCCCCTGCCCCTTTATATCCCCCCGCAGCCCCCCTATACCCCCTGCAGCCCTTGTCCTCCTATATCCCCCCGCAGCCCTCCATACCCCCCTGCAGCTGCTGTCCCCATATCCCCCTGCAGCCCCTGTCCCCTATATCCCCCTGCTACCCTCCTGCCCCCCATACCCCCCTGCAGCCCCTGCCCCCATATCCCCCCACCCCCTGCAGTTCCGCCCCCCGCCGCCAGAGGCCGCCGTCGTGCGGCAGCGACGGGCCCAGCCGCGGCCGCCTGACGAGCAGCGCGCGGCAAGCGACTCCGCAGGGCTCCCTGGTGGTCTAGTGGTTAGGATTCGGCGCTCTCACCGCCGCGGCCCGGGTTCGATTCCCGGTCAGGGAAATCGCTTTTTATCTTCTTCCTCCATTGCCTCTTTTTAGAGTGTTTCGCTGCCGCCCCCCCCTCCCCGCGCCCACACGCGCGGGCACCCGCGGCTCCCCCACGCGAGCACCGCGCCGCCCCTCCCCCCCCCCAGCAGCTCCCTCTCCCTGCGCGCGCGTCCGCGGCTCCCTCCCCCCGCCAACCCCGCGCGGATCGGGCGCGCGCGGCGCCGCGGGCGGGGGGCTGCGTGCTCGCGCCCGCGGGGCGGGGGCGGGGGCGCGCGCGCAGGCGCGGTGCGGTGCGGCGGCGCTCGCCCCTCCCCCGGCCGCGGTCGGCGACGCCGGGTGCCGCTCGGTGTCTGGCGGAGGGCGCGCGGCGGCGACGACGACAGCGGCGGCGGCAGCTGCTGAGGGGGCGCCGCCGCGACCCGGCCGCCTCGTCGCCGGGAGGAGCCGCCGCGACACCGCCGGGGCCGCCTCCTGCGCCGGGCTGCGCGGCCCCCGCCCGCGGCGCGCAGGTGAGCGCGGCCCGGCCCGGCCCGGCCCGGCCCGTTGCGGGGCCTCGTTCGCCGCCCGGGCCCGGCCCGGCGGTCAAGATGGAGCTGGCGGTGCCGGCGCAGGGGGGCGAGCGGGCGCTGCGGCGCGGCGCGGCCGGGGGCGGGGTGACGGGGCGGGGGGCGGGGGGCAGGCAGCCGGGGGCGGCCCTGAGGGGCAGCGGCGCGGAGCCGGGAGAGGGCGGGAGGGTGCTGGGGGCTGAGGGGATGGGCCGGGCCCAGGGGTGGGATGGGGGGATATTGGGGGGGGCTGAGGGGATGGGCCGGGCCCAGGGGTGGGATGGGGGGATATTGGGGGGGGGCTGAGGGGATGGGCCGGGCCCAGGGGTGGGATGGGGGGATATTGGGGGGGGGGCTGAGGGGATGGGCCGGGCCTAGGGGTGGGTTGGGGGATATTGGGGGGGGGCTGAGGGGATGGGTCAGGCCCAGGGGTGGGTTGGGGGATATTGGGGGGGGCTGAGGGGATGGGCTGGGCCTAGGGGTGGGTTGGGGGATATTGGGGGGGGGCTGAGGGGATGGGTCAGGCCCAGGGGTGGGTTGGGGGGATATTGAGGAGGGCTGAGGGGATGGGCCGGGCCTAGGGGTGGGTTGGGGGATATTGGGGGGGGGCTGAGGGGTTGGGTCGGGCCCAGGGGTGGGTTGGGAGATATTGGGGGGGGGCTGAGGGGTTGGGTCAGGCCCAGGGGTGGGTTGGGGGATATTGGGGGGGGCTGAGGGGATGGGCCGGGCCTAGGGGTGGGTTGGGGGATATTGGGGGGGGGCTGAGGGGATGGGTCAGGACCAGGGGTGGGTTGGGGGGATATTGAGGAGGGCTGAGGGGATGGGCCAGGCCCAGGGGTGGGATGGGGGGGATATTGAGGGCTGAGGGGATGGGCCGGGCCCAGGGGTGGGTTGGGGGGATGTTAGGGGCTGAGGGGATGGGTCAGGACCAGGGGTGGGATGGGGGGATATTGAGGGCTGAGGGGATGGGCCGGGCCCAGGGGTGGGTTGGGGGGATGTTAGGGGCTGAGGGGATGGGCCGGGTCCAGGGGTGGGTTGGGGGGATATTGAGGGCTGAGGGGATGGGAGACATTGGGGGTGAGGGGGCCAGGCAAAGTGGATGGGTTGTGGGGGGAGATTAAGGGAGCCAAGGAGGAAGGAAGATGGATTTTGTGGGGGAGTGGTGGGACATGTAGTAGGGGAGGAGAAGGGGGTATGGAGAAGGGCTGGGGGGAGCCATGGGGAGCTGAGAGGGGTAAGGAAATGGGTGATGCAGAGCTGGGAGGAGGATGGGGCTCCTGGAGAGAGGAGAAAGGAGGGCAGAGGATGAAGGGGACAAGGGGCGCTGGGGGCGTGCGGTGGCTGGGGAGGGCAGGGGTACTAGTTGTAGTGGAAGGTGGGGTGGGGAAATTAAAAATTAAGAAAGGGATTTTGCAGTGGGTGGAGATGGAGCAAGCGGAGAGGGTACTGGAGAGAGAATAGGGTGCCCCAGGGGAAGGTGGGATATTCTTGCCTCTTCCTGCTGTCTGCCAGGTCTGGATTGTAAAGCTGGCCGATTACTAAGGTGTTTGTTGTATCTGGATTTGGGATGTGTGTGGAATTGTCTTTTGGGGTGCTCTTTTTCTGTGGGACAAAGGGATTCTTCTCCGTTTGCTACAAATTTCGCAAAGCATCCGTTCGTAATACAGCGTTGAAAAAATTATAGGCATTGTATCTTCCCTGGGAACCTCCTGCTTTCAGCGGGGTGGTGGTGGTGGAAATCCCTGCTTTCTCCTCCTCCCACCCACATGCGCATTCCTTAGTTGAGAGAACTGTGGCGTTTTAGGGGCTTGCATCCTCTGTCTCTGAGCTATAAAAAATTCCAAAAAAGAAATCGAAAGGCATAGAAAGGTGAATTCTAAATGAAAGCTATTTATATTATGTGCGAACTGTGATTCATGATGACTGTTCTTAGCTTGAGGGATCCCAGATTTTATTTTTTTGCTTCCCCTTCCTTATATTGTTCCACTTATTTCTCAAAAATAGTTGGTAACTGTTCAGATTATTATGTTTAATGATATATTGACAATAGAAAATAAATCTAGACTTTAAAAGAAGACACTTGCAAAGGGAGCATAATTTTATTTATTTGTGCAGTATTTTCTGGTTCTTGAATTAAGAATTCTAGTCAGGTAATTCTTATGATATTCTGTTTGAATGTAACTGGATGAAACATAGACAGTGAATTTACAGCTAATGCTTCGTGCTTGCTTTTATGCTTTATCAGTATCTTGCTATTATATGCCTAGTGACACAATGCAGTTGACTTTATTATTGGAGTACATTACACTGATGGAGCCATTTCTCCCTTGGAGAGCAAGGTGAAAGCCGTCCATGCCCGACTGTCGCTGTATGACACACAAAGGAAAGCTAAACGCTTCTATCTTTTTTAGGTTTGTTTTTATTTATCCATTAGTTCTCATGCAGTGTGTGCTGAGAGACATTACTGTAGAGCTGTATATGCACAATATTCACTCCTGTGCCATAAAGCTTTAAAAATTACATAGATCTGGTGCATCTTTTTGCATCAGTACAAAAAAACTATGATTCTTACAGCAAGTGTCTGTCTGATGGTCTCATACTAGTGTGTCTTAAGGAAATGGAAATGTTAAATACATGTTTCGATACCTTATTAATTTGCTACCGTTGAAGCAAAACTTGTAGGCCGTGTTCACCCAATGGCTGACTGGTGACGTTTCAGCCATTTCGTTGGTGAATTAAGCTATCAAAAGTATGCAAATCTGAAAGGAGCCAAGAGGTTCTTAATTTTCTATTTGAAATGTGTTGGAATTTTACCTATTCGGATTCTTGGATATTATCAGCCATGTTTAAGTGAAAATTGTTGTTTTAAACACAATTTCAGACGAGGCATTTTCATGCTTTAAGGATCTGTTAATTTCAGGCTGCTTGGGATCACTGTTTACATTTTTGTTTGTTTTTCATATACAATGGTAGAGTCCTAATCTGACTACAAGATCCTGAGAAATAGATGGCAAATTCATCTGCATTAATGAGTACTAATAATTCTAATAATTCTCTAATAATTCTAAATACATTATGCTTTGGGAGTGAGGAAAGAGGGAAGACAGAAGCTGGAGTTGAAGAGAAACTGTCTTTAATATGTGGAGTGTAGAATGAAAAAATGTTTATTTTTCTTGAGGTCATTCCTGTGCTCTAAGGTTTATGATTTAAGGTTGTGCCCTGTGGTGCTCTAAGTACTTTGAAGAAACTTGTCATAACGCTAGTTCTGGCTGTGTGGAATCTGCATTGTGGATAATGCAGAGAGTTTGGGGAGATTTTCAGTCAAATAAGTTTTCATAAGCATAAATGAATATTTTTCTTTCCTCCCTCCTTTGTTTCATTTTAGTTATTGTTCACAGCCTTTAAATGAAAGGGAAGATGCTGCAACTTGGTTTGAGACTCTTTTTCTGCTAATTTTTTGATACTTTATGTTGATAAATTATAGGCTGTAGATGGCAAAGTGCTGGAAAGCCAAAGTCGAGATTTCCTAACTTCACAAGGTAGTTGTGTGTTTTATCTAACTGTCTTCTATCAGTGAATATCTGGAAAAAGTTAAGGCTTTGTGATATCTTTTGTCTTTTAACAGATCTCATCTCTGTGTTGATTATATCCAAAAGGTATAAATAATCTTTCAGTCTTTCATAAACGCCAAGAAGTCTGTCTTCTGATGAGTTAGTATGCTTTGTTTTGTAACTCGGTTGCAGTAAGTTAACGCGGTTTCTGGCTGAGGGAGCACGGTCATCAACCGAACTTTGGTTACGAAGTCTAATTTGCAAGTTACACTATTAGGGAGGTAGTAATTATCGGCAGTGATGCTGCTAATCGTCTTATATCTTCTCTTTGTAAACTTCGTGGGAGATTTTATTTGTGTTTAAGGCATTTTGATAGTAAATGTTAATGGAAGCCTAAGTGGATTACTTAACCAATTCTGTTTTTAGTTAAATGTAAGATTTGTTGACAGGAAAGTGGACATAATTTAAGATCAGAAAATCGTTCTGCAAATCTTTTCTGTCCATGAAGATGACTTACGTTATTACTATTGTAAGTGTTTTGTTATAATTAGCCATATTTCCCTCTTTCATTCAAATTGTTTTCTTTTTTAAAATATTGTTGATGTTAATGTAGGCAAAGTATTTCAATCTGGGTATGTTTGCAAAGGAAACAGGTTGACAGGACTTTCATACAAAGCTTCTATTACACATACAATTGAATGCTCTAGTATTCTCCCCAAAGCATGCAAAACAGTTTCCGCTAGCGTTTTCACTGCTTTCCCATCCTGTCAAACGCTTAGGCATTGGAATTCCTTTAAGATAATTTTAATAAGCTACCTGCTTTTCATTCACAATTTGATCTTGAGCCGTATAGGTCCTCCTTGTTTTGCTTTGCCACTTGCATTTTTCGTTCATGCCAAGAAACCTACCCTGGCGGATGGGACTGAAACTGGGAGGAAAGATTTCGTAGTTGGGGCGTGCTCCTCTGGAGCTGTCCAGCAGGGCCCAGGGCACCCTGGCTTCTTCGGCAGCTCCTGCAGTGGCCGTCTTCCCTCAGGTTTACTTGCCTGTTTCACAGCTGACTGACTGGGTAGGTGACTGACTGGCACTACAGAGGGATGGTCTGTTCTTAGGAAGATATGGTTCTTCTGTCTCCCTCTGCTCGTCTGAGGAAATACATTTCCAAAGACTAGCTTTGTGTTCCGTTTGGCAAGTCCTTTCATTTTCATGATGTGACCCTAAACTTGCAAACAGATGGCACAAAGGAGTGCGGTGGACCAGTCTACAGTCTCAGGAAATAGTTGTATGACCACCTGTGCTGTAAGACAGATGGATTGTGTCAAAAATACATAGATGGAGGTATGAGGAACTTGTCTAACCCTGAAGACCAAAGTGAAGTGTTTTAACATGGAAAAAAAAATTACTTTATTTGTACTGCAATAATAAAAATCAGTAGAACTAAGCAATTTTAGTTCAGAAGTGTCCATGTAAATACTTTGCAGATTTAGTTCTTTAGCTACCTGTACTGGCCAATAAAGCGCTTCTAAACATTCGGGAATATTTAGTGACTTTCTAGACTCTTGCAGAACAAAAGACTTTGAGGGGGAAAAAAGGGAGTAGAGGAGTGATCTTGGTACATGGGATCTGCATATGGTATCCTCAAGTTGCCAACCTTTATAATCTCTCAGAAGCTCTACGTTAACTCTCACCGTTGTGTTAGCATGTTTTTTGTTATAATGGTTTTGTTACTTTGTCAACCACTATGTGTTGATGTTGGTTGGTTAACTAGTGACTATTTTTTAATCTTGAAAGATAGGAATTTGAACACTAGCATATTTTAAGATTTACTTAGAAATTCAGTTAATGTGTTTTTTTAATCCATAAAAATAGCTGAGGCACAGTAGTTACAAAGTTTGTGTGTGTGTATATAAATTACATACACACGTGTGTGTGTGTGTGTGTGTATACTTTTATATATATATATATATATATATATAAAAGCTTCAGACATACTTTGTTTCCTATCAGTGTAAACTGATATAAAAGAATTAAATTCCAAAAGAAAAGTTCCTTGAAACATTAAGTATTTTACTAAAGTGGCAGTAGCTATCAAAAAACATAATGGACTTTTTAGGTGCAGAATAATTGAAAAAGTAATAACTATTGATTTTAGGTTGCAGAGTGTTTTTTTTTTTAATTCATTGTTAAGGTGTAGGTTTTTCTTGGGTTAGAGCGAATAAGATTGCTTTAGCATATGTCCAGATTTCTTATATCCTGGCAACTTCTCCTTACTGTACTTACATTTTAATGCAATACAGATTACAAGGTACCTTCTTAAAATCCTATTCTGCCTTCTTCAGTAACACTGAAACATTTTCATTTCCAGCATGGTGGAGCGCCAATTGTAAAATTGCAGTACATTTTTCATACAGGTGTAAGTTTTGAATTATCTTGTACATGTATTGGTTGAAGAAAATTCAAGGCATGTGGCACACAGTAGTATAGTAGTACCCACACAAACAGGACAAGTGCTCTTGGCCCAACTTGTCTTACAGTAGCACATTTTCTGTTTGTTTCATTTATAATCTCCTTAAGTATTTTGTAATGAGAATAGAGTTTTTTGGTGGAAGTTTTTTTTTTCAAATATTCTTCAGATCCAAGATCTAAAGATTTTGGTGGAGGAAATATAAAAACTCAATGGCTTATAGTTACCTCTTACCATAGCAGTGTTAGCCAGCTCATTTTTTGATGACATGATATACATATATAGAGAGAGTTCTATTTTAACAATTTAAATAGCAGCAAAAAAGGGGCAGTCATGAGTATGCTTCTGTTAACTTGTGTTTTTATGATGGTAATGATCTGATGACTTCTGGTGACTTCTAGGAGATGAATTATGGAGGAAAATAGTTCTTTAGACTTGATTGTAAAGACATGCAATATACAATAGCACTGGGGAGACAGTGATAGAAGAAAAAAACCAAAAAATCCAATTGCACCCTCCGCCCCCACCGCTTATTTTCGGGTCTTCTCTTTTCACTGTGAGAGTAGGGATGCCACTACCTTGATTTATTCTTTGCATTGAAGCATTGCTGGATGATTTAGCAACATAAGTAGTTTCGTTCTAACCATTTCCTTATTCTGAGTAATACGCAGTATATTTATATATCTGTAAAGAATCAGATTTTAACTGTTTGAACTAGGAATACTACTGTATACTATCCCACTTTTTCTTTTGTGACATGAGACTTCAAAATCCTTACTTGGTTTCATCTGTAGTGTATTACAGTTGTGTTATGCAGTAACTGTAGATATTCTGGAATATTTATTGCAACTGTCGTAGGACAGTTCCTAGAAGAAGGGAGTATGTAGGACCTATATGTTGATGATAATTTGCAACGAGGGTGGGAAAAGTTCAAACTTGAGTAATCTATTACTGTAGCCACATATAAAGTTACAAAAAGTAGACTTGCATAGGTTTTCTGTTTGTTTCTTTTTCCCCTTTTGTGTCTTTAAATTTTCGGTTGTATTTCAAATGAAAATATTCTTTTCTCTTCCATCTGTCATTACATATTTTATATCTTAGCAGGATTTTCTGATAGTAATATCTTAGCAATTTTATTCATGTCTCAGAAATATTTTGTAGTTTTTGAGTCACAGTTTTAGAGCCCAGCGTGTAATATATATGTGGGCCTTTGCCTGGGTTAGGCCAGTCATTAAAGAGTTTTCTTTATGAATCTGCTTTTAATGGCATGAGAATTTAGGAATGCTTGCTGTGGAAAACATAATTTAGGTGTAAAGATGCCTGTAGAGAGGAGGAGGACTTTGGATGTTTAACTCCAAACATTTTTGTGGGTAGTTAGTGGTGACTCTGTCTGTAATAATCTAGAATATACCAGCTGTAAATTTGTTCTACCAAAACTTGATTACACCAAGTGAGATGTTTATAATTTCACGTTGCATCTATCATTACTTCATGGTGTACAACTGAAGTACAGTTTTTAGGAAGTATGTTAAGAAATGTCTTAATCCGTCTTTATTTATTTGTATTCATGAAGTCGGCATGAAGGCTGGAGTTCCTGCTTCTGATATTTAGAAAGATGAGAGAAGTGTGATCAGCAGACAAAATGGGGCGTGTTAAGATCTTGTTTAGATACTAGAGCAGAGCATGGCAGTGTGTATGAGAGGCATGTGATGGTTGTGGTAACAGTGGGTGAAAGGGGAATAAAATTAATGAGTGTTCACATGCTTTACAAGGGGCATATGTAGTCTTTGTGAAATCATCTGGTATCTTGCTATCTTGCTCAGGGAATTGAAACAGTACTTTTTTTTTTTTTTTTTTTTTTTTAGTACTGCTCTACTTCTGATTCAGCAGGGATTGGAGTTATCCTGATACAGTTCCAGATCAGACTAATAATTAGTTTGATCTGAACCAGTTTGATGACTTAAACCATATGCCTCAACTAACTTTATTCACTTAAAGGTTCAGGTAGGGGACCTAGCTGCATGGTGGGAACTCCGGAAGAGCGTGACATGATTCAGAGCGGTCAGTGGGACTTTAGCGGGAGCAGTTGTCCGTTTCTATACCTTTCCACCTGCATCACTTAGTTTATGCAGCTCCTAGATCCTCTGCCCTTCACAGTACACCCTCTTTTTGCCTCTCCTGGCCAACTACTCATTATAGGTTGAGGAGGGAAGTGAGGTAGGCAGGGAACATGAAAATGTTTGATAGCTCAGTCAAAAACTGAGGTGACCGATTTCTCAGAAGATACAGCCAGACGTATTTTTGGTTCTAAACTGAGTTAAAAACCTGAATCAGTTACTGTTCAAGAACAAATAGCAGTGAATTGTTTTATGGTTCAGGTTTATTTTGAGTTCCTGTTCTGTGTGAACTTTAGGAATACTTTCCATTTAATAGCTAACTAACTTGATCTGATGCCCAGGGAACTTACTTCTCTATAGGTGGTATGATTCTAATGTATGTCTCAAGAAGTTATTTTAAACAGTACAGCAGAGCGCTGAAAGAAAAATAAGTGATGAACCATGTCTTTTCTTACAAAGTTCCTTTTATTGTCATTGGATTTTGGTTTGACAAATCGCCAGTAAATCGGTGTTTCTTTTGAATACCCTAAAGTTAATGCCAGGAAATAACATACCATAAAATAGCCCATTTTTTAACACTGAGCAAAATAAATACATTTTAAACAGAAATATTTGACTAATTACCTGGAAGATATATAATGAGAACTTTTATCTGTCTTAACACCTGTTTCCCTCATTCATTCTTTCTTTTCCCACAAACGTCCCAATTTCCATGCTCGCTTACTGAATTCCTGTTGCACTTATAAAACTTGCTTTGCCACGACATTTGCTATTCACAATTAACTTAGGCAAACTGGCTTAATCGAAAGTTGTTTGGCAGATGTTTATTTAAAATTTCCCAGGTGTACGTCATGGTTTTACCGAGTGGTTTGGATAATAACAGAGGCAGCAATCAACCCATTTATTTTGCTTTTGAGACTGATACTGAAATTGAAGGTTTATCTCAGATGATGAAAATCCAGCATCTCTATTCCCTGTGTCTCCTGTAGTTGTTCTCTAATATGCAGCTCCTTACCCCAGTTTCCTGCATCTTATCTTACAACTATGTTTCTTCCAGTGACTTGTTTTGTTGATGTCTTCTGTATAAAGTCCAGTTAGTTCCTCTTGTGTTAACAAATTGTCTTTCAATAATGGTTTTCACTTTTCCTTCCTTGCTGTCATGAGGCTGTTTAAAATGTGTAGATGTGTGAGGTATTGTTTTAAAGTAAAAAAAAAAAAAAAAAAAAAAACCTTAAAACCCTAAATGAAGATAAGTGGTATTTTGCATCTAACTCTTTCACTGTTAAGGGTCTTCAGGAAGAGGTGTTCTTGATTTGATGAATACATGTAACAGTAATGCTAGTTCCATGCTGTGTTGACAGCATCATGACATGTATATAGTCTGATTAGAGAGGCATCTCTTATACTCTGGTGTAAGTTAGGATCACAGGAAGGGGCAAAAACATTGCACAGTCACAAAACCTTCCTGGTTTTCTGACTTTGTCCTTAGCCGTTACTTTAAGTGAAGACAAGACTAAATGTGATTAATTCTACACCTTACACCAAAACTAAAAGCAGTGTGTTTTGGGAGGGCTAGTAATTAAATTATACAGTAGTAAAACACTGGCATTTTTGTTGTAAGCCCTCTGAAGTGGGGTTCTAGTCTGAAAACTTAGAACATCTGAAAAAAAAAGTGTATTTTATAAACTATTTCTTATACCCGTTACAATGTTAGAATAACTCAATTAAAGTCTACAGGGTGTTTTTTTTTCTCTGACTACCAGGTTTGCAGACTAAGTCTGTAGTCTGAAATTCAAGCTGTTTCTTTTCTTGTTAGTCACTATTGAGTTAGTGGGAAAATCAGTAGGACAAATGCTGTTCTCAGTTACTTTATTTCTAAATGATTATGGATTTTCTTTTTTTTTTTTTTTAAACAGCCATGAAATAGCATTGCCAGACTGTATGGTGGAACTGAGGACATATTTCATCACGCACTTTGCAGATTATATATGCAGAGTGAGAGAAAGTGGAATTAACTAACAGCACAGTTTCTGTAGGAGTGATAGTAGTATAAAATAAAGCTTTGTTGCTGAAACCATACTATATTATTAGAAAATACCCAAGGTTTATCTCCTGTAGGAAAATGTCATTTTAAATTAAAACCACTTTTATCCATCTCTGTGATTTGTCTGAATATGTTTCTAGCCAAATGCACCTAATGAAGAGAGGAAGCAAGGTCTTATAAGGTCCTGAATGCACCACAGTCCAGACCAGCTCAAACATATGAATTGTATACTGGTTTATATGTTCTTGATGTGCTATATGAGTATGATTACGTTAGCAAAGCACCCATCGCAAGTTCCTTCTGTGCTATGAAATCTGGTTTTGATCTCTAGGGAATAAATGTATGTTAACTATCCCAAGATACTTTTTGCTATATCTTTGCTATACCTTTACTTCTGGATATCTGCCCCATTTTAGTTAACCTAAAGTGAAGCAAAAATATTTGCAGTGAAGACATGCACACTCTCCAGCGTATGCCAAGCCTCAAAAGAAAGAGCCTTATATTGTACTTTCCTGCCAGAGCAACAAATAATAATATCAGTGATATGAGCTATGCTGATTCATTCCAGTTTTATGGTGGAAATCTTGTCTTCGCTCCTTTTATGTTTCCAGATACCCATGTGCTAGGGAATTAAATGGGGCAGTTATGAAACTCATCTCCTCATGTCTTTTAAAGTATTTTCTGTAAAATTTGACATTATTCAGTGAGAAGGAATCTGTAATGTGAAGATAACTGAAGAGCGTCTTGTACGCCCAAAACCTTTTTTTTTTTTTGATTGAACGACCTGGCTTAGTAAATTTATATTTTCCCTAAAATCTGACTTGCCGTTAATCCTTTCCTTTACAGTTTTCTCAGGCCTGTTCTACTACTCTGTGTTTGTGCTTGGATTTTAAAACTGACTGCTGATTTGCAGTATTGTGGGGTATGTGCTGAGGGCTTCCAGTTGTGGGGGCAGTATTGTTCTCAATTCAGATGATGCTGGCTGTAGAAAAAGCAATTCATAGTTTTTATGTCAGTTAGCAAGTTGAGTTCTAAGAAGATGTTTTTCTGGGGACATGGAGATGGTCTGCCTTGCGTAAGTGCTCGCTCCCCTCCCTATAGCATGGTGTTAGAATTTGGAGGGGTTTTATGCTGTGTGCTGTGCCCCATTCGTAACCAGGGGAGCACTTATGCCCAGTGATTTTGGGGAAGTTTGATCGAACTGTGCAGTTCAGTAGCAGGGAATACCAATGTCACTATTGCCATTTGCTCGCAGCAGTCTAGTTCCAGGTACAGAATCTGGAGATCCTAGGGCAGAAAAGAGTATTAGGCTTTTTGTGTGAACAGTCGGGTTTAAATGACACACGAGCTTATGCAATGTAGTTGACAGATGGATCAATGACATTTCCAGGCTCTTTAATTTTTATTGAAGTGGTTTACGCCCATATCTTGAGCAGTGTAATGAGATCTAAAGTACTGCTACAGATCATATCAATATAGCTTGAATTTACATGAATATATATTTAAAAATATTATTGGGGGGGTTGTTATTTTAATCTGTAGTTTCTTGAAAGCAGGGGTTTTGAGTTTTTTTTTTTTCTGAAAGTTATACAAAATTTTATTCTCAAACATAAACCATTTTTTATAACACTGATTGCTCTGCCCTGGCATGTGTGTCGTAGCTGGAGGACTGCGAGGGTGTCTTCCTATTATGCTTGTGATGTTTGACTAACAGGGAAAGGTGGTAGTTGGTGCCTTTGTGCCAAGGACCTGTCATCTAAAGTTGATTTAGCTCTGCTGACATACATGCTCAAGCTATCGTCATTGCTTGGAGTGCCTTAACATTAAGCTATACCAGCAGAATGCTCAATTGCCAGATTTGCACCAGAAAGTTGTGACAGGGTTTATCTGTTGATTTAACGCTGACAGCAGAAGCCTATATGAAGATGTGGCAAATGCAGGATAAAGAGGAATAGGGCAACATGGATGAAGTAAACTGGGAATACACAACACGTTAAATTATTCATATCGATAACGTGAGTTTTGCAGAGAAAAGAAAGGTCATTGGCAGAGCTGCAGCGTAGGGATCCCTGAGTTAATAGTGGCTCGGTGAGTTCATGCCCCAGAGTGCTGTGTGAACGTGGCTATGCTGCTCTTAGTGAACTGGACTGTGTGTGTCTGCACCAGGGTATTATGAGTTCGCAACTTATATGAGCCATAAATGTGTAATAAGAGGTTTATTATACCCTGTTTTGAAGCTCAGCTTTCTGGGTAGAGCCGTGAACACAGTCTCAGATTATTTTACTGGTAGAGTACAATGATAAACTTTTATCTTCTATCTTCCTAGTGATACTGCTGTGCTGATGTTGTGCTTTGTAATAGTAATAAATTCCTAACCCATGGCTAAAACAGGTTATGTTATTAAAACTTGCATTTCTTGGTGTATCAGTATCCTTACTAGGGATTTCCACTGGCACGACTGTGTTCATCACTAGCACATCTGTTCACATCTTTCATAGTTTTGCTGGCTGGAGCTTGTGATGTTGGGTGTAATCTTACAATTAGGAAAGGAAGTGGTTTTTTGTTTGTTTGGGTTTTGGGTTTTTTTTTTACATTTCTTAATAGAATTTAATCTTATTTGAAAGAGGAAAAATGTGTTGTGCTTTTTTGCCTTTGTTTCTTTACGGTCTAATAAAGAAGTCTTTGAATGTAGGTTAGAAGTATCTTTTTTTTGGGGGGGGGGCAGGAGGAAATAAAAATGTTCTTTCTCTGGCAGCGTATGTGAGGAAGTGAAATAATGAAACAGTGAAGTCCCCTCCCCTCCCCACTCTCCACAAAGGCAAGGGAAATACAGTTGAGCAATTAGGATAAAGAATTTTTAGATATGTGTAATTCTTTAACTTTGCAGTTTTTTTTTTAAGACAAAACCTTTGAAGAAGTAATGTCTTCACAACTTAACTAAATGGATAGAAGTGGTAGAATCATTATGCATCATGTTAGCCTAGGAAGATCAGACTGGATATGGCTGAGGTGAAACTTTTTTCCCTTGGATGTAGTTTTTTTCTTTTCTGCCTGTACTATTAAAAATTAAGCTTTTTTTTTTTTTTTAAAGAGCAAAATCTTGTAGATTTTTAGAAATCTATTACTGAATGAAATAAGAAGAAAGGATCTAACTGTATGGACACAGTTATGTAGAGTTCCTAGTGGTTCTGTGAAGGCATTATTCGCTTTTCTGTTTCCTGAGCTGGTTTGACTTGTTGAGCCGTTGCTTCTGGAAACTCAGCTTTATAAATTTTGCTGTTCAGTTTTGTGTATTTTCCTTTCTTATTCATATCTTTTAAAAAGGGAGATTTGTGTGCTCAGTAGGGGAAGAGATAATTAATTCAGAACTGATTGATAGAGATTAATAAACTGAAAATGGAGTAAAGTTTCTCAGATGGAAGCAATAGACTTGATAATTTTAGGTCAGGTTGAACATACGTGAGTTATTTTCTGCTGTTGGTATGACCTGGTCATTATTTGTGTATTTTTACCGGTTAAAATATACTATGAGTTTTAAAGTCATTAGCAAAAGCTGTCCATGGTTAGATTGAAACTGTCATGAGTATTTATTTAAAAACAGAACAATTCCAGTGATTAATTATGGAATCATTTTGGCTTACAAGTATGATTTTACAACTTGCAAAATGCACATGAGCTGATTTTGGGGAGGAAAAAAAAATTACGTTTTACCTCCCTCCACGACTGAAGGCAACAGAAGATAGGAATTTTCCTTTTCTCTCCATCTTTGCTGCTGTGGCTAGGTACAGAGGGTAACCCTCCCCTGCCCTATGCTTCCATATTAATTTCTAACAAATCTTCTATTTCCTTTTGTAGAGTGATTTGTAGTTTGAAATATGTATTAATGTCTGGTAACGTAACTGCGTCATTTCTTGTTTCTTAGACTGGTTGTAGGCCTTTTTTAGTACCCTACAATCCTATTTTGTCTGTTCTAAGTATTGACTAGGCAAAAATTGCATGTGCTGTAAGAAGCTGCTGATTCGATCAGCTGTGTCTCCTTAACCTGTATAAAGTCTTACTTTTCTGTATATTCCTTGTACAGTTATTCCTTCGAGTAATAGACAACTCATCTTAACCTGCCAAAAGCAGCAAGTCAGTTGGAAGAGGCTTTCTAGAGTTCAGAGGCTGCATTTTCACAATATGATCCAATGTGCTGAACCCTTTGTCACATGGATGAATAGACATGTTCAGTTTTTAAGTTTTTACTTTTATTACTGCTTTAAAATCTTTAGTTGTCTTATACTGTTACACAACAGCTGTAGATAAATCCTATGTTTACTTGAGTAAACCCATCCACTTGTCTTCCAAGACTTCTTCTATGTTTTAAAGGTTTAATGCTTTGCCTGTATTGGTTTAGTTATTAGCAATGTGTGGGTTTTTTTTTGTTTTTTAATTAGTTGGTTCAACTTGCCTAGTATGAGCATAGCTATACCTCTGTATAAATGCTTTTTAAAAAGTATGGGGTATTTATTTAGAGGAAATGAGATACTTCCATATCACTCTACGCACAGGAGTGAATATTCTTTTTTTTCTGATATGTTCTAGTGAACTTGCTGTGAGTAATTACAGTGATGCAAACACTGCTTAGGTTTGTATGGAGAAACAGTTAAGAGTTACACTGAGGCAAACAAACAGAGCTACTTGTTTTTTATACATGTTTAAATAGCTGTGTAAGTAAATGGTTTTTACAGCGTATGTAGTTTGTGACGTTTGTACTCTGCCATATAAATGACTGTAATGCTGTAAACAATAATTAAATTTTGCTGCAGGATTAAATAGGAGCAGTGGAATCGTAAGTAAGGAACCCACTAAAAGCCCAGGGTTTTAAAGAGTAATCCTTTTAGAGGGGAGAGGATGGAAAATGTGAATCTAATGCTTTAAATATTTTTCTTCCTGATTTGAAAGCCCTTTGTTAGTAGGTTTGAAACTTCCTTTTGTATAGCGCACAAGGTCACAAGTCTTTATAACAAGTTGGTCAATCAGACTTAAATGACTAAATTTTAATCTGCTAAGCTTATTAAAGAAACGACGCTTGTATCGCTCCAAGTTGTTACAAGTTTCAGTGTAACCTCTATTTCAATGGTTAATGATGGCTGTTAAATCAATTTGCACTTGAATTTAGCAGACTTGTGTTGTCCTGGATT
The DNA here is from genome assembly GCF_040807025.1 of Struthio camelus. Classification (NCBI taxonomy): domain Eukaryota; kingdom Metazoa; phylum Chordata; class Aves; order Struthioniformes; family Struthionidae; genus Struthio; species Struthio camelus. The sequence goes on along the minus strand of NC_090959.1, from coordinate 17,749,993 downwards.
TCATTTATTTTACAACTCTATGTTTCTACGTTTTGGTACCTCATACTCTGGAGAATTTAACTGATGTTTTAAAATATTAATCTTTCAGTGTTGGAGACTTATCTTCTGTTTCGAAGGCAAATGAATTTGGTCTTACTAGGATCCCTTTTTGGGGTGGGGGGACAACAAAGTTGTATGTGTTTGAGATTTATTCCCTGAATACTAGGTTGGCTTTACATCAGGGCTTAATTGTTAAAACTGCTTGGAGTAAGTGTATGCTGTGCATGATTCAAGTCACAAATGTTTGTATACGGCTTTCTGTAATCAATCGTGCTTTTTTTTTTTTTTTTAACACAAGTTTTGAATCAAACATTACTAAGGCTTGGAGCTCATGACTTAAAATGCAACACATAGATACTGATACTTGTTTGTATGTTGTAATGAAGAAAAATGGTTCTTCTGATTTGTAGTGCTTATAAGACCTGTCCTTTATATTTCTGTAGTGTAAAAGCCCGATAAAAACATTCTGTTCCAAGGATAGGAGATTTCTTATGTGACCTTTAGCAAAAGACTGTGAACAGTAAAATTTAGCCAAGAGACTTTGTGCTGCTATTAAAAATACAACATAGGTATATCTATATAAGATTCTTTGGATGCTTTAGTGAAATAGTAAGTGCTAGAACTTCAATAAACAGGTAAAAGCTGACTGTTTTAAGACAGCTAGAATATTATTGTTTTAAAACACTTCTCATAAGTCCCCTGAGTTGCACGTATGAGCCAGTGTGCTTTGCCTTCAGCCACTTCATGCCATTCTTCTAGTACTGATTCACTTTGTAAATCAGGCAAGCAAACAAAAATGGGAAAATAAAGACGCAAGAGTTTGTTTTTTATTTTGTTTGTTTAGTTTGTATTTTTAAATTCTATTTGTCTTAGCTGCAGCATTGATTCTTTAAATACTTGTTAACTCTGATAGGTATTCTACAGATACTTCTCTCTTTTTGTTAACAACATACCAAGTGGAGTAATGACAATTCTGTTAACTGGAAGGATGCTAATTAAGGAAAGGATGCTAAACACTATTTATAGTTGCAATATTTAGGGAAAACATAATAAATATTGAATAAATCAGTTTCAAAACAAATGAGGTTAGCAGGACTGTTTTTGGAATGAGCAATACAGTTGAAAGAAGAGGTAAACTTCCTAAACGTATTTCTTCACTCGTGCTCTAAAACTTCTTCCTATAATTTTAATATGTTGCTGAAGTTTGTTTTCATGTAGCCTTGTTTTCTGTTATTATCTTATAGTGGTCATTCTTTAATCTTTCCTTTTGATTTTCATACCTATTTATATGTTTTGTGCCTCTTAAGCAATTGTTTATTCCCTTTCCTTTCTCGGAATTCTTTTCTTTGTGGGTTTTTTTTTTTTTTTTGGAAACTAAAAGCATCCATTGATGGTGGTTTTAAATACTTTCCATTTCTTTCCCGGCTTCTTTCCTTTCATTTTCTCTCCATTTGTCTGTATTTTGAATCTCAGGTAATAATGAGAGAAGATATTTACAAGTAATTACAGGCAGGGTATTATGTGGAGCTCTGGGTCAGTGGATCTGGCCTCCTGCATAATGAGATTGGATGTGTAGATCAAAACATTCCTGAGTCACTAAATTAGAATTGCCAGTTGCAACAGAAACCAAGTAAAACCCCAGAAATCTGTACCGCAGATGGCTGCTGCACTAGCAGGGAATGCACGCAGAAGGATGTGGGAAGGGAGTAATGATATGAAATAGCTGGCTAGGGGTTTCCATATGCTTTGATATTTATCAAAATTTGTTTCCTTTGGAATTTATTTTGGTTTTGTTCTGTTATTTCCAGCTGTAAATCATGCTTTCTACTGTTAGTGAAACTTCATATTGGTATAGTTGAAGGATGGAAGAAAATCTTGCTCCTTGCATCTGTTCTTAAGATGAAAGATGACTTTTGCGTGTGTTCTTTGTTTCATACATGGCTAGGTATTATGTATGTTTTCTATAAAATAAGGAATTCTTTTCTGACAGTTTTGATCAGGTCTAGGCTGGTATCTTGTTGTATTTGAACTATTTGAAGCTTCTATCCATGTATCATTGACTGTTCGCTTACTACTTTGGATGCCAAACTCTGACTTTAGGGCAAGAATTCATTTTGTCAGAGGCAAGCAAGTTTAAGCAAATCTCTAAAGTCCATGTGGACTTTGCTTGTCCTGTTTGTAGATTTCCAGTGGCGTAGATTTATAAATTGAGCATCTTGTAGCTTTTTCCTGATTTGGCTGACAAAAACTTGTGAAACTCAAGTTGGTGACTGAAACGGAATTACAGGTAACGCTGAAGATAGTCTCCTTCTAGGTATGAAGGTACAGTTTAAAAAAAAAAATACTGTGCATCTGCTAGCTAGAGATTGAAAGAAAAGATTTACAGTGATCATAGACAAGGTTCACGGTGTCTTCCTTCTGAATAAGTCTGCTCTAGTCCTCCAGTGTCCTAGGAGCCTGGACCGTAATTGTCATTGATAATACTTTTGTTATCGCTCTGCAGCTTTCTAAGATCACTTTTAATCTGTCTCTGTTGTAGATTACTTTGTAATGAAGGAAGTTGTAGGAAGAGAACCTGGAAACTTCTATAGTTTCACAAAATACATAACATTTTGCATCTGAAAGACAGTCCAGCTTTTAATATTGCACATGCACTATCTGAGTTTGAAACTTTAAATTCTGTTTATGTGAGCTTGTGTGCTCACTACCTCTCATTTGCCAGGAAAAGTCCTTTTCCCGTACCTATCAAATGAACTAAGTGGATCTATCAACTGCAGACTTGCTTTTTTCTTGTGGATTGGTTCATTCTCATTCATTTATGGGTATGTTACTAATATTAATTAGCTTCTTAAAAATTACAAAACCTGAATTCTGTAATCGCCCATGTAAATGATTGTTGTTTGTGACTGAATGTCTATCCATCACCCTTCTTTCTTTGCGGCATCAACACCTCCACGTTTGTGAAAGGTCTACTTGTGAACTGAATGGGGAGTTTCAAAATCATTCAGAGCTTTTGCTTTGCAAACTGTTGAAAGGGTTTTGGATGATGATCAGATGATGATTTGCCAGTCTGAAGTCCCACTCCTATGAAGTTTATTGAACAGTAATCTATTGCGTAAATGACTTTGTAATTAATGACTTGGATTAGATTTAATCTGGACCTGCTTAATCAGAAAGATCTTTTAATGCATTGCAGTAATTTTCCCTAAGTTTTTCCGTAGCATCATCTAGCATTTAATAGGATCCTCTTGTCTATTTATTCTTGACCAGTGATCCATAGTAATCTTTGTGACTTGGTTTGACCGCTGAAAGAAGTAGTTTGTGTTGATGGATCATCTCCTCTTCCTCCTTGTATACTGAAGCGGGACTTGGTTTCCCCATCTGTGTGTAATCTGCTTCAGGAGAAGGGAAGGTGAATAGGATAAAACTGTATTTTTCCTCCTAGAAGTTTGACCTGGCGAAATGAGTGAATGTTGCTCTGCAATTTATGCATGTTATCTATTTTAATGCTGCCATGTAAAGTGGCGTTAAAACTGGCACAGTGAAGTTCAGCCGCTTCCATGTGTTTGCATGTCTCCTTCGTCTTAGTGGCAGTGCTTTTAATACATTGTGAAGAAAGGTATACTTACATTTAAAGAATTTCTTCCGTGAAGGCACCTGACGCATGAACTCCACTAAAGCTTTTTGGGATGTTGAAGAGTTTTATTCTACTGCTGTTAGCCCTGTTCTTTGCCTGGGTTTTGCTGCTTCCTCCCAAGAGTGGCGGAATAGGATACGTGCCTGCTTCTCATATGTCACAGTTCGCAGCCCGTTGTATTAGTTTAAGCTCCTTTAGCAGTCTCTAACAACATTACAGATTATGAAGACTTAAAGACACACTTCTCTAAGTACAGATATTTCACAAATGCCTAGGATGAAAAAGTCTAAAGTCTTAAACAGATAACTATCACTATCGTTCTTGCGTGTTGCAGAGCAATCTGACTGGTATTCCTGTTTTGTATGTGCGTTTGTCTATCTTGCAGCAAAAAGTCTGTGAGAAGATACTGAAGCTACAGATATAAGCATAGGGCTCTTGAATATATGCTTTAAAATATCTGTTGTAACTTACCTGGACAGCTAATAATTTCTACACTAAGTACTTACATTGTGGAGAATTTCTGCAGTATAAAGTATCTTGGAGAGTGAAAACACTCAGGTTGGTTTTATTATGGACAATCCCAGCAAGGCATTGTTTGAATGAAAGCATAATGGAGATACTAAAATGCAGCCTTCAAAATGTATTGTCTGATAGATTGCTGACCGTGTTATAGGAAGGTATATGGCTGAACATACTCAAACTGCAGAACACATCTGGATTCCCAGTGGCTTCAGTATTTATCTATTTTAAGGGAAAATTCTTTTATCAGTATAGAGGGTTAAATTTTTTGCTATTTCACTCCTATCTGTTGTCTTTAGCATAGTATGAATGGTTGTTGTAGTAAAATAAGGTGATGATAACTTTGTAACAAGTTTTGATTTGCTTTTGTTTTGTCTTTAGGAGATCCACTTTTAGAGCTGTGCGGAAGTTGTTACCACTTACCTGGAAAGAGTCAGGACAAACTAGAGTCCAGGTAAGTAACGTATTTTTTGATTTCTATAGCTAAAAAAGAACAAAACCAAAAATGCCCTCAATTAAACGCAAGGTAACACTGAAGGAACAAAGTTAAAAATTTCACATAGAAATCTCTCTAATACCTCACTGAGCCAAGTTTAAAATGCCTTTCAAGTATCTTTGTTGATAATACAATCTTGTACATGTGTTTTTCTCCTCTTCCCTTTAAAAATGAATTTTTCCCCTAGAAAAATACCAGATTGTGAGAACCACTCTTAATCTAAGACAGACGGACAGGATGCAGAGGCCAGTGGTGCTATTTCATTTTTGGGATAAATCAATATTTACTCGTGTGTTTTCTGATTTGTTGTTTTTATATAGACTTTTACTAGTAAACAGTGGTTGAGACAGAATAATTTAACACCTGTATTTAGTCTTCTGCATTGAAAATCTTTGAAAAACTGGTAATCTTAAATATAGTTGGCATTGTATTGTTGGAGGAGAAAGGTAGTCATTTGGCAGAAATGCCTTGTGGAGTACACATCTTGCTCAAAATGTTCTAGTGCTTCATGAAGTTGTATAATAAAGCATCAACTGATGTAATTTTTGTAAAAGTTGATAAAACATCAGTTCCAAGCTAGACTCTTTAATCATTTGCTATTACACTGTTACAGTTGTTGTCATTGGAAAAGGCTGGACAACTAGGCCTTACGTTACAGATAGTAATGTTACATATAGTATGTGTTAAAGACAGTTATGGCTGTGCTAGGAAAGCAGCGTTCTCATTTCCTGTCCAACACTTCCTGCATGGTTTTGAGTTTCTTTTTTTTTCTCTTTCCTGTTGTTTCTTATCTGTCCCTTTTTGGGAATTTCTCTATTCTCCGTGTTACTGGCTACATGTAGAAAGACTCGGAAGGATTGGTTCTTCTGGTTTCAAGCAAACTCATTTGCATTCCTGCAATTTGGATAGAGTGTATCCATTAAGGTTAATGACTCTCCATTGTCCTATATCTAGTGGGTAAGTATCATCTACGAGTCACAAGATGGTGGATTTCATGTCTGTTACAGCGGCATTCCAGTTTTCAGAACCACCGGTAGCAGCAAGATTCCCAACATTGAAGACAGGCCCTTGCTAAAATCGTTGCGAACAGCATGTATTTAAAGGTCTGCTGACATCTTTGCATTGGCGCACGCGTTCATGTTTTTTTTCCTCCAGTAACATTAGTTTACAAATATGCAGAGATTCACCAGAATTGTAGTTTTCTTAATATTTTACATGTCCTGCCATAGGAGCATTTTTAAAATTAATGTTGGTTAGTTCCCCTCCGCCATCAGTTTACTTACTAAGGTAAACTTCCAAGTATCCTTAGTGTCTAATATGAAGGAGCAAACATCTTAAAGAGTAGAAATACAATAACTAGATTTAATTTTCCCATAGCTGTTCAGTTAGGTATTATAGGATATAAGGCTCTAGAGGTGTATATCATGCACGGTATTTTTGCATGTCTTGGGCAAGAATGTTTTTAGCCTTGATCAAAAACAAAAGCAAAAATTAAATAAAAAAAAAAAAAGAAAAGAAAACTGACACCACAGCTGGGTCACTGTTCGAGAAGGAGACGCTATGGGGTCTGGTGAACTTGATATTTTCACTGCAATGATGTATTCCAGTTCGAACAGGATGTTTTAGCACAGGGTAAGAGCGTCCTGTAAAACAGACAATTTTGGTTCCTGATTTTAACGAAATAGGTACGACAAAATCCAGACAGAGTTCCTGTAATGGCTTTCTGTTCAAAAAGTGTTCTCCTGCCTGTTGTTTGCCCCATTAAGAAGGTTCAGGAACTTCTGTATGTTTGAAGGACAGTTAGATTTATCAGTGATGCTGAATGCGTTCAACTCCTTTTAAAAGACGTCATACCTCCAGTGAGAAAATTGGAGTGAGCATCTGCCCCTTTGTTACTTATATGGAAAAAAAATAAAAAGTTAATTTGAAATGTGGAAGTTGATATTTTGGGCATCTTGGTATTTTACACTTTCCAAAAGTTTGTTAGTGAATAAATATTTAATGCTGCAGCCTTTTGAAGCAAAATGAAAAGCTGCCATTGTTAGTTCGCTTTCAGATGCTAATGACGCTGAAATATTGTTGATACTGTCCATTGCATTAGCCCTCTATGGCTTTATTGCTCTAAGGCTGTTCCTTGCTAGCAGTGACCTGACTTCTCTGATTCAGTGTTGTTAAAAGCATCTGTTCACTGGGTGAATAGTGTAAGAAACCTCCTTGCTCCTTCCCACCACAGAAATAAGCGTGTTTTGGGGGCGAAAGTTGATTCTTCTCCCACCCCCCAGTTAAATTTTTGCGCTGGCTTGCCGTGGGGTTAGATGAATGCAAGAGCCTGCCGATGTAGGGGAAGGAGTGGAAATAGGCAGCTGGGATTGGGAGAGAAAGCAAGACTGCCTGTTCTACTGGCAGTGAACTGTTAGCTCAGCTGATCTAAAGCTGAATTTCAAACGTGGCTGATCCAATTTGGAGGCTTGCTGTAGACAAAAAGGAGACGTTTTAGTCCTCCCTGCTTCTCGCCACCATCTGATCTGCTGTCACCCTTTTTGGTGCTGTCACTCATGGGAATGTTCTCCGAGATTATTTAATTCCCGAAAATGAGAGAGAGCTATCCATTTTTCTTGGCTGGAATAATAGTTTGCTGTTTTAATGGCCTAAATTTGGCTCACAAGAGGGTTTGAAGAGCACCAGACCTGTCATAAACAAAGATGTCACCAAGTTCATGAAACCTTTCTGAGACCTTTGCCTTCTTACCAAGTTTGATTGAAGTAGACCAGCAGATTCAAGATGGAATAGGAGTCTTTTGGGGAAGCTGAAAAGAAAATTAGTCTTTCAAAGGTGCAATTTACCGTTTGTGTGTTTCAAATGTTAAGACTAGGTTCCATAGAATATATTGAGTTTAATCTAAGTCTCTTAATCATGATAGCACCATTTATACTTTTTTTGCTATGCTACAAACAATTACGTTTTCTATTAAAGCTGATTAATGCAGGACATTCCGGTACATAGTTGGTTAAAAATTACACTGTTTAATCCAAGGGATTACTTTTCTTCATAGCCTTCTGAGAGAAACCTCTTCAGGAAATCCTGCTTGGTTAGGATATGTAGCAGATGGCTTGTTACTGCTGGATGCAACACTTTTAAAAAATGCTGAGCAGCTTTCCGTGTTGTGAATTACAGCCAGTTGTAAAATAGTAAGATAGATGATATCCTGATCCAATTTTAAACTTGAACAACTTCCACCTTGGTTGTCTTTCTTATTCTGTCCCATGTTTGAAAGGCCAAGGATTACATACATAGTAATAAGACTCGACCTGTTCTAGAATTCTCTTAAATAACAAAGCTTCCCAGATGAATTCCCATTACCCCCTTGTCCTCCTCCATTCTTCTGCTATGGCCTACTTGGCCGTTTCATAACAGATGTGAAAAATAAATACAAAGACCCCGCTCGATTAGGCTCTGAACTCCAGATAAGCTGAACTTTTGGGTCTGAAATGATTGAAGATCATAGCAGCATGACATTTTATTCCTTTGTCCGTCTTTACTCTTGACAGGGAGCCTACACACGATAGACATAGCCTGGATCAATTTGAATTCATTTTTTAAAAAACGAGTTAGTTCTAATTTAACAGTGAAAAACTTATTAAACAGAACATAGTGCATACCTGTGATCTGCAGCATCTGTGCACCGAGGGCATTTTGCATTGTTTTTAAAGAAAGCTCGTTATGCCTCAGTAGAGAGACAGACTTTTAACAACCTAAATGCCACAAACGTTCATAATGCCCTCAAACTTCTAGTTTGAGGCAGTACCTTCTTTGGAAAAGCTAAACTAACATGTAAAATCTCAACCAGGATGTGGTTTTTTTTGTTTTTTTTTTTTTTTCCAATCCTGCCTTTAGATTAGTCCCACAGGTCCCTGAGAAATAGCCTCTCAGGAGGGCAATGCCATAGTGGAGAGAGAGAGACAAGCTTCTCTTGAGCGGATGCTGCTAACAGATGATCGGCACGATGGTCCTTGCATGAGAGAAGTTCCTAGGAAGGCTGTGAGAAGAGCTGGTGATCTGAGTTGAAGGGAGCGGGCGAAGCGGCACAGGGGAACCAGTGCGGCCAGTTGGAGCAGGCCTGTGCGATTAGCTAGATTACCAGCGAGATGGTGGGATCATCCGTCGCTGACCTGAGCCGTGGGACGGCTTCGGTAGAGGGGGCAGGGAGGCTGCAGCCAGGCTGACTACTAGCTGCAGAAGTGCAACGGCTGCCTTGGGGAGTTTGGCCTAGTGTATTCTTGGATGTGTTATGCAGAGCTCTTTGTTTCCTGAAGTGTTTTTCCTTCCCTTGAATCGGATAATGCCCTGATAAGCGCATCAGTAGTATTGTGTCTCTGAGCAGTCAATAATTTTCCTCCCATGCAGAAACCTTTCAGTAGCTTAACACTGTTCTTTAGAAGAAAAAGGAAAGAGGCTCTCTTCCCTACCCACATCTTCACCTTCTTGATTTGGGGTGTATTTTTCTTACATCCTGAATTCTTAACCAAAATATTAGAGTTTAGAGCTTCTCCTCCACCCATTAATTTATAGCTTCCTTATTAGTGGCATTTAGTTAAACTTACCAGAGCAGCTGATGACTTCTTGAGGGGAATTTAGGTGTGAATCGACTAGTGTAGCAGGTATATTCCATTTAAAGAATCTGGACATGCTTCTCAACATTAAATTAACTTAAAGTTGGGGAGGCCAAATGCAGAAAAGTATTAACCATAGACTCTGAGGTGGACAAGAAAAGTCTAATGTCTATATCTATATTCCTGCCACCTGGTCACACCTTTAAAAGCATAGCAGTACCCATATACTGGTAGAAACAGAACTGGTGGGTTTTTGGTGAGGCGTATGAACAGTATGAGATCGTAGCTGTGTTATGCTGGCTGATAGCAAAATATCAGAAGGAATGTTACTGATCCGCTTGTGTATGAAATAATTGATTCATACATGTATTTTTGGTTCAACAGTACTGTATTTCATATGCAAGGATTAGCAGCACATCATAACAAGTTGCCCTGTATTTGCACTATCAGGTTGTTAGGGATATTTACAAATCTTGTTAATGCCAGTGGCAGTAATGTGCTGTTGGGAGACCTTTCCTCTAGTATTTAACATGAGAGCGCCTTTTCTGTTAGCTTGATAACTGCTAGCACCAAAAGAAACAAGACCATTAGCTGTTACTGTTGTGTTTTTCAGGGAGGGAAGAATTTGAGTTTCTCCCTGCAGTCTAAGCAGATTTAATTTTGAAATGCATGGTTCCTTGCATTTTAGGAATAAAAAAGCATGGTCATCCTAGGTGAAAATGTTTAGGTAATGGTGAGACTGAAGGATTGCTTTTAATGCCCTTTTTATTGTGATTACTAGCCTTTCTGAGTAATTTACATAACCTGTAACCTCTGGAACCATGTATATGACCTTTGATGCCAATTATATAGTGAAGCCTAGTGATATATGTCTGAGCCCAGTACTATCAGTTATTCAGATCGCAACAACCCCAGCCAGTGTGAACTGTTGGGTGAATGGCTGAGTGGAGCCCTATTAGTCCAGGAGAGGTGTTCTCAACTGTTAAACAATTTTTGGAAGATCAATCTTTTCTTTAACAGAAAATTGTATTGTGTTTTGGTGAAATGTTTAGACTGGCGAGGGGGAACAGTGAGGATCCAGAGAAAGAAAATAGTGTCCGTTTCTAGTGCCGTGGTTAGCAAAAAGGTGTATATTTCCATGGTTGTTGCGTGATAGCATTTCTCTACCTTCCAAATGATAGGCTTGCCAGAACATTAGCAGGCATTTCCTTAAACCTGCCAAAGTTGTTTTTTTAACTTTCAAATTTCAAATAAGACATCTTCCAAACAGATCTGTTTGATGAATTTCTTGGTTTTTTTTTTTTTTTCCTTTTTCCCAGCCATTTGAATTCTATCTGACTATTTTTCCCTCAAAGAAATTGGGTGACAGGGTCGAACTGCATCAGGTTTGTCAGAGGAATCTGTGTATGAATCATAGGAAAGTATGACAAGCTGCGTCTTGGAGAGGACTATTCAGAAAATGATATGAGCAAATTAGAAGTCTGTTTGAATGCACATCAGTAAATAACTATGTAGAACTGACTACAAAATTTAGTATTGACTTCAGTTGCAGAGAAAATGCTCAGAGTACGGTTGGAGGTTGGACTGTCTCTTTAGACTTGGCTGCTTGTTTGTTAGGCACTATTCAGATTGGTATGCTTGGATATGCTTTCAGCGCAGGTAGACGTGAACACTAAAACAGAAGCCTTCTCAGTGTTTTTCTGCAATATTATTATCCTTGCATCTTTGTTTTTACATAATCCTTTAATTTTTGTAATTCTTTTTTTATCTAAACTGTGTTTCCTCTGGAAACTTGAACTGAGTTGATAGCCTGTAGTTGACACAGATGCCTCAGGAGTAAGATGCTAAGGGTACTGGGAGATTTTCTCCGCTGTGATAGCAAGCAGGATCGTTTTGTCTGTGGAGTGGAAATGCAAGCAGTTCTTTCTGTGAATTTGCGCTTAAGAAACGAGTAGTGAAAGATGCAACCTCTTAGAGCATTTGTTTTAGGTAGCCCTTTAAAAGCTAAGGTTATTAACTTATTTATAGAAGATAAAGGGTTAAATTAGAAAAGTCTGGTGCTTTAAATATCTTTTTCAAAGACAGCATAATCTGATGTGGGCTAACTGTAATGACATAATCCAAAAATAGCCAATAGTCTTCTCTTCGATGCTCATCCTTGCTGCAGTTCTGCAGCTAAAGAATGGCAAATGCTAATCTCCTAAGGGTGTTAGAGGACATAGTATATCTGTCAGTGACATGTCCCAGGGGAGACCTCTAGGGTCTTTAATATTTGAGTTTAGACTGGGAGGTTAATTCACATTCAAGCAGTATTATTTAACTAGAATACATATTAAATGTTTGATCCACTACTGTAAATGATTAGAGGGAAGATTGTCTCCTCGCTTCGTGGGCAGCTGTTCTCTTTTTCATAGTGGGATGCATAGGCCTAGTCATACTGAATTTTGTTTAAAGGATTCTGCTTGACCGGGTGCCACTGATATGATGAGAGGCTGGGGCTTTGGGGAGGCAGAGGAGGTTTTTTAACATAACAAAGCATATGCAATTTAGCTTACCCTTGGCTTTCAGTTGCTGTTGGATGATTACCCTGAGATATATAGGCGTTCTCCAGGCAAAGGAAAAAGGAAAATGAAGCTGCTTACAATTTCTTCTCTTCTAGTTTTCCTGCAGATAGCTCTCTCACCTGAGACAAATTTTTTTTTTCCCCTAGAATTTTCTTCTTTTTTTGATCTCATTGCCAAATTATTTAGTGGTTATGTGTTCAGGTGGAATTAATAACTGATTTACACAGAGAGATCAATACTATTTTCTCTGTGTTTTACCGATTTCAGTAATGTTTTATTTTAGAGAGCCGGAGTAGCTTTCAAAGGACAGGAACTGGCAGTGCTACTTTTGCAATAAACCCTTCGTTGGAGCTCTATGAACTTTCCCTTCAGAATAAACTCAAATGTTTAGTATTTGGAGTATTTTGCTGTTGGACCATCTGTAGGGAGTTTTGCCTTAGGACCTGAATGAAGCGAATCTATTTGAGAAGGTGGTATTCCGCTTTACACATAGCGTTTTATAGCTAAGCATTTGGAATTTCTGGCTGTAGCAAGTTTATGTGAAGTGGTTGGTGGTATAAAGATACGCTCTGCCCAAAGTTGGGTAATTTATTTATGTGAATTGTGTCTTAAATGGAACACAGTAGACTAGATTTTATCAAAGCTGTTATGACATGTTTATTAAATACTTGGTTTTAAGTTGTCTTTAAAGTCAGAAGGAACCAGAGAGAGGTAGTGATATGGAGTTTATGGCTTCTATGGGCCGCATTTGAAGGCCTTACAGGTAGTGATGGCAAGGCAATGTCTCACGATTGTTTGCTCGTATAAGTAAAAGTGGCCTATTTATGATATGTAGGTGCTGTGGATGGAGTCCCTGATGGCTGTCCCAGTGCAGATGATTAGACCTATTGAGCATAGTCATTCACATCGGGATAGCGATGTGTTGCTGGCAAGTTTGGAAAAGCATGCGCTGCACAGCTTGTATGATGAGTGGACAAGAGGCTTGTTTCCTGAGGGTTGCCAGTCTAGTATTTTTACACAGTGCTTAAAATGAAACACTCAGGTTGAGTAACTTATTTCCAGGTAGTTTAAGAAATCTGTAGTCCTGGAATTAGATCTCTCTGTTTAGCTCTATACAGGTGTGATGCAAAAAGGCAGCCTCGGTGTAATAGCAAGCTATCTGTTGTCAAGTGTTATCGATAATAGACGATCTAAATACTAAGACTAAGAAAGAAGATGAAGTAGCTTTAGGGTTATATAGTACATACCAGTAGCTATATCTCAGCTGTTGATTTTGGATTTTTGAAAGGAATGAAATAGAGTGCTATTTATGCTAGTGATTCTATAGTGTCTGGAGTTGTGCTGAAAATATAGTAGTTGTTTTCATTGATAATTCACTGATTTTATAACTTTGTAAGTTACACAGTGTTCAAGCTTTTTTGTCTTCAAAACCCATTTAAACTTTTTTTTTCCTTAAAAATTTTTTATGTGAAAACTCTGGTTTGAAAGCTGATTTGATTCATGAGGTCTGTGGGTCTGTGTTCCGTTTTGTTTAAGCATTTCTTAATCTCTCTCTTTTTTTTTTTTTTTTTTGCTGGGGGACAGTTCTCTATTCAGGTTATTAGTTCAAGATGGCAGACCAGAGGCAACGTTCGCTGTCTACCTCTGGAGAATCATTATACCACGTGCTAGGACTGGATAAGAATGCCACCTCTGATGATATTAAAAAGTCATACAGGTAAAGTTTCAAGTCTAGCACCAATTGCCAAATAGCACAAAGAGCTTTAATTAAGTGTTTGACAAATGGGATATTTATGTGCAGACCGGACTTGGTTAATTTAAACTGACCTTTTGCAAGATAAATATGTAGCAAAAAACAAATGAAAACATCTAGTTGCTTCTGATGAAAAAGGTGTGAAAACATGCCTAGAATTCATGTGGAAATTTTTTAATTTTTTAATTTTATCTATACTAAGTTAAATTCTTAAGTACAGTACACAGTATCATTCTGAAAGTTCTTTATTTCAAGTTGAACAAAGGTTTAAGACAGTGGGATCAATGTTAAATTCTTCATTTACGTTGCATAGCTTAATGTCTGGCTTGCAGAGGCCACAGCTGTGTAATACTGTTCTTTTGTCCGTCAGTTTTAATTCTGGCACAGTGAGATGTGGATTAAAGATGCAAATAAGAAAGGAAGCTGAGTATGAACAGTCACTTTTTTTTTTCCCTGTTAAACGTGTTCAAAATGTTTTATTCTCTTGGTGGGTTGATTATTTTTAAAAGAGGAGCTTTTGCTTTATTCCTTTTCTTAAAGGATCGGAGACATGAAATAGTTTCACGTTGTCCCGCTAAACACCAAAAAAGAGTACTGCAACTGTTCCCCTTGCCCACATTCTCCCCAACTCTGTTCATATGCAATTGCTTCTTTACCCTAAACACGAGCTCCAGTTTTGTATAACTATTTGACTAGTGGCAATGAATTTAACATTACGCTAGGGGTCAGTAGTAATCTTTACTTGAGGATACTCTCTTCAGAATTCTTTTTCTTTTGGTCTTTAACGTTTACCGCTTTTTCACTTTTAAAGACACTTCTTAGTACTGATGGTAGTTGCATAGTGAAATCCGTGAATAAACGGGCTCACAGACTTTTGAAAATTGTCTATGTCTTCCTAAAAACTTTTAACTGGAAGTTTTGAGGCAGCCTTAGCAACCGGGAGATAATATCACTTCATTGGGAAAAACTGCCAAAGTTTTTTCTTTGGAGTGAGGGCATTCCAAAATCCTGAGGGGAAATGCAGTGCTTCATACTTACCTGAAATTTCCTCTAATCTTGTTTTTTCTGCTATTTCTTTATAAAAGGAGGATTGACCAACTCTTTTATTTTATTCCCCCCCCCCCCCCCAAGTAGATCTGGAACATCCTTTGGTGGGCTGTGGGGTTTGTGTACGTGTAGGAAATGGCAAATGAAAAATATTTATCTATTGCAGCCTGATAGTAACCAAGCCATTTCAATGAAGTTTGCATAACTTCTCTGTAATTATAAAAACTGTGATTATTTCAGTCCTCACTGAGACTGTGGCATTAGTGGCAGCCCCAAAAATTGTTTTCCCAAGCAACATCTTTTACAGCACTGGAGCGTTCCAAGCGCACACTCGGTTTACTGTATGAATGCTGTGATATTTGTGTGTATGTGCAAATGTATGCTTGCACAAATCCTTATTGTGTATTTATCTAAATACTTTTCTTCCTCAGAGTTGCCCTGTGTAAACTGCTCTGCAAGCTTTTAGAGTATTTTTCAAGTGTGGGGCTCTCGTGGCACTTTTCTGTAGAAGGAAAAGTACCTTTTTTGGTGATGGAAAACTATTAGCATAGAATTCTGTAGCATTTTTCTACTTAGGAGCAAAAATGGCTTAAACGTCAAAATGATGGGGTTTTTGTGTTCATTAAGGTGTTTGGCCAGTTATTTCTATTGACTTCTTTTATTACCTGGACAATGGCTGCCTCACAAATTTATCAACGCTTAATCTGAAGTATTGTGCTATGTTGAAAGACGTCAAGGGGACTGTAACCTGCTGTCATTTAGTTGTAAGAGATGTAAAATGATTAGGGAGGTACGTTGTGATTTCCTGATGTCTTGAAACTCTGAAAGCTTGTTCTATTTTAGCAAGCCTTGAACTGAAAAATACTCTGTTCCTGTACAGGAATTGGTGAATTAACCACAAGTTATTGTCTGTTCTATTTTTGTGTTCAGATAGTGCAGATTAGCTGTGGCAGCTTGCTTATATTTACCCTTTGGTTCTATATCATGGGCTTGTGGTGTGTCTTTTTTCTGTTAGCTTGGTCCTTGCTTTAGCAGAAGTAAAACGTAATGGTGTAAACTGCTGGAGCTGAGGGGTAAAACAGAATGCTTTCTCTTTGTCTTCAATGTCCTCCTTTTTTCCGTTGGGCTTCTGAGAGTCCGGTTGAGCAGTCAGAAATGAGTCCTTTGAACTTAGCTAGCCTGTGCTTTAGCCCTTTGCTATCACTTAAGGAAGAATAAAGAGGGAAACAAATTAGAGGTGAAGGAAACCAGAGCGGCGTAAACATTCTCAACTGAAACTTAGGAGTCTCCCCTGAAAGCGTGACAGGCTATCCATCTGAAATAATGGAATGAATTTTTTTAAAAAAGTCAAAAAACGAGGAACCCAAATTCCAGTTTTTAGCCAATAACAATCTCTTTTTTTTTTTTTTCCCCTTCTTCAGGAAGCTTGCATTGAAATACCATCCTGATAAGAACCCTGATAATCCAGAGGCAGCAGAAAAATTTAAAGAGATCAACAATGCACATGCGATATTGACTGATGCCACGAAGAGAAACATTTATGATAAGTATGGTTCTCTGGGTCTGTATGTAGCAGAGCAATTTGGAGAAGAAAATGTGAACACGTACTTCGTCCTATCCAGCTGGTGGGCAAAGGTAAATAAAAGTGGAAAGAGAAGTTATTCTGGATTACCATTTAAAATCTTAGAAGAGTTCCATTTGGAAATTGAAAGTTTGTGTTTATTCTTGGAAATTGCCAAATCTCTGACATCTTGTAATTTAACCTTCTCTTACTGCGTTGCAATTGCTAGTTCAGAAGTATTTTTCTATTGTCTGTCAATGATACAGGTCTAAATTATAGCAAGACTTGCGTTATTAAGTGAAGCTTAGGCCCTTCTAGTGGATTTAAAGCAGTGAAAAAGTTTGAGGGGTATGCTCTTTGGTAATGTCTGCTAAATGATCTTACAAGAAGACTCCTGACTGCAAGCTTGAGCCCACGCATAAGATCCTGTGAAGTAGTATGTGAACAAACTTTCTCAGAAGCTTCTTCAGCTGTTCTCTGATTTCTCAGACTCCAGATTAATTGTTCACTAGCCCATCCTTGTTTCTGGCGCGGCAGAAACAGAGCTGAGGGTCACTAGTATAGTCAACGACACTGCAAGCTCATGTTTTTTCAGAAATACTTTTACTTTTTTTTTGTGTGCATTAAACGGTAGATATAATTTTTATATAGAGGCCTTCTGGGAGTCCTTTTCCAGCACCAAAGAACTGTTATATTTTGCTGGACTCGGAACACTTTTAATCATGATATGCTTCTATCATGTTAAGTAATATATTTTAAAATTACCACTTTTGTTCAAAAATATGAACAACCTCTAGACTATGCATTTCTTACATTCTCAAGCTTTTGCATTTCAGAGTTCACATGATTGCAGTCTGCTTGCACACAATGTAATGAGTAAAGGACTGTGGCTAAGAAATCAAAGTAAGAAAACATAACTGCACCAGCTTACTTATTTAGTGAAATGACGTTGCTTACCATCGTAAGCATTGTGGCTGATTAAAACTGCTTCGTAGCCTTGGCGTTTCGCTTCATGGGTTCATTTTTCTTCGCTGTTGCCAGCATTGTTTCTATCTCTTGATTTCCCTGTGGTAAGGGAATAGTTATATCACCATGCTGGTTTGACAGCTTTAAAATTATTTTTCCAAGCAATTATGTAGTGACCAACGTGAATATTTTAGTTTTGCCCTTTGCCACTATGACTGTGATAGGCACACTGACAAACTTGGCTAGTTTTAAGTTGGCTTGCTCAGGTATTGGTAGCGTTCTAGCCCCAGCTCTAACTTCAACATGAGCTTTGCAGCCATGCCTACAGCCTTTAGTAAGTCTTAAGTGCCTGCTTCTGTAGGCACATTGCAATCTGAGTTTCCACTAGCTAGTGTAAATCTAATCCAGGCACATTAATACAAGCTACAATCTGTCCTAAACTATTGTACGCCTAAATTTCAGTGCAAGTACGCTCCTTAGTTGTGTGTCTTTTTTTTTTTTTTTTTTTATCTTTTTGCATATGTAGCAGAAAACATAGATCATTCTAAACCTAATTTCTAGGAATTTTTTCAGGTGAACCCGTATTCACTTCAGTGATTCGATATTCACTTCAATGTGAAATGATCATAGCTGTAGCTAGTTTTGCATGGTTTTATAATCAATTGGCAGCATATATCTCAGAGTTTGTAACTAAAAAGCTATATCTTTACATTGCTTTATTTTTCATCCCTGGTTTCCATATCTGATTCTCACCAACTCAGTGGTCACAGTGTGATAGATGTAGGTTACGAGTATTTCTTTTTCTTCTGCCCTCTGCAGGCCTTGTTTGTGTTCTGTGGGCTCATCACAGGCTGCTATTGCTGTTGCTGTCTGTGTTGCTGCTGTAATTGTTGCTGTGGGAAGTGTAAACCTAAACCTCCTGAAGGTGAAGAGCAGGAATACTACGTCTCTCCAGAGGACTTGGAGGCACAGTTGCAGTCAGATGAAAGGGGTAGGTGAAAAAGCTGTGGGATTTCTAGAATTACCGTAATACCAGAATCTCTGACCTATTGCTCAGTGTTGTTATTGAGGGAGCAACGCTTGCTTTACAGAGGTCGGCATAGATCTCTAATTGTATGTGTGTGTGTGTGTGTGTGTGTGTGTGTGGGAGGGATGCATGTTTGTGGCTCAAGAGCCAGTTGCTCTGGGTAAACCACCACCAGAAATGTAGTTCCTGTAAACTCGTTAGAAATCCCAGTGGGCCCTCACTGAACTTGGAGGGCTCAGCTTCAGAGAAGTAGGTGACCATCATTTAGCTTCCTTTCGACGTTCGTTGGAATAACGTACCAGCCAGACTCTTGTGATTCCACAAAGAGATTCTCTACCCCAAAGGATGGGAAGTGTCAAGGCAGTTTTGTAAACTGTATCAGGTGTAAAGTAGATGGAACTGCTATCCAGCTAGCTATTTCCAGTACTATTTTTGAATCACGTAAGCTTCTGTAGAGTTAAACCGATTATTTTAAAAACTGTAGACTTTCTGTGCGCTCTGATCCTGTTTTTAGCTGACAATGCTGATCGATGGGAGAGTAGCAGCTGCTCTTATGTGAATAAAGAAATATAATAAATGCTCCACATGTTAGTTTGAGTCTATTGGCATCGCGTACAGATTGAAGAACAGGAAATCAACGTTGTGTTTTTAAAGAAGAGCGTAAAGTTGTATTGCCAAATTGTTGCAGAGATGCGTAACTGATACTTACCAAAACATAGGGCGCTGTTTTTTCCTCAGTGTGCTAAACTTTTTGTCTTCCCTTTTCAGAGGCCTCAGAAACACCTATTGTGATACAGCCAGCATCAGCCACAGAGACAACCCAGCTCACAGCTGACTCTCACCCCAGCTACCACACTGATGGATTTAATTAAGTTAAGGAAATACTGTAATTAGAATGGATAAATAAATACATGGCCAACTCAACACTAGAATCATGAACATTAGAAGTAGAGAATGGGGAGGGGGAAAAATTCTGCCACCGTAAGAAGGCAGCTTTCCAACCTGCCGAAAATATTTTGTAATCCCTTCAGCCTTTTGTCACCTTCAGTGTCGTATCTTGATGATACGTGAAGTGCTGTAGCATGCAGTATTTAAAGCAGTTTATCTATAGTCTTATTTGTTTCCTTTCCTTTTTTTTTATTTTTTATATATAGCATGTATGGAGTTATGTTAAATGTCTGTGGTGTAATGTGTTGAGTTGTCACAAAATAAGTGATGGAGACATTCTGCATTTTAAGCAGTGGTATTGGCCTAAAAATGAGATTTTTAAAAAAGGAAAAGTTTCACAGAAGCCACCATGCTTTCATACAGCTGAGCTGTTAAAGACCTAAGTTCATGATTTTCACGTGAATGCAACAAGTCAGTTCTTTGATTTGTCCTTTTTTTCCTGCATTGTTATCCCAGGAAGTTTACAAAGCCAAGAACCAAAAAAGTATGCCAGTACTACAGAGCTAGAATTCTCTTTAATGCTGGTTTTCAGCTTAAATAAATCTACCTGGAAAAATAAAAAGGGAGAGTTTCCAGTCTTTGAAGAGTAAATTGATGAACAGCTGTTTATGCCTAAGGGGATCTTTAGTGACAGTGTAACCACAAAAGGTAGTTTGCCATAAAACCAAATGTAAATAGGTTTATTTGGTGGTGGCCGTGGTGGAATTTAAACTTCAAGCACAATTCTATTTTAGTCTGAAATTCTAAAGACCAAATAACACAGCTTTTCTGAATGCATGAGAATCTTGAAGTGAAACTGGTTCATCATTTTTTATTGGCCAAGTAAATAAAATGCAGATAGTAGGCAATAGTGTAAATGTTTAAAAAAAACAAACAAACAAATTTGATTTCTTAAAATATGTTTGAAATATCTAACATTCTAACAGACAAATCGGGTACTACTTTTTTGTTTGTCTGTTTTTTACAGCTTTTGATAACACAAAAGCCCTTTAATTTTCTCATGAGCATCTTTGTGGAATACTTAAATAGCTTTTTAACAACAAAACACCTTTCTTTGTCTTTATATTGTATAATTTGCACATAGTCTTGCATTTAGGCTTGTTTACATCAGTGTTTTTCTGTGCTTCAGAAAAACTATGGGAAAACTATTGACAGGTTTCCTGTACTGTTTTGAAACCAAATAGTTTTTGAATACTGCTCTTGAAACTGTGGATTATTGAGATTTATGGCAACATTTTAGTCAGCTCGTGAATTGCTGGTATATTTTGTTGTTAATAATCTTGCTTTAGATAATATTGAGTCAGAATCTAGAATAGCTACCAGAAATCTTGGCGCTTTTAGCATTTATTTACAGCCTCTTTAATTTTGATCTTCATGGTTTTATATCACATTGCCTCTACTGTCCTTTCTAGCCCCGATCTCCTCTTTTCCTTTTTCACCCGTTTCCCTTGAGTGATTTATATCCTCCCGTCCAGTATATTCTTTGAAGATCTGTTATGCTGCTTTTTTACAAGATCCAGGTGTTGCTTCGGAATGGGTTAAAGCATTGTCAGTCTATAAGAAAACCACCAGAAAATGAAGGGGACTCTCCTGCCCGAGGAGGGCAAAGCACGCTTCCGTTTGGCTGTCCTAGGTTTGTAAAAGGTGCAGTTTTTCTGGAAGTTGCCCAGATTAAAGGGGGAGAGAGGAATGTGAAAATCCTTCTGAATATATTTTCATTCTTTCTTTCCATGGGCTGAAAATGATAGAGTGCGTAAAGTCTGACATGAAACCCTGTTAAACATACCAGATAAAAGGTTCTTAACTCAGTCCAAATACTAAGTGAGAGATGGTTGCCAACTCACTTTCCCATGGCAGTTGGCACAAGCACATTTATTGCCTGTATGTAAGCTTATTACATATAGGTATGCTTTTGATAACACATTAGTATCCAGAAATTCACAAAGAGCATTTAATTAACTGACTAGATTTAAGAAACACAGTTGTTAAGTAAGTTCTTCCTTGTCGATAGTCCTTCAGACCTGAAACCTTGTGGTTTCCTGGAAGATACTTTTAACTTTTTGTATCAGGCAAAACTATCTTGGGTGGCTTTGAGGACAGTCATGTGTGATTTGACTTGAGGTGCTTATTAATCAGAGTCTTTGTTTGACCCCTTGGAATGAAAAGTAATTTTTAAGCTGGAAAAAATAATGTCTCGTGGACTTTCCTTGTAGATTTTGTCTGAAGCCTGTGCTTAACGTCGAATTCCACCCTTGAAAATGCTTGAATATCTTTGCGGACTTTATCCCCTAAAAACTCAAGGGTCAAAATTGCCTTTATAACCTGTGCAAATCAGGCAATGTTCCTAGTAAAAATAAAGTGTTAACTTTTTTGGCTTTGTAAATCAGCATAGTTGATAAGAGTGACTCAGTAGAATGAGAAAGATGCTGTTTTCTCATGTACTGTAGTCTACGATATTCTTCTATTTCCACGTGTTGATCTGGATGTGTGATACAGAAGGCCAGTTGTTGCTCTGCTGTGGAACAGCTGGGACCCCTTACATTGGGGTTGATTGTTGGTGTTAATTCCAAATAAGATTCTATTTCTTAATCACCCTGGGGTGTTTCCGTTGAACTAGAAGAGTCCACAGGAGGTTGTGGCTTGGAAACTGAGCATGCTGGGGACTTGTGTAACGTACCTTCAGGCTACGGTGAGAGTCACTCTTACTCTGTTTCCCAGAAGCAGTGCAGTGTGAGGAAGCCCTACAGACTTCTCAGTACAAGCTAATGTCAAAACTAAAGCGTATGGAGCAAATGAAGATTAGAGATGATGATACCTTTATCCATGTTTTGCACTACTTGAAAAAGATGATATTTGGGATGAATTTGCTGTTTTAAAAACAGACAAACAAGCAACTCCCCTCCCCTCCAAAACCCAACTTTTCAACCAGCAATTAGTTCTTCCTTTAGCAAGGCGTGAATTTAAGAGAGACTGCTTGCTTTTCAGCTGTTTCTGTAGATGGTTGTGGGAATAGTAATTTAATCTGTATGTTACATATGCCCATACGATGTTAGATTTCCCCAAGGGAAACTACTCTGAGATCCCAATTACAGGGAATGAAGGGGAAAAATATGAATGTGAGTATTTTTTTGAAACTGCTAAATTTGCCCCCGTTAGTCTTAAATCTCTGAATTTAAGATGACTCTATATTAATGTGTTTTTGACTTCTCTCTTTCCTGACTTCTCAAACTGTGTGAGATCTAATTATTTAAACAATGTTTCTTTAAAACAAAAATTGTGTAATCAGAAGATATGTAGGTTAATGCCCGCTTTTTTCTTATGTCATAAGTAAGGTACAAGTGTATCCTGCGGTTACATCAGTTGTACTTCTGTCTTTGCAAAATGGCGAAACAGAATCCCAGGGAATGCAAAATTGTATTGGAAATAATGGTTAAAAATCTGGTGCTTAAGATCAACCGGCTTAAGTTCTGAGCTTAAGTTTATGGAGCTGTAATGTCCCTACCAGACCTAAAATAGCGTACCTTTCCAGGCACTAAAGCCTGGGTGAAAATACTTATTACTGGCTTATATGCAGGATGTTTCCTTCCAAAATTAAACCTGAGCACTGTTGATCTCTATTCAGTATGTTGCCAGAATCAAAACTTTAGCTTTGCTTTTTGTTTCTTAAAAGTCACATCATCATTTTTACAAGTTACCCAAGATCTCTGTTTAAGTAGTTCAGCAGCTTCCATCTAGCTCATCAAACCTACTCAGCACCCATCTTCTTAGCCCTTGTAGCTCCTTGTTATTAGGAGGAGTGTATGGGGGAAATCTGATTTGGAGAGTTTCATTGACTGATATTAAGGACCACTGGTTTTATCCACAAGTTTCGTTGTACGGAGAGCCATGGTGTTTGTAACTTAGGATAAGTAAGGAAAGCTACTGCCTCATTTCAAGGAATGCGTAGGTACCATCTTTTCTGACAGCAGCAAAGCTGTCATAGAAGTAGCTGGTGCTGGACTTGCTGTGCCCTATCCTTCCTGTGCATGGGGAAATCCCCAGACCGGTGTAGCAGTAGTGCAACAAAGCATTCAGTACTTCACTTGAAGTGAATGAAGGGGAGTCGCACCTGTTAAATGCCAGTTTCATTTTGTTAGTAATATATGTAGGAAGTTCTTGAATATTTATCTGTATATAAATTTGTTTATGTAAACATCAATGGTGTCTGATATTGTATAGATTTCTGCCAATTCCATGCAGTGATGTTTTAGAGCCATATTATCGTTTTAGTCTTATTTTTAGATTTGTAGTATTTTTAAACTGCTTTAGATATTAGTGCTCATAGTGTTCTTGAAAATGTGATGCTCTTTGAAATTTGTGTACGCAGCCTACAGTATGATTAGAAACACCTGCTTAAGAAGAAGGCTTTAACACGGTACTACCCAATGCACAGCAACAGTGCTGTGGTAGGGGGACTACAGTTTTAAAAACCCTTGATGTCAGAGTATAGAAGCACTGCAGATATAACCAGGGCAGGAACCTGACAGAAAATATATTCCTGTTCCATTTTTTAAATGGTTATGTTTTGTGATGTGGAGGGATGTGACTATGTTTTTGGGGGGGCTAATCTTTGAGCATTTGTAATGTACACAGTTCTTGAGAGAGGTACCTGTTTTCTTAACTCGTTTTTGCCCTTTGGTGCCCTTCAGTGTTCTTGACATTTCCAAATAATTTAGGAAATGCATTTGTGCTGCGGTTTTTCCTACCCAATGCAACTGGATATTGGCTTAATGTTTAACAGGAGATTCTTGCTAGGTAGTCAGGCTTTTGCCACTTGGCAGCCCCTGCCTCATGTTAGTAATTCTGGATGCTGTTTAAGTCTGCGTTAATCTTAGAATCAAGGCACTGAAACATAACCCCCCCCCCCCATGCAAATGTTTATAGTGTAAAGTCGGTATGAACTTAACTTGCTTTATCATTTGATGCCACTTCTCTGTATTATAATGGAAAACATCTAGGTTGTAGTAAATCATTATGCCAACAACTGTTTGAAGTATCCTGAAAGAAGTATAACTGATAGTTAACAAAATGGCAGGTAGTTTGTCAGTGTTCAAGTCCTGCAAGAACTATGGTCTGGTCCACATACTGTATGTGGAGATTTGAGTGCTATCTGAGACTCTGCAAGACCGAGATTCCCTTTTTGTACCAGGAAAGTGCTTTCTTTTCAAGAAGAAACTGCGTTAGGGAAGCTTTCCGTTGCTTTTGTTTGCACAAGCCAAACTCCGTTAATCTGGAAGACATACTTTCATTTGAAAATAAAATGCCAATGTTAAATGTACAGTTAATGTAGAAGGAGAGATGCTGGGAATTATTGGTGGCTCTATATATGTGTAGAGGAAGCTCTTACACAAAATAGCCATTCATTCTTGAGTGCGGTTGTTTTCTCTGCTCCCTTTCCCCCACAACCAGCAATGTGGGTGTATTCTTGTAGTTTGTGAATGGTTGCTTATCATATTCTGTGTACAGCAATGGCTTCCAAAAAATGTGACGATCTACTTGATTCCTGCCAACTGCCCTTTGACCCTGTCCCATGAGGGCAGAGCTGGGATTTACCTGTTTCAGCTCTCCTATAAAGGAAAGAAATGAAACCCAACAATAGCGAGGAGGGTAAGGGCAATCTCTGAAATAACTTTGACTTGCATGGGCTGGTATGTGGGGGCATATTAAACATGGTCAATATGCTAATCACTAAAGGTAATAGTGGAATACATTGATACGTTTTTTTCCCTATACCAGTTTTAACTACTTTGTAGTCTACAAACTGGGAGTCGTTGACTTCACAAAGCAAGGTCCAAACCTGTGCTGTAGGTTTTGGATTGCAACATCATGTGTGTGTATGTATGTATATATGCACATATGTATATATTTATACAACAGGTGTGCACCTAGTACTTGCTGCTGTTTTTTCTTTGGTGGTAAAACATGAAATTTGGCTCAAAGTACTTCTATGAACTCTCAGACAGAAAAGCCGAAGGTGTGAGTTTTGTGTGTCCAGAATCGTGCTTTCTCCTTTCAGCTGCAGGAAAGAACAAACAAGACTTGTCAATTTAAATGACTGGTGAAGGAAACAGTGGATGGATCCTGTTGTATAAATAAATAGGTAGTACTAGTGAGAGAGCTGTGCTGTTTGAAAAGGGAAAAATCAATCTTCTGCTCAAGTGGATTCCTAAAGTCTTCCCTCCTCGCTAGTGAGAATTTAAACTTGAATCTCATGATGCATTTGCACAGTCTGGTCCAGTTATTCAATTTATAGTGCTTACCGATTGGATTCATAAGACTTGGAATTATCGCAAGTCATAAAACTGGAGTTAGCTGATGATTTGTGTAAAGGCAAAAAGATTGTGGCCAACGTAAGTGTATGTACCACCAAATTACTTCTAGTCATATTGGGTAGAGAATGCAGCTGGCCCTAGTTGGGCCCTATGTTCCAGAAGCTGTTGCCTAACATACAAAACACGCATTGGTTTTCTGCTTAATGGCAATCAGCAGAAATGGGGAAATATACAGGGGATTCCTTTTATTACTTATATGTTTGAAGTTATATTTGTGTCTGTCACAGTAGATGAACTTTGAAGTTTGCCAAGTTCAAAACGCTTGATGTTTCCTTGTTTGGATGTGTGCCACTTAAGCCAATTGCTGTCATTCCTTCCTTCCTTCCACTACATCCCCACCTTCTCCCACGTTTTTGGACTGGGTGTGGATTATTTGGTTTGCGTTATCACAGACATCCAAGGCAGTTTAGATTCATTTTGCATGAGAGCAAAGCCCTGAGATAAATAGTTCATTATGGGGTTTTGTTATATTGGCCTCTTTATGAAGCCTGTGGTAGCTGAAGATGTAATGAGAGAACGCGTTTTGCATTTGCACTGTACTTCAATTCCGGTAGGGTGGGGGGGGGGGGGAGAGGGGAAGCCCATGTTTAAAAAAATGTTAGCCGTTGTAAAAACAATCAAAGTATAAATGCATCTGAAAAACAATTATAATATAGACATATATATATTTTGTTATGTTACTAAAGGACCACACTGAATTGTATGTAAGTAGATGTGGCTGTCTGAACTTTGTGGATTGTAACACTCGATACTACTGAGCTCCTGTACATACATGCAGTTGCAGCAGAAGGAATTATTTTATGTTTTAGCATGGTAATTTGTGTATTGTATGTCTGAATATAAACTAAAATAAAGATTGCTAAATTATCTGAAACCACTGTTGTAAAATAAATGTTTTCAATGCGGAAATGTACATTGGCTTTTTCTTTCCTTATTTGTACACTTGAACTCATTACGAAAATGAGCACCTGCGTGGCTGCCTGCCTGAAGGACCCGCTGTGGCAGGGTATTGTTTTGAGGTGGGTGACCTCAAAGAGGTCAAATGGTTTGTTCTCATCAATGCCTTTTGAACTGCCCCCCTTTTTTTCCCCTCCTCTCCCTTACACCTGTGTCTTGGAGTCCCTGGCTCTATTTGAGCACTAAAGGCTAAAGACCTGAATGAAATATGTAATGGGCTGTTTGATTTCATGCTGAATGTAGGTATTGTAGGGATCCTGAATTTATGAAATAGGCACAATAATTTCTGAAAATGCGGGAAGACTGAAACTGTGTAGAAATGACCAAAAATGACATAAACTCAGAATCACACAAATTCTTGGAGTTTATTAAGATTGCTGCAATTCTGAAAGAGAAATTGATATGTGTATTGAGCACGTGTAGCACAGCACTGACATGTATTTGGCAGTATGCATTTTCAGTGAATTCTGTATGTGTGCTCAGATGAGGAATTAGTTAACCCTATTGCAGGATATGCTTTGAATAAAATTGGTTCTGCCGTTCCTCATGCATCTTTGCAATGCTGTGTTTTTCCCTGCTGATGCTTGGTATCCATAATGTGCAGAAAGGATTGTTTAGGAATGTACTGGTAGAGATGTCCTTTCCATATCAGATATTTGCTCCCTATTGCAGTGTTTAGTGCTTTTCTGTCTTTTAATGAATGTGTTCCTATGGTGTGTATGAAGGAAACGGACTGTCATTCCAGTTTCACTGGTGGTGATGTGCTAAAACAGGGCTAAACAGCTCTTCAAACTTGGAGGTCATCTGCCAGGTTAGGCGATCTAATCCATATCTCCCTTGTCTAAGGTCTTTGCTGTCGGTTTACTTTTTCACTTTTTAGACTTTTCCTGTTAAAACCTTGAATAATTGAGCAGGAGTGAAGTGTATCCTACAATTGCAAGCCATTGTCCTTTCCTACTAGTGACTGAAATGCTAGGTTTCCCTTTAACTGTCAACTGCGCTGTGTTTTTCAAGTTGTCTGTGTTGCAGTACTACCAAAAGGCCTCCTGGAGTAAGGATTCGTCCTACCAAAGACTTCAAGTTGACGTTTCGCTGTCTGAAGGCACACGCCTGGGTTACATACAAGGCAGTGACAAATACTTAATATTTTTAAGGTAGAACTGTGTGAGTAGAAGTGCATGATACTCTGGCTATGAAATCAGGCTTGTTTCCCTTATCCCCCTGAGAGCAATAGGAACCAAAATGTAACATTAGAGACAAACGTCTTCAGCTATCAAATTCCTAGGGCCTTAAAGAGAGAGGCAGCAGCAGAGCTCTAGAGACAGCGAGCCAACAGCCACATCTAGCATGAGATGTGGGTGAGGGGCTGCTTCCCTCTCGTGTGCTGCGCGCTGTTGCAGCACCACAGCTGGCAGCCAAGCAGGGACAAGCTAAGCAGTGCTGCCTTGTTTTGCTGCCTCTCAGTTGGAGTTGAGTGTGGTCTGGGCTTCGTTAGTGTTGTCACCTCTACCTAAATGGAATACAAATCTTTTTCTAGAGATCACCGCACAACGGATAGCTTGGAGGCAGCTCATCTGCCCGTTTTGCTTGGAGATGTTCACCAAACCCGTGGTCATCCTGCCTTGCCAACACAACCTCTGCCGGGAACGTGCTAGTGACATCTTTCAAGTGGGTAAGTGCTGTGTATGTCTTGCTCTGCTGGAAGAAAGTGGGGTTCTGTGAGGGGTTTGTTTTTAAGTCAGCATAGAAATTTATGTAGGATCAATTGGTTTCTCTTACGTTTCAAAGCAGGCACTGAAAACTGACTGGGCAATGCATGAGTCAAATGAGAGGGAGGGACTCCCTCTCACTGAGGGACTCTGAACGGTCCTTTCCATCAGCCTCTGTCAGGCCCCACTAGATTTGTTGAAAGGAAGTGGATCTGTTGAACTTCTCTCAGTAGCTTCCCTTAAGAGAACGACTGTTGCCTTGACAGCCCAAATAGGGACCTGAAAATCCTAATTTGCCCTCCCAACCTTTAGAGGGGCAAGAAGGAAATTTCCCTCTTATAGCTAGGAGTGAAGACAATGGGATAAAACGTGTCTGCAGCAAATGCCCTCCGAGTCCTTGCATTGCAGTCCCCATACCACTGCCCTCTGCCTCAGCAGCTGAGATGTCTCCTCAGATCTCATTTCTCCAGTTAGTTATTACAAACCAGTAGCTGAGGCTTCTGCCATTCATGGCCAATATAACGATGTTCTCCTAAAATGTGCAAAAAATGTTGAGACACACTGACTGGAGGGACTTGCGAACGGAGGAGCCCCATACTGGGAAACGGTGCGGTTACCAGTTCCAGGCAGCACCGCAGCAACTGGGCTGTGCTGGGGAAGCTGTTGGTATCCTGACGTCTTGGAAGTGCTGGGTGATGTTCTGTCCCTAAATTATAGCTCTTAAAAGCAAGAGGAATCAGAGCTGGAACATGGTGGATATCTGGGATGTAAATAGAAGTTATTGTTGCCAAGTGATATGAGAAATGATCCTAATGCATCCATGGAAGGAGCTAGCACACAAACTTTGAAGATCTGTTAACAGTAAAAATTTCACTTTACTGAGAACCTTGCATCATCCGAGACTGGTTTACACTTTGCTTTACCGTTGCAAGTGGAGACACAGAAGTAAAGATGAGCAAAAGATGTGCCAAAGGCTGTTACGAGACTTGTTTCAGAGCCAAGGTGAGGATTTAGACAACATAAATCTGATGCTCTGAGCTCTCTGCCTGAACCTCTAAACCTGGATCTGTGACAGAGGAAGCATTACTGTTATTGTAAGGGGGTCTTATTGACACCAGCAGCTTTTACTACCCATATGCCTTTCCTGGTGATTGCAATAATTTTGAAGAGTTAATTCCCCGTTTGACAGAAGTTAACAGGAAGAAGGTAAGTACGAAATCTTAACGTTTCATCTCAAAGCACGCTTTCTGCTCTCAGTGGCAGGACTCCTCCCTTGGTCACGGGTATGGACTTGGCATAGCGGAGGGGTCAGGCATGTTCTTATTCCCACCCTTCCACTCTCCTGGGTGATTTTCATTACCTGCCTTGAAGCTCTTAAGTATCTGGTGTCTCCACTTTGTCTCACGCTCCAATCATTGACTCCTTTTAAAAGCGTGTCCTCTTCGCAGCTTGCCTCCTTGCCTGGTAGAATTTGTGGTTTCCAGAACTTCCTTAAATAGTCTCACAGGAATTTTCAAGCCAGCTGAATAATACACGCCTATAGGTAGCCAACAAAGATCTCTGTTTCAATATCGAGGAACCACCTTGGGGTTGGCAGGGAGGTTTCACTGCCTGTCCTGCTGCCTGGACAGACTCAGTCTACAGCCTCCAGAGGAACCTCATGGTCGAGAACATCATTGGCATCTCCAAGCAGGAGTTGGCATGTGCTCCAACAGGTTTCTTCCTTACCTTTTGGGTGCTGTGATTCTTCTCTTTGCTTGGTCCCCTCAGGAGGAATTTCAGTCCTGCTTTGCTCTGCACATGGCTCCCGATCACCTGCACTCACTTTACAGGACTCAGTCTCCCTGGGGCTAGCTCTCGTCTGGCTCATGGTCCCCTGTGCCACAGGTGAAGCCTGCTCTGGAGCGCCAGGTGCAGCAGGGCACTTGGGTGTCTTTGGGAACCAGTGCTGACAACCGAGAAATGATTCCTGTCTTGCCCATCCCTGCTGTTGTAAGGGTTGTCCATATGCATGGCTGGGCAGGCAAGGCAAGCAAAGCTTGGGGAGCAAAATACTGCAGCTAATGGCCCGAGGTCACTCGACAAAATCAGAAGCAGCAACCAGTGCCATGCCGGAAATCAACTAGACAGGGCTGCCCATGCCAGGCGTCAGCAACCTACAGCCGAGTTCCTCTGGGCTAAAGCCAGCCTGGAGCTATAAGAGCGGGGTGGGGCCCTGCTGCAGGAAGTGCTTGTCCTGGGACTCTGGGTTTCTGGAAGGGTTTGCAGCCAGTGGCATCTCTCCAGCTCAGCTGCAGGTGTGCTCCCTTTGTCAAGAACAGGAAGGAGAGGAAAAAAAAAAAAAAACTTGAAGACAATCCTGGCATTCACTCTCTGCTCCCCTATTTACTCTTACTCTCTCTGTTCAGCTCCAGGCCTCTGTTGAAGGCTGAACCTCCCAGCTGTGAGGAGCGCAAGGAAGAGACACTCAGCATCTACTGTGTGACTGGCAAGGCGCCCACCTGCTCCCTCTGCGGGGGCTTCGGGAGCACGAGATGGCTCCCCGGATGGACATCCACATGCAGCAGAAGGTTGGTACCTCCTGGGGAGTCTCGCTTCGGTGGGAGTTTCTGTTGACGGTAACACTGGCTGACCTGGGGACTGCTTTGCGCTCAGCGAATGGTGATGTGACCTCATCTCCCTTCTCCTTGTCTCCAGGCTGAGCCGACAGACGGGATCGGAGCCTTTGTTGCTGCCAATGGTTGGATCCAGGCCTTTGCCAGTCATCTCCATGCTACCCACAAGAACACTGAGGTAACACATGAAGTTTCTCAGGATCCTTCTTGGGATACAGCCTTGACTTTTATAAGTCCATCCTGTAACAGCTGCTGGCTCAGAAGCAGCAATTTGGTCCCAGATGGCTGGAAACGCCTGCTCT
Source organism: Struthio camelus (assembly GCF_040807025.1). Classification (NCBI taxonomy): domain Eukaryota; kingdom Metazoa; phylum Chordata; class Aves; order Struthioniformes; family Struthionidae; genus Struthio; species Struthio camelus. Next base: position 17,718,872 of record NC_090959.1, on the reverse strand, counting down.
CAGCACAGATCATTTTTCCTCTCTTCTGTTGCACCTGGGGATGAGCAGGAACAGCAGTTGAGGGTTGGAGCACACGGGGGCTGACAGTCCCCTGGCAGGGCTCTATTGCGAAATCTGCGTTACATCCTCCCTGTGACTCGTGTGCCGATGGCTGGATGGGCGCAGGGTGGCTGCTGTTTGGTGGGTGAGGGAGTCGCATCCTATCATTGGACACCTTCTGGCCGTGATGCTCACAGGCTATGCAGGGATAGAGCTCAGTGGGTTTTAGCAGTTTAGATAAACATGGCATTTTCTATTGGAGAATGTAGTTTATTTTCTGTTGATTGTTTCCCCCCTCATAACAAAACTAAGCCTATTTACGTATCACTTTGGGGTTTGTATCGTGGCTTTTCTGTGTGTATGAATTGCAGCTTTATTCCAATTGAGGATGCAACCTAGTACCAAAATACTGGAATTCTTCATGGGACAGAGTTCCGCTTTTCACTGAGCAGCATACAGCTGTTTGTTTTCATGACTATGGCCCACTGCTACCTATGTACCTTGGATTTTTCCTTCACTTTGAAATGCTGAATACAAGCACACAATGGCCCACTATTATGATTAATGAAGGATGTTCTGCCTCTGTGCTCATGCCCATGAGTTAGCAACATGTCCTTGGCTCGTCCCAGCCGGCAGAAGCTGGTGGTTACACTGTGACCCTGGAGCAGGACAACCACGGGACGCAGAAACAGGCTCCGCGCAGATGTCTGACCACGTACACCCTCCTGGAGGGAGATGACGTTGCAAAGGGTCACTGTGAGCAGGAGAAGAAGCCCTAATGCTTTGTGTCCCTCACCAGGCTGAACGGCGACTGACCGAGCCACCTTCCGAGCAGGTGGACATGACGCAGCAGTCGGAGCAGCCCCCGTGGCTGTCCTCGTGCAGGGAACGCGCCAGGAGCCGAGGTGCCCTGCTCGGGTTTGCCGCTGCAAGATAAACCTTGGGAGCTTCGCTTTCTGGGCTGAAAAGCTGGCTGGCAGCAGCAGTGTGGCAGGACCCAGGCCGTGTGGGGGACAGGCGCCTCCAAGCGCAGAGCCACCTTTGCAGCATGAATGGGTGAGGCTTGCGTCAGTGCGGGGTGTGACGGGGGACCTCGCGATTTAGCGGTTAAGGTGGTTGTCATGCTCAGGAAAGCTGGGGTTGTGCTGTCAGGAAAGCTCCTCTACAGATGCTCTTCTTCTGAGAGAGCCAAAGAGATTGGATTTCATTAAATATTGTCCCCTCCTGCAGCTGCATGACACTAAAATGTGCAGACTTGCTGCGATGCCCTGAGGTGTCGCATTTCTGATCCATTTGCTGAGATATCTGAGATGGAAAAGCCCCATCCAGGTCACTGGACTCATCTCCCAACCTCAGGGACTCCTAGGAAACCCTGTTGGTAGAAGCTGGCTGTCACTACTTGCCTGAAGGTCCTCCAGGAGCATCCCTAGGGAGTGCTGTGCCTGGCCTGCCCTTCCTCCCCTGTTGGGGTGTGCAGGAGGACGGGGCTGCTCTGGCCAGAGAGCTGCGCTTCGCTGGTGTGGGCGGTGAGGGAAGCCCAGCAGCATAGGAGAAGCTGCCAGTGCCCCTACCATGGCATGGAGTCGCCTTCCCACCTGTGGAAGAACCTGGCACCCAGAGCTGCTCACTGCCTGGGACGGTGCAGCAGCATCCGAGACGTGGCCGAGGTGGGCCAGGCTACCAACAGGGTGAGGGCACCTGCAGTCCCTGGGAGCGTTCGGATAATGCTCTGGGATCCTCAATTTCTACAAACTCATCCAGGTGGGGTTTGGGGGCCTGCCCACTAGGAGGATGCTCAGCTGCGGTTGCGTATCCCAGGTCATCTCCGCAAGCGGGTGTCCTGCCTTATGCTCCCGCTGGCATCTCTGCGGCCAGGAATCTGCGGGGACCTGAACTGCCCCCTTCTTGCTCACCTCTGCCAGGTCCCTGGGCCCTTCCTGTTGTCCTCCTTACCCGAAAGCCTGGCCCCAAACCTTAATTTGCACACCTGCAGCCACCAAGCACTGAAGGTTCACTTAGGAGAAGCTTAAAAGTGCTTCAGAGCTGCCTTGGCTGGCTCAGGCCATGCGTAATTGCTTCTATTTTAACAAACTGTTCCTCCCTTTCCTTGAGGTAATTACTGCTTTTATGTGTTTCTTACCTTTTTTTTTTTTTTAATGGGAGAAAATGTACCTTTACAAAATACAAAAGAGAAAAAAAAAAAAAAAAAAGGCAGCCCACAGGATGATCAACGATCACAGCCCATCCGTGTGAGGCGAGGTGTCCTGTGTAAATACCAGCCTACTTCAGAGAAGATCCAACTTCACGTTCCCGCAAGGTGCAAGACCCAGAATTGCTCTTGCCAAGCGCATTTTTAGCTGCTGGCTCCGTTCCCTGCTCTGCGCAGAGAGCCGGAGCGACAGGCGAGCGATGGGCGCTCAGCTGCTCCCTGCGGCGGTGGCACCGGGGCACGAGGGCGGCGAGGGACCCGCGGGTGTGGGGTGCAGCCGCCCTTCCCCGGGGTGCCGGCGGGTGATGCCCGGCAGCGGAGGGACAAGCCCATCGGTGCTGCTCCCGGACTAATTAATAGGGCTGCAAGGAAGCACCGAGACCCTGCAGCGCGTGGCCAGATGAGACGGCTTGGCCCATGATCAGACCCTCGTGTGCTGGCAGCTCCCCGGGGCACTGCTTTTCCCGAAGGAGGGACGGCCCCGTGACCCGGAAAGGGCTCTGCCCGCCTTGTCAGCCCTCTCCCCACATCCCCCCTGCCTGTGCACCCGCCGCCTTGTTGCATTGGCTTAGTTACAGCAACAAAGAGAAAGAAAGGGACCATTAACTGTGGAGGAGAAAAGCCCAGTAGGGTCCTCTGGCCTTTCTGACACACGTGCCGAGTGCAACCCCTCTTCTGCGCTGCGCCGTGGGACGCCCCATGGAAATGGCTTTTATTCCCCTCTCCTTAACCAAACCCGCAGCCGGGGCAGGCGCCTCGCAGCCCAGCTCTGCCAGCACCTTTCATCCAGGAACCTGAGCAAACGGGTCAGGCAGCTACCGTGAGCGGGGCCACGCGTGTTCTGTCGTTCATTTGTTTGTTTCCTTTCCAGACCCGTCCGCCACGTTCAACCCCTTTAAACCTGACGGAGCTGCGGGGACTTTTGAAACGTTTCTGGGTGGAATTTGTGAACTCCAGCGGAGGCATCCGAGCACCGGCTGCCCGACGGCGCAGCGGGGAGCAAGCAGCGCGGGGTGAGGAGCGCGGGCGCGAGCGGGCAGCGGCGGGGCCTGAGCGCGGGAGCCAGCCGCGACACCCCCGAGGTGCGCCGCAGGAATCTCAGCTCGGCGCTTGCAGCAGGGCTGCCTGCGCGTGCCAGGCGACAGGGGATAACGGAAGCGCTTTTGGCTGCATCGGACGGTTCGCCGGCTGCGTTCGCTCTGTGCTTGTATTTTGGGTGAGACCGGGGGACGGTCTGAGGGCGGTGGTGGGGACCTGAGGGGGGGGAACTGCTCCTAGGCCTGGGCTTTGTCCAAACGGTCGGTGCAACATCGTTATCTCAAAGCACTCTGCGAGCGTGTGTCTTTGCAAAGCCGGAGGAGGGAGCAGCACGGTGTCCCCGTGCCAGGGGCTCCTGCCCCACCGGCACGGCGGGCTTCGGGGTGTCAGCACAAGTGCTAGAGCACAGCACGGGGCAGGTGCAAGGGCGACTTTAATGTAGAAGAGGGAGGGGGACATGTGGGGCCCCCCGGAGGGGACGGCCACCCCCACGCGGCCCCCCTGCCCCACGCTGGGCATCAGCGGGACCCGACGTGCCGCAGCCCCCCCCCCCAGCCGCTCGCTACGGGGAGCATTCTCTGTCTCCGTGAATCCCCCCCCCCGCCCCATCACTTCCCTATACTCTGCAGCAACAGCTTATTGCTCAGCGCCTTCTGGGCCAGTCTCTCCTCCCGGGACATCTCCAGGAACTCGCGGAGGAGGTGGAAGGTGAGGTCCAGGGAGTTGGGTTTGCCGTCCCGCCGCTTGCTGGCGTGCGGTGCCCGCTGGGCCCGGGCGCGGGGGGCCGCCGAGGGCTCTGCCCCGCAGGGCGGGCAGAGCTGGGGCAGTCTCTGGGCCGGGGGTCCGGCGGTGGGTGGCGGGGGCCGTGCGGCTCCCAGCCAGGGCTCCCAGGTGGGCTGGGGGGCCGGGGTCAGGCGGCGGGCTGGGCCCCGGGGCCACTGCAGGGGCGAGCAGGTCTCCGAGGGCAGGAAGAGCAGGACGAGGACAGAGGCAGCCGAAATCATCCTGAGCCGCATCGCAGCCGCTCCGGGGCGGGATGCCTGCAAGAGTTCCCCCCCCCACCCGCAGCCCCCCTCCTGCAGTCAGGGGCACCGGAGGGGCTGCGTCCCCAGGGATGGGACCCCCCCCCCCGGGCATGGCAACCCCCTCTCCCCCATCCCGGGCATGGGACCCTCCCCCGAGGATGGGACCCCCCGAGGATGGGACCCCCCCCCATCCCTGCGACGAGCCCCTGAGCGGAGGGGACGCTGCTAAGGGAGCCCGGTGGCTCTCCCGGGGCCCCGGTCGCGGGTGCCCGGCCCCCAGCGCGCCCTGTCCCGACTCCCGCTGCCCGAGGCCGGGTCCCTCTGTCCCCCCCGCCCCCCGGGTCCCGGTCCGGTCCTCACCGCTCGCCGCCCGCTCCGCCGCGGCAGGACGCCCGCAGACGGCGCCGCGCTCCCGCCGCCGCGCTATATAGGGGCGGCGGCCCACGTGACCGCGCTATACCCGGGCGGCCCACGTGACGCGGAGCGGGGCCGCGGCCGGAGCGGAGCGGAGCGGAGCGGGGCGGGCGCTGTCCGCGGTGCTGAAGGGCCGCGGCGGGGCCGCGCCGCTGTGTGCGCGGGTGTGTGTGCACGGCTGTACAGGGGCGTGCGGGTGTGCGTGTGCACGGGTGTACGGGGGGGTGCGCGGGTGTGTGTGCACGGCTGTACAGGGGCGTGCAGGTGTGCGTGTGCACGGGTGTACGGGGGGGTGCGCGGGTGTGTGTGCACGGCTGTACAGGGGCGTGCGGGTGTGCGTGTGCACGGGTGTACGGGGGGGTGTGCGGGTGTGTGTGCACTGCTGTACAGGGGCGTGCAGGTGTGCGTGTGCACGGGTGTACGGGGGGGTGCGCGGGTGTGTGTGCACGGCTGTACAGGGGTGTGCAGGTGTGCGTGTGCACGGGTGTACGGGGGGGTGCGCGGGTGTGTGTGCACGGCTGTACAGGGGTGTGCAGGTGTGCGTGTGCACGGGTGTACGGAGGGGTGCGCGGGTGTGTGTGCACGGCTGTACAGGGGCGTGCAGGTGTGCGCGTGCACGGGTGTACAGGGGGGTGCGCGGGTGTGTGTGCACGCCTGTACAGGGGTGTGCAGGTGTGCGTGTGCATGGGTGTACGGGGGAGTGTGCGGGTGTGTGTGCACGGCTTTACAGGGGCGTGCAGGTGTGCGTGTGCATGGGTGTACGGGAGGGTGTGCGGGTGTGTGTGCACGGCTGTACAGGGGTGTGCAGGTGTGCGTGTGCATGGGTGTACGGGGGAGTGTGCAGGTGTGTGTGCCCGGCTGTACAGGGGTGTGCATGTGTGCATGTGCATGGGTGTTTGGGGGTGTGTGTGGGTGTGTGTGCCCGGCTGTACAGGGGTGTGCAGGTGTGCATGTGCACAGGTGTACGGAGGGGTGTGCAGGTGTGCATGTGCACGGGTGTACAGAGGGGTGTGCAGGTGTGCATGTGCACGGGTGTATGGGGGGTGTGCAGGTGTGCGTGTGCACGGGTGTACAGAGGGGTGTGCGGGTGTGCGTGCGGGGGTGTGCAGGTGTGTGTGTGCGGGTGTACGGGGGTGTGTGGGTGTGCATGTGCAGGGGTGTATGGGGGTGTGTGCAGGTGCACGGCTGTGCGGGTGTATGCGGGTGTGTGGCTGCGGGTTCGTGTGCATGAGTGTGCCGGTGCATGTACAGGTGTGTGGATGTGCACCAGTGTGTTGGTACATGTACAGATGTGCTAGTATGTAGGTGCCTGTACAGGTGTGTGCGAGTGTGCAGGTGCATGTGTGGGTATGTGTGGTATGTGGGGGCGAGTAGCACCTGACAGGCTTGTGCGAGGTGGGAATTGTGAGGGGGTGCGAAGAGTGTGAGTGGTAAAGGGTGTGCGCGGGTGGTGGGTGTGGGGCAGGTGATGGTTGTGGAGGGGTGCGTTTGGAGGAGCATGTGAGGGGTGTGCAGGGAGGGTGTGAAGGGTGTGTGCAGGGGGGGAAGGTGGCATTGGGTGGTGTGAGAGGGTGCGAGTGGGGACGTTGAGGAGCCAGGGGGAGAGAGGGGTGTGAGCAAGGGGGAGAGGAGTGCAGGGAGGAGTGTGCAATTAAGTGTGTGTGTGTGTGTGTGCATGCATGTGCAAGGGAGCTTGTGTGTGCGCGCAGGCGGGAGGGGGCACGCGCAGGCAGTAGGAGAGTGGGGCTGCCTGACATCCCCTCCTGCGTGGGGCCCGCCGTGTTGGCGGAGGGGACCTGGGCCCCGCGTGACCCCGTTCCCCCACTCTGCAGGTCCCTGTCCTCCGCCCCAGCCCTGGGGCTGGGCTGCTCTGAGACCCACCGCAGCAGCCCTGCGTAGGGGCACCTGGCTGCATGGGGCCTCCTGGCTCCCACCCAAACAGGCCCCTGAAATCTGCCCTGAAGCCCCCCTACGGTCTGATTCGCACTGGGACTCGGAGCGCAAAGCAGCGCAGCAAAAGCAGACTGCGTTTTTAGGTGCTTGAACACAGATCCAAATTTAGGTCCCTTGAAAACCAAAACCCTCAGTGTCTGCGAGGCCGCGCTGTCTGTCCGTGCTGTCTGCCTGTCCCTGCGCCTGTGCAGAGCGCAGGGCAAGCAGCACGCGTGCCGGGGTGCACACGCGCGTGCGTGGGATGGGTGCGCGGGCGCCGCCAGCCCGGAGCTCACGGCTCTCGCCTGTGCAGCCCGTCATTTTGTGAAACTTTTCGCTGAGAGTTGCAGCATCTCCTCCAGAAGTTGCAAAGCGAAGCGAGGGAGCTCTCCAGCATCCTCTACGGCTCTTCCGAATGATTCATTTTGTGATATCATAGAGATTAAAACTTTACTTCAGAAGCTTAAATACGCTTCTGGAGTGCAATTTTCCTCCTTTGGCTGAATACAAAAGAAACATTCTTTTCTTGGCCTAATCACCCAATACAGCTACATACCTCTGGATGCAAATTGGGGTCTGAGGGATTCATACATGTGATTCATTTGCCTTTTCCTCCCTCCCTGCTGGAGCTTCCATCATTCAGCACTTGGAGCGAAGCAATCACTTCATCTTGCAAAAGTGCTGTCTCTAAAATTAAAATTCCCTCATGAGAAATAAACATTTCAAGAGGAGGAGAGAGGAAAAAAAAAAAAAAGCCCATTAAATAGAACTTGAGTGAATGGCAAGAACTATCCCCCCCCCCAAAGTCACGTTCTGGGCAGAGGCATCCGAAATCCGAGGGCTCTGCTGCTCTCCGGAGGATCCCTGAGCCGGGCTAAGCAGAGCTCGTCTGGCCGCTGAGCCAGGGCTGCCCCACGCTCCCTTAAGTGCAAAGCAACTCACAGCAACAGCAAAAAGAGGGCTGCAGGCCGAGGGAGGCTGGAAAAAAACCTCCTTCCTCTTGCTTTGTATTTTGGGTGTTGCATAACTACCTTTCTTTACTGAATCATCAAGAAACGCCATAATTTTTGGTAATTTTGGAGCCTGTTTTCCCCCTTGTCCCCCCCCCCGGGCCCTGCATCGGCGTGTGCTGGGTGCAACCGTGGCTGCGTCGAGGCTCTGCCGCTGCCTTGGTACTCGCGGATGGTATTTCGAACCCTTTTGCTCGGGTATTTTGAACCTTTCGCTGGGGTGTTTTGAAGCCTTTGGTGGCGGTCGGCCGTCGGAGCGGGCGCCTCTCGGCAGGGTTGTGCTTGGGCGTCGCTTTGGTTATTCCAGCTGCATCCCCCAGGTCCGCTTGGTGCAGCGGGGTGGCAGGGTCCGGAGCCCTCGTGAGCCGTGAGAACGCTCTTGGGAGGACTGGTCGACGCGGAGCCTGGCCCTGGCGACCGGGCCGGGCAGCGCGTGGCCTACGCGACCCAGCCGCCGGCTCCGTTTTGGCAGAGCTCTTGGGGGAGAGCTGACGCGCGGCCACGCCAGCCGGCCAGTCTCCGAGCGGGGCTGCCCCGGGACGGCCGCGGTGGCCTCGCGGAGGGTCCCCCCATGCCTCTCCGCGCTCCAGCTCCCCTCGGCGCCGCGGCGAGAAGGACGAGGCGTTGGCAGCAGCCGCCACCGAGCCAGGCCCTGGTAAGTCCCAGCATCGCTCCCGCGCTGTCGTGCTCCTCTCGGTAGCGCAAGGAAAAGGAAATTTGGGCTAGAGCAGCTGTTCCTCTCCTTTCTCCCACCCGGTTCGGCGACGGCGCCGGGACCACCCATGCCTTCCACAGCGGTGAGCTGTTTCCGAGCTGCGCGCACCGGGGGACGGCGGCGCGGAGGCTAAAGAAATGTCACCGGGGGGGGGGATCCCTGCGGTGCCAGCCAGGGCGTTTCTCAGGGTCGCCCACCCCTGTGCGGCTGCTCGGCCGGGGGGCTCGCGCAGAGCCGGGGCGGCCGCGCGGTTGCTCCCGCGGCCGTGGGGGACTGACCCGGCGCCACCCGCCGGGGTCGGGGGGGGGGTCTCTACATAGAGGGGCGATTTTTGACAAAGCGATGAAAATGCAAAGACGTTTTGTTGCTTGAAGGAGTCGTTGCGCTTGGGGTGCCCCGCTGGGAGCTCTTCACAGTTTCCCCCTTGGGGGGGGGGGGTTGTTTGCCTGGTTCCTTCTGACATTTGTGCTGCTGACGCGGAGGCGAAGCCGTAGCAGCCGGCGGCGCGTCCAGGCGGGGTCTGACGGGAGCTCGTCGGCTTTCTCCCGCTCCTTCGTGAAATCAGCGGGGCCGAAGGGCCCCCGCCGAGGGCACCCGCCTCCCGGCAGCGCCGGCTTGGAGGCAGCTCGGGGACGGGGCGGCCGGACGCCCCCCTCCTTCTCCTGGCAGGTTTCGCAGGGAGGAGTGGCGGCCGGTTTGTGTTTTTTCTGCTTTGGGGGGGTAAAACGCCTGCAGGTGCTTTGCAGCGCCCTGAGTTCAGGCAGCGGCAGCGCAACCGCCTTTATGGGGCGGGGGGGGTCACCGTCCCGTCCCCCCCACCCCGGCCGGGCTGCAGCGGCCGTTGGCGCTTCGTGAGCTCTCAGGGAAACTGCCCTCGTCTCCGGCCCCGGAGCCGCTCTCGGCCGGCGCCGCCTCGACGCCACAGTGAGGGGCCTCTTCTGCGGGACGCCTGCGCGCCGGGCGGCCGCCTCCGAATCCCGCCTTCGCTGTCGTCCCCCCCCAGCCCCGGCAAGCGTCGGGTGCCAGAGCGCTTTGGAAAGGGTTTTTCTCGTGGTCCTTGTGCCTGAGGATTAGTCACGTAGCTGTAGGAAAGGCCGCGAATCCCATACGCGCGCCTTGCGGTCGCTCGGTTTATTTAAGAAGCTCATCTTGGGTTTTCATTTTGTTTCATTCATTTATTTATTTTTTTTCCTGCTCCCATCGTCAACGAGCGACACGCTCAGCGCTCAGCAGCCCCCCGCGCGCCGCTTGGGGATTAATTAATTATCGTCGCTTTTGAGGCTGTCGCTGTCTCTTCCTCCGGCCCGAGCCGCGAGGAGCCGCCCGTCAGCCGGGTACCGGGCCGGGCGGCCGGGGCCGGCGCTGCCTCTCTTGCTCCGGAGAAGGCACCTCGCGGGCTGACGAACCTGAGATTGACCCACATGTTTCACCATTCTCAGGTCAGACAGTCCTGGAGGTGCCCCTCACCTTGGCGTCCGGCCCCGGCCCCGCTCGCAGCAGGAAGGCTGGCTCCGGCAGCGCTGGCGGCGCTGCCTGCACCCCAGCAAACCCCCCTCGCCCGGGGCTTTGACGGTCAGCCATGCAAAATCTTCTGGCCGCCTGCGTGGCGAGAGCCGCCGGCTGAGCGGGGCGAAGTTCCCCTTTCAGCTGCCTCGCGCTGCGGCGGCCCCCAAAGCCCTTCTCCGGCCCAGCGCCTCCCTCGCCCCTGCCCTTGCGGTCACAGGACAGAGCAGCTTTTTGCCATACGCGAGAAAAACGAACGATAAAGTCTGACCAAAAAAATAAAAAAGTTAACTACAGAATCGAAGGGAAGGATTTTTTTTTTTTCTTTTTAAACTTTGCCCGGATGAGCGCATCCATGCAAAACCTGAACGCGCCTAGAAAGTTGCCGGGAAAGGCGCAAAGGCAGCCGTGATGGGGTTTGTTTTTTTCAGCCCGTTTCTGGGTCTCTTGTTTCATCTGAAGCTTTCCGGCTCCTAACGCTTTCCTACGCGCCGCAGCACGGGCCGAGCCCCGTCCAGCCCCGGGCTCCCGCCGCAGCCGGGATGAGCCGGTTCAGCGCAGCCACCCTGGCGTCGAGCAAGCCTGGGAACTGGGGGGATGGCAGAGCTGCTGAAGACCTCTGCCTCCAACCGCTGCACATTTCGCTTTTTTTTTTTTTTTAAGATTTGCATGTGGGCTTGCAAAGGCCAAAGAAAAAAAAAGCCAAAGCCGGCTCGGCGGGGCTCCTAGCAGCGAGCTGGAGCAGCGCGACGTTGCCGCTCGAGGGCCGCCCAGGACCGCGAGCCCCGGCTTTCGCAGAAGGGAGGCCAAAGAAGGTGCCGGGCAGCGCCCGCCTTACCTGCAGCCCCGCGGCGTCCCGGGAGCGGCGAGCGGGCGCCCGCCTGCCCCTCCGGCCCCGGCCCGCCGCCCCTGCGCCCGCTTTTATGGCCTTTGGTGCGGCGGGGCTCAGCTGAGCCGGGCGACGCGCGAGCTGCCACCCTTTTGTGGCTGGCTTCCTGTTTGTTCAGCGCAGGCGGCGGCGGTGAAATTTCCATTACACGCTGGACGGACAGGGCGGCGAAACGAGGTGAAGAAAAGAGAGAAGGGGAAAGAAAAAAAAAAGAGAGAGAGAGAGAGAGAGAGAAGACCAAAAAAAAAAAAAAAAGTGTTTTCGTGGTTCTCTCGACTTACTAGGAAATCAGGAACCGCAGGGCGGCGGGGGGGCGGGAGGGATTCCCGGGGCGGCGGCGGCTCCCCGGCTGCGGGCCGCGCAGCATCCTCCTGCCGCGGGCGCCGCCGGCCCGGCCCTTCCCGCGAGCCCCCGGCCCCGCCGGCCTCAGCCCGCCGCCCCGAACACCCTCACCCCCCACCTCCTTCCCCGAAAGCCCCGGCTCCTGCCCCCCCCCCCCACGACCCGGCTATTGCATTGGCGCACGCTGCTACTTTGGTCACCTGCAGTTTGCTCTGCAAATTCGCATTAATGAATTATTTCCTGTTAATTAATATCAAAAAGAAAAAAGGGGGGGGGCAACAGGGGAGATGATGGATGAACCAGCTCGGCTTTGCAAACCTGTGGGCGGGGGGGGGGGCCGGGAAACGAAAGCGCGACGCGTGCGAGCGCCCCGCTCCCACCCCGCGGGGCGGCTGGACGGCGCTACCGAGCAGCGTAGGGCCGGGGTGGGGGGGGGGGGGGGGCGGCTGCTGGGGAAAGCGAGCGAGCTGCGCCAGGCTTGGCGCCTGCAAAAGCCTGTGGCCGCCGGGGCCCCCGCGCCTCTGCTCGGTGCCGCAGCCGGTCTCGGCCCCCGCCGCAGGCCGTCCGGAACCAATTCCCTCATTTATGATAACCAGACATTTAATTTTATTTTTTTAATTTTTATTTTTTGCAGTAGGCCACGGGCCGGAGCCGGTAAAGAGCTGGTGCGCCCCTGCTGGGCGCCCGGCCGGTAAAGAGCGAGCGCGCTGCCAGCACTTGCTGCGGCCACCCACTGCTGCAACGAGTTGCCGCCGGTCTCAGCCCCCTCCCCGCCGCCGGCTGCCGCTTTGGGACCGAGTGGGAAACGGCGGCTTGGAGCGCGCAGGAGGGAGCGGAGCCGTCGTTTGCGCTGGGCCCCGGCCCGGCTCCGTCTGCGCCGGGGAAGCCCGGCCCGGCCGCTGCCGCTCGCTGCGTTTGGGCTGGGAAGTGGCGGGTTCAGTCAAGCTCGCACCAGGGCCGGCGGGGGCCGCGCGGCCGCCATAGCCCGGCCAGGGTGGGAGCGCGCCGCCGTCGCCATCGCCCAGCGAGGGAGCCAGCCTCCCACGCGGTTTTTCCGCTGCGGCGTGTTTGCTGCCGGCAGCGGGTCGTAAACAAGGCAAAGGCGATGGGGGTGTCGGAGGGGGCCGCCAGCGCCTCGGCCATGATGGCGCCGCGCTGGCCTGGGGGCCTCCAAGATGGCGCCGGGGAGGAGGTTAGGGAGGGAGGAGGATGGGCTGCTGTGGTGGTTAAAAAAGGGGTTTGCTGAGGTTAAAAAAAAACAAAAATAAACTAAAAATACTCCCTGCCCCACCGCGTGCCGGCGGCGAGGGCCGGGGGCTGGGGGCGGCGGCGGAGACGGGGGCCGGCGGCGCCTCGTGGCCTCGGCCCGCCTGGAGCCGCCATGGCGGCCGCCCGGCCCGTCCCCGGCCCTCGCGGCTCTCCCCGCCGCCGCCGCTTGTGAGCGCTGCTCCCGCCTACGCAGCGGGTTATTTTTAGCCGGCGCTAATGGCGCGTCGGCGCTGGCTCCCCGGCGGCTATTTCGGGCTCCGTCGCACCTGGGCCCGCGCTGCGCTGTCCCCGGCGGAGCGGCGTCTCCCCCCTCCTCCCCGCCGCCGCCACACGGCCGCCTCGGCCAGGCCGGCCCGGCTCCCCGCGCTCCGGCCGGCGCCGGGCTGCCACGCGGCTCCCCCGGGCCGCGCGCCGGGCAGGAAACGCTGCCGCGTCCGGTGGTGGCGGCCGCCGCGCGGCCCCGTCTCGGGTGGGTGGCAGGTCGGAGGTGGCCGCCCCCCCCCCCCCCCCCGAGCCCTCTGTTTCTCTTTGGGCTTGGCGCTTTTCGAGCGAAAGGATGATTCGATTCAACCCCAATTGGGGCTTTCGGGCAGGCGCGAGGCGCTGCCTTTGCCCCTTCGTTTGCATCCAGCGGCCGGTCTTCCCTCCCCGGGCAAGGCAGCAAGAGGAAGAAGCCGAGAAGTGTGCCTTTTTTTTTTTGTTGTTTTGTTTTGGTCTCTTTTTTCCTGCCCCTTGCTGAGGCGGGGGGTTAATCCTAGCTTTGCAGAGAGGCTGCGCGGTGCTTTCTGTCGCCCCGGCTCCCACTCGGTGCAGGCTCAGCAGAGGCGGCGCAGGCGCGCGCGCTCCTTTGCAGCCGGTTGCTCCCTGCCTTGGCCGCGTCAGAGCAAGCAGATCCCCGCAGCCGCTCTCGAGGGCCCTGCAGCCTAGGAGGAGGTGGCGGGGACAAGCGCCCGGGGGGGGGTGGGGTTCGCAGGCTGCTTTGTTTGCCCATGCAGCAGCCTGCAGCATCTCGTCGGGTAAACGCGGTATCGACTGACCGGAAACAATGAGCGCCTGGCTGTAAAGTGCAGCGCAGAGAGAGGAGAGGGCTGCAAGAACAGCTCCGCGGCTGTGGGCTCAGTAGGGTCTCTGCTTTCCATCGCCCGTCCCCGCAGCCACAGCGGTCCTGCTGCGCTGTGGCACCTCCCTTCCCCGGGCAGCAGGCTGAAGGGTTACTGCTCCTCCTGGGTGAGCCCAGGAAGACGAGCAGCTCCTCAGGGCAGGGCTACCGCCAGCCCGTGGCTGCATTCAAGAAAAACAGAGAAAAATTTTATTATTTTTTTCTTTATAAAATATCTCCAATAAGTTATATAGGCAAATATTTAAATTAAAATAAATTAACTCCACTCTACCCTGGGACATGTGGCTGTCCACAAGGTCAAACTAGGATTTGTGTTTCTTTGAAAAAATATGCCCTAGATCTCCAATGTAAGATTTGAAAAAAATATCTATGCTTGGTGAAGAGGAGGGAGAAATCTCTCCGCAATGGACAGGAAAGGGTTAAGGTGCAGTGCTGAAGCTGCCCGTCTTCAGTGGCATCTCTGTGTCCAGCTAAGTGCTAAGAGCATCTTCATCATCACTCCAGTCGGGAGGAGCGTCTGTCCCAAAGTACCGATCACCGAAGTTCCCTGGGGGCGAGCAAGAGAGAGGCAGTCACGGCAGAGGCACAGCTCTGCGGGCAGCCCTGGGAACCGGCCCCTCCAGCCTGCCCCCTCCCAGCCCACAGCCGCACAGAAGCAGCTCTATCTGACAGCTCCAACGAGGCTAAAATTTGCGGAGCAGCAAAACTGGAGCAGCCAGGAGGCTGTTTTAGCACCACAGCAGAGGTGAGGATGAGCGAATACGGAGCGTTTGTTTTGGACGAGCTTGTTTTGGACGGTAGCTCAGGGAATGCGCAGGCACAGGTTCGCTCCGGCTGTCCCAGCCCAGCTTCTCCACCTGGGCTGCAGGAGGCTCGTGGCACGTGGAACAGCCCCCTCTGCCAAGAAGGGATACCTGATGGTGCTCCGAGTGCGTACGTTCACTCCTTGACCCCACCACCCCTGTGGCAGCACGATCCGGAAGAGGCTGCAGGTTCCCAGGTAAAACAAGGCCAGCTCTAAGCTGCTGCTGACAACCAGCAGGCTTTACCTCCTCTCGTGAGTGGGCCAGAAACAAAATTCCCCTGCAACAGTTCATTCCTACCCAGATACTCACCAATGCCGGGGATTATCCGGAAAAGGTCATTCACTTTCTTGTCCACAGCAGTGGTGATGATCTTCACCCGGGGAAAAGCGTAAGCGACTGAGTGGACACCCATCTCTGCCATAAGTAGGGAGAGGAGGAAGATCTTGTCTTCTGGGACATCGTGATCCTGCAGGAGAGGCACAGAAACAGGGCAGAGGGGTAGGAGATGCAGCTTGGAGACACATGGGCTGAGAAGCAAAGGGGTAAAGGTATCCGAGCTGTGTAGCGGCCTGCGTCTCCAGCAGCAGCAATCGAGGGCCCTCCTGGAGCCACTTTCTCTTCTCCCCTCCCAGCAGCTGGCCAGGGTTACTAGGCAAAGGACCAAGACACCAACTAAATCCAGGCTGTTACTGCCCAAGGAAGGAGTGACTTTGTCAGTGCCAGGCTACAGTCACCCCAGCTTATGCTTTACCCCGTCCTCTTCCTTCCCAAGGAGGGACCAGTTTCAAGGAAGGCCCCCCCCCCCCAATATGACTTGGCACTGGTATTTTGCATGTTTCTTGGGGCCCAACCAAACCTCAGACCCTCTGCAGAGAACCCCACAGCCTCCGTACCAGCAACACCCTCACTGCCATCATGGCTGCTGCACCCGTGGAGACTGTGCAGTCCATCAGGATCACATGGTCTTCGCTGATGTCCTTCGGCAACCGCAGGTAGTGGAGCTGGGCAGAGGCAAGAGAGAGATCAGCCCAGGGGCTGGAGGCATGAGGCGTTACGCCGGGATCTTTCCTGGCACACCGAATTGAGGGACGTGCCGATCCCCTCTTGGAGGGGCATAGGACTGGGCCATGTCAGTCCATCTTGGGATCCTTGATGCATTTCTGTATCTCCGGGATCCAAGCTGTCTGCTTTGGGTCAGGCACTGGTGGCAAACACGTGGACAGCAAACCAGTCCCTGCCTGCACAAACACACTGGAAAGCCCACTTCAGAAGCTTTCAAAGCACTCGCTTTCTGAGCGCTCACCCCCTGCCAAGGTCAACTCTCAGATCTCTGAAGAGCTCTCATGACATACCCAAGTCACCTCCTAAATACATGCTGACGGCCAGCAGATTCCCTCGCCAGCCCAGGGCGCACGCTTTTACCTCTGGCTCGCCCGTGTTGCAGTTGGTCTGGATGAGAATGGTCCCGATGCGGACGTCTTTGCACACAGCTCGCAGTGCTGGCTCCATAGTCTCGCCCGCCCGCAGGATCGACACTCCGGTGATCTGCAGTGCACGGCGAGGATGAACGGCAAGGCACAGCAGAGTGACTAGATGAGGACTAGGCTAAACCAGGAACTACGCCCCGAGTACAGCACCGTGCCTGGACAGTGGGTGCCTGTGGTGGGTGACCCAGAAGCACGTCCTCTCCAGGAGAGGCTTGTGCTGCTCCGAGTTCACCTGTCCCCCACAGCGGGAGGACAGCAGTGGCAGAGGGACATTGGAGCACACTGGTGACAACCCTGGCCACTGACCTTTCACCTGTCCTGACAATACTGGGTACACACTCGTGACGGTAGGTACCTCAGGTACCAAACGCATGCCTGATCTAAGCCCCAAGAAGCCAGGGGTGTCCTTCCCCTGAATGCACAGGACTTCAGTCTAACCCCACATGACAGGTTGGAATAGTGCCTTTTACTTCCACTTACTTGCTTCCCGCTGTACGTCCTCCCTTCATAGTCCTGTCCCTGAGGAGTCTGGACTGTGCAACTCTAGAAAAAACACGTGGAAGTGTTACTACAGGCTCTGACGTGGCCCTGGAGGAGCCCTGGTACCAGGGACCAGGTGTGCACTGGACATGGAGGCTGGACAAAGCATCATCACCCAGGGATGAGGACTGCAGATGTCTGGGAAATGTGGCTGTTTCCTGCACTTGTCCCCAGGGCTGTGCCAAAGGATGTCATCTCTTAGGAGACCCTCCAGCCTCCAAGTGCTGGCTTGGGGGTGTGTGACAGCAAAGACCAGACCACAGGCTAGCACCAGTCCCTGGACTGCCAGTGGGACCAATCTAAGGTCCTTGCCATGCTGTTAACCTCTCCACTTGGGCCTTGCTGCAGGAGGTACAGCTTTACAAATGAATGCTTGCCCAGTCCGGTATGGACCTCCTATCTCCCAGCCCCGGCATGTTCCTTGCACTGCCTTGCCTACTAAACGTGCAGCAACATGAGGGCATGGAGAGGCACAGGAACATGGGTCACTGGGGTGGGAAAAGTAGGGGCAATAAAGGGCTTTCCCTTCTTGAATGTGCTTGGCTGTTCTAGCAAAGAACAGACCACAGTAGGGTCATGTTATCGCTCCACAGCCTTGGGGAGTCCTGGCCCCATTTCAATCCAGAAGGAAAAGGATGAGCTATGGGGAAGGCTGCAGGAAAGAGCCAGGACTGCCCCATCTTCCTGGCAGTTACAGGTTAGAAATTGGAGATGAAACACAGCACCCTGCTGCCCATCCTCCTAGTACACCCCAAACCTACCTGGAAAGGGAGAAATGAGAGCGCGTGCTCAATCAGCAACCTCATCAGCCTCTTGGAGTAGAAAATGAACTCGTCCCTGCTGGTCTCCTTGTTTCTAGAGGGGAGGGAAAGGCAATGCAAGCTGTGGACCAAAATGTGTCCCAGGAGATATTCACAGAGCCAGAAGCTGCCTGGAGGAGGGCAGCCCGCCGACCCTCTCTGGCTGTCAGCTTCTTGTTTCCATGGCGCCCATGGGATAGAATTGCAATGGCAGTTTTAAGGTAAAAAGCAGGTAAATTGTTGGCAAGACCATAGAGCACTTCAAGCCAGTGGAAGCCTCTGAGGGCACCCTCATGCACCCGGCTCATGCACCCAGAGCCTACCATGGCATGGTCTGAACTGTGGCCTGGGGAGGTCTCACCTCCGCGTGACCCAGCTCTCCCTGTATGAACCCCAGGAGCTCAGAGCGCAGATCACGCCAGAGCCTCGAGTGCGTCATGCCCTGTGGATAGATGCTCTGGCTTGGGCCCAACACCACCTCTCACATAGGCGACCCGTGAGAGGTGAAGGCTGTCCTGTCCCTTGTCCCCCAAGCCACAGGGACAGGGTGCAACATCAGCCCTTGGGATTCAGGAGCCCAAACCAACCGGAGCCCCACCAAGCTGCCAGCTAAGCCCCGTGTCGCCCGAGGAGCTGCGGTGCCGGGGGGCTTTACCTGATGATGGTGTGCATGCCCCTCACCTGAGGGGTGCTCTTCAGCACACTGAGGGTCTGAGGAAGCGGGTGGCACTGGTGGGCAGAGGCCAGGGCTGCCCTGAAAACCAAACGTGACGTCAGAACCGCTCCAGGCGAGGCCTGCCCGAAGGCTGGAGTGCAGCACACAGCCAGAGCCATCCTCCCAGATTTCATTTCACACTGCAAACGCACACGAGGGTCACCCAGCCGAGCCACATGAGCGGCCAGCCCTGCCTGGACACCTGCGATGGCAAAGGGACCTCCTCACATTAAAAGGGCAGGGAAAAGGTGGTCAGCGAAGCCAGAGCTAAAGGCAGGAGGTCTCAATGCCCAAGGACCTGCTTCCTTCCCGCTAGGCAGCTGGGACACGCCAGGCTTTGCCCTCCGGATTCCACAGGCTGGGAAGAAAATGTCCATGGAAAACAAAGCCAAAACATCTTCTGCTTGGGAGTCTTTATCCAGCTATGGGCTGGTGATGGATTTTGAACTCACTGGCTGAGGAACCACCATCGCACAGTTTTCTCTGGCTTAGAAAACGAGAGATAGATGTCACTAGGAACTGGAGACGGAGCCAGGCTGCCTGCACTGGCACATGGCTCGATCAGATAGGACAGATTCATGGGGATGGCTCTGCTGACCTCTGAGGGATGAAGAAACCAGGCTGCATTGAGACCATTTCAGAGAGCGTCTGGCCCATTCAGAGATAAGTCAAATCAATACCAAACCGGGAACAGCTTCAAGACTTTACTGCTGGACAGGACTGGCTCTGTGTGACTCATCTCCACATAACTAATAGGGTTGAGAGCTATTCTTGGATCAAGGGAATACCATTCACTAGGAAGCTTACAATGGATCCCCATTAGTCACCTCTCTATTTGAGCGCGATAGTAATGAGATGAAGGTCACATCTATCTGGCTCTCATAAGGCTGGGCAGGATGGACAAGCAACTTTGTCTGGGAGGAGGGCTGGGTTCAGAAAGCCACACGTCATACCACAAACGTGAGAGCGGCTGTTTCCAGTCAGAGAGATGTTGGGGAGAAGAAGAAAGCCAACAAACGAAAGCACCAGGTGATTAAATTTCAAATCAAGCAGAAACCTGGATTAATTGCACACACACACAGAGGCACACAAGCAGAAAAGACAACAAAGAAGATGACTGGGTAGGAATGGAGGGTGGCAGGATTAGACGGCCTGAGGCCTCCATCCACATAGCCATCTCCCAATCTCAGCCAACCAACGCCAAATGAGACATTCCCAAGGCCTGCTGGGTACTTAAGGGCTCCTTTCTTTTGCCAAGTCCAGTTCTGTGTAGCAGCAGAGACCCTGTGCAGGGAGCGCTCCCGAGAGCTGAGCCAACTCGTAACTGCTGCTGAGCGTGTGGGACAGGTTGCGTCCCCCCCGCAGACCCGCCTGCCGCTGGGAGAGGCCGGGCAGGCTGGTACCAACCCAGCACGCTCCCACAGCTGGAAGACCGCTGGTTTGGGATAAGCAGCCCTCAAGGCCCTGGACTGGCCATCAGTGAAACGAGCCGCACTGTTAGTCACCAAAATTCAGGTCAGCTGCGTTCAGAGGTATTCCCAGGCCCAGGCCCATGCTGCCAGCAGCACCAAGCAGCTCTGCCCCTGCAGCCCTCCTCTCCGTCCCCCAGCTTTGGCCTCCCACCAGCCCCTCGCCGCTGGCCCCGGGACAGATCCTGCAGGCACCTCCACTCTCCAGCCCAGTCTAACCCCTTCCTGGGGGTCCACGGACATGGCCTGAGCTGCAGATACAGGCTGGGGATGGGAGCCCTGCTCGCGGCAGGCGGAGGGTGCCTGCTCCCAGCAGCGGGCCCTGCAGCGCTGGCACCCCGGCACGCCGCTGCCCCCGGACGGGCAGGAGTCTGCGGGGAGGACGTGGGGACGGCACACGCGCAGGGCTGCTTCCCACCCGCCCCAGCCCAGTGGGGACACATGCCTGGGCAGGCAACGGGCACCGCTCCGCCACTGCCGCCTCTGCGCCCCAGGGACACCCAGTGTCCCCTGGTGCCAGTGGGACGGGCAGCTCCTCTCCTGCCCCAGTCTCTGCGGTGCCTCCTGTGACAAGCTGTGTCAATCGACTCCCGCTCCCTGCCACAGATACCAGCAAGTCCTCCTACCTCTGCGAGCGGCACCACGTGCCTGGGAACACCTCCCCTGCACCCCGAGCTGTGAACAGGCGCTGCTGAAACGCTGTCAGCGATCTGTCACCGAGCTTTCTGCACCTTCCTGCAACGCCCGCTCAGGGGCTGGTGCTCGGTGTGGGGCTGGAGAGGTCAGGATTCAACCCCGCTCTAGCGTGGCGTCCCCAAGAGCCCGGGAAAGTCGCTTAGCGCTGCGGGCGTCCCCATGGCGCTCTCCAGGGAAACGGAGGCAGGTCCCGGTCCCAGGACGGAGCCAGGGCATCAAGTCTCTCGAGTTCCTCCCCCCAGGTTTGACCTGCCCAGCCCCAGCAAAGCAGGACCCTGCGCACGGTCTCTCCGAACCCCCTGCCCGGGTTAGTAACGCGGCTCGTGCTGCGCAGCCCTCGCCCCCATCCACCGGCGTTAGCGTCACAACCAAAACACGGCCGTTAGCGTTTGTCTCCTCACATATCCCAGCGCAGCTTCCTCTGTTCACCAGGTAGGAGGGATGTTCAGGGGAGACAAGACAGGAAACATGAGAGTTTAAGGAGACAAACACAACAGGAAACAAAGGAGAAAGCACTGTCATTAGTCCAAGGAGGGGGGAAAAAAAGCCCTAACTGATCGGTGGCTCCCAGACCTGCCCAGTGCCCGGGCCATTGCAGCGGGCTCGGCAGGCGGTACAGACCCTGGTGTTCCTGCCTTGGTGGCCAAGCGGTGTCACATCTGCTCTCCACGGTGCCTGCTCAGGTCTCAGCAGACACAGCCCTGGCTCCAAGGGAAAAAAGCCCCGTCTGCTCTCACCGCCCCAGAGTCACAGCAGGGATGCTGTCCGTCCCGGACAGCAGCTCTCCAAGCCTGGATGGAAATGCCTCGAGGGCCTGCCCAGTGCTCATGGGGGCCTCAGCGAGCTGCTGCAATCCCCAAGCAAGGGCAGGGGCTCAAGACCAAGCTCGCAAAACCTTCGTCCAACCCCTCCTGTGCCCCTTCCCAGGCAAAGAGGCCCCGCAGCTTTGCTGGTGGGCCCACACAGGCATCCACCTCTTGGCCCGTTGAGGAGAGGCTCTGTTCAAGCCTTGGAGAGCCCGGAAAGCAGAGAGCCTGGAGGGGCTCAGCCTGGGAACAGAGTCCCAGCTCTGTCCCTGCCAGCTGGGAAGACCTTCCCCAGCATTCACTCGGGTCTGCCCTGGGGTCCCCATCCCCTGGAGGGGGGCTCACACGCTGCTGTGCCGAGGGGCTGCAGGGCCAGGCTGCAGGTCAGGCAGAGAGACCCCTCCGGCTGCCGCCTCGCTAGCGGCCGAGGCGCTGCGGTCGCCCCCTCGCCCGGGCCTGCCGGGAGGCACGGAGGGAGCAGGGCTCCGCCGTCCCGACGAGCAGGCGGCCCATGCGTGAGAGCAATGCTTCCTGTCCCTCCCCCTGTGTGGCGGCACGGCGATGGAAAATTCAGACAGGCAGCCATGAGCACGTTAAGAAAATGTCTCACTTTGAAAACTTATTTTTTCCCCCCAGAACAAAAGCTTTAAAGGAGGAAAAAAAGAAGAAAGAAAGAAAGAAAGAAAGAGAGAGAAAGGGGGTGACCATCTCTCAGGAAGGCTTCAGGGAACATCCTCAGCTCTTTGTTGAGCATGCTGTCAAACAGGAAGCAGACAAGAGACATCCAGCTACAAAGAAGCTAATGCAGTCAAGGCATTTCAAACACGTACAGCGGCTGGCTTTCACGGCTGACATTTCAAGCAAGGGCTATTAAAATGCGCCACGGGTTGATATTTAAAGACACAATTGGCAAAGGGCATGCCAAGCTGATCGAGACCTGGGGAGAGGGGGATATTGCCTGGCAAGGGAAATTCAGCTGAAAAGAGCACCAGCTCCAAGAACTGGGTTTGTTGCTAAAAAAGTACGGAAGAAGGGACAGAAAGTAGGCCTGGCTGAGAGCATCACACCTCGGCAGGTTTGGGCTCGCGGGCCCAAGCTCCGCTGCTGGGCATGAGATAAAATACTCACCTGGGTGCGGGGGAAGGGAGTATGTGTGTGTAACTACACCTCCAGCACATCCATGGTTAAACAGGTGGGAAGCTGGATGCAAAACTTCCTGATTGCAATGACACTGAGACCTGATCTGCACTCTGAAAGTGTCTTTCTGTCCAGCAGCACGCTCCTCAGCAGCCAACAGTTACAGGGGAAAACCAGGGCCACATGTCCAGGGAACAGCACCATTTCCTGTAAACTCCTGGGAATCCACTAATCTGAGCAACTGACAGTCAGACAGGACCAGAAAAGTATCTAGGATTGGGGCCAGATCTAAACGTTACGGTTTTATTCTACCTGTTACAGACAAAGGCCTAGCTGTGTCCCCGCAGCCACCAAAAGGCACTGACATCAGAACAACTGTGACATTTAGATGAAGCCATTCAAGACTGGAGGATGGGGAATTGTTTTAGTTGAAAAGCCTGTATTTGCCAAGCATGTCTCACTTGATATACATCTCCATCCACCTCACTCCTCTTTCTAGCCTAGAGCTGCAGAGGAGCTGATCGGAAACTGCAACAGCTGTAAAACCACTGGGGCTCCAGGAGTGTAAACAGACTTTTGCAGGAAATTTTTTCCAGACTTTCTGGCAAAGGCATAAATGGGAACTACGAGCCTTAAACAGAACATAAAAATTTCTGTGGCTGTGGTTATCACAGAGTTATTTGTGGAGGCCAAAGTTACCTTTCCAAACTTGCTATCATAAAATTACTAATATTGTCTTGACACATTATTAAATATTTGATTTTTAAGGGGCATGAAGAAAGTTCAAAGATCACCTCTACAGAGTGCTACTTTGATAACAGAGGAGAACAACTGGAGAGAAAAGAAATCTTACAACTATCTATCTATATCTATCTCCATCTGTTCTCTGATGTTCTTCCTGTAATTTTTTAAAGCAACAAACTTCTCTCCACACCAAAGAGCACCTTCAAACCTGAACCTCCAGACACACAGAGAAGCTTACACATGGCACTGAAATGTCTGTATGGAAATGTCAGGCCCCATGGCGTTACACAAACAAACTAACAAAAATAAAATGAAACATTGACTAGTCTGGGAAAGAGAGGGCTTAAAGAAAAACAAGTAAAGCAGAGCCTTTTCCTATTCATCTTAGGTATTTTAAAAGCCTTTTTGTATGCCAAATGTAAATTTTAGGGTTACTCGAGTTAAGTGTCTCCATACAGCGCAGATCTAAATGGAAACCCATCTGCAGTAATGCATCCCATTTGCTTCCTACAAAAATACCTGGAAACTTAGCTGGCTGCTTAATGGAAGTAAGAGAGCATAAGTCCCATCTGGATTCAAATGCTGAAGAGGTTAAGTAAAGTGCTGTATACTTTATAGCATCCACCTGTAGGTACTGAGAAATTAGAAACCCTGCTGGATTATGGCTTAAGTATTTTCTTAGTCTCAAAGTAATTGCCGTGGAATTTGTCCTCTTTAGGTTCTGCATAAAAGCAGGTATCTCACCACACCAAAGCTGTTATGCTCCTTTTGGGTGCCGCTAGACTTGTGGCTTAGAGCCTCTCTGCACAGTGTGGATCCAGGGCTCCCACTGTCCTCAGGCAGCTTTGTTTAATCTAAGCCCTTACTGTGATTTCAAGTGCCCTTTTGGCCAGGCTCTGTTCAGGGATGGAGAGAGGCTCTGAACAACTTCTTGTCTTAGAAGACAAAGGAAAATAAAAGAGAATCCCAGGATGCAAAGCCTCCCACCCTGCAGAGATGTGGGGTCCCCAGCTAACAAACCTGACCCTGCCCCAGCTTCCAGGCTCTGTGCTCAGGCCGGGCATGAGCTTGTGGCACCCTCACAGGATGTATCCTACCCTGTGGAACAGCCCTGGCCCCGCCGGCCCCAAAGCTGAGGACGAGGTGACCTTTCGTCCGCTATGAGCGTAACGAGGCTGCGTGTTGTGTGAGCTGTTGGTCTCGACCGCAGGTCACGGTTAGGCCAAGCAGTGCCTGGCATTGGAAATGCCTCGGGCTGCACAGACAGGACAGAGTTAGGGACTCTTACCTGACACTGAGTTCACGCTGCGGCAGCAACACAAAGACACAATGCAACCGGTATTAAGCATTGTCAACACCAGGGTCGTTTCAAGATAAAAGAAAAGGAAAAATAGGAATATTTTCCTGCATTCATATGTTGCCTTTTCCCCTTCTTCCCCTCCCCAAATAAATGAAATCCCCCCCAACCAACCCCTAGCCTGGCTCACAGCAGTGCTCTGGGTAGGAGCTGTTGTGTTTGTGGGCTGCAGCATGCAGCTGAGAGCTTTCATTTCCACAACCCAAGGGCTAGGAGAAACAGCTATTTCCCCCTCCTCGTCTGTGCTCCAAGGCTGCGTGCCCTCCTCAGCCTGGCATTAGAGATGATGCCAGGGTGGTGGGCCTTGCACAGACAAATGCTCCTGTGACCTAGGAGCAGGGTGTAGAAACCAGCTTCTCAACCTGCCAGAGTTTGGTGCTAAAAATCAGGGTACTTGGAAAGCAGGCTCTGACTGCTGCCTGCAGCCCTGCAGAAAGCAGGAGCTCTGGGAGGGGGAACCTTCCAATGCCTTTGCATAAGAGTCGTCTCTCCTGAGCAGACGTGGGAGGCAAGATGCTGTCGCGTGCAGCCTCGCTTACAGAGACTGAGCGCTCCTGCCATCTGGGAGCTCAGAAAGGCCTACAGGAATCAAGACCTTTACTTCCAAGTGCATCCATCTCCAGGTCAGGCTCCTGCCACCTTCCAGAACATCGCTCCAAGCAGAGCAGGTGTCTTGAGAAGCAAAGCTGACTCCAGTGCTGAAAAGCACTGCAGTGTTAGGATTTGGCAAGCATCTTCACAACTTAACACCAAAGCTACAAACCATCCCAGCAACAAGGAGCAGGAGGACGCTGTGCTGCTCAGGGAACGGCAACACACAACAGTGTCCTCTGATCGAAGGGTCCCAGACTCAACCCACTGGTCAGGGCTGGCCCAGGACAGAGCAAAGAATTAAAGACCTTGGGGAAGCAGAGAAGAGTGTATAGCTGGATCTGGACTCAGGTTGGGAGTCAAAATATGATATGCTTTTGGGCTTTGATAGCCATAAGCTGCACTTGACAAAGAGGTGGAAAACTGGGCTCCTGACTGGAAAGACTGTGTGCAGCAGTGTCTGCAAGGGGGCAAAGAGGAGAAGCCAGAGCCAGCAGTCAGATAGCGAAATACTGCAGGTGTTGGTGTGATGCTGGGCCTGGGAGGGCTGTAAGGGTACATCACTCAGGTCATTTGAAGATGGTTAGTTTGTCTTCACTTGACTTGTTCTCCCAGGGAGACAGGGAAGGAAGGAAGCTGCTGCTGGGCCACAGATTGCAAAGGAACGTTGCAGTAACCAGAGCACAAGGATGAGGCAGTTTCCTTCGGTGAAGTGGAGGGACCCAGATTCAAAGGATTTACTGGGGACAGCCCTGCTGCTCACACGCCTAGAGCACAGAGGGAAGCCAGGCCATTCCTGCCTGGCCACCATGCTTTGGCACCCAGAGCGCTAGTTCCTGGCAATGCTGCAACTGCACAGGCAAGGTTGACACCCACCAGAGACTCCCAGGTGGCTAGGCAGCTCTTACCTCTTCCAGCTGGCTGTGGACATGCTGAACAATCAGGTCGATGGCCACTGTGTTTCCACTTCCTGGAGCGAGTCAAAAACAAGAGAGAGATGGCCTGCATCAGAGCTACAGTGCTAACAGTGCCTGAAACAAATTTCTTTCCCATGTTCCCCTCTATGCCCAAGAACATACAGGATCCCTGCTTTCCCAAACAGCCTTCCCCTTGTAAAGCATCATTCAGCAGGGAAACATTCTTGCTATTATTAAATTATTACCTAATAATCTAGTATTGTACACCTAGAAGCCACCTCTACCTTTTAAATCCCTAAGCTGCAGGAGCCTGTAGGGCAGGGGACTGGTTGAAGGAAAAGTGTTTTTATACTTTCCTTTAGGAATCTCCTTTTGGTTGGTGTTGGAGAAACCGGACCAGAGGGAACCTTTGCTTTGCACAGTACAGCAGCCCCTCTTCTGTCCTCACCAGCTGGAGAGCAGAGGAGGCTGGCTAGCAGAGCTGAGCAAAAGGGACGGCAGAGGGACTGGGCTGCTCAGGTCCCGCTCAGGACTGAGCCGCGCAGTAGCTCAGGGGCAGCCCTGGGCAGGTACCTCGGGGAACGACGATGTCGGCCAGCCGCATGGTGGGCTGGATGTACTGGTCGAAGGCGGGCTTGACAAACTTGTTGTACTGTTTGATGACACCCTCAATGTCACGGCCACGCTCGCTGATGTCTCTGCGCAGGCGACGCACCAAGCGGATGTCCGAATCCGTGTCCACAAATATTTTCAGGTCAAGGAGCTGTAATGAGGGGGAAGGAATAAAGAGCGTGTAACCTGGACTAACCTTCTCCACTAGACGCTGCCAGGAGGCTGAGCCCTACGCTCAGCAGAGCACTTGTTTAATGGAGCTTGGCTCATCTCTGGCTCTGGCCTGGACAGACACCAGGCTGATGTGACCTTTGCCTCTGCAGGCTCCAAACCTGAAGCCAGCTACCAAAGACAGCGCAGACATTGCAATGAGTCCCTTGTTGCCACCTGCCGTTCACTCTCGTGCCCTGAAAGACCTCTCCTGCTCCAAAACCTGTCCCCCTTTATAAACAGCTCCGAATCCTTCGGCTGGATACTATTCAAGAGCGAGGGAAAAAGAGAAGTTAAGGCCAAGACACAGACCAACTGGCTTAACGCAGGAGTGCTGGCTTCTTAATGCTGGAAGGGAGCCAAGCACAGCAGGTCGCCTCCGTGGCTGAGATTCATGACACTGCCCTTAAGTGCAAAAGACAAGAATGACAGATGTTTGGAGGAAATGCTCCTCGGGGATTTACCCAGCTGTCCACTGGAGGTCATCGTTGCTCCAGGAAAGCATAACACAAACACTCACTTGGCAGGGAAGGATACTTTCTAGACTGAACTTGGCTAAGGTTTTTGCATGGCTCACTCCCTCCTATTTTTCATTTATCCAAAACAAATTCCCAGCAAAGCACCACCTGAGCCTGAAGTGCTGAATGAGTCCGCTCTAGGAACCTTAGGCTTTGCACCACAAAGAAGCACAGCAGGCTTTGCTTCTTCCTATGCAAGCTGAGACATGCAGCACGGATGTGGGCTATTTCTAGTCATATTTATACATCATCACCGCCAGGGACCAGGTCACCAGGCTCCTAGTTCCTGGGAATGGAGGGCTGAGACCAAGATCTCTGCAGAAAAGCTTGACAACTGTCTGGGGATTTTCCACCTGCCTCTGCAAGAGCCAAGGCCTATTTCTCTTACACCGTGAGGAGCTGCAGCAGCTGGGGGTAACCTGGAGGAGAAGGCCATTTCCCTGCTGCTGAGCCTCAGGAGAAAGCATCCTCCCACCATCTCCCCTGGGCGAGCCATGGAGCAGAGTGCTGATTTGTAGGGGTAGGCACTGAAGCACTACAAGAGAACAGGATCCTGTGCAGCAGTGCGCAGGAGCCGCAGGGCACCGACTCTTTGCCTATGATGTACTGTGATGCAGGCTGCAGAACAGGGGGGCTGGAGCACTCACACCTGTCAGGCTTCCCACAAACTGATTCCAAACGTTTCCTCACCTTCAGGAGCTCCTTGTCTGCAAATGCCATGATGCCTTCAAAAATAATCACATTGGCGCCATATAAGGTTTTCTGTAGAGTCAAAATCAACGTGGTTAGACAGAGAACGCGTGTTCAAAGCTACCCCGTTCCAGGGAAAACGATAACACAACAGGGAGATCAGCAAGAACAGGAAGGATGTGAATTTCTGCTCCTTTTCTATTCCCCAGGCTTTGAGGACATTGACAGCTCTCCAAAAAACTGCTGGTGGGATACTGTATGTGACACAAACAGGATCCTTCCAGCTATGGCTTTCCTCTTCCGCACAGCCTGCGGCCCCTTGTAACATCCCGGCCCCTGCAAGCAGACCAAACAGATCCATATGGACTGCACAGACATCCTTGCCCCTGCCTCTCAAGTTTGGATGAAACTGTACCCCTCCTGCTCTGCACGTGCCTGCTTCTGCCACATGCTAACAAGAGCTGCCCTTGCTGCCAGCAGTCCTCTCTGGGTTGTTAATGACTGCAACGGCAGCGCTGCTCACCTGATACACGCGCCCTGGGCCAGCCAGGGAGCAGAAGACAACTGCAAGATCTCCTGCCTGCAAGAGGCAGGCATTGGAGGGGTCCAAATGTCACCCCTTGCCTTGGTAGGGCTGTCCCTCCCTTGTCTTGCCCCACATCCCTCAGTGCCCCTTACCCATTCCTTCTTCCGGCTGTGGGTCGTGAAGTCGTAGATGGGGATCTTCACGCTCTTGCCTTGCTTCAGCTTTTTCAGGGTGGCGATGATGAGATCAAAGTCAAAGGCATCGGGGTGGTCAAAGTTGAAGTCATTGCTGGCCGCCTGCTCTTGCTGCTGCTTGGTCAACACCTGCTCACAAGGGAAATGTCAGAGCCTGCGGCCGTCCCCTCTGGCAGGCTCCCTTCCCCACCGCTGTGCTCCTCCTGCCCACCAGCCCCGCTTGCCATCCGAGAGGGCCAGGAGAAAACTGAGGCTCTCACTTAATCAAACACTGTGTTTCCCTGTCAGGGGGTTTACGTCAAGGGCCAGGGCAGCCCAAGAAGCCTGGCCAGGATGACAAGCAGCCTCACCTTGTAGAAGGAGTCCATGGACAGCAGAACCACCCACGGGACATCAAGAGCCTCAATGATCATTGTGGCCACTGTAGTCTTCCCAGAGGCACTGCCTCCTCCCAGGCCTGTCAGAGAGACGGAGATGGAGCCACCTCACCCACAGTCTGGCTTTCCAAGCACAGGCTAGAGCCCAGCTCTTGCTTTGTTGCCCTGAGTGAGTTGGAAGGAACCTCCAAAGAGGGAAATTGATAGGCCCTACAAGGGAGAGGTTATCCTTGAAAATGCCAAATGGGAAATACTATAATTGCCACTAATGGGCAGCAAAAGCTGTGAAACTCCTCATGTGATGCTTGTGTAACAAGGGGAGAGCTGGTAAGAGAGCCAGTCTGGACTAAATCTCTGGGAACCCGTGACAACTCAGGCAACAAGTTGTAAGAGCTGTGAGAACAGCCAGAAAAAAATTCCCCCTCCCCTCCACAGTCCATCACCCCGATTTGCAAGCTCCCCTCTTCTGCCCAATTCCAGGGGCTCGCCTAGTCAATGCTGGACAAACCATGGGGACCCTCCCTGCTCTTGCCTGGGCTGAGCAACTCCCAGCCCTGAGTCTGGAGCCACCCTGAAGGTCGTAAAGAGCGTGAGGGAAGCAGGAATCCTTCCAGGGACTCTGGTTTCAGAGTCACAAGACAGGTACACCAACGCCTTCAGCGCTAGCCTGTCCCAAAGCGACTCCTGCCTCCAACGCTAACACTGGGGAGCTGAAGCACAGAGGTGGAACAGAGCCCTGACATGCACTGCTTCTTCCTACCTATCACGAAGGCCTCCTTGGACTGTGTCCCATGCTCATTGTACCACGGTGGCCGGCCGGCTGTGTAGATGGTCCTTTTGCTTGTCCGCAGCAGGGGTGGCTCCGATTTGCACTGGCTAGTGGTCCGCTTTCGGGGTGGCTTGGTGGACCCCACTGCAGGGTACAGCCGGTCTAAGGATTCAGCACTGCTGTTGCTGGGGAGAGGAAGAAATTTGGTTAGCTGGTGGTGTAAAAGAGGCCTGTGTTCCCCCCGGGCCAGAGCACCTCAGAGCAAGGCTGCCCCCGATAAGGGGTCTGACTCTGCCGCTGCTTGGGGAGCAGGGTCTCTGGGAGGACCTTGTGCTGCCAGTACAGGTGAGGGAGGGACACAAGGCAGGAGGGGGAGATGTGCAGCACCACTACTAGCACCCAAGCCTCTCTGATCACAGGCCATGGTCAGCATTTAGAAGTTTCTCATGCAGTATCACTTTTTTTTATCTGGAAAAGGTGGAATGCAAGCATTGCATCCTACAGCTTGATTGCTTGTGGAACTCATGTGCCAAACACTCTAGTGTCTGAGCTCTCATAAGCACAGAGGAGTTTTATTATACAGGGCAATAACCTGTCCTGAAGTGCCCGAGACACCTTTCCAGGGCAGGGAGGCCAGCGCTCCCAGCTACAGTTAGATCTCATTCTGCTTTGCACACCCTTGTCCTGCACTCATCTCCACACACAGTCCCACTTCTATCCCAATTTAGAGCACCCCACTCCTGTGCTAAACTTCTAGTCCTCCCATCCGTTAGGGCGGAAACCCCTTGGCATAAGGCTGTGAGCTTGCCTGGGCCAGGCAGAGAGGCTCCGCACGGCGCTGAGGCAGGAGCTGCAGGGAGAAATACCTTCACCGAGGCCGTGAAGGTGTTTGCATCTGCTTCGTTCTGTGGCCCAAGCCCCAGCACAGAGCAGGCGCTGTGCAGCTGGCTGCTGCGTGCAGCCCTGGAGCAGCCAGCGCTGAGCTGCTAAATACCTCTGTCTTATCTAACCTCCCACTGCAGCCCTGGGGAGGGAGAGGAACAAACCACCTTCCAGAGCCCTTTTGTGCTTGGCAGCGGGATAGCAGGGGCTGGGAGGTGATAAGTGGACTCTGGCCAGGAGATAAGCTGCAGCCGTGCTGCCTAGCCAGCGCAGGGACGGAGAGGATTATTTTTACCAGCTCCTGCTATCTGTGCTCCTTCCCACTTTCTGTTTCGGAGCCTCGGGAGGGATATTTCCTCCTTGTAAGTTCACAGAAGGGGTTAAGGACACGCCAGGGCTGGAAGCAGGCTTAGCTCTTCTCTCCTTCCAGCTGAGGGTCCGCAAACTGGCCCAGGAATGGCAAGAGCCGGGGCAGCAGTGCCTTCCCTGCGAAGGCAGCGGAGTCATTTGCCCCATTTCTATAGCCAGGTGCCCAGCAACGCAGGCGGAGGAATCCCTGGCCAGGAAATGAGCCTTTTCCCCCTAATGCCAAGCGCGCTGCGAGAGCCAAGGGGTGCCTTCGATACCGGCCCAAGCACCTCCTCCCCGAGCACAACAAACGCATTTGAGGCGTCCCAGAAACGCTGGGCAGAGGCCAAGGGAAACCGCCTCCACGGGCGGCACAGGCCGAGAGGAGCAGGACGGGAAGAGGTCACGAGCTGCCGGCCACCGCGCCGCAGCCGGGGCAGCCGCGGGCTGCGGCCACGGAGGGATGGCCACGGCCGTAACCTTTCCCCGCCGGCCGGGGGACTCGGCTGCAGCAGGGAGGCACGTGGCCAAGGGATTAGAGAGGGATCATCTCCCCAGGCTGGCAGGGACGCCTGCCACGCTCTCCCCCTCGGCTCCTTCGGTGGGAAGGCCAGGCAAGCACGCAGGGCTGGATCCAGCCTCGGTTTCCACGTCGGTGCAAAGGGCTCCCCTGCTCACGCTCACTCCTCTCTGCCAAGCGGCCACTCTCCTCTCCCCAGCCTTGCCTGGAGCAGAGACGAAATCGCTGCAAGGTCAGAGAGCCCCAGGCAGCAGGAACGCACCAAACCAGGCACGGTTCGGTACAGCCTGGCCTAGCTGGAGCAGCTTTGCTGCCTTTCTGTTATTTTTTTGCTCTAGAAAGGGCTTAAGCTGCAGGGTTTCATGAACTTTTGTTTGTTTTTAAGCTATTTTGGTATGAAGATTAATTCCCTTCCCTCCCCCATCCCTTTTCAGAATAATTTTAGATAATGATCAAAATTTGAGATCAGCCATCTGTGCTCAAAGCCTCTGCAGCGATCCCTACCAATGGACATCTCGGTGCTTCCCCTGTTTCTGGCACTCTTATATCAATGCTATCTCTAGGAGTGCTGCTCGCCTACAAGTTCACCTACAAGATCTCTCCGAAGGTCCAGAGGTGCCAGCCTAAAAACTGCCCATCGCAAGCATGAGCCCGCAGTGCACACAGCCAGGACTGAGCACCGCAGGCTTCCAGCCTGTCCAGAAGCCATAAACACTGGAACAATCATTTTTTAAAAGCAACATCACAAAGTGAGAACAGCCAGGAAAGCCTTCTGGAGTTTCTTTCTGCGTAAAAGGAAGTAACATGGCTTCTTCCATCAGAGAGGCAGAAAAAGCAAAAACAGATGGGATCTTTTATTCTGCTCTCCCACAAGTGACTCTGCAGCGGCAATTAGCCACCGTGCACTATTCCCAGAGCAGGGCTGACATCAGACGATGATGCTGGTGCATAAACAAAGTCATTTTAGCCTGATAAAAGCAGAGATGACAAAGACACAGTTGTTTACCAGAAAATAAAATCGTTCCTTTCATCTGATATCCAGCCCCCCTCTCCAGGGACTGCGGTCACTCGAGAGCTGCTCTGGGAGTTTTAACGCTGAGGGCTCTTCAGGCAGCGCTTTGCACTCGAGCTTCTCTTTAGGGCTGCACACATCGGTTTGTGGGCGGCACAGGTCCCAGCTCGCGAGCGGGTCAGGGAGACGAGGCTCAGGCCCTCGTCTCAGGCGTCTGGCACCAATCTCTCCCGCACTAACCTCACGGCACAAAGATGAGTCCAGTCTCGCGCAGCGCGATGCTTGCACGGCTCCCGGTGCACACCTCGGGCCAAGGCAGCCGCCACGGCTCCTCTCCGCCTGGGGACCTCCGCGGCTGAGCGATCGGCAACCTCCGGAGCGTGCTGCGTGCCGGCACGCGGCGTCTCGCAGGCCGAGACGCTGACGGAGGCCAGAAGCCACAAACCAACTCGAAGTCAGGCCCACCTGACGACTGCTGAAACCTCACCCCACACTTTACGAGAGGCCACTGGTTTTGGGAGCCCGAACAGAGCCAGACCACTAGGTTGATCCTTCCAAGCTGTGCCACTGGCACCTTCAGTTAGACTCAACGTAACTCAGCTCTTTGCAGGGACGAGGAGGTTTTGACACTCAATGGCTTCAGCTGTGCCCAGAATTAAAAGCCATGTGTCAAAGCTGACAACTCGATCTGCTCGTGTCTCACTGCACCACCTCCCCGCTTCCCGAGTTCCCGGCATCTAGAGCCCACCAGGCACGTTAGGCTCAGAGGGGACCTACCGGACAGATCCTCTCTGGGACTGCGGGCAGTGTACCTTGTGCCGATCGCTGCGGGATGACGGATACGTGCAAGGAAGGGACAGTAGGGGAATTTCCATCTGTGAGAAGCAGAGCCATCCTCTACTAGCACTCCCAGGGGCCCACTCTTGGATTCAGAAGATCATTAATCCTGTTCCAAGAGTTCATTTGCAATGTCTTTTCTCATCCAAATACTCTTGGACTTTTACATAAATTCTATAATCCACCTCTTAAATCAACGTTTCCCCAAGATTTATCTCAGATAAACATGGGCTTTGGGGGAGATCGGGGCTGTATGACTGTTTTGGAGCACTGCAAAGATCATAAATTCTCTGCTGATGTTACACTTCAAGTTTTGTACTTGCTGCTTGTTTTAGGCTGCTGCATTTGCCAGGAAAGTGCTCTCCTGTCCTCCAAAGGGAGGTCTGATCCCAGCCGTTTCTCAGCTATCTCATTTTGCTGGGTTTTTTTCTATCACTTTTTAAAATTCTCTGAAGCAGCAGCAAAGCATTTTCAATGCACCTATTTGCAAGGTAAAGCACCCAGAGGAGGAGAACTCTACTTAAAACACGAAGTTAATACCATTGCTTTAACTGCCCTGCAGTAACCCCCAGCTGGGCCTGGGCAGGAGGGATGGGAGTTGTGCAGATCATGGACCAGCAGACAGCTTTCTGCTACTCCCTGCTTCCAGGCATGGATTTATGGGGGCTGAGGAAGGAGCACCCCTCTGTGCCCGGCGTCACGCTCGTCCCGTTCCCTGGGCAGCGGACTGGCGTGGGTCCCAAGAGCCTGCACGCTCCATAGCCAGCAAGGAAAACCAACAAACCCCCAGAGCCGACCTCCCAGACAAATGGGAGAGCTCTTCCTCTGGTCCCAAGCCCCATAAGCAACGTGCTGACCAAAATATTCAACCTTCAAATCCACCCACTAAGTCTCTCTGAAAGGCTGCTGCAAGGCTCTCTGCACCGGTTTCATCCCGCGTCCCGTGGGAAGCTGATCTTTCCCCCAGCTGCTGCCTGCTATTTCCCAGCCTCAGACAAGCGGGAGCAGGGCTGCCAGGACAAGGGCAGCCGAGAAGCCGCTCCCCAGAAAACGGGGAATCAAAAGCAACAGAAAAAAATCCCCAAACCGAAGCAAAGGCGGCACTCACCTGCCTTCAGGCCCAAGGGCCCAGCAGCCTGATATCCGGACGCTGGAATAGCCGGGAGGACTGCTCATTTTTGACCCTGCTGCAGAGACCCAGGCGATCCCGGACAGAGGGGCGTTTACTCTGCGTGCGCGCCTGTGTATTTTTTGGCTTGCCGTCTCTCTGCGTCCAAGGCACTAGGATCGTAAGAGGGCTGCCATGCGAGCGAAGCGCTCGGGACAAACTGTGCGGAGAGGAGCCATGCGCAGGAGCCTCCCCTCCGACGGAGGGGCACGCGGGAGGGGGATCGGGCCCCGAGGGGAACCCCGAGCCGAATCGCCGGGCCCGAAGCGACAGCACAGGGCTGGGACGGGAAGATGGAGGAAGGAAAGAAGAGCACTGCCGGGGGAGTGTCTTTTGCTTGGAGTTGCGGAGCGGCCGGCGTGCATAAGAGGATAGCTTAACCTAGAGATTACGTTCATTACCTGATATTAATAGCACTGGCTTGATTAAAGAAAAGGGGGGGGGGGGGGACAGAAGTGACACCTCCTCTAACCGCCCCTCTGCTGACAGACAAATAAACACCCTCCGCGCCTGTGCTCTTTGGGACCAGGGTTCATTCACCTGCCTCTGACATTCAGAGCTGGCTCGGCGAGCGGAGAGGTCGGCCCTGCCGCCCGGTAAGTGAGCGGGCACCGCGGCACCGGGCTGCCGAGCCCCCGGCCGCGACACAGGCTGAAGCGGGGCCAGCGGGTCCCCCCGCGGCGGGCAGGAGGGAACAGCCTCCGGGCAGGGCACGGATCGGGGCCGAAGCGAACGCCCCGCTCGGCACCGACGGAGCCCGAGGCAGCGGCATGGGCTCCGGGCCGGGAGCAGCGCAGGGGTGTTGCTACCTGTGCCGGGGCGGCGGGGCAGCCCTGCAGGGATGGTGCAGGGCTGTCCAGCCCTCTGGAGGAGACAAGTCCGGCCCCAAGTGCTCCCGTGGGTGCTCCTGGAGCTCAGCTGCCCCTTGCCATCTCCTCGCTCTCCAGCCCCAGAATAAACAAGTCTGAAACTCAACACCCCGGGGTTGCGGTGGACTAAGAATAACGTCCCCCCGGCTGCTCAGGCCTCCGCGCTGTGCGTGCTCAGCCTTGCCGCTGCCAGGCGCTTGCTGCCCTCCCCGCCGTTTCAGCAGCGCTGCTTGCCAGCAGCTCCTCTCCCCTCGGGAGCCTCCCCGGGAAGGGCAGGAGCCCAGCCGCTGGCCCCTGCACTCGGCCCCGGCACCAAGCGCTGAGCAGCCCTTGCAGGCAGCCAGGGTTGAAGGGCAACATGCCCAGCGAAGGATCAGAGACAGCTGGGCACCATGGCAAAAAAGGCCTTGGCTAGCCACGGAGCAGTCAGCTAGAGCAAACAGGAGCCTGTAGGCAGTTTGTTTTCCCATGGCACATGAGAAATTGTCTGCAGTGGTTCTAGACAATGCTCCAAAGTCACGGATGCCTCCATATGACGTCCATATGCGCCATATGGACTGATGCAAGAGCAGCACCCAAGAAACAGTACTTGGCTGATGTGAAAGGGAGGAGGTAGCTGAGGTCACACCAAAACCCTAAGCAGGGAGCAGCAAGCGCGGTCTGCCAGTGACAGTGAGTCACGATGATGAGGATCCTGCAAATACCAAATAAGCTCCCCAGCCCACCTTCAGCACTGGTTAGACAAGAGCTCTGCTTCACTGCACACATCTCCAAGGAGGAGCAGCAGAGGATGCTCCCCTGTCATTTAGCATCAAGCAGGGACGGATGCTGGGAGACGGGTCCAGAGATGGTGAAAAGACACCTCCCTCTGCTATTCCAGACGCAATGGGGTTATTCCAGACACTTGGGACGCATTGCACCCATGCGTCCCAACTCAAAGAGCGGCGGGCGGCACCAAGCACAACCAGACCTCCAGGTCTGCTAGCGTAGAGCAGCTCCTGAAGCGATCCCTGGCATGGTCGGTGTCCTGCCTGCCTCTGTGCGCGCTGGCAGGCGAGCTCCCTCTGCGCCCGAGCTTGTGGGCTAGCCCACCCGCGCCAGTCTTGAGCCCAGCTTTGGGACATCCAGAGCGAGGACTGCTCTGGAGCAGAACTGGAGCACCACAGATGGCCTCCTCTCAGCCTTTGCCCTTTCGTGGGGCAAGTGTGACAGTCAAGGGCCAGATTTTTCCCCACGAAGCCACATATGTAGCTGAAACCAAACTCCAGCTGGCTCTAGAAGAAAAACCTCAGGTGCCTGGTTCCTGCCTGTACTGAGACATGGGCCCCAGTTAATGCAATACTGCCAATTCTGGAAAGGCAAAATAAATCCTAAAAGACATCATGAGGACAATTTCTTAGCTAGGAAGTCCCTGTCTTGTAAGGTTTGCACCAGTCTGCTTGTGCTCATGATCAGCAGTGGGACTGACAGAGGAGAATATTACACTGAAACAGATCTCTAATTACTGATTGCTTGTCCTCTAATACTGCGAAAAAAACAGGGACATTTAGGAAAAGACTCTGGCCTCTGAATACCTGACTGAAGGAAGAGGGAGACAGTGACAGAGGTTTGCAGAGGTAACGTGTCCCCAACTCAAACCGCTGGCCTTCGCCGCTACCCTTAACAATGCCAGTAAAATGACTGATGATCAAAGGCACCTTTTCCATCCTGTAATTTTAGTATCAACTCCCCTTTCTCTGTAGAAGCCCTTTCAGAAGTTTAAAAATAAAATTCTTTTCCGTAGCAATTTCTATTCTTTCCTATTAAAGGAGAAAAAAAAAAAGGAACAAGAAATTTGAACTTAACAAGTCCTTGCCAATGCATCATTGTTCCTTATCACACACTCCCTGGTGCCTTTTTTCCTGTCTTTGTTTAAAGCGTCCAAGCAATGAGACCAATTCTCTCAACAGCTTATTCAACATCCTAACCGAGCTCCCAGGTAGGAAGAGAATTGCCTGAACCAACTTTTAATCCTAACAACAAAAAAAAGTCCTTGTCAATGTCAAACATTTCCTTCGTAAATCACCTCCAACTTTGAGCAAAGAGCTGGCGTGGGTACGCAGAACGCTAAAAAGAATGATAGGTATCATGTGAAAGCAGGACCGATAGCTCTGCTTTCCGGTAACGTACATCGCCTCCCACAAAGAGCTTGCTGACCTTCAAGATGAACAATCCACGATGCTGTCAATGACAACTGTGCAAAAACAGTGCCCAACTCTGTGATATGAGACCAGCTCTAAAGGAGCGAGATGTAACAGGCAGATCGGACAGCCTGTCAGCTGGTTTTTTAATTCGCTTCCTGGTTTCTGAGCTCTGAAACCAGCTGAAGCTCGTGTTTTTGGACTTTTTTGTTCTAGAAGATTTTTAAAGTGCAAATTCACTCTCTAAAGCCACAGGACTCCAGGAGCTGGACTTAAAATTGCAAGAAATAGTAAAATGGTGAAGGTTAATAGAAGCAACTACTTCAAGTCACTTCATTCTGTAAGGAGAGTTGAAAGAATAAGATAGTTTAATCTAAAAAAAAAAAAAAAGTGAAATGAAAAGCAAATGGGAGCTCCTTGAAATACATAAAGATTGTCACATAGGGAAGAGACTAAGATGTTCTCCATGTGCACTAGAGATGGGAAAAAGAGGACTTTACCTGCAGGAAGGGAGATTCAGGCTAGTATATGGTGGGAGCAGGACAGTCAGTGCTGGGCAGCTGGGAGCAACAGTGCCATCCCAGAGAATTTGGGATGGGATACGTTCCAATTCACAAGATAGCCATGAATTCTGGGGTCCCCTTTTCCTCCTCCACCTTCCTTCCAGCGATGGAAAGTTGATCAATTGTTTTTCCTTGGGATTTAAGGACGGAAGCTGAATTGAACGCGGCTTTTCCTGTTTTGGTTGCTGTAATCCGAATATTGTGATCGGATCCATGCAGGCCATGTGAAAGCTCAGGAAACATCCAGGGAAAAGATAAGAGGTGCTTGCATTAAAATATAGCTTTGCTTCAATGGGTACATTAACTAAGAGGAGAAGCTCTTTTGTCCAAGACAGGGTAGGCCCTGGGTCACTCACCCAGCTCTCATCACAGCTGTACAGAGAGGCAGGAACCACATGAGTCTGGAGGCCAAACCTGGTTGGTTCCTATCCCTGAACATGTTGTTTAATACTTGCTTTTGTTGGGTTTGCCTTGGTCTGCGTGTACCAACCTGGAGTTAGGTCTGGCTTTTGTATGTTATGGCATCTTTTTCTTAAGCTGAAAACAATTGCACTATCTCAGGACAGTTTCCAGGTGACGGATGACCTGGATCACAGTCAAGTCACTGTCTTTCCAGCCTGCTAGGCTGGGGAGGAAGGACACAGGACTGCACAATGAGGCGGAGCAAGCACCCCTGCGCACAGCCCTCTGGCCACAGCTTGTCCTTTGCTGCGTGAGCAGATTCCCCACAGCAGCCGCTGCTGCTCAGCACGGCCGTGGGGCAGGACACAGACCCTGCTGTGACACCGCAAGAGCATGGGATCCAGGCCCGACACGCTCAGGCAACAGACTCGCTATACTTGGGTTTGCTAGAAAGCTGATGTTCCCACTGGATTTGGGGCAAACAATAAGGCTAAGCATGAGGACCTGAGACTCGGTCAGCCTGCTGACCACCTCCTGGACTGGGATGGGGAAGAATCCTTCCTTCCCACCAGCAACAGGTGGTCTGAAACAGGCCTGAAACAGGACGGGCAGATCTCGCAGCCTCAGCTGCTGTCACGCAGAGCTGCCCACCACATCTGCTTTTACAGGAGGAGACGTCCTCTTTTAGTCCAGCTTCAGCAAGCAGCAGGAGGGAGCAGGTTGCATCTGCACCTCTTGTGCATCAGATCAAGAGCATTACTATGGCCTAGTGCAAAAAGAAGATGCGAACCCTTATTTTATGTGGTGCTGCCCTGCACCAGGAATACCCTCATCCAGGGACCAGAGCGAGACACAGCAGGATCCCACCACCCTGACGATGCTGTGAGCAAGCCAGTCTAGAGAACAAGTTTGTTGCGAGGAATGCACAAAAAAAGGCTCTGAAGCCCTGAGCATCAGGATGGAGCGACCAGCCTGTACTCCTTCTGCCACCAAACCCTGCAAGAGACTGTGACTTCCTTCTCCTCTTGCAAACCCATCCCAGGGTGAGAGTAACAGAAATGCCAGCTCCACGGCCTCAGCCAAAATGCCAAGTGACCCCAGGCAGGGCAGGCCTGGACTGTTACAGCGATCACCTCCAGCAGCCAGGCCTTCTTCAAAAGAAACTCAGCTCAGATCAAGAGCTCGGTTTTCCCTAAACTCACACCAAGCTCGGCAGCGGTGTCCTTACCTTGCCTCTACCAGAATTATTTTCCATCAGTGCTGGGAGCGCCGAGAGAAATAGGCTTCTACATAGTTCACAAGCACACAGTTTTAAACTCTATTAAGGACTTTGATTAGTAAATACAGAAGGATAAACATTTTTCTTTTCAAATCCAATTACCTTGCTGCTATTTATATGAAGTGAAGCCAGCATTCTCTCTCTGCTGGGACATGGAAACCCTGTGGTCAATTTAACCGGCAGCCTGCTCCTTGGTTAAAATAGACGTTGCTATACAATTCAGTTACTCATCTCTTATCTAGCTAGTATTACTCAGTAACGCTCTTTCTTCCCCTACTACACAACTCACATTCACAATCTCCATTTTACAAACTGATGCAACTGACTCACAGGAAGGGCAAGGGCAACATTTTCAAAGGCAGCTGCCGGGTCCATATTTAGCTATGAAAATAAGTGGTCTGTTTTTCACTGACTCACACGGAGCTCAGCTTGTTCAGCAAAGAATCGCAGCGCCCAAGTTTGAAAGTTTTCTTCTCTGCGGCCACGGCCAAGGTCGTTCACCACATCAGGGACCGCTGGCTCGTGCTGACTGCAGGCACGCTCCCTCGGGTCCCGTTCCAGGAGCGGAAAAACAAAGGCTGCAACGTGAGCAGTGCTTCGGTAGCACCCAAAGAGGCTTCCTGAGCATTTCACATTTGGAATTGATTATTCTCCTCGCAGCCCAAGGACAAAAATGTTAAAAAAAAAAAAAAAAAAAAAAGAAAGCGAAAAATCTGTCTTCTGATTGGGCAAAAAATACATATTACTCCTGAGAGAGCAAACTTCCGGGAGGTTTCCCCTCCCTGCTTCACCAGCGCCTCATGTTCTCCAAAGTGGATGCACGCATATCAGTTGACTTACAAGCAGCTCAAGTTCAGCACGTTTCAGGGACCAATCCTCGCTGCGGATTAGTCTGCCAGCCATTACAAAAAGCAACGAGGAAGGAGAAAAGCAGTGACTAAGGCCCCAATCAGGAGTGTGCTTCCTAGAAACTTTCCAAAGGTTGCGATATGCAGATCTACCGCCCATTAAGAAACTTTCTTTGCTGAAAGATTTCAACGCAGAAGGAGTTTTTTCAGCAAAACAAGGTAAAGGCAAACGGCGGCTTCAGGGAGGCTCCAGCCCCACCAACGCCGTCGTGCTGTTGAAGGCAGCAGCAGTTCAGCTGCGGCGCTCTGCGGGGCCGGTCCGGAAACTGGCTGTAGAGCCGCAGCGAGAGCCGCTTATAACGAACGCAGCGAGTGCTTTCGCAAGCACTTAACCGCATCGCAGTGGGGGACGGGATGTGTCCCGGGGTCACTGACAAAACGGAGTGCTGCTGGCCCTCCTGCCCCAGCGCGGCCTCCCGGGCAGGGCAGGGCTGGGCCGGGCTGGCGAAGCCGCTGCTGTTCCCAGGCCGGGTCCCGCCGGGGAACCGGCTCCGAGAAAGGGCAGGACGCAGCGGGGCAGCTTCGATCCCCGCTGCCACCAGGCCCCCGAGGGTGGGTCACCCCGGCTCAGCCGGGAGCAGCGCACGTCGGGGCGGACACCCCAGCGCGTGACACCTGCGGAGGTCCCCAAGCAACAGCCCAGGGCAACAGCCCAGGGCAACAGCCCAGGGCAACAGCCCATCGCTGTCCTTCGGGCCCTGCCTGGGGCGACGCACCCAGCTCTGGGGGGGGGGGGGGGGGGGGGGGGGGCCGCGCTGCCCCCCAGGCTCCTGCCCACAGGGACGCAGCCAGCTCTGGGGCGGGGCCTCCCTGTCCCTCAGGCCCTGCCCTGGGGGGACACGCGACCCCCAGGCGCCGTGGCGGGATGCGGCCGGCGGGGCCGGGCCGGGCCGGGGCTCGGCGGCAGCGCGGCCTCGCCGCGGGCGCTGCCATGGCAACCAGGCCCGGACAGCGCTGCCGCCGGACCCGTCGGCAGCCCTTACCTGTCGTCCGGCGCCGCCGGCCGCTCCGCCGGGCCCCCCTCGGCCGCCGGGGCCGCGGCCATGGTGCTGCCGGTGCGCCGGTGGGAGGGGAGGGGAGGGGAGGGGAGGCGGCAGGCCCAGCGGGCCGGGCCGGGCCGGGCCG
Source organism: Struthio camelus (assembly GCF_040807025.1). Lineage (NCBI taxonomy): Eukaryota > Metazoa > Chordata > Aves > Struthioniformes > Struthionidae > Struthio > Struthio camelus. Next base: position 17,677,313 of record NC_090959.1, on the reverse strand, counting down.
GGGGCGGAGCCCCGCCGCCGAGGGGCATCATGGGAATTGTAGTCCACTGCGCTGTGAGCGTTCCGCGAGGCATCATGGGAGTTGTAGTCCACTGCGCTGTGAGGGTTCCACGCGGCATCATGGGAGTTGTAGTCCACTGCGCTGTGAGCGTTCCGCGCGGCATCATGGGAGTTGTAGTCCCGCGCGCTGCGGGGCCTGCTCGGTGGGGAGCGGGGCCGGCCGCGGGAGGCGGCCCGGAGGGGGGAGGCGGCGCGACGGGGCGCCGAGGTCCCCCCAGGGGCCAGGCCAGCAGCCAGGGCTGCCGCTGAGGCCCCCGACGCGTTGCCAGCGCCGGGGGGGGGGACTGCATCGGCGCGGCCAAGGCCCTCTGCCCGCGAACGCTTCTCCCCGCAAACAGGCGGGCCGAGGCGGAGGAGAGCAGACGGGGCGGCGGGCGCTAAAAACAGCGGACCCGCCGGCGCCCGGCTCGCCCCCAGGGTTTGGGGCTTGGGGCAGCCGAAACGGCTCCCCGCTGCCGCCGCCACGCCAACGCGGGGCGACCCAGCTTCGCGTCCTGCCCCCGGGGCGCCGCGCGGGGCCCCGTGCCGGCTGGGCAGCGGGCGGCTTGCCGCCGTCGGCCCTCCAAGGTGCGCCGAGGGGCCCTGGGGCAGGTGCCTGCGGCTCCGAGCTGCAGGGTTCAGCGCCAGAAACGAGCAGATTGGGCGAAATCTGATGCTTATGCGGGACGCTGCCGGAAAAAAAAAATAAAAAAAATAAAAAAGACGTCAGAAAGCAGAAGAGGATTTTAATTCCCCGACCTGAGCTTGCCCTCTGGGTCTGGTTCCCAGTGCCGTGTCGTGCCGTGCCGGGGGCCAGGCGGCCGCGTCGGCAGAGCCCTGCTGGATGGAGCCTGCGTGGCACCGGCCGCCCCGGTCCGCTCCGTCCGCACGCGCCCGGCGGGGCTCAGCGCTGACGTGCCCCCGGCAGAGCGGCCCGGCTGCCCGGCCACCTGCACGCTCTGGCCCCCGACCCGGCGCCTGGTGCGAGCCGGGAGCTTGCACGCGCGCGTGCGGCCGGGCTGCGGTGGGCTGCCGGGGGCGCTGGCACCGCTGCTGAAGCTCGTGAGAGGTTTCTCTGCCGGTCGTGCTCGCAGCTCCGGGCGCGCGACGGCTGCCGAGCGCGGAGACGCTTGGCACGCGAGGTCTCCTCGGCTTGGCCCGGAGCCTCCCGACGAGCACGTGGTTATTCAGCGCCGCCGATGTCCGAAGGGTGAGGTGGCGCCCCGGGCGGCTGCGAGCAGGAGGATTAAACCGAACAGGAGCGGAGGCAGCCGAGGAAGTCGCTGCCGGTGGGGTGCAGCTGAGGCGAAGGTATAGATGGGTCAGAAGAGGGCCGAGACGGCGTCCCGGCGGCGAGGTCCCGCTCTGGATGCTGCCCCTGGCTCTGGAGTCGCTGCAAATGGAGGAAAGGCAGGATCATGGCAGGTTTCGGGGGGATTTTTGCTGTGGAGCGAGGGCCAGCTGGGCTCCAGGCTGAGCGGCACGGCCGTGGGCACGCTTGGGGCTTCCGGGCACCGGGAAGTCCCTGCTGCGCCGAGAGCCGGTGCGGGAAGGGCTGCCGTTTCCCACCGCCGCCGTCCTGGGAAGCCCCAGGAGACCCGTTCTCCCGCCAGGCCTCCCTCATCGGCTCCTCGCCGGCGGGTTTTGGAGCCTGGGCCGCTGCCTGGAGGCACCTCCTGGGCCTGGCGGAGCCGCAAGAGCTTTGCCACGACACGAGCTCCATCCAGTGGCACAAGGCTGGGGCCATCCCTGGAGGTTTCCTCTGCCACGTGGGCTGTCACCGAAGGAAAGACAAAACCGAATCGATCCCCCTCCCCGGATCGCTGGAAATGGCGCAATTAGATGCTTTTCCTCACCAAGCAGCGGCACGAAGCTCCTCCGTAAAAGCCGCGGTTGAGATCTGAGCGTTTCCACCCCATCCCGACGTCCGCTGCTGCTGCTGCTGCAGGGCTGCCGCCCTGGGCGAACGCCCCTGCCTTGGGGCAGCAAGGCCCGGGGACTGCCCTGGGGGTCCCAGCTGCCCCCGCGGGGTCCGAGCTGCCCCCGGGAGCATCGCGGCGCGACGGGCCGAGGGGAGGCTCCGGGGGGGGGGTCCGCGGGCAGAGACGCAGCCAGGACGGTTCCCGGGAAACGTCCTCTCCGCGGGGCTGGAGGTGCCGCCGGAGCAGCCCGTTCGATAGCGGGGCCGCTCGCCGGGGTCGTCCGCAGCGCCGGGGAGCGCGGCATCGGCGGACGAGGAGGACGCGCCCGGGCTCGAAGCGAGCCGCGAGCCGCGAGCCCCTCCGGCAACCGCGCGAGCAAAGCGGCGGCGAGGGCCAGCTTCGGCTCACGCCCGTCTGGCCGCGGCCCCCCCTCGCTTCCAACAAACTCGCACACCAAACTGCAAAGTGACAATAAAATAATAATAATAAAAAATCAATAAACATTTATTTGATACAGCTGTTTTTAATACATACAGTACATAGAGTTATCCCTTCTAGGTGTTCAGTGGCGCTGTTATTAATAGCTGCTTATTACAGTACTCTCAAACTGAGGATTTGTCAATGATTAACAAAAGAACAGATCGTCACAAATTGGGAGTTTATTATAAGATAGTTTACTGTTAAAACAATTTTATTTTTTGCAAATAAACACTTTTTAATATATATATTTATATATTTATATATATGGTTACAAGTGATAAATTGAAAATTCTTTTTTTTTTTTCCATTTTGCTTTTTTTCCCCAAAATACACTTATGCACTAATAACTGGCATTGACGAGAAACATTCGGATATGCTGTGGGATGGGTGGCACGAAGGAGAGAAAGAAAAGAACAGAACGGTCCCAACGCGAACGCGCGCGAGCCTCGCGGGTGGGAGCAGATCCCCAGGCCCCTCGGGGCGCCCCGGCGACCTCGGGGAGGAGTCCGCCGCCGCGGGGCACTACAGCGACCAGGACGGGGTCAGACATCGCCGTTCCTCCCCGCCCGGCAGGGTGACCCTGCCATCGGGGTGCAGGCGCCCGGGCCGGGCTCCCGGAGAGGTTTCCCGCCTGCTACCTGCAACCGCAGCCGCGCGAGCCGTTTTGGAGAACGGCGCGGCTCAATTCCCACCCACGCCGCCCAACCCACGCGCGGCTCAGCCCGCTCCTGCCGCCCCGGGCGCCGACAGCCAGCCCGGCCGCGACGCCGCAACCCGCCCTTCCCCGGCAGACCCTCGTCCTCTCCCTCCCCAGCGCCCAGAGCCCAAGGGACGAGGCGGCGGCGGACGAGCTGGCCCGCCGCGCGCCTCGCCGGCGTTTCCGCGAGCCGACCCGGCCGCCGGCCTCTCGCTCAGCTGCCCGCCTCGAGCGCCGCTGTCCCGCGCCGCCCTCCGAGCCCTCGCACGTGGGGCAACTAAAACATGAAGAAACCGATGCGCTGCAGCGGTGCCCGACGGTGCCGCGCTGCCAGCCGGGGCTCGGCCCCCGCCAGCGCGCCCCGCGCCGCCGAGCAGGCTGCTGCCGACATCCCTGTTATTGCTTTGGAGATGGGCAGTGAGCGGACAAGGGGCTCTCTCGCTCTGCTTCCCCCCCCCCGAGAATTGCGAAACCGAAAGTGTTAACGGCTCGGCCGGGTGGTGGGCGAGCCTGCCGCCCCCCCGGGAGCGCCCCGCTCCAGCCCTGCGGCCCCAGCGGCGGCTCTGGCCCGGGCTCCCCGTCCCCTGCCTCCCCCCCCGGTCCCGCGTGTCCTTGGGCACGGAAAGGAGACGGGAGCAAGAGGCCGACTGCTGCAGACCCGGAAACCGCAAGGCAGAGGCCGTGCGTTGCCTTTCCTGCCGCCGGGATGCACAGGGACAACGCACCAGTGTCTAGCAAGGACCTGTCCCGGCGGTAGGCTTGCTGGGACCCCACTGAGCACCGGCAAACGCCATCGCCGGCCTTTCTGGACGGATGGGCTTAGGCACCGACTGCACCGATCTCTCCCAGCCTTGGGACGCGACAAACACGCGCTCACTCGGCTCCGAAGGCTCTCGCTACCGGAGAGGTCAACGAGCAAAAAAAGAAAACCAAAAATTAGGAGCTTGTACCTGACCTTGCTTATGTGTGTGTGTGGGGGGTCAAACCCAGCGCAGGAGGCACCCGCGACGCCCTGGGGAGCTCTGGGCGGACGGGGCAGAGAGGGCGGCGCGGCGCGGCCCGGGAGCAGCGCCGGCCGCGGCAGGCAGAGCCCTGCTGCGCGCCCGCAGGCGCCCGGCCGCTCTCCTCGCTCGCTGCCCTTGCCGTTCGCTCTCTGTCACCTCCGCCGCCTTGGCCTCTCTCCTGGAAAGCTGCCACTGCGGGAGCAATCGGGGATTTGCACAAGCAGCTCGGGTAGCAAGAAGGCTGCAGTGGTTCCCACCGAGATTTGGGACAAGCTGTATAACGTTTGCATCGAGACTCATCTCTGATGAGCCGTCGTTCCACTTAGTTTGTTGCCTGCAATGAAAATAAAACCTTTGGGCCCTTTTGCCACGGAGGCCGGCGTCCCTTCGGCTTGCTAGCAGCCGGCCAGGCCGCCAGGACCAGAGACCCAGGAAGAAACGGATTCATTTTCAGGCGGCTGAGCTCCGGGTCCTGGTTCCCGCTGCGCGCGACGGGGAAGGAAGCAACGCCTGCCGGGCGCTCTCCTTCCCGGGGAGGCAGGAGGGACGCAGGGCCGAGCGGGTGCCCCTGCGAAGCCTTCGAGGAACGCTTGGCCTTCAGCCTCCCGCTCTTGGCCCAAGTCTAGGTGCAGCGTTTCGTAGGGGCCGGGATTCCCCGGGCCCGGAGGCCGCGCGGCGCCCGGAGGCTCACGGCTCCCTCGCCGCTGGCTCGGGCTACGTGACACCACTTGAGAACAGATATATCCCTATGTTTTCACAATCGTTAATGCTTTTTGCAGAACTTCTCTTTCTTTAAGGAGAAGAAAGCCGTGGGAGAACGCTTTCCTCTTTGACTAACGCCTAGTGGGGGAAAAAAAACCTTTTAAGGAAAAGAACCCTGGAAGATTTCAATTTCTTGCAAAAATTTGCCTTTGGAGCGAGGGCTGTTGAGCGTTTCCGGGGCAGCTCTGCGGGCCGGGTGCGGCGGGGCCGGCCGTAACGCCGCCCCGGGCCGCGCGCTGCCTGCCCTCCGCCAGGACGCCCTGGAGCAAGCGGGGCCGGCCCGCGAGGTTTTCGGCCCCGTAAAGCCAATGCCAACTACTCCTGCCCGCTTCCCAGGGCCCCAGATTTTGGGGCTGGCTGCCTGTTGGCAATATGCTCTTCCATGTCCCCTCTGAACTGCTGCCAAGCGAGAAGCTCTGCCGCCCCGGGAGTGGGCTTGGGGCGCTGAGGGGCGCCCGGCCACCCCGCACGCCCTCCCTCCAAAACACGCAGGATTTTACACCGGGCAACACGGAGACGGTATGCAACGCGACTTCTGGCCAAACCCCCCTGCCCTGCAAAGCTTGCTCCAGCCCTCGACTCTTCCGAAGATGCTCATTTGGAAATGGCTTTCGTCACTACAGCGGACGGAGGGCCACCGCGCGCTGCCGGCGGCCCCTGGCACGGCACCCAGCGCCGGGCTGCTCCGGAGGGACCCCGGCGGGACCCCCCCGCCCGCCCCGCGCGCCGGCACAGCCTGGCAGGGCCTGGGACCCCGGCCCCGCTCTGCCTGCCAGCGTGGCCCACCGCCTTGCGTCTCGATTTAATCAACGAGAAGCAAATTAATTAGACGTTAGCGAGCACCCGTGATGTTCCCAAAGGCGGGCGACGAGGATGGAACGGCAAACGTTCGGCTAAGGCAGCCCGGCCCGCGCGGGTGCAAGCGAGAGGGGGCGGTCGGTGCAGTCAAGGCCGTCGTGCGGGGGGCAGCTCCTTCGCCCCCGGCAAGCTCAGCACCCCGCCACCGCTCACGCGAAAAAAACCCCGAGGCGGCCTGTTTGCAACCGGGCAGGCGGCAGCGGCCGTGCGCGGAGACACCGGCCTCCCTGCCGGACAAACTGGCAAAGACGCGGGATCTCGGCTGGCGAAAGGCAAACGGAGGGATGTTTTTGAAGCGAATCCCCGGCCGCTCCTGCAGCCGCCGCTCCCGGGAGGCCCCAGCAATTGTTCCTGCACCACAGTCATTTTAGCCGCATCCTTCCGGGGAAGGAGGATTTTTGAAGAAAAGGAATCAATCTCTTTTGGGAGGAAATGGTTAGACTTTCCTAGGCATCACCTCCCCTGCCGGGCTGAGGTGCCACCAAGGATTTATGGCTGAGCTGACTTCTGGAGCCAGCAGCTGCTTCTCGCCGTCAGCACAAGCTGCCGCATTCCCGGCTGTTTCGGGGGGGAAAACCCACCCCAAAACAGGCTACGTAAAGCACCTATGGAGGGATTTCAGGGTGTCGCTCTGTGGCGCCGTCCCGGAGCCCGCTCCCCGTGCCGCCCCGCTCCCGACGGCCGCCCTCCGCGCAGCCCACAAAGCCAGCCGGCGCAGACCCCTCGCCCTGCGTTTCTCCCGGGCGCGACCTCCCCGCCGCAGCGCCGGCCAAGCACGGCCCAGCAGCGTTTCCCAGCGGGTTTTTCTCGGGGACCGGGGCGACAGCAGCCTCCCGGCAGCGCCCTTCACCCCGCTCCGCTTTGCCGGCCTGGCGAGGGGCCATCGCCTGAAGCCGAGCCCGGAGCGGGCACGCTGGCGCCCTTCCCCAAGGAGAGGAGATCCCGACCCGTGACACCACCAAGATAAAGCTCCGCTGAAGCGCCAGAGGCAAACAGGATGAGCCGCAGCCGCTAATTAAGTTGTCTCGCTAATTGCTTTAAAGCCCAACGCAACCAACAGTCTTCTGTAAACAGCGGGCAGCGGCGCGGACGGGGTTTTCTCGCCTGGAAGCGCGAGCCCGGCTCGCGGGACGCTGAGCGCTGCCGGCGCAAATGCAGATGTTCGCGCCCAGCTGTCGGGAGCCACGGCTGCAGCTCGAGCGGAGGCTCCCCAGAGGGACCCCGACTTCGGAAACAGCCGCCTCTCCCCCTCTTCCCCCGCGGCAGTAACAACGCGTCAGCAGAGACGGATGCTAGTTCTCACGGAACGGCTCCTCGGCACACAGAGGCAAGCCGGAGCCTCGGCGGGGCCGAGGACGCGCCGCGAAGGGCGGCAAAGCAAACCGAGGGGTGAGATTTTAATTGACGAAAGTAAAAACAGAACTGCCCCTCGCCGGCAAACAGCACCTTCCCGAGTCCCAAGCGGGGGAAGAACAAATGAAAAGCAGAATTAAGGTTGTCGTTCCGTTACCGAGAGAAAACTGTTGCAAGTGCCTTTCGGGCTGCGGCGAGACGTGTCTGTTCCCCAAGGATAGAGGTAGCCTGGTTTTTGTCTAGAGACAGACACATTTTGGTCTGGGGATGGTTTCCTCCAGGCCAGAACGAGGTGTTACGATGCTATTAGTGCGGGAAAATACAGACACAGAAAAAGCCCAGGAACAGAAAACTAAGCAAAGAAAAATGCATCTTTCACAGACCCTCGTTCCCCATCCCTTCCTCAAGGAAGACGGTCGGGGGCTCAGATGCATTTCAGGGGAGCAGACACTTGTCCCCGGGAGCTGCGGCGGGTCCCAGCCGAGAGGGACAAGCTGAGTGCAACATGCCTCGTCCTGCGGGCGCCGGCGGGGACTTGCCGGAAAGCAGGACCCATGATTGTCACTTGATGCTGCCCCTGGCCCCCGCTACAGACGTCCCCGTGGCCTGGCAAAGGAGCCGGGCGAGCAAACGCAGGGATTGCTCTCGGCCCTGGGGCTGCTGCGGCGATCCAGCATGGGAGCTGCCTCGATTGCAAACGGTGACGTATCCGCCCCCTCTCCCGCAGGCTGGACAATCCTCACCTTTGAGATCGGGGCAGGACCGGGAACGTGAAATGCCCTTCACGCCAGCTGGCCGCAGGCTTTGCTGCTCAGCGCTGCCTGCGCGTCTCCCGCGCTGCTCAGCCAGCTCCGCGGCTCGGGGGTCAGCTGTACGGGAGCAGCAGCAGTTTGGTACAGTACTTCGTGTCCAGGTATATTTGCAAAGAGCCTTTAAGCAAACCTATGCCCCACAGGTTTTCCTCCCTGTCTCCCAGCGACGCTCCGAAGTGCTCAGAGCACTTCCACAACCTTCAGCTAAACTGGCAAATCTGTCCCGTCCTGCAGCAACCCCCTCTCCCATCGACCTCCAGCGGGGCTGCGCGTGCTCAGCACCTCTCCCGACCTCCCTTCTCGCACCCCGCACGAGGCAGGCCCGCATCCAGCCCTGCCCTGCCTTCCCCGCTCCTCGGGGCCGACGGCGCTGGCACCGCGACGACGCTCTCCCGACCCCCCCGGCTCGTTGCTCCATGTGGCTCGCTCCCACCAACCCCAGCGCTGAAGATAAACCACCGCCCCGAGCAATCACAGCAGGCCACAAAGCCAGCAGACCGCGGAGGAGATCCCTGCCAAGGAAAGCCCCTGCAAGGCTCTCTGCTCCGTGCCGGGAACATGCTGCGAGGAAAGCACCACCCGGTCTCCCGCAGCGCCTGCTGCCAGGCCCCTGCAGTTGTGCGGCCCTTCCCGGCTCTGCCCGGCCGCTTGCATGGGTCAAACGTCTTTGGAAACGTCTCCCTGGGTGCAGGAGCACAGGCGGCGCCTGCGCGGGGAGGCGCCAGCCTGCCCGAGGTTTCCCTGCCAGACTGGCCGGACTCGGAGGCGGGCAGCGGGGAGAGCTGCCGCGTCCGGCCGTCCCTCGCCCCGGCGCAGCCAGCCGCAGGGCGACCCTGTCCAAGGAGGCCCCGCTGCTATTGCACTTTTCTTTCACTCAAGCGTCACCAGTTTCGCACACGGAGTTAGGAGGAAAGTCAAGGGGAAGGGGCGGGGGGGAAGGCAGCAGGGCGCCGGGCAGGGGCAGGACAGGCGGACAGCCTGTGTCGGCGCGGGAGCGCGGGGGCAGAGGGGTATGTACATGGGCAGCGAGGGGCAGAGAGCGGTCCAGCTTGCTTGATCCTGTTTGTTTTCCAGTGTGAAACAAGGTCCATGACTTTGCTTAAAGTGGTTAATTGGTATTTTTTGTCTTTTTTTTTGTAAAAAGGGGGTGAGTGGAGGGTGGGGGAGGTGGGAGAGGGAAGGAGGGAAGGGGAGCAGGGAAAACCGGGAGCAACCCCCACCCTGTTACCCTGGGCTGTAAACGAATCCTCGGAGACAAGTCTCTGAGCTGCTCATTTCTCGGGCATCTTACTGGCTCCCGCCTTCCGGTGGCTCGGGGGCTTGGGGACGCGCTCCTCCCCGTCGGGGCTGCAGCGGGAGCCTTCCCAGTGCTCTAGCGTTTTCTTGTGATTAGTCTTTGCTGCCACGCTCTCTCTGCCTTTCAGGGACGTTTCCGGAGGTCTCTCCTTGGGTTTCCTCCCCCTTTTCTTCCCGCTTGTGCTTTTCTTTTTCTCCTCCTTGCTGGAAGAAAGCTGTTCCCTGCTTTTCTTTTTCCGGCTGGCCTCGGCGGAGGTCCGGAACCAGTTCTGCGTCCGGGGGGAGACCAGGGCGGCTGGTTAAGGACCTTCCTCGGACGGCGCGGCCCCTCGGGCCGGACGTGCCCACCACATGCCGAACGCTGCTGCTCCTGCCCTCCTCCCCGCGGTCGGGCAGGACGCCCGTCCCGCAACTTGCTGCCATCGCCCGACGAGAAGCAGAGGCCTCTCCAACAAGAAGCCGGTGGGTGCTGAGCAGCCACGGCCGGCCTGGGGGCATCAGGGACCTGAAGGGGGCCAGCGGGGTCCCCCCCAGCGTGACAAGACTGTGTCAGGTCTGCGCCACGTCGAGAGCCCGTTGCAGCGCTGCTGCTGCTGACCAGCGATGCTGCGCGCCGCGCAGGCAGGACGGAGGGGGCGGATGGCAAACGCGGGCTCGTTTTAGCAGGGAACAGCCCAGGCCAGCCCCAGCCACCTCCTTACCTCTGAGTGAGCCTTGATGATGTGGTACTTCACGCCGCTTTCGGAGCTGAACTCCTTCTGGCACAGGAGGCAGCGGTACTTGCCGACCGAGTGGTCCCCCTGCAAGACAGAGCATCTTCCTGCAGCCCGGAGCAGAGCCATGTATGCCCCGAAGGAGCCGCTTCCCCTGCCTTTCCCCCAGCCACAGACCTCTGTGAAAGGAGGCATGAAGCGATGGAAAATAAACGTTCATTTCCAATACATAAGGTCTCTGCTGGCCCTCGGTCCCAGGCCAGGAGCTCACAACTGCAGCAGGTCTCTGCTCCGACTTTCAGCCTACCTAGGCAGTGTTAGCAGGGCTGCTAATGTCACGGCGTGAGAACGAGCCGTCGAAGCGCGGGTTCCTACCAGCTCGGAGGGTGGTGAGCGAGGGGGTTTTGCTGTCCATGCTTTATGAACACCAGCTGTTGCATTACCATCGACACCGTGCGCGTGTCCACGGGCGTGCAGGCACGTGTGCGGGAGGCTAACGCGGTCGAACGCCCCATTTCCTCGCTGTCAGCAAAACTGCGATCTACTGGGATTGAACAGTCATCTAATTTACGTCCAACAGACTCACCTAGTTTTCCTTTTACGCTGCCAAAGAGGTGCAGCAACTGCTGGATTTCTGTCATTAGAGCCCTTGTAAGAATGACTGATCTCTCTGCACTGCCTCAGTTCACAGCACAGGGGAGATAATGTGCTCTCTATTGACTAGGGGCTTATGGATGGGTCCCTTCAGGCAATATATATACTCTGAGGGAATTTCTCCATAACTCGGTCCGGGCTGTAAATCTGAAGTTAGACAGGTCTTTCATTTCCCAGACAGGCAGTGCGGGGCAGGCCTGGCCCTGCTGCAAGCCACCTTCATAAATACTCACGCAAAAAATCACCTCAGCTCATCAATCCCTTCTGAGGATGGGGCAGTGCCTGGGAGTCTCTTTCGCCCTTGTTAAAGCTTGATGTATTTCAACCGGTTCTTTAGGATTTTACAGAAAAGATCACTCAAGCCAGCCCCAGAGGGGCTGTGTGAGTTGCTCTGGTTTTGCCCTGGCTGCATACACACATATCCACTGCAAAGCTGAACTCGTACTACCAAAACTCTTGGTGACCGCAGCAAAGTCTACCTGCGTGGTCTGCAGTGGGTGCAGGCAGAGCCCCCGGGCAGGGACCCACAGCCCCAGGCTCTGCGTCTCGCAGCGGGAGCCGCACTCGGCACCTGGGGGACCCGCAGCCCCTGCCCTCGCTGCACCCCGTGCCTGCAGGACGGCCAGCCTCCGGCCCCCGAACGGGGTATGCTGGACTCGCCAGACCTGGGCAATGCAGTCACGCGTTTTAAAAAAATGCTTGTGCAAATGCCTGGCTGCTTTCTGCACGCAGGTACCAAAGCAGTGACAATGGCACTCATGGATGAGCAAGCCAGGCTCCCCCAGGACGTGCCAGGTGTGCTGGTGCATGCAAGGCAGTGTTAATGCAGGCCTGCGCCAACCTCAGAGGCTCCATTTTCTCCCCAAGACTGTTGGCTCGTGGGCTGCCTGATTCTGCACGCTAGCAAAGGAACTGCTGTAGTCTCCCATGTTTGAGCTTTTATCCTGCATAAACCCTGCTTCTTGTGCTGGATCTCTGCAGCCTATTTGCTAAGTGATCTCATTAGGGGTTGATGTTCCAGCTAGCGCTGGTGGAGTGCGGGAGTTTGTGTTTTTAATAACCACAGGGTATGTACTGGAGCTGCCTCCTGGAAGCTACATTCAATGGAAGCTGCAGCTGGAAGTGTTTCAGGGTATAAAGCTTTACTAGCTCTTACTGAGTTCCAATTCGAGGGACCTACGCTGAGCTCCTGATGTCTCCTCCTGTGGTGGCTGCAGGCCACTGGAGCTCATTTACTGCTCTATCTAGCGAGAGGAATAGTGCTCGCGTCCATGGGCACCCAAGTCCCGAGACAGACCATTTGCCTTTTCCATCCCGCGGACGCAATGCACCACTGCGCACAGGCTGCTTATCCGTACAGATTCCAGAGGGGCTGCAGGGTTTCATGCCCAAATCCATGGAGAAAGCGCCCTAACTCCCATATCCCTTGGAAAAGGTTCAGCTTCCAAGCTTCCCTCCTTAGCTCTGAGCTCTGTGACGCACTGCTGCACACGTTTGGTAGCCAGAGCGGCAGCTCTGTCCTGCCCTGGAGGACAGTGCAGAGGCAAGCGGCTAGGCCAGGCCACGGACCGGGATGGCACAACAGGCCAAGTTATCACAACTCGTAGCTGGCACCGGCCAGCAGCCGCAGGAAGGTGGTCATGACATTTAACCTGTGCCATTACCCCTTGGCCTGCTTTTTCCAAATGAGAAGGGGGCAGAGAAAGACGAGAGCCACCTCCATCTCAGAGCCAAAGCCGTAAGAAGGGGGACTTACCTTGTTGCAGTTAGCTAGGTGAGCTTTCAGCCCGGAGACGCTGGAGTAAATGGCTTCACAGCACTGCGGAAAGAAAAAAAGGAGGGTTTGCCACGTTTCTGCATCGTCTCCTTGCCTTCCTCCATCCCGTGGCCAGGAGCCTGCTGCGCCAGCAAGGCCACCGGTCCAGGCTCATCAGTGTGAGGTTAATGCTCTGCAAGAGGCAGAGGGGTCTAGTCACACGTTTCCTATTAGTGCTAATGGAAGTCATGTGGCCACATCCCTCTGCAACAGGCTGAAAAACGTCTCCCGTAAACGTCTCCGTGGAAAACGTACATTTGTGAGCAGTCAGGAGGCCCTGCTGGGCTACAGGAGTTCTTGGAGCCACAGCAGACGCTTAACGGAGAAGAGAAATCACCCAGGCAGCGGCATGACCAGTTTCTGAGCAACGTCTTTTCAAAGTGCCTGTGTATGACATTAATTAGCCAGCGCATCTCCCCCGGCCTTGCGGTAACAGCCCCGTTCAACATTCCCATTACCAAGGCTTTGTTTCAGAACATAAATCAATGGCCCAGCGCGAGGGTGGAGTTCACCTCCCTGGGAGCTCAGGCCAAAGCCGCGTTTTACAGCGAGATGAAGCACACACACCATGTCCCGAAGGTCTGTGCCTACCCACGTATCTTAAGAAACAGACTTAAAACTGGTCCCAGCTTTACTCTGCAAGAGGCAGGTGCTCTATGTAAAAAGGCTCTTAAGCACAGACAGTGCAGCCTTTACTCTGTCCTGATCTTGAGAACTGCCCAAAGGCAGCTCCAGAGCCCAAATCGAGCAATCCAAGCTGAACCATCAGCCCAAGAGCACCCGCTCCCACCAGCGGACAGGGTGCCCCTGCGCCCTAGCTGCCTCTGAAGCCTCGAGAGTGGCAGGAAGCTCCCACGGATGGGACATGCTTCAAGTAGCCACCGCAGCAACTACAGGGAGATCAGGTGAAATGGGTGTCTCAACAGTAACCAAACCCCACCGTGGCTTCACTGCCAGCTTCCTCCAGGGGCTGAATAGCAACCTGCCTTTGGTGGGTTTCTGCCCCGAAAACTCCCCCCTCCTAGTGCAGCCTGCAACCAGGCCATCCTGGAGAAGAACAGAAATGGTCCTTACGTTGTTGGGACAGTTGATGTGACCCTTCTCCTTCACTTCGTTCTTCCAGTTTTCCAAGAGCCTTGGATTTAGCTTGGGAAGTCCTGGTCGGGTGTAATTGAGCTGCGAACAATAGAACACGATTAGCAGAGCGGCACATACCAGTCCCAGCCTCAGCGGAGTCCTTGGTCCTCACACAGGGTCTGCCCCCCCGGAGAAGTGAATCAGAGCTGAAAACTAGTTGGGAGGCTTCCCCCGAGGTGTCATCGGCCCTGAGACCCACGCAGCCCAGTGGTGGGTGTCCCTGCTGCCATGCCACTGGCAGGCAGGCAGCAGAGCTGGAGGACGGCGGTGGCAGAGGAGCACGGCAGAAACCGCCTGTGCTACGGCCAGCTCTGAGCCGCGCTGGGAAACCTCTCGCGTTCGGAGGAGAGATGTCCCGGGGTCTGCTCTCCCATCGGCTGAAGGGGGGCTAGGCCCGGGCCCAACGTTTTGGGGGCATTGCTTTGGAGTGGCCCTTCTGCTGTGTTTCATAACTGGCAGAACGAGCAAGCCTGCATGCTGGGCAGAGGGGACGGCTGCCAAGTCTGAAGAGCCTCCATGGCTGCCTTCCACCGATTAATGGGTATAACCCATTAAACAATGAAAGACTCTTGTGTCTCTGTTTCTCCTTTTGGCAGAGCTGCTCTTTCCAAGTGCTTTTAATTACTGCTTTATTAGCGACTTTGAGGCTTAGCATAGCAGGCTGGCCCTTCAAACTCCATTTCTGCCTGCTCAGCACGTGCAATCATGTCGGTGGCATCTCCACGCCATGCGATCGTGTAGCTTACCCGCACCTGCAGGGCCTGCTTTCTGCCTGGCGCTGCAGAGCTGCCTCCGGAGGTGCCAGCGGGGCAGCCACAGCGAGGTCCACATGGGAAACAAGATGCTCTGCCTGTGACCTGAGCTGCCTCTCAGCCACAGGACTACATTAGCACAACTCCCGGCCTCATCAAACAAGCTCTGCTAGGACCAAAGGATGCTCCTTGGGTCCCAAAGCCCAGGCTTTCCCCACGGCACAGCACGGCCCGGGTGACTTGCACCGGTGATGTACAGGCCAAGGTACTCGATGCCCAAGTAGCTGCTTCCCTACTCGGGTACCACCGCGGCCTTTGCACCCGCGTCCCCACGCATGCCAAGCGCTGAAGGACACGGCCGCAGCACCTCCGGCACGTCGGTCTATCTATCTGTGCTCGCCTAGGAGGAAGCACAGAGAAACCACGCTTGCAGAGAGGTGCAGAAACAGGCTGTGTTTTAAAACGTGCCCCTAGGACTCGGAGCTCACATTTCCGACGACGTGGGAAGCAGCTGGCTGTATTTCTTTCCCAGCTGTGACTTTTCCTGAACATGCTGATAAGCCGTGAATTTGCCGTCGTCCAGCTGGGCTGGGGTAACTCGCCTCCCCTGAACAGACTGCTCTGAAACCTCCGCTCCCTGAAAAGGCAGCTCCCACTGCGACCGCAAGACTTGCGACGTGGAGGGCTGGCCTCAAGCACAGCCCTTTTATTTTCACACAAACTTAAGTGAGAGGCGAGCGCGCGCTCCCCCTCTGCCCCCATCTCGGCACACCAGAGGAGCACGAGCGGAGGAGAAAGGGAGCCCGGAGAGATCTCGCTCCTGGAGAGGGGCAGGGGCATGGGGGCTTGCGAAACAGCGGCGTGAACGGTTATGAGGACGGATGTGGAAAAATCCCCCAAGCCCCAGCGTGCTGCTCTTCCGTCGTGCTTTGCAGCTGTGGAAGATGCCAGCACAGCGCTTTGATGCGCTTGGATGGTGCATCTACCAAGCGCCTGGTCCACCGCCCGGGGAAGGCAATGCCACCTCCGGGGGAGAACATAGGAGTCCCTTTTTGTCATTGATCCTGAGAGCTGGGATGCCAAACAGCCTCCCTAATTAAAAGCCAATCAATCCCATGAATGAGCAAACATTAATGGCAACCGCATACAGCCCCAGCAACAACCTCTCCCTCCGCGCGTCCCCAGGGAGGAGGCGAGGGGGGATGTTCGGAGATGCGGATTCTGCTGCTCCGGCTTCCCACTCCAGGGAAAAACCCTCCCCGCTTTCCTCCCACAGGCACTGCACAATAACATGCAAATCCCTGTCTTCCTGGGGCGCTGCGGTTCTGCGAATGTCAAAGTCATCTTTATATCTCTATTAAGAAGGTGCCTCAGGCGTGGAATATTTTATTTTTTTCCATTCATTTTCCTCAAACAGCCTATAAGTGAAAATCTTTATGGCCAAATCATTAAATGACTACAACTGGTTTTGGCCACAGCCCATCTCTTATGAACAGTCGAAGGACGCTGGGGTGGGAAGGCTTGTTTTCTTTGACTGACAGTTTTATTTAATTAACTTTCATATTTTCAATCCTCTTGCTCCCTAGACAGCTCTCCCCTTCCCCAAAATATATCGCAATAAACGAGAACCACGCACGCTGCCTTGGCCCAAGCCAACAAACTGCAATTCAAGCAGGCCTCCTGAGTTAGAGAGGTTCCTAGCGCAAGACACGGCGCTCTGATCACCGAGCGTTCCCTGGTCCCAGGGAAACCACAGCTAATTTTGTCTGGAAGGCAAAGGCAAAATACATCCAACAGCTTTGGCTGAGAGCTGGTTCCGATACACCGTTCTGGACGCTTCTGTCACCGAGTCAGCTCTTGTCAGCGTGGCGAAAAAGGAAGGGTACAGCCCAACCGAGCTCTCACCTAGAGACCTCGGCTCAGACCCAGTTTGGTCCACCAGCGAAACGAGCCTGCAGGGCTCAGCCTGGCTCCTTGACTCGCCAGCCTCTGCCCAGATCACAGGGCCATTGTTCTGGGGGATAATCCTGAGCCAAACTCTTCTGGTCTGGAATTTATTCTGCTTCCACAGTGAGGTTTGCTTAAAAAACCAAGCCCAAAGACGACTTTTGCCTTTCTGCTTTATGATCGGCCTACACCAACCCTTCGCTGCAAACAGCCCTCTCTTCCCACCCCTGGAGCACCCAAGCTCTGCCAGGACTTTACAGCCAGGGCTCCCGGTGTCTGCCCCAGCCGTGTGCTGTGAAAGCAGCCTGGCCCTGGGGCAACACGGACCCCGATCTGCGCAGAGGCACTGAGAGACCTGTGGGCTAGGAAATGGGTCGCGCCTGCACTTCTGTGCAGAGCTGAGACTCACACGCTCTGCGAGTGCCAGCGCTGCCTGACGTGGCTGGGGCTCGCAGCAGCCCCTGCGGGAACCCAGCACCTCCTGCCCGGAGGAAGCCAGCGGGGACCCGACCCTCCTTTCTTGCCACGTGCCTACACGAGGCACCCCACCTTGAGCAACCCATCATTAACGCAGCAGTCTAAGGCAGCACGAGGAGCTGGTCAGAGCAGGCAGTCGCTTCTCACCATGCACGAGCACAAAAGCAAACCGCTCCCAAAAGAGCCTCGGTGAGGCCGGAAAGGAGCGACGTGCCGGGGCAGAACCCCCGCCGGAGCCGGGGCTCGCTGCAGCGCAGCCCAGGAGCCAGCTGGGCGCGCGGCGCACGCACATCCCTCCCGCAAAAGCCCCTGGCAGCGCAGACTCTTCCACAGGGGCACCGGGAAAGCATCAAACCATGAAATAACTGGATTTCCATGGCATTTTCTCCTGCCTTGCCTGTTAGATGTTTCTGCCCTCTGCTCCAGGAGGCTCTTTCTCTCAGTCAGTACTCCAGAGCGGGTAGGGGAATCACCCGCCGCCCTAGACCCGAGAAATCACCACATCGACAGCCGGAGCCGGGCCCGGCACAGCTGCCTGCCCGCGCCGCCGCACCCGGGAACCTCTGCGGCCTCTCGCGCCGAGGCGCGAGCGGAGACTGCTCACGGGTAGGTTATGCCCATTTGGCCCCGGCAAAGGCCAGCGGAGGGTCGGAGGATTGACAATGTCTTCATGGGGCTTCTGGAAAGGGAACTTTTCCCAGAAAAGCAGCAGGGGTGTGCCCTCCCCCATCTGACAACCCCAGCAAGCAGCCGTTGTGAAATACCCCATCTGTTTCAGCTTATCCAGAGGCAAATAAAGATCGGAGCGAGAAAATAAGACTCCAGTGTATATTTAGAAATGCTGGATTTGGTTAGTGCAGAAGGGAGGCATCCGAGGGCCTGGGATCCAAGCAGCAATCGTTTATTCTGATGCCATTGCTTTGGTGCGAAGGAATCCGTTCTCTTGGGGAAACGCAAACGCATCCCACCACGGGCCACCAACGGGATTCGAACCCAACCTCCCCTCCCTGGGCAAGACCGGCTCCCATCTGGCCAGGGAGGGGAGGGCCGCGCGGGGCCGGGCCTCCTGGGAGGTGAGGGCCCACGAGGGAGCGCAACGCGCCCGGCGCGACAGGCACGGCTCACGGGAGACGTGGGAGCTGGCGAGCCCGCAGGATCCCATCGGCTGGCTGAGGAGCTGCACGCCCTCCCCTGAGGTTTCAGGGGGGATCGTTGTGCACCAAGTCGCTCCAAGGAAAATCCTTGCTGCCCGGAGAAGCGATGGAGGTGGGAGATGGCCTCCTTCATCAGCTCCCTCAAAATCCCCTCTGACAGGGGGACCGCAGCAGGCAACAGTGTAGAGAGTTTGGGGACTGGTTGGTTTTGCTCCGATGCAAGCGGTGGAAAAAAAAAAAAAAAAAGAGGAAATTCCTAGGTCTTGCTGAGACAGCCATTGGTGCAGCAGCAATTCGCCGCTCCTCCCTGACATCCCACCTTTCTGCAGGTACAAGCCAGCGAGGGCCCCGTAGCGGCCGGGTGCAACTCTGCAGCGTCCTCTGAACGGCCAGGTATGGCCCGTGGGAGAAGAGGAGGCAGCAGGGAAGGTTGGCTCTTTGCAACAAGGTTAGTCCTGGGGCTCCAGTCCCAGGTAACAGGCGTTTTTCTTTCTGCAGCTCCAGCAGCTCCGGTTTGTCAGCTCCCCAGGAGGGCCAGCCGCCACGAGCTGTGTCGTGAGGACGCTGCCTGTTCCTCCGATCCTCCCGCACGCCCAGGCACCGGACCCGCCACAGAGCTGTCCTGCCAGGAGGGCTGAAGTCCATTCTGAGGAAAGGACTATTTTTGGGGCTGTAACTGGGTCAGTCTGGGCATTCGCTGGCATGTTTCAGTTGCTCAGAGTTGGCAGGTTTTTCCCATACTCTTAACCGAAGCAGCTTTGAACTGCAGACCAGTCCTAAGCGATGTAAGAGGTTACTCAGCAAAGCAGTGGTCGACCCAGCAGGACACGCTGAAGTCAGCAAAGCTCCTACCAGCCTCCCTGGGAAGAACCTGCCTTTTGCTACCTTCTAGGACTGCTCCTCCGGTAAACATGTCATAGACTGAACAGACTAGTGTTGTCAAGTGAACACGACAGTCTTTGCGAGATGCACCCACAGACATGCGCACACACACACACACACACACAGAGCCACACACGCATTCACCCGATGCGCTGACCTCCTTGAAAACTCATCTGCGCAACACAAGGCCAGGAACAGCCGGGGAGAGCAACACATCATGCAGGGCTGCGGTTCCAGTCAAGAGCCTCGCTTTCCAGCGTGGGACCTGCTCTAACTCCTCCTTCCCGCTCATCTTCAAGGCAAATCTGTTTCTGTCCTTAACCTCACTGCAATTCTCTTTGTTTCTCAGTGCTGAGTTGGGGCTCACATTAAACTTACACAATTAGACTCTGAACACAAGAAATGTCTCATAAAAAACAAATAAAGAGCATTTCATGGAGCAGTTATGCCAGGGGCTGAAACCTTCACAATGTCTTTGTATGTTAGCTTGCACATGGGTCCATTGTCCAGGCCTGGGACTCCTGGCCGCTCCCTCACCTCAAACACAAAATACCCAAAGTCAAAAGTAAGGGGAGCGATTCAAGGAGGAGAGAGAGGAACGCAAGTGTTGAGGATGGAGGGGGGAGAAGAGAGCAGAATGCCTCTCCTCCCTGAGGCGTGCAGACAGTATTTGAAATGAAACAGCTACTTTGGGCTTGATTTTTTAGGTTATAAATGCATTTCAGCACAAGTCATCCGGAAATCAACAAACTCTTCCCCCCCCAACAACAACACAGAGTGCTGGGGGGAAAAAAGTTTTCAATCAGCTCTGGCAATAAAATCTCCGGCCCTCTTCTAAGACAGATGGTGGCATCGAGACTGCCTCGCAGGGATGCCAGGACATGTAAAGAAGATGCTGGTTGGTTTGTGAACCGGTTTTCCACCCCACTGAGTGCAGACTGGGCACTGAGTCAGGCTTAGCTCTTTCAAGTTGTTGCAGGATGAAGGTGGCACTTCTGCTGAAAGCACCCGAGATAGGAGAGGACCGGCCAGGCTGCGATAGTGGGAAGGCCTTTCCACTCAAATTCAGCTGCTGTACCACTGATTTTCTGTGCGTGAGTTGCATCTCTTCTCCAGACTGGCTCTTGGACTCTGTTCTGGGCTAGAGTCAAGTCCTTTGGACGGGGACTGTCCTGCACTCTGCACGCTCATAGCTCTCGGCACCGCCGCACTCTCCTGCTGCTCTTGCACTAAACCATTCCCCTGCACCTCTTGATATCCCCCCTGCAGTGCACCATGGGAGGATTTGCTTAGGAAGATTGGTACCGTGAGCAGAAATGACACTGCAGAGAACTGCAAGGAAGCCGGGGCTGAGGGCAGCTTCCAGGGTTCCTGTGCTCTAGGGGAGTTCATCTCTGAAGGAAGCTGAAGTGCTCAGGTGTCCCTCACTCCCACCTTCGCAAGGTGCACAATATCCTACCCCAGAGTGAATTTCAGAGCGCTGCACAAGAAACACCCAACTGCACAAAGCAAACAAAAGACCTGACACTCCATTGCAAAGCTGTGTGCTCAGGAAGCAGGTGTGCAGCTTGTGCAATGGCTTCCAGGCTGGCTCCCCGTTGTGTCCCTGGGCTGGCTAAAAGGTATCAGCTTCTTGACTTCCTCTCTTTTCTTCCCTCTGCACTGAAAAGGTTTACAATTTGCTGCTGTTTCACTGTTTGTTGAAGTCCAGAAGGTGCATTCCTGGAGGGAATTTCAGCTCAAGACCACTCCCAGGACACCGCCTCCCAAGGCCAGATGGGATGTTTGATTCAACGTGTTCCTCCAGTGTCTCCATGAAGCTCAAAGTTGTTGAGGCATCAACTTTTGCTGAGCAGATCCTGCAGCCCCAGGGCGACTGTGCGTTGCTGCTGGGGACGGCGGGGCCCTGTCTCCATGCTCAAGATTTCTCTGCTGGCGGGAAGCATTGCTCTCTCAGAGAGCCGCTGATGGCAAAGGTTGGCCCCCGCAGGGTTGCTGGATAGCAGGCAATGCTGCCAAGCCTTTACCTCCAAGGCCTCCAGCGAAGTGTCTCCCAGCATTAAGGAAGAGTCATGGAAGGAAGGAAATTCTATCTGGGGCGTCTTTGCCCTCTGACAGCATAAGGGAAAGTGTTTCAGATCTGTCCTCCAGGCTTTCCACGAGCTCCTCTTGATTGCCAACCCCACCTCCCCATTGACCACGGACCACAGCTGGCCTCCCGCCGTGACTTCCTCCAGGCAAGACACTGATCTCTCCGCTGCCCGCAGAGGATCACCTTTTGCTCCGTTTAGATTCGGGTCCTGGCAGTGGAAAGGGCAAAGCTGCCCTCAGCCAGGCACTGTAAGGAGGCTCCAGATCTGGGGCAGCTGGAGGCAGCTCTGGGGCCCAGCCAGTGCTGGACAGGCTCTTTAGCAATGATTTTGCCACCGCCACCGCTAATTCACGTAACACGCAGAAAATGAGTTGTGTGAACGATCAGCCAGCCGCCTGGGGCCACACTGGCCTTCCAGGATCTCTGTGTACAGTTAGCATAAAAAAAAAGAGAAATGAAGGCTTCTCACCCGCTTGGTTTCAGGTACCAGGTCGTCCTTCATCCTCCGCTTGGTCCAATCCTTGGCGAGCTCGTCCTCTGCTATCTCCTGAAGGTGGAAGACGGCCACTTGGGCCGATGTGCGACGGATGCGGCCACTCGGAGTCCTTTCAAAATCTTCTACTGGGGGGGGCTCTGGCTTTACCTCTGGCTCTTCTGGAGGCTGAAATAGAGACCAAGTCAGGCAGGGCACAGCCAAGGCAGAGGAGGTGAGCTCTCCTCCCCCTGCGGCAGGGATGCTCAAATCTACTTTGTCTGGGTGTTTGCAGACCTTCTTCTCCGCAGGCGGGGACTGCAGAGACAGCAGCGTGCCCTCAGGCCGGCTGAAGGTTCACTGGGCCAGTTCTGCAGGCCTGCTCAGCACGGGAGGCTCAGCCTCTGAGCTAGAACAAACCCGCCTTCTCACACAGCCAAGCAGACAGCCTGAGCACTGGACTGATCTTGTCCTTTTATGCTTTTAGCGTTCCCACGTATATAAACGACTCAATTTATTAGAGTTACGGAGTTATTAGAGTCGGACGGACTGTCAGTGGGGATTAAGAGAACACAAGAGGGTGGTCCCCAGGGACAGATCCTGCCACCCCGGCGCTGGCAAGCATCTGGTGCTCGCTGGCTGCTGAGGGAGCAGCCTGGTCTTTTTTTGCAGAGTGTGGATGCAGGGAGGCCAGAGCACAGCCCTGCCCAGCTTGCCGTGCCGCTTGCGGCCCTGCCGCAGCCCTCCAGAGCAGGACAGCTCTGCCCTCACTTAAATACATATCCCGGCTTTCTCAAAGGAGCAAAGGGAGCTGTGGTCAGTTCCCCACCTACAATGCATGGTACAATGTATGCTCAGTGTGATGCTAGGGAAAAAAACAACATCAGTTCGATGTCTGCACCTGCCTTGCCCGGCCCAGCTCGGCCTGGCTCGGTCCTGCCCGCAGGCTCTGCAGCTCTGCAGTCACCCACGGGTAAGGATGGCCCCGGTCCTCGGGCCGCCGAGGCGTCCGGGGGGCTCACCGAGGCCGTATGCTCTGACCGCACATGGTAGTCGTGGCCAGCCTTGGATTTGTACTTCTTTCCACAGTGCGGGCAGCTGAAGACAGGCTTGTCGGCCTCGGCGAGCTGCTTGCCGCACCGCTTCTGGTGGTACTGGTACCCCATCAGGCTGGAGAAGTTGGCCACGCAACCCTATGGAGACGGGGAGAAGAGAAGGGTTGGGGGGGCCGTCGCTTCACGCACCCGTGTTGAAACGGTCACGGTGCCATTGCTCCCCGCATGGCAGGGAGGAACACGTCCTGAGGAGTCCCCTCACTGAGCCGCTCCACAAACCCCATCCCCTTCGAGTGATGGGGAAATCGCTGGCCAGCAGGCCCATCCTAAGGTCACTCCTCCACCGGCCTTGACAGTGTCTTTCCAGGTCCTTCATTTCTGAGAGAGAGGATTAGACCCCAAACTTGTGGTCCCCTGGGACTGGCATTTCCTAACCCACAGCCCCCTGTCCCAACCTGGCCAGCCCTCCACGCCTACAGAGAGCCACGGCGCTGGGCCACGCAGGCTCAGCGGGGCCTCACACCCCATGCTGCGGTCCGGAGATCCCGCCTTCTCTCTGCTACCATCCAGCCGCTCTCCCCTAAACAGCCACAGACCCAACAGTGATTTGTGGGACACAGAGCGACGGAAGGAGCAGCCCCGGTCCCCTATGCCACCTTCAACATGCCTGTAGGGCTTTTCAGAAACACGCAAGGCAGGCAGCGAGAGGGGAGCGTGGCAGGGACGGCTTTGTGCAGAGAGCAACCATCCACAGAGACACAGCTCTGCCACACGCTCCCCCTTTACCTGTTTGTGACTTGTCTGCAGCTGGCTTATGACCACTTCGGTTTGGTTTGGTTTAGTTTTATGCTGTGCCCAGGATGCCACCAGCAGCACAACGTCCCTTTCTGAGCAGCGGCTTGAGTTCAAGGGTCAGAAACCGCCCTTCCATGAACGCTCTCCAACCTGTGCTATTTCCAGCCCTCTGGCTAGGACGGCCCTTCGCTGGAGCGCTCAGAGGCAACAGGCTGGGGACAGCGGAGCTAAGGTGCACTTGTGTGAAAAGCTGGGAGTGTGCTAAGGGGTGCCTGGAGAGCACGCATGCCCCTCTGCACTGGGACTCACTCCTTCCATCTTTGCACGGAACAAGAAATTCTTATACCTCATTGGGGCATTTCAGTTTTCCCATCTGCTTTAGCACTTTCCTCAGCCTTTCCCGCTCTTCCTGTTCACCAAGTCCAGCGGTTTCCACAGGAACAGGCTGGAAACAAGGAAGTAACAGAAGCGACAGAGTCAACCATTTACTCATGTCCTCTGTGCCAGGAGTGGGTGGTAAACCTCTGCCTCGCAGGAGTTGCCCTTGGTGAGGGATGAACCTCCTGTTAAAAATGTTATATCTCCCACTGCTGTACTGCACACCGATGCCTTTACTGGTACATGCCAAATTTGCCCATGCATTTCCTGTACTTGCCCTCAACAAGCCAACTGAGAAATCCATGAGCAGTTCCCGCATGGAAAATTCATCAGCTAGACTAGAGAGCAGGACACTAACGCACAGGCAAAAGACAAGTCAGAACTGGTAAACATGGAGACATGCAGAAATACAGTCATGCCTTGCCCTGGTATCTCAGAGACATACGCGACCAGATTTTTAAGAACAGCATCTGAATTGGTGCCTGCCAGATTTTGCTCATGATGAATTTTGGGGCTACTTCTCATACGCCTGGTGGAGTGCTGAACGCTGGACTGAGAGATTCGTGCAAGGCAGAACCCATCAGTCCTGGATTTGTGGGCACAGTTTTGGAGGCAGAGCTTAGCCACTCAAAATCCGCCTCAAAACTCACTGAACATTCCCCCATTCTGGAATTTGAAGTTTTATTTCTCCAGTCCTCTGCCCTGTTCCCAGGGATCCACATGAACGTAACCAGCTGCCTAGGAACGATTTTGCTCGGCAGCCAAGGTGGAAGGCTACCCTCTGGACTGAGCAGCATGCGAGACGCTGCAAGGACGGTGTTTTGAACCCCTCCCTTGAAAAGACAAAAGGAAAGCAGACCACCGATTCCTTCGTCTTCTGCACATGCATCTTGGGGGAGAGAGAGGAAAAGAGGTGTGAGATGAGAGTTGCCCATCTCTCCTACCTTGCTGACGTGCTCGGCCATGGTGTGGTAATTCAGCCCAGCTTTGGACTTAAATTGCTTTTTGCAGTGTTGACATTTCAAGGCATCCTGCAGCTGAAGAAACAGAGGCAAGTCACCATGGAGGCTATCACATATTTGATTTTCCAAGGGCTTCTGCTCTGCTCTAACCCCACAGGAAGCTATTGCTGCAGCAGTGGGACTCAGCAAGCAGCTCAGCGCCTCTGTCCCCCATCCCAGTCCAAGCCTGCAGCCCAGAGACTTCTCTCCATCATCCTGAATACTGTTATCAAACCCCTATGCCCCAGTTTTTGGAAAACATTCCATTTTGGATGTGGATTTAAAGCTCACTAGGTGAAAACATCTGGACCTGGTGTCGTAAGT
Organism: Struthio camelus; assembly: GCF_040807025.1. Lineage (NCBI taxonomy): Eukaryota > Metazoa > Chordata > Aves > Struthioniformes > Struthionidae > Struthio > Struthio camelus. The sequence goes on along the minus strand of NC_090959.1, from coordinate 17,652,442 downwards.
CTTCCCGTTCGAGGGACAGGTAAGAGAAGGAGCTTTCATCTAGCCGTATGTTAGCGGACTGTGCTCTGCAGCCCTGTTAACTAAGACCGATGCTGGTGCATGATACGCTTTATCAGCGTCTGGACTGTTTGGAATTAAGACGCTGCTGGACACAATCACAAAACTCCCATCAGCAGAATATTTCCCACCTCATATTATTCTGCTGCTTGACCCCTGACTTGGCTTCCTGATCGACTTGAGACGCATTAAAAACACACTGTTCTGCCATGCAGCCATGGACATGCTGATTTACAAGGGGAACTTGCAAGGCAAGTAAGCAGATCCTGACTTTTGTTGGAGCAGGTATCAGAATTTATTGACTCCGGAGGTGAATACTCCCAGCACCGAGAGACAGGATGTCTCGAGCAGGAGCCGGCGCCTGGATGGCCAGGTCCGTTCCCCGCTCTATCTGTCCCAGCTGCCTAGAGGCCGCTCCACCTTCACCAGTTCCCATTCAGTTAAGTCTGGACTACCAGCTGGAGCAGGGATGAAGGTGGAGCTACAAATCCACCCTCATCCTGGACCTCTTGGGAAATGAGGAACAAACTGCAGCCAACTGGGAGTGACTCACTTGTATTTATGCCCTGATCGGTTGGTTAATCGTGCTCCAGACCTAAGCACTGACCCTAACAAGGTGGATGCTAAAAGCTCCCTGACTCATCACATGCCAATTTCAGCCAATTTGGGTTTATTCCTGTGGTTAGAACTGAAGAACATGACATGTTCATATCCTAATGAGCTCCTCCACCCAGGCTGCAAGGAGGAGATCCTGCCCTCACCTCCTGCAGGCCCTAGCAAGTTGCAACCATCTCCATCCCTTATTTCCTTTCCAGAGCTCACGGAAATGGGGCAGGCTGCTTAGTGACAACAGTGGAGTTGAGGAATCTACTTCAGTTGTTTTACAAGAGTTTCTAGAGCCTGTGCATCCTTTTCCTATCGTAAGAAATACTAACCCTTAAGGCTGGGGGGGGGGGAAGGGGGATTGGGAAGCTGCTTGCACTTCAGGGTCATTTCTCAGGGGAATATCCCATGCCTACAGTGGCGGGGCTTCACTAGCAGCATGCCACGGGCTCATAACAGAGCTGCTGCTGAGAGCTGCAGCTGAGGTCACGCACCCGGGGACAGTCACATTTGGGGAATGTGCTCACAGGATGCTCTCTGGCAGCTCCCAAAACACCCCAGCCAGCCCCGGGGGGACCATGCCTCACGAGGAAGGACAGCAAAACACCCGCTCCTGGGGCCGGAGCCTGCAGCTCCACCGGGGCAGTTGCTTCTCCCCTCGTACTCCAGAGGGGCAGTCAAGCCCTCTCCAGGTAGATTCAGCCTGGAGGCACTGGCTCTGGAGCAGCAGAAGTGGTTGCCACACTTTGTCATGAGCTTAGCGGGCTGCGAGAGCCTCATTTCCTCCTCTGAACGCCCACGTGCCTATTTATAGAGGGGAAGCCAGGCCCGACTGCTCTTGCAGATTCGCGCTCAGCAGGCTGGCTGGCCTCACGTGCAACCTGCCCAGCGACAGAGACGTTCAGGAAGGACAGGAGGTCTGAGAGACAACGGCCAAGATCCCGTATCCCCTGAAGCCAAGAGGATGCTAGTGGCCTCAGGATTCCGCCCAGCATTGATGTAATACGGGGTCTGAAAGGGATAATAGCCTCCTACTGCTGCATAAATGCTGAGGAAAAGGCTGAGGAGGCATTTACAGAAAATGAATGTGGAATCAAAGCTGAGCCACATATTTTCAAAGCAGGAGGCATTGATCTCACGTTGGCTTTCTGTGACGATGGCTCTGCACCACGCCAGGTGACGGATGAAGACGTAATCCTTTGCTCTGATGGATGGCACTGTGGCAGAGAGACAGTTTTTCACTGTACCATTACTGAACTCCTGTGTCTTGACAGTCTGCCTGAGCACATCTAGGCTTGGTGTCTCTCTGAGACATGCTCTCATTTAACCACAATTTATCTGACCTGATGCGAGGCAGGGCACACAGTAAAATCCCACAGCTGGAGCTCTGAAATGGGCTAGATTAGAGACAAGCCCAGCAACCTCTCCAGCTTTAGAACTATTCAGTTATCTACTAGAAATACCCAACTCTGCTGGAGACACTGGGCCAAGGGGCCCAGACCACAAAGGGATTCAGAATTACGAAAATTAGGTACCCAAATCCCTGCACGAATCTGAATCCAAGTGAAGCAGCCAACTCTATTTAGATGACTAGCAAGTGTTCCATCAAAAAGCCCTAGAAATAGTTTTAGGAAGTACCTATATGGATTTATGAGCACGGCTTGAAAGATCATGCATAGCCGCGCTCCCCTCTGAAACAGAAACGAGCCACGATTGAGTACATCAAGCCTTACTTTCTGGCAGACGTCCATGTGCTTTTTGAGCCCAACAACAGTTTTTCGGGTTATAACGCTGCAGGTTGGACAGGCGACTTCTCCCTTCTCACTTATCTCACGTTGCCACTGGTCCTCAGGGTTTGCTGGCAAGGGGAGAGGAGAGAGGTGTTACGCTCAGCAGTAGAGACAACAACCTGCCCAGGGCGTTCGTCAGGAAAGTCCCTTTTTACGTCTTGGCTTGCCAAGTTGAAAGCCACTTTAGTGGGGAAAGTTACTGAAATTCTCTCACAGTCACGGGCCAAGTCAAAACCGGACACACAAACCACGCAGGCGCTGGCAGCTCTACCTGCCACACAATTCCTGCAGCCGCCTGAGCAAACTGGGTCACTGGGCCATTTTACGTGGAGTTAACTGATTTGCTGGCATCTCACAAGGAAAATGAGGTTTGCTTTTCCAACCCCACTCTGTACCCTGCATATTGGCAACTGAAACACTAGGATGCCCCTGGCCACCTTATCTTGCCCTGCTTAGAACAACTTCCCCCTGCCAAACGAAACAATTAGCGGGAGTGAAACAAAGGCGAACATCTCGGTTCCATCCGGACCATGTGCCTGGGAAGTTTTCCCTCGCTTTCTTTTTTCCCAGTAGAAGCACAGGCAGCTAATAGGCGTGCTAGCTTCCAGCCATGTGTTTATTTGAATGGCTGTGACAAACTTAAAAAACACCCGGAATAAAAGACACAAGGGGCCAAAACCTGCTCCCAGGTCCGGAGTTCATGCCGTGTTCTCAGCAGAACACACCAGTTTTCCAGCAAGGAAAGCCCAGGCTGAATACAACCTGCCAAGTCTGTGTATTTGGATGCTTTTGCACGGCTGTGAGATCAGAGAGCTGTTTTTTTTAAATTTTAAACCTGTGCAAGGCACTGCAGCTGTGTTTATCTTGCACATCCTGCTGCATTCCTCCTGCTGTCAGAGCTTCCTCCCAGTTGAAAGTCAGCAACCTGTGTTACGATGCAGGCTGTGCCTTGGAGGCTCAGGGAAGACAGTCGCACCTGAAGGCAGGCACTGGCATCATTCTTAGAGGAACTGGTAGAAAAACGTCATCATCCCAGGAGCTGGTCCAAATTGAGGTCACACTGAAGCCAGGAGGAACCAGGATTCGGCTATCAACTCCCAGTGCTTACAGCAAAGCGTTGCTTGCTACCCATTTCAGGATGCCACTGTGGCCGCACCAATACGTTAGGGCCAGTGGTTGCTCCCACACCTGTGCTATACCTCAGACACATGGGAACGGTGTACTTCCAGCTCTTGTCTTGCGCGCGTCTAGCTCGCTCTTCTGCTCACAAACCTGGTAGAAAACTAACCCGGCAAAAGAGCCTGCTGGGCCTGGAGGGGTGTGAGGGCCACCAGCTGCAGCGCAAGGGTGGAGGACCACGCAGGCTCAGAGCAGAGCATGGGAATGAGCTGGTAGAGCAGCTAAGCCGGGTGTAAAGCTGTTGCTGTTGCTCTGTCTCCTCCAGTCTTACCTGCTGGTAAATGCACAGCTGATTCCTTCTTCACACCAGATCCTGGAGGCTTCTTTTTCAGGTCCTCCATGTTGGTGTTCCCCTCCAGCTTCTTGGCTCGATGTGCTTTCGCCTTGTCTTCTGCTTTGACAAGACCTGTAGAGAGAGGGAATTTTAATTTAATGCTTGCTTTAGCAACATCAGAACTGAATTGAGTAGGAAAAGAAATCTCTTACACGGGGACACTGAGTCAGCTGCAGGTCTGCCAACACTGTATGTGTAGGACCAGGCCCTTAATTATGACAGACAATGTCATAACAGTTTGTGGTGCTTTATAAACACAAAGAGAATCACTTCCCCCACCCGAGGCAGTTCATGGACTATGAGAACATTAGGGCAAAGCAGGGGTAGGTCGCTTCTAGCAAGGAAGAACCCTCTCCTGCATGAGCGGGCAGGCAAAGCACATGCTTCCCATTCAGGCTGCTAAACACATCGACTATCAGCCACTGAACTGCGGGCCCAGGCCAGCCCTCCTCTCTGCACTGAGCAGAGACAAGCGAGCAGGAGGAAGGCTCAGCACGGGCCAAGAGCAAGACGGCAGCAGCAGCAGCAGCAGCAGCACTGCCCAGTCTCTCTCTGCTGCGCTGAATGCCTCAGGAGCTCCCAGGATGAGGTGAGAAATGGAACATGGGGCTTGCAAACGCTGCTTCGGAAAGGCTAGTTATGGAGGACTGGGACTCTGCCCCGGGCCCGACCACCGCAGACCAACGTGCAGTTCACCCTTGCGCCTGCGCTTCCAGAGCAAGGAGGCTGGTGAGGCAATGTTAGTGCCAGGGAGAGACCCACACTCGTCCCCTGCGAGGGTGCACGTGTCCCTGACCTGCTGGGTCATGATTCTCGCAACCCTGGGGTCTGAATGGAAACAGCATCCCCCGCCTGGCTGCTGGTACCCACGCCGTGGGGGTGTTACAGGTGGCACGCAGCAACTGTGTGACAGAGGCTAACACCAGCCTGTTCTCACTCCCCATTTGAGGCAGGGAGTCGGGAGGACCAGCTTATTCATCAGAAATCCGCAACAGACATTTTGCTCTATGGCAACACCTCTGTGCGGAAGAGAAGGGAAACAACCCCAGACTTCCCAGGAGCCAGAGGACAGGAAATCAGAGGGACCACATCCAATTCCCTCTTTGGTAAGTGCATTTAGTTCCTTCAAAGCCATTAGCGCCTCTCCCGCAGGACTTGTACTGGAAAGCGCTTCCTTCTCCAAAGCCTGGAAACCTTCTTCTAATTTCCCCAGTTAAATGAATTTCGTAGCCAGTCCAAATCCCGTTGCCCTTGTGCCAGGGATCTTCCAGGTCTCCTCCCTCCCTTGTATCCAGGCTGGGGTGTTTATGGAGCACAACCTCAGTCCCTCTCACTCTCCCTTCATCAGGTTGAGCAAGCCAACTTCCAAGTGTCCTCTCCGAAAATGTCCTGGTAACTTCCCCCTTGAGTTCAGTTTCTTGAAAGCGACCAGCACTGGAGATGCTGTTTGGGGGACGGATGTGTCTCTGAGGCTTTCTACACAACACTAATCCTCCTTGTCTCCACTGGAAATACTGCTACATCCCAGGCCTGTGTTTGCCTTTTGCAGAGGCCATTTATGTCAGCAGCTCTTCAGTCTTGTGTTACCAACTGGACACAGCCAGGTCCTTTCCTCTCTTCCCTCATTTCCCAGGACAGGCTCCCGAGGCAGAGGGGACAGGGCTGTCAGCAGAGCCGGCAGTGCTACTGCCTTTCCTTCCCTTTCTGACACTCCTTCAGTGTGACATCCCCAGGGCACAGGTGGCTCCCACGTGCCACCCCCATGGGGAAGGGGAGTCTCTGAAATGTCCCAGGGAAAAGCTACAACCCTACATCCGGCCAGGGTCACCCTCATATTACCTTTCAGTCCAAACGTCCCCGATATGGATGGCTGCTCCCCCGTAAATTTCTTAGGAGTTTTCTGTTTCCTTCCTGACTCAAGAGAGAGAAACAGAGAGACATTTGGTCAAATAACTGTACTGCCCGGTGGACTGCAGCAGTCTCAAGGCAAGGGGTGTGCACAGGCTCCATGTCAGGAGTGGGCAGAAGGGATCCACCCGATGGAGGCCTTTGCCACTGTGAAATAAAGGAGCTATTGAAGCAGCCACCCCACCAAACAGTAACGGGACACTGCTTCCCACCCCCACAAAACGAGGAGAAATGGTGGTATCCAAGGGAGGCCAATTCAATGACTGGGAATTGTGGCTCTATGTAGTGCCAAACACCTAATGGTTTCCATACCCTGCACAGCTTCAGCAGCTACGGGATCTGTGCTGGTTCACTTTGGGGCTGCAAGCAGCATAAAACTGTGCTGTCGTAGGAATAACCATGTCCTTGCACGTCACTGCCTGCCAGCCACACAGCGGTAACCGACGGAGTGAGCCTCCTTACCCTGTCCCAACACCTAAGGGAAACACATTTGCTAGAACCGCCCTGGTTTAAACTGCCACAGTCAATCAGGACAGATGGGCTGACAGATGGCAGCTTGCTACGCTGCAGGTAATTCAGTCCATTTCCAAACATATGGGTCCCACAGATACACCGGCTGCAAACTGTTTTTAACTCACTGCGGAACTCACTGCTGCAAGAAACTGGTGGGAGCAAAATTACCAGGATGCTCAAAAAAAGGATCAGATGCACTCAGAGACGACAAGGTTCGCAGGGTCACCAAGGTTTGCTAACCTGGCTAGCTGTGCAAGCCATGGCAGGGTGCAGGCTCTAGCACGGGAAGCCCTGTGCCAATTGCCAGAAGCCAGGAGGCCTCGCCAGGGGAAGGAGCACCATGCTGTCCTCTTCCTACTCTGCTCCTCACACACCCATGATAGGCCCTCCCTGGATCCCGACTGCCCTCGCATCTGAGAGGTGAGTGCTCATGGAGAGAAACTCGCAGCAGCGTTCCCTGGAGCAGAATCCCTGTCCTTCCTATGGGACACTGTCTCTGGGCTCCCGAATCGACGTAGTCTCAGGCTCTAATCTTACTGTGCTTCATCCTCTCAGGGTCCTCCTCCTGCAGCGAGGCCTGGCTGCCCCCCTGCTGCCCGGCATCCTTGCAGCTTGAAGACTTGGCCGTGGGCGTCGCAGCTGCAATGGCCTCTGCTGCTGCGATCTGAAACTCCTTGCTCTCCCGGTTCTCCGCCAGGCACTCGCCATTCTCAGTGTGGTCCTGGGCCACGGCTTTTTCCGTCTTTGCCTGTTTGGGATGGATGGTGGGGCAAGCTGAACTCTCAGCAGCTCTAGGGCAAAGCACAGAGGGCTTGTTTAAAGAGGGGTTGAGAGATAAACATTGCCGACACCTCTCCTCCCTCCCCAGCCCAGGGGAATGGAAGTTGGAAGGTTCCCCTGCTCCCAGCCATCCCCACGCCACTGCCAAGCAGCCCAGCCACTACTTGGTACCTTTTCTTGCCACTGCTCTTCCCAAATGACTTCTGCACTTTGTTTTCTGCTTTGCTGGTTGGCACTGGCCGGTCCAAGTGATTCCAGAGGCGATGCTTTTCTAGCTGGGTTTTGGAGGTGAAGGCAGCTTCACAGTATGAGCACGAGTACGTCAGCTTCTCCGAGATTGCACCCTGTGCAGCATGGGAAGAGATAGGCGGTCACTGACACTAGACTTCAAAAAGGCCAGGCTTTTCCTGATGCAGGCATGCACTGCAATGAGGCTGGGAAGCTCACGAGCACTTTGTGGCTGACAGGCAGGAGGAGATGGCCGCTGCTACCAAAGGGGCATCAACAAGCTACTAAGAGAGCTGGATCAAAGGTCTGGCTCAAACTCTGACCCTCAGTTCGTTGGCTGAGGGATAATTTGAAAGTGCCTTTAACAGCACTGCACACTAGCTGTGTGCAAATAGGACGCAGGGTATTTACACTGTCTCCCCTTGGAACAGAACTACCAGTGGCCCAAGTCACCTCCAAGCTAGACCTGACACTGTGTCACAGGGACCCTGGCCCTCTCACACACACCTCGTAAACAGCCTCTGGCCCGTTTGTGCCCTCCTGGCTTCTCCGCCCTTTTTTATCTCACGATTCTTCTGGGGTTTACGGTCTGAGAGGGGTGACTTTACCCTGAGGATGGTAATGCAAGAAAGGATGCACAGCCCTCAGGTGTCCTTACCCCCTGGCAGCGCTGATAGTGGTATTTCAAACCATAAATGCTGGGGAACTCCAGCCAGCAGCCCGAATTGGGGCATTTCACCCTGGAGTGGGCTTTGAACTCGTCCTTCCACTGGTTCATCAGGGGGAGCTGGGAACAGGAGACAGGAGAGATGTAGCTGAGTGAGGAGCATCGCACGCCCAGGTGAGCACACAGATGCATCTCAAGAGAGCTGGGGGCAGGGATCGGACCTTCGCGCCACTCCTATCCACCTCCCCAGCCCCCTTCCCACCACACAGCTGCAGAGCAAACCACGGGGCTGCGTTTCAGCATGCTCGGGCTCCTGCCAGTGAAGGGGACCGTAACGGAGTTGTATGGTGCAGGCTCTACAGGCTAGCGGTTCCTCCTGAAAATTTACCTTGCCATGCATCCCAGGGCATAAAGCACCCTCTCGTCCAGGTGGGCCAATAAATCAGGACACAAGTCACCTGGGTGACTTAACTACCCCACATTTCATCTAGTCAGTAAATCATCCCATGCCCACTCTCTCATGACAAACTGCTCTGTGTGTTGTCCATGCTCCCACACTGAAATTAAACCGCACAATTCCGCAGGGAATAAATCACCCCTTCCCCAGTGCTCCCTGATCAGTAAACCAAACCCGACGTGGCTGTGAGAGAATAAAGCTCGGCTGGGAATGGCCCCGGGAAGGGAAGGCTGGAGTGGTGGGTGCTCTTCCACACTAGGGTTTCCAAAGGTGTACAGTGATGCTGGGGGCCTGCAGGGAGGATGTTCAGGAGCCAAGATCTTGCAGAGCCCTAGACTACATCGTTCTGAAGATTAAACCACCTGATGGGCGGGTCTAACTCCAGAGCGGAGCTGGCCGGAGCAGCTGGTGCAGCAAGCCGCAGAGGGCAAGTCAGAGGGAGAGAGATGGGGCCCGCATCTGGGAGGAGACAATATAGGGGCTTACGGGAATGTCCTTCAGCGCCTGGTTCTCGGCCTTAGGTCGTCCTTTCTTCCTGCCTTCTGCTTTGTCGCTGGTTGCATTTCCTGCAAACAGATGCAGCACACGTGACCCTCCGGTCGGTCGGCCGGCCGGCCGGCCGGCCCCGTGGGCGCTGATCTGCCACGGCTCAGCTCTCCCCTGCCCTTGTCCCCCGCCAGCTGCTCGGCCAGCCCTGCCTCCTCTCCTGGCTGCCAAAGGGCTGCCGTGCTGCGGCCCTGGCGGTGATGGAGATTTCCCTTTGGGAAGCAATTATACCTTCCCTGGGAATTCAGAGCACAGCCTGTGCACCCACAGATACCCACGGGGCAGACGGCTGCACACAGCACAGCTGCTTCTGGCTACAGGAGAGCCTGGCCAGAGCCCGTCTCCCTCCAGCAAGGCACCCTCTCCTTCCATTTGTGGAAGCAAAGCACAGAGCGATTCCAGCATGGCTGGGGCTTGCTTTGTAAAACTGGCCTACAGGTCCTTCCACCTGGGTTGGAAGACATCCTTCAACAACTGTACTACTTAGTAAAAGAAATTTGGGCCTAGATGGGCACGCTGGGCGAGCCGCTGGCTGCAGGGCTGCGAACAGGGCAAGGCTCGGACAGCGGAGAGGCCACGGGGACCGCGCGCACTGCCTCCACAAGGCGTTCACGAATCTCCGTGAGCTCGGAGCAGACCCTCGCAGCATCGTGACCACGACGTGGGGCACTGGCTGTGCATCAGCAGGGCAGCAACATGCCCAGGTCGAGCAGACATTGCAATGTTGTCGCCACTTCTGAACAGCTGGGACCACTCTGACGTCTCCGGCGTCAGATACTGGGGCGCTCCGGACACAACCTTTCCTTGTTCAACTGTGCCGAGCCCCAGACTGGACACGTCGGTTCACAATGGCAGCGAACTGCCCAGTTTCACCTATTTCACATCTAAAGTGGTTTGAGCGAAGCAGCGCAAACACCACAGCAATTTGCCCTAAGGTTTGTATGCAGGGGCTGAGGGCAGTTGATCAAAGTAATCCACTTCAACGTCCTGCTTTCAGTCCCCGAGGTGATTTACAGGCGTCCCAGAAAGATGTGCTCAGCTTCATCTCCCTCATCGGAAAACTGGCCGCCAGTTCAACGCCGCCTGGGCCGGGAGCGCTCCAGCAGGTGACGAGCGCTACAAAGCCTCGTGTCTGGTAGCTGCCCAAGCGCTCGCACAGCGGCATGTGTTTTACGGGCCTTTAATCTATGCCCTCGAGACGTGGCCGGGTGCCAGGGCGTGCCGGAGGTGGCGAGACACAGGCAGCGCTGGCTGCAGCCTCCGTAAGCCTCTCCCATCACGCCGGCTCTCTCCGGGCCCCGCTCGGGAGCCCGTCACACGCAGCATTTCCCAGGCACGAGAGCTGCTCCAGAAGGCAGGGACGGCGCACGGAGGGGGTCAGCCAACTCCACCGAGCTGCTGCTTTCTCTATTCTCATCACATTTGGGCGTGCTCATTTCCTTGCCTGCTTCCGAGACCTCTCCCTCCACAGGCTCGTGGAGGGGGTGCAAGCCCTGCCCTGAGCCAGGCCCAGAGCTCAGGGCTTTAAATGGGAATCCCTGGGGAGGGACAGGGCCGAGGGACATCTGCCTCTTGCTCTTTGGGCTCTCGCAGCTGTATTTGCAAGCTTTAGTCAACGAACAGGAGACTGAAGACACGGCCGAGGAGGCGTGTGGCTGTGTTGGTTTGGAGATCACAGCTCAGGACCCCGGGCAGGAGCGGGCGAGAGCTGCAGTGAGCGATGCCCCACGGGGTCTGGCTGCCCTCGCTCTTCTGCGTGGCTCCTCAGCACTGAGGTTGCCCCGCACCGCTCAGGGTCCTTTGTTGTGTTCTGGTTGCCCAGCTTGACAATTGCTCACAGAAACACCCCAAATCAGGGCAATTTTGGAAAATATTCACAACAGAACTAAACGATGGGAATAGCAAGAAATAGCGATGGCCGTTTTCTGCAGCAGATTTCAACCTGGGTTTGTAGTTTGGCTGCAATTGTGCAAAAGCTGACACTGTGGACAAGAGAAGTTCTTCTTTAAACCCGTGTTTATTTTGGGGCACGAGCAAATCTGCCCGAATGCTTACTTGGAGGCACAGCTCAAAAGAAGAGGAAAGCAAAAGCAACAACGGAGACGCATGACAACTCCTTGGTCAAAACAACGTGATCAAAGCATGCCAAATTCTGCATGTGTGGGTGCGAGCAGCCAGCGTGCAAAAAGTGAACGTGCCTCTAAGTGAAAACAGCCTGACGTGGAGGAGTCGCTGCAAAGCTCTTTCAAATACATTTTGAGGGCTAACCTGTAACTCTAAGTGATGCGGGGAGCCAGTGTAATCCAAAGCCGAGTTGGACAGATGTGAACGGCCTATGGGAAATACTGTGTAGGGAAGACTCAAACTAGGATCTGGGAGGATTTAATGAACAGGCCTGGGAATAAAAGCCATTTGCTACAAAAACAAAACCAATCCAAAACCTCCCTGCAAAGGAAACCCCAAAACCGTTAGCAGAGGATAATTTAGATAAAAAACCCAAACTAACTCAACCTATAAAATAGCCCTCCCTGGTGAAAAGCAGACAAGAAGAACAGGCGGGCAGCACCGCCTGCCATCTCTCCAGCTCCTGAGAAACCAGAGCTCAGCTGCTGCTGGCTGTATTCAGAAGCCAAACCAGGATGTTTGGAACAGGAGGTAGAGGTTAAACAGAAAGCTAACAAGTTACCTACAAAAGCACTGCCAAAAACACACACTTTCTCCTTTCTCATGCCTTCTGCCCCACCAGCCAGCGGAAAAATAGCAAACAAGACAATTCAATTTCCAGTCCCCTGAAGTCGTGCCAGCTGGTTTGCTCTGCTTTGATATCCATAAAAGCATCATTTGATGATGTTGCATCCTTTGGGAATCCCACTAGCCCAGAAGGCCTCGTCGGCAAGACGTGACTCTTCACGTACAACACGGCAGTGACCTTTATGGAATATAAATTAAGTCCTTAAAAAGCCATTTACCTTCCCCCCTGCAAGGCAACCTCATTGCTCTAGCAGGGCCCCAGAGCTACAATAAACCAGAAGGACGACCACAGCAACCCAGAGCCAGCTGGCATGTCAACAGGTACCCGCGGCTGTTAGATGAGGCTCGTTCACAACCACGTACTTAATGCTGCTTAGTTCATCTCCAGCTTTACACGCTGCCTCCCACAGCTGTCATAAAAATGCCCTGTTTGGTTTGGACCCTCCCCTGCTTTGCTCTGCTCCGAAATATAGGGGATGGCTCGTAGCCCTAAGGAGAGGGGAGAGGAGGAGTCTGCAAACTTGCACCCGGATCATGCTAGCTCTGGAGCAATCTTTGCACGGCTCCTTTCAACCCCTCACAAAGTTTCTGTGAAGGGGTACTGATCATCACAGGCTCCCTTTGCTTTTTATATTTTCTCTGCTGTTAAATTCAGGCTCATTCAGACCACATGTTGAGGCTTCTCCTTCATGCTCATGGAAGCATGGGCCTCACCCTCCGCTTGAAATGGGAGCTAGGAGTTTTGCGCATCATGGGACTCTCTGAGCTGGGAGTTCACAAAAGAACACCAAATAATACAGCATTTGCAGAAGAATCGCAACACTGCAGTTACCTGCCATTCTTCCCCCTTTTTTCAGCTTTATCTCCTAAATGCTTCAAAATACTCCAAGTTCAAAATATCCCAAAGCAGCTAGAACAGCACGTCCCCATTCCTCCAGGCCACTCTCTCCAGAACGAACCCAGCACATCCAGGGAAGCAGCATGTTCGGATGCTCCGGTAATAGCTCTGCTCTCCCTCTGCTTTTCACAGCTTGCAAAAGTTTCAAAACTTTTGGGGACATGTCATGCGGAGAAGCACGAGACTTCCCCATTGATGCACCCCTCACGTCCTCATTCATCAATGGCCAGGTGGGGACAGAGAGGACAGGGACGGGAGAGCACAGGGGAGCAGAAAATGCTCCCTCCTCTCCCGACACCTGCACTGGCAGCAACTTGCGCTGCCACCTGCGAGCCCGGAGCCCGCTGCCGCAAGGCCAGTGTGGCGGGGTACGTGCTGTGCTGGCATGCAGCGCGCACCGCAGTCCGCTCGGCGTGAAATCCAGACCTTTTATAGGCACTTGCAGGAGAGGTGCAAACCTGACTGCACTTAGTTTTACGGCTGGCATCGTGGCTGTGTGTCCCTGCAGCTGGTTACCGCAGTCGTGCATTGAGTCAGCAAGATGGAAATGGCATGTCCTCTAAAAGCAGTGACTGGGGAGGGCTTTCCCGCATACTCACGGCTTCTCCAGACCAAGACCAAAAGCACAGCATGGAAAGCGCGCTCCTTGCGCCAGCCAGGCTGTTGCATCCGAGAGAGGGACCAGCAAAGCGATGACGATGAAGGCCCCTTTCCCCCAGTCCATGTTAAGCCTAATTTCCCCTGACAAAGTGAACCCTGTTAAAAGTTTCCACCCCCAGGACTTTCCCAGTGGGAGCTACGAAATGTAGCTCCCTCCATCACGTCCATCTAAATTAGGAAGGGCTGAAAAAGGGAGGGCTTTTTTTACCTTTAAAGGTGCTGATAAGATGTGGCACAGGGGAAAAAAATCCCCAAAACACAGGTATGTTTATACTGTAGGCAGATGTAGTTCATTCTCCACAGCAATCACAGCTCTGGTAGCAATTACAGCTGCAACTGCCTCAAGGGAAGAGCATCATTTGGGAAACAATTAGGGCAAGGCTTCCCCAGGAGGCCATGGATTTTGGATGTCCACTCTGAGAGCCACCGCTGGAGTCCGATTTTCAAAGGAGCTGGGCTCTCACCTTGTGCAAGTGCTGTGCCAAGGCAGCGACCGGACGCTTATGCCGAGCAGCCAGCAGGGCCTGGACACGCGGGTGTCACGACATGGAGCGAGGGCTGCCATGGCCTACATCCCACCAACCTCCAACTCAAACAAAGCCCAGCTGCCTGGGCAAGGGGAGAGGTAGAGAGGCACCAGCCAAACCTCGGGCCCAGAGCTGCCCAAACACAGTGCAACCACATCCAGACCCGCACGGCCTCAGATCCGCCTCTGCCCTGCAGCGTCCAGAGCTGCCGGCCTCGCAGGCTTGGGTGAAGGCAACCAGAGTGTTTCTGCGCTCGCAGGATAGATCTGCCCGGCCCAAGCAGACAGGAGAAAAATCTCCTTGGGCCCAGAGATTTTGGGATAGAGAAATCAGCTATCCATCAGAGCGACAGCCCCTCGCAAGCCACTTCCCCAGGCTTGTACGCTCGCAAGCCGAGACATCCTGGGAGATGCGACATGGGAGACAGCAGATGGTCTAAACTCATTTAAGCCTTTCCATCCTTTCGTGTAACACTTAGCTACCAACGTGATAAATAGACGGCGAGACACCCATCTCGTTAGACAGCCGCACACCCCTCTAAAGAGGGAGATCATCTCTCTCTTTCCTCTCCCGGTGCTCCCCATTTCTCGGGACCACCTCCCTACAGGTCCAGGGCCTGTGGCTTTCATGGCCCACCACAATCAGTGCTGGTTGCTCGAACCCACGGAGCTGAGGCCGCACCAAGCCGCTCACGCACAATAGGAGACCTGATGCATTTGCACCTTGTCCCCTCCACCCCCTTTACCCGGTTCCTTACCAAGCTTGGGAAGCTCTGCCGGTGGATTTATCCTTGTGTCTGTCCTGCTTTCTTTGCTCGCAGTGGGTTTGTTAGAGCCTGAAGTTTTCCTTCCACCTTTACAGGCATAGGAATCCGCCATCTCTGAAACAAGCAGGGGACGTGTTAAAATTCACACACAGCTCCACGGAGCTGGGTAAAACACATGCTGAAAGCAAGGAGAGCTGCTGGGGAGGGAGGGGAACTAGAAAACTACCAGGCAGCTTAAGTGTTGTCACAAAGAGAAGAAACGGGATGCGTTTCTAAGGATTTGTTATATGGCTGAGCAACGCCACAGACATGGTTGAAAAGCTGCTGTCATTACAGGCTGGTTTTCTCTCCACATATAACAGCAAAGACTTTATTAAAAATTATGGGCTGGCTTCATCCAAAGAAGTAACGAATAAATGGCTTTTCCCCTTCGTTTATTTCTATGCTTTCATTTAAAACACCAAAAGAAAAAAAAAAGTGAGTTTTAATGAACAGATTTAGTGATAAATTTCCAATTTTCCTTATTAATGGGAAACTGCTACAAACTGAGAATTGTTAATGTTATCTAAATTTTCTGTATTAATAATTCAATTTGGCTTCTCTATAAATAATGAACATCGGAAATTATCGCAAAAGGCCCAATCTTGCTCCCAGTGGAAGCAGGCAGTAGGACACCCCTCAACTTCAGTGGTGGCAGGATTAAGCCCATGGCATGACTGGATCTCGCCTGAGTTTATTCCGAGTATCTTCAGAGGCACACTAAGCCCAGACCCCATCACGCTCACATTAGTTGAGGTGCAACAGTCAGCTAGAATGAGTCACCTGAACGTGCTGGCATTGACTTCTCCCCGTTTGGCTACAATGCAACAGGAACAAGGGACTTCTGGCCACCTCGCAGAAGACACTCATGCCTTTCTGTTTTGGAAATGCCTCTTAAAACGCAGATGAAATTTCCTGGAGTGCTGAGCAACCGGTGATTCTAAGGGAGCACGTGGCAGGTTAAGCACCGGAGAGGCAAGCTGTGTCCGGACAACTGGAAGCACTGCTAGGACCGAGCAGACGGACCCAAATCCTCTGCAGCTTCCACCTTGGCCCAGCTTCTGCTGGAAAGGCTCATCAAACCAAGGGAGCCAAATCCTGCCCTATGGCTACCATTCAGCTGAAATCCAGGGGGCTGAATGAAGGATGACTCTGGACTATCTGTTTATACTGACATTTATTGTGTTCTCTAATGCACAAACCAATCTGTCACTGGGATCTAGAAGACAGCGTCACATCCACCTCCCGGGGCAACTGAGGAACGGAGCCTTCCCCCTCCCTCACAGTCTGCAGTGAAGCAGGCTGGGTAGCGTGCACAGGAGAGCTCTGCGGTCACACAATAAGCTGCTCAGCCCCAGTAGACGAAGGTCCCCATCCCATCAGGACCAAACGCAGCAGGGTGGTCAGAGCACCTCCCAGGGGAAGGGCGTCTCCTTCCTTCTCCTCTCCCCGCTCCTAGACCCTACAGAAACAGAGTCCAGGAAGAGGTGCAAGAATTGAGACCACGAGGCAATTTTGGGGAGGACAGGATTGTTCCAGCCTGACACGCAGCCTTGCCGAGTGTGACATGGTCTTTGCTAACCAAGAGCCAGAGGATGGACCGCCATTGAGACAAGACACGCAGGGCATTCACAGATGCCAAGGTTTCTGGCTCCTGGGGCCAGCATCAGAGCTTGTCCGTGAAGCGTTTCATTCAGTCACCTTCTTATTGCATGGGTCCATCTTTGCACAGCTCTGCCCTGAGCCAACCGCCTGTTTGGACTTTCAGGGTGCAGCAGCAGAGGCAAGGTCTCGTTGTTCCCCTGGGGCCTGTAGTAATTCCCTAGAAACGCAACCAGGCTGCCCACAAGCCCGTATTGCACAAACCCGTGCCGTTACGTGCTCAAACGCTCCGACGAGTCGCAAACAGCCGCGAGCTGATCCTATCGCAGCTGTGTGCCTTTCCCTCTCGCTCCCGTCTTGCACGGAAAGCAAGCTCCCTTCACACCCCCGGGTCTGCCAGCCGCCGCTGCGGTTCCTCCCCTCCAGACAGCACAAGCTAAGACACGCCTGATGACAGGGGCTGTTGAGAGATGCCACGTTCCTCTCGACTGAAAAGAAGTAAGGCCCCAGGGACTTCGCCCTGGGCACCAAGGAGAAAGGAGTCCTCCAGACCTCTACAAGAGCTTCAAGCCCTGGGAAGGAAGCTTTGCTGACCACCATGGCCACTTTTGGCCTGGAGATCTGGGACGGGACATGACGAGGAAACAACGCTGGTGCTCAGCCAGGCACCCGGCAGCACATCTAAGGGAAGTGCCAATTGGTCCTTTCTTCCCCTTTGCTTAGCACTTCCCTCCTCCACACACACACACACACACACACACACACACACACACTCTAAAAAACACAGATTTGACTCTTTGCACCCAAACCCTCCCACAAAATCGCATGTTTGCATCATTTAACTCAACTGAAGGGAAAGAGGCGTTGTCCCGCAGCATCCAGCGGCCAACGTGCTGCTCGGCAGCCTCAACCCAGCTATCCCAGCACCCAAAGCAACAGCCCTCGCACGCCAAGCGCCTGCTCAGGAGAACGCTACACCAGAGGGATTTCAGCGGCCTGAGGAGCCAGCTGGTGTGACAGCATCTCCCTCCTGCCTGGAACGCATGGCAAACAGGTCTTCCTTCAACCCACTGCGCAGAGGACAGCCCAGGGCCCCGGGAAAGGCTGAGCCTGCTGTGGCAGCACACTTTGCATAAGAGCCCAAGCACGGGAGCCAGCAGGACCCCAATGCCAACCACCCATGCCACCACCATGTGGGACACGAGGGCGTCTTGGGACGTGATGGGACTTGCAGTGTGGGAAAGGGCACTGCCTGTCGTGTGCAAACCAGACGCTCTGAGAAGCTCTGGCAAAACCCTCCAGCACGTGTTCGGCTGGTGACAAGTATTTGGTTGTTTGCACGGACACAAAGGTTAATCGGAGCAAATGAGAAATTTCAGTCTTGGCAACAGGTTCTCTGGCATTTGGTGCTGAACACAGGAATCATTATTCAGCTAATTTGGGCTCTGTTGGTAGGAGACGCGTTTATTAGCTACAGCTTGTCTGCCAGCAGCGTTGGGAAGGCCCAGTAACCCAGGGATGCCAGTATGCCAGGCGCCGTACAAACCATGCAACAACCTTTTGGTCTGAACGAACAAGCCTGGCCATGGGGGTGAGAGGAGGAGCAGTACTGTCTCCATGACTGAGGCAACCACACATGGCTGGAGAGACCAGAGGCTTGGACAGCCTTTTTACAGCTGGTCATCTTCCCATCCGAGCAAGAGAGGACCTTTTTACAGCTGGTTGTCTTCCCATCTGAGCAACAGAGGACACCCCAGAGCTCCTGATCCCATCCGCTGGCGCGTTCCCAGGGACGACTGCTGGTCTGCAGAGCAAGCAGAGAGGTGGTTCCTGTGGTGCATTCCCACATTTCAGCCCCCGCTCACCTGCACAGCCACAGAGGTCCCCGGTCCTGTCCCTGCTCCTCCACGGGACGGACGTACTGGGCCCTCTTCCTTCCTATGCTATCTCCTAACCCCTCTGCTCCCTCTGGGCTCTCCTCACAGTCAAGTCGCTTGCAGGAAGGAAAAAAAAAAGAAAAAGACTCAAGAAAAAAGCTAACTGAAAGCTGAAGACGACAACATCTCTGCGTTTTACAGCTGGCTAAAAACCAATGGGAAGTTCACACGGCTGACGTGTTGATCAAACCTGAGCTAGTGCCTAAACACAGCAGCTCCGTGATTTAACTCGTTCGGCTACACACACGCGTCCAGGGAGAGGGAGAGACGGGGAACGCAGCACTGGGACAAAGATCTCACAGGAGCCCCGACGTGGGCACAGAGAGTCACCTGCGAGCGGCAGAGCTGCGGACTGGGCTCACACCCTTGGGAGTGACACGTTCCTGCCTATCTAGACAGGCCTATAATTAGGCATGCAATGGAGTGCAAAACGTCTATGTTTGTCACATAAACGCAGTAAGCATTTGGGCAGCTTTAAGGAAGATCGCATTAATTACATGCCAGGCAAAGGCTGCCTTTAAAGTTGGTGCCCAGGAGCCGGGATGCGCTCAGACTCCCAGCGCGGGGCTGCCCGGGGGAGATGCCGCAGACGCCGGAGGGAGCGAGCTGTGCGACGGCGCAGGAGCAGGGATGGGACGGGCTGCACAGGGATTCACTTATTTACTTCACACCCAAGGGCGGTGTAAACTAAACCAGAGGGGCCAGGGCGGGAGCTGAGCATCACCACCCCGAACACCCCCTTCCAAAAACTACATTTACGTTCAGCCTCTGCAGCTCAGCCCTATTCTCACAACTAATCGCTTCTTGTTCCCCTTAACACATCTGTCCCCGCAAAGAGATCCTTTCTGGCCAGCTTAGGACGATTTGAACTTCTTTTGTTTTCCACCCCAAATACATCTTTGACTCTTTTCCCCCCTCTTATTTTTGGCTAAATGAAAAATAAAAGCAAATAAACCACTTAGCAAGAGCCAAACTCCACTCCCTTACCACCGATACAACCCCAGGGATCCCGGAGGAATTGCCCCGGAGCCAAGAGCAGAAATCAGCCCGCTGCGTTTTGTAACGTCCAAAATTCTCACTTGTTTTTGCCTAACGCATGCTGACACCAGACAACAGATTACATCCTGCGCCTTTAACGTGCTTTCGTTAAGTTTTGGTTAAAACCCTTTTGCAACTTACAGGGCAGGGGGGAGAAAAAGATACTGGCAGGTCCTTACTATGCATGGTGCGAGGACGCCTTACGCTCGTGCCATCGGAGCAGGGCGGCAGGCGGGGACGGGCCAGCCGGGATGTGCCGGGAGCACACAAACCGCCACGTGGGCTCACGGATTAACCTTCTGGCTCAGCTTGAGGCACCTGGGGCAGAAGTGAGAGGCAGCATTTTTAAAGCATCCCATTCCCGCTCTGGAAAAAAGCAGCAGACCAACACAAGAGGCAGCCAAGGATGAGCAGCGGCCCGCACCGGCGCAGCTGCAAGGGACAGCTAATGTCACAGTCACTGCGCTTTCCCAGACAGGCTATTTTCTATTACAAACCACTCCTACAGCGGTGTTGGGCTCTGCCGGCTGGGTGCAGCCGCGAGCGCGCCGATCGGCACTTCGAGCAACAGCCGGGGAAACCACAGCGACGGCCTGGAGAGTTGGGTCAGTCTGACACAGACTGAAAAGGGGGAAATAACTCCATGCATAAATGCACATCCATTACCTTGGATCAAGTCAAGAGGAGCGCGCACAGAGCTGCACCTGAACGCTGCCTGTTTTAGCTGAGCTGGCAGGCTGGCTGCCATCCGCCAGCGGCTACCGGGATCCCGCTGTCCCCAGGAGGCTCATATGGCTACAGAGGGGGAAAAGCTGCCTGCAGGCTTTGGACATCAAGTTCTCCTGCTGAAACTGCTGCACGGGTCCCGTTGCTAAGGGTACAGCTCGTGCAGAGCGGCCCCATCACCAGTCGATACGCTCCACTTATCGCTAATAATTTGGGCTCCAAACGGCCCGTGGAGATGCTCAGGAGTGGGTAATGCCAAAACGGGAAGCGGCTGGCACGTCGCTCCCTGCTCGGCGCAGGAGCTAACGGCATGCCGAGGCCGGCGGCGAGGGAGGCCGCGAGGACACTGAGGCTGAAGGAAACCCAGCGGAGCTCCCGATTTCAGCCGCTCGCCCGGTACCTGAGGATCTGCTTTGTCTCAGCGCCGATTACCCTTTCTGCTAGCCTGAGAGCGAAACCGCAGCTGCAGCGCGAGGAGTCTAAGGTTATGCACTAGGAGACACTTCCTAAGAGTAAAGGCAAGGAACAAAATCCGAGCAAAAATCAGGGGCTGCTAGTTCCCACGTTGAACATCCCCCAGCAAAGGCACTCTTCAAGGAAATAATTCACATCAAGTAAAAACAGCATAAAGCTGCTGTCTTTCAGCCAAGTGACTATTTCTGGGCGTGGGTGAAGCTTTTGATGGTTTAAAGTTTCTGTTTGAAACACATTAGCAAGTCCCTCCCCCTCGCCCATCCTAAGGCACAAAAGCAAACGGGAAAAGCACACACACGCGCGCGCAGGAAAAAAAACCCCAGCAGACAATGAGCAGCAGTAACTTCATCTGATCCCCACTGCTCCTCAGGAGCCGGCGCCCCTCGACGGGGACGTCCCCGACCCAGCCTGCCCCGTCCACCGCGGGTCTCACCCCTGCCGCAAGGCAGTGGCAGCGGGTGCCCGCTGCAGTGACCAGGGCGTCCCTGGTGCCCCCTCGCCCTGGGGCGTCCCGAGCGCGACGGGATGCAGCGCTCGGTCCTGCCGTCCTTTCCCTAGGCCTGTCGGGGGCCCCCCCATCTGCCTGTCACCTCCCCGGCTTGACCATCCTGTCTGCCTGTCACCTCCTTGGCCTGGTTGTCCCGTCACCTCCCTGGCCATTCTGTCCTCCTGTGACCTCCCTGGCCTGACCATGCCATCCGCCTGTCACCTCCCTGGCTTGGCCATCCCGTCCGCCTGTCACTTCCCTGGCCATCCTGTCCTCCTGTGACCTCCCTGGCCTGACCATGCCATCCGCCTGTCACCTCCCTGGCTTGGCCATCCCGTCCGCCTGTCACTTCCCTGGCCATCCTGTCCTCCTGTGACCTCCCTGGCCTGACCATGCCATCCGCCTGTCACCTCCCCGGCTTGGCCATCCCGTCCGCCTGTCACTTCCCTGGCCATCCTGTCCTCCTGTGACCTCCCTGGCCTGACCATGCCATCCGCCTGTCACCTCCCCGGCTTGGCTGTGCCATCTGCCTGTCACCTCCCTGGCTTGGCCATCCTTTCTGCCTGTCACCTCCCTAGCCTGGTTGTCCTGTCCACCTGTCACCTCCCTGGCCTGGTTGTCCTGTCACCTCCCTGGCCATCCCGTCCTCCTGTCACCTCCCTGGCCTGACCATGCCATCCGCCTGTCACCTCCCCGGTGTGGCTCTCCTGTCCTCCTGTCACCTCCCTGGCTTGGCCACCCCATCTGCTCATCACCTCGCTGGCCTGGCTGTCCCGCTGCCTGTCACCTCCCTGGCCTGGCCGTCCCGTCCATCTGTCACCTCCCCGTCCGTCCCCAGGTCCTGTCACCTGCCTGGGCCGGACCACCCCACCCCTCGGCGACCATCCCACCTGGGCCTGTCCCCTCTCCGGCCACCTCCCCACCGGGCCACCCCATCGCCTGTCACCTTCCTTGGCCAGGCAGCTGCCCCGCCGCCACCCCCCGCGCCCGGCCGTCACCTCCCGGGGCCTGGCGGGGTGGTGCCCCCCCCCCCAACCTCCAACCCCCAGCGGGGCCCCCCGGTGCCACCCGCCGCCGCCTGTCACCGGACGGGGGGGGGGGGGGGCCGAGCCGGGCGCGAGGCGACACGCGCCGGCGGGGACAACAACAACAACAACAAAAAAAAAGGGGGGGGGGAGGTAAAAACGAAGGAGGCGAGAGGCGGCGGGAGTTAACGGAGGGAAGGCGGCGAGGCAAAATGGCGACGTCGGCCGCGGCGGGCGCGGGCGGCGCGGAGGGAGGCGGGCGGGGGAGCCCGGGCGGCGGCGGCCGCGCTCCGGCCTTACCTGGGCGGCGGCGGCGGCGGCGGCGCGGGGCGAGGCGAGGCGAGGCGAGGCGAGGCGGTGCCGCCCGCCGCCCCCGGCTGCGGGCCGCCGTGCGGGGCTCCCAGGCGCGGCGACACCCGCCGCGGCGGCGCCGCGCTCCGCTGCCGCCCTCGCTCGCTCGCTCGCTCCCTCGCTCGCTCCCTCCCGCCGCCGCCGCCGCGGCTCATGCGCGCTGCCCTGCCCGGCCCGGCCCGGCCCGCCCCAGCCCCCGCCGCCGGCCCGCACCGGCCCAGCCGCCCCGGCTCTCGCGTGGCTCCGCCGCCGGGCCGGGCCGCGGGGCGGGCGGGGGGAACCGCCCCGCGAGGGCGGGACCCGGGCGGTGCCGCCGCCGCCGCCCCGCGCTGCGCGGAGGGTGGAGGGGGGTGGGGGGGCGCTGCCGCCGGGCCGGGCGGGCGGCAGGTGCGAGAGGACCCCGCGGCGGCCGGCAGCGCCCCCCCCCCCCCCCCGCCGCCGCCGCCCCCCGCCGCCCCGCTCCCCCGCGCGGGGGGCGCGCGCACGTGCCCGTCCCGTCCTGTCCCTGTCCTGTCCCGTCGTGTCCTACCCCGGCCCAGACCAGCCCATCCTGTCGTGTTGCATCCCGTCCTGTCCCGTGCCACGCCATCCCCTCTGATCCCATCCCGTCCTGTCCCATGCCACGCCATCCCCTCTGATCCCATCCCATCCCATCCCGTCGTGTCCCATGCTATGCCATCCCCTCTGATCCCATCCCGTCCTGTCCCATCCCATCCCATCCCCTCTGATCCCATCCCGTCCTGTCCCATGCCACGCCATCCCCTCTGATCCCATCCCATCCCATCCCGTCGTGTCCCATGCCACGCCATCCCCTCTGATCCCATCCCGTCCTGTCCCATCCCATCCCATCCCCTCTGATCCCATCCCATCCCATCCCGTCGTGTCCCATGCCACGCCATCCCCTCTGATCCCATCCCATCCCGTCCTGTCCCATGCCACACCATCCCCTCTGATCCCATCCCATCCCGTCCTGTCCCATGCTACGCCATCCCCTCTGATCCCATCCCATCCCATCCCGTCGTGTCCCATGCCACGCCATCCCCTCTGATCCCATCCCATCCCGTCCTGTCCCATGCCACGCCATCCCCTCTGATCCCATCCCATCCCGTCCTGTCCCATGCCACACCATCCCCTCTGATCCCATCCCATCCCGTCCTGTCCCATGCTACGCCATCCCCTCTGATCCCATCCCATCCCGTCCTGTCCCATGCTACGCCATCCCCTCTGATCCCATCCCATCCCGTCCCGTCCTGTCCCATCCCATCCCATCCCCTCTGATCCCATCCCATCCCATCCCGTCGTGTCCCATGCCACGCCATCCCCTCTGATCCCATCCCGTCCCGTCCCGTCCTGTCCCATGCCACGCCATCCCCTCTGATCCCATCCCATCCCGTCCCGTCGTGTCCCATGCCACGCCATCCCCTCTGATCCCATCCCGTCCCGTCCCGTCCTGTCCCATGCTACGCCATCCCCTCTGATCCCATCCCATCCCGTCCCATCGTGTCCCATCCCATCCCATCCCCTCTGATCCCATCCCGTCCCGTCCCGTCCTGTCCCATGCCACGCCATCCCCTCTGATCCCATCCCGTCCCGTCCCGTCCTGTCCCATGCCACGCCATCCCCTCTGATCCCATCCCATCCCGTCCCGTCGTGTCCCATGCCACACCATCCCCTCTGATCCCATCCCGTCCCGTCCCGTCCTGTCCCATGCTACGCCATCCCCTCTGATCCCATCCCATCCCGTCCTGTCCCATGCCACACCATCCCCTCTGATCCCATCCCATCCCATCCCGTCCTGTCCCATGCCACACCATCCCCTCTGATCCCATCCCATCCCGTCCCGTCCTGTCCCATGCTATGCCATCCCCTCTGATCCCGTCCCGTCCTGTCCCATGCCACACCATCCCCTCTGATCCCATCCCCTCTGATCCCATCCCGTCCTGTCCCATGCCACGCCATCCCCTCTGATCTCATCCCGTCCCGTCCTGTCCCATGCTACGCCATCCCCTCTGATCCCGTCCCGTCCTGTCCCATGCCACACCATCCCCTCTGATCCCATCCCCTCTGATCCCATCCCGTCCTGTCCCATGCTACGCCATCCCCTCTGATCCCATCCCGTCCTGTCCCATCCCATCCCATCCCCTCTGATCCCATCCCGTCCTGTCCCATGCCACGCCATCCCCTCTGATCCCATCCCCTCCCATCTCATCCCATCCCATCCCATCCCCTCTGATTCCATCCCGTCCTGTCCCATGCTACGGCATCCCCTCTGATCCCATCCCCTCCCATCCCGTCCTGTCCCATCCCATCCCATCCCCTCTGATCCCATCCCGTCCCATCCCATGCCATGCCATCCCCTCTGATCCCATCCCCTCCCATCTCATCCCATCTCATCTCATCCTGTCCCATCCCATCCCGTCCCATCCCGTCCTGTCCTGTCCCATCCCATCCTGTCACATCCCATCCCCTCACATCTCATCTCGTCCCGTCCCATCCCATCCCATCTCGTCCTGTCCCATCACATCTCATCCCATCCCATCCTATCCCGTCCCATCCCATCCTATCCCATCCTATCCCAGCCCATCCTGTCCCAGCCTATTCTGGACCATCCCATCCTACCCTAGCTCATCCTGTCCTGCTCCTTCCCATCCTATCTCGTCCCATCTCATCCCATCTCGTCCCATCCTATCCCGTCCCAATCCATCCCGTCCCGTCCCGCGTGGCCGGGGGGCAGCGTCGGAGGGGCCAGGCCCCGGAGAGCCACGAGCCCCCGGGCGGGCGGCTTCCGCGCGTCGCCCCCGGGACGCCGGCCTGGCTCTCGCCCGCCGGGGGCGAGGCGCGGGCAGGGCTGCGAGCGCCGGCCGTGCGGGCGCGCATTGCTCCCGAGCTGCCGTGCTGCCGGACGTCGTTTCTGCCTGTCGAGCGGCAAGCGCGGCCGAGGTGCCGCCCCGGCGCAGGCCGCCTCCGAAGGGAATACCGCGCGCGTGCGGGTCGCGCCGCATCTCCCAGCGGTTATGTAGGAGGGAGCCGGGAGCCGCTCGGGAGGACGCGGCCCTTTCCCGGCCCCCGTCTCCCGGCGGGAGCGGGGCTGCGCGCCCATGGGACGGTGCCGGGCCGGACCTGCCGGTCCCTGTCCCTCTGCGTGAGAGATGCCACCGAGGGCGCTGGCCGGCGGCCCCCCGCACGGCGCCTGCCTGGACTCGCACCCCCGGAGGGACCGTTGCAATCGGACGGATGCTCCCACCGGGGGAGAGGATCAGGCATAGTAGCAGGCGTGGGGTGAGCGAATCCCTTTTTTCCCTCCGGCGGAGGTGACGACGTGCAGCGGACACCGCCGGGACACGACTGCGTCCTGCACAAGCAAGAGGCGCGCGCGGGGAGAAGCGGCCTGCGCGCAGGCGCGCTTGCGAGCCGGGCTTCCCCACCCGGCGCAGCCCCGGCCTCTTTGCAGGCTTTCCCGGCCCGGGCGCCCGCCAGCGACGCGCTGGGCTCCTCCGTTAGCACCTTGTGCCGCAAGCAGGTAAAACTCCCCCCGGGTTTTTCCCCGGTTCCCGCGCCCGGCAGGGCTGGGGCTCTGCCCGGCCGACGGCAGCCGGCGGTGCACGCCGCGGCGCCTGCCCCGAACCCGGAGCGGCCTCGCCGGCCTGGGCGCCGCGTGCCGTCGAGGCACCTCCGACGCGGGAGGAAAGGCTCGGTCCTCCCTGCTCCCAGGCCCTTGCAACCGGGGGCTGAACATGCTGCATAACCGAAGCGAAAAAAAAAACCCCAAGTTGGGAGTTCCCCCCCCCACCGCCCCAGTTTCCCTCTTTGTCTCCCTTCCGGGGGGGGAAAAAGCTTAATTAATGTCTGCGGAGAGCATGTAAAGCGTTGTGTAATTGCTAGGTGTGACGAGCAGCGGAGCGGAGGGCGATCAGCGGGCTCGGGGCCAGGCGAGCCCTCCTCCGGCGTGCGAAATGAGGCATGTCGGAGGGAGCTCTGCTCGGCAAGCGGCGAAGGGCTTCGCGCGCCCGGCGGGAGCCGGCGGGAGCTCGCGCGCCAGTTCCTGCTTTCGGGCCCCGCGGCGAGAAGGGGAGGGGGCCGAGCCACGCACTTGGGAAGGACAGTGAAGTAAATTCGCAGCAGATGCGGAGAAGCGCTTCCCCCCGCCGCCGCAGCGGTGCGGAAAAGCCTCGCCGCAGGGGCCGAGGCGGCGAGGAGGAGGAAGGAGCCGGGGGGGCGGCGAGGCCGAAGGCTCGGCCACGCTGCTGCCCGAAGCCGGCGGCACGGCGCGCGGGGCAAAGTCAAGTCTGACTTAACCAAGAATTTAAAGCACCAAAACCGAGCAAAACCGCTGTGGTATGAAGGGCAAGAAGTAGTTCAATAACCCAGGACGACGGTCTCGGCGCGCAGCTCCTCGCGGGGTGCCGGCGGCTGTTGAGCCGGCTCGCGCGCGCCTGTTCCTGCAGCCAGCGCCGTCCCGCTTGGGCCCGAGCCTTCGAAACACCCGCGGCGGCTCCTCCAGAGCCGTTAAATCTGTTAGCATAAAAGGGATTCTGGATTTAGAGAGCCTCTTGCGTGCACCAGCACTCTGGAGGCGTCTTAAACGCTCGTGCCGAGCGCGGACCCCGCCGCGGGTTTTCCCCTGGGGCGCCAGGCACGCCGGGTCGGGAAGGGCACGACCGGCAGCAGAGGTGCCCGGCGGTCGCCTCCCGGCGCAGAGGCGCCGCTGCCGGGGCCGCATCGGCGTCTCCCACGCCTCTAGCCCGGCCAGCAGCCCGCGGGCGGGATGCGCGGCCCGGGGAGCGTGGGAACCGCGGCGGCTGCGCTCCTCGGGGGGCGCAGAGCCCCGCGCGGCGCCTCGGGGCGCTCCGTCTCATGGCTCTTTGGGCTGAGGCGGTGCGATATCAGAACAAAGAGAGAGAGAGAGAGAGAGAAAAAACATCGCTAATGGTTGGCGAGGCAGCGCCGGGGCCCCCCAGCCCCCTCCGGCAGCGCGCTCGCTCCGCCGCCTGGGCCTGCCATGGAAATCGGAGCCCGAGATGACTGCGCGAGCTATGAATTATGGTGATTCCCCCCCCCTCCCCTGCGCGTGCACGCACTCAGCAAACATAAGCAAAAAAAAAAAAAGAAAAAAAAAGAAAAAAAGGAGAGAGCGCGAGAAAGGAAACCCTAACGGATTCGATTTTAGATAGAGCGCGAAAGCAAAATGGCTGAAATGCAGAGAAGGAGGCTTCGCGCAGAGGCGGCTCCTGCCCGGAGAGGGAAACGACGCTCCCAGCCATCCCGAGGCTGCACGCAAAATCTCCATCAGCTTTTTTAGGAAACGCGTCCTTTGCAGGGGAAAAAGAAGTGGCTCATTTCAGTATGGGGGTTTGGAGGTTTATACTGAAACCGCCGCCCCGCGCCCGGGCCTGGCTCGCTCCCGGCGCCGCCGCCGGGAAAATTTGAGGAAATCTTAATTATATTACCCATCTCGCCCTGAGCGGCGCCTGCCCCATCCCGACCCCACTCTCAGGTTCGTTAGCAGTGAACCAAAGGCTGATTAGCCCGGGAGGAGCCGCGGGGATGCGCTAAGGCGGGAGGTGCCCGCCCGGCTCCGGGCTGGGATGCTGCGCGGCCCCGAGCCCGGCCCGGCCGCGAGAAAACCTTCGATTTACCCCCGCCCGAGATGCTCTTCTAGAGAGGCACGCGCCCCCGGGCCGGCCGAGCCGCCGGAGCCCAGCGGGCGACGCGGGGCCCCGCGGCAGGCGCTCGCGTCCCGCTCCGCTCGGCGCTGCCCGTCCTCGGCGAAGCCGGGGAAGTCGCAGTCTGTTCATAGCCCAGCATAAATGTGAGTGTTTGGGGAGCGGGGATACGGTTACGGCATGAGAGGCGCAATCAGCCGCCTTGCAGGCCGGCGGGTATCGATGTCATCAAGCCGGGCTCAGTAATTACCCGGGCAAATGAGGCGTGCGTTCTGCATGTGCAGCCGCGTCGGGCTTTTTTTTTTGCCTGAAAACCTTGCTGCAAGCCACAAACTGCCTCTGCCGCGGGGAGGGGGTTGCTGGATTTTGTCCTAAGACAAAAAAAACATGACAGCCACTATTTTTCACGCCAGCAGTGCGTTTCCCTGCTTATTGCAAAAAAGAGCCGAGAGCAGAAAAAGTTAATGAGACCCGACGAAGTCCGGCGCTCTCGGAGAGCCGCCGTCTCCGGCTGCCTTCGCCCCGGCGCCGCGGCCGAGCCCTCCGGCAGGCTGCACGGCGCCGACTCACGCTCCCCGGCGCGTGCTGCTTATTTCAGTTGCTGTCCCTTTCCGATATTGCACGTTAATCTGCGTTTC
Source organism: Struthio camelus (assembly GCF_040807025.1). NCBI lineage: Eukaryota > Metazoa > Chordata > Aves > Struthioniformes > Struthionidae > Struthio > Struthio camelus. The sequence continues at coordinate 17,623,798 of NC_090959.1, read as the reverse complement.
CGCGTCGGGGCCAGTCGTTTTGGGGCAGCGCCCGCAAATCCACGCTGTTGTCCTTGCGTTTTGGGGGACGATACCGGGGGTGAAACGCGAGACCCCCCCCCCGCCGCGTCCGCCGAGTCGACGGCGTTAGATGGCGCCAGACGCTCGTCCAGAGAGCGACGGGCCGAGCCCGGAGGGGTGCTGGGCGCTCGCCGTCATCAGCATCCTCGCCGGGATGAAGGCGCAGCCGGCACATGCCCGGGCGGACGCTCGGCGGCGGCGCTCCTCCAGGGTCTCCAGGCGGACGCTGGCGCCGGGAGCGGGGCCGCCCGGGAAGCCTGCGCTGGGCATCCGCGGCGCTCGGGGGGGATTTTTATTTATTCTGCACCTCTTCGTGCAAAAAGCCCGGCTGCTGGAAGAGGCGTTTTCGCCGAGGCGGCCGAACCCCACGCCAGCGGGGTGGCGGGGGGCTGCGCTGCCCGGCCCCACGCCGGCCACCCCAGCTGCCTGTCCAGCAAAACGGCCCCAAACGGCTCCCGCGGGCGCTGCCTGACGCCGGAGCTAGGGAGAAGCCACCTCTCCCCCCGCCCCGGCGTCTCCGAAGCTCCCAGATCAAAGCTCAGCGTCTCCCTCTAACGATACCGGAGCGGCGCGGTTTCACGCGCCGGCAGCTCGGGTTTTGCCCAGCTCCGCTCTGGCCAAGCGCAACCGTTTCGGGAGGCGTCGAGGGAGGCCGTCGCCGCGCGGCGGCCGAGGAGCCTCCCCGAGCTGGCAGCAGCCCTGCCGAGCCCCTCGCTGCTGCACAAGAGGCTTTTGGTCGGTTTTTCCCCCTTCCAGTTGTTTTCTTTCCTTTTTTAAAACCTCAGAACGTGCTCTCAGCTGTGCTGGCAGCGACGTTCTGCAGAGGGGAGAAGAGCCGATTTCGTGGCGTTTCCCAAAGGTCAGCAGCAGCAGAAAGGGCACCCGGGGTCTGCGCGGCCAAGGTGGGGGCGTGAGCGGAGCCGGCGGTCTCCCCCCGCCGGAGACTTGGTCTGCTTAGATCTAAGTACCCTTTGGTGGAGTCACTATCCAGACCCAAACTGGACTGGCTGCTGGCTAAGACCCTTCCCTTGCTGGCACCCCGGAAAATTGCTCCGGATGCTAGAAGCCGCTACACGCCGTCGGAGAGGTGCCGGAGGCTGCGTGCATCCGCTGGGAGCGTTTCCAACGCGAGCCCCCGGCCCCGCCGGTCCCTCCTGCCGGCGCGCGTTGTCCAAAGGCCGGAGGCAGACCCTAAGCCCCGCTGCCGGCTTCGACCCCGCCGCGCCTCCGTCGGGGCTGGCGAGACGGGCCGGCCGCTCTCGGGGCCGGGCTAGCGCCGCTGCATCCCCGCGCGCGCGCCCACCGACGCGGCGTTTCCGCTGCACTGGCAGCGCGAGTGGGTCGCGTCCCCCCCGGACCCTGCGCTTCGGAGCCTGGGCGCTCGCTCTCCGGCACCCGATCCCCCCTCTGCCTTTTCCCAGCCCGGGTGCCCCCGCCGCACGCCGGCAGCCGGCTCGTCCCCGGAGCCCCCGGGGGTGCGTGCGAGGGGCCGTGCCGCGCGGCGCGTCCCCCCGCGCCCAGGGAGGCTGCCCGGGGCCAGGCAGCGGCCCCGCCGCCCGCTTCCCCTGCGGCTGCCGCAGGGAGATCCGTGGGGCGTCGCATCCCCGCTCCTGCCCGAGCGGCGCCCCCGGCACAGCTCTTGCCGGGATTTCAGTGGGGAGCCAAGAAAGCCCCGAGCGCCATCCTATTTTTCACTAGCACTGGGCAAACGACTCCCAGCTCGTCCTGCCTCCCATCTTCCCACCCTCGTGGGAACACCTCTTTCCCTTCGCTTCCCGTTTTAATTTTTCCAGCTCCAGCTTCCAGCCGCCGGGCAGGGGAATGACACCGGAGGCGCGGGAAGAGGCAGAAGACCAGAAAATTAAAACAACAGTCTCTTGCTTTATTAACAGAGAAGGAGCCGGGCTGCTGGGGCAGACTGCCCGCGGCCAGGAGCCCCCGCCGGCCCGGGCGAGCCCGGCAGCCGCTGCTTGCTTCCGAGAAATGGGAAGCGCAGCAGAGGACTTTTGGGAGCTGCCGTTTCCGGAGCTTCCCGGCCCGCAGCTCTGCCCTGGGCGCCGAGCGGGACGGGACGGGACGGGACGGGAGCATCCGCCCTGCCCCGAAGGCTTCGCCGCTGGCTCGGGCAAGGCGAACGGTCAGGCAGGCGCCCGGGGCTGCGGCTCCTCCCGGGACGGCGGGTGAGATGCTCCGTCGGCATCACGCGCCGGCTCAGCGGGAGCGCCGGCGGAGGCTGGCAACGCACGCAGCGCGGGCGGGAGGGCTCCTAAATAAACGCGGGGCTGGAGGAGGGAATCCCAGCGCCGAGGGAGGACGAGACACGAGGCCGGAGGAATATGGCACCCAGGCATCCTTCATCTCCGTCCCGGAGCCTGCCACCGTCTCCGTCCCCCGAGCGCCCCCCCAGGCGGCCCCGCGGCGGCAGGAGGACCTCGGAGAGGCTGGTCCCCGCGGCGTCGCGCTCCCGCGCTCGCCCACGAGGACAGGACGGGTGAAGGACGACCCAGCGACGCGCTTCCTGGCACCGCTCCCCCCGGAGCGTCGGCCCTGCATTTTCGCCTTTTGTGGCCCGGTATTTTCCGCCTTCGATGACTCAGCTCCTTCTTTAATTCACGAAGTGAAGCCAGGCTCTCGGGACTTGGCCCTGCTTTTAATTCTTTCGGCTGGTCAGGTCATCTTATTCGCTACTGATAACGTTATCTCCTAGGACACTGGAAGACAGCCCAGTCTGAAGAGAAAACTAAAGCTCCCTAAATAGGCTCCGAGGTGGTGACACAGGCAGAGTCCGCAGTTGCCCCCCGCCTGCACGGAGAGCCTCCAGCTACAGGGAAGTCGCTCATGTGCATGAGATTTCACCGTGCCATGCACGGCTGTGTTCTCGCCAGAACAACCGTGCTGGACGCGCTCTGCACGTCGAGCCCTGCCTGCCGCCGTCCTCTCCCTGCGAACGGCCAAAAGCTCGGGTGGGCAGACGTTCGTCCGGCCCAGCGGCCGTTTTCCTGATTTTCCTCCAGCCCGGGAGCCGTGTCCGCTGAAGGAAGCGTCCCGTCTCTGCACAGAAATATAGCAATAAAAAAGAGAGAGAGAGAAGAAAGAGAAGAGCCCCGGGGTGGCTTGGAAGCTGTCGCTTCGTATTCCGAGCATGCGAGCCAGGTTTCCTATCGGTGGTGCACAGTCCATCCCAGAGGTGCTCGGTTCACAGTGTTGGTACAATCGGCCAAGCAGACGGCTCAGCTAGGAGGCATTTCCAAAAGAAGCTGGAACGAGGAGGAGAGAGCCGAATGAGCGGCCTGCAGGGCGCTGCGCTCGAGCCCCAGGGAATCCCACCTCTTCGGTGCAAAAAGCCACCAAACGGCTTTGCGCCGCGCGCCCCGGGAGCCCCATGCCGCCCAGCGCGCCGCGCTCAGACCAGGCGCCGCAAGGCGCCCTAGCCGCGAGCAGCACGGGCTGCGTTTGCACCAGCGACACGCGGCTGGAAGGGGACAAAACGGTCGTCCCCAGGCTTTTAAAGCCGCCCGGGCCAAGCCCACCGCTCTCCTTGCGCGGATGGACGCAGCCTGCCCAGGCTCGGGTCTGTGCCGCCGCGGCCTCCCGCCGGCCCTACCTTGGCTGAGCAGCTGCAGGTTTCGGACCTCCTCGCGCACCTGGAGCTGCAGGACCTGCTGCAGGACCTCCTGCCGCTGCGACTCGTGAGCGATGCCCATGCGCTGCAGCTTCTCCGCGTTCAGCCGCAGCAGCGCCCGACCTGCCAAACAGGCCGGCGTTCAGGGGCAGCCCCGGGCCGGCCCGCGCCTGCCCCGAGCGCGTGGCTGCTCATGTGCTGCAGAAACACCTTAAAAGCGCAAGTGAAATGGGAACCGCCGTCCACTCACCCTCCTCCCTCAGGAACAAGGAACGGGAAAGGGATGAAATCCTAAACCGACCCCTTTTGCCAGCTGGACGCCCAGCAGCACCGCAGCCTGGGTGCAGCTACGGAGTTGCTCTGCGGCTCGGGTCCCGCGCGGGGGGATGCACCCATCCCGCTACCGCTCGGGGAACGCCTTGGGCGCTCTGCTACCCTGACACCCCTGCCCGTCCTGCCCAAAGGGGCCCCCCCGCTCAAGGCGCACGCCCCGGCCCCGGGGGCGCGGAGCGAGAGAAGCCAGCAGCGCCGCTCGAGGGCCGAAACCTGGGGACGGGGGCTGGCTCCACCGATCGCGTCATCCGGCCCCGCGGGCAGGAGCTCTCCTTTTCTCCGCTCCACCTCCCGCATCAGGACATATTTTCCTGAGTGCCCCGTCTCCGCCGGGGCAGGCTGGCAGCTCTACGGGGAAATCAGAGGTACCCATCAGAACGCATTAGCGTTGCCATCACCGTCGCCGGCAAGCCACTCTCCTCCAGTCCATTAAGAGAGGGATTTACAACCGGCTTTTGTCCTCGTTTCCCAGCGTACATTTGCTAATGCTCTCTTTATTCCCCACGCAAGGGCTCGCTGAGCTCTCGCATTAGTGCTTTACCGTCGCTTCCGGGCAGCCGGCGGTGGCGGAAGAGCCAGCGCTCCCCTCCCCGCCGCCTTCTCCAGGCCGGGCGCGATGCGCGGTGCCTGCACGGCGACGCAGGCTGCAGCCCAGCCCTGGCCCTGGCTGGCGGCCGCAAAGGCGAGGGGTTCGCCCTTGGCCAGAGAGCGCCGTCGGTGCCCTCCTTTCCCAGCCCTGACCACGAACACGCACAAGTGCCTGAAGATCAAACCAGCAGCTCCAGTTGCTGCCTCTCCCCTAACTCCTCCGGCAAACATGCCTTTGATTTTTGCATCAGAAAGCCCCAGATGTAACTATTTTGGGGTGATCTGCTCCAGCTGGGCATCAGCAAAGCCTGAAATGGTGCCACACACCTATTGAGGCACAACAGCTGGACAGATGTGGAGCTGCGCTGCCACCTGCCCCGGCCGCAGCCAGGGGAGCAGGAGTCTGCAGACCGGGATCCTCATCCACCCAGGAAGCGCTGCCATTTACCAAAGCCTTTCAAAGTGAGTCGCTGTTAGCTAAATTGCGAGTTTGGGATGGGAAAGGAGTAGTGCTGGAAATCTTTCTGCTTCTGGAAATCCTCACCTTGGTCCTCCCACCCTACGACGGCCCAGCAGCAACGAAGAGCAGCTGATGAGGGGCCTCTCTCCGTACTGCCCTGGCCGCCCGCTGGCTCCGGCCCCGGGTGCAACCCCTGCGCCAGCCCGGGACCACGCACCTGCGTGAGGGGTCTAAGCCAGAATCTCGGCCCAAACCCCACGGCGCAAGGGGGAGGGAGGAGGTCCTACAGCTACGACTACTCAGAGGAGTCGGGCTGGAGTTGGATTCAGGCCTGGAGGGGGACATGTGCAACTTTTTTATCCCAGTGAGTTAGGAATCGTTCTTCTGCGAAAAGCGTCCAGCATTAGAAAAACTATAGAAATACTTTTATTTGCTGATATCTAGAGGAAGGGAAAACACCTGCAGCCCGAACGCCGTAGCCTCCGAACCGCACGCTTCGCTCACCGCGGGGGCGAGGGGTCCGCGGGACCGACCGCAGCCCACGCTGCGAGAGGCACGCTTCGTGGCTAAAAGTAAGAAAAGAAGGTCCCACTTCTTATTTTTCTCTGCTTTATACACCACATCCGTAGCAGCAATAAAGACAATCTCCCCTCGGCGATTTGTGCTCCTTTCGAACGGTTCCCAGCCTGTCCCGGACTTCACGCCGGCAGAAGATCCCTCCCGGCCGCCCTGGGTAAGGGTCTGCCTGGAGGGGGCGGACAATCCCGCCTGCGGCTCCCGAGGAGCCGCCAAGCCGGGGCTGCCCGGGCGCGAGCGACACCCGGGGGTGTGCACCGCCCGCCCCGCTATTTCTCCACCTCCGCCTGTCCACGAGCATCTGCCTCTGCTCATTATCTCGGCGGCCCGAAGAGTCGCGCGCAAGGAGCCCAGGGAGCCTTCGCCCACGAGCGCTCCAGGCAGCTCGCACCAGCTCCCAGGGGCAGCCGCGACCGTACCTGTGATGGCATGGTGGGAAAACGCCTCCACGTAGATGAGATAGTTATGTGGACAGTGCTTCTTTAGCCATTTGCACACATCCTGCTGGGTCCATAGCACCACCGGCTTGGTAAGGCTGCCTAGCGTGGGGCTGGTGTGGTATATGCCGTAGTGATCGCAGGCACGGCCCTGCAGAGAGGGGGAAGCAGGAGACAGAGGAGGTGTTAGTGGGACTCAGCACGGCGAGGAGGAAAACGCCTGGGCCAGGAGGTCAGCGCACGGGGAAGGGAGAGACGCTCGGCCGCTGGGCACGGAGCGCCCTGCTCTGAGCCACTGTCCGCAGCCTCGGGCGCTGCCGGCGCAGGGCCACCCGGGCTGCCTGCCTTTGGGGGCACGCACCGGGCAGACGGGGACGAGCAGCTGCCCCTCCGCCTGCCCGACGACGGCTGTGCCAGGGCCCCGGGCACGGCCGGACCTAGAGCAGGCTCCTCTGGAGCTCTCATCCTCAGGCACGGTTTGGGCCCACCGTCTGGCATAATTTTTTGCATGAACGTCTGGCAGGAGAGGCCAGCGTGGGAAAGCTCCTGGGAGCTGCTGCAAGAACAGGCTGTGCAAAAATACTCCTGTTCCCCCCCCACACCGAAAACTGTTCAGCCTTCTCCCCTCTCTCCCGAGTCACCAGCTCCCGCGCTGGGCTGCCAGCTCATGCAAGTGGTGGTGGCTGAGCCCAGAAGGGGCCAGGCTGAGACTCGCCCAACTCGGTTCACACGTGCTCGGAAAAAGCAACGTCCCTGGAAAAAAAACTTCTCGGCAATATCAGCCTTGGTGGGCTGGGAGCACCGAGGAGCTCTCCGAGACACCTCCTCTCCTTGTCCCGCTTTGAGCCACCCACTCCCGCAACGAGCCAGACTCGCTGCCGGGCTGCTGCAGCTTCGTCTCCCTGGGAGAAACGAGAGCTCTGCACCTTCTCCAGCTCCCTTCTTGTCAGGATGAAATTGGTGCTGGGGCTCGGCCCAGCAGCCCCCCGAGCAGCGGCCCGGCCGGCCCCGGCTGGCGGCAAGGAGTCCTGTTAGGAGGCAAGCGCTGAGCCCAGGGCTCCCCGGGGGCTGTGCTGCCAGCGCATCTCCTTGCTCCGGAGGGAGGTGCAGAGCCTTCCTCGCCGCCGTTCCCGGGAAGCTGCTGCGATCCTGAAGCAGGACGGACCAGCCATCTCGCTGAGCCTGAGCTGCCTGGGCATGAAGGGCTCTTGCAGTCTGGTGGCAGCAGCCCAACCACACAGGCATCTAAAGCCACCTCTGAAGCCCCCCCCGGCCCTCTCCCGGTGCAGGAGCAAACGTGAGCCTAGGACGGCTGCTGCGAGCCCAGCACAGCTGGCCAAGGCCCGCGGCCTCCAGCGAGGCGCCCAGGGACGTGGTCCTGGGGGAGCAGCAGCCACCTGGATAAAGCTGAGCGCGCTGACAGGGGTCTGGGCTCATTTGGGTTTTTAGGAGAAGGGCAACAGCTCGGTGATCAGCCCAGCATCCCCTCCTCTGCGAAGAGCAGAGCCTTTTCCCAGGCCTCTGCCGCTCCGTGGCTGTTCTCGCTTCCAGCTCGCAGGCATCCAGGCAGCAGGGCAGGACCAGGAGCTGCAGAGCAGAGGCCACCGAGGCGGACAAGCGGTGCTAGCCAAGGCCTAAATTAATCTTGGTATGAAGCAAAGAAGATGTCATGTGCCATAACAGCCCAGGGTAAGGAGTCCTCTTCTCGCAGGGAAGCGTCCAACCAGCAGGATCCTCAAGGCTGGGTAGGAAAAGTGGCTGGGGAATGCAGAAGTCCACCTTCTTCTTCTTTTAGCACTCAGGGGAGAGGAGGGGTTAGTGGGTCTGCCTGGAGCCAGGCACCGGGAGCCAGGGCGGCCGCGGAGCCCGGGAGCTGGGACCTCATTCTCGGCCCGAGCGCGGAGCCAAGCAGCGCTGGTGAACATCGCCCCTCCGAACAGCCGGCGGTGGTGGCCTCTGCCCAGGTGGCAGATGGAGGGACACTTCTCGCCTCTCCCGTTAGTCCTGAACTGTGAAAGCACAGAGACCTGCAAACTCGACCCACGGGCTGGGAAAGGGGTCTCTGCCGCCCGCACCAGGAGAGAGCCGGACCGCCGAGGTGCGAGCGCGCCCAGGACGCGGTGGGGCCGAGGCAGAAGTGGCCCGAGGTGCGCGGAGCAGCAGCCGACGCGGGAACCTGTTGGCGTTCAAAAAGTCGACAGCGCTCGGACTGCAGGATGCCAGCGTCGACTTCCGTGAGCGAACATCGGCTAATTAAGCATGCCTAATAGAGGAGCAGGGGTAATTAGAGCAACAGGAACTCCAGCCATCCGGTGGCTGCTGAAACTAATGACACGTCCCTGCAAGGCATCAAGCAGGAGGCAGCTGGGTGCCGGCGCCGGCCCCGCTCGGCGCGGCGCAGCACCGACGCGCGGGCGAGCCCCGGGCTGCGCGCGGACCCCCGTCCCGCTCCTCCTCTGGGCCGGCCGCCCTGACGCCCGGCTGCTCCCCCCGCGCCACGGCGTTTGCCGCAGGAGCAGCGCTTGCCGTCGCAACGGGGCCTTTCCCCCAGCAGGATTTGCCTTTGGCAGCAGGCGCCGTTAGAGCAGGAGGGAAGGAGGCAAACGCGGGAGACTGCAAATTCACCACCGCAGCCCCTCTCGCAGCAGAGCAGGGCCACGAAACGACGCCGAAACGCTGCCTGGGCAGGCTCGGCAGCGCTGCATCGCTGCTGGAGGCACCTTCCTCCCGAGCGGCTGGGCGGAGGCGAACGAAGACCCAGAGGCTCCCGCGCCGCCCCGCGGACGGCAGCTCGGAGCCGCTCGGGAAGGCGCTGGCGCTCGGGCCGGCTCCGGGGCCGTCCGCCCGGGGAGCGAGCCCAGCCCGGCCCTCGCCGCTCCGCTGCCTTCCCGCTCGGCTGAGCGCGCCGGGCCGAGCGGAGAGCGAGGCTATTTGTTCTGGATTTACTAACAAGCGAGGACGAGCGCTGGAAGGAGCTGGGAGGAGGGGGGGGATGCGGGGGGGGAAGCCCGCCTGCACAAAGCGATATCTTTTCAACATCAAATGCAGAAATAACGGCGAGCTCCCAGCAGCTGTTATCCAACTAACCCTCCGAGAGCCGGGGGGAGAGGTGACGAACAACCCGCGGCTTCCCCAGACAGGCGCGCGCGAGCATCCTCCCGCCGCTTGAGCTCCTTCTCACCAACCGGCGACCCGGCAGCGCCCGGCCGGGCAGACGCGGCCCCGCGCCTGGAAGCGGGCTGCGTGCCGGGCAAAGCCCGGGCTGCTGCTCGGCGCCGCTGTCCTCCCGCGCGCCCCCGCCGAGCAGCGGAGCCGGGCCGAGCGCCGCAAGCCCCCGAGCTCCTCGCGCCGGCGATGGGGAGGCGTAACGAACCGACGGCTCGTTTTCCAGCCGGCTGAGCTGACCTGTCTCTCCGATAAACTCTCGGCCGTGCGCAGCAAGCGCCGGCGCTGGAGGCGAGCAGGCAGCGCCGGCGCAGGGGCTGCCGTCGGCGGGAGAGCGGGCGCTGCCGGCAGGGGAGCGGGCTTTCGGGAGCCACGCGCGGCCATTGGGAACGGGGCTTTTTTCCTTGCTTACGGCTCGGGTTTTCCTTGCTTATGGTAGGGCCCCCCCACCCCGAGTGAGCCCCTACCCGCAGCTCCTGCCCCCCTTTTTCTCGAGCCTCTCCGGGCTGGCGAAGCACCGCGAGCCGCTCGCGGGCATGATGCTCTTTCCCACGGCGGCGGAGAGGCCGGCCGGCGGGAGAACGCCGGGAAGCCTTCGGCCCCCCGTTTCGTTAATGCAATAAAGCACCGAATTTAACGAGGCAAACTCTCCCAACCTGGCTGAGAGGCTTTCCAAACCGCACAGGGGCTTTAAGGCCTTACAAGGAATTTGGCTCCGGAGCCGTGCCCGCAAAGCTGCGCCACCTTCCCGCGGCGCGCGCGGAGGGGGGTCCCCGCGGCCGCCGGCGCGCAGCCCCCGAGCCCGCACGCGGCGGAGGCGACGGCGGTACCTGGGAGCCGTCGGTGCCCGGCTGCCGCAGGAGCTTGACGGCGCGGCCGCCCTCGGCCCGCTGGCTCCGGCCGTCGTGCCAGGTGAGGCTGCTGCCCGGGTTCCTCTGCCGGCGGTGGCTGAGGTTTTCGGCCGACACCGTGTGCTCCAGGAGGCTGCGGCAGAAGCTGAGGCGGGCGGCTGCGGAGGGAAGGGCGGTGAGAGTCGGCCGCGGGCGGCCCCGCGGCTCCGGCACGCAGCCGAGGGCCCCCGACGCCGGCCGGCGCGTCCCGTCTCCCGAGCCCGGCCCGGCCGAAATCGCCCCCCTCCCATCTTTCCTTTTCTATTCCTTCTCGCCCGCGAGACGGAGCCGGCGGCCTCGGAGCGCGCCGGCAGGCGCTGCCAGCATGTTTGCCCCCGCGCGCCCGTCCCTGGAGACGATACCCGCCGCGGCGCTTCGCCGCTTTGCCATAACCCTTTTTTTAACGTCAACGCGAGCCGGCCGGGCAGGACCGCGGGACGGCGGCCGGGGGAAGAGCAGAGCCGCGGCGCGGACCGAAGCGGCACGGGCGTCTCGGCGGGGCGCGCGTGTCGGCCCGCTCCCGCTCCCGCCGCGGCCGGCCGCCCGGCACGGCCGCCGAAAGCGGCAGCGGGGGGAAGAGTGGCGCCGAAGAGCATCCCGAGGCCGGCAGGGCGAAAGGGCCGCAGGAGCCGCGGGGTTCAAGGGGGGAGAAGTATCCGACGGGCCCCTGGGACGCACCGCTACGCGAGAGGAGAGCGGGATCTAAATACGGCGCGCTTAATTTATAGCCGGCGCAGAAGTAAACCTGCCTGAGGACTGGACGCGATGGGCCGATTTAGGAAATGGAAAACTGAAAGCCGAGCGCGAGCCGTGTCTGCGGGAGCAACGGGGCTGTAGACGGGTCTGCCGAGGCGGGAGGTGTTTGAGCGAGGTTTCAGCAAAACCCTGGAGACCTCGCGACGGGAAGGGACCGGCCAGGCCGGCCCCGCGCAGCGCCCGCACCGGCGACCGTCGCGGAGCGAAGGCTAAACCGGCTACAAACTGGCGAAACGGAGGAGAAGCGGAGCCGCTCCTCGGCTCTGCTCCCAGGTTAGCCAGGCTTCCCTGCTCCCCCCCGACCCCGGCGCACCGCATCGCACCCTAGCACTCCTTAAACCCGTCCCAGCTACGGCACCGCCGCGGGGGAAACCGAGGCGGAGATCCCGAACGCCGGCGCCGGTCCCGCAGCCCCCCCGCCGCAGCGGGCTCGCGCGCCGCCCCGAGCCCCGCAGCGGCTTCTGCAACGGCGGCCGGCGACCAACTCACGGACCGAGGGGTTTCTTGCAGAAGGCAAACGTCTCGCGGCGGGTCGCCGCCGCGCCGCCGGCCAGCAGGAGACGGGGCCGGGCCGGGGCACAGAGGGAGACGGAGCAGCCGGGGAAGGGGGGCCGGGCCGCCGCCAGGGACCTACTTCCAGAGGCGACTGCCCGGCATCGGGCAGCAGGGTGCGGAGGCTGGCGGAGCAGCAGGGGCCGGCCAGCGCACACGGCTCGAGGGAGCCGAGCGAGAGCAGATGGGAGAGAGGGCGGAAAGGACGAAGGGAGAAGCCAGGCGGGAGTAGCGGCAGGCTAGGCAGCGCCGAGCGGCTCTGCTCCCCGTGGCCGGCTGCTCGGCCCCCTCCCGCGTCCCCGCCGGCCCTCGGCTTCCTCGCCGCGCCGGCCCCGGGGCGCGCTCCCCGGGGAGACGGCGGCAGCGCCGGCGACGCACCCTCCTCTAGCGAGCCCAAAGGAGCGGCGCGCCGCAGGCCGCCCGGCAGGCCCCCCCGGCGGCTCCCGGCCCTCCAGCCCCCCTCGCCCGGCCGAGAGCTGCGGACGCGCAGCGCAGGGACGGCCGCCCGGGCGGCATGCTCGCTGCAGGAGGCAGCGGCTGTCACCCGCGCCGCTCCATGCCGCCCTCCCCTCGTACCTCTTGCACACCCCAGCGCGGCGGGGGGGGGGGGGCGGCAGCCACCCGCGCAGCCCCCTCCCCACCGCCCTCGCCTAATCGCTCGGCCGGCGCGAGCGGGGGCCGAGCCGCGGGAAGGGCCCGCGTGGCAGCAGCGGGGTCACCGGCCGTCGGGAAGCCACGGCCGCCGTCTGCTCCCGGCGAAGGGGCGGCAGCGGCGTTTGGGCACCGACGGCAGGAGGCTGCTCGGCGGCACTGGCGCAGCCCCGGGCAGGAAATAGGGTGCTGAGCGCGGGGGACCGCGGTTATAGGGGCGCCGGAGGAGCCTTGGGGGCTGCCTGAAGCGCGTCCTCGGCTCTGAGCGACCCCCCGAACGGCCAGCGGCTCCCCGCAGCCCTCGGCGCGGCAGCGGGTGCAAGGCGGCCGCTCCGGACGCATCCGCCCCGCCGGCGGAGACACCTTCAGGGCTGCCTGGAGAAGAGGCCTTACGGCGCCAGGGAGAGACGGCCGGGAGCCCCGCGGGGACGCCGCTCTCGGCCGGGACCTCGGCGCCGGCCCGGCGGAAGCGCCCCGGCTAGCGAGTACGGCTACGCGGCGGGCAGGCGCACACCGATCGCTACCTGCCCCCGTAATTTGGCTCCGAGCAGCCTTTACGCGGTCACCTTGCCTAGCCGCTCGCAGGCGTTAGCAGCCCTCCCGGGGCGAAAGCAGTTGCAAGCAGCCAAATTCGCACGCTGAGGATGCCGATGGGAAGCCCGGCGGGCGGGAAGGCGGCGGAGGAGAGCCCAGCGGCTGGGTGCCCCCGCTCAGGACCCTCCTCTGCCACCGGCTGCCAGCGGGACCTCGGGCCAGGCGCTTGCCCCGTGTCTCTGATGCCACCGCGTCCCGTGGAGCGGCCCGGCCGCAAGGCGCGCGTCTGCAGGCAGCGGCTCCGGCGAGAAGCACTGAAGCAGGCGAAGAGACAGGCTGCCCAGGATCAACCGAATTTCAGGCGGCCCCTGGAAGAGGCGCTTTACAAGGCACAAAATCTCTTTGTCCGTTTGCCAGGCTCCTACCGTCGCGGAGGGAAAGAGGCGTTTAGCGCCGAACGGCGCGAGAGCTTTGCCCGCAGGCAGGGAGACGGGTTCGCGGCTGGGATGCGCGAGGAGCTGCTCGGCCTCCCTTTACTCCTCGGCCGAGCGCAGCCCCGGCGCCGAGCGGCTCTTCGAGGGACTCGCCTCGCTCTCAGCGCCGCCGCCGCCTGAACCACCCGCTCGGCTGGCCGTGCCGTCGCCCCGCTGCCGCCCCTCCGTCCCTGCCTGGGGCAGGCACGCTGCTCGCTCCGGGACGCCGGCCGCGGCGGGGGAGCGATGCTCTCGAGGACCCCCCCCCCCGAGGCATGCAAAACGCGAAAGCCGTACCCGCAAGACGTCCCTACGGACGTGAGCCGTGCCCTAAGACCGGCTGGCCTCGGGGAGCGCGCGCCCGCGTTTGAAAAGGAGGATTGACGCCTGAGAGCTGAAACGTGCCCAGAATAAATCCTGGCCGGGTTATCCCGGGGGCAAATCTGGCCCTGGCCTTAACTGGGATTAGCATCATCCCAGCATTTTCCTCTTTTTCAATTCTCCGCTCGTGAAGGTTAAATCAAGAGCCTCTCGCACGCACAGGAAGGCAGCTCAGGCCTACGGCTGCTTGCCGCTGCTTCCTCCCCGGCGGGGAGCAGGGGAGGGCACCAAAGGCAGATGCACGCCGTGCCGCGCCGTGCCTGCCGGGCAGCCGTGCCGCCCCGGAGCCGGGGCTCGGAGGCGGCCGGGAGGCGCGCGCTGGCTGCCTGCCCTCCCGGCCGGCGCTGGCGGGCGCCCAGCGCAGACGCTCGCCCGGCCTCGGGGAGGAGAGCGGCTTTGTCTGATCCCGGCAGGCATCAGAGGAGCTGGGGGAGTCGCAGGAGCGTGGCCCAGGCGCCCCGTCCTCGCCCTGCTCCGGCTCGGCGTCTCCGCGGGCTCGGGAGCGATGGGCACGGAGGGCAGGGCAGCCCTGCGACCGAGAGCTCTGGGGCACGCAGCCTTTCGGGTGACGGTGACCTTTCCTGTCTGTGTGTTTGGGGCGGGGGGGGGATGCTCCGGAGCCCCGTGGGCTCTGCCGCAAGGTCCCTGAGCACCACGACGCGGGGGATCTCCGCAGGCTCCGGCACCCACGGCAAGGGTGAACGCCCGGGGGGGAGCAAGGGCAGCAGCCGGGCGCCTCCGGGCAGGAGGCCGGCACGCGCACCCCTGCCTACAGCGAGCTGCTTTCCACCCCCGGGGCCGGACTCTTCCCAGGCTCCTGTCCCACCCCGTCGCCCCCAGGCCCGCCCTGCCCCAGCCCCGGCCCCCCGCCGGGCCGGGTGGAGCCTGCCCTGACCCGCACGCCTGCACCCCCTCGCTCCAGCCACGCGTCCCCCTCTGCTTCACCAGTATCCTCAAGGCTGGGGGCTGCAGGTGGGAGCAGCCCCCCGGGGATGGAGGGGGACACCATAGGGGGGATGGAGGGGGCAGGCCCTCGGGATGGAGGGGGCAGCACGGGGGGGATGCAGAGGGAAGACCCCTGGGATGGAGGGGGACACCATAGGGGGGATGGAGGGGGCAGGCCCCCGGGATGGAGGGGGCAGCATGGGGGGATGCAGAGGGAAGACCCCTGGGATGGAGGGGGACACCATAGGGGGGAGGAGGGGGCAGCACGGGGGGGATGCAGAGGGAAGACCCCTGGGATGGGGGGGGCAGCACAGGGGAACGGAGTGGGTGGCATGGGAGGGGATGAAGGACGGCATGCTCTGGGGATGGAGAGGGCAGACCCTGGGGATGGGGGCTCTGATCCCTGGGATGGAGGAGACAGCACAGAGTGAAGGGGGCAGCACATGGGGATGGAGGGGGGCAGACCCCTTGGATGGATAGGGCAGCACTGGCGGCGGGGGGAGGAGGAGGGCATGCTCTGGGGATGGAGAAGGCAGACACCGGGGATGGGGGATCTGATGCCTGGGATGGGGGGGACAGCATGGAGGAATGAAGGGGACAGACACCTGGGATGGAGGGAGCAGCGCCGGGAGGATGGAGGGGGATGGACCCCGGGATGGAGGGTCTGATCACTGGGATGGAGGGGGCAGCCCAGGGGGGATGGAGGGGGCAGACCCCAGGATGAAGGGGGCAGCCCGGGGGGATGGAGGGGGCAGTCCGGGGGGGATGGAGGGGGCAGCCCGGGGGGGATGGAGGGGGCAACCCGGGGGGGATGGAGGGGGCAGACCCCGGGATGAAGGGGGCAGCCCGGGGGGGGGATGGAGGGGGCAGACCCCGGGATGAAGGGGGCAGCAGGGGGCAGATGAGGGAGGCGGACCCCCGCGATGGAGGGGCGCAGCCTCCCCGAGGGGGGCGCTTAACCCCCGGCTATTCGGGGCTGGGGAAGGCACCTCCCCGGCGGGTGCACCTGAGCCCGCCGCCCCCCGGCGCGGTACCTTCCATGTCCTTGCGCTCGCCGCAGCTCATCCTGCGCGCAGCGGCTCCGCCGGGGCCGGCGACGGAGCCCCGCGCCGCCGCCGCCGCCGCCACCGGCACCGGCACCGGCCGCTCCCGGGCCGCCCCGCCCCGCTGCCCGCGCCGGGGGCGGCGCCGCCGCCATCCGCCCCGCCGGCCGCTCCGCCCGGCCCGGTGCGCTCCGCCCGGCCCGGTGCGCTCCGCCCGCCGCTGCCCCGCTCCGCCGGGCCGGGCCCGGGGGCCGCCGCGGGTGCAGGTGCGCGTGTGTCCCCGTGTCCCCGCGCCCCGGCGCAGGTGCGCGGCTGGAAACGCGCCCCGTTAGCGCAGCAGCTCAGCCGCAGCGGGAAACCAGGACCCCTTCGCCACCGAAGACCCTCGCCCTCTTGATTTCCCCAGTTGGGGAAATTCCCGGGTTTCCCTTCCCCCTGCGGCTGCCTGCGTGGGGGGCGACGCGCTTGTCCCCAAACGTGCGGCACGAGGCTCTGGTAGGCGGCCGTGGCGTGAGCAGGCGTTTAACCAGGATCGAGTGGAACAAGCAGCTCCAGCCCACGTCGCTCCCCCAGGGGCTGCGACCCTGCGAGTATTTTCGGAGTTGCCTGCCTTCGGCTGCAACACCCGATTCGCAGCTGGGAACGCCGCTCGCGCGCTGGTCCGTGGAGCAGCAGAGGGGCCGTGCGCCCTGCAGTCACCCCGCGCTCGGATGCGTGGCTCGGCGCGTGCGCCAGCCGGCCTGGCCTGCAGCTTGCAGACATCGCCTGCCCTCGGGGGTCGGTCGTGTGGCAGGAGATGGACGGGGAAGGAAGCAGGGTGATGAGCACGGGAAGGACTGGGAATCGCTGCGCAAATCGCTGGGGATTGCTGCGTGAGCCAGCAGGACGGCAGGGACGTCCTGGCGGTCTGTAGCACGCGTCGAGGCCAAGCAGGCGCCCGGCCGCTATGCCTCGCCGGCAGCGCTCCACCTTTGCGAGACTTTCCCCGTTGCAAGCCTACCGCAGCACTGGCAACACCCCCACCCTCGTTTTAATCAGAAGAACTGAGACTTGCGGGATGCTGATTTCAAAAACGCGTTCCCTTCCGAGGATGGTGCTTCAGCAGGTTAGCAGCCCTTTGCTCGGTGAGTTACTGCAGTGGGTGCGCTGGCGCTGCGCAGGTGTCGTTGGCGTTACCGATCTGGCACGTAGCCTTGTGCCAGGGTTGTGCCGCTTTTCACCAGGCTGTGCCTGCACCTGTATATCTATAGCATGAAATCCACGTGAATCGATGCAATGCAGGCTTGTCAGTGCATGCGATGCTTGCAAAAATGAAACTCGGGTCCCTGAATCAATATGAACTTTCCAAAATTTTGCACCTGGTGGTTAATAAATTTGATGCAAACTTTGTCCTAGCCAGAGATCTCAAAGCCGTCAAAAACTGCTCAGCAGCAGGTCCCTGAGCCTTGCTCGGCAGTTGCTTTGGACTGGGCTCAAGCGCCCGACCCCGGCGCCGTGCCAAGGATCCTGGCCAGCCTCTGTGCGAAGCACCGGCCTGGGCTGCCGTGCTCGGCATGCAAACTGGCTCTCCAAATACGGACCCTGGCTGTGGCCCCTATGGAAACCGTCAGGCTGCAAACCACGTGTGTAACCTGGGCATAGGTACCGGCTTGTGGGCAGGAATAGGTGAAGGTACTTAAAATACCCCACAGCCCCTGGTACTACTGTTCTGCTATTACTGCTGGAAGAGAGAAGTTTGGGCAATGTTGCTTTTTGCAGCCATCCAGTGCTTGGCAATAAAGAGAGAACCTATTTTCCATTACTCTTAAATTCCCCGTTCTTATGTCTCTGTCTACACACAGAGCTTTCAAGCCGTGGCAGAAATCTTCCAAGAGAAATATGTTTGAACACGGCTCTTGGCAGGAAAAGGCTAATGTCGTTTGAAGAATGTGTGCAGATTACGCCAAGCTGTTATTAAAAATAAGTGCTGCACTGTTCCCAGTCTCTGCTTTTCCTGATTTTTGTAGTAGTAATTGCACTTCTCCAGGAAAGGTTTAGTGTGTACAGAGGAAAGGCTCAGCATTTTTTTCCTCGTAATCATCTGCAAGCAGGCCCATCACGCGGGACTCGATGCGAACCTACCATCCCGCAGCGCTGTGACGCCTCGGTGAGGTCTGGGAATCTGCGCCGTGCCTGAGGGCAGCGCAAACGCTGCAGTTTGTCATCGTCTCCCCCAAACTCGTGGCTGGGGAGCGCAGAGCCGCCGTGCCCGGGAGAGCGCCCGGGCCGTCCTGCGCCCGCCGGCTGCACCTGCGCCTGCTGCGCGCTCTGCACTTCCTCGGCTTTTGCAGGATCCCCACGTCATTTTGGGGCCATCGAATAAAGGCTGCCTGTGGTTAAGCATCTCTTAACGTTTCCTCTCTAAACCCAGTGACTCAGCTGTAAACATTTGCTGAGATGAGGAAAGCGGAGACGGGCTGAACCCACCAAGAAATTTCTGCAATGTGCCAGATCGGAGTCAAAACCCGCAATAACTCTGGATCGTTTCAAACGAGACAAGGAGGGGACCGCGGAGGGGGAGGCTCTGCTGCCGCGGCCCCGCGGCCGCCTCGGGGCAGCGCAGCCCGCGGGGCTCCGCTCCTCCGTGAACCTCTGCTGCCTTGGGAAGGACCCGGCGACCCGACGAAGGTGCTCCTGCTCCCGACTTGCCCGTTTTGTCCTCTCTCCTCGGGCATCTCGGCTCTCGGACGGGTTGGACGCTGCCAGCCCAGCGGTTCGGCCGCGGTCGGGCAGAACGCGCCCCGGGAAACTGGCTTGCAGATCGCGAGACGAAGCGAACGCCTCGGGTTCGGGGCTGCCTTTGGGTCTGTTAACGTCTGATTCAGCGCTTTCCTCCGTTAAAGAAAACAGGATTTAAATAGCAGGAGGAAAAAGCCTGTGCATTGAACCCAAGGCCAGAAGATAACCTGGAGCGCTCCAGGCACCAGTTAGGTCTCCCGTTTGCCGGGGCGCTAGAAGGCAGGCGGAGAAACGAAGGGAGCGACCTGCCGCGCTGCCGCTGCAGGCAAACGCCGGCCGAGCACGAGGAAGGTTTGGTTTTCTGGGGGGGAAGCGCAGGGGATGGGGGTTCGTGCACGCCCGGCGGCTCTCGCCGCTGCCTCCCGCAGCGCGGGGACCTCGGCCGGGGACGGCCGCCGCCGGCGCCTGCCCACCCCGGCCGCCCACGGAGGGCGAACGAACGCGGTGATTCAGCACGTTCATTTTGCAGAGCATAAAGGAAGCAATTAAACAGCAGCAATTCCTCCAGCCGCAGCCCTCCACGCCGGCCTGAAAGGAGCAGAAGGAGATAAAAAGATTGCAGCCGGAAGTTATTTGTCTAAGGAGAAAAGTGGCTAATTTCACTGTTGCTTCGCTCGTCTGCTCGTTCGGGGAAACCTCTCGCCAGCAGGACAAGGAAACGGCGAGGGAGAGGGAATGAATCCAGCCACGGACCAGGTGCCCGTCGCCGATCCGCCGGCGGCCGCGCGGTGCCCGGCGTCTTCGCGCCGGAGCCGGGGCGGACGTCGCCTCCTCGCCCGGCGCTGCGGCTCCCTAAATCCCGGCAGGCTCAAGGCTGGCACTTGCGAGCAAAATACCGGAAAGGTTTTTCTCCCCCCGCCCTAAATTCTGTGCAAAGAGTTTAAAATGATTTTAAGGCACTTGCAGGGAAACAGAGGAGAAAACAGCTTCATGCCTAAGACCTCCTGCTTAGAGAGGGGTGATTGATGCCGCTTAGTGCGACAGGGCATGGAAATATTTAGCGTTATGAAAATCTGCTCTGCCTGAAAATAATTTATTTTCGCACTGATACTAAAAATCCAAAGGCCATTTGTTGCAAGGTGGGAGCTGGTTCAGACGCTGCAAGACTTCAGCTTGCACCCACGTGGCCGGTCCCGCGCCGGCCGCTGGCTGGGCAAGACGTCGTCTTGCCACTCCAGGTGGGAAATGTATCCCCTTCGAAGCAAGGAACTGAGCAAAGTACCGCTTGCGACATCGCTAGCTGTTTTCTTAGACATCTCACAGCTATTCCCTCGGACACAAGGGGGACTTGAGAGTATGGAAGCTTTTATTTGGAGGTTTATAGAGATATATTTCTAATTGGATTTTTGCTCGTCACAGTTGTTTTCAATGCAGCTTGTAATTATTTGAGAGCGTAGCCCCCATCGTCTCCTTTCTCTCGGCGCAGACTTTTTAAATATTGTTTCCCGAAACTGAATTGTAGATTTGCAACTTAATCCAATCGGAGGACACACACAACGCCATCGTCTACCGGGGCACAGCAAAGCAGCGTGATTCACGTTTCCCAGCTTCATAATCAATTTATAGTAATAATAAAAAAGTCAAAGTAATATCTTAATTCTTTCCAGTAAGAAAAAAAAAATTCTAAGAAGCGGCGTTGTGCTCATGGATATTTTATGAACAGACGAAGCGCTGAGTTCAATGAAGAACGTATTCCTTGCCAAACCAGCCTCTTGGCTTAGAAAAAATCCTCAACAGTGAGCACGTTGCCCAGGATGCCAGCGCGCTGGAAAGAGGTGAGATTTATTCAGTCAGCTGGAGGACAGCGACAGTTCACCTTTAGCTCTCGTTTATAACTGTAGAGGGTTTGCAGCCTGGGAAAGTGCATCAGTGTTGTGTTGAGGCAGAGAAAAAGATGCAGCTGAATATAACAAGGGCAGGTCTTGTTGGAGAGGTCTTGTCACACGCAGCTGCCACAGTGCTCGTGCAGGGCGACCCGCCGCCGGGGCCGGGCCGTCGGGCTCGCTAGCAAACAGGCTGAGAGGCTGCTTGTATCGGGGCTGACTGCCTTGCCGTGCCTGCCTCTCCGCTCACCTCCAGCATCCCTGCTTGGTCCGGCTAAATTGCCTCGCCGGCTCCTTCCTCGTCGCTTTTATTATCCCCATGGCTGGTTGTCAGCTGCAGCCCAGAGGCAGAGGTGAAAGAAATCACAGAGGCTGCAAGCGAGGGCTTTGGAGAGTGCTCCGCATCGCACAGCAGCGCTGTGCCGTCTGCTCCTCCTGCCTTGCGCCAAACACCTTGCTACGGCTTAATCAGCGGCCAAGGTTGGGACCTGCTGGCGGAGGAGCTGGCAATGCACTGGGGAGGCACCACTCTGCGGAGCCGCCGCGGTTCCCGCGCCTGGGGAAGCCGGGCCGCTGTGGTTCCCGCACCCGGGAAAGCCGGCCCGCTGTGGTTCCTGCACCCGGGAAAGCCGGCCCGCTGTGGTTCCCGCACCCGGGAAAGCCGGCCCGCTGTGGTTCCCGCACCCGGGAAAGCCGGCCCGCCGTGGTTCCTGCACCCAGGAAAGCCGGCCCGCTGGCATGGCGAGGACGCTGCGCCACGCTGGCAGCTCCCGCAGCACCCACGAGCGCCGAGGTGCTAAAGGAGCTGGCAAATCCAGAGGCCTTTCCGGAGGAGCAGCATAGCGATGTGCTCGTTCGCTGCCGGATGGGCGGCCTTGCTTTGCAAACCTTCCCTCGCCGGAGGAGAAGCGCCCTGCGCTCCTGCCCTAGTGTCACGGGAGGTAACGGGGCCTCTCGTTCCATCGGCCGGGCTCCACGAGCTGCCCTTGAAATGAAACCTGTGCAAATAATCAGCATTTCCTTTCTCACGCGATTCCCACTCCTTTTGCCTGGGAATGACATCAGTTTGGGCTGACACGAGGCTAAAAGCACCATCTGCATCCAGAAGTTTGGGCAAACCAAGCGGTAAGGAATCCGCTGAGGTCAGACAAAATCCTCTGCTTCCTCCCACTCGGGTTTTTTCTCTCCCAACTTGATGAAATTGCCATCAGTTCATTACAAGTTTTGCAATCTTTTTGGCCAAAATCGTTTTGGCTGAAAAGGTTCGGCCAGCTCCATCTGATCTCTATTAGCTAATCGAAGCCCAAGCGGTTGGATTCTGCCCTTCTCACTGGGGATATTCCCTTGCTCCGGGCAGCGACATCACCCGAGCGCTGCAATTATTAAGCCAATACTCGGAACGGGCACAAGTGAAAACCGGCACCTGAGGAAAGCGAGCCGGCATCCAGCTGCCGACTAGCGTGAGAAAATTAATGACCGTGTTATGGCCACATTACGTATCCGTGGCCTGAAGCTCTGACTTTCCTTCAGGCCTGATTTGGGAGCTTACCAGCTCTGTTTAGCTGCTCATGGGATTTGATTGATTATTTGCATTGCTCAAGGGTAAGGTACGGCCTGGCTTGGATCGATTGGCTGCGCTCTGAGCGTAACCGCGTGGTGCTGTGTGATCTGAGAACCGGCTGCTATTTCATTGCAAATTTAAGCTCTTCGCTTCGAGCTTGCTCTGCGTGTGCACGGCCCCTGCAGATGCACGCACGCGCCCGCATGCATCGCCACTGTTAGGGGGACGCTCTTAGCTTGCAAAGGGCTTCGCTGATGCCTCCCGCAGCCTCCGCCCCGGCGCTGCAGGGGAATTCAGATAGGACATCGCCGAACCACCCGGTGCAGTGTGCAACCCTGGTGCCGTCAGCCTGCCTCCCGGGCCGGCTCTTGCCGCGGCACGTCCTCGGCCCGGGGCGCCACGGCCGGACCCGCTGCGCGGTGCCCTCGTCCGGGCTGCCCGCGCCGCCGGGCGCCTCGGGACGTGCCGGCCCGGCCTCAGCATCTCCAGACTTTAGAGAGCTCCGGATTAAAAGGCAATTTAAAAAAGAAGCGGCATGTTGGTATTGTCCTCAGCAGGCTGCGGGCTCGCGGCCGTGAGCTTTCCCGGAGCGTCCTCGCGCCCGGGCAGTTCTCCTTGCGCACCGCGAGCTGACGCAAGCTCGGCTCTTGCGGCCGCCCCGGCTGCCAACTGCACGGCGAGGACCCTTCGGCATCCCCCGCTAATCGTCCCCGAGACGTGAGATGGCTTCGGCGGAGGCGTCCGGAGGCGCTGGCTCTCGCCGCGTGCCGGCGCGGGCTTGGCGCTCGGCTGCCGCTGGCACCGGTGAGCTGCGCAAAGGCTCCCGCTGCCGCGGGGCACCAGGCGCCCGCGTGGCGCATGGCAGCGAGCAGATGCTGCGACCGCGGCCTCCGGGCCCCTCTGGAGCCGTTGTGTGGGACTAATTAAAATTTCAGGAAGTATATTTACCTAATGCAGAGCTGATTTTGCTAAGTAGGACATCCTGTCTTCAGAGGATTTCACGGCACAGGGCGATAATCAAGTGCGAATAGGCTCCAAAAGTGTTAATGTAGTAGCTGAGCAGACGCAGATTAAAAACAAGTCCCTGTTTAGTCTTTTCTCTCACTTTCGCACCTGAAATCCAAGTAATCATCCGATTTGGGAGTGCAAAGCAGCAACACCTCAATGCTGCAAGCAGCACGCAAACCGCCGGCGCAGGTCTGCCCAGGGCGGCCGTGGCCGGACTCGCACCGGATGGCAGGGAAGGAGCCGGCGCTGCTGCACGCGCGAGCTCCCCGCCGCCCCGCCGTCCTCGGGGCGATGCCCTGCACACGTCAGCTCCCTGCCATCCTCGGGGCGATGCCCTGCATCCCGCCGTCCTCGGGGCGATGCCCTGCATCCTGAAATCCTCGGGGCGATGCCCTCCACACACCAGCTCCCCGCCGTCCTTGGGGCGATGCCCCCTGCATGCACCAGCTCCCCGCCGTCCTCGGGGTGACGCCCTGCATCCCACCGTCCTTGGGGCGATGCCCTGCGCACGCCAGCTGCATGATCCATTCTTGCAATAATCTCCTGTGTTATCTATTCTCGCTGCATTACGTCATATTTAAAAACATTAATTTCCAGTGCATGGACAGCCCCGCGTTTCTGCCTGGCGCAGGGCCGCAGCGCGGCCAGCACTCCTACACCGGCTTCGCCGGCTCGCTCTCCCGTTGTCCTGGCAGAGGACGGTGACTCCGGCACCTCTTCCCTACAGTTCGTGCTGCAGGTAGCAGCCGGGGAGCGCGCTCTCCGAGAGCGAAGCGCAGCGCCGGCGCGGCTCCTCGCTGCTGCCGTTGCCTCTGCTCCTTAGCGGTTTTATTGCCCGTGCACAGAGACGCAGGCGCGAGAGGCAAGAGCCGCTATGCTCGCGCGCGCGCCGCGGAGCAGCTTGGTTTTCTTGTAGAGTTACGGCCGAACTGCAAAGGCCGAGCGCGCAGCACGGGCGGTGCATTATATTTGCACATTTAGCAGGTGCAGTTGCCCCTTCGCCCCTCAGATTTTGCCACTGAAAACTAGGACCAGTCGCTGGTTTTGCTCCCGCGGCCGCTCCACGCCAGGGATGCTCCGCGCCAGGCTGCGGCTCTGCGCGACGCTCACCCGCGCGTCAACGCTGGGTACCCGCAGAGTTGACTAAAAAGCATTTACGAGGCATTTTACCGAGCCTATAAATTATGCCGGGCGTTCTCGCGGGTGGGAGCGCGACTGCGCCGCGACGGCTGGCGGCGGCCGGCGCGCGGCATCCTTCCCGCGCAGCACGGGAAAGGATGTGGCTGTGGTGTGAACAGAGCAAACGTACAGCACCGAGACCAGCCCCGTGCTCCAGGGCAGCGGCGCATCCCCCAGCGCCACCCTGACCGTTTGCCAAAAGCGATGCTCATTATTATTATTATTATTATTATTATTATTTTCCGCCAGCCAACCCCCAAAATAGCTCGCTGTGAAGTGGCTGGGGGTTGGGTGCGCGGTTAGCGTGCAGAATGGGGCTGTTCGTCTTCTCCGCAGCTGCTTGGCGCTTCCAAGAGGCTGGTGGGAGCTGCCGCGGGGCGCGGGGGCGGCGCGGGCCGGGGCGGCCGGCGGGGGCCAGCGCCCCACCGGGGGGGCCCCTAGACCCCGGAGCGGGCGCTAATGCAGCCGTGAACCTGCCGTGCCCGGAGCACTTTGCAAACGGGCGCTAATTAATCCGGCACGGGCAAAACCCTGCGAGACCCGGCCGGCCCCCGAGGGCTCCCGCGGCCCTCGGAGCCGGTTTCGTCCCTCGGGTGGGATAAGCGGCCGCGGCGGTGGCTGGCGCTTGGTGACTTCCCGGCGTTCATTGGGAGCTGACGTCCTTTTTTTTTCAAGGGATTGACTCGATAAGCCAAACTCCGCGTTGTCGGAGGGAAAAGGGCCGTGCCGGAGCGCGGGAAGCCACGCTGACACCCCGCTCCCGACACGGCGCCTGCTTTGGGGGCGTTCGTGGGAGCTAGGCGTTAGACCAGGGGCCAGGCTGGCCCTGGGCCGCTGGGACGTGTCCTGAGTGCGACAGTGCTCTGCAGCCCCATCTCCTCGGTCGCTTTGGGGCGGCGGGTTGAATCGCACCCCTAAAGCCAACAGGCTCCCTTGGCGCCAGCTGCTCTCCGGCCCCCCCCAGTCCCCCGGAGGAACGTCTCATCTCAGTCGCCCCGAGCCCGAATCCGCCTCCGACTCTGGCTGGAGCAGGGCCCGAGCTCAGGGAGAGCCTGATTAAACCAGGGGACGCATAGCTTTAAATTAAGCCTGCGCCATCTGTTCTGCCTGTTTAATTGCAAATGCAAAAGAGGAAGAAGCTAGTTTGTAATTAATCAGCAAAAAAGATCCAAGTTATTTAATGCGGGCGCATGCCTTTTGTTCGGCGTGCTGTGAATCTACGAGGATTTTTGCATTTATTAAGGCAAACGAGGAGGAAGCGTGTGGGCGCGGGGCGGCGCAGCGGGTGCCACGGGGTGCGTCCGGGATAGAGCGGGCCGAGCGCTGTGCTGCATTTGCGGGTCCGGCTGCACCCCTGTGGCTATAGGTGTCCATATATGTGCCCACACTAGAGACATGCATGGGAGTATGTTCATTTAGGTGTGGACACATGCGTGTGTTTGTCGGTGGATGTGTGCAAAGTGTATGTAATGCAGAAGGGATGTGTGGCATTCCGTGTGCGTGCGGGGACGCAACTCCTCACAGGCAAGGACGCGTGTGCAGGAAAGCTGGGTTGGAACCTATGCAGGCGGCGCGTGAGGCTTTAACACGTATTTGTGCTTGTTAGCAGGCATACCTGTGGTGGAAAGGTGTGGTCTACACACGGAGCAAGAGCCACGTGTGTGCACGCAGGTTTGTGCGCACGTGCATACAGATGTATAGGTGCAGGTGTGTGCAGGTGCACAGGTGTGCATGCACATGCACGCAGGTGTGCAGCTTTACGCACGTGCAGGTGTGCATGCGCGTGTGTGATGTGTACACGTGTACCTGCATGGTGTGCAGGCACACGTGTGTGCAGGGGTGGGTGGGTGCATGCGTGCGTGCCATGCGTGCAGAGCGGTGTGCGTGCAGGCATGCACGTTATGCACGGAGGTGGGTGCGCGGGTGCATGCACAGCTGTGTGCGAGGGTGTGCCCATGTGCAGGTGCACGGGCACCCGTGCACGCATGCAGAGGTTTGTGCACCGTGTGCAGGTGCGCCGTGCACGTCCGCGCGTGCACGGGTGCAGCTGTGCGTGCCCGCTCCTGCGTGCGCGCGCGCGCCTGCCCGGGGCGCGCGCACCGGGGTGTTACCCACGTGCGGGCATGCAACGCCTGCGCGCCCGGGGGTGGGGAGGTGGGGGGTGGGGGCCGGCAGGGGTGCGCATGCGCGCCGGGCTCTGGCGGGACCCCCGGGGCGCCAGGGGGCGCGGGGGGCGCGAGGGACGCTCCCTCCCCCTCCTCCTCCCCCCCCTCCCTCCCCGGCCGCGGAGCGGAAGTGCCGGGTCGCGCTTCCGGCCGCGCGGGCCGCCTGGGTAGCCCCGCCCCGCGGCGCGGCCTGTGATGGCGGCCGCTTCCGCCGCCGCTTCCGCCGCCGCCTCCCGAGCGGCCCCGCCTCCGCCGCTCGCCTCGCCGCCGCCATCGCCGCCGCCATGAACAAGAAAAAGAAGCCGTTTCTGGGCATGCCCGCGCCCCTGGGCTATGTACCGGGGCTGGGCCGCGGGTGAGCCCCCTCCCCCCCACCCCCGGCCCGCCTTCCCCCTCCGCGGCCTTCGTCGCCCGGCCCGGCCCGGCCTGGTCCCCCTGGCCCCCCCGCGGGCCCGCAGCCCCTTCCCCCAACTCCAGGCTGAGCCCGGTTTTACGCCCCGCCGCCCATCGCCGTCCCCTCGGGGCAGGCCGTGCCCAGCGGCCCCTGCTCCGCTTTTTAAAGTTTTATTCATTCTGGGCGGTTTGCGTCTGCCTTTTCGATAGGCTGTTCTTACGTAAACGCCGACTTCGGGGATGAGTTCGAGGGTTTTTTGAGCGTTGTCCGTTAGGAGGGGTGTTGCCGCTGACCCGGGGTTTGTGCGCTCGTGTCGTAATTGCGTGTGCGCGTGGGGGGCTTCGGTAGAAGTCATTAAAATCAGGGCACGCTTGTGCTGGCAGTTATAGGGTAAAACAACAGGCAGGTCCTGGTGATGCATGGGCAGCAGGGGTTTGCCCTGTGGTGGTGGGGAGCTATGTTGTTCTTGGGTGACAGCGGATTTGCATCCTGGTTTTCTCTGTCATGATTTGTTCGTGTCTTTGCTTTGGGTTGAGGCATCCTTGTGGACAGGGGCATGTAGTCCTGTAGGCTGGGCCCTGGAAAGCATTGACTAGCTGAATATGGGGCTTCTGAAGAGCCCCCGTGTCTGCCTCTGCCCTGATTGTATGCACCTTACAACCTGCAGGATGTAGATAATCTTTTTTGCTGCATGCCATTGATGGATAGACTTTAAAAGCGAATGCATCTCTGGGTACAAGGTGATGGATGGTGAGGGGGTGAGCAGGACAACTTGATTCTAGTATCATTATAAATAAAGTTATACCTATAAAAGGACAATTGTTCCCAAAGGGTTTCATGAACAGTAGGGATGGGTAATGCCATCCCTGTGAATGAAGTGTTTTTTTAAATTTTCTAGTTTTAAGTAATTTTAACAGACTCTGTGTAGTGATTGCACTGCTGCGTTGTAAATAGCTGCTATTGGTCTGTCAACATAGAGCCACAGGTTTCACCACCCGGTCTGATATCGGCCCAGCACGTGATGCCAATGACCCGGTGGATGATCGTCATGCTCCGCCAGGGAAAAGAACGGTTGGGGATCAAATGAAGAAGAATCAGACGGCTGATGATGATGACGAAGATCTGAATGACACCAATTATGATGAGGTGATGTGTTAATCATCCTTCAGGTGTTTTTTCCCTAGTGGAAGAGGAGCCCATTAGCTTCCTGCTCTCTTGTCGTAAAACCCTCAGTCAGCTAACAGCACTTCCTCTTTTTTTGTTTTCTTTCTTTCTTTTTTTTTTTATTGGGACCCTGTTATACATAATAGCATAGTGCTTTCAGATCTCTGTTTTGGTGTTCATCCATATGTGTGATTTAATTATATATACAGAGCCCTGAGAGTCTTAGGAAGAAATCCATAGGTAAAATATTAGTTTAAGTGCTTCATGGGACGCATCTTTTATTCGGCTGCAAAAATGAAATCTAAGCTTTTGACATAGTTCTGTTTTTACGCGGTCTGTGTAGTCTCTTGTGTTTAAATCACGCTTTGGTTAGTTAACTATTGTGTTACTCTTTTTGTTTGATTTCAATAGTAACACTTTTTGGGTAATGGAACAAAACGGCTTTTCTCTACTGGGGAGCTTGTTTATTGCTTAATAGAAAGTTTTGCTGTTGAAATGGTGTGGGAGAATCGGCTCTTGCGGTAGAAGAAAGTTGTTTGTATTTAGGGATGTTTTAGTGTGATGCAGTGTTACTAAAAATAGTTTGCTCATGCGTTTTCTTTATCCTGCATGACTGTTGGCTGTACTAGGTACATAAAGAGTTCTAAACTGCAGGTTCAGCTTTTTTTGAACTGCTATTTATTTTATTCTTAGTTCAATGGGTATGCTGGGAGCCTGTTCTCAAGTGGTCCCTATGAAAAAGACGATGAGGAAGCAGATGCTATTTATGCAGCTTTGGATAAAAGGATGGATGAACGGAGAAAAGAAAGAAGGTAGGCTTAGTTACAATGCTGGCAAGGAGTGTTTTTGAGTTGGTCTGCGTTTTCTATTTAGTCTGTATTTCAGAGTTTTCTTCTGTTTTTCAACTCAAATTTTGTCCTTGTCTACTGAATATATTTTCAGAAGCAGATGCTGGTTTTGTTTGTGTTAATGCTGTACGTTAGATACTGTTGCTTTAAGAGCTATGGATACTTGGCACAATTTAACCTGAGCGTATCTCTGTGCTTGTTGCCCATTTTCTTCAGTGGTAGATTTGGTTGAATTGCTTCATTGTAATTCCTTAGGAAGATTTAGGGAGATGCTGAGCTAATGTTTCTGACATATTACCTACTGTACGATACACTGGCAATTGTTACAGAAGTCATCTAATGCAGATGTCTTGTAAACCCGTGAGTGTCACTTAATTTTTTTTAAGTTTATTGCCTGGTCTACAGGTAAGTGGAGGTTAAAGAGTGAAGTTGATTTGGTTGCAAATGTCTAATTTGACACTGTAACATTGTCTTAATTGATGAGCTATTTAATTTGCTGTTATAGACGATGATAGTCTAAACTTGGAATAATAATGTTTTTTGTGCCTTACCTCTGATCAAACACATTTTTCTGTAATAACAATGCTTTAGATAAAGACTTGCTCAGTGTTACTTTGAGTATAACTTCAGTACCCCTTTTCCTAAGGGAACAACGAGAGAAAGAGGAGATAGAAAAATACCGTATGGAACGACCCAAAATTCAGCAGCAGTTCTCAGACTTGAAAGTAAGGAGAGAAAGCTTTCTTAAATATGACTTTTGTCTTTATGACATATGGGAGATGGATGCATGTTTTGCGTTGACTTGCGCAGATTCTGTCTGTTAGCATGCAAATAGTTTGTTGCTCTCCAGATTAAAATAATTTTATATTGGAAAAAACTGTTCTTGATTTGAAACTATCTCAAGTATGGCAGTATAATCTTTAGCCAACAGTTGTAGAGAGTATAGTTGATAGTGTTAAGTTAAAGTAAAATGGTGATGGAATCTGCAGTAAATAATAAAGCAATGTTATCTTTACGTATAGCTTTATGCAAAATTGTGATCGGAGTTGGTAGAAGTAGGTGTTTTATCAGCTACTTTGTAGGGGCGTGTGCAGATACAGTGATTCTGTCTGAATGCTTTTCTTGTGGATACACAACGTAATGAAATTATGCAAATTTTGGTCATAGGCCTTTGTTTTGTGCTGTATTGTGACTGTTCCGATCAGCCCTCAAGAGGGTTTTAAGCTTCTGTCTTTGAGAGGCTGCTAATTTGTTAGTATTAGAATAATAGTTGAGAAGGATCTCCTGAATTTAAATCTTCTATTAAATAAAAGGCATCATTTAAAACTATCCCTGGTTTCTGTTGTTTAACACTTAGGAATATAACATTCAGTGCTGCGAGCTCTGAGATTAATCTGAGTGTTTGTAGCACTCGGTTTAAAAACCAAATTGGTTTGGAATCCCAGCCTGGACTAAGACCAAATTCTGATTAAATGCACTTAATTCTTTGGTGTGCTAGATTTAAAAACCAACCAAACAAAACCAATTAATCTTTGACCTTCAAGTTTTTAGTGAGTCTATAATTATTTCAAGAAGAAAATTAAGAAATATGAGCAGTTAAAATAAAAGGAACAAGTTTCTAAAGTGAATAATGCTGACAACCCTGACAACTCATGTTTGTGTAGAGGAAGCTAGCAGAAGTCACAGAAGAAGAATGGCTAAGTATTCCGGAAGTTGGTGATGCCAGGAACAAGCGTCAGAGGAATCCTCGTTATGAGAAACTGACTCCTGTGCCTGATAGCTTCTTTGCGAAGCATTTACAGTCGGGGGAGAATCACACTTCTGTGGACCCCCGCCAAACAGTGAGTGTAAAAGCAAACGTGATAAAGATGTGCTCCATCCCTTATAAGTAAAGCTCAGGGTTAAGCTTTGCCTTTCATTAATGGCATTTGGATAAAAGATAAGTGGGCAAAAAAAAAAAAAAAGCTGTAGTTTGTGAGCCTCTCCAAGGAATTGCTGGATGTTAAATTCCTATGCTTGTTTGAGTCTTTCTGTGCATTCCCATTGCTAGACAAAACCTGAGGATGATGGAGAGGGGGAAAAAACTGGGATCTCATACTAAATGTGAAAGAAAATGTTTTTGTCTTTCTCTGGTTATAGAATGGTAATAAGGAGTTTTAATGAGCATAATCAACATTTTTGTAATACCTGAATGTTTTGCAAACATGGAACAACAAATAAAGCTCAGCTTCCCCTAATGGCTTGCTCCACCTAGGAGTTTATTATGAAATTGTTTTGTTTTTAACTGATGGTAAGGCACATAATTTAGTTCACTTCTATGAAGCTGCAGGCTGCTGTGGTCATCTGGTTGTAGAAGAAACTGCTTGGCCCTGAATTGGCGCCACATGTCTGTGTGACTTCTTAATAGATGTTCTTGTTTAAATGTGCTCTTTTTAGATGCTTGTACTCACATCTTTCATTTAGTTTCTCATTACATATTTTCACTGATTTGATTAAGCTTGTGGAATCCCCTGTGGATTTGCAACACCTGTATGAGAATTGTGTTGTGATTCATGAGAGCCCCTGTTCTGCTTGTATAGTCATCAGTACTAGGGAAAATTTCAGAAGTACCTATGGGATTTTGGCATCTGTATTCTGTAGTTATTGAATAGGAGCAGATTGGCTAACAGCTTGAATTCTTTTTGAAATCGCAGAAGAGATCTTGGAACGCATCTTTCTCACTCTTCTTTTCAGCAATTTGGTGGCTTGAATACCCCATATCCAGGGGGCTTGAATACTCCGTATCCAGGAGGAATGACACCAGGCTTAATGACACCTGGGACAGGTGAATTGGATATGAGGAAGATTGGCCAAGCGAGGAACACCTTGATGGATATGAGGCTAAGCCAGGTAAGGACACCAGCAGGCAGGATTTGTTGCAGATGCATCCAGAGTTGGTGGTATGGGGCTGTTTATGAGGTCTGGTTTTTAGAATACTTTTTTTTGGGCATTTGATACAAGAAATATAGCGCAGTTCTGCCTAGAAATGATTTTGCATTTCTCCTCCCTGAATCTCGTGTCCTCTACATTTATAGAATTTCCTGAGAGACAACAGTTTGCCCCTGGTCATTACGGGAGAATAGAGTGTCACTCCAGAAGTAGACTTCAGACGAATAGCATTGGTAGTTTTACCACGGGAGGCATCCTTTCTGGCATATGTAGGGATTTACGCAGGGCAAAACGCTCCTGAAAATATTGCTCTTACAGTGTTGTTGGCTTGCTTTGGTTTTCATTGATTTCCCCCCCCCTCCCCCCAACCCTGATCCAAATCTGGTTCAAACTAAACAGATGGGCTTTAGCTGGCAAGGCTGCAAGACCTTTTTGTGACTGAAAGCCAAGCTGCATGTTTTCTGGATTTTCAGTGGTGCAAAATGCTTAACCTTAGTTTTGTATTTTAGAAGTGAAAATGAAGGTAATAAGGGCTTGTGTTTTTCCTCCTTCCTTGGTTTTGGTAACAGTTAAACATCTAGAGGTCTTTTGTATAGCAGCAGCATCTTTTCCCGTCTTTAATGTGTGCAGATAAACAGTGGTGCTATGAACATTCATTTCAGTAGCGCTGGCTTGGCTTTCCTAGGTGTCAGACTCTGTGAGCGGCCAGACTGTAGTGGATCCAAAAGGATATCTGACAGACTTGAATTCAATGATTCCCACACATGGAGGTGATATCAAGTAAGTTTAAGAAGGATTAGCTGATTTAGCCTTTAGTAACAGCTGTGTTCCTGCGTATGAATGGAAATCTGAGTGGGTGGTTTTCAGCTTACCTTGAATTTGTAAAAGATGCTAGATGGGTTTTGGAGGACGAATTCTTTTAACCTGAGGTATGGCACGTGCTTTCAATTAATTTATTTAGGATCTGACCTGGATATGTTAATTGTAAGGGTAGTTTCCATTTTGTTCCTGGACTAACATGCCAGACAGTGGCCGTATGTGGCTGCCTGCTGGCCAGGAAACAATCTAGTTAGTTGTACATTCGTAGAGCTAATTTAGGCTTGACTGACTGCTGAAGACCTCTGTAAC
Organism: Struthio camelus; assembly: GCF_040807025.1. Classification (NCBI taxonomy): domain Eukaryota; kingdom Metazoa; phylum Chordata; class Aves; order Struthioniformes; family Struthionidae; genus Struthio; species Struthio camelus. The sequence continues at coordinate 17,591,356 of NC_090959.1, read as the reverse complement.
CTGAAGTCTGACACCTATTTGCATAAAGAATTGCTATTTAAGTCAAAGCCATATGTGCAAGTGTTGGTTTAAGTGAAGTTTTAGCATCAACGCTTGTGCTTATCAGCTTTCAGCTGCAAATTGCCTGACTGTAATTCCCCCAAAAAAAGGAGAGGGGAAAAAAAAAAAGGCGTACTCAAATAGTCAACCTTCTTTGTAACCTTGCTGTGTTAATCTATATTCTTTGTAAGATCGTTGTGGTAGTATGCAATGCGTCACTGGCATGGAAGAGTTTGAGGTCCTGGTTACTGTGCATCTGAGCGTTGCTGTGAAGAATTGCCCGTAGAGCACTTACTGATTCGGAAGAGTTCGTTTGCTAGCACGCTAAAAATTTTTCTGCCTGTCCCCCCACCTTGGCTAGTGATATCAAGAAGGCTCGATTGCTCCTGAAATCTGTACGAGAGACCAATCCTCATCACCCGCCAGCCTGGATAGCATCAGCCCGATTGGAGGAAGTCACTGGCAAACTCCAAGTAGCTCGAAACCTCATCATGAAAGGAACAGAGATGTGCCCCAAGGTCAGAATTGCTTTGCTTCCCTGCTGATCCTTGCAGGCCCTTAGGAAAAGGTTGTGATTAAAGCTTACAGAGATGCTGCCACTTGTAATCAGGTATAGCCTGATCCGGTTTCATTATCTGTAGTATTATAGGAACAGGTTTAGCTAAAGGCTCTAGTTTTAAGTCCTTGTTCATAGTACTTGTTTGGATACAAAGGAAGGTTTTTTTCTTTCCTGATAGAGTGAAGATGTTTGGTTGGAAGCTGCTCGGTTGCAGCCTGGGGATACAGCCAAGGCTGTTGTGGCCCAAGCTGTCCGCCACCTTCCACAGTCTGTCCGGATATATATAAGAGCAGCGGAGCTGGAGACAGATATACGGGCAAAGAAACGTGTCCTTAGGAAAGGTGAGAACTTCTGCAGATGAGGAAAACAAAACCTTTAAGTCTGCCTCTGTGGGTATTGTATTGTAAATTGTTCAGGATGTGCCTTTAGGTTTTGAAAGTGGTTTGTGGGTTTTTTTTTTTTTTTGCCTCCTTGGTGAGCGTGCCATTGTTAATAAATGTATGCCTTAATTGGGGAAGTTGATGCTGTTGAGTCGAAGACTGGAGTTCATGTAGTATTTGTGAAACTCCTAAGCAGAAAGCTGCTGTTGCTGAGGAAATGCAAAATGCCATTTCATTTACTAAAAACGATTCCAACTTGAACAAAATTAGAAAGATAGAGGAAAGCAATTAAAAAGTGGTGCTCTGAGTGGAAAATGTTGTTCTACATATCTTCTGGTGCTATGTTTTGGAAAGGATATCAGATTTTGTGTTTGAGTTCCAACTTGTCCATAACCTGGTAAAGCTCCTCTGGTGGAGGAGCTTTAGAGGCCTCGAGGTTCTCGTATCATTGGTCCTGGTGCACCTTGAGATTTGCTTTAGTAATTTCTGTATTCATGACAAATAGCTTTTCTTAGTGGTGCTTTACGCAAAACCTGGCATCTCTTATCCTATTGCACTCAGAGGTTGTCCTCTTCTGTGGAATTTATAATTTTTCCAAAACCGTGTTCTCTTAAAACGCCCCTTTGTTTTGTTGCCCTGAGCCCAGGTCTTTCTTGCAGGTTCATAGCATTAATTCTTTGATTACCTGAAGCTGCTGTGCCTGTGTTGGTAGAGTTTAAATCTTTCATGACTATTGAACTATATCAGTTATTTCTTGTGACTTTACTCTAGGCAAGGAAAAGAAAAGAATCTGGATTTAATGTATGTACTGAGTTTGTGTGCAGCAGTCCACAGTATTAAAGGACTTTGCTTCAAAGGGAGTAAATTACCTCCCACCTCTTACTAGTGCATGTAAGTTGCTTATCTGTGGTGAAATGACCTCTTTATTGCGTGTGTCAACATATGGATAAAAGGTTTGGACTTCAAGGTTGCTGGTGTTGCACTTGAACTTGTGAGAGTTCAGATATTAACTATGGTGTTGCTTTTAAAATTTTCATTGGCTAAGCAGTGCAGTGCTCTGTGGAGTGTCGCTACTGTTGTGAAACTATGCGTTCTTCTGCGAGAAAAACACTTACGTGAGCAGAAACAGACTTCTGAGTCTGGCTTGTGCAGGAAAGCATCTTCTGCGTTAAGTACTAAGTCTGTTCTTTTGCTTTAAACGTGTTTTCTAAAAGAGGACATCTCGTGTCGGTTTATGTAAGCTCTGATACAAAACCGTTTGTGGAACGGAGTGTGATATTTACCTTGCTGTTTCTAATTTCTGTATGTTAACAGTCAGCTTCATGGCACTCCTAGGCTACCTAGGGAACATCAGAAATCTGATGGTTTGGAAGTGTTTGCTGCATAGTCTTAGATAACAGGCAGTTTAACTCAGTATTTATCCAAAAATAAGAAAGGCTGTAACGTCACTGAATTGCAGTCTTCCGTAACGTATTTTGCTCTTCTGTCTGTTGACTGTGCGTATTCGTACCATCCAGCAGAACCTCTAGAGTTTCTAAAGCCTTTCTCTCACTAGAGAGAGAGCAAGCTGTGCCTCAGAATACATCTTGAGGTGTTGAAATTGAATGCTGTATCTACGAAAACATGCTCTGTCCTGCTGAGTTGTGCTTTCAGCTCTTGCAGGCTGATATAACTCACTTAAAACGCTTCAGAAACATCTCCCGCTGCTGCAAACTCAACGAGGAACAGTTAATGCCCAAATCCTCAGTCTGCTACTTGTAAATATTCTATGTATTTTTTGTAAAGCTCAGATGTGCTGTGAAGTTTGGGCTCAGCAGAGTGCCTTGGCCTTTGCAAGAGTAATTAAAGGAACACCATTGACTAGAAGCCTAGTTGGTCTCAAAGTATTTTGAGATGCATGTTCCCACCTGTTTGTGGTCCTACAGTTAGACTTTTTATTGAAGAAGGATGTGTTCTATCCTCTGTTACTATAGCACGCTTGTGTATCATCCCCATGGAAGCAATGAAACTAATTATGCCCTAAGTGTGACTATCTTTTGTGTAAGTTGGAGTAAGGAAAGGCTAAAAAAAAAGTTTATTTAATTTCTCAATGTCACTTTAAGATACAAGGTTATGAAAAGGCAGGCTGAGGAAAGCTGTTGTTTGGAGTTTAATGTTTCAGACAGCACATCTAGGAAAGTCTGCTGAGAATGCAGTTTCTGCCAGGAGTAGAAAATGCTTGGACAAGATTAAAGAAGCCTGAAAGACTCTTTGTTAGATGGAACCCATATAGGATTACTGAGAGAACACTTTGAATTCTGTGGCTTGGGTCGTTAACGTTGCCCTGCGATACCTTTAAGCTTTTATGCATCCTTTTGTTTTATTTTTGGGTAGCGGGTCGATAATTTTTTGGAAAGCTAAACCGGTATCCATTAAGCTGTCAGTAGATGCCTACAGGAAAGCTCCATTGCGAAGGGGTGTTTTCAACAATTAAGGAACAGGGCTGTTATCAGTTAAAATCAAACTTTTTTTTTTTTCTGAAGGGAGACGCAGCGTTATTGGGTCTCCCAGTTTTTAAGATCCCATATATGCTCATATATTTCAAAATATCGGATCAAATAAGGATTTTATAGATTTGTCAAATGAGCCCTGTTTGTACAGGATGTGTAATATGTCTTAATGCAGTTTCCTGAGGCATGAAAGTTGTAAAGAATGTAAATCTTTTATTAGAGTCCTGTAGAACTTAACCCTTGTATATTTGGGATTTTATACCAGATTGGTATGTATTAAGAAAACTTCTTAAGTAAAATATTGATCAGGCTCCAGAATGTCCGTAGACCGTGCTGAGACTTGAGACCGTTCAGCTGGGTGTTTTACGGAAGAGGGTGCAATTACCGTTTGTACGGGGTAAGGCCCTTGGCTGACCAAAACTTGTTTCCAATTGAAATTATTAAGTCCGTTTTTATTTTCTGATTTTACGTTCTCATTTGTTGAAACTCTATAAGGCTAGTATAGATACTGCTATTAAAAATATTGGTGCCAGCAGTATTTTAAGCTAGCTTTTTTTTCAGTTTGTTTTTCTGTCACTGCTTGGAGAAGGAAAAAGGCCTTTTTTGGGCGGTATAGATCCCACACTTTCTCTTTTTCGAGAAACTTCATCTGTATTTTTTTGGTGGGCAAAACTTCTAATGTATCATCTTTGAAAAAATATAGCTCTCTTTGGTAAGCTTCTTTGTCATAATTCACATAACTATTTTGCCTCTCTAGCCCTTGAGCATGTTCCAAATTCAGTGCGTTTGTGGAAAGCAGCAGTGGAGTTAGAAGAACCTGAGGACGCCAGGATCATGCTAAGTCGGGCTGTGGAATGCTGTCCGACTAGTGTTGAAGTAAGTTTAAAAAAAGTAAAATAAAATACCCTCCCCCGCATATAGTGCTTTAGGTTAGTGATAGACTTTGGAAACAAAAGGCAGGTGAGTGCACTCTGAGTTTTCTACCAGATATTTTATGCTACAGTCAGAAGGATATGATGAGTAGCGGACTGTGTTCTTTTTCTCCCGAGTTAATTGTCTGGCGGTCATTATATGCCTCATTTTCTTGTGTAATTGTTATGTTAGTTATGCTAATATGGCCACTGCAGGCACGGCAGTAAATTAACCACGTTTGCATTCACGTTTAGTGCCTTGACAGTTGTGAAAACAAGCACATGTACAGCTTAGGAAACCTGAAACGATATTATTTGTTTCTGAACTAAAGAATTTTAAGCTCAGCTGTTTAAAAGGTGATCTGGACAGAAAATACTAGCGCAGCAGATCAGCAAAGAGAAGATAATATCTTGTAATGATTAGGATTTAACTTTAAGGGCAGTAGTAAACTCTGGATGTACTGTTTCTATAGTGGCATTCTGCAGCCTGGTTATACTACATGATGAGGACAGCTGCCAACTTGTAGCAAACAGCATAGAGCTTCTTATCTCTTCTGGGCCGACATCGCTATACTGAGGCATTGTCATCTCCTTGTTCTAATCTAAAATACCTCCTTTGTTGCTTTGCAGCTTTGGCTTGCACTGGCAAGACTGGAGACTTACGAGAATGCTCGTAAAGTGCTAAACAAAGCCCGTGAGAATATTCCAACGGATCGTCACATCTGGATTACTGCTGCCAAACTGGAGGAAGCCAATGGAAACACTCAGATGGTGGAGAAAATCATTGACAGAGCCATCACATCTCTCAGGGCTAATGGTGTGGAAATCAACAGAGAGCAATGGATACAGGTATTTGCTTGCTCGGTCTCTTCTTAGAGAGCGGGATGAGCTGAGCTCTTTAGATTCTGTTTTGAAGGCTCCTGATGCTGAGTGTTATGAAACAGTTATTTTGCAGTAGGCTTATCAGTGGAGGTCTGTGACTCCTGTGAAAATTCAGTGGGTGAGACTAAAGAGTCTGTTGGGGAGGACCAAGTCCACGGTTAAGTGATGCACTGGGGCAGCATTGTGTGTGCTGAGCTGAGGAATGTCTAGTTTAGTCTGTCTTGGAAAATAAGCAGCTTCAAGTTGAAGCAGCTCCTCCTGCCTTAGGAAGGACAGAGGCTTTAAGCCCCTATTGAAGCATTTATGTATTGTTTGCATGCGTCCTTATTCGCTTGAAAGGTATCTGTTCGCCAAAAAGGTCTTTGTCAGACAGGGTTGTAGGAAGGGCTAGAATTGTTCCATGTTAGTTTTTTGCTCAGAAATCTTTTCAACAAGTTTAAGCAAAGCGTGCTTGGCCTTCCAAGAACTCTATATGTCAGGAAAAAGCGTTCTTCTGTATGTGTAATTTAAGTGGTTGAGTGTATGTTTGTTTAATCTCAGTTGTTTAGCCCTTTCTGAGACTTGAGGATCAATCCAAAGCTGAAAGAAGATCAGTAGTTTTGATGTTAGGAGCCTTTCTTCTTAAGTCTTTGCTGCTTTTCTCTCTTTTTTTTTTTTTTTTTTTTCCTTTTTCATTAAGTCCCTGCTTGGCCCAGCCCAGGGAAAATGAGCAGGGGGGTAAGGGAAGCAGGGTGGCTTCTCAGCCTGGAAGGGTCATGCATTGTCACCCTTTTTCTTTCTCAGTGGATGCTGTTGGCAGGCTATGTTTCTCAAACAACTTCTGCTGTTTCTGTATGTTCAGCTACAGCATTTTCAGAGTGAGTGTAGTCTCACTAGTTAGTGTCCAGATATGAATGAGTAATGTTTTTAATATGGTAGTGACCCACAATGTCCCTGTGTTTGCACTTGAGAGTTGCTGTTGCGGAATCTAATGTCTTCTTATGCTGATCTCTCAGAAGGGGCAATGATCTTCTCTTGTTTGTAGGATGCTGAGGAATGTGATAAAGCTGGAAGTGTGGCCACATGCCAGGCAATCATGAGAGCTGTCATTGGGATTGGGATTGAGGAAGAAGATCGGAAACATACCTGGATGGAAGATGCAGACAGTGTATGTCTAGCTGTGGTGTTCTGTTTTCTTTGAATTAGAGGGGAATGGAACTGATGCTTGGGAAATGACTTTTTTTTTTTTTTTTTGTCAGTGAAAGCGCATGTGATTGGCCAAATGCAGACCGATGTTGTGCAATTTTACCTCTCAGGAGGTTGGTGTATTGTGGAGCTTCTTTCAGATCTGGATTTTTCCTGAGCAAAAAGTTGATAATCGTGCTGGCTTGTTTGCTCTTTTTGCAGTGTCCACAAAGATTGCAGTCTGGTCAAAGGAATCTGGAGTTGAGCTTGAAAGCACAAACATGGTAGCTCAAGAGTTAATATAAGAGTGGGCAGAGGACTTTGTAAAAGTTTTACCATGCTTTTCAGGAGTAGTTTAAACATGCACTAAAAAGTAAATTATATTTCAGCAGGAGAAATGTCCATTTCGACAGCCTTGAATTATGCTTGCTGCAGAAGGTGGGTGTATGCTGTGGCGCTTATAGTTCTGCGTGTGGAAAAACCAAATGCAAACACCTGAGAGCCTTTACGATGTCTTGATAACTTTTCGAGTTGGCCTGTGTGTGTCAGTCTCACTGAAAGGCCAGTGATACTTGTGCTGACAGTGGTATATCTTATAAAAAGGAAGCAGAGAGGAATTTTCTAAAACTGATAATTGCTGTTCAGTTACCTGTAATGCCCTAATTTATATATTAATCAGACTTGTTCAGCTCTGTGTTGAATTAAGCATATGTCCTTCTCTCATGCCCTTCGTTTTGATCCAACCCTAAACTAACTTAGTTCTGATCTGTTTTTCTTCAGTGTGTTGCTCATAATGCTTTGGAGTGTGCCCGAGCAATTTATGCTTATGCCTTGCAAGTTTTTCCGAGCAAGAAAAGTGTGTGGTTGCGAGCAGCTTACTTTGAAAAGAACCATGGAACCAGGTAAGTGTACTGCATAGTCCTGGCATGGAGGGGTTTGTGCTTCTTGTTACGGTGTGGTAGATTGGGCAGGTTGAAAAGCTACAAGATCAGTTGTGAAGTTGTATGTTGCACAAGCAGAGTTAGTTCAGTTGGTGAAAGCCTGCTGGCGCTGTTTGTGGGCCTCACCTTCTTTCTTACGGTCAGAGCGTCTCTGACTCTATTTTTTTTTTTTTTTTTTTTTTTTTTTTTAAATGAAGGCTTCTCATCTTTGAGAATGGATTTCTGGAAAAATTTGGGAATAGAGAATGACAAATAACTTAGAAATACAGTATGTATTTCATTTAATTTCCATAAATAAACCATGTGATCAGTAAAGCTGTCTGAGCATCTCTGGAATTTTTGGTGAAACATGTTGGGAATATGTATCAGACAAATTCTGAATTAAGATGGCTATTGGCTTCTTATTTTGAAGTTTGTTGTAAAGTTCTGTCAAATGCATTTGAAACTTTCTGCCAATAGATCACTTATGCCTATGGCACTGACCCTATTAAAGCCACTAGGGCTTGTATGTGTAAGTGACTGCAGACAGTGAAATTTTCCTCTTTTTTGGTTTTGTTTTGTTTTTATTTTTTTCTCTCGATCCTATTCTTACATTTCCTGATGGTGGCTGGTTTTTAATCCCCTTGTTCTGCTTGAAAAGTATGTTTTCTAGAGGAGGGGAGAAATTCAGTAAGATCAATCCAGCTTCATGTAATAACTCTGAAAAACTTCTGTCTCAGTTTCTCCTGAGGTTTGTTTAGAAGACTGGCTCTTTCCAAGACAAATTAGGTGTTTTAATATAGGGTCTTTCCACAGAGGCTACCAAACAAAGGTGTCTGAACAATGAGCCGTTTGTGGAGCGCTGACTTGAGAACTCTTGTGAAAAAAGACCCCACCCTCTCCTTGTTATGAAACAACTTATCAAAGTTTACAATGTTGGACTTTGCAACAATATCTGTGACACTGAGTGATAGCGGAAATGGTGTGTGTGAGCTCCCCTTTGGCAGCATTTTGAATGGTTGTAACTTGCTCTCTCTTGTCTCAGAGAATCCTTGGAGGCTCTTTTGCAGAGAGCTGTTGCTCACTGTCCCAAAGCAGAAGTGCTCTGGCTCATGGGAGCCAAATCAAAGTGGCTGGCAGGAGATGTGCCAGCGGCCAGAAGCATTTTGGCCCTGGCTTTCCAGGTGGGTATGTTAGACTTGTGATGCTAGTTAGTATGACTGTTAAAGATCAGAGCGTAAGCTTTTTCTGTGGATGCTCACTTGACTTCTGCTGCCCCTCAAAATGAGGGGGCTTCCACTGTTCTTTGATTATTTTATATGGCAAAATGCTCAAAGAGAGGCAAGCTGGAAGCGAGAGTGTATTATGCCTTTGAGTAGTACTTTTTAATTTTACTACCGTGGCTCCCACAAACCCTAGTCATGGATCAGGATCCCCTTGCGTTGGGTTCTTTGAAAACGCCCAGTCGAAAGAGTAGTGGTCTGCCCTAACCAGTGGAGTCACTGCGTTACTTATGGCTTTGATCAAAACCACGAATCCATAGCAAAATGAGGGGAGTTGTCCATGAGGCACTGAAAGACGGGCAGAGTAATACCATTCTAACGTGGGAACGAGGCCTCAAAAGCTAAGTGGCAGCAAAAAAAAGTGACAGCAGTTATTTGCTCCTGAAGAAGAAGGTTAAAGGTATTTATTTCCTAAATTCGTTTTTGGCACTTTTTGTTACCATCCTGACGACTTCTTGACATGGTTGCCACTGAAATGACTTGTTTTGGAGCAGTGTTCGCAGGCCTCAAGGGGGAATTCAAGCTCTCTTATTTTATTTTTTGTTCAGGGATAATAAAACAAGGGTCTCCCTGTGACAGACTTTATGATCTTTTCAGTATTTAAACTGGAAGTTCAGAAGATCAAGCATTAATGCTTTTCAACAATTGAGAAGCATCCAACTTCTAAACTGGCGTATATCTTTGGGGTGTGCATCTGTTCTGGAGAATTTCTATAAACTTCAAAGGTCAGAGAAGATTGGGAGGAGCTTGAACTCAAAAAAAAATCCTAGTGTGGATTGACAAAGCTCTGATTTCAATTTTAATCTGGATCAAACGAAGGATTAAATCTGCTGTTGATTCATTGTGTGCATTTGTCTGTCATTTTATGTTCTTGCAGGCCAACCCCAACAGCGAGGAGATCTGGCTGGCTGCCGTGAAGCTTGAGTCAGAAAACAATGAATATGAAAGAGCGAGGAGGCTGCTGGCAAAAGCTCGCAGCAGTGCCCCCACTGCAAGGGTAAGGTTGTGTGAAGGGTGTAGAGACTGAGACCTCTCTTGGCATGGGGGAGTCCAGGCGGAAGGAGGAGTTCCTTCAGTTATGTGGCCTCAGCGATTGACCGGATGGCTCCCTGCCATTGCCTTTGCAGGCAAGTGGCAGCTTTGCTGTAGAGCTTCTCCAGCAAATTGCGACACAAAATCAGGGCATGATGGGAAAAAAAGACCAGGATCAAGTGAAGGGTTTCAGGTTTTTTTACACAAATGGCAAAAGTCAGGAATTTCCCAGTTTACAGCTGTTTATATAATGTTCATGTTGCATAAAAGCGTGTCTTGGAAAAAGGAGAGAAAATACTTTCACACAAGACTCATTTACGCTTGCTATGCTAAGGACAACGCTAGTTTACCGATTAAAGTTATGCTCCTGTGTTTACCTCCGGAGTTGCATCTGGTATAATAAACTTTGTCAATTTTCAGCTTTTCATAGAAAACAACTTTAACTTAAACAAAATCTTTTATCTTTTACTTTGTTGTGTTATGAGGAAATGAGATTTTTTTCCTTCAAATTTGTACTCCATTCTTGATCTCTTAAATTGTCCTTTTCTTCTGTTGTCAGTTGGTGAGCTTCTGCCCAGGCAGGGCAGCTGAGGCTGAATCTCTTGTCAGGCTTGAGGTCTCTCTTGCCGAGTCGTATGTGAGGGGGACTTTGGGAAAGAGGAGGACTAGAGTCAGAGTAGCTAAACTGCCTTCCACCTCTAAGTTTTTTTTTTCTCACAGCTGTAACCTCCATGCCTCATTAGAAGAAAGGCACTTGAGAGCAGAAAAGTATAATTACTAGTTTGTATTTAGCAGGACATCGGCTGCAACTTAGAGCCATAAGTAAGAAAAGGTGGTCTTGGTAGCTTTGGATGTAGGCATCCTTGGAGGGAGATCGGAGTTTGCTGATGAAGCCGGCAAGCAGACTCAAATTTATGTACTTGGTTATGCCTTTAAAGGTGTGCTCTTTGCACAAACGTTACATAATTTTCAGCTCTCTACTAATGGTTGGGATAAAGGTTGTCTGATCACACTGTTGCAACTACCTTAATATTTGCATTTACCTTTCTCACTGTTATGTTCCTGCTGTTACTTAACCTGGGCTTTTTTTCCTGCAAACTGTAGCAAATCAATAACACTTTAATGAAGGTTTGAAACTGAGAACCCTCTGCATTAACAGAGCAATGGTTTTTCCAATGGCTGCTAGTGATAAACAACTCTGGTTTGTTTTTAGGTTTTCATGAAGTCTGTGAAGTTAGAATGGGTGCTTGGAAATATTGCTGCAGCCCAGGAGCTTTGTGAGGAAGCCCTGAAGCACTATGAGGACTTCCCCAAACTGTGGATGATGAAAGGACAAATAGAGGAACAAAAAGAGCTGGTAGAGAAAGCACGGGAAGCTTACAATCAAGGGGTAAGATGTATGTTATTGCAAGTTTGCTTTGCGTTTCTGGTGTGGAGAGATGTCTGTCTTTGAAGCAAAATGTAGAAGAGAGCTCTGTCCCAGACTAACAGAAGACATGATTTCCGTTCTGTTGTAGCAACAATAGCGAAGGAATTATTAGGAGGTTTGAAATAATTAGCAAAAATGTATCTCTTATCCCACTGTCTATAGGCAAAATTCACTTTTTTGTTTGAGGGAGTTTGCTCTCTGCTGGACTTGTCACTGGTAGGAAAAGAAAGGTGATTGCGCAATAATTCTTTTAAGACCTGTAAGGAATGACAGTAAAACTCTTGGTAGAAAGGAGTTAATGAGTTCTTAGATATACATAGTTGAAAGGAGGTGGCCTACACAGCACTCATGTCTCTTTTAAATGATTATCGGTGTCCTTGTGTGTAAGTGCTCCTGAAACTCATCAGCCAGGAAAGCAATATGGAAACACATTCGTTGCTGCCGACTGTGGTATTGATTGCCTTGGCTTCAAAGGCAGTCTCCTCTGCGTATTCTGTTGCTGTGCTTGAGTTGTATAAGAGCCCTCTATCTCCAGACAGAGCACAACCTACAGGTGCTGTTAAGGGAGGTGTATTCTTTCTCTTGATGCGTGGATAGCTCAGTCATGCTTGATGTGTTGCCTATTTCTTACGGATATAGGACAAACTAGATTTTTTTAACTGTTCTGAACCATAATATTAACTAGGAGAAATAGCGAGTGATATAGTCAGCTTTGTCTCTCCTCTTCCAAAATCTCCAGGAACGTGGGGAGTGGGGTGTTTTTTTAGGGGGTTATAAGATGTTTGCAAATCTAGAGACTATCTAAGCTTTGTCCTTTTTAAACAGTTGAAGAAGTGTCCCCATTCCATACCCCTGTGGCTCTTGCTGTCCAGGCTGGAGGAGAAAGTTGGGCAGTTGACTAGGGCAAGAGCCATCTTGGAAAAGTCTCGCCTAAAGAATCCGAAGAATGCAGATCTCTGGTGAGTTGTGTGAACGTGAACTGAATTTGAGCTGTGAGGCCAATGCATTCTTCAGATTAACCATTTTACATCTTCCCAGCAGTGTGAGCACTTAAGACCATGCCCATCCTAGCGTTTCCTCTGGCCTAACACCTTCTGAATCAGAAATGCTGTGGTGATCCTTGCTAGTACATAGGTGTTGGGGACGAGTTATTTCTTTTATTGATAGCTGTAGTGTAGCGAGTTTGAAAACCAAGGGATCTTTCATTTCTGTTTTAGTGCCATTATCAGATGTTTTGATCTAGGCTGTTATAGAATAAAGTTCACAATTATTTATTTTTAAACAGTGAGCAATGGGAAGATGTCAGTCATCTATATGTAGTCAGGGTAAGGGTAGATGTTTGCAATTTTTCATGTCCTTCATGTGACTGACTGTGTGTTTCTACATAATCAATACGATCTCATAAATGTTGTCGCTGGGTCTCTTCCTTGCCAGGTTAGAGTCTGTACGATTAGAATACAGAGCTGGGCTAAAGAATATTGCCAATACTCTGATGGCCAAGGCATTGCAAGAATGTCCCAATTCAGGTGAGCTGTATCTTCCCCTCCCTCCCTACCCCTCCCCCCCCCAACACAGTTGTATTTTCTCGGTAGATAAAGGTTCATCTTTCTCCATGATGTCCTTTCTAACCAGGTCTCAACGTAATGTCTCAGACAGACATCAGTCATCCTCTTGCAAAGGAAATTTTTAGGGTCTTTGAACAGTCCCTGTTGCTTTGTATTGTCTTACACCAGAGAAGTCATGGGTGTTGATGTTGGTTCTGTTTTGCTGAAGTATCCGGTGTATTATTGGGTCTATCATCTGCAGTTTGTTCTCAGGTTTCCTGGGACACCATCTCAGATGTGGGTGGCTTTTCTCTGAAGCTAGTAGAAGTCTGCAAAGGAAGAAATGCCGAGGCTTAAATTTGAACGAAGACTCCCAAGAGTTTGTAGTTAGGAAGTTCAGCAGAAAAAGGATGGGTTTTTCCCTGTCTCATTGGAGTACAGCTGGCTGTAGAAGACTTCCTGTTGTTGGTTTGCCTGCACTGGATGCATTCCTGATGAGGCCTGTGCACCTAAAAACTTGCATGATGGCAAATCTCAGTCACAGTCCTGATCAGTGGAGCGCGTACCACAAATGTTTAGCCCTGCCTTCTGATTATCTTAACTCCTTTAGAACAAGGCAAATAGGTCGTGTAATCTAAATCAATTGGTTCAGACCGGCAGTGGAAACATTTGCCTCTTGGGATGGGAGGAGAGAGTGCATGATACTTCCCTGTTTTTGGCAGAATTATTGGAAGGCTTAATTATTTAAACATGTTGATGTCTTTGGAGAGAAGATGTTGCATAATTACAAAACACAGTAGTCTACTACAGGCAAGCCTTTCTAGTTTGCCTTCAGGCTGGGTTTTGAAAGGTGTTTAATTGGCAGGTGCTGAAGTTCCAGGGAAATAACTGTGAATTAAGTGACTTCTAGGGTTTGATTAAACTCAAACTGCTCAATGTGAGAGTCGGTCAACAAAACAGTGCCACAGAAGCCCCGCTTCTTGTGCATCACCTGGCCTAACGTTTAATGGGTGTTTGCGACTGCAGGCGTTGTTACAGACTCTCTCTGTTGCTATGGAAATAAGCAGCAGGATCTCAGTTTTCGTTGATATAAAATAGCTTCCAGCTCTATCTTAAAATTCTATAAACCAAAATAAAGGCCTGCTGGAATTAGCAGGTTAGGTACCTACAGTCATGTAAACCAGACACTTCCATTGCTGAGTTGCTGTTGACTGCTGAATGGATTTCCAATTGTTTGTGGCTGATCTAGGCAGACCGTACAAAAAGTGAAGCGGAAATACAAACGGTGTTTGTGTCCTCAGCTGGTCTGAAAACAGAGGCCTGAAAAATGTGATTTGACTGCATATGTAAAGCACAAATCCTGAAGGCAAGAAGGAGAGAGTTCTGGTCCAGTCTGTCGCTGCAGTCATCGAAGCTTGTGTATGTTCTCATGGTGCTCTTTATGGGAAGTGAAAGCACTTGATGGAGTCTTGGCAGACACAAACTTTCAGGCTTGGCTTTGAAGTGATCAGCAAGTATTGCTGGCTGACGTGAGAAACTGAAGATTTCATGCTCCTCTGAGCATATTTCCTGTTTGGCTTTTGGCAATGAAAGGACCTAGAGATTAAGCCCAGCTTTCCTGGACCTACTCTTGACTGCTCTCTCCTTCATCATGTGTGTGGCGAGCCAGCATCTGTAAGACCATGGTGCTCTTTGGCACCTTTAAAACTGTTTCCAGATGGTGTACTTTGCACCTTTGGGGACGACTTCTGCCACTGTAGCTTCCCATTCAGACAAAATGATGTCTTTCAGTTCTTACATTCTGGCTTAGCCTCCGTTGTTTTGCTGCTTGTAATGTCTTACCTGAAAGTCATAAGCGCTGTGTTAGTGTCTGCTAGCATAGGGAACACAAGCTACCGGAAGGCTGTGGAAGAGAAACATTCAGAGCTGAGGGTCCAGTGAGGTGCAGTAGCTAAAAGTTCAGGAGTACTGAACGAAATATCTGTGCAGAAGGAGAGCTTGGGGATGAGGCTGGAGCAGCTAACGAATAGGATGGGGGCAACAGTGCTTGTTTTAGAGAGCGCTGGCCCCTGATAACAGGGAGGGAAGTTAATCTCTGATATAACACTTACAATCCTCCTACTGGACTTGTTTAAGGAATCCTGTGGTCAGAGGCAATTTTCCTTGAAGCACGACCACAAAGAAAGACCAAGAGTGTGGATGCTCTGAAGAAGTGTGAACACGACCCGCACGTGCTGTTGGCTGTGGCCAAGTAAGTTCCCAAGCTTAATGTAGTAAAAATACCGTTTTTTTGTGGCTGCATCTGTAAAGAAATATTGCACTCAAGCAAGACCATGCAATTCTGACTGCAGCAGCACTAAAAAACCTCAAAGCAAGTAGCAGCTCTTGCACAGTTACTAGGGCACAGCTCAAATCTGTTCTTCTCCCTTGATTCAAAACCAGAGATCTCCACCTGCCCTCAAGCTGATGTGGTGGGTCAGCGACGGCAGTAGAGATAATAATAAGTTCTCATTGAGTCCTTTTCTAGGTTTTGCTGTTTGTGCTCTGTTTGTTATCTTCGTGTCCCTTGGATGGCGCTTGAGCGTGCTTTCAGATGAGCTAGAATTACTTTAACTTCTATGGGATCCGTTTTAAGTATTTCTGAAAATGGGGACAATTTTTGCTGGTTATTGTCCTTTTTTGTGTGTGTGTGTGGCTGACAGTGTGTATTTCTGGTCTGTTCTCTCCCTACCGGAGTATCTTTCAATGTTTGCGATTTTTGCTCTGTGTGTGTGTGTCCCGAGCTATAGTAATGTGTTGTCCTAGTCTTCTCCTTTCTTTAAATTCTGCTATGTCAGTCCCCCCCCCCCCCCCCCCCCCGGTTTTGGCCTTTACTGGAATGCAGGCTACTAGCTGGGGTGTAATTTGCTTCTAAGGGGAAGACAATCTATTAGGAATTGTCCTATTGCCTAGGTCAAGTTGCGAGGCTTCCAGTGACGAAATACTATCATTAGAATTGACTCATTCCGTATCCTGGCTGATCTGATGTGTAAAGGGCTCTACAGCAATATTGATCAGAAAAAAACTTACTTTTCTTCCTTTGGGAACAGCAGAAGAGGTTAATGCAAGAAGCATGTTGTCCAAATTGTTGCCCAGTTCTTTCACAGCTCTTTTTTTTATAAGCCAAAGAAAACTGTAGGATACACTCCAGTGACTGCAACACTGGGTTCTGCCAGATCATGACAGCTGACTTGTTCAGCTTTAGCTACAAGTGAGAAAAATGTTAACTTTTCCTTTATTGAAACTGATTCCGGGCACCTTCCGGTGCAATCTCAGTTTCGCGACTAATCCCAACACAAACAGTTTCCACCTCCCATCAAGACTTGTGTGTGGGTACAATAATACATGGTATGTGTCACACTTGCAAAAAACTTTTTGTTAAAAATAACTAAGTTTCTGTAAATGGCTACTACCTGCAGGTGTTTAGCCTTTCTGCTATCATTGTTCATGCTCTTTTAAATCACAGTTTATTTAACGCTGAACAATCAAGAGTATTATAGGGCTTAAAAACAATCATATAAGCTGTATAATTTTATGACTGGCTAAGCTCTTTATGAGGGATGGCTGACTGATTTGATAAAGACTTTGCTAGTTCAAATGAACTCTTTTAATGTGAAGGAATGAAACCAATAGACTATTGACTCAGCTGGTTAATTACTGGGGAGAAATTTCAGCATTCACAAGTACCTTTTTGAAATGGCAACAGCTAGGCTTAGTGCCAAGCTGGGGTTTGAGTATGGAATCTGTGCTTGCCTTTCCCTGTACAAAGTGAGGCTCGCAGGACAGGTCCACTGTGCTAGAGCTCAGTAACTTAGTGCATGTGAACATATGACTCCAGGCTTTTTAAGCAGACTTGCGTATATTTTTTCAACTGTTTAGAAGTTATTTGATTGTTTAAATGCTAAAGCCAACCTTAAATACTAAGAATTTGGAAGCGGAAAGAAGGATGTAGGTATACGACGCTATCTCTTTCCACACCAAATCTGAAACAGCAGTACTGAGCAGATGATTTAGCAAAGATTGAGCTCAAAGAACAATACTTCCCTTTTCTGGAACACCTATCTCTTCCTTTGACTGGGGCTAGCTTGACCTGTTAGATTGGGTGGAGAACGAAGAAGAAGCAGGGGATGTCCCTTTTAATCCTCTAGCGTCTCCTTTCTTCCCAGAGGATTGGAGAGTTGGCAGATGTCTTACAAAATCTGCCCTTTCCATCTCAGGAGAGCCGAGAACTTAAATGTGTGTAGGGCCTTTAAGTTTGAGTGCTCGCAGATTGCTGTATTTCTCTAAAGAAGAAATATTTGGCTTTGCTTTTCTCAAAAGGTTATTCTGGAGCGAGCGTAAAATAACGAAGGCCCGAGAATGGTTCCACCGAACAGTGAAGATAGACTCTGACCTGGGAGATGCCTGGGCTTTCTTTTACAAATTTGAGCTCCAGCATGGAACAGAGGTGAGTGTGCATCTGGGAACAAGGAGCTGTTCCCCCAGCACAGACAAGGGTGGGGGAAGGTAGCAGGAATCCCTTCCTGGTGATGGTTAGTCAGTCCTGGGAACTGCTACAACGCTGGGCTGAGCACATTGCTTCTGCTGCCTGTGTGGCTCAAAGATGAGGAGGCGAAGGCTGTCACACCTGGTCATAAATGAACGTCGTGAACAGGCACGTGTGGTGTCATCAGCTGAATTGTCTTTCAGGCTGCTTTGCTGTCCACAGTCATACTAGTTCATGCCAAAATGTATGAAATCAATCTTCCTTCTGTAAGACACAAGCCTTCTGGTGGGAGAAGACCCTCCTATAATTACGATGCTGGATTTGTGTAACTAGTCCTATTTCTTTACAAGTTTCAAGTATGGGTTGCACATGAACACAGCCATCAAAACAAGTGTGTTCTAATCTCTTATGGTGGTTTTTACTGCCTGGTGTTACTGAAACGATGGGAGGTCTCTCTGAAGTCAGAAGATGTGTCAAGTGGGAGTGTTTATCTCGTGCAGTGGCATCACAAAGGAAGTTTCTGCTACAATTTCTTTGGTGTAGCCAAGACTTGCTTTTGACTGTGACTGGGCCATTTTGTTCAGCAAGGCAGGACGGTTGCTGCCACTGATCTTTAACTCAGGCTGCCACGCTGCCTACAAACAAAAAGTAAACACTTATCCAAAGCTTTTGTTTTGTTTTGGGAGGGGATTGTTAACTTTTTGGCTCTACAGCTGGAACGAACTAGGGCATTAAGAGACTTGTGCAAACTACTGTTTCCCTTCCTTGTAGGAACAACAAGAGGAGGTGAAGAAACGCTGCGAGAATGCTGAACCCCGTCATGGAGAGCTCTGGTGCGATGTCTCCAAGGATATAGAGAACTGGCAGAAAAAGATCGGAGAGATTCTTGTACTTGTGGCAGCCAAGCTTAAAAATACTTTCTAGAGTATGCTGATGCAGCTGCATCAGTCATCTCTGTAGGACTAGTCTGTCTGCTTACCTGCTTTCATTGCATTTGCCCTTACAGTGGAACAGATTTTAGAGGACCGGAGACTGGTGGCAATATGAAAGATCTGTTTTTTCCGAAAGAAAAAGGTCTGGTTCCTCCTCTTCCTGGTGTAGTGCTCTTGGCTCACACGGTGAGTCATCAGCTACGTGCAGCACAAATGCATCTAAATTCTCTCTGAACATTGCTGCTGGGGCAAATGTTGGAGAGTTGAGCAGTTTTGACTGAATCCCCTTTGTAAATATGAGCCTTAATTATTACTTGTTTGGTTGCTGTTTTTTTTTTTTTTCCTTAGTAGTTCCTCTGGTTTCTTCCCTAGCATGAAGTGCTTGTCCTGTCACCCTTTGTGCAGTTTCTTTAGTGTTTGGCCCATCTGGTGCTGGTTCTTTGTCTGCAGATCTGTTTCTTTGCTATTTGAATACACCTAATTTACTCTGAAGAGATGTGTGGAAGTGTGCTGGGGGCGGGGAGGGCCAGGCAGCTGAGGGAAATGGCTGAGGTGACCCTTCTTTTGGCCACAAGTTTGGTTTGACTGTCTCCTCTGCTGGCAAGCTGCAACACAACTCAAAAGATCTCCTTAAACCTGAGCAGATGGAGCATTTTGTGAAATTCGAGAGCATATTTTAAATACCTTTTTTTCAGTGTTTTTTTTTAATGTACATGATATAGCCTTATTCTTTTAGGTGTCTGATTTCATTAAGCACAGTGGTATTTTAAAGTAACAAGGCAAAATCTAGTAATCCCTAACAGCCCTTTTGAAGGAGTTGACCTTTCATTAGAGCCGTTGAGAGACTGCGTTTTTAAGGTTGTAACTGTTTTCAGTCTGGATATTTGGATGACTCTTCAGGTGCAGGTGGAAAAAAGCAAATTCATTGGAGGAAGAGAGTTTAAGTCCCTTTATCAGCTGTCTTAAATTTTCTGTGCTTATCATCTGTATTATTTTTGACCCAAAGAGCTTAACTTTTTTGTGATCATTCTTTGAATGAAAAACTCTAAGATGTCTTATGTATTAGGATCTAGCAAAAATATTCAGGTTTGTGTATGTGTGTTATATGTTTTTAGTTGAAGAAGAAAACCTTATCACTTGCCTGGAAAATATGTTTAAAATACAGTTTGTTTTTTTTGTTTCCTTAAGTTCTCTTTGAATGTGGTCTTGCACTCTGACTCTTACTGGGAAGAGTGGGTCTGAAAGCAGAAACTCGTGACCTTATCGGGCTCCTACCACTCTACAAAGATGTTGGGAATGTCTGCCGGGGTGGTTACACCAAGTTTTTCCTGCATCCTTTTGTCAAAAGTGACGTCGTATTTGAGAAGCCCGTGTCTTAAAACCGAAGTAGAAATGGTTGACCTTAAAGCAAAACCCAGCTTTCTTTTGGATTTATAACTGAAACTCTTGTGCTGTCTTGCATAGCTGGTGAAAATGTGTGAAGCTGCCTTTTCGTAAGGGTGTAGATCACGGATGCCCTGTGGACTTTTAGTTTCCCAAAGGTTGAGTGAGAGGTGTTGGGAGCGGAGAGACTTGGTTCACTTTTGTCCTGTATGTGGACTCATGAGGGGGGGAAGGAGGGATTTCTGAGAAGAGAACGGAGACATCCTTCTGTTGTGTTGAGCAGGAGAACTTGGTGGACATGTCGGGGGGCGAGGGGGAATGTTGAAAAAATAATTGTTCTCGATCTGTACGGTCCTTTGTCAGCCCGTTATGCTTCTGCATAGCTTTTACTTTGCCTCCATACTGTCATCTCTAAGTTCTCGGACATACGAACTGTGTCCCACTTGTTTGGCAAGCGATGATGGCGTTTTAGGTGCTGTGGCACTCTATAGCGTAGTGAAGAGCTTGGGAGAAATGAGTCCAGATAGTGTATAGATTCCTCTGCCCTGCAGCAAAACTGCCCAGTGGTGGTTCTCTCCTTTTGCTGGAGTGCAGTTAAGGTGGGGAAGGATGGCTGGAACTGCAGAGACGTGGTTCTTGTTGCTGGAGAAACTCCCAAGTTGTGGAGAGAGTTTGGAGTGTCTCACTCAAGCCAAACGCCCACTGGTCAGGATCTGTCCGTTTTCCCTGCCCCTCGCTCAGGCGGAAGCACCCGGCATCCGTTTAGGATTTGTTGGGCACAGTTTTACGGTCTGTGAGAAGAGAGAATGTCTTCCAGTGCCGTGCTGTGCGCTGGGATGAGTTGAAAGACCTGGGCAATGGGAACTGTACCAGGTGGCATATTTGTTTCCTTGCAGCACCAAACTCCTTTTGCCACCTGCTCTTTGTATCTTTGGCCTTTCCCTTCCCGTGGCGGAGGATCATTAGATCCCTTTTTTAGATAAAAGGGATCACCAATCTTAGAACCTTTTAATGTTTGTAGATGTCTTCACGTTTTTTAATGGATTATGGCACCTATAAATTTTCTCTGTGTATAGAGCTCAATAAACAAGTTACATGGGTCCTGTCTTTAGTGGTATGTTCTTGTGTTTGTGGTTGCTGCTTCACATGGTGGAACGCTCCCCTTGTTCAGAAGCCTCCTGCTTATTCACGTTTGCCAAGCTAAGAAAAGTTGGATTATTCAAGTATTGGAATTATCTCTTGCTAAAACACGCACGCGCTTCACGTTTCAGTGGAACCTTGTTGCCTTATAGCTGTTTGGTTGATTTTCATTGCATCCTGTATGAAAATGATTAAAACTTTTGAGTCAGGTCACTATTTTCAGCGCCCTCACTGATATGCCAATGTTGGGATGTGCCTTGCTCAAATTCTACTTGCCCAGAGGGGAAACAGGAATTTCTTGTTTGGCTGAATGTATGGGAAACTCAGTGTTGTGCAGCATGTATGGTATTTGAAGGATCTTGCACTGGACTCTTGTAAATGGAAGCGACTGACTCTTAAGGCATGGCATGCAGTTAGAAGCGCTAAGCTGGGTTAGTAGCAGTCTCTGAAAGTGAATCTAAAATGACAGTGATTAAAATGCACGCTAACAGAAATTGAAACTCACAGTGGCCTGGGTCTGGGGCTTCGGCGTACTTCTTGCAGCATGAAATACGGCGGCAGCACTGCTCTTACACGCTCGAGCCCTGCTCCCGAACAGGGACACGCGTCGGGTCTCACCTCCCATTGCTGGGGCCGTGTGGTGCTCCCTCTGCTCGCTTGTTTGAGGCCCTCCAGGGAAGGGGGAGCCTCCGTACCCGACCTTGAGGCACGGTTCTTCTCGGCCGAAGCGGGACGGGTGTCCTGCAGCCGCCCGCTCCTGCAGGCGCGAATCCTTGAGCCGGCTCTGCCTTCCCTCAGTGCCGCCTTTCCTTTCCCGGCGCGTAGCCCCGGAGAAGCGCCTTGGGCTTCCCCTTGGGGCGGCCGCCCCCGAGGCGAGGCGGCGAGCGGGAGCCGGGCTCGCTCCGCCGCCGTGCCCCCCCGCGGCGGCCGGGCCGGGCCGGGCCCGTCCCCTCCCACCGCGGCCCCGCTCGTGGAGCCAAGTTCAAACCGCGAGCGGTGGCGGCGGAGCAGGACGTGGTGGGGCCGGCCGGGCCCCCTGCCCCGAGAGCCGACGCGGGGCTCCATGGTGAGTGTGCCGGGGCCGCTGCCCCATCCCTGTCCCCTCGGCCACGCCACCCCGGTGCGAGCGGTGCAGCCCCGCTGCCTGCCCACGCGGACAGCGCTTGCCCTGCGGCCCTCGGACCGGCTGGCACAGGGCTTGGTCCGGCCGGGAAGGGGCTCGGACCACTCGGGATGGGGCTGATTCAGCTGGGAAGGGGCTTGGACCTGGCTGGGAAGGGGCTCGGACCACTTGGGACGGGGCTGGTCCAGCTGGAAAGGGGCTTGGACCTGGCCGGGAAGGGGCTCGGACCACTTGGGACGGGGCTGGTCCAGCTGGAAAGGGGCTTGGACCTGGCAGGGAAGGGGCTCGGACCACTCGGGATGGGGCTTGGACCTGGCAGGGAGGGGAGCCTGATTGGGGTGGGGGGGCAGCTCCAGGCACAATGGGGCTCAGGACCGGGGGGGGGGGGGGGGAAGGGGCTGCCCTGGCCGGGAGGGGGCTGGCCTAGCTGGGAGGACCAGTCCGGCTGGGACGGGGTGTGGAGCCAAGTGGAGAGGGCTGGTCTGGCAGGGGATGGGGTTGGGCTGGGGCTAGGACCTAGCTGGGCTGAACGTTGTTCATCCCCAAAGCGAAGAATGGATGGTCTGATCCTGCCCAACGGCTCTGGCTGGTGTTGGGGCTCTGGGTTAGCAGCAGGGCCACTCCGGACAGGAGGGTGCAGGGGACAGGGTGCCCCTGACCTGAGCGGGTCCCTCTGGCTAGGGGGACCCGGGGACCCTGGTGGGGTTCCTGTGCAGGCAGCAGGTTTTACGCCTTGCTGCTTGGGTGGCTGAGGCTAGCGTAGGTGCCACCAGGAACTGCTCTATCAATGATAGTGATTTCCCTTATCTCCTTGTATTTGTTGGAGGATTAGAGCGGGGGAAGAGATTAGCTTCCCCTGCCAAGCGGAGCAGGCTGCGACTGTGCCCCGTTGTGCACCCGTGCTCTCCTGCCGTGCTCCTCACTGCAAGCCCCTCCTGGTCCTCCTGTGGAAGGGGATGTGTCCAGCCCCGGAGGGCAGATAGCCAACGTGACCAGTCCCACGTGGTCTGTGCTGGTGCAGGGATGAGAACATTTGGGGGGGGGGGGGAATAACCCCAAACGAGCACCTGAACTCCCCTTCCCTCCCTTGCGCGGTGGGGAGGGCTCGGGTTTGCAGGCTCCGTCGCTGTCGCGCCGGTTGTGGGACGCACCGGCGGCGCCCTCGGAGCTCCTGTCCCAGCTGCTGGCTGTGCTCTTTCAGCTGCAGGCTGCGCTTCCTCACATGTTAAAGACTGAGATTTCGGTGCCAGGCCTGGCTGCCTGGAAATGCTCTAAGTGGTGTGCTTTCTCCTGGAATTTGGTCCCAATTGTTTAATAAGCCACTTCAGGGAAGTCATTCCTGACTTAATGGTTTGAGTAAAATTGCATGGCCTTGTCATGCCGGCAGCGGAGGCTTCCTGAGAGCAACCCTTAGACTTTGAACGGGGTATCCTCATGGAAGCAACGTTCTCGTTTTGTGTCTCGGAGGGTTATGCTGCCGGTTCTGTGCTGAATCATCTCTGGGGCAAGATCTCTTCCCACAGCGAGGTTTGCAGAGAGCAAAGTCCTTCTCTTCCCCCCGCCCTTCGCGGCCCCTCGGACGGGGCCCAGCCCCGGCCAACAGGAAGGTGTATTTTTCTTAAGAAAGCTGAAGACCCCGGTGGGATTTGTACCGGTTGCATGCGGATTTGCTAATCTGCTCGGTGCGCTTCTGCTCCCAGACGACTTCTCTGTTTGTGGGTTCGTAGACTTGCAGCATGTTGGCTTTTGCCCTGCGCTCAGCTCTTGTCCCTCCTGCTGCGCTCCGGGAGCTGGAGGGCAGGGGTAGGTTTCCTGACCCTCCTGGAGGCAGGACTAGCCCTTTGTCAGGTGGGCAGCGTGGAACGGATGCGGATTTTAAAAGCAAACCCTCTAGGTTTCCATCAGAGGGCTGAGCGCCTTGCATCTGGCAGAGAACGGTCTTCTCTCGGTTCTGGTGCCTTGGATAAAGGCTGAGCCCGAGCGCCTGGCGTGGCTGGAACGGCAGCCAGCCCGCCGGAGACGTGGGCCGCGCCATGCGGCGGCTGGATGCTGGCACCAGGTGCAGAAGGGACCAAGGTCCAGAAGGAAAGAGGGGAGGGGAAGTTCCAAAATGTAGCTGAAATCATCCCCGTTACTGGAAACCACCTGCCTGGCCCGGGCCTGCCGGGGGGGAGCGGGGAGCTGGGCGGCCGCCGGCCCCCTTCCTTCTCGCGCACGCTTGGCTGCGGCGCAGGGCTGCGTTTCCCAAAGGAGCTGAGCTGCTCTCTGCCTGCTCAGACCTGAAGCCCAGGGGAGGGTTTGGGCTCCTACAGAAAGCGGGAGGCGATAGAAGAGCTGCCGTGCCAGGATGGGCCCCAGCGCCGTGCCATCCCCCAGCACTGCAGGTGCGCTGGCAGCCGGCGCAGGGGCAGGAGAGGTGGAGAGCTGTCAAGCCCTTCCCGGCAGATGCAGGGCTTCCCGTCCTCGCTCCGCTGCCGCGGGAACGCTCAGATGTCCCTCGTCTCGGTCATCTCCAGTTCTGCTGGCTTTTCGCCAAAGCACCTGGACTCGTCTTTGTCCCTCGGAGGGTCCCGCCGCCCCCTCCCAGCGCTGCCGGACCGCTGGCCGGGGCTGCTGCGCTCTGCCGCGAGCTCAGGCGTCAGCGCTCGGGTTTCCCCGCTCCGGCGGGGGTGCCGAGGGCCACGGAGGCCTCCGGGACGCGCCGGCGAAAGCAGCAGGCGGCTGCGCGGGCCCTCTCCTCCCCGCTTCTGCCGTCGTCTACTTCTGGGGGGCTCTTGCAGGAGGGGGAAGAAACGCTGAGCGACCGCCCGGCGAGGGCTGTGTCCTCGCTCCGCGTTTGCGTCGTTGCAAAGACCGTCCCTTTCCACGGGCGCTTACAAAGCGCCAGCTTGGAGCCGTGCCGGCTGCCTGGTGGGGACGAGGCAGCTCCCCCCTCCAGGAGCAGGGCACGTCCGTCAGCTGCCCCTGGATTTTGGGGGTTGAGCGCCTGGCTCTGGACCGCAATGCAGGGAGCAGGCAAACGCGGGGACGTGGTGGAGCAGGGGGCAGAGGGTCCCCTGCCACGTCTGTGCCAAGCCGCGGGCTGCTGGCACCGCGCTGGGCTCCGCTGGCCGGAGCCGCTGCGGCAGCGCTGCCTGGCCGGGCTGCAACCGGAGCAACTCGCCCAGGGGCTTTGCTCCAGGAGGAGATGGCTCTGCAGGGTGGGATGTCCTCTAGGAGAGGAGGTGGTTGCTGTCCCTGCTGCGCGTGCCCTGCCTGGAAGGGGCAGAGGCAGCGGGGAGGTGGCGAACAGGGTCTGGCTCAGGCTCGTGGCAAGGGGTTCGCGGCAGAGCCTGGAGCCGTGCCTCTGCTCCTGGCGTCTCCCCGCGACGCTGCGCCCTCCCCTGCCTAGATTCTCCCCAGGGCCCTCTCCTGCGCTGTTCTGCTCCTCCTGGTCGTCGCCGTGCTGAGCAGAGGCAAGAGGTGCAGCATCGCCAAAATCCTGCGGCAGTACCGCGCCGTCATCTTCCACGAGATCCAGAACCTGGTGAGCGGAAGTCATCCCCGTTCGTGGGGACGCTGCCGAGCCGGGGGGGCTGCGCCATCGCGGCTGGCCTGGGGCGAAGGGACCCGGCTGGCCCCTGCGGGGGGGCCGTTCGCGGGGAAGGGCGATCCCCGCGAGGGCCGGGAGCGCTTCGTGGGGGCTCGCGTCCCTGGCCGGCACCGCGCGGGCACCAGCCCCGCGCGCAGGCACCAGCCCCTCGGGGCGCCTGACCTTCTCCTGCTTTATTTCTCCAGAAGAACCTGAGCGGATCGGCAGGCAGGAACAGCCGAGCTGGGCCAGCCTGCCGTTCGGACAAGGTGAGCGCCGGCCCCGGGCTGAGCAGAGGGCTGGGAGACCCGCGGCGGTGGTGGGGTGGGACGTTGTGCGGGCTGAGCCCCAGCAAACTCATGACAGAGCCGCTGAACTCCCCCTCCCCGCCCGGGGCTGCTTGCTTCCGTCTCTCCCAGGACCAGAAGATCCTGCTGTCCATCTACAACATCAGCATGTCCCTGCGGGACGTGGCGGGCGGCAGCCTGCGTGGCCCCGAGGAGGCGGCGGCGTGGAAGGTGGCCAGAAACACCGAGTTCGTGCTTAGGCAGAACTGCAGGAAAATCTGCAAGGTGGGAGCCCCGGCCCCGTGCCCGTCGCCCCAGCGGCTCCCCCTTTGCTAGGCGGGCTGCAGGCAGCGCCTGCCCTGTTGCGCGCTCTCCCGGCCGCGAGCCCTCGGGCATCGCGCTGGGGGTGAAGGTCTGCGCTGCTTTATGGCCGGGGGTGGCGAAGGCACACCCCGCGCGAGCTTTACACCGCCGGGCCCTGGGCCGGGGAGCGAAGTCCGGCGGTGGCGGCACGGGACGGGCTGGTGGGTTTTCATCAGTTTGTCGCCCGCCCCGGGGCCGCGATGCTGCGGCTGGTGCCGACGTGGAGCCTGGCCGCGTGGCCGAGGCCGGGCACGCGACGTAGCGGCCGCCCCGGGGTGGGGGGCCCGGCGGGATGCTCGCCCGCTGCCCCCGCTCGCCCTCGGGCGCTCTCTGGGCCGAGCAGAGACGGGCGCGGGGGCAAGCAGCGGGGTGTCCCCCCGCGAGGCTGGTCTGCAAACGGGCTTGGACGGTGCGCCCGGGACTGCGCCGGGGAAACCCCAGCCGCAAGCGTCGCCCGTCGGCAGCAGCGAGCAGCTGCTGAGCCGGCGGGGGAAGCCCCGGGGCGGCCCGGTGCCACCTCCCAGGCTGCGGCCGCGCGCTCACGTCCTCTCGGAGGGCACTTCTCGCCCGAGGAGCGAACCGGAGGGTCCCTGGCACGGGGATGGAGGCGCCTCTGAGCCTGGCCGCGGCGGGTCTGGGCGCGCTGCAGCCTGCGCGGGCCGGCTGGCACGGCAGCGCCCGGGCAGCGGGTTTGCAGGGCCGCCTGGTCCGGACCTCGTCCTCGCCGCCGCCAGCCCCGTGGCTTTTGCGCCCCTGGCTAACGGCGGCGGGTCCTTTCGGCAGCAGAGCCTGCCGGCGGCGGCGCAGCCCTGGCGCCCGGGGCCCGGCCGCCGGCGGAAGCAGCTGAAGGAGCTGGCGCGGAAGGCGGCGAGGCTGGCGACGTGCTGGGAGAAGCTCTACGCCCTCCGCTCCCCCGGCCTGGACTCGTAGGTGGGGGGACGCCCGGCACCTCGCCCTGCCCAGCAGGTAACGGGCTTTCGGGGCCGCCGGCTCGGAGAGCCATGCCCCTCCGCTTTGGCGGCCGCGGGGGTCTTCTTCCCAAAGCTGGGGCACGTTGCGACTCCGGAGTCGGCTGAGTCGGTGCCCCCTTTGTCCTGCCCTCTCGTTTGAAGCGATGCCCAGGGGGGCGGCCCAGCGCAGGCGCTGGGGGCCGGCAGGCTCCTTCGCCGCAGGACGGCTGCCGAAGGCGCCTGGCAAAGCAGACGCTGCGGCAAGCGGAGGGGGAAGCGCTGGAAAAAGCAAGAGACGTTAACCGGCGCCGTGCTGCCATCCCGGGCCGCGCAGCCCCTGCCCCTTCCTCCAGCGTAAGGAGGAGGGTTTGGCTCACCGGTCTGAGGTTCCCGTTGGCGCTGGACCGCTGCACGCCTGCAGCTCGCTGCTGGCCGGCGCCCGGGTGCGGACCAACGTCCCCCTTGCGCGGCCGGGCCGCGTAACCGCCGAGCTCTGGGCGAAGCGGGCCCCTGCCCGCGGGCGAGCGAGCGCGGGGTCCCCGCCGCTGCCACCGCCCCTAAGCACGCCGCGAGCGGGCGGCACGAAGGGTGGCGAAAGCTCGGCGCCGCTCGGCGCGCACGCGGTGGTGGGGGGGCCGGGACCCCGCGTGCCCTCCCTGGCTGCCGCGCCGGGCCGTCGTCCCCACGAGCCGCAAAATAAAACCTCTCCTTCTCCGAAAGCCTCCGGCTGCTTTATGTCGCAGGTGCCCGGCGCGTCCCCCAGCCGGGACCCCCGGCGGCTGCCATCAGCCTGGGGCAGCGCGACCCCCCCCCCCCCCCCCGGCCTGTTGCGCTCCCGTGTCCGGCTGCGGGTGCCCCCCCGTCCGGGCTGCGCTGTGGCTGCAGCGGGCGCGAGCCTGGTGGCTGCAGGGGACGGCGGCGGAGGACACGAGATGGCAGCAGCGGGCCGCCCGCCCCGCGTGGCCCGCCACCACGGGTGTCCCGCTGGCCGCGGCCTCGGCCGGGGGCCTTGGGGGTGCTGGAGGGGGCTTGCAGGGGTCAGCGATTCCCACGCGCTTTAGCGGGTGCACCCTGGGTGACCCTCGGTTTAGCGGGGTGCACCCTGGCACCCCTCGGTTTAGCAGGGTGCACCCTGGGTGACCCTCGGTTTAGCGGGATGCACCCTGGCACCCCTCGGTTTAGCAGGGTGCACTCTGGGTGACCCTCGGTTTAGCGGGGTGCACCCTGGCACCCCTAGGTTTAGCATGGTGTGCCCTGGGTGACCCTCGGTTTAGCGGGGTGCACCCTGGCACCCCTCAGTTTAGCAGATGCACCCTGGGTGACCCTTGGTTTAGCGGGGTGCATCCTGGCACCCCTCAGTTTAGCAGGGTGCACCCTGGGTGACCCTCAGTTTAGCAGGGTGCATCCTGGCACCCCTCAGTTTAGCAGATGCACCCTGGGTGACCCTCAGTTTAGCGAGGTGCACCCTGGCACCCCTCAGTTTAGCATGGTGTACCCTGGGTGACCCTCGGTTTAGCGGGGTGCATCCTGTTGACTCTCGGTTTAGCGGGGTGCACCCTGGCACCCCTCGGTTTAGCAGGGTGCACCCTGGGTGACCCTCGGTTTAGCGGGGTGCACCCTGGCACCCCTCAGTTTAGCAGATGCACCCTGGGTGACCCTCGGTTTAGCAGGGTGCATCCTGTTGACTCTCGGTTTAGCGGGGTGCACCCTGGCACCCCTTGATTTAGCATGTGCACCCAGGGTGACCCTCAGTTTGGTGGGTGCACCCCAGGAAGCCTGGTTTGGGGCTGCTGCTTTTGCAGGGTCTCGCCGGCCTCCTGTGCCCCCTCCCCAAGCAGCACCCACTGCCGCACGCCCCGGTGCCTTCCTCCCGATCCCTCCTCCTCCTCCTCCTCCTCCTCGGGGGGCGCCGGGGCAGCCCGATGGGCACAGCGCGGGGGCTCGAGCCCGGTGTGGCCGGGGGCCGGCACTGCCTTGTTCCCTCCCGCCCTTGCCGCCGCCGGGGGTCTCTGCAGCGGTGCTTGCGTTTGCCTTTTGCTTTTTTGCTGTTGTTTTTTTGGTGGATTCCCCCCCCCCCCATTTTATTTTTTGCCCCCTTTTCCCTAAACAAAAGATCACACGCAGGCAGCGGTTTCAATGGGGTTGAATAGAGGGAAGAGGGGGTGGCGAGGCGAGGGGGTCAGCCACCCCCCCCCCACCTCCAACACCACCAGCTTCCCGAAATCGCCCCCGCTTGGCCTGCGGGCAGCTCCCGCGTCGAGGCTGCAGCCGAGACCCCCCCCCCCCCCCCAGCGCAGCCGGCAGCCCGTTCCCGGCCCAAACGGAGCGGGGCCGGCCGGGACCACCCCCACCCCCGCCGGGGGCTGCGGCTGATGCCGGCGGGGGGAGAGGGGCCCGGCGCGGCGGCGGGGATGAGCGCATGGAAAGGAAGGAAAGAGCGAAGGAAGGGGCTGAAGGGAGGGAGGGCAGAAGCGAGGTCGCAGCGCCGGTGGGATCGCTGCAAAACAGCCGGAAAAAGGAAACGGGCCGGCAAAGGCGAGTAAAAATAGCAGCGAGGCAGACCCGGGCGGGCAGCACGTGGCAGTGAGCGCATTTCCTTCGAGGGCCGCGCGGCGCGCTGCCGCCCGCGCCGGGCAGGGGGGCTCCAGCGCCCGCCGCCTGCAAGACAGCCCCGCTCCCCCCGCGCCGGGCGCCCGCCCTCGCGCCGCCGGGCGGCCCCCCCGGGCTCTGGCTGCCGTCCCCGGGGGGGTGGCGAGGGACCCGGGGTGCCTCAGCCCGGCACCCCGACGGGCTGCTGGGGGCCGGCGGGCGACGCCGGTGCTGCGGGACCCGGGTGCAAAGCCCAGGGCAGGGGACGGACGCTTTCGGCGCGGGGCCAGGGCCGGGGGCTCGCCGGCGGGCGCCGAGGGCCGCCCCCGACCGCCGACGGCAGCGTTTCGTTCTCTCCCCGCTCCCCGCCGCCTCGTAAAGCTGTTGAAAGCGCAGATTTACGGCGTGATAAACGCTAGGGGCTCTGGTTAATGTTTTACTGCTCCGTCCTCTGGCGAGCGGCGGTTTTGGAGGAGCGGGGCGCGGGCGGCGCACCCAGCGCAGCCGTGCCCGCTCCCCACCCCGACCCCATCGCTGGGTTTCGGCAGCGTCTGCCGAGCAGCCTGCGCGCGCCGGGGCGCCCGGGGACGGCGCTGCCACCCCGGAGGGTGGGCGGGAGGCTGGGGGGGGGGGTCCCGGCTCTGGCCTCCGCCAGCCCCCAGCCCGGGGCCGGCCGCCGCGCACCGTCCCCTCGGGGGTGCCCCCGCTGCTCGGGGCTGGGTGCTGCTAAGAGGCACCTCCAGGCTTGGGCGCAGCGCCTGCAAAGGGCCGAGGGCGGCTCCGTCCCCTGCCACGGGGAGCTGGGGGTCCCCGGGGCGCTGTGCACGCGTGTGCACGCGTGTGCACATCATTCCTGTCCATTACCGCTTGCCGAGGCTGCGACCCCCCCCTCCCCACCCCGAGCTGCCGGCCCCGTGCGCCATCCTGCCCCCCGCGGCTCCAGCACCCCGCGACGGCCGGCGGGAGCCCGCTCGGCACCCTCTCCTCCGCCGGGGCTGGGAAGCGGCTTGCCGGCCGGGCCGCTGGGGGGGTCGCCCGGCTCAGCTCCCCGGCCGGAGCCCGCGAGCATCCCTGAGATCGTCTGTGCGGCGGCAGGCGGCGGCGGCGGCGGCTCGGGGCGGCGGGAGCCCCGGGGGGCTCTGCGTCACCGGCCCCTTCGGCTTTGCGCCTCGGGGAGAGGGTTCCCGGGGAGCGGGAGCCGGCGCGGCGCCTCCCTCCCTGCGGACGGATGCTCCCTGCAGCTGAGCTCGGGGCAGAGGAAGGGAAAATCCTGGGCTGCCCGAGGCACGGGGATGGGCCGGGTTCGGTGCCCACGTCGGCGTGTCTAAACCCCCTCCTTCAGGGCCAGGTGGGCTTCCTCCGCGGCGCTGCCCGGCTCCGAGGTCTCCGACGGATCCAGGGTCTTAAAGTAAAGCGTGTCGTCGAAGCAGAGCTGCCGGGGCGGCTGGGCCAGGCCGGGCAGCCGGAGCAGCGCGCCGGTCAGGTACCCGCCGAGCAGGGAGCCGCCGACGGCCACCCCCAGCCCGGCCGCCTGGAAGAGAGCCTGCTCCCAGGCGCTCCGTCCCGTCTCCGCTCCCGGCCGGGATGCCGCCAGGCTGGCGTTGCCCCCGGGCGGCCCGCGGGGCGGGAAGACCTGGTAGAAGCGGTGCCCGTAGGTCTCCTCGGAGGCCGCCAGGATGGCCACCACGCCGGCCGCCGCGCCGATGATGCCGGGCAGCCCGTGAAGGTTGTGGATGCCGCACTGGTCCAGGAGGCCGAGTCTCCTCGCCAAGAAGGGTGCCAGGAACTTGAAGCCGAGGACGCAGGCCAAAGAGGAGAGGCTGCCCAGGGCGAAGGCGGCAGCCGGCGTGATCATCATGTCGGCCAGCGCCCCGATGGCCACCCCTCCGGCGAGGCTGGCGTTCTGCAGGTGGCCCAGGCTGAGCTTGCCGCGGCTCTCCAGCAGGCTGGAGGCCAGGAAGGTGGTCAGGGCGCTGGCGCTAAGGGCGAGGACGGTGTGCAGCACTGCCCGGTGCTGGGCATCTCCTGGCTGGCAAAGGGCAGCCACGAAGCTGGGCCAGAAAACCCAGAGGGAGAGCATGCCTGTGAGGGACAGGAGGTCGGACTGGTAAGTTGGTTTTTCCTTGGGATGCCCCAGCTGCTTTCCTGGCTGGAACAGAGCCTTGGACATGCCGAGGCCGAAATAGCAAGCGAAGATGTGGATGGTGATGGTCCCTCCCACGTCAAGGACCTTCAGGCGGGTTATGATGGCCCACTCGCTCGCGAGGTAGATGGGGATTTCACAGAAGGCAGCAAGAAGGAGCTGGAAGGGGCTGGTTCTCCCCAGGACGGCTCCGACGGAGATCAGCACCGTCACCGCAGCAAATTCTGCCGTGAGGACGTTGTGGAGGCCCATGTGGACCTTGCCGTGGTGGAAGTGGTAGAGCAAGCCCTGCAGGACCAGGGCCCACTGCGTGGAGAAGTTGAGCAGCAGGAAATTGTAGGCGAGCGCGCCAAGCCCGTAGCGTGGCATGAAAGCCAGCAAGAGGCCCAGGGCCACCACCAGCATCACTTGGATGTCCTGGAAGAGGGGGAAGATGCTGTAGAGCTGGTTGGCACCAGGATCGGCATCCAACGCCTGGGAGGCAGCGTCCGTGTGCTCGTCGTAGGAGACGAAGAGGGCGAAGAAGAGCAGCAGGGCGCCCTGGAAGAGCCCCAGGGAGATGGGCAAGTGGCAGCGGAGGTGGTCGGGCGCTGCCGGGGCCATCACCGCGGCCTCCGTGGGAGAGAGGTGATGGCAAGCAAGCAGCCAGCGAGGCTAGCCACGCGCCGCGCGCCTCCGGCGGGACGGGACGCAGCCCGGCCGGACGCCGGGAGCACGCGAGGCTGAGTTCTGCTGCGCTGTCACGTTCGTGATTTTATTGGCCCGGTTAATTTTTAACTGCAGATGTAAGTCAATGTTCAGAAGACAAGACTTCCTCCACCCCGACCCCCCGTTTAAACGCCACGCTCATGAACTACCCGCGCTGTCTCGCTCGGCAGCCGTAAGAAGTGGGCGCGAGGGTTTTCAGATTTTGAAGGGAGAAAAGAAACATGTCCCACGGCGGGCAGAGGGAGGAGAAGCGCCGGGCTGAGGGGAGCCCCGGGGCCGCGGCGTGAGCGGCTGGCGCCGACGGGCCGCGCGTGGCCCCGCTGAGCCCGCCAAGCTGCCCGGCCGGCCCGGGCATCGCTCCGGGATGATGGCCGTTCGGCTCGGCAGCCGCCCGGCCTTTGCGAAGCCCCGGAAAGCACCGAAATCGGGCTGCAAAGATCATTTTCTCACAGGTTTGCGCTGGCGTGAATGGCTGGAAATTCATTAACAATTAGCGCGCGAGAAAAACAAAGCCCAGAGCAGCCAAGCAGCTACCCCGAAGTTTCTGGGTTGCTGTTTAATATGACATTTTGCCAGTGAATGTCTGGAAAAAAAATATGAGAACCACAAGAACAAAAGGCAGAAGGGTTGGTAAATATTTGTTCCAGAGAGAAGATATTTTTGTGCTGTCCCTGATCTCAACACCCCTGCCGCGGGCGCTGGCTCCGCGCCGCTCTTCGTCATTGTTACTGGAGGATGAGGCAGGCGAGGGCGCAAAATGGGAAACAATTGTTGAATAATCCGCGAGCGGCGCCTTTGCCAAACCCTCCCCGGCCATTTGCAACACCAAGACGCTGGAAATCAGGGCAACGTATAGGAGGAGGAGGAGGTGCTTCGAAGGAAGGACCCCGGGGCCTGCAGAGGGGTCGGCCGGTGTCCATCCGCCCCTATAGGCACCGGTGGGGTCGGCCGAGCTGGACAGACTTGCGGGGGTGACACCCCGGGGTGCCTTGTCGCGGCCCCGGCAGCAGAGACGTCCCGAGCGGTCTCCCTGCCGCGAAGCCAGGGTTGCTGGTAGCAAGCAGTGGCACCGCCGGGAATATTTTGCCCAAGGAAACGCGGAGCCGTAGCCATCTCCCGCCGGCGCTCGGGAGAAGAGCGAGCGCCGGGGCCGGCGCGGGGGTCCCCGCGGGCAGAGCAGCGCCTTTCCCCCCCCGGCACCGCGGGACCTGCCCCAGCCCCGGCCGCTCGGCACGGAAACCCAAAGCTTTCCACGGTTCGGGCTGACGCCAGCGGGCGGTTTCCAGGAGGGATGCCTGGAAGGGGACAGAAAGGCACCGAGATGCCGGCGTAGTTCCCACCGGGGCCCCGGCACCGAGGGGCCACGGTGGCAGTGCCGGCCCCGTCCCCAGCGCCCGCCAGCAGCTCTCACCCTCCTTCCTCCCAGCAAGCGCGGGAGATTTTTTTTGGCCCTCTGCAACCTGCGGCAGGTTGTGGGACGCTGCGTGTTTCCGGCGCTCCCACCTTGCGTCGTGCCAGGGGCTAAATTCCCGCTGCGCTGGGGAAGGCAAGGCGCGATGGAGAAGGAGATGCAGGCGACGGCTCCCGGCCGCCTCCCTCCACCCCTCGCTGGGTACCAAGGCTAAGGAAAGGCGACTGCAGCGCGCCCGAGCCCCGACGGCGACCCTCGGCGGGCGCCTCGCCGGAGGGATTTTTAAGAGGACGGCCTGACACAGTAAAAGGCTCGTTAGTTCATCTTGCATAGGATAAAATCCAAGGGTCACGCCGCGAGCAGATAGCGCTCTTAAAACCTTCTTCTTCCCCCCGGAAAAAAAAAAAAAAAAAAACAGAGCAAGGCGAAAACCAGGGATGGCTGGGTGCTGCCCGGGCCCCGGACCCCGGCAGCCAGGGCGCAGATTAACAAATAACCTTTATGGCACCCATAAAGGAAGGTCCAAGTCCCACGAGGTGGCCGGGAGGGCTGAAGTCCCTGTCGGGACCGGAGCATCCGGCAGCTCCGCTGCCGCCAGGGATGTCGTACCGGCGCGGTGGGTTTTCCTTCGGCTCCGGAGGAGCGGGGCCGGGCCGGGGGGAGCCGTCCCCCCCCACCCCGGCGCCGCGCGGGCCTTTGTTTTGCGGCGGGGGGGGGCCGGGGAGCGTGCCGGCGGGGGCCGCGCGCAGCCCGCTCCGGAGCTCCCCGCTGCGGGCCGCGCACAGAGGGAAGCCGGATTAACGCAGGGTCGTACAAGGCGACAGGATCTGACAGATCCGAGCCAACGTCCGCTGGCAGCAGCCGGGCCGTGGCACTGTGAGAAAACACTCCTGCAAATTTAACAAATCCCTACGGTCTAGAAAGTCATGTACAAGAAATTACTAATGAAGGGATCTAGTCCTAGCTGGATTTCCAGACGTCGGTCATGCTCCCACCGCAGCTTGAAGGCCATATAAGTACATGGATGTGCAGCCCGGGCGGGATTGTCCCCCTGGTGCCGCCTGGCCGGCCGCGGCAGCCCCCCGCCGCCACCGGGGATGCGGAGCGTCCTCCCGGCGGAGGCCGACGGCACCGCTCCGCACCGGCCCGGCGTCAGCATCCCGCCCGGCGGTGCTGCAAGCTGCATTCAACAGCCCGGCATAAACCCCCGGGGGTTTTCCGGTTGGCCCCAACCCCCCCCCCCCCCGGCAGATGCTGTTGCTGGGGTGAGTGCGGGGCGGCTGGTTCTGCCCCGGCTAGCGGGGCTCTCATGGCTCGGGCGTCCCGAGACGCCGCCGGGGCTCGGGCCGGGGGCCGGGCTCCTCCGAGCCCCTCCGGGCCGGCACGGACGTCAGGTCGGCATCACGCGGCCCAGCGGCCTTCCCCATCTTGTGAGCACATCGGGTACCGCAGCGCGGGGAGGCAGCAGGACCACGTGCGCGTGCACACACACACACGCGCGCGCGCGTGTTCCCCGACAGCCCGGCACACACGCACACCCAGGCGTGCACACACACACACACGCATGCACACACACACACACACACACACACACACACACGCACACATGCACACATACACACAGACATGCATGCACACATGTGTGCATGCACACACATGCACACACACATGTGCACACACACGCATGCACACACATGCACACGCACACACACACACACACACACACACATGCACGCACACCTGCGCGCACACACAGACATGCATGCACACACACATGCGTGCACACGCACGCACACGCACGCACGCACACCCACCCACCAAAAAACCGCCGAGGGAGGCCGGTGGCGCTCCGACTCCCCCCCGGCGTTCTCAGGGCTCCGCTAGCGTTTGCAGCCGCAGAGGCTTTGAAGCCCGGGGTCTAAGGAGTGAAACATCTGGAAAAATTAGGATTAATGAAAACATAATTCCCAAGACTAAAGGAAAGATTAATCCTGCGCTGCCACTTGTGTGTTCCCCAGCTTTTCCCCAGCTCGACGCGCTGAACTTATTAAACCGCCCCGAGCTGCGTTTTCCTTTTCCTCCCCGCGCGCCCCGCGGAGCCGAGCGGAAGGGGCCGACGCCGGGCACGCCGAGGGCCGCGCATTTCGCAGCCCGGCTGGCCGGACGCTAGCTGGAGCGAAAGGTGGGAATTGGGGTCAGCGCGTTTTTACCCCCCCCCCCCGAATTAGATGGCCGTATAGAGAGCGGGTGAGGAAAGGCCGCAGGCTGCAGCCGCTGAGAGGCGCCGGCGGCGCTGGCCGGGCATCGCCGGCGAGGGTGCCCCCAGGCCGCGGGGCCGGACCGCTGCCCGCCGCCCGCCGCCCGCCCCGCAGCGTCCTGTGAGCCAGGAGGACGTGGCTGAAGGTCACATCCTGCCCCTCTTCCTACGCCCGGAAAAAGCTGCGCTTTGTAAATACGAAAACAAACAACAAACTTCTTCCCCCCATTTACCACCTCCCCTTCCAAAACAACCCCCCCCCCAAGACCCCCAGCGCGGCCCGGCGGCGGCCCCCGCGCTGTCGCGGCCACCTGCTCGGGGAAGCGGTTTTCCGTCGAGGCAGGAAGCGGGGCGCGAATTAAATCTCGGGTCAAGAGCGTAAAGGGAGGGAGAGGGGTACGGGCGGCGGGGGCGCGCGGGGGCCCCTCGCCCCGCGCCGGCCGGCGGGCCGGGAGCAGGTCCGCTGCTCTTCGGGAGCCCCGGGGAGCTTCGGGGGCCGAGCGGGGCGGCGAGGCCGCCCAGGAGCCGGCGGCCCCCCCGGCCCGGCCGCCTGCCCGCTCGCCTCCTGCCCCGGCTCCGGGGGGCGGCGGCGGGGGGGGGACCTACAAGAGCGCGCGCAGCCTTCAGCCAGATCGCGGGGAGGTTTGGGTTGCACAAGGCGGCGGATGGCGTTTCCATTGTGCCGGCGGGGGTTTGGGGGGGGGGACGTGTTGCAATCCGCAGCCGCTTCCATCCTTTGTCTCCCTCCGTGCCGAGGAGGAGCCTCGCTTTTCCCGGGGCGCCCATCGCGCCCGTCACCCCCCCCCCCCCGCCCCGCGCGGCCCTGCCGCCCGCTGCCTCCCCCCCGGCTGCCTTCGCGCGGCGGGGTCCGCCGCCGGCCGACACCGAGCGCTTGCGGCAGCTCCGGCTCCCGCGGGACGGCGCCGGCCGAGGCCGCGGGAAGGGGGCCCGAGCGGGCTCCCGCGGGGCCGCGGGCGCGGGACGAGCTCGCGGAGGCGGCGGGCAGCCGCCAGCGCCTGCCCGGCTTTAGGAACCGCTGCGGAAACCTTCCTCCTCGGGAAAAAGCATTCCAGCGCGGCGCTCACAGACTGAACCCATTTGCTAGTCCCCAGCCAGGCCCTACGCGCTGAGTAGAAGACAGTAATGTCGCATTGTTACGAAAAATAACTTTAAAAAAAAAAAAAAAAAACCCAAAAGGCAAGCATCAGCTGGAAGGGCTAAATGGGAGCGAACCGAATTTGAGGGGACGAGTAACCCTTCACGCCCAGGCGGTGCAGCGAGCCTGGCGGGTGCACGCGGTGGGCGTGGGGCTGCGCTGCGCGAGCGAGAGGGCTGTGCAGGGAGAAGCGGGGACGAGCTGGGAAAACGGGCCCAGAGGAGTGAGGGCTTCAAGAAGAGCGTGCTGCCGGGATGCCGGCGGCCTGGATGAGCGCTCTGGGCACTTGGGCCGTGCCGGTGCATCGCCTCGCTGCCTCGGCCACGGCCGTCCCTGGCTCTGCCTCGGCCTCGAGGCCGTCAGCACCGGCGGGGGCCACGGCACGGGGCGAGGGAGCAGCCCCGCGCCCCGCCAGCAGCCGGCTCCGGCCCTGCCGCGGGCCGCGCTCCAGCTGGGCGCTGTTTTGTAAGGACTCCTGGGCCTCTGCGGCGCAGAGATAAGCCCAAGAATTCGCCGGCCGTTCCAAATATCCGGCGCGCTTCCGCCCGCTTCCTCGCTGCCGCTCCAGCTCGTTTGTCTCATTTCCGCTGCATCACGCTGGGGAGAGCTTCCTGTTTGCTCCCGGCTCCGCGGCGGGGGCCGCCGGTGCCCGGCTGCCGCGCGGGGGGCAGGAGCCGGCGTGGGGCCGCGGGAACACCCGCCGGGCTGGGGGGACCCCGCCGGCCCCCTCGAGCTCTTTGTGGTGGCCCTGGCCATGCTGCGAAGGGGGGGCAGCGAGGCAGCCGGCGCCCGGCTCAGCCCGGCCCCGTCCCGGGCTGTAGCCCGTGGGGACGAGCAGGGCCCCGAGTGAAGAGCTGAGATTGGAGCTGGGTTTTCTCGCCCTCAGCAACCTCCTCCCTCCGCCTCGGCGCGGCCACGCGGGGCTGCCGTCCCCGCCGCCGGCGCGAAAGCGAGCCCAAATCTCGCCGGCTTCGGCGAGGCAGGGATCTGGTTTTAGGCACCGAGGCGAGGGGTCCGCGGCCACATCGGCTCGCCGCGGGCGGGAGCGGCTCTGCCCCGGGGGCTCCTCGGGGGCCGCGGCGGGGCGGGGAGAGGGTCTTTCCTCCGCGCGCGTCCGCCCGGCAGCCGCCGTTCCCGGCCCGAGTGTGAGTGTTTACTCGGGGCGATTCTCATCGCTTGCAGCGCGGCCGGAGCTATTCAAAGGCGGGCGGAAGCGAGCGCAGCAACTGAAACAACAATGAGAAGGAAACGGAGCCCGAAAAATTCTCCGTTCATAAATCAACTGAACTGCAGGTGATCCCTGAGCCGGCCCGAGCCAAGGAAAAGACACGGCTCAAAACAGCCGGGAAGCGGTGCGGGGCCCGGGCCGTGGCGCAGCCCTGCGGGCTCCCGCACCCGCCGGCCCCCGTGGCGGGCAGGACGCCCCCGGCCGGGTCTGGGCACCGGTGGCGTTTGTGTCCCTGTCCCTGGGGCGGCGGGTGCAAGACTGGGGCTTGGAGGAGGACGAGGTGCAAATACCGGTGTTTTTTTTTTTTAATTTTTAAACTGTGCATAAAGAGGTGCTGGGGCCAGGGGCAAAGCTGGGCCTGGGTGAAAGGGGCTCCCGCAATGGGTTGGCATCATGCACGCAGGCGCGTGCCTCTAAGGCGAAGGAATTGCAAGGCAACGGGGCCAGGCCGAGGCTCGCTGGGGCTCAGCCTTTTGGGGAAAGAGGCGAAGGGTCTCCAGGACCACGAGCAACTCCGCGGAAAACCCCTGCCCTCCACGAAGGGGCTGCAAAGGGCCGAGCCGGCGGCCGGGCTCCGGGGGATGCTCCGGGGTTCGCCCCGCTGCTGGGCGCAGCCGCGGCGCCGCGCGAGCCCCTGAGCTTAACGGGAGCCCGTGCAGGACTCTCGGCGGCGTCGGACCCCCAGCTCCTCGCTGCGACCTCGTAAAGGGCTTTTCCTCCGTAGGAAAAGGAGCCGCCGTCTCGGGCTGGGCTCTTGGGCGCTCTGGCAGCATCCTGCAGCCCTCCCGTGCGCCGGCACCGGGATCGGAACAAAATCTACCCCTAAACGGGGTCCGGCATCATCTCGCTGCGAGCGAGACGGGGGCCCGACCTGCAAAACCTGCGCAGCCCCCGGGGGAAGGAGAGCGGCCTCGATTCCCCCTCGAATCGAGGCTGCGATTCGAGCTCGGGGATGCCCAAAGAGGGGCTCACGGCCTCGGGACCGGCCTCTGCATCCCTTGAGGCACCTAGAGGTGGGCAGATGTTCACCAGGACCAGCCCGGTGGCAGCAGATTGAGTCCTGAGCCAGGGCTAATCTGCCGCTTCTGCTGGGCGAAGGACAGGGTCCGACCGCCCTCCCGGCGCGGGCGACGGCCGCCCGGGTGGCGTGTGCGTGGCTGCGACCGGCCAGCCCCTCCGGCCTGATTCCCTGCCGTCCTGTCCTTCAGCAGAAACCTGGAGACCACCATAAATAAACCCTGTATCTTTAAGCAGCTTCGTACAGTACAAGAAAACGCACTCGTTGAATTACAGCTTTTTAATCAAATGCATGTAACCATGTCACTTAAAGTGCTCGCGAAAAGCAAAAAGAAAAAAAACACACACACACACACACACACACAATTGGAAGAGCACGATATTAAAACCAGCTGCTTTTTTACCCCCACCGCAGTTAATAGTTTTTGAATGTTCTGAATGAGAGAGAAAACAGAGCCAAGCTCCACTTTCATGTCCATCTTTCTGATCAGCCCCCGTTAGACGGGGGGGGCGGGCAGCCCTGGCACCGCGGCGAGCGGCGAGGGATGCTCTCCGCACCCAGCCCGCCCTCGCTCCTCGTCTCCCCGCGCCCCCCGGGGCCGCGGGCACCCGCCGGGCCGCGGGGTCCAGCGCAGCCCAGGCGACGCCGTGGGGCCAAGCGGCGCATCCGGCCTCCGCACCAGCGGAGAGGCGAGCGCGGGTGTCCCGAAAAAAGCCATCGGGCCGTGCTGCGCGGCTCAGCATCTCCCCGGGGCGCCCGAGCGGCGCGCACCACCGACCTGCCGCCCAGCGCCCCGCGGCTGGCATCGCCGCACCGCTTCTCGCCCCCAGCCGCGACGCCCGGGACCGTGGCGCTTCTCCTGCTGGTGCCGAGGCGCCGCGCTGCCCCGGCGCCGCTATCCGCCCGGGCCGGTCGTCCTTGGCCGCGCGTGCCGGGACCACCTCGGCGCCGACCTCCGGGCTGGCTCGCCTGGCCGGGGGCTTCCCCGCGCGGCCTGCCAAGCACCTCGAGCTGTGCGGTTCCCCCGCAGCGTGGACCAGCGCTCGTTAAGCGCGAGGCAGAGACCACCAAATATGTCAAAACACACTTAAAATTTATTGTTCCGCACCATACGTTGGAGTCTCTTGAACGGCGGCCAGTGTTTCTGCCTCTCCACGATGGGGCCTATCTGCTGTCGCTGACACTTTGCATATATGTAGAGCCCGTTTTCTTCTCTTTCTGTCTCTTTTTTTTTTTCTTTCTTTAAATGAAAAATACAAACAATTGATGGAAAATGTACATTCGTTCCATATGGGACGGTCGGAGTGTGGAGAGGAGCCAGGAGAGTCATTTTTAGGCAGACTCCTCTCTCCAGCGGATGGCTGGACGGCTTCCCAGAACGGCCCCGCGCGGCCTGGCCTGACTCTCCTGACGGGCCTCAGACGGTCTGTGACGCTCCTGCGCCGGCGGGGGGGACGTGATTCAGCTCCCGCCAGGGCTCAGCCTCTCGGGCGGCGAGCCCGCGAGGGAAGAGAGGTTTCCACCGACACCTCCTCGCCAGCCCAGAAGGCCTGAGCTCAGCCGCGTGGGAGGTGATGGAGAGGTTGGAGACCAGGAGACCAGGATGAAGGGCAGGGGACCTCCTGCTCTGAGCAGGAGGTTGGGTTCGGGGGAGGTCGGGTTGCGTTAGGAGGAGGTCAGGTTGGTTAGGTTGGGTTAGGGAGAGGCTGGGTTTGGTTAGGGGGAGGTTAGGTTGGGTTACAGGGAGGTCAGGTTGGTTAGGTTGGATTAGAAGCAGGTTAGAGGTAGGTTAGGGAGGAGTTAGGCGGTTTAGGGGGAGGTTAGGTTGGTTAGGTTGGGTTAGGGGGAGATTAGGTTGGGCTAAGAGGAGGTTAGGTTGGGTTAAGAGGGGGATCAGGCTGGGTTAGGTGGGTTAGGTTGGTTTAGGTGCGTTGGGGGAGGTTAAGTTGGGTTGGCATAGTTTAGATTGGGTTAAGAGGAGGTTAGATTGGGTTAGGTTCATCAGGTTGGATTAGGGGCAGGTTAGGCTGGGTTAGAGGGAAGTTGGTTTGGGTTAAGAGGGGGATCAGGGTGGGTTAGGTTGGGCTGGGGCAGGTGGGGGGGGTTACGTGGGTTAAGTTGGACTGGGGCAGCTTAGGTTGGGATAGGTTGGTTTCGGTTCAGTTAGGATGGGTTGCAGAGGGTTAAGCTGGGTTGGGAGAGGTCAGGTTGGGTCGGGGGGGGGTCAGGTGGGTCGTGTGGATCAGGGACCCCCAGGGAGTCCTCCCAGCCTGATTTATCCCACGACCCTACGCAGCGCCGGGCGCGCTGCAGCATCGCTGGCTCAGCTGGGG
This sequence comes from Struthio camelus, assembly GCF_040807025.1. Taxonomy (NCBI): domain Eukaryota; kingdom Metazoa; phylum Chordata; class Aves; order Struthioniformes; family Struthionidae; genus Struthio; species Struthio camelus. Next base: position 17,549,607 of record NC_090959.1, on the reverse strand, counting down.
CGAGGGATGCGGAGCGGCATCAGCGGGGCCCAGCTCGGCCGGGCGCCGCTGGCGGCACCGCAGGAGCCGGCGCTCGCGCGCGCTGGGGCGAACAACCCCCAATCCCCCCCCCAACCCCGGCTCATGCCACGAGGACCCTGCGCCCCAAACCGCCTCCCTTACGGCTGCGGGCGCCAGGGCCGGGCGGGGAGCCCGGGCACCCGCTGCGCCTGAGCCTCGCAGCGGTGCAAACGCTGGGGAAAAAAAAAAAAATTAGTTTCAGGCTGCACAGACACTTTTCCAGGGCACATTTAAGGACTCCTCGCTGGCTTATTTTCTTTTTCTTTTGCAAAGCCGGCAATATTTAGGATACAATGGACCCGACTCTTGTGGCAGGGGGCCTCGGCGGAGCGGCGCTGGCGGGAGCGCGCCTGCTGCCCCGGCAGCCCCTCTGCCCCAGCGCCCGCCGAAGCCGCCGCGGCTCGCGGACCCTCCGCTGCCTGGAAAACTGTCCCCAAGGACAGGAGGTCTCCGTTCGCCGTGAATGCGAGCTTTACGGGGGGAAAACCCCTCTCTCTGCAGCTATTTCCCAGGTGACAGGCTGCGAAGCGGAGCGGGGAGGGCAGGAAACGACTCCTGGCTGCAGAGGCGAAGCTGCGGAGCCGAAACCCGCCGGCGGCCCAGGGTCTATCGCAGCCGCCCTCGCGGCCGCGCTCTTCCTCCCCGCCCTCCTCCTCGCCACGCTCTGATCCGGGGCCTTGACGTACAGGAGCCGAACGAGGCGACGTTGCAGGAGCGTCGCCCACCGCACCCCGACGGGGCGTTTCGGGCGGGCAGAGCACCATGAAGAGCGTCTCGCCGGGCTGCGGACCCGCCGCAGGCTCGGGGGACGGACCGGAGCGACCCTCCAGCACCCGTCGGCTTTGTATCTCCTTTCTGTCCTGGTCTGGGCACCTCTGACCAGCGCCGAGGAGGAAATAATGGTTTTCCTGTCCTGCAAGAAGTGTCGAGATTTTAAAGCGTTTCCGTTCCCAAACTGGGCGGCAGAGCAGAAAGTTTGGGAAAGTTTGTGAACTGCCCGACGGAGACAACGTTTCATTCCGACCGGTTGTGAAAGGCTCCGCTAGGCACGCGGTGAAACCTCGCTGTGGATTTTGACCTTTTCCCTTTGTTTAACCTTTAAAAATATAACACAAGCCACATATCTAAAAAGCTTGCCCTGAATAAAAAAAACCTGGAAACTTTTTTTATTTTTCTCCCCAGTGCTCTTTTTTTTTTTCTCGAGTCAGGAAATGTTTTGGAGCCGTTTCCCACAAACAGGTTTGGTTTTGATAAAACTTCATTTTTTTCGGTGGAAAAGCAAAAATCCTGACAAAACCTCCGCAGCAGCTGCCTTGCAACCGCGTGGGTGGAGAGACGGGGAGGAGGTCATCCTTGGCCGAACCGCTGGCACCGCTTTGGGCACCGGCCCCGCGTGCGGCGGGCGCATCCCGCCGCGCGCCACGGTGGGAGGACGGGAACCGGCTGCAAAGCGCCGGCGGCGCCTCTCGGGGCGCCCGGGATCGGCCTCCGGGGTCCAGCCGAGGAACCGGAGGCTCCGGTTCCCCTTTAAGATCCCAGGCGGGATGCCTTCGCTGCGGCTGCGCTTCCCCGGCGAGCGGCGGCGTTTCCGCCCTGCCGGGACGGCTCCGGCTGCTGCGCGAGTCCTGCCACGGCCCCGCCGGCCCCCCGGGCCGCCCCGCTCGCCGCCGGGGCTTTTTCACCCTCGAAGAGCTCCGAGCTGTGTATTCCCTGGGCCGGTCCGGCTGGCACATGCTGTTTTAATATTTGGGTGATGTCATCGAGTGCTCTATAATGCCATAAAAAACCAGAACATCTATAAACCTGACCAATCAACCTCCAGCAGAACACACACACGCACGCGGATACACACACACAGCTGCGCGCACACACACACACACACACACACACACACGTGGACGCACACACAGGGATGCACATGCACACCGATCCATACATCTGGACGCACACACGCGTGGATGCGCTCGCACATGGATAGATGCACATGGATGTGCACACACGAACGCGTGCATGCGTTCTGATACACGTGTGGAGCAAATGCACACGTATATACGTGGAAACCCACACGCACACACAGACACACACATGGATGCATGCACACACAGATGCACAGCGGTGCGCACCCACACGCAGGCGCACACCCCAATATGCAGTGATGCATGCACACAGGCACACGCACAGGGCTATGCACATGCACACCCGTGGCTGCAAAGCCATGCACGCATGCCCAGATGCATGCGCACACAGCCGCAGAGCAGTGCATGTGCACACCCGCGGCTGCACAGCCATGCACACACGCCCAGATGCATGCGCACACAGCCGCAGAGCGGTGCATGTGCACACCCGCGGCTGCACAGCCACGCACACACGCCCAGATGCATGCACACACAGCCACACAGTGATGCACGCGCACACCTGCAGCTGCACAGCCACGCACGCACGCACACACAGATGCATGCACACACAGCCGCAGTGATGCACACGCACACCCGTGGCTGCACAGCCATGCATGCACACTCGCACAGATGCATGCACACAGCCACACAGTGATGCACACGCACACCCGTGGCTGCACAGCAACGCACACACACTCGCACAGATGCATGCGCACCCAGCTGCGGAGCGATGCTCACGCACAGGCGCTCACCCGCGGCTGCCCACCCGCAGCGGGCGCTGGCCAGCCCAGCCACGCTGCCCTCTGCCAGCCCGGCGAGCCAAGGCGATCCCCCCGGCCCCCTCCTCCCGGACCCCGCCGGCATCCCCAGGCCAGCCGGCAGGATGGGGCTGTCAGCTTTTCAATATACCTGTCAAATACCTTCTGCACATTTGGGCAGTAACGACCTGCTAAGAGCCCCGGGCTCCTCCTCCCCGGGAAGAGCCCATCAGGCACCGAGCTTTGGAGAGATTAAGTCATAAAATCGGAAGGGGCTGCGTGGAAACAGCCCCGGCCTGGGCCATAACAGCAGTGAAATCATCCCCAAACTATTCCAGCAAAGTCCATTTCCATTTCCATTTAACACCTGACCACCACTCCGCCGCTGCTCAGCGAAATAAAACGCCCGCGGATCGTTTCCTGCGCTCCAGCGCTGCCATAAATGCGGGGGGGAAGAGGGGGGGTTGCGTTAAAACCGAGGATAGCGGCCCGGCCGTGGGCGCCAGCCTGGCCTCCGGTCCCGCCAAGCCCCCCGGGGCAGGCTGCACCTCGCCGCCGCTCCGCGCGCGGGTTTTTCCCGCGGCCGGGAGCCAGTGCCCGGCGGGGACGAGCGCGGGAACTCTGCCCCGTGCAAAGCTTCGCGGTGCAAAACAGCCGGCGGGGCGGGAGGCGGCGGCGGCGCTGCAGGGCTTTGGCCGGGAATCGGAGTCTGGCCCAGGCTCTTCTCCCTTCTGTTATCTGACCTGAACCTGCACTCTTGTTTTCTTCCTCTCCCGTTTTTCCTTCTTTCTTGTTTCGCTGCCGGCCGTGACCTGGGGTAGGGCTGGCCGGGGAGACGGCAGAGCCGCGCATTGTTCACGGCCTTGATTGCAATTATGCTTTATTATTAAAAAAAACAGAGAGGCCTCGGCGAGGCAGGAGGGTTGGCAGGGCCCTGCCTGCTCTCCCGCGACGGGAAGCGCCGCTTCGCCGCCCGGCCGCGGGGCACCGCGCGGCAGCCGGGCCCAACCGCTCCGATGCAGAGCCACCGTCCTGCGGCTCGCTCAGCTGCTCCGTGAGCCCCCCCGCCGCCCCCCGCCCCGGGAAGGGGCTTCGCAGCCGGGCGCTGCTGCCGGGACCTCGGGGCGCGTGCAGGTCCCCGCCGCGCCGGCGGCCCCGCGGGACGGGGTTCGGCGCCTCCGGCTTTCCCAAGGGAGCGACGCGTTCGTGCCCCGCTCTCCCGCTGCTTCCCGCGGGCGAGGGCAGAAGCGGGGCCGGGGTTTATACTTTAAGCAAGGTCTAAGTGACAAGCAGAGCTGCAGAGTTGTGTTTTGCGGGCGGTTACGGCGCAGGTGCTTCGGGAAAGCCCCCGGCCGGGCTCCAGCGGGGCCACGCCGGAGCCCCGAATCGCTCGACAGCAAGGAACATAGCGGCTTAAAACCGAGCCGACCTTCTCCCCGGCCTCTGAGATCGGGGCGAGCTGGCGTAGCCCGGGGACCAAACCGCGGGGGAAAGGAGGGCATTTCTGCCGCCGAGAAACCGCTGAACGTTTCCCTGTGCTGCGCGGGTGACCTGTCCCCGCGCGGCAGGCGGGAGCGGGACGGCGCACGAGCGCGCTGCTTTTTTCGTCGCAGGAAGTGAGCGCACGCTCGCCTGCAAGGTACCTGGGCAGCCGGGAAACACGCTGGGGCTGCCTTTCCCCGCCGGTCGCCTCCGTGGCGGCCGGCCGCTGGCAGCGGCGCGGGACGGAGCCCGCGCGAGGCTGCTTCCTTTCATAGTCATCTGCAGCGCGCACAGGATGCTTCTCATTTCGCGTGTTGTTTGTTTGTTTCAGCGCCGATCCTGGCACATGGCGGCCACACCACTGGTGGCCCGGCGCCAGCCCTCCCGTGTAGGTAGTGAGGTCATTTTTCCATGTATTCCCCCTTTTTGCATACTGTATATGGAAACACAGTGGAGCGCGCGGCTGTCGTTCGGTGGGAACGCAGCACCAGCCCCCAAACGGGCTCGTTTTAGTGGCGCGCCTCGTTAAAAAAAAAAAAAAAAGAGTGAGTCAGGATTGAGTCCTGTTAACACTAATGTGAATTTAATTTTGGAGAAGCTTGAAAATTAATGTCATTTGTTAAATATCCATTTCCCCTAAAAGGCAATTCTTTGCCAACAACAACAACAAAAAGACTCTTCTTCTATTCATTTTTTTAAATAGCCTTTTTTGGCTATATCACTCTGGTTTAAATCCCTCATCATTCAAGGAACGGAGGCCGCTAGGACTTTATGCAACAGATATTGTCATCTCTGCTTTTCAAACAGGCTGGTTGGCAAATCCCGCGTTCGGCGGAGAGCGTCGGGAAGGGCGGCGCGGCCGGGCGCAGGGCCGGCGAGGCTCGGGGAGCGGCGGCAGCGCGGGCGTCCTCCATCCCGCCCGGGAACCCCTTTCCGGGGCTTTTCACGGGAAAACGGGGCAAGCTTGCAGCAACGGACCCCCCTCCCCGGCCCCCAACCCTGCGCGACGCTGCGCAGGCCAAACTAGCCCGATAAAAACCACACAGGCGTTTGGAGAGGAGGATATCGCACGGTTTATTATAGGGGTTTTTGTCGGCAAACAGCTGCCGGGGCGGCCGGGCAGGTGGCGGCCGGCGCTGCCGGAGCCGCGAGCGGAGGGCTGCGCCCGGCCCGCGGGCAGGCGGCGGCGGCGGGCTCCAAATTAATACATTTGCCAGGTTGTCAAAACATTAATCAACGGATACAGCAATCTGGAAATGGTTGGGACAACATGTATTTGCGGAAAATATGTGTTCACACAACAAGCACACAAGATGGGAACAATTATATGAAGATGTTTTAATAATTAACCAGTATAAAACAGTTTGCTCTCCATACAGCTCTAGACAATAAAAGTGTTTGCAGTCATATTTTTCTTTTGTACAAAATTCCAGTCAATTGTTCCACAATATGTACATTGCAATTCCCTTTTCACAAAATATCTCCTTTTTCCTTTATTTTTGTTTTAAATCCAGCTTTGCTACATAAATGCTTTAGATCTCATGGATATCCCTTGATTTATTTTTTAAAAGTCTAATAAAAAACCCCCCCCAAAGACATTAAATATCATTTTATATATAAAAATGCTTAGTAAAAATATAGTTTTGTTGCCCAATTAAAATATATTGCTGATAATACAGTAAAAACTGTCCTAAAGACCCCCACTAATAGGCACCGAATCTTTAACCATCCCTGCAAAGCGCTCCTGAAGCTTTCCCCACGCAAGTTCGTCTGCCCTGCGGTTAAGTACGCGGGCAGGCTGTTTTGGCTCGTCCTGTTTGTCGTCGGTTTTTGGGCAGGATTCGCTGTCGTTTGCCTAAAAAATCCCCCCGAGCTGGTCGAACTACCTGGTCGGGCCGCCGGCGCGGAGCTTTGCGCGGTTTCCGGACGCGCAGGGTGGCAGGGAGAGGGCGGTAGGCAGGCTAGTGCGTATGTTAACCTCGGCTTTGGAAAGGCATCTATCTGTGTTATATAGTTATACGGCATATCAGTGACTTCAGCATGTTTTTTTTTTTAAAAAAAAAAAAAAGAAAGCGATGCATTTAATGAGATACTCTAAATATTATGGCGCTCGTGGTTAAAGGAAGACGGCTTTTCTTTTTTAGAGGAGAGCCTGCGCTGCGGGCTCTGGGGCTCTCCCGGGTGAACGCGTTGGACGGGGGCAGACCTAACCTGTGATGCACGGGCTATAGTAAACAGCGCTGCTGGCATCGGACAAGGCAGATATCAAGCTGCTCTCCTCGCAGGAGATACTTCTAGGAGTCACTTTGGACAGGGAGACATGGTAAGGGAGTCCTGAGGTTTCAGGACGAGTCCTGCTCATGTTCAAATACTGGTCGAACTCATTGCGGTCGACGTCTGTCCAGAGCTCGGTTTGGTTCAAGTGATCCACGCTCTCCATGTGGTGGGCTTCGGGAGGGGGCGAGAGCTGGCCCAGGTGGGCCGAAAGCCCGTTCTGAGTTCCCGAGCACATCTGGTTGTAGTATATGCTGGATGGGTGGGGAGTCCTCATAGCATCGGCCAAATGCGAGGGGGTCTGCGCATAGGGCACCGCCACGTCCCGCCCGATGCACTTCTCCTGGGGAAACTCCATCTGGTGATGGTGGTGGTAGCCACGAAAGGGCATCATGTTGCAGTCATCCTGCATGTGCGGAGGGAAAAACGCTGGCTCGGTCTGTTCCAAGACATCCAAGGGAGACATCTCAGGAGTTGGCAAGCCATAGTTTTCAATATCCGACCCCATGGAGTGGAGTTCTCTGAAGTGGTTAAGTGGGGGAGGCTGGGGGTGGCCCGGCTGGCTGCCGCCATGGTGACTCATGCTGAAGTTGTCACTGCAAGGCTGGGAAAGGTTATGGAGGAGGATATTGGGTTCCATCCTCTTGATTTTCTTGGCTTGCTTCTTTCTCCTTGGGCGGTACTTGTAGTTGGGGTGATCCTGGAGGTGCTGGATTCGCAGCCTCTCTGCCTCTTCCACGAAGGGACGCTTGTCGCTGGCGCTCAGCGCTTTCCACGACTGGCCTGGAAGGGGAAAGCGAGGCTCTGTGAAACCGGCCCAGCTTCCCGGCGGCGGCAGGGCGGACTGGCCGGCCAGGGCGCGGGGGCAGCGGGGATGGGGCAGTTTGGGCGTGGGGAGGGCTCCCTTGGCCGTTTCAGTGCTTAGCCTGGGTCCCAGTGCTTGCACGAGGAAAGGCTGGGAAACGGGACCGATGTCCCAGCAGGGCTGTGTCTCTGCCCCCGGCAACAGACAGCAGGTTGTGCCCAGGGTTTCGGAGCGGAGCAGCGAGAAAGGGCGATGCAGTGCCCCGGGGAGGCGAAGGACCGACCTCTCCGCAAGGGCAGGGTCCCGGGCAGCTGCCCGGGCTGGGCAGGGGGCTCTGCTGGGCTGCCCCTCGCTGTCGCCTGCTGCCCCCTCGGCACAGCCCTGCTCCCAGGGTACCGCTTCCCTGCATCCCGCACGCCCGCACCTCTGCGTCCCGCATCCTGCGTCCCGCAGCCTGCATCCCAAATCCGCTGTCCCCAAACGCCGCATCCTGCAGCCCCATATCCTGAATCCCTTATCTCTGCACCCTGCAGCCCTGTATCCCGCATCCTGCAGCCCTGTCTGCCCATATCCTGCTTCCCGTGTTCCCGCATCCTGCAGCCCTGTCTACCCATATCCCGCTTCCCGTATTCCCACATCCTGCATCCTGCAGCCCCATATCCCATGTCCTGTATCCTGCAGTCCCGTATCCCACATTCTGCAGCCTTGTATCCCTGTATCCCGCATGCCCGCAGCCCTGTGTCCCTGCAGCCCTCAACCCCCCATCCTGCAGCCCTGTATCTCCACGTCCCACAGCCCCGGATCCCCAAGCCCCATAGCCCTGCACCCCACAACCCTATATTCCCGCATCCCACTACCCTGTATCCTTGCAGCTTGCACCCCGCAGCCCTGCAGCCTGCAGTCCCATGTCCTTGCAGGCTGCAGCGCTGCATCCTGCAGCCTTGTATCCTTGCAGCACGCATCCTACAGCCCTGTACCCTCGCAAGCTACAGCCTGGCAGAGCACAGCCTTGCGTCCTTGTCGCCCACATCCCACAGCCCCAAATCCTTGCAGCCCACATCCTGCAGCCCTGCTGCCTTGCTTCCCACAGCCCCGTATCCTGGCAGCCTGCAGCCCACATCTCGGCATCCTCACATCTGCTGTGCCGTATTCTTGCAGCTCACAGCCTTCATCCCGCAGCCCTGCTTCCCGCAGCCGCGTACCCTCACAGCTTGCATCCTGCAACCCTGCAACCCTGCACCCTTACAGCCTACATCCTGCAGCCCCTTACCCTTCCTGGCAGCCTGCATCCTGCACCCCGTACCCTTACAGCCCTGCCTCCCACAGCCCCGTACTCTTACAGCTTGCATCCCACAGCCCTCTCTACCCTGGCAGCCTGCACCCCGCAGCCCCGCACCCTCACATCCCAGCTCCCGCAGCCTGTATCTTTGCATCCCGACTCCCACAGCCCAGCACCCTCGCATCCCGACTCCCGCAGCCTGTATCTTTGCATCCCGACTCCCACAGCCCCGCACCCTGAACTCCCAGCTCCCGCAGCCTGTATCTTTGCATCCCAGCTCCCGCAGCCCCGCACCCCGAACTCCCAGCTCCCGCAGCCTGTATCTTTGCATCCCAGCTCCCGCAGCCCCGCACCCCGAACTCCCAGCTCCCACAGCCTGTATCTTTGCATCCCAGCTCCCGCAGCCCCGCACCCCGAACTCCCAGCTCCCGCAGCCTGTATCTTTGCATCCCAGCTCCCGCAGCCCCGCACCCCGAACTCCCAGCTCCCGCAGCCTGTATCTTTGCATCCCGACTCCCACAGCCCAGCACCCTGAACTCCCAGCTCCCGCAGCCTGTATCTTTGCATCCCAGCTCCCGCAACCCCGCACCCCGAACTCCCAGCTCCCGCAGCCCCGCACCCCGGCCTCCCAGCTCCCGCAGCCTGTATCTTTGCATCCCGACTCCCGCAGCCCTGCACCCTGAACTCCCAGCTCCCGCAGCCTGTATCTTTGCATCCCAGCTCCCGCAGCCCCGCACCCCGAACTCCCAGCTCCCGCAGCCCCGCACCCCGGCCTCCCAGCTCCCGCAGCCTGTATCTTTGCATCCCAGCTCCCGCAGCCCCGCACCCCGAACTCCCAGCTCCCGCAGCCCCGCAGCCCGAACTCCCAGCTCCCGCAGCCTGTATCTTTGCATCCCAGCTCCCGCAGCCCCGCACCCTGAACTCCCAGCTCCCGCAGCCTGTATCTTTGCATCCCGACTCCCACAGCCCAGCACCCTGAACTCCCAGCTCCCGCAGCCTGTATCTTTGCATCCCAGCTCCCGCAGCCCCGCACCCCGAACTCCCAGCTCCCGCAGCCCCGCACCCCGAACTCCCAGCTCCCGCAGCCTGTATCTTTGCATCCCAGCTCCCGCAGCCCCGCACCCCGAACTCCCAGCTCCCGCAGCCCCGCACCCCGGCCTCCCAGCTCCCGCAGCCCGCAGCCCTGCCCCGCTCACCCAGCATCTTGCTGAGCACGGCGTTGTGCAGGTCGGGGTTCTGCTGCGCCAGCCGCTTGCGCTCATCCTTCGCCCAGACCATGAAGGCGTTCATGGGCCGGCGGATGCGGGAGTCCTCGCCGGCCTTGCCCTCGGCGCGGCCCGCCGGGGGGCTGTATCCATAGCCCGGCTCGGGGCTGGGCGTGCGGCTGGGGGCCGCGCCGGGGGCCGCGCCGGGCGCCGCGCCGCCGGGGCCGGGGCCGAAGGCGAAGCCGGGCTCGGGGCTGGGCGTGCGGCTGGCGGGGGAGGCGGCTCCCGGGGGGCGCGGGAAGGCGAGCCCGGGCTCAGCGGCCGGCACGGCGGCGGTGACCCATGAACAGTCGCCCCGGGGTTGCGATATCTCCTCTCGGCAGTAGTTTGACTCAGATATATTCATTCCAGCTGGACAGCACTTTGTGTCCGACCCGACCGGGTGAGAACCGGGTCCCGCCGCGTCCACCGGGTCCGAGCAGCCGCCGAGACGAGAGCACCGCCGCTCGCCTCCCTCGCCCGCGCTGCAGCGGCTTCGGGGGGATTTGGGGTCGGCTTGTTTTGTTTTGTTTTCTTTTTGGTTTTTTTTTGTTTTTTTTCCCTTTCCCCCCCTAAAAAACTTTTGGGATGATGTTGAGCTGGAAGGGGCAAAATATAGCCAGGCTGGACCAATCAGCAGTGCGGAGGGGAGGAGGAGGAGGAGGAGGAGAGGGAGAGGAGGAGGAGGAGGAGGAGGAGGAGGAGGGGGGGGGGGGGGAAAGGAGGAGGAGGAGAAGGAGGAAGGGGGGCGTCCCCAGGCACCAGCAGGAAAAGCAGGCTGCGGAGGGCCGTGCTGGGACCGGTGTGGACGCTGCTACCCAGGTCCCTTTCTTCCAAGGAGGAGGGTTTTTAATTTTTTCTCTCCTTCCTTTTTTTGTCTTTATTTTTTTCTTTTTCTTTCTTTTTTCTTTTTTTCTTTTCTTTTCTTTTTCTTTTTCTTTTTTCTTTTTTTTGCAAGTCCCTTTTTTCTGGCTACTTGAAATCTGCCAATGCCTCTTGCAGCCCCGCAGAGCCGAGGCAGGGAAGTGTTTAGATTTGCCTGCCAGACTGCGTGTTTGCAATGGGACAGGGATGCTTGGGGGTTTGCGTTTATTTTTCTTATGACTTATTTTGTGTGTGTGTCTTGGCGAGCCTTCACTGTCTGGGGTCGGAAGCAGCCCTGGGGTGAAGGCAGCGGCAAGCCCTCTTCCCCTAGCAATTTTCTGGTGGGAGTTGGTGTGCAGGGGCAGAAGCTGCTCCTTTTCTTAAGAGCCGTTCCCATGAAAAGAAATGCATCTCCAGCCTTTCAGCCTAAGGACTTTTCAGGAACTGTGGGCTCACCGGTAGGAGGATTGCAGCCACGTGGGGTGAGCAGCCCAAACCTGCCTTCAGCGCTGCGACGGCTGGGGGTGGCACGGCTGTGCCTTCGCCGCACGCGCCGGCTGGGCAGCTGGGCACGGCGGCGTACACACGGCACGCCGCCTTTGCAGCAGCCGTGGGCAAGCGCCCTTTCCCCCCTCCGGCAGGTCACTCCTCTGCTCACTTGGCTGCAGGCCAGCAGAGATTTGCAGTGGCTGCAAAACAGCAGCCCGTGATGTGCCAAAAGTCAGGCTAGGTGGTCCCGAGGTCCTTCCTGCCCTTGGCTCACAGGAATTGATGAATTCTGCTGGACCAGCTTGCAAGCAAGGAGATCTACTTGGATGCCCTTGCCTCTGCTCCTTGACACCACCCAGGCTATCTGGTTCACATGCAAAAAGTTCCCCAGCTCCTTGCCTCTGCCTCCAAACCCCCTCTGGCTGCAGGCATGCCCGAGACCCCAGCCTGAAACCTGAAACTCTGCGCTAGGAAGACTTGGGGCACAGGGTTGCGCAAGAGCCCAGCTCCCAGCCGCCTTGCAGCGGTGGGGTGTTGCATGCCATGGTTTCTGTGTGTCTGGAAGTGATTTGAAAGAGCCGATCTGTAGTTAACCCTAAACAAAACGAAGGCCTTAAAAAAACACACACACACACAAAAAACTTGTCTCACTTATTCTTCAGTCACTAGCCAGAAGCGACAGAGGTTTCAGACTAGATTTCCTTCACGCTTCTGCAGCCTCTTATTAGTATTTTGCAAGAGCAAATCAGCACCAGTCGATGGTAGATCCTGTATGGTTTCAAGACGTCTCCTCTCTGCTTTTCCCGGTGCGTCTCCTCTCTGCTTTTCCCGGTGCCGCTCCGGCCGTGCAGCCGGGGAGGGTCCCGGAGCACCACCACGCTGGAGGAGCAGCCGTTCGCTGCCGCGGAGCCGAGCCCCGAGCTGCTCCCGCCCGCGCCAGAGGCTTGTGCTCTTTGCCCCTGTCCCGAGAGCAGCAAGGTGGCTGCTGGGGAGCTGCTGCGCGCCCGCCTTGCTCCAGGCAGGTCCCGCAGCCGCCACCGGCGCTGGGTGAAAGGCAGGACAGGGACCCGCCGGGGAAAGCGCTTTGGGGCTGCCAGTCCAGGCAGCTACTTGAGCTGTCCCAGGGGCATCGCCACCCGCTGCTGCCTCCCGGCCCTTCTCCCGGGCTGCACCCCAGGGTGCCCCGCTCGCCTGGTGTCGGCCTCCGGCCCCCCGGTTGGGCTCTGGGCGCGCGGGGCTGGCGCTGGTGCCAGCAGAGGACGTTTGGGACCAGGGTAGGGCTGAGCTCCTTGCCGCAGTCCGGGCGGTGCTGGGAGCGAGGACGCAGCTCAGATTTTCCCTGCATCTGAACACGATGCTGAGAGCGGGGTGGGGGGGGGGGGGGAAAGCCCTGCCCCGGGGCAGCTGGTGCAGAGCCGGTGCCCGGCGCACGTGCCCTGCGCGGCCGCCCTCCTGCGCACGGGCCGGCAGCCCCTGCTCGGCCTCGCGATGCTGATGATGGCGGGGCGGGGGGGGGGGGTGAAGGTCCCCTGCCATGTCCCACCTTCACGGACACCCAGCGCCCGGAGCGCGCCGAGGCCGGCGGGGAGCGCGGGGTGGGAGCCCAGCCGCGGCTCCGCTCGCGCCGCGGGGTGGCGGCGGGGGGGGGGGGAAGGCGCGCGGCCCGGTGCGGGAAGGGCGCCGCGAGCCCCTCCAGGATGTTCCCCGGCGGAGATAAGAGCGCCGCGAACGCCAGCGCGGTGACCTCCCGCCGGCCCTGGCGTCGCCGAGCTGCATCCCGGCCCGGCCGCCCTCTCGCCACGCAGCCTCGGGGCGGTTGGGGGGGGGGATACGTGGGGTTTTTTTTTTTTTTTCTCTTTCTCCCTTTTTCGCCAGTGTCATTGGGCCGGCGGCCCCCGCCCGGCCCCCGTTTCCCTTCGGAGCGGCCCGCGCCGCCGAGCCCCAGCACCACACCTAGGAGAGGAAGTTTGGCGGGGCCGGCGGGCGCTGCGCCTCCGCTCCCCTCCGCTCCCGGCCAACACAAAGGGAGTTTTCCCTCCCCGCCCCCAGCCCGAGCCTTCGCCTCCTGCTTCTCATTAGTCCCGCGAGTGGCCCCGGCCGGGTCCGCTGCCGAGCTCCCACCGGCCTAAAAATAGACCCGGCACCACCTGGACGGTCCAAAGGGCTCCCGGAGAGATGGTGGTGGTGGTGGTGGGGGGGGGTCTGGGCAGGGCCGGCGAGGTTGCCCCGTCGGCGCGGCGGGCGCAGCCCCCCCCGAGCCCCCGTCTCCCGCCGGGCCGCGCTCCGTGCCGGCCGAGCAAATCGGAGGGGACCCACGTCTGCCCCAAACGCCGCCCGCCCGCGCCGCCCCGCTCCCCGCGCTGCCGAGGCCGCAGGTGGGTGCCGGCGGGCGCAGCGGTCGCAAAGCGCCGCACCGTGACCGGCAAAGAGCTTTTTATTCCCTTTTGGCAGAAGCGGGGATGACAGCGAAGCAACCGCGCCGAGCGGGGGGCCCGGGGCCGTCCCGGGCGCCGGGCAGCGGCCTCCCTCCGGCCGGCACCTTGGCGCCGCGGCTCCCGGGGCTCTCCGCACTCGTTCACGCGGCCGAGCGTCGCTTCTGGGTGCGTTTGCACCGCTAATAAATTAATTACTCTGCAATTACCCCGGTGACGTGGCGTTTCCCCCCCTCCCCGACTTTGATTGGACCAATGAGATAGTTCACAGGAAGAGATTTGTTGTTAATTGTAGCTAATAATCACATCTGGGGCGCCCGGAGAGGGCAAGCGAGCCGGGACGTGCAGGTACTGGCAGCCGCGCAAGCAGGCGGGCGAGAGGAGCGAGTCCGACGTGCCGCGGCGCTCGAGGCCCGAGGGCAGGGCAGAGCCGGCGTGGCCAGGGCAGCGGCAGGCGTCGAGCCCCCCCCGGGCTGCCCCGCGCCGCCGCCGGCCCCGTGCCCCCGCCCCAGCGCCGGCGGGCCGGCCGCCGGGCCCCGCGGGCTCCCTGGGGCTCCTCGAACAAAGGCTTCCCGAAGAAAGGCACTTCCTGGCGAGCGAAGGGCTCGCGGCCGGGGCTGCGCGCGAGCCCCGGCGGGAGGCTGAAGTCATCTGCTGGGGAAAGGCGCCGCGTTTCGGCCGCCGCTGCCTTTTCCAAGGGCCGGCTCCTGCGGCCGGCTGCCTCCGGGGTCGGCCGGGGCGGGCGTCCCCGCTGTCTGCAGAGGAACCCTCGAGAAAACCCCAGGCCGGGCTCTCTCCCACCCGAGTCAGGGGGACGCATGGCGAAACTGCGGTCGCGGTCCCCTCCCAGGAAGGCACAGAGAGCCGGAGGCTCCAGGTGACATCTGGGCTTTTTGTTTTCTGCTCGTTCGCTCTTTTTCCTCACTGCCAGGTACATGTGAGAGGTGAAGGCCACGGAGGAAATGGTGGGAAGATGCTCCAGGTCACAGGGGCCTTCGGCCTCGGGAGCGCGCCGGCCCGGGAGGTGGCTGCCCCGTGACGTTGCCGCTGCTGTCACCGTGCTGGCAGGTCCCCAGCCCTCACGCAGCCTTGTTCGAGCCCCCGAAGACGGGGAGGAAATGGGAGGCTCATGGCGGCTGCCGGGTCCCGGCCGCCGCTGCCCGGCCGGGCTGAGACGCCCTCCTCCTCGCAGCTCTCCCCTTCTCCTGGCTGGCGAAGCTCCAAGGGGGGCTGCGTTTAATTCAGGCTCCCCCAAAACGTTCGGGAAAGGTGAGGCAGGAAACGCTCTTCTGGGCCCCCCAGGACGGGGAGCCGGCAGGCGGGAGCGCGCTGGCCAAGCCGCCGCCGGCTGCTCCAGGGGCGTCCCCGGCCGCCGCGGGGGACGTCTCCCGGGGGCGTCCGCCCCCGGATGCAGCTCTTCGCTCCCGGACCCGCTGCCCTCCCGGCCCGGGGCGCGAGGCAGGCGCTCGGAGCCGCGGCGCACCGGGCCGGAGCGGGCTGAGCCGCTTCCCTGGCAGCTGGTTGCGGCGGCGGCTTTAATATTCGGTTCTCATCACGGCGAGAGCTCGGGTTTTTCGGAAGGAAAGTCTTACAGTTCTACCAACTATTTCAAGACTCCCATAAACACATTTTTGGTTCAGCGTTAATGAATTACCTCAATGCAGAGCTACTCATGCCAAATACATGAATACAGAGTGCAGAAAAGCCGCCGAGAAGCAGATTTGGCTGCCTTTCAGCTGCTCCAATCGGCTCAATTTATTTTCTTGATTGCAGCGAGAAACCGGGCTCTGCCCGCAGCACTGCGCGCTCGCAGGGACGAGCAGCTGGCCCACAGTTGGGCTTTGCAAATCCTGGGTGTGCGGGGGCTGCTCTCTGCTTCCATCGCTCAAACTGGCGGCAGATACTGCTCGTCGGTACATGTGCTGGAGACGCATCCGAGACCCTGGATCCGGGTGTTTTGACAGACCCAGCTCGGCGCTCTGGGCCGAGCTGCTGCAAACCGCCTGCTCCCCTCGACTCCGGCCCCCGGGAGCGCGTCCCCCTCTTTGCTTAGGCAGCACCGGGTCTGCCACGCTGGGGACGTCAGCGGGAGACGCGTCTTCCCTGGGCAGAGCCGTCCCCGCTTCTTTTGCAGAAAACCCGTCTCTCCTGGGCTCTGCTGTCCGCGCCGCTGATCGCCACGCTTGCTCTGTGCCTCGCTCTTCGAGCGTCGATTGATGGAAAGCAGCGTGAAAAAACGGGCCCAGGCTGCATCCCGGATGATGATGCTGCTTGGAAACGGGGGAACGGAGGGGAAGGTTTCGCCGGGAATTAAGCAAGGCAGCACAGCGGTTGCCTCTGCAGCAGCTCAGGGGCTTGCTGGAGAGGGAGGACATCAGAGACCGTGCCAGCGATGGGACAAGGCGGCCTCGACCTGCAGCATCGCCCAAGGGGTTTCATGGGCTGGGGAGGCTGCACCCGCTCGCCTGCCGCCGGCCGCCTGTGCAGGTGCTGGATCCCCGTGGCCCCGGCCCGGAGCCTCTTCGTGGGCCCTTCTGTGGGTCCCGTCCCTCTTGTCCCTAAAACTGAGCTCCAGGGTGGCAGGAGACACACAGAGAGGGTGTCTCTGCACCCCTGCTCCCGGAGCACCGCTGCGTCGGGGGCAAGCGATGTGGCGTGGGGCAGGGTGGCAAGGCACGAGGGGGACGGGCGCAGCGGGGGGCCCAGGACTTTGGGAAGACCTGTCCCACTGCCTCCACCAGTGCCATGAGCCAGCGAATGGACGGGCTGAGGCTCGTGGAACCGGGCATCGAGGAGGAGGAGGAGGAGGAGGGATGCAGCCCTGGAGGAAGGCAGTGTCCCCGGGCCGGCGCAGGAGCTGGAGCTGGCTACCGAGGCGCCTGCCGACCGGAGCAGCCGGCGCAGCGGCGTAGGACGCCGACATCTGGGAAAGGTTTTCTGTTTAACATGTTTTAACTTAGCGCGAGGCATTACCTCACCGGCGCGCGGCGGCCGGCTGCCGTCGGCGCAGCGCCGCTCTCGCCCCTTTCCCCGCTCCGTCCGCAGCCGGGTCTCGCTCCGGTTTGCTGCCTCCCGAGCGGCGCGGCGGCTCGTCCCGGAGCTCGACGCCTGCCGAGAGGCGACGGCGCGGTGCGAGCTGCCGTCTGCCAGGCGAAGGGCAGGATGTATCGGGGCAATTTGCACCGAGTGCTTCTTTCCTGGAAGAGAATAATCATGATAATAGCGAATCCTAATAAAGCGACGGGCTCGAGAGCTCTCCCGGGAGAGGATGGGCCCCCCGGCCGGCGCGGAGCGGAGCAGCAACTTTGGCTTTCCAGCGCTGGGTGTGGGACACGAAATTGGAGGGGCATTTAGAGCATGCCCACGCTGTACCAGCAGCTCAAAAACCCCAGGATGGTCCCCCCCCACCAACCCATAAACCGGCTAAAAATGAAGATATTTAAAAACTTGACAGAGATTAAGGTCTTTTTCTTTGCTTTCTGATTTCTGAGCATCCTTTGCGCTACAGTTGGGGGAAAACGGTAGCGGGGACGGCCGCAAAATCGCGCGCCGGGGGAGCCGGGGCCGGGGGTGGCGGGAGGAGGAGGAGGAGGATGGCGCGGACGCCGGGGCCGAAGGCTGCGCCGACGCTGCGCCCGGGCAGAGCGGGGCTCGCCGGGGCTGGGGCGATCCTCGCTCAGGATCGAAAACGCTCGGGGAGGACAAGCAGCCGTACGCGCCAGAGCGTGGCACGCTCTCGCTGGAGAAATAAGGTCAAAGGCTCTTATCTGATGGAGTTTCAGTCTTGCCAAAGGCTGTTGCTATCAGCGCAGGACACATGTGCTATTGGCAAAGCTTCGGGGACACAATAATACAAACAGTTTTCATTGTCGAGTCAACAATGATGGGAGAAGGAGCCTGGTGCTATTACCGGTATAAAAGGCGTGCTGTATGGACGCTCGGGACGAGAGGATGCCGTCAGGATCAACAGCAGCGCTTAGCAGATTAGGCAGTTATATTTTTATTCGGGAAGGAGAGATCTTCCATCTCAAGCGGGTTGGAGCCAGAAGGAGGGAGCAGGGGGTTTCGGGCTGCGAGGAAAAACTATTTGAGCAGCGCTGGGAGCAGCTGCAATAAAATGCTGATTGCAGCGCGTTTGCCCAAGGGCGGGAGGCAGGTTCGCAGCGCGTCAGCGCTAAAGCCGAGCTCTGCCGCCTTGTGATAAGTCACCCAGGGAAAAACCTCCCGGCTGCTAAACGACTGAGGGAGGCTTTTAGGGAGAGGGAGGCCACAGCAACGCTGACCAGAGGTCTGAGGGATCCCGCTGGAGCCTCTCGCTTGGGCAGCGAGAGCCTGGGGTTTCGGGAAGCCCGTGGCACCGTGCGCGCGGGGCGAGTGTGCCTTTCGGCATGCGGCGTGCCCTGTCCCCAGCGGTGGTCTGGCAGAGACAAGGACAGTGCAAGGAAGGACGGTGTCTCTGCGCCAGGTGGGGTCTGTGCACGGCTTTGTCCTCCCCGGGCATTTTGCAGATGGACGGGCATGGCCACCTCCTCCTGCAGCCACCTTTCATCCTGCCACACTCCTCCTCCTTAGCCGTCTCAGCAGCCTGCCGGTCCAGGACGGGGGGTTTTCGGACAGTAAGCGCTCCCAGGTTGGGTCAGACCTGCCAATACCAGAGCAGGGTAGTGCTAAATAAACGGCGTGGCCGGGGCCGGTGAGAGACGCGCTGTCCTGCCACGTGTCCTGGATGTGGTGGGGTCCTGCTGCTCCGTGTCCTCACGTCCAGGGCGATGGTGAAAAGGCAGCATGGATACAGAGAGGACGTCTGATGGGTGGCAAAGACCCAACACGAAGGATGGGGGGTCTCCATCCCCCCAGCTTGTAGAGGGGAGGGAAAGGGTGGTTGCAATTTTATAAAACCCTACGTGGTGCCCACCCAGGGGCTGTTTGCCGTCGCTGGCAAAGGAGCGACAGGATGGGCAGCACGATGGGTCCCTGCCTGTCCCTCCGCTGTCCGCGCCGTGCCAAGCCCTGCGTCCCCCTTCGCCGCCGCCTGCCCTGTGTCAGCG
The DNA here is from genome assembly GCF_040807025.1 of Struthio camelus. Taxonomy (NCBI): domain Eukaryota; kingdom Metazoa; phylum Chordata; class Aves; order Struthioniformes; family Struthionidae; genus Struthio; species Struthio camelus. The sequence continues at coordinate 17,530,977 of NC_090959.1, read as the reverse complement.
TGGGGCAGCGGCTGCTATTGCCTGTGCAAGGAAAAAAATGAGAGCAGGGTTGGCTGGGGATCAAAGCCAGCATGAAGTTGAAGCCCCACGTCTCCTCCGGCGAGCGAGGCACCGCGGCGCGGCACAGCCGCCGTCCCAGCCTGCGCCGGGGCCCGGGGCTCGGCGCGGCTCCGCGGGGCGAGCGCGGGGCAGGAAGCGCGGGGCGCAGGAAGGAAGCGCCGGGGACGGTGCCGGGGAGCAGGCTGCGCCGGGGACGGCGAGGTGGCCCCGCGCGGGGCCAGGAGCTGCTCCCGAGCCCCCGCCGGGCATCCCCCACCGCGTCCCCCAGCCTAGCACCTCCGGGTGCCTCTGGGCGCCCCGGGCTGGTGGCGCCGGCTCAGTCCCGGCCCCGCTCTCCTCCGCGATGTTGTGGCCGGTGTAGACGCTTCGGGGCTGGTTTTGGTCATGGCACGTAACCCGGTTTGGAAACGCTCTCCGCCGGGCACCACCCTTCCCTCCAGCTCCATCTCCTGTTTGGGGACGAAATGGCTTTTTTTTTCTCTTTTCCTAGAAAAAAGAAACTCAACACAAGATCAAGCAGTCCTTTCGGGAGCCCTCGCCCGGTGGTCACGGGGGTGCCGAAGGGGTGACGGTCCCCACCGGGACCGAGCGATGGCCCCCGGCTCGCAGATCCCGGCCGGCACGGCGAGCAGGCACCGGGGCTCGGCCGGCTGCCCGCCCGCCCCGGGGGTCCGCGCTGGGTGACGGGGGGGTGGCCTTCCCCCGGGTGGGCCACCCCACACCCGCGGCGGTGGCAGCGGAGGCCAGGGGGGTGTCCCCGTGTCCTCCAGCAGCCGGGACGTTGCCCCGGCACGACGGCTCGGCGAAGCACCCTGGGGGAGAGCGCACGGCTGTGCCGAGGCGGCTGCGGGTGGCGGGGGACCTCAAGCAGCCACCGAAGCCGACCCCAGCGGGTGGGAAGGGGATGGGAAGCCAGGCAGGAGGTCAGGACCTTATCGGGGGCCATCGGGGCCGGGGCCCGCGTTCCCACCGGGAACAATGATGTCACGCGGGCGGCCGCGGCCGGCGAGGCAGGAAGCCCGAGGCAGCCAGCGAGTCTGTCCTCCTCGGCCGTCCCCATGTGTTTTAGTGAACAATGTCCCCCCGCAAGGCGGGGAGGCTGCTCGGCCGAGGGGGAGCCGGTCCCCAGCGGGCTTTGGGGCTCGAGGGGCCGGGCGAGCGCCGTCTCTGCCCCCCCGGGCCAGCTGCTCCGCCGGCGGCGGCTCCCCGCCTCGGCGGGCGCCTCTGCGGGCTGGCGGGGACGGGGCACGGCGCCTCGACGCCAGCGCCCGCAGGGACGGGGGCTTCCTGAGCCCCGGCTGGGTAAAGCCAGGCGCGGAGGGCCGCGGCGCGGCCGTTCCCCCCACCCCGCTCCCTGCACCCCACCCAGCCCACCCTTGTTTTGGCAGCATGAGGTCCCCCCCCCCCCCGCGCCAGCCCCGCTCCGGGACGCAGCCGGCTCCGTTTGCCAGCGGCTGGCAGCGACGTCCGTGCCGGTGCCGACAGGCCGGCTGGCATGTTTTCCCCTAGGGAGGCTTTAGCAGGAGGCCGTGCATTTCTGGGAATTGTGTCGGGCAGGGAAGGAGGTTATTGTTTGAGTCACAAGTGTGCGGCGCGCTGATGAGATCAGGGCTCGGCGCTCGGCGGTGGGGCAGCGGAGCCGGCTGCGCCGCGGCCGGTGGGGCGATAAGCGGAGTGGGGGGGGGGCCGTTATCTGTGGTCACATCGCCGCGGCAGAGGCGGTGAGCGGAGGACGCGCTGCAGAAGCGCTGCTGACCTGGCTCCGCTCGGCCCGCGCCCGCGGGGCAGGACGAGGATCCGCGTGGTTTGAGGGAGAAAAAGAGCCAGCGAGGCAGGGCACAGGCGCCCGTCACCCCCGGGCGCTGCTGTCCCGGCACGCCGCCGGGCAGCCCCCAGCCCTGCTGGCTTGTGCCACGGGGGCTCTGCCTCCCAGTCCCCCCACTTTGCCCAGCAGCCCCCTCAGCTCAGACACACTTCCAGCCCTGGCCCAGGCCCAGGAGCCCAGATCTCCCATAGCTTTTAGGTCACACTTGCCCTCACCTTGGGGAACCTGCCGTGCACGGCTCGGTGCAGCCGCGCCAACGCTGCTTTCGCTCCAGCCGTGGAGGGACGAGGCCAACGCCGCCCGCCCGCTCGCTGCCCGGTGGGCAGGGGACGTGTGTGTCCATGTGCTGCTCTGCAGACACCGTCCCTGCATCTCTGTGGCAGTGGTGATGGAGGGACCGCTGTGGTCCCCCAGCCCTTTCCTCCAACCCCCTGGCCAAAATGGTCTCGGTGCCAGCCCTGACTGCCCTGTTACGTGCTTGCTCTTGGATAGACCCGTTGATCCCAAACGCCGTGTGGGAAACAGCACCAGAGCCCTGTTTGCCAAGTTGCTGCGAGGAAAGGGCTGGCGGGTCACAGTCCTCTGCTGTGGTTGAGCAGAGGGGTGCTGGCCGTACTCCGGGAGCTCGGCCAACTTCTCCGCTGAGAAGCTAACCATCCTCCTCCTCCTCCTCCTCCTCCTCCTCGGGAGGACACCTCCCTCCACGCACCATGGCTCTTGTCACAGAGCAAGTCACCAGAGCCCGAGGGGGACAGACCTGCTGCCGCCGAGGGGCACCGCCGCTCTGGAGCGCTTCCCTGGCGCCCTGGCTCTGGAGATCGCGCCGGTGAGCAGGGACAGCATAGGAAATGCGACTTGGGAAAGCCCTGTGTGAGAGCCCAGGAGCCCCTGCCTTCCCACAGCAGACTTATCAAGGCACCATTTCAGAGTGGCGCTTTCCATGGGCCAAAAGGGAAGTGCATACACACCAGACTCCGCAGGGTCAAGGATGCTGGGCGAGCAGCGAGCTGAAAGGCTGCAGGGGGCAGGGGAGGGAGCCGGGGCGTGGGGAGGGAGACACAAATAGCAAAATGAATGACTTGAACTTCCTATGTTTTATGGAGGCGCATAAAAGGAGACAGAGAGAGGGGGAGAGGACTGAGAGCTGAGCACTGGCGCACGCTCTCACGCACACACGGCAGGCCCAGGCCCGGGAGCCTGTCCGTGGCTGCTGTAAGGCAGCAGTCTGCACCCACCTGGCTGGTGCTGCTCTGCGCCAGCTGCTTGTCTGGCCCAGCGACCCCAAGAACAACTCGCTTAGCGCTTATTTTTCCCCCTGTCATTATTATTTTGAACAGCAGCCAGTATAATGAAAATCATTAGAAGGAGGAGATTTAGGGAAGGTCCAAAGTGTCTTGGAAGAGCATCTGCAAAGTTGGACACCCGCACTCTACCCGGGCACCAGTGATGAGCAGCGTGCAGGGGAACCATCAGTGCCTCCGTGACCTCTTTTCCACACTCCCCATTTTGCAGGGCAGCAGAGGCTTGGCTACCAGGCGGGGTGGTCCTGACCACGCTTCTCCTCCTTGGCTGCTGCCCTGCTGCAGCCAAATCCTGCAGCTCCTCCACGTGCAGGACTTGTCCCAGGAAGTCCAGATGGCACTGCCTTTCTGGGGAGCTGCAGGAATGTGGGATTCAGGGAATACATCCCTCCTCTGTTAACCTCAGAGTGGTTTCTGGGCGCCCAAGGCACCTCTGCATGCTCACAGGCACCCGCTGGCCAGTCTCGCTTGCTTTCCAGGTGGGAGCCTGCAAGCAATGCTCAGACATCGCAGGGAAGCAAGGAAGCTGTGAATGCTCAGATCCCTCAGCGGCCGGGCATGGTGGCAGCTGGCAGGGACCCTGGGCACAGACTGTTCACGATGTGGCCAGGCAGCCCCAAGACAGATGCAGGTGGGAGGTGTGGGGGAAGCGGAGAACATGGAGACTCTGGCATGTGCCAGGCTCCTCTGCTGGAGAGGCACCGATGGAGCCTGCAATATTTCCTTGGAGTCCTGCAGGTTTGTTATGTTCAGGAGGGCCTGTGCCATGAGAAGAGGCATGGAGGGGTCCTTTGGCTCCTCAGAGGAGAAATCAGGATGTTCTGCAAGACAGAAATGCAAGTCAGTGTTTGGGCCAAATTCTCCAAGTTTCTTAAGTTTTTGGATGGAGGATTTTGGCCTCTGAGGTCAATTAGGTCTGTCGCTAATTCCAAGGTGGGGAGCCTGAGGATATTGGACATTTGCAGCAAGGACGGAAATGAAACAAAGTCTCCCTGCCTTTGTTCTGGGGCTGGTACAAGCTGAAAGGCTCATGTCTGCAGGGTTGGTTCCCCCGACTCTCTCCTCTTCCTCCTCTCCCAAATACGAGCTGTTCAAGAAGGAGGAACAGATTAACTGTCCCCAGGGAGGTCAGTGCTGGGAATGGCTTGACCAGCAGTGCTGGGGGGACGGCCGGCTGCGGGCAATGCACGCAGGCAGCAGGAGCCCTGCTGCAGAGACTGCTGTGCCAGGTGGAGACGGCCAAGAGCCAAAAGCGAACCACCCAGCAGGGCCTGCGGAGAGCCAGGAGCACTCAGCCGCTGCCAAGACAAGTTCCTGAGGGTGAAAAGGAGGGGAGACGCATCAAAATCCCTCAGAGTCAGCGCTGTTCTGGCAAAGCATACGGCAGCTGTTTTCAAGAGTTCACAGTGCTGGGGAAGGGCTTGGGGTGTCTAACAACTACCTTGTGCTCATCTCTCCCTGGATGGGGTGCTGAGCCCACCGTGTGACCCAGGGACAGCCAACCTTCCTGCCCCACAAACCATGAACCCATGGCTGAGAGTCCAGAGACCCTGTCACACCTGGAGGAGGGGGGTGTCTTAGACTGGACAGAGCTTCCCTTGGGGTCTTCATGGTGGGAGCATGGGCAAGGCTGGGCCTAGAAGAGCCTCTCTTCTCTGCCTGGGGTTTGGGCCAAACCAGCAACCCCCATGCCAGCATGGCCCACTGTTGGGCATGGGACACGCTTTACTGTTCATGAGCTGTGCATGGCTCAGAGGGCAAAGCTGGGCTGCTGGGGCCTTGTGGAGCCGGCAGGCAGCCCCACACAGGCAGCTTCCTTCTCCAAAACCAGGTCAGCTTCAGCCTCCACGGGCTCCGATCAGAGAGGACCGTGGCAGCTGGGAGCAAGAGAAAAGGTGGGTTTTGGCGGCACAGATGAGTGGTACAGATCTCCACATGAGGAGAGGAGAAGTGAAGAGAGATTAACTGACTTCATGTGGCCCATCTACCAGGTCCTAAATCAGCTGAGAGTCACTTGGGAAAAGCTGTGGGCCCGTGGCAAAACCAGGTGGGATTTTGTGGTTTTTGTATTTTGCAATGAACCCGTTTTCTAGCTTCACCCCCCCCCGTGAACAGGAGTGCTCGCAAACAAGGGATCGGGTTTACAAAGACTTTAAGGGAGTCTCTCGCAGGGCTTAGCTAAAGCCCCTTCCCAACCTTCCCCCTGAGTCCAGCTCCAGCGACAGACTCACCCTCACCCCTGCTCTGTTTTTAGCGCATTCAAGTAGCTGCTTTCGCAAGAGGTAAAGGAAAGTTCATGGATCCGTTGACAGATCAGCCCAAGCGGGAATTTCTCTGGGAATTCCTGCAATAGCAGGTTGGCTCCTGCGGAGGTGGAGTTTCCTCTGGATCTACCTCCACCCAGGCTTGGGGAGCGCTCAGGCCACCAGCTCCACGCTTGGGGGGCTGGGCTGAGCGACGCCACACGGCTTCCCAGCCAAGGTCAGCCAGAAACCCTCCCCGCTCTGTAAACGCCTGTCCTGTTAACCCTTGGGGAGAGCAGAACGGCAGGGTGGAAGGGTCAGGGTCTGGCTGCAGGTCTGGCCCATGCCCCATGCGTGTGCAGAGGCCGGGGCCATTTTCCTTTCCCGTCCAGCTGAAGGTGCTGCAAGTTAAGCGGATTTTGTGCAGTTGCATTGCTCCAGGACCTGCTGCCCTCATGCAGTTGTGAGGATCGGGTGAGGATGCTCTAGGCCACCACGGTAGGAAGCTGGTGTTTGAAGGCAGTGGGTGCCAGCGGGGTGATGGCTTTCTCGCTCCAAGGCAGGGAGCAACGGGGTGATGGTGCTCAGCGTGACTGAGCGCTCTGGAATCTGGGACACGTCCCGGGCCATATTTGTGGTTAGGAACCATGTTCGCGTTGCAGTGATACAAACCACATTTACAGTGGCAGCAGTGCCTCTCGAGTGCTCCTCTGACGCCAAGGACTGGCGTGACCCGACCCCACACGGGACAGGCGGCTGCCTGCTTCCGGGGTCCTCCAGAGTGTCCCCTTGCTTGGACTTGCCTCCTCCTCCCTAGCAGAGGTGAGTTCCTCCAAAATGGCAGTCCTTTGCTTCATGGCCAGACCCTGCCAAAGGATGCAGGCTTTCCGGATGCTGTAGAGACTCCAGACTGGGGGCTGGAGGGAATTTGCAGTTGCAAAGATGGGGCCAAGCCAAGAAGTTTCAAGGTAGCTCCAAGCGTGATGCGAGGGAGAGAATCTGGAGCTAAGGTCTGGTTCAGGGCCATCTCTGCTGGTTTGCAGATGAATCAAAGAGTCTGCCCAGTGCATCTGGGGAGCAGTTCTTGCTTAGAGGATCCCACACTGCCATCTGCCTCAGCACGAGCTGCCATGCAGAATTGCAAACCAGAAGCTTTGGGTACCTAAAAGAGCAGTTTCAGGGGACAGTTACCCAGAAGAGATTTAGCACCTCTGCTGCTTAATACTCCCCACCTTTGCATGCCGACCCAAATCTGGCCTCAGTGACTCCATTGCTGCAGGAGGGCGTGGGGTTGCAGCTGAGCTCAGGGAGCCGTCGCTCCCAATACCTGATTCAGCACTCGCCCCTGCAGCCCACGACCCATGCAGCAAGTTTCCTTGTCTTTCCCTGTCCCTTTGGGGCAGGACATGGCAGCTATTTACCTGCACAGTAAGGGCCCTACAAGCGGTGGTGGACAGGAGACGGTATCTGGCACTCGCTGGGGCCGCAGCCTGCTTGCATTTCTTCTCCTTTTTCCTTTTGCCTTACACCCTCTCCTAAATACCCGTGCCAAGCGGGTGTCCCATTCTGACTGCTCGGCGAGGGCCGCGAAGCCGGCTGTGCAGGAGGCACTGAAACTCTCCCGCCGCCAGGAATCAGCTGGAGAGAGCAACGACTTTCTACAGCCAGTCCCGGGAGCGGACACGGCACAGTGCCCCGGCCCTCCCTGGGGACACGCCGTCCTCGCACAGTGTACGAGTGCCACCTACAGGGTGGCTCCGCGTCCCGGCCTTCGGACTGGCCCGAGCACGACCGAACCGCTCGCCTAGCAGGAAGGATGCCAGAGCTGCCACGCTTCCCTTGCGCATCCCGTGTCCATCCCGCCAGGGATGTTTCTGCTAACTCGTCCCAAGCCTCTCAAGCTGGGCCGCGCTGCGCCGCGCTGCCCCAGAGCTCGGTTTAACCAAGCACACGGCTTCACGGCGGTACTGAGGGCGGCCGGCTGCCGGATGGTGGCTGCGGGACTAACTTCGGCGGTGCTCGTAGCTGGAGCGGCCTTCCCGGCCCCGAGGGCCGCCGCTCCGCGCGGCCTTGCTGCCCTCGGGCCCAGCGGGACCCCCGGCTCGGGGGCGGTGGGGGGGGGGCCTGGAGCGAGGCCCAGCTGCGGCGGGGTCCGAGCGGGGATCCCGCCCGGGCCGGACCCTGGTCTCTGTGAGGGGACCGCCGTGGGGTGAGCACGGTTTCCCTTTGCGGCCCCCGCCAAGCCAGCTCGGAGCTGGGGCAAGCTGAGGAACGGGGCTGAGCGAGAGGCGGGATGGCTGCTCGGCTCCCGCTGGCTCGGGGAGCCCTGAAGTAGAGGGGGGAGGAAGATGGGCGCTGTGACAGGACTAACGCCGCTCCTCCCGCCGCCCGACTACAATTCCCACAATGCCCCGCGCAGAGGAAGGGCGGGGCCGCGCGGCCCGCTGGGAGCTGCAGTCCTGCCGTTCGGCGGGGCGCCGGGAAGAGGCGGGCGGGCGCTCGGGGGACTACGAGTCCCGTCGTGCCCCGCGCGCCGCCCGCCCGCCCGGACTGCGGTACCGGGGGCTGTGGGCACCGGGGAGTCGCCGCCGCCGCCAGCCCCTGCCGCCGCCGCCGCCCCCCGCTCCCCCTCATCCCCGGGGGACCCAGCCGCCGCGGGGAGCGGAGCGATGGGCGGGGAGGACGAGATCGTGCGCATCGCCAAGCGGCTGGACAAGATGGTGGCCAAGAAGAGCGCGGTGAGTCCCGGGGCGGGGGCAGTGGCCGGGGCCCCCGTTTGGGGTGGGGGTCTCCTCCGCCAACCCCCCCCCTCAGCGCCCTCTCCTCGTTGGGATGGGGCTCCCCCCTCAACGCCCCCCCCCCGTTTGGGGAGGGGATCCCCTCCCCCTGCCCCCCCCCTCAGTGCCCTCTCCCCTTTGGGATGGGGCTCCCCCCTCAACGCCCCCCCCCGTTTGGGGAGGGGCTCCCCTCCCCCTGCCCCCCCTCAGTGCCCTCTCCCCTTTGGGATGGGGCTCCCCCCTCAACGCCCCCCCCCGTTTGGGGAGGGGCTCCCCTCTGCCAACCCCTCCTCAGCGCCCTCTCCTCGTTGGGATGGGGCTCCCCCCTCAACGCCCCCCCCGTTTGGGATGGGGCTCCCCTCTGCCAACCCCCCCTCAGTGCCCTCTCCCCTTTGGGATGGGGCTCCCCCCTCAACGCTCCCCCCCCGTTTGGGCAGGGGATCCCCTCCCCCTGCCCCCCACTCTCAGCGCCCTCTCCTTGTTGGGATGGGGCTCCCCCCTCAATGCCCCCCCTGTTTGGGGAGAGGCTCCCCTCCCCCTGCCCCCCCTCAGTGCCCTCTCCCCTTTGGGATGGGGCTCCCCCCCTCAACGCCCTCTCCATTTGGGGAGAGGCTCCCCTCCCCCTGCCCCCCCTCAATGCCATCTCCCCTTTGGGATGGGGCTCCCCCCTCAACGCCCCCCCTGTTTGGGGAGAGGCTCCCCTCCCCCTGCCCCCCCTCAGTGCCCTCTCCCCTTTGGGATGGGGCTCCCCCCTCAACGCCCCCCCCCCGTTTGGGGAGGGGATCCCCTCCCCCTGCCCCCCCCCTCAGCGCCCTCTCCCCTTTGGGATGGGGCTCCCCCCTCAACCCCCCCCCCCGTTTGGGGAGGGGATCCCCTCCCCCTGCCCCCCCTCAGTGCCCTCTCCCCTTTGGGATGGGGCTCCCCCCTCAACGCCCCCCCCCCGTTTGGGGAGGGGATCCCCTCCCCCTGCCCCCCCCCTCAGCGCCCTCTCCCCTTTGGGATGGGGCTCCCCCCTCAACCCCCCCCCCCGTTTGGGGAGGGGCTCCCCTCCCCCTGCCCCCCCTCAGTGCCCTCTCCCCTTTGGGATGGGGCTCCCCCCTCAACGCCCCCCCCCCGTTTGGGGAGGGGATCCCCTCCCCCTGCCCCCCCCCTCAGCGCCCTCTCCTTGTTGGGATGGGGCTCCCCCCTCAATGCCCCCCCTGTTTGGGGAGAGGCTCCCCTCCCCCTGCCCCCCCTCAGTGCCCTCTCCCCTTTGGGATGGGGCTCCCCCCCTCAACGCCCTCTCCATTTGGGGAGAGGCTCCCCTCCCCCTGCCCCCCCTCAATGCCATCTCCCCTTTGGGATGGGGCTCCCCCCTCAACGGCCCCCCCTGTTTGGGGAGGGGCTCCCCTCCCCCAGCGACCCCTCAACACCCCCCTCCTTCGGTGTGTGGGTCCCCACCCCCCTATGCCCTCCCCTTTTTGGGGTCCTACTGCCCCAAAACTCTCCTTTTGGGTAAGGTCCCCCTAAGTGCCCCCCCGTTTGGGGTGGGGGGCCACCCCATCCTTACTGTGATGTGGGGAGTCTCCCCCTTCCCTATTTCTGATCCGATAGTTGGGGGGGGTCCTCTCTGGAGCCCTCCATCCCTCTTGTGGTCATGTGGGATCCACCCTGTTTCCTTGCACCACCACTGTTGTGGGGACCCCCTCCACGTTCCCCCCGTTATGGTGGGACCCTCCCCTTCTCCCCCACCTTTGTAGGACCTCCGCCAGCCCCCCAGCTCAGCACCCCAGGGCTCACAGTGTGGGCTGCCTGCTCCCTGGCCTGCGCTTGCCTGCTGGGCCGTTTCCCCTCCTGGAGGGTATCCTCAGTCCTCCTGGTCTGTCCTGTTGGGAGCCCTTGGGATGGGGATCTTTGTGCATCCCCCCAGCGCTGACCTGTGGCTCTCCGTGTTGTGCCCTCAAGGAAATCCAGTGCTTCTGTATTTATCTCCTGCAGCAGCCCTGTCTCATGCAAGCACCACTTTTGTTCGCTGTCGGGTGGCCCCTGGAGCGTCAAGGATTGGCCTTGCTGCTGTCTGCCCACTGTGGGTCTCGCAGGGTGTATCATAACCGGTGTGACTGTATCCGCGGGGGGGGTGTGCAGGGCCAGAGTAGCGAGTATCTCTCTGCCTAATGGGATGTGCCAGTTGGTGCTTGGGTGATCCTGGTTGTGCTTGTACAAATGCCAAGGCAGCAAGCTGGGTGGCAAGAGATCGTGATGGAGGTAGGCTCTGCACCTGGGTTTGGGCCGAGGCAAGGGGCTTGTGGGGGTGGGGAGGGCTGTAGGAGGATGTGAGTGAGAATGGGAAGAGATTAGGGGAATGTGGTATTTGGACTGTGGGATGCTGGGTGTGGTTGTCTAGCTTCACGTGATCTTTTGGATCCTGGGCTGGCTCCGTGGGCCGTGTGGATGAGGGTGAGTGCTGGCTCTTTAGTAGTAGTTGTAACAATACAGAAAAGTGTTTGGGCGCTGCATTTTTGGGTGTTCTAGTTGCTAGGTTTTTACCAACCACCTCACTTGTAGAGTGGCAGTCGTTCTGGAGAAAGAAATATATACTCCAAACAAAACATCCCAGTAGCACTCATCTTGGTGACTGATATTTTACCAAACTGTGAGTGTAGGGGAAAATATCCAGATATGGGAACAGAGACCCTTTGTACAACCTGCTTCTGTTTTCCTTACCATTGACCTCAAAAAGCATCTTGTCGTGCCTGCAGAGAGCCCGCCTTGCTGTCCCATAGCCTTCCCTTCAAGCAGTGCTCTGTGTTCAGGCTACACCACAACCTGTTCCCATTGACAGCAGGTTTTTGATGCTAATGTTTAAATGAGAAAGAAGTAGCTTTGCTGAATTTACTTCCAAGCTTCATAGAGGAAGAGGCAGCCTCTTAAATGAGCTGTCTCTAATGCTTCCTGTTAGCTGGCGTTTTATATGGTACTGAACCACATGCATGTGTTTATTGTGTATCAGCTAATTTGCTAACTCTTCCTACAGGATGATTTTCTGGAGTACCTGCTTGTTGCTCTAACTTGCGTGGATCCCCGTTCATTGCCATTGCCCCAAGTGGCTCCATTTCTTACAACGGAGACAGGAATCGGGCCATTTTGTATGTTAAGATTTGTTGTTTGTATCTTTGGATTTAATGGACTCAGTCTATGACTATTGGAGAAACTGAAAGGTGTGAAACTTGCCTGGATGGGAAGTCTCTCATTCTGGGTACGGTAATGCATGGTTTGTGCTGGAGTGAATCGCTTGTGCACGTTGAAACCTTTGACTTTGCTTTGATCTGGCTTTCTCAGCTTCTGTCCTGCAGGGTGGCACTGGCAGCTGGATTGCTTCTTGTAATGAGTTGGGATCAGCCTCCCTGCATAGGGAAGAAGGGATCTGAGGACAGAGTCTGTCAGCGCAGGCTGCTTCCCATCTCTGCAATTATAGGCTCTGTAGGTCTTGTACTGCAAATGGGCCTGGAGTGGGTAGTATTTTAAATGAGCTGTTAAACGTGAACACTAGAAGGCCTTGTTTGATAGAAGGGGGATGGGAGCAAACTGCAGACTGAGTGGAGACTGACGTGCTCTAGGTTGTGATCTGCTGAGGGTGCTACTGAAGGCAGGCTTTGCTAGTGCTTTTATCCCTGCTGCTTGTTTCTGACACTAACGTCTTTTAAATATGTCCAGGTTGCCTAGTCAGACATTGTTTGGGTCTGGGTTCTTGGATGCAGATCTGGTGCATGGAAACTTCATGAGTGAGTTTCAGGTGACCAGCTCCTTAGCTTCATTGCTTGATGGCTTTGCTGCTGGTATCGGTTCTTGTCCTGAGCGGAGTGGTGCATCAAAAGCAGTAAACTAGGAAACAGGTACTTTAAGTTTCACGCTGCAGAAAGAAGATGCCTGTAGCTCTGGCTCTGGGCAATGGTTTTGAACTTTAGGTGAGTGATTGTGCAGTTCTTGCGCCTCTGCTAAACTGTTTTTTGCGAATCATTAATCTGGGCCCCCAAAATACTGAGTCTGGTAGTAGGATTATTCCTACAAGGCAAGTGTGCTGAAGGGACAGTTGTAAGTCAAGATGTATCTTTCAGGTGTTACAAACATTAAGCTTTTGAGATAAGAATAATGAGCTAGTGCAACAGTTGTGCCATCTGCCAGCACAGATCTGTAGCACTCCCATGTTTTTCTCTTTCACTTATTCCAAGATCTTGGGTGCCTCCAGGATTAAAGGATGTATTCTTTCAGTCTGAAACTGCAATCCCAGGAGTTGTTGATTTCCTTGCTGATGTTTTAGGGAAGGTTTGTTGAGTTCTTTGTCCTTCGAATTCAGCTTTCTAAATTTGTGCCCAGCCTGTTATATTTCTTTACTAAAAGCAGAGGCACTTTCACTGTCAAATTTTCTTCTCTGCAGGATGGTGCAATGGATTTACTGAAAGAACTAAAAAGTATGCCTATGACTCTGGACTTGCTGCAGGTGAGTTGCACGCTGAAAACTGCATCTGGATGAACCAAAAATGTTGCTTAAATGAACTTAATGGGTTCCCTCTGACTTCTTGCCTCACTCAGAGCATCAAAATAAACATTGCATCTAAAAAATAGTACTGAACTGTGGCTTTGAACTCGCAATTAATTGGCTTTGGTGCCTTGGTAACTTTGTGCGCTCCTGGTGTGGCAAGCCTGAGTAACTACTCAAATCCTTTCCTGGATTTAAAAAAGAGGGAAGAGCAAATTGAAGTAGCAAGCATAAAGAGCCATCATGGGTGTGGTTGTTTAAGTCTTTGTAGTGGTGATATTCAGGGTGCCCTCTATGGGGAGGTGTGAATAGCATAACAACTCAAGAGATTATGATATGCATCTTGGATTTTTTTCCAAGATAAGCTTTAGTTGTCACTGAGAGGCGAGGCGTGTAGGAGAGGTATTTGTGGGTGATTGGAAGTCAAACTCGTATGATCAGTTTGAGTAAGCCGAAGACTGTCGTCTAGTCCTTCCAAAGTTGGAAAGAGATAGTCGTTCTGCAAGTCCCTGGATAGTGTACATCTTGGTCATTGCTTTGGCTTTGTGCTTATTTCTGGTTTTGGTTAGTAACAAATAACTAGTTTGCTTCTGAATGATTCACTCGAACGTTCATTTGCAGTCCACCCGCATTGGGATGTCAGTAAATGCACTGAGAAAGCAGAGCACAGATGAAGAAGTGATATCACTTGCCAAATCACTCATCAAGTCTTGGAAGAAACTTCTAGGTAAGAAAGTAAGCATGTTCCTGTCAGAGTCAACTTGCAAAGTAGCTGACTTCAGCTAGAGGCTGGGTTTCTCAAGAAAACTTATCTATTGATCTAGGTAGAATATTTTAGCAGCTCAGCTTTTCAGATTGCACCCTCTGTCTTCAGAGTTCCATGTCCTGCCTTGCATTCTTCTGGATTTAGTTCCTGTTGTCAAACTAACATCCAGCTTTTTCCTGGGAAGTGGACTGAAAGCTTCAGGACTGTTCTGAACATGTACCTGATCATATAATTAGCAATGTTAGCTGCAGAAATAATATCTGAGCCCTCCACCCTGGTTGTGTGTGCTGTACTGCATTAAAACAGCGTGCGCTGTCAGTCTGGTGTAACAGCTTGGAAAGAAATGCTGGAATGCATTTTAGATGATGACCTTATTTTAACACCTTTGTAGGCAAAATTACGCTGACTTTTTCCTGCTGGGTAGGCTTTTATGGTGATGGACACTGATAAGCAGAAGCTTGTAATTCTGTTTGAAAAATCTTAATGCTGATATGACACGCACTAACTAACCTCAAAATTACGGATAGAGCTTACAAATATGGTGTTCAGTGGTTACATTTGTGTGGTTAAAAAAATGAATCATTGGCAGTGCTGAGATTGGAAGGGCAGCTCTACCTGTGTCCTGCTAACAGGGCAAATAGCGTGTCTCTCGGTCTATGCTGCTGGCAAAGTACCCCAACATGACGTTCAAGCATTCTTTATTTTTAAACTGATAGCTCGGGTTGCTCTGTGTAAACGAAAGAATAAGAAGTGAATTCAAGTGAAGTGAGCAGCTGGCTCTAATCTGCACCTCGGGATGCCCCATTTCTTGACAGGCTAAATGAGTGCTAGAAGTGCTGTTTTCCTGTCCTGCCTGGGGCTGGCATTTCCATGTTGCAGTTGATGCGTATTGGCTAGGCCGGGACAGTTTACCTCTTGGGTTGATCTTTTTTCTGTAGTAAAATGAAACTTCTCTCCAGGATTGTGCTACTGGCTTTCAGCAGCACTTGGGAAACATGAGAAATTGTATTCCCAGAAGGGCTAGCCCTTACTGGCCCCTAAAATGTCATTGGCATGAAATACTGCTTTTAAAGTGGTGCTTTGGAGAACTTGATCTAATCTGTACTCTGCAGCTAGGGTCTCTCACAAATAAACCTTTGTGATGAGGCATGTCTTGTGAGGAAGCTTATCTCTTACGGAGGAAAGGTGATTGCTCTCTGCTTTCTGGCTAGGGTGGGTGAAACTTGTTTGAACTCCTTTCTACTCAGAGGCAAGTGAAAGGTCTGAAAGTGTGGAAGGCCCGAAATGCCTTCTTTCTCCTGATTCTTTTCTGAGAATAACAACTTGCCTTAGGCCAACTCTGTTCAGTCGCTTGAAGACGCTGTTTAGTATGTACAAGGTTTTGTAAAGTCCAGTTCTGAACCCTTTAGCATCCAAGTTTGCTTTTTCTCTTTCCTTTTGAATATAGATGCTTCTGAGGAGAAAAGTGAGGAGAAAAAGAAAAACCTGTCCTTGCCAACATCTTCCTCAAAGGAGACTAACTCAAGAGACCAAAGGTAATGCTTCCCTTTAGCCAAAGATGATACTGTTACATAATTTGAATTTTCTCATGGCACCTTGTGATAATTTTTAATTTTAAGTGTCTGAGCTGGGAATTTGGCATACTCAAATGCCTGGTCAGATACACCAAGAGTCTAGATTTCTTCAGTGACCATCTGTGTGGTGTTTTTAATAAAGAAAAACTGAACTGTAATGCAGAAATAAACATCTACAAAACACAGTGGCTTTAGTGAGTTTTTTGCTTTTATTCATGACTTGTTTCATGTTTTTCCATTCTTGATTTTGTGGTGTTGTTTTTTTATTAATAAAACATTCCTCTGGATATTTTGTGTTGCATTTTTATATTTTTGCTTATTTCTGACTTTGAACTCCTTTAGAATGAAGATTATTTTTGGCTTTTGCAGTCTCACCTGGTGGATGGGAGTGATATTCATGCATCACTGTAGTAAAACTTCCATTTCTTTGTCCTCTTCTCAGCAAGTCCCAGCAGAAGTCCTCTTTTCACTCTGGACTGATGTCCATCAATCTAGCAGGTCTGCCGCATGCTTGCCCCTTGTCATGCATTGAATGTTGCATCCTGTTTCCACTTTCTGCAGCTACACTTGCTAAGCCGTGGAGTGGACGCAGTGTTGGTTTTTTTTGTTTTTTTTTTGTTTTTTATAAGGGGAGGGGGCAAATGCAAGTTTAAAAAGCTTTGTCCTAGACCCTTTCCAGAGGTGAGCCTGTTCTCTCAGCCTCCAGTCCTAGGAGACTGTATTTCATAGGTTTGACAGTTTCTGAAATTTGCCAGAAGATTTGGAATCTGAATACTATATTCCCTCTGGTTTGTAGACTCTCTGTCCCTGTTAGTCACCTCTTTTGTCATGCTCCCCATTTTCTTGTGTTTGCTTGGGCCTGTCTCAAGCCTTGACGCTTTGGTGTGAGTCTTCTAACCCCTTGCAGCTCTGCAGAGGGCTGGTGATGGAGAAAGCTGCTTTTGCTGAGCTAGAGAACTTCAGTTTGTTGCTTGCATCTTTGTCTAGCTCATCTTGCGTAGAATGTAAAAAATACAATTGCAACTAAGCATTGCAATGAATGTGTTAAGACCTCACAGCCAGAAGAATTCAGCTTTGTAGTAATGCAGCACAACCCTGGAGCTAGGGCAGTCCAGTTTGGTGAGTGTATGTGACACACAGTGGCAGTCTGGTGTGTGACAGTCGTACTGGGGTTAGAGCAGTAGGATGGAGTCTCCTGGCTGCTGTTTCCTTTTGTCTTGTTGAAGAGACAAGGATCTGAGGCTGAAGAGCAGTCAATGATAGCTGAGAAGGGTTTGCTTATGAGCTGAGAGAATGACTTGAGTGCTATCACCTGGCTTGTGGTGCTAATACCTTCTCTGTATGACTGGTATCTGATCCTTACAGTCTAAAACGCAGGCTAGTGCTGCCTTCCTGAGGGTGTGAACACAGGAAGGAGCTGCTGTAGGACTGATGAGGGTAGAACTGAGCCAGTGATGGGGGTACGAGCCTTTGTGCATGCCCTTACTGGTAAAGGGGAGGCAGCTTTCCCTGCAGGGTAAGGGCAGAAACCTGAGCGGAAGCATTTGTCTGCTGTTCCTGATGGGAAAAGGAGAAGGCAATTTCCTTCTGAAGCTCACACGAAAAGAGGAATATGTTGCCTTGCACTTACTGACCGCTCTCACCGGTAGTAAATAAATGCCCCCGAGTTCATGCTGAGTTTACCTTAAAGCAGTTTGTACGTCCGTGCCAATGATTCATGCGTGGTTGTAAAGGAAGGGGTAAGTATTACGAATGTGGCTGATACTGCTCCAGCCAGGAAGTAGTATTGCAGTTCAAGGAAAAGGGGAAGCCTCTGATTTAGCCTTGGGAAGATGTACCTCAGGGAATGCTAAGCCTAGAGGGAAGGAAGTGTGATACATATCCCTGTGTGCAGTGGTGGTAGACAGTCATGAGCAAAACTAGCTGTTTTTGCTTGGACACCTGGTTTGATAGCTAAGGCTTGTAGTAATTTCACTCAAAATAGCACGCCGGCCATAGTGGGAGGTTGCCTCTACACCTATTTCCCTGCTGTAGCAGACAGTTATCGTGGGGTATGCGTAGTGGAGCTTTCTGGCCTGTGCAGCTAACCTCCTCTGTGCCTTGAGGATGCACTGCAGTTACTGTTTCCCCCTCACCTTGATGCTTTCTACATGTATTCAGCCTCCATCATCTTCTAAATGGCCAAACGTCCCCTTGGTTTTCTAGGAGAAACAGAAGCAAAAGGGATTAGTTTAGCACAGATCCAGAGGAGGAGGCTAGCTCCTGGTGTCAGTCTGTTGAACCAGGCTCCCTGTACAAAGACAAGACTGCTTGTTCCCTAGTGGTGCAAAATAAGCTACTAATCTGTCTTGACAAAAAAATAATTTCTTAGCAGCAAAGAGTCTTTGGCTTTGCTCTCTAAAGCGCAGGCTGTGATGAAGGGAGTCTGGTTCATTGCTTGGTGCCTGATTGCTGGTTCAGCTGAGGCTGCTATCAAGACCCAAAAGAGATCAGTTTGTATTCAGATATTTCAGCCTCTTAGTCTGATAGATTTTGGCTGGGGCTTCCTCTTCTGTCAGGGAGAAATATTTGAACAGCTCTTGGCCTGAAACTTGTCTTGCTCTCTGGAGCCCAGATGGAGAAATCCTTGCGTAGTGACTAGGGAGCTAGCGCTGCTAGACCTGAACGCCTCTCGCCAGCCAGTGTAGGGCTGGCACCTGTAAAGTTACGTACTGTGTACTGTAATCCAAAGCATATTCTGTTGTGCTGTAGTGTTTTAGACCATTAGCACAGTACATCTTAATGGGCTGTGTCTAATGTTTCTTTCTTTCTCTCTCTCTCTCTCTCTGGCAGTGTGAGCTCTCTCTTTTCCAGGAGTCTCTTAAGCCTTTATTAAGAATTTTTGGATTTGTGGCCTGAATTCAGCTCTTTGGCCAGTTTCTCTTCCAGTGCAGCCCTGAGTTCTGCTTGTGGTCCCTGGCTGTTGCTTTGCCACCATTTTGTTTTCGCTTTTTGTTTTTTATTTTTTTAATGTATAAGCTTTTGTTGTCCGGATAGATTTACAAGCTCCTTCTCCTGTTTAGCAGGAACAGCGTAAACCACAAGGATTTCCTGAAATAAGTCCTCTAGGTGTGTTTGAGGTCTATTTTCCAACTATTCTAATTATAAGCTTCTAAAGCCTAATAAATAACTTTCTATGTGGTCTTTGGAGTGGCTGAAGTCTGTTTCATTTAATTCATGAGTGATCAGTTGTCACCTCAGTGTCTGATAGGGCTCAAACGGGAGGTGTGAGGAGCTGATTTAACTCGCCTGCAGTTTAATGCTCCAGTCCTCTTTTATTCTGCTTTGACTCACCAGTCAGGCAGCTGTTTTACACTGTTTGGGGGCTACCTTGAGCAGTTAGATTCCTGGAGTAGGCTCCGGGGACTTCTCTTTAGAAGTAGGCAAGAAAGAGCTTTCCTGTCCAGTGAAAATTTGAGATTTCAAAGCGTTTCCTGTCTTGTGGCTGGACGAAGCCAGGCACGTCAGAGTATTTTTAGTTATTCTGAAACGGCCACTGGCTTAGTGATGATGAGGACGCTCAGGTGGGACAGGGACTTCTGAGTTCAAATCCCTACTGTACCTTATTCAGATCTGTAGCTTTAATTTCTTCCATTCTGTGGGAGTGTTTGAGCTGCCGGGCTGCTGCCTCTTCTGGGGTGAATCTTGCTCACTCACTTCTAAACTTGCATCTGTGCTGCTGGGAGAAGGGCTTTGAACTTTTGCCTCACCAAGCCTCTCCAAGCAGAAGTTCCTCAGTTTTCTTCAGGCTATTTAACGATGCTGATCTGAGGCCCCGTGTGTGCAGGTGAATATTTCTTTACTCATCACCCAATAGAAATGGGATATCTACCTCTCTTATCTAGGTGTTTTTTCCTGCTTCCAGGGCATAAATATCCAAATATCCGAGTCAATTGCACTTGCGGATAGAACCTTTGTGAAAATCAAATATTACCTGTGTAAATATTAGTTTAAAAGCCTGGCTTTAAGTATGGATGCTTGATATCCTGGCTTTATTTCCTGCACGTTAAGGTGCTCGTCAACTTAGTGTTTTTTTTTACATTAACTGTCACAAATAAGATGTGAAGGTCACTGATGGGAGTTTACATGTAGTGTCTTGCTCTGAGAGGCCTTTGTGTTACTGCTGCTAGCAAAACGCGACAAAGGAGTTAGGAAGTTAGAAGAGCTCTCTGAAGGCATCATCTGCCATCCCTTTCCTAGGACATCATGGACTCTGTCCAAGCTGTTCCTGACGGGTCTTTCTCTAAGCTGCTCTTTAACAACCCTAAACACCTCAGGGTAAGACATTTCTGTAGCTGCCCTTGCCGATCTCTTCCAATTCATAACGCTCCTTTACAATTTGAAACCTATTCCCAACCAAAATCTATCTAAGATGGTTTAAGATCTTGGAAGGACTCCAGAGCCAGACTGAATATGAACTTTACAGTAGCAAGGTGTCCCAGGATCAGTCCCCGAGGTTGTCTGGCTCAGTTCATACAGCAGCAGCTTCACTAGGCTTCCAGGGTAACGTTGGTCTTCTGTGGGCTAACTAGTCTCCTCCCGGACAGTATAGTGGTAGTTCCTAGTCATGAGAGTTTTATTTTCCATGGCAATAAAAACTGGCAGTAGCGTCCTAGCTTGATGGTAATTGTCAAGTCACTTGGATCTTCAAAAAGACGTTTCCAGTATGGCGTGGGTGAAATCATGGGTTTCTCTGTTTTTCTCTTCTTTATCTATTATTGCATTAACGTTATTTAGACCCTGGCAATAAATGCTGTGCGTTTTATGGCCCAAACACCAAAGACAGAGCAACCTCTCCTGAAAAGTTTGCTGTTTTGCTGCCTAGAGTTAAGAGCTCTATAAAATCATCTGGGAATCATAATAGGCCAAATTTTTCATCTGCAGTGTTTGTGAGGCTAACTGACTCTCTGCGCAGATGTTAGGCTTTATGGGCAAAATGTCTCAGCGCTGTAGGTGTACCCCGAGCTGAACTGCTCTGTGAAGTTACTCCTCTGGCATGCAAATCTCACAGTGGTGCAAGCGAGCTGAGCCCGTGCAGTGCTTCAGCTTGCCTGCATCGTGCAGTAATTGTGCATGCAGGTCTGGGCTGCGATTATGTGCCTTTTGTCTCAGGCTGGCTTCCCCTGGCAAATGACCTGACTGACGCACAGTCACAACAGGCAGATGTTTGTGTTCCCTTGCCTCTGTCACAATTGCTTGCAGGTGGAAAATGAAGTTCTTTTTGCAAGTGAAGCACTATTCATTTGTCCTCTGTCAGCCTGGCACCTGTGTGAACTGAGTGTGGTCATGCAGGGGTGCTCTTCTGTGAGATGAGTAATCAAAAGTCTTGACCAGAGCTGTAGGAAAAATTGAAGAACCTCTGATGTGTTATGCTGTGTTTATTTAAAATACCAGAGCTGGAAGAGACATTTTCTTTCCTTTTCTTAGCACAGAAGCTGCAGGGCTAGCTCTTTACAGCTCCTTATTCTGAAGGGGTTCACGCAGCATTCTGATTTCTGCCCCAGCAGGCAGCTTGCTGCCCTCCTTGTCAGCTATAGAAAGCTGGAGTGCTTTTTTGTTTAACTGTTCTCCTTCCCCGCTGCTGACACCTCATTAGTAAAGGACATGAGACGAGGAACCAGCTCAACACCTGCTGAGATTAACCTTAGTGGTGGCTTCTGCTCCCTCTCTTCTGAGAGCAGTTAAGGACAGAGAATGTATTTATCGTGTCTTGCGGGACTCAGTGTCCTGCGAAGCAGGAGAGAAATGAAGAACCATGCATCTGCGTGCTATGATACCAGACCAAGTGAGTGTTGGTGATCACAGGAAGTCCTGAGCCTGTCTGAGTTACTGACAATGTCCAGTGGCTTGATAATATTTTTGGTCGATGTCCAGTGGTCTAGTAGTTGTACTGTGTTTAGCAGGCCTGCTTAATGGGTTAAAACATCAGAGTCCACAGGAGATCTTGTATCTGGATTGATGATGCTAAGTGCTGTATTGAGCTATATGCTGATTTGGGGCATGTATCTTTGCACTGTTTTCCTCTGACTGGTTTTGTATTATAATTAACAGGGTGCTTGGCCACATACCTGCTGATCCCTTCACTGCTCTCAGTAACCTGAACTGAGACATTCTGACAGGTGAAGTTTCTCTTTTAGCTCCAACAAAAGGCAGGAGCCTCCGAAGACTCCGACCACCCCCAAAATCACCACCTTCCCTCCAGCACCCGTCACCTGCGATGCTGTCCGCAACAAATGCAGAGAAATGTTGACAACTGCTCTACAGGCCGATGGTAAGTAATGGAGGAAACCTTGTGTCATCTAATGTGCTTCACAGCTCCTGGTGCATCCTAACAGAGATCTCTGCATGTAAGTCAGTGCCAAATTAGGTTCCTCTGGAGCAGCCTCATCAAAGGATTATTGCCATCCAGCTCAGTCCAGCTACTGGTCACCTCTTTGTTAGATTTGTTGTCATTGCAGCGTTTACAGACACTTGCGTATGAACCTGACTTGAGCTAGGTCCAGGCAATTTGTCAGGCTACGGCTGTTAGGAGCTGTATGTGCAAACAGCAGTGCTCTGCTCTGTTAGCTAAGCCAAGAGATTAGGTGGAGTTGCCTTTTCAGTACGAAGCAGGGGTCATAAATCAGAAGTTTGATCTCCAGGTGTGCAGGTATTTCCTTCCCTTCTAGGTCTCAGTCTTGTCTGATTGCTGTATAGTGAAGCTGACATCTCTACTTCCCCTTGGGGCACAGCATGAAGCAGTAACTCCATATATGGGATTTGTCAGTAATAGGCTTTATGCCAGTCACGTTCTGCACTTAGGACTCCTCTGTCCATGCAGACCGGAGGCCCTCAAAGACTGTGGTCCCCTGTGGCTGGGGCTGGGATTCGTCTCTCTTCACTCAGGGTGTGCCATCTGACATCACAGGCAACCGCAGGTGCTCAGCATCTCTGCAAGTCAGATCTTAAGTATCTCAAAATACCGCACATGCTTGTATCCAAACTGCAGGTCCCTTTGGAAAATTGGGGCCTGCCTAAGCACTGCAGAGCTGTATTAATTTGGAGACAAGGAATGTAGACGGCAGATGGAGAGGTTCACAAAGTCATCACTTCTAGCCTACCTGTGTTTGTGTAGATTTATGTTGTGTTAGATACTTTGTGTAACTCTTAGCAGAACCCTTGCTATATAGAGCCTGCGAAGTAGTCTCCTCAGCTCTGTTGCTCTGCTTAGCTCAGCCCTGCTCTGCTCTGCTCTACCTTCCCCTGCTTTATGATATGGGTTAACATAACCAGTGTCCCAACTCCTACAGTTACTGCACTCTGTATCATGCCGCTTAATTGACAAGAAGAGGTGTGTGAAAGAAGAGGTAAGGCCAGATGGAGGCACTGAGCTGAGAAGAGAAATGAAGGCTCGACGCCAGGGCTTCGTATTTTTAGGCCCTATGAGTCTGTTGATCTGAGTGAACCTACTTCTCATGGACACCAGTGTCCACTGCGAATCAATTCCTGGCTGTGTATGCTTGACTTCAACTATACCAGGACTACACTGGATATTGGAAAACTGTATTTATTGGGGGCCAGGTTCTTGTTGGTTTTGGTTCAGTGCAGTCTACCTAGTAGAGAGGCAGAGGGCATAAATTGGCTGGATTTGCCTATTTTGATCACTGCAAAGGAGTCAAAGGATACCTAGAGCAAAGACGAAGATGACATTTTTTGAGAGGTGCAGGTAAATCACAATAACAAACTCTCGAGATTTGTATCTCAGAAATATGGTTGCCTGGTTGGAAGTAATTGACGTCATGTTCCTCTTGTCTTACAGATGACTATGTTGCCATTGGCGCTGACTGTGAGCACATAGCAGCTCAGATCGAAGAATATATCCTTATGTATAGGGCTTTCTCAGGGGCCTGCGTGAGTGGAGCCCCCAGGCCATGAAATTAATGAGCTCAAAGGAAAAACGGGACAATCTGCTTTGTATGAATGTTGTGGTGCAACTCTGCTTGTCAGGGCTCTGAGTCGGGTTCCAGCGCTGCTTGGCTGAATACTGAATCACTAAGGAAACACCAGTGTGGTAATGGGAGCTCAGAGCCGACCCCCTGCTGGTGTGATTGACACAGTTATTTCCTTCCTGTTCGCACCATAATGGACTTTCAGGCCCCAATTTCTCCATCCTGCCAAAATGCTATTTCCGGCTCCCAGCTCTGCTTCCAGATACATGCAACTTCCCTGTGCCTCCCTACTGAGGAGAGCGTGCTGACATGGGGCAAAAGCGATGGGGAAGATGGAGCAGTGAGGATCAAGTTGCACGTAGATTTGAGATAAGCTCCGAGATTGCTTGGTATGGGGGCTATGGGGTAGGAGGGGCAGCTGGATTCTGTTAGTGGAGGGTTATGTGGCTTCCTTGCTGAGAAAAAGACCGTGTAGAAGAACCCGAGCAGAACTGAGAGTAAAGATTGTTTCCAGCACAGGGAAAAGGCCAGAAGGATTGAAAGCCCCTGGACTCTGGGATTGCGTAGACCTATTCTCAAATTCAGTGTTAACCTCCCAGAACAGACAATGTCTTTGGATCCTGGTACCTTCCTCCGTGTGCTGGCAGCAGTAACGTTCCCTGCTGTTTGTGAATGGTGTCGAAAGTGCTTGGAGTTCTCTGGGTTGATTGCAGGCTCCTTGACTGCCATGTACGCATATACCAAGATATCAAGAACACTGACATGAAGTACAAAAACCGAGTGAGGAGCCGCATCTCGAATCTGAAGGACTCTAAAAACCCTGAGCTGAAAAAGAACGTGCTGTGTGGGGCAATTACCCCTGAGCAGATCGCAGTGATGACCTCAGAGGTGAGGAGGCCAGAGCAGGGTTCATTTCTTACAGGGGCTGTGTCATATGGATTAGCTTGAAGCAAGAAGTAGATATGCTGACAGGGCTGCACATCTCTTGAGGTGCAGCTCAGCGGCTGCTGCTGGAGTGCACGGGGAGGGAGCTAGCAATGGGATTTTCAATGTGGAGAGTAGTCTTTTGGGACTTTAGATCATGAAAGGGGGCTAGATATCAAGCAGTACCAGAAACGAAAGGCTTTCTGGGTTAATGCCTATCCGTTAAGCCATCCTGCCCTGTTGTTTCTTTCCCCTGCGGTGGGTGTGGTGGTAAAGCTGGACAGATGTGATTTTATTGCTTTTTTGAAAGGAGATGGCCAGTAATGAGCTGAAAGAAATCAGGAAAGCCATGACGAAAGAAGCAATCCGGGAGCATCAGATGGCCAAGACGGGAGGGACGCAGACTGACCTCTTCACCTGTGGGAAATGCAAGAAGAAGAACTGCACCTACACCCAGGTTTGTCTTCTGGCTCCTACTGCCCCCACACCACTGACCTCTGCACAGGACATGATCTGTCATGGTCCTGAGCTGCGCTACTCTGTGTCAGGCCCTGCAGCATGGGACAAATTTTGCCACTGATGGAGAGAAGCTTTTTGCACACTCGGGCTTTCTAAAGCGTAGAAAGCACACATCTCTCCCTTGAAGCTTACATAAACTGTTTTGCCTGTTTGTGCAAATGCTGACTTGCATCTGGAAGAGCAGGGGTTATGCAGCATCAGTCAGCGAGGAAGCTTTCGGGAATTGATATATGGTGGTGCTGTTTGCTGAGCAGCTTGAGAGAGCTTCACACTGAAAGCAGGTGCTGGGAAGATCATAGAGAAGTGTGGAGATTCAGGAAAGAGAGAGGAGTGGGTAGTACAGAGAAGAGAGACTGCAGGGACCAAGGCAGGCACGTTGATGGTATTAAAAGTGCAAATTAAGAATATAGGCAAGCTGCAGCTGGACAAATCCTGACTTATTTAAAATCAAACAACATATTATATACACATTATAACACTATAATAAAGAATAAACAAAGCCACAGTGTGAGCAGGCAGAGGGGACTTGTTCTCCTTGATGGACAGTGGCTAGAAACCTCATGCATTGCCAGTGCTTTTTGATTCCCATGTCCACTGCAGGCATCTGGAGATAAATGTGCGTTTGCTGTGAGTCAGATTTTTAGAATGTGCAGATACCCAGAAATGCACCAGCAACCACGCGTTTGCTCTGCTGCATTTGCTGAGTGGGTACACACAAACTGTGCATGCAAGTACTGAGTGAAATCCCTTAACGTGCTTGGTTGTGATGTGCAAGCACAGATGTGAGCCAGGCAGCTGACCAGGGATTTTCCTTTGGCTGAACAGCACTCTTGCATCCCAAAGGCTGGCTCAGGCAAAAGGCCTCGCTCGCTCTGAGAGCACGTCCCACTGAGCCAGCTAGAAGTACCGACTGAACTGTCTGTCTCGGTTGCTTCAGCAGCGTGTGGGACTCTAGCTTCACTTGAAGTGGACTGGAGTCTGACTGCCTAGTATTGGAGCAGGTCAGGACAGGATCTTCTAAATGTAATTATCAAAAGGTTTTCTGTATTTTTATTAATTTTCCAGTGAAAAGACAATCACCACATGTTGTCTGGTGACTGAGATGTCCTAAATTTCAAGTAGATGAACCGGTGTTTATGAAAACATTCAGAGTTAAGCAGTAACATTGGGTGAGAACTGCAGAATCCAGCTACTAGAGAATGCTTGCAAAACATGCTTAATTTGCATCCTGGAAATGCTGTGACTCTGCACATTGGGTAATTACATACATAGATCACCATAATTACTCTTCGGCATATTTCTGCTGCCTGATGTGTGCAGGGAGTGCCAGTATTTGTAGTGTAAGCCCAGTGCCTTGTGGCACTTAAATGCCATGAAAATCTGATTTTTAGCAAAGTATGTGTGTCTGGCAAGAGCCGTTCAGAGGCAGCAGTCACATCTGGGTTAAATATTAGAGTTTCTTAATGGCTCAAATGCAAAACAGACTAGAAATGTGCAGAACCTGGTAACCCAGACTGTGTTCCTGTGAGGCTGGGATGTAGGACTGGTATGTAAAAGGGAATGGCTTGAGTGCTTTTTTACAGGTTGCTGTTGGAACATGTGCTTGATGGGTTGAGAGTTTAGTAGTCTCAGAGCTGACTGTGTCCAGACCCTGGGGATAGTGTGGAGAGGGACCAGCTGTGGGTATGTGCACCTCCAGAGCTACCCACAAAGAATGGGCAGCAAAGGGAGTGAGGAGGGACATCTCTGCTGCCCCAGCGCCCTTCCCTCGGGGGTGTCAGAGAGGGGTCATTAGATGGAGTGTGCTTGAATAGCAGCCACTGAACACTGGTGGCATCATCTGCTTGCTGCTGCCATTGTCACAGCTGGAAAGGACAGGTGGTCATCTGAGGAGACAAGCCCTGTGTGAGCCAGGGCGTCTTGTGCTTGCATAAGGCTCTAGAGTAGACAAGGGGATCTCTTGCAGCAGTGTAATTTCCTTGGGGTCTCCCTGGCATGGGGAGCAATTTCTTTACTGTAGGTGGATATGCAGGTGCCCCTCACGTGTTTATTTTTGTGTCTGGTTGGATAGCCCTCTGGTTCCTGCCCTTTCAGTACTGGAAAGCTGGGCTGCTCTAGTCTGTACTCACTGGTCACTGGGCGTGCTGGCAGGCAGCTATGGATGGCACTTATCTAATACATTGTTCATGCTTAAATGATCTAAAGAAACATTTTCAATAGAATGTGAAGCCTGGCTTAGCTGCAGGATTGGAAAGTCTCCTAGGAGCGTGAGACCATATGTACATGGGTGTATATTTGTATGTAAAACAATAATCAGATTCATTCTACATGTCGGTTCCTTTTGCTCTCCCAGCCCTTAGTTCTTCAATGATTTCTGACCGTGATCAGAAGGCCAGCGTGGATCCCTGGTGGCTAAATGCACAAGGAGCTCCCCCCATGAAGCCATGTGCGATGCTTAGCTCTCATTTCCCTTGTGTCCTCCCCCAGGTGCAGACCCGCAGCTCTGATGAGCCCATGACCACCTTCGTCGTGTGCAACGAGTGTGGGAATCGCTGGAAGGTAGCACACCAAGGATATTACTGGCACTGAGGGGTGTTAGGGTAGCTGCACCCACGATACTGCAGATGCTTACCTGCTGTCCTCAGAGGTGCTTGCCAAACACTGACTGGCTCAAGCAAGTGGTCTTTCCTCCCAGCAGAGAGGCAAGAGCTCCTGGGTTCATCCCATCTCTGCAAACCAGCTGGGGTCATATCTCGCTTTCTCATTCCCTGTCTCCCTCCTCACATCCCCCGTTCTGTCACGACCAACTTCACAGTGCTTTTCATGCTCCCTGTGCCCGCCCCCCAGAGATGGTGGTGATGCCAGCATGTAGGATTTAAAAACTGCTCTTTTATGCTGTGCACTCGGATGTGAGCAGAAATCTCCCTACCTGTTAATGGTGAGCGGAAATGGCACCACTAAAAAGAGCCAGTGCCACAGCTGAGAGATTCAAAGGGAAGCTCTGCTTGGCCCCTGCTCCAGGGGCTGAGCCCTGCCTCTGCAAAATCCCCAAGCCCTTGCCAGCTTGAGAAACAAGATCATCACCTGGATCCCTATCTTCATCTAGGCAACAAGCACATGACCTGCAACTCCCCTTGGCAGTGAGATTTTCTAATCAGGGTTTAAACTCCCTTCTCTTGCAGTTCTGCTGATATGTGCCATGGCCCAAGAGCGGCAGCCAAACGCAGATCAGAACGCAACCTCCATACTCCAGCTCCCACGGCAATTGTGTATTGTACCCCAAGTGAGTTTGCATTGTGTCATGCACTGAGAGAGCAGCTGCAGGGAGGCCTGCCTCCCTGCTTGGGCCTAAGTGGAGAACCACAGTTGTGGGTTGACAGTTTAGCAGGAGAGCTCACTAGACACACTTAGTCGTTATTTTCTCATCTAAGCGAGTATGGTAATTTTTTCTTCAAAACTAATATTAAACATTTTTGTCAGTTTCTGACTTTTATTTGAACTGTGTGCGTACAGCACTTTGCATTTGCGACGCAGAACTGCATGGGAGCTTGGGGGACAGTCATTGTCCAGACGGATGAGGACTGGATGGTGCTTGGACCACCGGAAAGCAAGAAGCTGCTTGTAGGTACACCTTCGGTGCAGGAAGGCTTGCTTTTAATCACTCGTGAACTTGAAAACACTGGGCCAAATCCTGGAGTGGCTGGGTGGGCAGTACTAGCTTTGCTTAGCTGGCTGGAGGAGAGCTGTTGGTGGAACACAGCTTTTGGGGCACAGATTAGATGATGCTCTCAAACTCAGGTGGATATCGGTAGCATTCAGTTGACTTTGCACCAGTATAATTTAGTCATTTGGGGCTGGATCCCTTGTGTGTGATACATACCTTGTGATCTCATGCCTTTAAATGCCAACAGCACACGCTGCTGCAAAGATGAGATCAAGGACATGCTATGCAGGATGTAACAGACAAGAAGCAGGGTGACACCAGCCACCAAAAATCAAAATGGTTGTTACTGTGGAGCAGGAAAGAGAGTGCTAGGCACAGACCCAGGTGAGGTGAGCATTTCCTAGAGCTCCCTCCCTCTTGTGGAAGGAGTCCCCTAGAGCTGAGGGCTCCCTTAGCACCTTGTTAGGGGCAGGGAAAGTCAGGGCTGTGCCCTCACAGGGAGGGCCCAGCAGCCTCTTGCTGTCCCTGCTGGCTGAGCTGCTCACCTTGCCAAAGGCTGCTCCTGATTGCCATCAGCCAGGGAACCGGGGAACGATTAATCTTGATTTAGCGAGAAACCATCCATAAAGCAGGTGGAGAGAATTCATTGGCCAGTGAGGGTGTTAAAAGGAAGTCCCAGACAGTTTCCTGTTGCTGTTTGCTCTGCTCCTAGCCAGGCTGCTGAGGGGCAGGCTGAGTTTTTCCTATGGGACTCGTTGAAGAAGCTTAGAGAGAGGTGGGGAAATGCTGTAAGTACAGAAAACTTTCTAGGGCTCCTGAGCTGGAAGAGACAGGAATTGCAGAGATCAGTAGGAGCTGCTGGCACTTAGCTCTGCAAATTGGATGAGGTTTGAAGTGAGCTCGTAACTAGTATCTGGAAGGGGAGAGATGAGGAAGAAGGGAGCTAGCAACGAAGCAATCCTCAGGTGCCAAGTCTCAAAATGTGACCTTGTGGGGTTTCTGCAGGATCAGACTGCAGGATCAGTGTGGGGGTAACTAGAACTTGCCAGGAAACTTTCCTCACAGCAGCTTTCGATCTGATACTTTAAAGATCTCTTCTGAGATCCCAAGCTTTTAACTGGGTGTGATGCACGGTATTCAAGGGACCCCAGTAAAGCCTGTGAGTTTGAGGCAGGTCTGGAGCAGTCCTCTGCGTTTCAGCTCTTGCTCACACATAATACAGGAGTATTTGCAGTTGCATCTTCTGTTGCATTGCTCCGCTGCTCCAGGGTGAAAAACAAGTATTTCCACTGGCTTTTCAGCATGCCATACAGCAGACATTCATCAGAGATCTTTGTGAAGTTTAGAGAGGAGTAAGCAGCCACATTAAAGCAACGGCAAGCATGTTCACAGCCCCTTTGAGGGCTGTGTTCCTCTTGAGGCAGTGATCCCAACGGGATCCTTTGCTCAGGGCTCTCGCTTTAAAGAGGTGCGGCCAACTCTCAAGAAGGGAAAGATTGAAAGATGCTGACAATGTGCTAAGTCTCATGAATCTGGCAGGATTATTCAAGCCAGCCTGTGGAGGGAATAGTGCCCTCACAGTAACGCTTTAAAAAAAGCTTGAGGATCTAAACCCAAAGCTGGCCAAGGCACTCTGGCTTGTGTGCTATGAACAGGAGCCAGCTAATTAACGAGCTGCTGTTGCCTTCCTTCTTGTATTACTGTAAGGGGGGAATTGAGCTTGGGTGCAATTAGCTGACAATCCTGAATTGCCTATGGAGCAGAGATTCATAAATGGAGAAGGAGCTTCTCAAAGGCTAGGGAAAAGTATCTTGCCTCCTGGCACTCTGTCGTGCTTCTGTCTTCTGGGATAATACCAACTACACGCTTATGGGAGTCAGTCAGGGGAAATGTATTGGATAAAAAGGTGTCTCAGAAATAAAGATTTAATTATAAGATATTTAGAAGTGCAAGGATTGTGAAAGCTGGATTATCTGGTGGTAGTGGGGCCCCAGCTGGGCCGAGACCTCTGTGGCCTGGGGAGAAGGTCTCACCAGCCTGCCACGCTGCTTAACCACTAACACCTCCACGCCCAGAGCTGGAGCCAGATTTTTAAAATGGTCTTGACATACTTCCTTTACTCGCAGAAAAAACCAAAACTCAGGATGGAAAACCTTCCCAGCACAGGATCCAGACACTGCTGGGCTTACGCTGTTAGCGCTCGCTGGGGGAAAGCTGCCTCCCCGCTGCAGGGTCACAGCTCTGCCTTGCACTTCGCACCCATCGGGGCTAGTTTGGCTGTGTCCCGTTAGTGGCTGTCACAGCCACATCACTCTTAAGCGGTGGGAAAGCCCTGGGCAGTAAAGCAGTTTCTTTGCTGCTTTGCTATCTGCTTAACAAGAAACGCTACCCTGGTTTTTAAACAGCTTCTCAGTGCTGGACTTGGGCTGCTTGCTATAGGAGCTTGTCCAAAGGGAGTCAGGCAGGCTGAGATCAACTTGCATTTTGGTAACAACCAAATAATAAAAATACCGACGTTCCTAAATAAATGAACTATCTCTGGTCTCTCTCAAAAATACATTTTTTTTGAATTGTATTTCCGCTTGGAGAACAAAACTAAATTTACTGACATGAATATCCACACAGTCACACCGCTAGGAAGGAAGGAAACAAAAAACAAAACCAAGAGGAGAATTTGTTTGTTTGTTTAAAAAAATCTTCAGTAAAAAGAACCAGTGCTCCCTTTTTTTTTTTTTTTTTTTTCTTTCCTCTTTGAAAGGGATGGAGAGAGAAGAGGGGCAGAAAAGGAAAAGGGGAGATAAATATGAAACCACGGGGTGTTTTTGCTCAAACGGAGACGGTAAAGGCTCTCATGGCGGTCGTCCACCGGGCTAGAGCGGCGCGCGGGTGCCGGCCGTGGCCTGCCCGGCCGCCTGCGCCGTGCCGTTGGCTTCGTCTCAGAGCAGGGGCTGCTGGCAGAAACGCTCATTCCGCGAGCCGGGGCTCCAGTAAACAACTCCTCATGCCGTACAAAAATACACAGATACTATATATCTTCCTCGTGACGTTTCCCGTCCCGCGCGGAGCCCGGCCTGGCCGCGGTTAGGTGCTCGGTGCCGAGCTCCCGCGCGGGAAGAGGGCGAACCCCTGTTCCTGCCGACGGGCCGGGCGGGGAGCCACCGCTTTGGGGCGTCCTGGGTGTCTGCAATTTCTGCCAGGGGGGTGAATAACCGTGTGGATGGGGTTTTTTTTTTCCCCCCACCCCTGCTCCGAGTTGCTGGCCCAGGGCAGCTGGATTCGGGGGGGGATGATGCAGGAGCGGGGCGGGAGAGCTGGGCATCGGCCCGGGAAGGGGGGCAGCTCCGGGGCTCTCCCCAAGCCGGCCGCGGACCTCGTCCTCTCCCGTCGCTGCGCCCGGCGGTATCAGTGCAAAGAGGCTCCGGTGGGAGGAAACGGCTCGGGCTTGGGCTCCGAGCCCGCCGGGAGGGCGAAAGGGCTGAAACGCCGCTCGCCGCCTGGGCCCATTGCAAACAGACGGGAGCGCTGTAAACCTGACGAGTTTTTATATGTACACAGACGCCTGTCAACCCCCCCCCCCCCTCCCACCCCTCGAGTCCCCCGATAAAGGCAACAGAAAAAAGCATTTAAAATAAAAAGTAAAAAAAAAAAAAGAAAATAATTCAAAACGACAACAAACCATCCCATCCCCTCCCACCCACCCCCCCGAAACCATCCCCAACCGGGGCTCAGGTGGGACACGGGCACTCGCCGCGTCCCCAGGGGTGGCGGAGAGGGGCTAAAGTGACCTCTCGGAGCGGGCCGAGGTTGGGGGGGGGGGGGCCGGCGCCGGCGACCGCCTCCCCCCCCCCCGGCACAGCTCTCCTGCCCGGGCGGCAGCGCTTCAGTAGTATGAGCCCAGAAACCGGGGTGACGGCTCGTAGGTAAAAAGCTAAAAACTGGAGGGGTGGGGGGGGGTGGGAGGGGGGGGGCGGCGTTCCCGCGGCCGGCGGCGCCCTTAGGACTCCGAGGAGGAGCGGGAGACGCTCTGCAGCAGCGCTTTGTAAATGGCAGAGTTCAGGAAGCGGGGGTACGAGTCCCTGTGCATGAGCGTGTAGATCTGCAGCTGCGCGTCGTCGAAGGTGTGCGAGGACGGCTCCTGCATCTTCCGGTTGATGACCTCCCGCACCCGCGAGTCCAGGCTCACCTGGGCGGCGGGGGAGAAGCGGCCGTGAGCGGAGGCACCCCGACGCCGGGTCCCGGCATCCCCCCCCCCCCAACCCTGAGCGGGGAAATGGGGTACGGACGGGGTGCTGCACTACCAGGCAGGTGGGGATGCACCCACCTCGGGGTGCTCCCAGCCTGGGGTGCTGCCACCTCAGGGTGCTGCCACTTTGGGATGCTGCCAGCCCAGGGTGCTGCCACCTTTGGGGTGCTCCCAGTCTGGGGTGCTCCCATCTTGGGGTGCTGCCAGCCCAGGGTGTTCCCAGTCCAGGGTCCTGCCACCTTTGGGATGCTCCTAGCCCAGGGTGCAGCCACCTTGGGGTGCTGCCACCTTGGAGTGCTCCCACCTTGGGGTGCTCCCAGGCCAGGGTGCAGCCACCTTGGGGGTGCTCCCAGTCCAGGGTGCTGCCACCTTTGGGGTGCTCCCACCTCAGGGTGCTCCCAGCCCAGGCTGCAGCCACCTTGGAGTGCTCCCACCTTGGGGTGCTCCCACCTCGGGGTGCTCCCACCTTGGGGTGCTCCCAGCCCAAGGTGCTCCCAGCCCAGGCTGCAGCCACCTTGGAGTGCTCCCACCTTGGGGTGCTCCCAGCCTGGGGTGCTCCCACCTCGGGGTGCTCCCAGCCCAGGGCTGCAGCAGCTTTTCAGCCCAGCGGGGCCCTCGTGAGGTTTTGGCCCCAGCCCGGCCGCTGCCCCGTGTGCGCGAGGGCCACCGCCACCGCCGCGGGGCAGATCCGGGGGGCAGAGCCGGGGGGCAGAGCCGGGGGGGGGGCAGCTCGCTGAAGCAGCCAATTGCACCCCGCAGGGCAAAGCGTCACCCTGCCGCGGGGTGGGGGGCCGGGCGGGCGGCCGGCGGGAGACGGGGACCGCGGCGGCCGCCGCTTCCTCTGGCAGGCTCAGCCCTGCTCTCCTGCCGAAACCCGCCCCGTTCGGCCGCATCCAGCCCGCCGAGTCCCAACCCGCCGCGGCGCCGAGATCCGCTGACGGCTACCGGGAGCCGCTGATGGCCGCCGGGCGCTGGCCTTGCCCCCGCCGCCCCGTACCTCCTTGGGCGACAGGATGGAGATGTAGTCCTCGTAGATGGTGCGGGCCTTCTCGTCGATGGTGTGCTTGTTGCACTCGCCTTTGAGCTCCTCGCACGCCAACCAAAAGAGCATGTTCTCCTCGCTGTACTCAGTCCGCAAGAACTCCCGAAAGACGTTGCGGCCCGCCGGGCTCTTCATCAGCTTGTCGAAGGACTGTGCCCAGCCCCGCACCTCCTCGGCCGTGGGTTTGGCGCTGCCGGGGGGCCAGGGGAGAGCGTTAGGGGCGAGCGGGGGGCTGCCGGGGGGGGGGGGGGCTGCTCCCCACCGAATATATCGGGGTTGGCGGGGGGATAAAAAGGAGGAGCCAGGAGCAATAATTATCTCTGGCTAATTAGCCCAGGCTAATTAGCCCCGGTCCCCCCCATCACCGCTCGGCCCGGGTGCTTCGCAGCCTGCTGGGTGGGGAGCTGAGCACCCCGGGCCGGCGGCGGCGGCGGCTCCCGAGGGAGCCTCGGCTCCGGCCCCGCACGAATCGCCGGATCCTTATATGGCCTCGGCTCGGCGCGGAGCAGGGGCCGCCCGCGGCGGCGGCTGCTGCTGCTCCCTGACCCGGCGCCCCGCGGTATATTTAGCCCGCGGCTGGCTCCAGCGAGCCGTGGGTGCCGGTGTGGGAAACGCGGGGCCGGCCGGGCGCCTCCGCCGCGCGGTGCTGAGCCTCCCGGGAGGCGCCCGGCGCTGGCCGCTGGCGCCGCGGGGGCTCGTCTGACGCCCTGCGGCCCCCCCCTACCCCCCCGCTGCAAGGGCGGCGCGCTCGCCGGCGCGGGTGTACGGTGCGGGATGTCTCCGGCACGCGGCACAGCCGGGGGCTGCCCTTGGGACGGGGCCCGAGAGGCCGCGGAGCCGCCGTGCCTGCCTCAGTTTCTCCTCGCCAGGGGACCGGACGTGAGTGGAGCAGCCCCAGGCACCCCCCCCCCCCCCCCCCCCCGCCGCCCGTGACGCCGGCGGGCTCTGCCACACTCATCTCCTGGCCGGGAATGGGAGGCACGATGCAGAGCGGCTGCGGGAAAAGTGGTGCAGGGGACCCAGGAGTCCTGGCACCCCAGCGCTGCGCTGTATTGAGTGTGTTCCCGCGTGCGGCGCAGGGTGCGAGGGAGAGGAGCGGTGGGGACCGGGCCATGCTGCACCGTGCCCTGCCGTGCTGCATCGTGCTGTTCTGCACCATGCCACGCTGTGCTGCACCGAGCTATGCTGTGCTGAGCCATGCCATGCAGCACTGTGCCGTGCTGCACCGAGCTGTGCTGCACCGAGCTGTGCCGTGCTGCACCGTGCCGTGCTGCACCGTGCCGTGCTGCACCGTGCTGTGCTGCACCATGCCGTGCTGCACCGTGCCATGCTGCACCAAGCTGTGCCGTGCTGCACCGTGCCGTGCTGCACCAAACTGTGCTGTGTGCACCATGCCGTGCTGCACCATGCCGTGCTGCACCGTGCCATGCTGCACCAAGCTGTGCCGTGCTGCACCGTGCCGTGCTGCACCGAGCTGTGCTGTGTGCACCATGCCGTGCTGCACCATGCCGTGCTGCACCGTGCCACACTGTGCTGCACCATGCCGTGCTGCACTGAGCTGTGCCGTGCTGCACCGTGCCGTGCTGCACCGAGCTGTGCTGTGCCACGCTGCCTCCCCCCCAGCACGAGCCCCTGTCAGTCCCCGGCGCCCCGCGGTGCTGCCCCCCTCTGCTCACCAGGCTTCACAGTTTGGGATGGTCTCCAGTTTGGTATCCCGAGACGCCCTCCATGCTCGCTCCCGGTCCTCGTTCCTAACGGGGAGACGGAAAGGTAGTGACGGGCATTTGGGGACGGGGCTGCCGGTCCTCCCCGCGCCCGGCCCCGGCCCTTTCACCTCGAGCCCCCGGCCCGGCTGCCGAATCGCCTCCACGAGCCCCCAGCACCCGCCGGCCCCGCGGCTCCTCCCCAGGCCCCGGCGGAGCCCGGCAGCTCCCGGCGCCCCCCTCGCCGGCCGCGGCGCCAGCTCCTCTCCCGGGGGCAGGTGGGACCCCAACGCGCAACGGCGGCCGCCCGCTGCGCCCGGCGTGGGAGCAGCCGGCAGAGGTCAGTGCCGGCTCAGCCCGCAAAGCCCCGCCGCGGCTCAGCGGAGGAATACATAAAGCCCCGCAGCCGCGAGGGGGGCCGCGCAGCCGGGTGGGCAACGCTAGCGCCGCGTTATCGCCCGCGCCCGGCTCGCTCAGGAAGCTGCTGGCGAGGAGAGATTTTGGAAGGCGCCCGGCTGGACCCGGGCTGCTCCGGGGTGGGGGGCCGCCGGCATCCCGCGGTGCCCCCCGCGCCCTGCCGTCCGCCGGTGCCGGCGGCGCAAGAGGAAAACGGCCTCCAGCCAACTTCCCTCGGGCGCTCGTGTTTCGGAGCCGGCGCCGACCGCAGCGTTTCCTGCTTGCGACACTGCCCCTGGCCGGGCTCGCAAGATTAAATGTGCAAACTTCTCCCCCCGGCGCGGCGCGCTGCAGCCGGGCAGGGGGGGACGCGGCCGCCCTCGGGGGCCGTCGCCCCACGGAGCTCCCCGCCGGCGCTCGCGGCTCTGCCGCGAGCCGTGTCGGGTGCAGCGCTCATCGCGTGCTCCACAAACAGGGCTGCGGGGGGCTCGGTATCGCGCCGGCGCCCCCGAGCCTTGGCAGAGACGGCGAGGAGGAAAATAGGGATGTGACCCCCCCCCCCCAATCCGCGGATGCATGCCGCCGTGCCCGGGGGAGCGTCTGCCAAAGCCCCGGGGGCGCTGCGGGGAGCCGTCGGGGCCAGGTTGTGCGGGGAGCCCTCCTCGTCCTCTGTCGCGTTGGAAATTTGAGGACGTGAGCTGGAATTCGGTGAGATGGAGCTCCAAGGGCGCACGGCGGCTTCGCACGGGGCCGAAGCGTCGGCCCGGGGGCCGCTGCGGGTTTGCGTGGGGCCGACACATCGGCACTGCGGACGCGCTGCGGGTTTGCGTGGGGCCGACACATCGGCACTGCGGACGCGCTGCGGGTTTGCACGAGGCTGAAACATCGGCATGGGGGACGCGCTGCAGATTTGCACGAGGCCGAAACGTCGGCACGGGGGATGCGCTGCAGATTTGCACGAGGCCGAAACGTCGGCACGGGGGATGCGCTGCGGGTTTGCGTGGGGCCGAAATATCGGCACTGGGGATGAGTGCAGATTTGCACGAGGCTGAAATGTTGGCACGGGGGATGTGCTGCAGATTTGCACGAGGCTGAAACATCGGCACAGGGGATGCGCTGCAGGCTTGCATGGGGCCAAAACATTGGCACAGGGGCTGCGCTGCGGGTTTGTGTGGGGCTGACACATCGGCACTGGGGATGTGCTGTGGGTTTGCACAGGGCCAACATGTCAGTGCTGCGGACGTGATGCAGGCTTGCACGGGGCCAGCACGTCAAGGCTGGGGTGCACTAGGTTGGCTCAGCTCCCAGGGCTTCGTTATTCCTCCCAGCTTGGCGCCGCCAGCGGCTGCAAAGCCCAAAGCCGCTGCAAAGCCCAAAGCCACCAGCCGTCTCAGAGCAGGTCGATGCCGAGGATGGAGAAGAGCAGACCAGCTCTCCGAAATCTGGCTTATCCAGAGAGAAGAGGGACCTGGGACTCCTCAGAGAGGCTGGGAGGCGCAGCCAGCTAGCGACAGCCAGGCTCGGGCAGGGCCGGGGGCCGGATGCGGCGCCCCACGGCAGAGCCTGAGTCCGCCTGGGGCAGGTCGCGGCTTGGCCTGCCGCGCGCAGCTCGTCCGGGGAGCCCGCAGCCCTCCGAAGAGCGATGAACGCAGCGCGCGATGAGGATTTCCCAGCCAGATGCTGCTCTACATATTGTAAATGGTTTAGCTGGAGGGAACGAGCTGCTTGTCGCCGAGGCCGGACTCGGAGGAGCAAGCTGCCGCCCTCGGTGCGGAGGAGCGCAACGCAGGCAGCCCGCGCTCCCCGGGGGCTCCCGACAGCACGCAGCGCTAACGCGGCCCGTCTGCTCCAGGCGCTGCTTGCAGCCCCTTTCTAAACACGGCACCAGTTTGGCCTCTGACCGTAAACCAAACGCAAGTGCACAAGTGTCCCGGCAAGCGGGGCCAGGCCGTTCCCAGGCGTGCTCCCGCTGCAGCACCCTGAGGCTGGGTGCAGGGTCTGGGGGCTGCAGCCGAGCACCCGCGGGCAGGGTGCTGGCCGCTGCAGCTGGTCTCCCTCTAGCCCCTGCAAGCGTCCGAGCATTTGGTGGTTTGCAAACCAGTGGACTGCTTCTCGCAGCAGCGGACTTGCAAGTGCACGGGCCCCCCCCCTTGCACCTCCCACGCTTGCAGGAAGAAAGACGCCCCCGAATACGGAGCTGGGGGCATCCGGAGCCGGGCCGGAGCAGGCGGCGGGACGTACCATGAGCAACTGCAGCAGCAGCACCAGCAGAAGCAGCAGGCGTTGGGGCGGTGGTTGCTGGCGGGTTGCACCGTTGTCGGAGAAGTCTCATGCCGGGACATCGGAAGGGGTGTCTCTGCGGACGCCGGTCCTGCGTACTGCAAGGCAGGAGGGCGCGGAGTGGGTGAGCCTGCCCGCCCGGGCGGACGCCCCGCTCCGCCTCCCCTTTCGGTCCGTGGTGCCCTCGAGAGGAGCACGAGACGGGCTGCAAGGGCGTCAGGCCCTGGGGGACAACGGAGGGACCCCGGCACAGTGACTTGCTGGGATTTCTTTTCGGTCCTCCCCCTCCAACCGCCGTCGTCCCTGCTGCCCGCCCGCCCCGAGCGCCCGCTCTCGCCCTCACCTGCTTCCCAGCCTCATACACGGCGGACGCGGGTGGCTCGTGCTTCGGGGGCCCTTCTGCTGCTCTCCGCTCCTCCCCGGCTGCGGGCGAGCCGTGCCGTCGACGCGCCCCGGCTAGCGTCCCTGCAGCCTCCTGCGCGGAGCCTAGGAGAGGGAGAGGAGCGGCACGGCGTGACCGCCGCAGCGAGGACAGGCCCCGCCGGGGCCGGCGTCCCCGGGCGGGCAGGCGGCCCGGCGCCCTCGGAGCAGCCCGCAGAGGCACGCCTCCCGCGCGGAAAAACCCCTCGCCGGCATCGAAGTACCGCAGAGAGCTGGGGCAGCAGGCAGAAAAGGAAAAGATGCGAGGCAAGGAAGCGCAAGGGAAAGGAGGAAGGGGAAACAGCAGCTCCGGCAGCCCGGCGGGCGAACGCTTTGCCCCGGGCTCCCCCGTCACGGCTGAAATTCAGGCTGCCACGGCCCCGCAGCGACCTCGGCGGGTTTCGCCTGGACCGCTGCTCATCCTGGACGAGGACCCAAACCCTCGGCAGCGCCCCGACCGCAGCGACAGACCCGGCGCGGCGCAGCCATGCGAGCCCCGGGCACGGGGCTCCGCGCCGGCCGTGCCGCGCCAGCGGCCGCACGACGGAGAAGCAGGGCCTGAGTCAGCCCCGGGCTGTTTACAGGCCAGGGATGGGGAAGTCGGAGCAGCGCCCCGGTGTCATATGAGTGGAAGGAAACAAGGGAGGGAAGTTTTTCTCAGCCGCCGGCGCTAAAACCAAAACTCGCGCGAGGCCGAGTCTAGCGCTCCGCGTCGCTGCTGCAAAAGGGGCCCCGAATGGCCGACGGAGCTCGTCCCCCGCTGCGGCCGGCGCGGAGGCGCTCCGCTTCGCGCGCCCTGCAGACGGCGGAGGGCAAAAACAAAAACAAAAAAAATCACAGTCTTTCCTCTGCCGGAGGGAAGGGACGGGAGAAAGGCGCGGGAGCCCCCGGCCGCGGGATGCTCCCGCAGCGGGCTGCTCCGGGGCAGCAGGGAGGGCTGCCGGGGGGCGACCCCAGGGGAGCGAGCCTGGGAAGGGGCGAGCGGGGGGCGACGGGCAGGGAGGGAACCCTGAGCCGCGAGCGGGATCGTCTCCGCGGCCGAAGCAGCCAGAAACGGGGCTTTTATCCCGTTCACCGACAACCTGGCGACCTCCCCTGCGAGCGAGGGAAAACGCAGCGGGCAAAGAGCGAGGAGCGGCGCCGGGAAGGGCCGCCCGGCGCCCCGGCATCGCCCCGGACCCGCCGGCCGGTTACCCGCCGGGTACCTCCCGCGCAGCCGCCTCTCGAAACGCCCCAGGTCTGCGGCAGAGCCTCGCCGCTTGCAGCCACAGCCGGGGAGCCGGCTCCCGCGCGAGCCTCCCGCCGGCTGCCGTCGCTCGCGCAGGGGCTGCAACGGGCAGCGTCGGGGCTGCGCTCCCCGGCTGTCCCTACCGGCGGAGCGGGAGCCGCGGCCGCGTCGCCCTGCTCGGCTGCAACCGCGGCCGCCGTCCGGCGCGTTCGACAAACCCTCCTTCTCCCTTCCGTGCTGCTGCCTGCGTCGCGCCCTCCGGGTGGACGCGGGCCTGCCCAAGGGACCGGGACGCGGGGACGCCGCCGCGGCATTGCGCTGGTTGGGGGGGGGGGGGGGCGACGGCAGGAACTGCCCTCCCGTCGCCGGAGCGCGACCATCCCCTTGGCATCCCGCTGCCAGAGCGGCTCAGCGAGCGAAACGCCTGCGCTGGGGGCAGCGGGCACCTCCGCAGCGGCGTCGCCGGAGCAAGGAGCATCCCTGCCCGGCCGGCGGTGCGCGCGCGGAGGCGATGCCGGCGCGCTCCCGACTCGCCGAGCCGCTGTCCCAAACCCAGGAGGCCAAGCCGCGGCCGCCGGATTAGGAAGGTCCCGCGGGGCGGGCGCATGAGCCGACGAGAGCGAGAGGGACGGGGAGGGTGCGGGCGTGCGACGGCAAAAAGAGGAAGGCTTGCACCAAAAATAAAAAGGGCGGGGGAGACATTTCCTAAGCGGAGAGAAGAGACGCCCCGAAAGCGACCGTCGCCCGGCTCCGACGAGCCTCCCCGGGGCCGCCCGGCTTCGCTCGCCGCTCGCTGCGCGTCCCGGCCTCCAACGTGCCATCCGAGCCGGCTCGGGGGGCAAACGGCGGCGTGGAGGGGGGGGCACCCCAAAACACCCTGCGCAGGGAAGTCTCCCCTTCCCCGGGCGGGGGGGGGGGGGCCGTGTCTGGCCGGGACAGCAGCTGCACGGCCGGACCCGGAGCCACCGCCTGGGTCGCCAGCCTGGGGCACAGCAGCCCCCCTCCCGGTCCCCCCCCCCCCGAAATCACCCTGCTGGCCCGGGTCGAACCATCCCGCTGCAAGAGGCGCCGCGGCAAAGCTCCCGGCCCCGGCGGCGGCGGCCGCCCGGCGCGGTCCCAGGCGTCCGGGGGCTCGGGCCGTACCTGGTGCGCGGGCCAGAGCTTGGCCCCGGCCACGGCGGGCGCCGGGCCGGGGGCGCCAGGAGCGCCGCAGCCGGCGCGGAGCGTCCGAGGGCGGCTCTGAGGGCAGAGGGGCAGCAGCGAAGAAAAGAAAAGAAGGGGAGGGGGGGGGGAAACGAACCCGAAAAGAAAAGCAACCGAACACATCCTCTCACAGGAAAGGGAGTGGTAAGGGAAGTGGCAAACTCAAACGAAGAGTTCAGACCTTTTTTGGGAAAGCCCCGCCAAGGGCAGGCTGCTCTGGCCGCGGCGGGAGCCGCTTCGCCCCTTCCCGGCGGAGCGGCGCGGCGGGAGCCGAGCGCCGGCCGGCAGCGGGGCCGGCAGCCGCGGGCCGCTCGCCTCCGCCGCCTCGGGGCCGCCCGCGAGCGGGATGACTCAGAGGCTCGCGGGCGGCGGGGCCCGGGCGAAGCCAGCCCCTCGGCAAAGCACCCTGCCCCGGCGGCCTTGGGGGTTCCCCCCACCCCGCTTCAAGGGAAAAAAAAAAAAACAACCAAACAAAAAAAAAAACCCCAAAAATCAGATGCACAACCTCAGTTTCCTATAGCAACTTCACCTATAGCTGCCCCCCCGCCGCCCCGCCCGCTCACCCAGTTTTAAAAGGGTCAAAAAGAGCGAGACCGGTGGGGGGGGGGGGGGTCGCGCCGCCACCGTCCCGGGGCTGACCCCGGAGCCGTCCGCATGGAAAGCACCGGCTCGGCTTTGCACAGTCATCCTGCGCTCCGGGGCCGGCCCAGGCGGGTTCCTCCTTCTGCAGGGCTGACGGTGGCCGGCCGCCCCGCGGGGACCCGGCGCAGACGCCAGCCGACGGCGCGGGAAAAGCAGCCGGTGGGGCGGCGGGGCACCAGGGACTCCCGCCAGGCCTCCGCATTTCCCAGCGCACTCGCACAGAGCCAAAAATGCAATGCCCAGCGAGCGGGGGCCGCGCCGCACCGGCGGACGCGCCTGGGAAGCGGCAGCCGCGGCCGCTCGGCGGGGATCTCGTCCTGGATCGCGTGGCTTGCAGAGCACCTTGCACCTCAAGCGCATTTCTTTTCCATGTGGCTTTCCAGGATCCCTTTCTCTGCTACTTGGCAGGGCCAGCTCTGAGACCTCCCTCCCCGGGGAGGCTGGGGCTGCCGGGGCGCCCTGGGGATGGAGCCGGCGATGGGATGCAGCCGCCCGGGCGCGCTCCCGCCTGGCCTCCCTGCGCCCGGCCGCCCCGGGGCCGGAGCTGGTGCCAGGACACGGCCGCCCGCAGTGCCCGGCCCATGCATGTGGCTCCCTGCGCGGGAAGCCCAGAGCATCCCCCGGTCACCGGTGCTGGGGCACCGACTGGCACCAGAGATGTTTTACCCGCTAGCTGCTTCCAGCCGTGGTTAGCAGCTCTCTGCCAAAGGAGGGAACTTTCCTCCCTGCTTAACGGGTGCAACGTGAGGCCAGGCGAGACCCAGGGCAGCAAACGTGTGCTTTGCTGCTAATCGCAGACCCCCAGCAAGGGCTCACTCCGACCAGGGTGACCCCCAAACCCTTCCTGACCCCAGCTGAGATCTCAAACCCCTGGCAAAACGGCAGGGATACGCCGTGCCGGAGGCTGGGAGCAGCTCCATGCACGTCCTCTCCCCAAGGCTTCGCAGAGCCTGAGAGCTGCAAACGCCGGTTTGCAGCAGCAAACGGGCACGGCTTGGCCACCCTGGGAAAGGCGCATTTTTGCCAGCCACCCGCGCGTAACCGGGATCTGGAGCCAAGCATCGGCAGCGCGGCCAGGCCGGGAGGGCAGGCGAACTGCAGGGCTCTGCCGGAGCAAAACCGGCCCCGGGCTGGCAGCGGTGCCCGCGCAGGAGGCTGGCGGATGCATCCCATGTGGATCAGTCCCCAGCGTAAAACCGGCCCAGCTGCGTTTCCGTCTGCTGAGGTTTCCCCAAAAGAGCCGAGCGGCTCCGCATCCTTCCGCCCGCGGAGCAGGCGGCGTTCCCGGGCCGGGTCTCGAGCTCGGCGGTTCTCCAGCGTCTCATATAGCTCAACGCAGCCGGCAGCTTTTCCTCGAGCAGCCGCCTCGACCTCCTCCCTCTGCGTCCTCAAAGCTCGGAGGCGCTCAGCAGCCGGCCGGCCGCGGGGAGCGGGCCGCGAGCCGGGGGCCCCGCCAGCCGGCCGGCCGGCCGCCGCCGTCGCAGCCGGCCCCAGCCACCTGGCAGCGGCACAGGAAGTTTTCGGAGCTATTTTTAGAGCCGACTTCCCCCCCCCCCCCCATTAGCGATCTATTAGCAAAGAACCCAGAAAGGTGGGGACTGAGCCCGGCCGGGGGCTGGCACCGCGCGGGCGGCGGGGACAGCGCCGGCCCCGTGCCAGCGGCCCCGAGGGCGGCCGAGCCCCGGGGAAGGGCTCCGCGCTCGGCCGGCCGCGCCGCGACGAGGCGGGCGGCGATGCTCGAGCGGCGGCGGCCCCGGCCGAGCGAGCGGCTGCTGATAACGGATGCAGATGTGTCTGCGCCCGCGGCGGGGGCCGAGCGCGTGCCTCCGGCGCAGCTCTCCTGCCCGGCAGTGATTTTCCTAGCCGCCGGCACTAGGAAATAGGAGGCACCGCGTGCGGCGCGTTGGGCTCCTCCTGGCCCATCCACACACCCAGCCGAACGCCACCTCGACCCGGCCGGGCTTTCTCCGGAGCGGCCAGGCCCCGGGACGCGCCGAGCCGGACCCAGCCGCGGCGGCGTCCGTCCGTCGGCTCGCGGCGGGGGGGATTTAATACATCGCTCAGCGCGGGGATTTAATACGGCGAGCCCTGATGAGGATGTTTCTGCTAGTCGGGGCGTCCCGGCGCCGTTACGGCCGACTTCTGTCGGGCTTTTGTTAGCGATCGGTACGCGAGGAGCAGCGGGACCGCGGCAATCAGCAGCGCGCAGGGGCTAAAGCGAGCAGGCTGAACCCGCGGCTCGCTGGGGGACAGGAAAGACGAGAGCGAACCAGAGGGATAGAGGAGCAGCGCGGGGGCCGACCCCGAGAGCCGGGCGGGAGGCAGGCTCACCGCGGGGCCTTCCTCCTCCTCCTCCTCCTCCTCGGGGTGCTCCGAGGCCGGGATTCACACCCAAAAAGGCAGCCGAACAGGTCGGTCGCCTCAAACAGGAAAGGCCGGTGCCTCCGACCCGGCAGGCAGCAGCGTCCCGGCGCCGGCGCGCCCGGCTCCGTGGCGAACCCACAACCCGCAGGAAAACCCTGCAGCAGGGACTGAGATTGGGTCCTGCCTGCTTCTGTCCCCAACGAGGAAGGGCGGACGCTTTTCCCCAACCTCAGTTTCCATCGCTGTCCCCAAGGCCCGGGGCTCATTAACAGTAATTTCTGGCTTGCAAAATCTCAAGAGGACTGAGGCTAACAAGATGGGTAATTGCACCTTCCAGGGAAACGAGCTACCGGCAGGGAAAACCCCGCGCGTCGCAAACGCCTGCATCGCACGGGGAGCTTACCGCCGGGCCCGAGCCCCGGGACGCGCCTGACGCGGCCTCGTCTCGCGGAGCCCCACGGGAGGCTCGGTCCCCGCGGGATGCTGCTGCCCGGGACGCTGCGGGAGGGCTCGGCGCCCGGCGCGGGACGAGCCGAGCGGGGCCGATGCTGACGCCGACGCCAGCCCGCGGCGCCGGCTGGGCAGGAACGGCCCCGCGGCGCGGGAAGGAGCCCGTGCGGGGCCAGGGGCTGCCTGGGGCAGCACCCACCCCGCAGGACCTCGGGGACTCCAGGGCCTCTGGATTCAGCGACGGCAGCAAGGACGGGGAGCGCTGCGGTTTCTCCAAAAACACCCCGAGGCTGCAGGTGCCCCGTCGTCCCGCGAGCGGAGATGCCGGCGCGGGATGCGCCCCACTCCGCGGCTGCTGCCTGGGGCGCAGCGCAGAGCCTGAGCCGGCCCCTGGCCCCCGGCCCCCTTACTGGGGCTCTTACTGGCAGCACTGGGAGCTGGTGGGGAGCAGCAGGCTCTTGAAGGCGGCTTTGCCCCAGGGCAGCATCTCTTGAGGCTACAGCCCGA
The DNA here is from genome assembly GCF_040807025.1 of Struthio camelus. Taxonomy (NCBI): domain Eukaryota; kingdom Metazoa; phylum Chordata; class Aves; order Struthioniformes; family Struthionidae; genus Struthio; species Struthio camelus. Next base: position 17,486,363 of record NC_090959.1, on the reverse strand, counting down.
GGAGGGAAGGAAGCTTTCGCAGCGGACGGGAGCCGTTTCTGCCCCTGAATCCCACCGGGCAGCTGTACAAAAGCAGAACGGGGGGTGAGCAGCGTTGGGAGGCTCTGTGCCCCAATCGAAGAGCCAAGAACATCGCCTCTCCAGCCAGGTGCCCCAGGTCCCCGCAGAGGACCAGCAGCGCTGCCCCGGGGAGCGCCCTGAGCCACCCCGGCGCAAAGGCGGGAGCGTTGCAACCGGAGCGGGCGACCGCGCAGCCGGGCCTCGGCCCCGCCGCGCCGCGGGTCTGCCGCGTTGGGTCTCGCCAAGACCCTTACGGGCACCTCCTGAGCCGCAGAGGGCAGAGAGCTTTTTCAATCCAACGTTAGCGTCCATACGACGGTGCGATGCCACCAGCTGCCCTGCTCCGGGGAGGTGACCTTGCCCGGCGAGCAGGGGGGCTCTGCCCCATCCCACGGGCAAACACCCAGGGCAGGGAAGGCTTCGAGGACCCGCGCCTGCCCTCGGCTACCGGGGCCGCACGCGCCCTGTCCCTGGGCGCGACGAGCGCCTGGGGATGCTGCGAGCAGCTCACGTCCGTCCGAGACTGGCACGGCAGGTTATTGCAAACGCTACGAAGCGGGGAAGGAAAACTCCCAGGCTGGGCTTGGCCGTGCCCCGGGGAGGAGCTGGCAGCCTCCCGCGGAGGAAGGAAGTGCCGGGCGCGCTGCGCGGCACCCCTCGCCGATGGCAAGGCAGCAGGCAGCTTTCTGCAACGGCAGCCCCGCATCCGGGCTGCGGAGACTCGGCCGGCTGCATCCCGCTCACGCCAACCCGGCCGGGAAGCCGCTACCGGCAAAGAGGGCCGTGGGAAGGGGCCGTGGCCCATGGAGAGCGAGCCCGCGTGTCGGGGGCCGCGCTGCGGGAGCAGCCCGCGGTGGGGACCTCAGCGAGACCCGCGACGCGACAGGCCACGAAGACGGCCGGCACGCGGACGGACGCTTTAGGGCTTGGCTGTAGCCTTGCCGCAGCTGTCAAGGCAACACACTTCTGCAGTGCCAAATCCCCTCTGCAAGCCCTCTCCCTGCTCTGAAACCCGCAGCTGAATCACAGGTGGTTTCTTTCTTTCTTTCTTCTTGTTTTCCAATGCTCACCTGAAGCTTTCCCTTCTTTTTCCAGGGTCCCTGCCCACTAATGCCAACAGGTACCTGTTTGCTCTTCGCACCGAAATGCTGCTTGGACATTTGCCTTCTGTTGGAGGAAACTATTTAAGCCCCAACCAGGTTCGTGTCTGCACGAGACAGGAAAGGCAGCAAAGGAAAACCCCAAAGCCCTTTGCCGGCTCTCTGATGTCCCCTCTATATCCCGAGCCAGCAGTAAATCCAGCTCCCGCGGCGCGGGCTGCCGACACACATCGTGCTCACACGCACCCGTAACCTGCCTGCCTGTGCTCAGAGCCACAACCGCGCGCAGGGATTTCGGAGGCTCCTCCGGCCCCCGGACTGCTCCCTTCCTAGTGCCGCGTTACTGCTCCGGAGCCCCGCCAGCGCTTTTGTCTCTCTGGAGTGAGCAAGTGCGAACAAGAAAGTCTGGAGCATGGAAAAGCATGGTCCCCAAAATGAGCTCATCTGAGCAGGAGCCCTCAAAAGGCCAAATTGGAGCAACCAAGGCTGGTTCCAAGGGTGGTTAGAGAACTGCAAGGGCAGCTGGTTATAAAACTGGAAAGATTCTCTTTCCTGCCATCAGGAAACCCCCTTTTTCCATTTCCAAGATGAATATTAAAGCTGAACCCTAAAGGACTTTGTTGATTTTTTCGTTGTTGCTGCTCCACCCTCTCCCCAGTTAAATTTTTGCTTTCACAAAATGGCCAAAGGCAGAAGATTTTGCAAAACAGGTGAGAAGCAAAGCGCTCCTGCCGTTTAGGGTAAACCCTTCACTGGCTGGGACGGTGGCGGGAGGTCTCACGGGCCAGGAGCTCATCGCCTGGGCTGCAAAGATCTCCCTCCCAAAAGCACCAGCTCCTCTGAGATGGTCATCATGCTAGGAGACATCTGGGCCACGCAGGCCCTCAACCTGGCGATGATTTCTTTTACAGCGTCTGATAGGATGAAATGTGGGAGGTGAGTTCAGGGGAATCAGGGTGACGAGGCTAAGCAAAGGTCACGGTCTGAGACGCCAGTGCTACGTCCACCCCAGACCGTCCCGCGTCATGCTGTCACCGCAGTCTCCTGCGCTAATGAAACCTCCCCTAACGCTCCCGGGTTGGGCGGGGGGAAGAAGTCACAGGGGGGAAGAAGAGCATTTCCCTCTACAAGGGAAATGGAGGAAGAAGAAATTCAGTGGGTTTCAAGCCAACAGTAATGGGTGTGGGGAAAGAAATTCTCTGTGCTTCCAGAGATCGCTTTCCCAGAAGGGCCTGGGTCTACCGAAACTCAGGGGTGGCCGCCTTGTTGAACGCTTTGCACCCAGTAAGAGCCAGGCTCTTGTCTTCCCTAGAGTTGCATCTCCAAGCCACCGGTTCCCACGCCCCTGGGCCCCGCGGCGTCCTCGAGCAGGCAGGGGGGCTGCGCGACCTGGCACGGCCACATCAGGCCTGCAGTTATTTAAGCGCATGCAGAGCTGGATTTAAGGAGCCCGATCCGCACAAAAAGTTAGGGTTGTCCTGACATCCGTGGGACCGGCGGGAGAAGCCGGCTGCTGGAGGCCTGTGAGCTATCTGCCGCAAACAGCGCGGTGGCTCTGCGCGGCTCGCTGCTACCCTCATGCAGCAGCGGGAATTAGCATTCAAGACTTTCCGTAGCACCGCACTAATGCAACCTTCCTGCTCAGCCTGCAGGGAAGGAAGGAAGAGCGGCCCCGGTCCTGAGCCCTGCACAAAGCTGTTAGGAACGGGCTCAATAGGATGCATCTCTAGAGCAAAAAAGCGCAAGCGTCCCCAAGGCCAGCTGGGCCTGGCTTGCCACGAAAGATAATGGATGAAAAGAGGCAGAATAAAAACATTGTGTTCCCCACTGAAGAAGGGGGAAGTGAGCTGGAGGGAATACAACAGAGGGCAAAACGTGGCAAAGCAGCTGGGGAAATAAATGGACTGGCCAAGAGCAGTGATGATGGAAACGAGCCGGAGGAGGCTCGCGTAGCTCTTACGGGCGGGAGCGCAGGCTGATTGGAGAAGGGAGATGCTCGTGCGGCTAAATGCCTGTTTGTTGAGTCTTTGCTGGAGCAGGGCATGGAGATGTGTCTCGCAGACCGGCTTCCAGGTCTTGCCGGCAGGAACCGATGGGGCTGCTAGACGGCCCGTGAGCCGCTGCGTTCAGAGTCTTCCTCTTACGCCATAGAAGATCTCAAGAACTCTTCCCCCATGCTGTCCTCCCCATGGGTAAAAACCATGTTGCAACATCCTGCAAGGTACTCTGAACTTGAGGGACTAAAACAACTTGCGGTAACCTCCAGTTATTTTTTCTTCCCTCAAATTAAAAGGTAGCTGTTAAATAAAGTATATAAACAACTGCCTTTAGATCAGTTCTCAGCAGATCTCTTGCAATGGAAATGTCTACAGAGATATGCAGAGATGAATAAGGAACTGAGTAATAGGAAGTGTCAGTGAGCGCCGCGGGCTCCGGGTAACCCGGAAGCGTATGTCACGGCAGCCGAGAGCCCGGCGATGCGGCCCGGACACGGCGCCCGCCCCCGCGGTTCACGCAGCGTCGCGGCCCGCTCTGCAACGGGCCGGGCGCCGCGAGCGGCCCCGCCGCCGGGCGCTCGCCCAGGGACGGGGCATTCGGGGGAAGAAGGTGGCCCAAAAGTACAAAGAGAGCCGGAAGGGGAAGGCAGGGCGCAGGGTACGCTTCCCTTGGCAAACCCCCAAGGGGGGCTAAGGAACTGAGCGCGGCAAAGATTTTACCTCCTCTTGAGCAAATTTTCCAAAATAAATTTATCCAGAGGATAAAAGCTTGGGGGGAAAAAAAGAGTAAAAGCCATGGCAGTCTGAGCCCGCTCTCTGCAGAGACCAAGCAGCTCTGGGATGGAGGGGTCAAAAGCAAAAGCAGGCCGGGCGCGCGACGACGCGCGAGGAGCCCAGTGGGAACAACGCGCTGCCTCCCAAGGCTGTTTTGCCATGTGTACCTGTTGATCACTCGATGCCACAGACACCCACGAGGACGAGCAGGGAGCATGGAGCTTGCCCAGACCCTTTGCATGAGCCCTGTTGAAACTCAAGAGGCTGTAGCCCAAGCCCAGTCTAAAAGTGAGACTACGACCGCAGATAAGCACAGATAGGAGAGGATGCACTTAGCGCAGGGAGAGGGTGGAGATGGGCTGCTCCTGCACCTAGGACAGACTCAGCATTAATCACTTTGCCAAGGTATTTTTCTCCCTTACCCTCTCCGGGTTCGAGTAGCATTATCTGATTACCTGCCTTCAGTTCCTATTTTTTCTTAAATAACAACATCAAAATGGACACACAGACCCTGATTGAAACATATTCGAGTCACTAAATCCCTGCTTCTCCACTATAATCTTATGAGGTGGAGTTTGTTTAATTGCTGAAGAACACGACTGTATTTTGATTAGCATGCGGCTTGAGTCATTTGTGGGGAAGGGCTGACGCGGAGGAGCTAAAATCCTTGTAGGGAAATCTGATGTGGCGTTGTCCCCTGGGAAAGATATTCTGCAATACGTGCCCACTGGGGCGACCCGTTTTCCCAAAGCAAACGACACCCACCAGGACAGCAAAAACAACAGGCTCTGCTCGTCCAGCGTGACACGGGACGAGCGTCTCTACCGACGGCGATGGTGGAGACGCATCCAGAGGGGAGCGAACTCCCCTCGCAGCGGGGAAATCCCTCCCACTCACTTAACACTTTTTGTTTAGTTTCTTAAATAAGGCCACGGACCGGTGCCAGAAGAGCCTCATGGAAGCGGTGGGGACAGGGAGCTTCCCGAGGGAACCTCGCCATGCCCAGAGCCGTAGCGCGAGCCGCACGTGCAACACCTCCGGCGGCCCGCGCCTGGCCCTCCGCACCCCTCGGCCGCGGGGACGCGGCGCCAAGCGGCGGCACGGCACCCCGGGATGCCGCCCACGGGCCGCGCTCGTGCCGGGTGACAGGAAGCCGTCACGCTGCCTTCCAGCGGGACGGCGGGTGGCGGGGGGAGCCGTGGCCGGGACACGTCCGACTGAGGTCCCCTCTGCCCAACCCTCCAGCCTTGCCATTGCTAGAGGCCAGGTGACCTGCTGGGCGTCCCCCAACAAAGAGACCGGACCCCCCCCGCCACCGCCACCGCCTGACCTCAGCCAACCTCCCCGAGGGGCCGGCGCTCGCCGCTACCCCACCGGCGAGGTCAGGGCTCCCTGCAGCTACCGCGCTCTGCTGCCGGGGACGACACCCGTCTACACATGGCGAGACGGGAAGCCACAGAGGGGCCCAGGCGTCCTGCCTGGCCGAGGCGGCGTGGGGCTGGCTGCTCCAGGGCTGCCCTCGCACACACCTGTGGGAGCAGGAGGGCCAGGGCAGCCCTGGGCTGGCCGAGGCCTCGGCGGACACCCCCTCCTGGCACGCTTCCCCCCCCCCACCCTCCCCCGGGGCCGGGTAAGCCCCGCTGCAGGCAGCCCTGCGCCTGGAGGGTGCCCCCCTCCCTCTTCCTCCTTCCTCCTCCTCCTCCTCGCAGGGGCCCTGCCCTCTCGCCGGGGTGATGCAGCGCGCCGCGGGGGGGGGGGGGGGGGTCCCTCGCCCTGCCCGCCGGTCCCCGCGGAGCCATCGCGGTTCCCCCCCCCCCCCCCCCCCCGCCCAGCGCGGCGGCAGCCCCCCTGGCACACGGGGCTGGTGACAGGCAGCAGCCGGGCACGGATAGACAGACGGACGGACGGACGGACACACACACAGCCCGAGCTGCCCATCAACCCCGGCGCTCGCTGCGCGCCGCGGGGGGAGCATGCAAGCATGCATGCATGCGGAGGGGCGCAAGCAAAGCGGGAGCATGCGGTGCGGGGGGGGGGGGGGAAGCGGGGATCTGCCCGCAGCCCGCCGCGGGGAGGCAGCGGCGAGGGCGAGCGAGGGGCGGCGGGCCCGGCCCCCGGCCGCGGCATCCCGCGGGCAGCGCCGGCCGGGCCGCGGGGTACTCACGGGCCGGGCATCCGCCGCCGCCGCCGCGCAGCGCCCTCCGCCGCCGCCGCCCGCTCCCCGCGGCCGCCGCCTCTGCGCTGCCGCCGGGCTCGGCACCGCAGGGAGAGGCAGAGGCAGCGGGCGCGGAGCGGCGCGGAGCGGCGCGGCTGCACTGCGCACGCGTCCCCCGGCCCCTGCGATTGACTTCCTAAAGCAATTGCAGCTTTGGCACTTCCTCACGTCAAAACACACACACACACACCGCCCCGCACCAGCACCCAGTGCACGCACCCGCTACCAGCACCTGCACCGGCGCCCAGTAGCAGCACCCGCATCCAGGACATGCCCCCAGCATCAGCACCCGGTACTGGCGCCATGCACAGCACCCGGTGCCAGCACTCGGCACCAGCACCCTGCACCAGCATCCAGCTCCTTGCACCCAGCATCTACCGCAACACCCTCCACCAGCACCCTCCACCCCACCAGCGCCCTGCACCAGCACCCAGCCTCCCCCAGGCACCGTGCTTCCTGCCCTCTACGCCAGCACTGGGAGGGAACCATTCCCGCCCCAACACACTCCCGCCGGAGCGGGGACGTCACCTGCCCCCAGTGTGCAGGCACTGGGCAAAGGCTCAGCCAAGGGAAGGGGCTGGAGGGACCCTGCTCCTCTGCCTTGCCCCCTCCGGGCCCTTGCCTGTCCCCAGCACATGTGGCAAGGAACAACTGGGAGAGAAGCTGCTTGAAGGATTGCTTTCCCTGACCCAAGAGTCCCTGGTGAGGAGTGGCTTTCCCTAAATCAGTAGTTTCTCTGCCTTTTTTTTTTTTTTTTTAAGGGGGATTATGTGTCTCTAAAAATAAAGGGTGATAAAACTTTGGGAGAGAAAGGAGACATAAAAATTTCATGATCTTGCCAGCCAGGGAAATTATCCCACTTTATTATTCAAAACCTCATTAAAACCCATTTCCCTGGAAAAGACAATGATCAAACCACCCTCTACTTCAGTCCCTGAGACATGCGCTCTGTGACGTGGGGAAAGCAGTTAAAAGAGGCCTTTACTTGTGACTGCTCAGCTGAAAACCCAAACCTGACCACCCTCCCCTCCCATGTGAGTAACAGACCTCCTGGCTTACCCCAGGTCTCTGCCCCTACGCACGGCTAGATTATGTTCCAGACCCTGCGCCTCCCCGCATTTCAACCTGCTGTTTTCAATAGTCTAGATTTTCCTCTTTTTACCCATTCAGCTCGCTCCAGCAGGAGCTAGAGAACATTTGGTCATATAGGACCTGGTTCTGCGCCAGGATCTCGGTGGATGAAGCAGGGGCCTTCCTCAGGTCCCTCCACTATCAGCTTTCCCAACTCTTAGAGCAACTTCAGTGAAATGCTGCGGATGTCAGGCTGTCCCCTTCCCCCACAACGCAACCAGGATGCCAGCCCTCACCTTTGCTTTAGCGTGTAATTTAGCTGAAAGCTCACAAATGTCTGTAAAGGCTCCCACATCCTCAAGCACTGTTTTATGTTCCATGTTTTGGGTTTTTTATAAATCCCCATGAACACTTGGTTGGTGATTCTCTGTGGCTTTTGAGTTACCATCCCTTCAGATACTAAAAAGACCATGAATGTTTCATTGAAAAAAAGTCACCTTTTAAAAAAGGAAGTGTGGATGGGGAGAAAATCTGCAGCCGCTCGCAAATTGCCTGCAAAGTAGTGTTATCAACAAATGGCCAAACTAGACTGCAATCTTCCGCTCACAATGTCACAGCTTGTCCTTAATACCTCCTTTTTAAACACACACACACACACACACACACACACACACACACACACACACACACAACCTGGAGAAGAAAATGCATCTTTTCTAGAAATTGCAAATGCTCCGTTAAATAAGCAGGAACCCTGCTTTAATTCAGCTTTGAGTTTGGAAAGCTGCTTTTCTCCCAGGCCCACCGTCCACCCTAAAGAAGTGGATGAAAACTTTCGGTGCGTGGATGTGCTGGCCCCCACTCCAAGGGCTGGCAGTAACTTCTGGGAAAGCCAGCCACCCCCCCCCCCCAGCACTTTGAAAGGGAACCTAGGAAGGAAGGGGCAGTCTTACTTGAGCTGTTTCTGTCATAAGTGGTAATTGCTCATGGCAGAGGAGCTGAGATGTTTCATGACTCAGGTGGAGATTACTTGCATGCAATCAGCTCTTGCAGGGTCCTGTAGCCTCTCTGTTACTTATCACCGACTTTGCACAAACGTGGCAAAAACTTCCCCAACCCTTTCCACCCCAACCAGCTCCCTCTTCTGCAAGCTCTGCAATCTCCGTCCCACAGAAAGGCAAGAGCGTGTTTCTAACTCCCCGAGAGGGCGGGCGATGCCGCCCCCGGGGGGCAGCGGCTCTCGCCGGGGCTGGCGGTGCGCGGCGCTGGGGGAGCGGGGCGGCGCGGAGGTCGGGCCGGCTCCGGGCTCCCGGCTCCCGGCTCCGGGCTCCCGGCGCCCGGTGCAGTAGCGGGGCCAGCCCGCAGGTGCCGCCCGACTCCGCCGGGAGCGCGGCGGGCGCCCCGCAGCCCGGCCCGGCCCCTGCCCCCCGCCGCCTGCTCGCCTTTTCCGCTCGGTTGGCGATGGCTCGGCATCAGCCCACCGAAACCCACTGCCCGGCGGGGAGAAGGAAAAATTTCCGGACTCTCTCGGAGAGACAATCGAGACTGCAGTTTTGCTGGATGTTGGAGAGCAGCTGTAGCTTCTTAGCCCAGCACTGGTATTTGGACAGTGGGGACATGATCCTAAGATCTGCTAATGTTGCACCCTTTTGGTGCCCTGTAGCCCTTTCTGAAGGGAAAGTGTGTGCCCTGACAGGGTACAGCAGTGCCTTCAATGGACTCCTCCTGCCCAGCGGTGCTGATGGAGATCCCCCTAGGACGGTGCTGAGTAAGCTGAGGTGCTCTCTGCTTGGAGAGTATGGGTAGCAGTGTGCTTTAACAAGTGTTACACAAAGAAAGCACTTGCAAAGCTTGTTTTCCTTCTCAAGAAGAAGGACTCCAATAACTCCAGGCAGGATGCTTGGGAGCAGGAAGCATCCTTCAGTGGACATCTGAGGAGAGCCAGCCTGTGTCAGGACTGAGATACAGCGTGGCTCCCTATGGCTCTGCACACCACCACCTGAGAGAGAAAGCCTGTCAACGGTTGCTCAATAGCCATCTCCAAAGGCGCTCTGAAACTATCAGCCCTGCTGGAGCAGCCGAGTGGGCTGAGCTCTCCCAGTCTGTTTCCAGCCCGTGCACTCTCCCGGAGACTGGCAGGTAATGGGACAGGATACCTGGCGTCTAGTCAGGGACGCATTGCTTCAGAAGGGCCTCTTGCTCTCACCAGTTACGTGGGACTGCTAAGACTCCTCAGCAAACAGAGGGAAATTCGGCTGGAGCGACCGAAAAAATGAATCTGGGCCTGGAGCTCTGAGGTACAGCAGCACCTGCGCTAAGACGGCCAATGCGGGAGTTACAAGAGCAGCGCTGCTGAGCTGCCACTCTGCAGGAAGTGCTTTTCGGAGCCGAGACCGTAGAGGTCATGCTCATCCTCTCTCTGCTGTCTGCTGAGGGCAGCCCGCGGACGCCCTGCGGCACGCCTCGCAGGCCACGTTGGGCTTCTGCGCGGCCACGCAGGCTGCCCGAGGTGGTGCGGTGGCAGCAGGCAGGACAGCTGCCCCGGAGACCGCTCCTTCTCCAGGGCAGAAATCCACCCTGGGTGTCTTTGCAGAATACCTGGTTTGGGCTGTGCAGTTTGATCCCTGCCAATTTATTCCCTTTTGAGAAATAGTTGGACATCCTTTATAACCGTTTTGCTTTTTTAAGGCCCTGGAGCTTCCCAGTAGATATCAGAGCCACACAGAGGTTACTAAGTGCCCCGTTTCACACGCAGACCCCTAGCTCATGTGCTAACTCCACGGCTTCCTGTGATTGCTCGCACACTGACTGAAAAGAAGAATCCTTCTAGGTAGGGTCGACGTTTATTTTCACTCTGCGCGTTCCTCTCGGCTTTTTCTCCCCAATAACAGGAACCAACTACATATTGGCTCCATGAGCTCTGCAGCCACTTCAAAGCAGCTCTGAGTTCCACTTTCTACTTCCTTTCATTAAAGGCACAGACGAAGGGATCTGATCAGTCCACCTCCTTCCCACGGGGGCAGTAAATAAGCCGACCTGAAGTGCAAAGAGCATCTCCCCTGTGCTCAAACTCCCAGATAAAGCAATAGCTTGGAGTTCTGCAGTGCGGCTCTCCATAGGTTGTAGAGCAAAGTTTAAAAAAGGGTTTTTGCATCACCAGGGGCAATGCGACTATAAATTCTATCATGTTTAGTGGAAAGAGGGTTCGTTATTTTGATTTCCTAATATAACAGGGCTTATGCAATCATCTCGTGTATCAGCGTACTCACATTCTTCTAGATTCCACTCTCTGAAAACTTCATAACCCTTTGGCCAGTTTTAGTCAAAACTGACAGAAGTACAGAGTTCTCCAATGTAATTCAGGTCCTACAATTACAAACAGCTGGGTGGAGGAGAATGACCCTGCAAAAGCTGCAACTGTGAGAGAGACTAACATAGTCTGTCATGCCTTATTAGACATCAGAGAATCCACATGGACCTGACACTTGATTGATGTCTAAACCGTGGGAAAAACTTCAGACAGAGTTTGTGCCCTCTCAGGCACCCAGGTCAGTCCCCCAAGAGACAAGAGCCTGTTGAAAACCAGGCTGCACAAATTCTGGAGCTCACAGAGCTGTTTGTTTGCCTTTTAGTGCCAAGCTTGGTGGGGGGCGGGGGGGGGAGAAAAAAAAACAAACAAAAACCAGAGCTTAGCAGAAGCCTTCGCCAAAAGGGCTAACGCTGCTGTTTTAGGCTGGAATTAAGAGCAGCATATGGGGCTGCAGCCCCAAAGGCTGCCTTCGGCATCGCACAGGCGTCCTTGAAGGACGCACTGAAGATTATCAGCTCTGCTGACCAGTGGCACGAGCTGTCGGGGTCTGAGTGCAATAATAGGCCTTAACAGCCTTAACCAGCCTCACCTGGGCCTCCACCCCATCCATCCCCCCACAACAATGGGCCCAGGAGTCCTATTTAAGCTCAGCCATGGACCACAGGTTTCTAGCTGAGTTGCAGCCATGCTTGTGCCTGGGCACTGTTGTTCTGGACTCTGGCCTGTGGGCTGATCTCAGCCCAGCTTTGTCACCAAGGATCTGACCCATGGATTCATTTCCTAGCTTGACCTTGGATCTATGTCATCACCACGCAAGTTTTTGGTGTTCTCAGGTAAGTTGTGGCTCTTGGTTGAACCTGGTCCTGCTCTCTGGGCTTGCCTTGCTTGGGTACCATGGGATGGGGCCCTGCCATGTTGGTTATGTTATCTCCCCTTGGCTCCCTTTGCCTTAGGGAGCAGCTGGCCCTCACTCCTCACCTGCATGAGCCTGCAAGAAGTATTTCTATACTGTGACTGGCCTGAGAACTAGGGGATTTAACCAAGCCATAGATCTGTTTGTAAAATGAAATTGTGGAAGAAACATGGGGCTGTGAATGTCTTAAAGTGGACAAAAGCCTTCTTGCAGATCAGTGTTTGTTTGTAGGTGTTGATTTTACTGCTAGTTGCATTATTAACAAATAATGCTCCATCTTGCTGTTATGGCCTTCATCTTGGCCTCTCAGTGACTTACAAGTCTTCTGCTAATTGAGAGATGGCTGAACAAAACACAGATGTTACGTGCCTTGCATAAGATGATGCAATACATCAGAAGTTGGAAGTGGTGGCAATAAAGACAGAACTGGGGTGGCCAGACTTCTCTATTTACTTTTCTGGTTGAAATTAAAGCAGGCAGAGGAGACTTAGATATCTATGCCCTTTCCTAGCCTACAAGGGGTACAGAAAAAAGTTGGACCAAATTCACTTACTTCAACCTATGTCTCTTGCAAGAGTGCAGAAGCATCTCTGACTTTCAAGCACTGAAGGAGTTGAAAGAAACCCTGGAAATCTTCCATCTGTAAAAATGAGGGTTGTTTGGCCTGATCTCTGTAAGGAAGAGTCCACAGACAGGTGGCATGGCTCCTGCATATATATGGGAGAACTGAGGAGGACTGGTGGAAAGTCTCCTCTTTGGCTGGAGGAGGAAGCAGAGGTAGATGATTAGAGATAGGAAGGGTGTATTTGAGGTGAAGGTCTGAGGAGTCAAGGTCAGGTGTCCCTAATAAGAAGAAAATATTTGGCCCAAGATGGAAGGGTGAAGATATTCTTGGTTGCTTAAGCTAGCCCAAGAATGATATACTTTTTTTTCACTTGAATGAAAAAAAGTCTACCAACTAATTTAAAGATGAGATAGTAACATTTCATTAGAAATCTACACAGCTGAATAACAAATGTAATGAATCTTTGCTTTTCATTTCCTCCATTTGACCGGAAAATGAGACTCCTGAAAACTGTTTTTCTCATGGGATCTCAGTCTTGAGCAGTAAAAAAAAAAAACCACAACTCATCTGCTGCAGCTTTTTATTTGCAAGTTGGATTTCTATGTGGACACATCTAAACACATATGTGAATAACCTCCTGACCACAAAGACAGCAGATAAAAAGAAAACCATTGCTATGACTGCATGAACAAGTATCGCTTTGTTTGTTTTGACATAGCAAGGTCCAGGGCTCATTGTAAAGAAACTGCTCATGGTTTTGAGGTTTCTCACTCATGCTAAGCTAAGAACAAGTTTTGTATGCAGTTTTGACTTAACACTCTACAGTCCCTATTTCTAATTGATCAGGTGATACTCAAATGGGGAAAGTTTTCATTATCTGATTTCTCTGCATGTAATTCCAGAGCAAACACAACCAAGCCACAGGATTTATATTAGCAGAAGATGGATCGTGGGCTGGCTTGTGTGCCCGCACTGTCCAGCCCTCTAGCTCTTCCATACTGAAAGCACTGAATGCCTGAACATGAAGCTGTTGCATAGATTTGGTAACAGTGCTTAATTTACCAAAAGCCTTGAAGTTAAAACACCTCCAGGTCATTGCTGGTCCCCAGTGCCAATGCATTTGCTGTCTTGCATTATTCTACAGTGCTCCTCAAAGTTTCAAGGTCTTCTAATGAATATTTCACCTTTTTGTCGTCTTGTATTGCCCCTATGCAATGATGCTATGATGTGATCCTGGGCAATATGCTCTAGGTGACCCTGCTTGAACAGGGAGGTTGGACTAGATGATCTCCAGAGGTCCCTTCCAACCTAAACGATTCTGTGATTCTATGCAGCTCCTCTGTACAATAAATGCAGTGTGAGGGGACAGGAAAGGAGAGCTGGGGGCTGTGCCCTGAGGAAACACTAGTTCAGATGCTGTGTCCCAAATTAAATCTCAGATTCACTCCAGGCCAGAGGAATAAAGAAAAGCAGAAATATTGAGGTTTTTTCCTCCCTTTTTCTTCCTCTTGCTTTGTAATGATGCGGCATAGGGGAGGCATTATTTAACAATACCATGCTCTAAAGAGGTTTTTATTACAGAAGTAAAAGGTTGCACGCAAGACCCCCCTGCAAAAGCTCAGCCCAGTGCTGGGGCCCTGTTTCTGAAGGGGAAGAGTCTATTTTTTGTCTTGGCTTTCCCTGCTGTGGGGAGGAGAGCTGGCAGACTGAGAACTCGTTTCCCCTGGTTGCTGCCTGACTGTCAGATAGCACTGAGGGCCAGCTGCCCCAGCCCCAGGTGAATTCAGACCAGAGGCTGATAGGAAGTGCCTGGAGGACAGAGCATCTTGGTGAGGCCCCTTGCACTGCTGGTTGTGGCAAAACCCCCATTCACTTCTGCTGGAAGTGGAAGTCAGGAGAGGTTTGAGGCCATGTGCCCTGTTGGAGCAGAGATCCTTCTCTTTTCCTTTGTGCTGCAGACAGATTTAAAAGTATCCCTAGAACAGATTCACTGGGGTGTCTTTTCTGACATGCTTCTGGATAAGGTGAAATGAGTTGGTTGCTCTTTCCCCTGCCCCTTTTCTTGGTGACACAGATATAAGCCACGCGGCTCTTCCTCTGTTTTGGCAAAGGGAGGGGCAATTTCCTGTTTTTATACAGAAATTAGATTGATCCAGGATGCTTTCATGCTGCTGGTCCCTGATGTGCATGTAGGGGCTAACAGTGTACGTAGGCTCTGTGGCTTTCATTGCAGGCTTCCTGTCTCGCTGCTAAAGCCAAGGCTTTGAACCTCACTGCAGTGCACCAGGGCTAAGGCCTCGGGGTTGAAATGCACAGAGAGCTGAGGGTTGGGGAGGCCTGCGCTCCTGCGTGTTGCAAACCACCCCCCTGACTGCAGGGAAAGGCTGCAAAGCACTGCTTGGGATCGCTGGTGCCTGGGAAAATGATGTCTGCTCCTCTAGTGGCCTCTTCCACTGTTTGCAGGCTCCGCGTGCGGTAACGCAGATCCATCCCGCTCCAGCGGTGGGACTGCCTGCCCAAGGCTGTGGCTGTATCCGGCATTAGCATCCCAGGAATCTGCTCCAGGCAGGAGTGAAGTGGAGATGTGTTTATGACCGCTGGAGGAGGGGAGCGCAGGCAGGGAAGCAGGCGCAGCCCCGCGTAGCAGCCTAGCAGTCGCTGTCAAGGAACTGCTCCTGAATGAGGAGAAATGGAGAGCAAGCAGCAAATTGGCTTTGCTCAGTGCTTTGGCTGCAATTAATAAGGAGGGAATTGGGCAAAGATAATGTATAGTGAAGTTGGCTGATAGCAGAGTTTGGGCCAGAGCAGGAATGCGTTGTATGCTGTCATGCTATAATTAGTAACGTTTTGCTAGAGTGCTTTTCCTTTCCTTGAAGGATCCTAAAAAGCTTCAAGATTCACCCATTAAGTAGCTGGGTTCCCTCAGGCGGAGAGGTGCCACCTCTGCAATGCCCTGGGTCTGCATGGTGAAATGGTCGGGGGGGGGGGGGGGTGTCAGGGCTGGCAGAGGGAGCAGGACCAGGCTGGTTTTCCCTGAAAGATGTCCAGTTGGGGGACCTCAGTCCCTTGACCTGGAGAATGGGTGATTTTTTTTTTGGCTTGTGAGAACTGAAGTGGGGAAAGGTGGAATGGCTTACCAAGGTCACCAAGTGAGTCACGGGTGAAGCTAGGAATAGCAGCCAGATGTCAGACTCCCAGTTGCTACACCTATGGTCATTTCTATTTATGCTCTTCAGTTCTCCTGCCTGTGGCTTACTGAGCGTGTTCCAAGAGTAACTTGCCTGCTAAGCTTCCTCCCCTTTAAAGCCAGAAATGGACAGATAAGATAGTGGAAGAAATCAGTTTAACTGCTGGTATGTCCACAAAACATAGCTGACCCCTGTCCAAATTATCAGCTAGTTTTTTTTAATGCTCTTCGGGGGTGTGAGAAACGTCTCCAGTCTCAAACCACCTAAGACTGACTGCTGGCAGGATATCAGATGATTTATTTCCTTTGCCTGTGGTCAAAAGGAAGAAAACGTAAAAAATAGAATGGCAAAAAAGGCAGTCATGCCAGACAGGGCAAAAACAGGTCAAACGAATCCTGTGCAAATCCCATGAAGGCAATGGGAGAATTGTAGCTCTGTGAATTAGAAGTTTAGGCTGTACAATAAAATTTAAACCCCAAGTAAATGCTGCATTCTCCCTCATTAAATTTTCCCAGAGTGCCTTATCTACTTAGTGAAGCCCCTGCATTTCTTCCACCAGTTTCAGTTGAAAATAGGATTGGGCCCAAAGCCAGAGTATCTGAAAGGCCCTAAAACATGGAGTAGGGATTTGACTCATTTTTCTTGGGATGTACAGAATTAGACTGCTGTTCCAACTGGCTTTCAAGAAAAGGCACTGAAAGGTTAATCCAGGCAGCCGAATTGACACAAAATTAGAGCATTACATGGAATGGAAGCATGGGGGTGGCATGGGTAATGAAAAATGATATGCTGTATCAGCCAGTCTAACTGCTATCCAAAAGTGAGCTTTGAGGATGGAGACAGGCTTGCCTCCTTTGTTACGTGTGACCTCTAAACTCAAACTGCCCTTCACCATGGATCAGCAGGTAGGCTGCGGTTGCGCCCTTGCATCCCATCTTCATGCTACTCCACAACTCTGCCTTTCCTCCCTTTTTTGTTTCATGCTTTTGTTTCTATTTGCAGTGTTCTTTATTGCACTCCTGTTTCAGGAATCTCTTCGTTCCCTGACTAAAAAAAGTGAGCTGCTATGTCAGGAATGCAGAAGCTACTGGCGCTGGTGTGAGCGCCTTCCAGGAGCCCAGCAGCGCCTGGGCCATACACTGGTGTCTGGATCGAGATGTGGCTGTGAGCTGCTCGGGGACCTGTGCTGTGGGAGCAGGGAGCTGCCTGCTCCTTGAGGAGGGATTCAGCATCGTGTGGTTTTCTGTTTCTTCTGTACTGGATTCCTCCCACCTTCTCTGGAATACTTCCAGAGGGATCAGGCTGGAATAATGTTGGCTTGGTTCCCAGATATCCTGTACACGCAGGCTATTCATGTCTATGAGGTGACTTTTGCAGCGTGTCCCGGGCATAAAAACTGACCTCTCCTCTTTGCCCTCGTGGTGAGTCCCCGAGGTTAGAGCTGATGAGCCGTATTCAGCCAGACTCTCCCTGCTGCTGCCGCCAAACCTGGCTCTGCACACTGGAGTTCCAGGTCTTTTCACGGAAATTAACATTTGTGTTAAGAACCAAAATAAACAAAAACAAATAAATCTCCTAACAAAATAAGATCAATAAAAACCCAGCCAAGAGCATTGTTTTCTTTAGAAGATGTGTCTTTGTGCATATCCACTTGTGTGTTGCCAGGTTTTGGGAATCGGCAAAGGCTGACATTGTTTGCTGCAGATTAAAGACCCTCTGGAGACACTCTGTCTTGCTTTGCGGAGTAGCCTCGGCCCGGGGGAGGGAGGCAGTTGGGCAGTAGCATAGTAGAAACCCTGTTCCAGTGTTGCTAACTATAGCGTTAATTTCGGAGTCATAAATAACTTCAGTACCATGGTTACAGCAATAGCCAAGTATGATATCATGTAGTTTGGGATTAGGGCAAAATATCTTCCTTGAGGCTGGAGGTTCTAAAATAAGCAACTTTTCCAGAAGGGGTTTTCTCCCAAAGAGTACACAGAAATGCCGGTTGGTAGCTGCAAATTGGAAGGATTACTTTAAAACTGACTGGCTGAGAAGTGTCTGCAGGTAAAACAGCTCGGAGCTTAGCTTTCTAAGTTCCTCAGTAAACGACAGCTTGGTACTCCAGTGATTTTCTTCGAAAACCCTGCTTTCAGTGGTTGAGAGCAGGCATAGTCTCTTCCAACCTGAGTTCAGTATTATGCAGAAATGTGTAAGCATAGGTCCTTTCAAAATCAGACTCTGCTAATGACTGTTAGAAAGATGGACTGAAAGATCAGTGCTGGCAGTTCCCATGGCTGCACGCGCAGCACTACGCTGACTGTGCAAGCAAATGACAGCTAATGTACATCCACTGGTCCCAGTTGAACAAACACTGGGATGTTTGTATTATAATTTACACACAATTACAGGCACATGCAATTCTGCAGGTCTTCAGGAACAACGGTGAAAGGCTGTCTTTAGAGATGGAGCCTAAATACATGTTACATATGTTACTGCACTGTAATGGACTACAAGAACGGCACCAAGGGCTCATGAGGAGGCAGAGCAAGAGAATTTTATGGAGAGCCAACCACTTTGGACACTGCAGAAAGTGTTCGACGGCCATAGGTTGGTGATGCAGGCAATGTGGCTTTAGGGCTTCTAGATACAAAATGTTAGACTACATGACCTAAAGCACTGATCCCATTCAAAGCTGGTCAAAAGTTATGACATTCGCTCTGTATTGGTAGGCTTTATGCCAGATTAGATATTGTCTTTCTTCCTGCTGCTGGCATAAAGCCAGCATAAACTCCATGTTATGTACTCTGGCTAATTCAACAGAAATGTGATTGTGTGCTCAGGCCTGATCTGGATTGAACTTGTCCTGCTGAATGATCTAGTACTGCTCAAATCTGTATTAATGACCACAGAACTGTGGTCCGAACTTCCATTCCAAATGTCATGTCTTCCCTAACGTAAGGCAAGAGAAGTCTGTCAGATG
This sequence comes from Struthio camelus, assembly GCF_040807025.1. Lineage (NCBI taxonomy): Eukaryota > Metazoa > Chordata > Aves > Struthioniformes > Struthionidae > Struthio > Struthio camelus. Next base: position 17,468,205 of record NC_090959.1, on the reverse strand, counting down.
CAAATAATTGTTGAAATGCTTTCCTTCAGTTTAATGCCCTTTTATCGGACAGATTAGAAGGTACCCCTCATGAAAACAGAGGAGAAACTTGAACACAAAGAGAAAGAAATGTATTTTTTATTTCTGGTCACTGTTCTAATTATACTGAGAACGTGTGAAAAGTGGCATTTCAGGATAGCATGAACAAGTTTGATAAACTGCATTCCTTAGCCCAGCCTTGCACAATGCTACAGTCTGATCTCTGCTTGGAAATCCTCCAGTGATTAACTTCCCCTCAGGTCCTGATAGTGGAGTCTCAAGTTTCGGAGGCAACCATGGGCTTCTGAGCAGCCCAAGGACCTGGGCCTCTTCTGCTCTGTGTCCGTGCTAGGCTTGGCTTCGTTGAAATAACTATTTTCCATCGTGAAGAGGTGGGAGGCCAGCAAGGCTTTCACTTTCTCATCGCTGGGCTCAGTGAATGCCAGATACCTTGCCCTCTCTTGGTCTGACATTCTGTCTGGGTTAAACAGAGAAACGCTTTTGGTTTGGGGAATAATCTTCTCTCTGAATTTCTCTGATTGGAAGTCATCTTTATTTCGGCAGTGAATTGCAAATCAGTTTAATGGGCGAAAAGAAAACAAGACAACTGTAGTTATGTAAGGGAAGAGGGGTTCCTTAAAGTTACCTGGTACACTTCACACAGAAAGGGATAAAGGCTCCAACTGGCCAAGGTGGCGGTGGCTAGAAGAGAATATCTTGCTTTAGTGCTTATGGTGTCAGTAGATTCTTTTGAACTTCAGCTTTTAACTTCTTCAACTCACTTCTCGTACTATGCCTATTTTCTTCACCTTGATTGCAGGGCATCTGTGCCCTGGCTAATACAGGACCCTGACCTACACTGGGATTTCTAAGTACTACTACAGCGTATGGAATCACTCTTACGGTGACCCAGCCTTATTTTATTCATGTCTCTTTAATCAGGGTTATTTAAACCTTCCCTGTTTTGTTCAACTCTTCTGTCAGGGGAAAAAACTCAGGCCTGGTCTACTTGAAATCTCTGGCAGGTAACTGAGCTGCAATACGTCTAACAGCCTGGTCTATATTTGGGGTGGGGTCTGGATATTCCAAGGAGCCCTCTGTCCTGTAAGGAGAAACCATCTGTCAAAACTGTGCATGTATCTCTACTTGGAAACTCCTGGAAGCTGTTCTCAAGTGTAGTTTAGAAATATGCAGACAATTGCATATCACTGCTGCCATACTGAGAGTGCCAATTGTGGAGTCAGGTTGTCCCCTTCGTTTTCCAGTAATTACTATTTTTAGTTCAGTTTTTTATTTGAGTGCAACATTTTTAGATCATCCCCAAGGCCTTCTGGCTGTGCTCTGTACAACTTCATAGAAGACAGATGGGGCATTACAGGCACAGTGTACTCGGTCCCTGCCACTTCGTGAAATGCAAAGTCCCATTTAGCTGATTAAAGAACAACATTTCAAGTTCTGAAAAAAATCCTTTGGAAGGAGAATGGTTGTAACAAACGCAACTGGACAGGGAGTAATTTTAATCTGGACAGTGAAATAGGAAGACTGTTAACATCTGGAGATTACAGGGAAAATCTGTCATAGCTTGTGTTCTGTTTTAGTGGTTTGGGCCATGTCAGCTTCAGTGTCTCAGGAGATTAATTGAACTCCTCAGTTCAAAGACAGCCTGTGACCTAGAACAAAGTTTAATCTAAGGAAGGGGCTAGGTGGCCAGATACTGGGTAACTCTAAGTCAGTGCAGCTCCACTGACGCGATGGAGCAACACCAGTTGACATCAGCTGGGGAGCAGAGCCAGGGAGCGTTCCTGGAACTTTGAGTTCAACCTCAGTCCAAACGCTGAGGTCACCCACGGCCACCTCGGCTGCAGCATGAGCTGGTGGCATGAGTCAAAGCCACAAAGGCTGCCATGACCTTGCCAAGTGTAGAAAGCAGGAAGATGTTAGGTATGGCATTGCATGTGCTGATTACTTCTGGCTAAAAGCAAGGAAGAAGGTACAAGTCATGGGATATCAAATACTCTAATGTTGTTCAGAAAGCATTATATGTATTCTAAAATTCCACATACATTAGTCAGCTGACCTTACATGAGGCCTGGGAAGTACACAAGTAGCACAAGCCTCATCTTTCTTAGGCCACAGAGGGTAATGAGTTCAGCAAAGATGGCACACATCAGCACCTATATTACAATTGGAACGTGGGACGTTCTTGCTGCTGCTGCCGTGTAGCTGTAGCAGTATGGCAGCTGGGGAGCACTGGGCCAGAATGCTGATTTTTGAGAAGCCCCAGCTCTCGAATAAAGAACCACCACACAAACAGGGGGGTCATTGCAATTCATAAGCCCAGACAGGCTGGGTCAGCTCAATAACTTCTGAAAACATTTTGCATAAAACAGAAACTATTGTTGAATTTAGCTCATTGCTATCGAAACTGACTCCTTGGGACTCATACCAATATTCTATAATAAAACCTGAAGTCTAGCTCCTGGTTTCAACCCTCAGTCTGACATAGCTGACTTCAGAATTGGTGCAAGTCACTTAATGTCTGCAGGTGAAAATTACACTAAGGGTGGATTAAACACAGTTATGACAGCTGAAATGTGGTGAGGTGCCTGCAGGAGCTGAGAGACCTGAGGAGGAATAATTGTGAATCTATAGACAAACGACGAAAGGTAATACTGTTTTTCACCGAGCTGTGTGAACCAAACCTATCAAGTTTCACACGGAGGGCAGCGCTGAGGTAGGCTTGCTTAGTTTTCGGAAGCTGGAATTTGTGCACCAGAACGTGGCAGCCTGTGGTAACCAGCAACTGGTCTTATCACAGGAAACGCTGTTGGTCAGGAGCAACAAATGTTTGGTCCCCACAGTGCTAACAAGCCTAAGGCTTTGCCTTCACTACGCAGATCCTTGGTTTTATTTCATTGACAATCTTTTTAATAACAAAAGACGTCAAGTAAATTGGTTTGACTCTAAGCAGACGAGCCAACAAGACAAGGAAAAATGTTCCGAGCAAAGGGATATGGTGGAGTATAAGCAGTCTCTCTTTGACTCAGCTGGATTCCCCTTAGATTAATTTGTACCTAGATGAAAATGACTAGCAGGAAGGTAAATTGATTTAATTTACATATTAATACAAAAGTGAAAGTTTAGGGTGTTTGGAGGGTTTATAACCCACAATGGAAGGTGGGTGGCAGCTTAAGTGAGACTAAAAGAATCTAATTGAGTGTAAAGGAGGTTAAATTTCTGAGCCAAGGCTCAGTTTCAGGAGCTGCCAAAAGATGCCAACTTACCTCAATTTAGGATCCATCAAAGTAGTATTAAAGTCTGGCCTTAAGCATTGAGTAAGCAGCTTTCTATGCCTGTGGGAGGGAGTGATATCCTAACAACAGTAGCAACGGTGCATGCAAATTGCTCGGAATACATTTGCTCTTCACAGTGGATTGCAGATGGGGATGGGAAGGAAATTAATTTCCTTATGAAGTAAAGCCCAAGATGTTTGTAGTTAAGATCGCTAAGTGATTTAAGTTAAAAAAAATTAGCTCTTGTGTGTGCAATAACAATTTTGCTATGCTGTGTATCAGAAAATGTATTTTCTGATGGGAGTAGTTGTGTTTTGATGTTTATTGACCATAACTGTATGAAAGAAAAAAAGAAAAGGATTCTGACTGTCGGAAAAAATAATTTCAACTCCACGAGGAAAAAAACATACTAGGAAGGTTTAAAAGGTTTTTCTAAGATTTGAAACAAGCTGCTAAAGAAAATGGCTTTCTATAAATGAGGAATCCTTTTATTTGTACTGGTCTTACAAAATGATGCAGGAAATCACACAGGATGCTACTGATGAGAAAGAAGAAGTGGTTTTAAGGATGACATTGGACTCTGCGAATGGGATGTCAGACATATCGAAGCATGTGTCATTTTAGTGTTTAATATAACATGACTGGTTCTGTTTTCCCTAGCTTCCGATGCTGGAAGAGTGCTGTGTATTATGCTAAACTGTTCAGGTAACTCTTTTTGAAGCCTTTGTGGCTCGTGACTAAACCCAGCTGAACTGTCTCAGAATCTATTGCTTCAGGGTGGTGTTCTTACAAAACCTGTTCAGGAACTGAAACTTTTGAAGTGTTACAGAGCAGTATGGTGAAGGCCCCACCTACTGAGTCCTGTTTGACTCACTGTATATCATGTGGGAAGCAGGCAACATATGAGAAGGCCTTATAGAAATAGAGCAAAGTGCTTGACTTCTGCAGAACTCAAGACTGCCTCTGTCGTTTTTAAGCAGTTACAGTAAACAAGACAATCCATGGTTATTGAGGTCCTTGGCGTGTTATTTTCCTTTGGCTCTTGATGTGGTATACAGGTTCAAAGGCACCAGTACAACACCTCTTTGCCTCAACAGAAATTGCAAGAGGTGGTTTCTAAGAAGGCTGGATGTGCACATCTTTGCGTGACTGCTATGCTAGCATGAGTATCTACTATAACTGCAAATGCAAACGGTTTCAGTTCTAGCTAGTCATTTGCTACAGTTTTGAATACATGTAAAAATAACTGCACACATAACTAATGCATATAGATGCACATACACATGTTGTTTATACATTTTTCTATGTATTTTCGGTATCTTTTCAGTGAAGGTACCTGTGTATTTCTGCGGGGATTCTATGCCCCTGATTCTTCTGCTTTTTAGGAAATGCAGCCCTCTAGTCATGCTCAGCTAATCTATATAGCTTTTAAGCAGTTAATGTTCATGCCAGTAGCTCCACAAAAAACCTGAAAAGTCTTAACTTTCTGTCAGTGCCCTTAAATGCAAATTCAGAGTAAGCTAGTCATTTGTAGGGCTCGCTGGTAAATGGTTCATTCAAATATTATGTTGGTGATACCATTGTGGGCCTGTAACAAAAAGCAGGCTTTCATCTCCATGTTATTTGTTCCCAGCAAAAAAATTCAGGAGACTGCATCCACAGTACTTAATTTAATCAAAGCCAGTGCAGATCTAGCTATCTGCTCATGTGTCTTACATCTCCAAATGCAATAGCGCATAGGTGCTGTCTACTCCTGCTATGAAACTTAAGTACTTTATTTTCTTGTTAAGTGTCACCTATGCACTAGAGGATGTTATTTGAATCTCAGAGCGGGGGGAATCCACTCAACTGTGTGGCTCAAAGTCCCTTGTTTCAGTGACACCTGCCCTAACTGCCCTTATGCACATGAAATGTGCTGCGTTCCTTTGTTTTCCATGCTAAATGTGGCCTCACTTTCTGACTTCTATAGTGAAGCAAGAAACATGTTAATTGTGAGGGGGGGGAAAAGTTTTTGCACCACTAAGAAAATAGTATGGACCACAACACAAATCAGAATAAATGGAGTTACCTTCTAAATTTAAGGCTGTTAGCCAATTTACAAGATACAACTCAATCTGCTGGGGAAAAAAGTATCCTTGCCCAATAAACAAGGACCACCTGCAGTCTTGTTTTTTAGTTTCAAGGTTTCTCTTTGCTGCTGGAAGTGGCTTTAGTGTGGGTTAAAGTTCTATAAATGGTTGCATGGTGAGGTTTAGTGCTTAACCAGTTTCTTAAGAGGTGGTCAGCTCTGGTATCATGTGGTCCAAGATAAAACAACATTGGTTTTCCTGATGGTAGCAACAGGACAAGCGAGGTTCTCATTCTACATCACTCTAAGTTATCAAAGACCCCTGGAGCAGGAAGACCTGTGGCTGAGGTTATTCCCATAGACACCTTTCCTGACCCGGATCCATTCCTCTTACTGACAAGACTGGGCAGAAGCGTGGAGAGCAAGAATTGTTTCAGTGCACTGCACTCCCAGACTGAAAATGAAGGAAGGGCTGACTTTTTTCCCCCAAAACGCTAACACATCTCCCAGGGCCATGAAATATACTGCAGTGTTAAGCATCATGGGGTGTACCATGACACATGCAGAAGCCCAGTCTGCTTTGCTGTGGGTATGGCCACATGATTGCGATCCAAACACAGGCTTCCAAGTGAGGACCTTGGCTGTCTTGGGTACCACAGCTGGGTTTCCACAGCTAGGGATGTTTCAAGATCGAAACTTGCTGGAGGAACTATGTGAGGCCCTGAATATTGCATGGGTCAGTTGAGGCCCTGAGGCCTTAATCTGGCCATAAGTCTTGATTTTTTTCTTTTTTCTTTTTTTTTCAGAAGAGGTCAGGGGCCATCTGCGTGCTCACTTTAGTGGCCAGGCTTTGCAAATATCCCAGCACTTTAGAGGCTGAGCTGCTGAAAATCTGGCCAGTAGTATAATAAAAGAAGCTGCTACACTCTAATTCATAGCCATTCGATCTCTAAGAAATGCTGTTTAGCAGATCTGGTCAAGGGTTGAAGCTGATAAGGAAAGACCTCATTAAACTGATAGAATTAGAGATCTCTTTTAGCTTTCTCCTCAGTCTGTTTTTTGCCACCTGTCACTCATTTCGTTGTTTCTGTAAGTTAGAATGGTAAGTTTTGGGGACAGAGAGCGTGTCTTCCTACATCTTCTGCTTAGGATTCTTTTAACAGTACATAATTCCTAATAATACAAAAGGAATATGGTATGAGAAGACAGCTCCAGAAATCCATTTCTGTGATACAGTTCTCTTGACAGCAAAAACCCATTTCTAACTCAAGAAACCTTTAGAGTAAATATAGTTTCTAAATAAAACATGATGAACATCTGTACAACCCTTCAATTCTCAAATCTAGCACAGCTCTCTAGGATACCTTTGTAACTGTGCTCACTGTTGGAGCTGACCGCAGGCAACATCTGGTGATTCAGATGATGCTGATGTTGCCTCAGAACAGCATTCCCCCAGCACCAGGCATCCAGGCTCAGATAAAGTAAATCGAATTTTCTATAGACACCACAGAAGTTGGCCTTTTTTTTTTTTTAAAGGAGGCCTTGAGAGACATCACAGATTGTGGAACAGTCCCTGGGGAATAACCTTGTGAATCCTGGCACCCTCAGGTTTGGTTTCCCAGGAGAAGCCATCCCTGGCACAGGAGCCACCTGGGAACGTCTCCCTGCCGCAAGTGTCAGGCGGACAGACCACAGTGTAACTGCCGAGGTGGTCAGGCTGTTCCTTACCATTACAAAGCCTATACGTTTACTTAAAAAGAGGCAAAAGGGAAGCTTGCGTAGTCACAAGTGCAGATGTTTTGGCCGGGAGAAGGGACCTGTAGCCCAATCGGGGCCATGACACAGCAGCGTGTCTGCACACCCTGACCTAGCAGAGTCCCAGCGAGGACGGGGCTTTCTGGCAAGCAGGCTCGTGCCCCTGCCGGCCGCAGGACGGCTGTTGGCGCTTTGATTTGCTGCGTCAAGCGGCGCGCGAGGTGCGAGCTGCGGCTCCCTGCGCCCTGCCTTCCCCACACACAGATTTGGGGTTTCCTGTGAGGTCGAGGCGCTGCTCGAGTCTTCCTGGACGGCCACTTCCGGAGCGCGGGCCCGGGCCTGGTGGGGCTGCTGCCGCCCCACGGGAAGGGGAAGCAGCCAGGGAGCCCCGTGGCGGTCATTTTCTCTCAGGGTTTCTTCCCTCCCTCCCTCCCCCCCCCCCCAAAACCCCTTCCCAGGTGCCCCTGTTGCTTCAGGAACAGCCGTGGCGGCTTTGCTGGCTGGCCCAAAGCCCTCGGGGCGGCAACAGGCTCGGTCAGGTGGCTTGTGCGTGCTGCACCCTTCACCGTGGCCTCTGCTCCGTCGCCTGCCGAGCCCAGGGAAGGTATCGGCCGGCGGCCGTGCCCGCCGCTCTCAGCCGGCCCCCTGCCCTGCCGCCTCCCGCGCGCCCCGTCGCCGGTGTGGGGGCGCTGCCATGGCCACGGCGCTGCTAGGCAACGCCGGCCACGTGACAGCGGCCCCGCCAGCGGCGGCGATGCTGCGGCGGGGCGGGGCCTGCGCGGCAGGGGCGGGGCTTGGCGTTGCTAAGGGGCGGTTGCTAGGGGGTGCTGGGGAAATGGCGGCAGGCGCCAGGGGGTGGTTTGGGGCCTCGCCCTATGGCTCTGTGTGGTACCGCTCAGTCCGTGCTCTCTCCGTGGGGCATTTTCACAGTCCCGTGATGATAATGTGGGGCTTTGGCCGGGCTGTCGCGTGCTGAAGGCAGGGTCGTGGCCCTCTTTGTGCCGCTGAGGCATATGCTTGCCCGGCTGGGTCTCCCCCGTGAAACGGGGCCTTCGGGGCTTTCTAGATGCTTTGCAGCAACGCTAATTCATAATTATTACTTTCACAGAGGGGCTTGTTTGAATTTTTCTCATCTACCGCCTTCTCTGTTGTCCTTTCTTCACCAGCAGAGATATGAGCGACTTTCTACAATTTAAATTGCTGGAAACTGGAGTGTTTTAGAGAGCAGCTGCTCCCACTCATAGGCTGTGGCCGTGTTCAATATTCTTGACTCTCCTCGGTACCTCCAGCCGTGGGATGCGTTTATTAACGTGGGCTGGGCCAAGGACATCCCAGTCCGGCGGCCTTTGTGTCCCTTTTGGGCAGTTCGCAGCTGTCTTGTTTTTCCTTTGCATGTTGCAGTTGCAAGCAAATGGCTTGTCTAGGAGGAGAATTAATATTTTCATGTTAGTTAAGTGCTTTTTTATAATAGGAAAAGGCATACGGTGAAATTGCGATAAACAAGTACTGAAGCACGCTGCTTCATGTGCCTGTTGTTTTTTTATTATGAAGACAAATACTTTCAGGAACTCCATTTTTATTTCCCAGCATCTTTCATTTCTTTTGGCTGGGCATCACCAGCCAAATAGGTATAATAAAACCATGGAAGAAAGCAAACGTACAACAGCCCGTTTTACCTGAGCAGATGTAAAATTGCCCTCATTAAAGAAGCACATTTAGGCATAAAATGCAGCTCTAAAGAACTTTGTGAGAGCTTCCACTAGGGAAAAGATTGCTTTGACCTTCAGAGATTGACGCAATGTGCAATGTTTATTAATAGTTATAGCAAGAAGGTATCTATATGGGGGGTGTATTGCCTTTTATTTGGTTGATTTTAAGAGTGTTACCATTTCCGAACCTTCCTACTGAATGGGGTTGATGAAAAACTCCCCTACTTTTAGGTTTATGACTTGGCCTCTGGCTCATATTAATATCCATCAAAAGCTTTCTCTGCTGCTCTGATGATTAAAGTAGCACTGAAACTGCTCTGCAAGACCCCAGGCTTAATCCTATCCACTGTGCTGCTAGATAGGAGAGAGGGCTCAAGGCTTTCAAAAACCTTTCCATGTGTAAGAAACCTTCTCTGAAGCATAGTTTCATAAGGGATTTTCTTGCACTGGGGTTCCCTCAAGATATCAAAGAAAATATGGACCTGGTGAAAATAGGATACTAGGTGGTCATTTTTAGGACAGCACAGTGCTGTGAACCTAAGGCTGAGAGGGTCCTGGGCAAATTTGGACCTCCAGCTCCTCCTCCCGTCCCCAGAAATCCCATGAGGGTTTCCAGCACTTTGAACGTCGCTTCAAGACGCTGCAGCGCGCAGAGGCAGCAATGTTGTTTGTGAGGGATGTGTATTGTGCTGCTAGGCTGCAAGGGGCTGAAACACTTGTGTAATGGGGCAGTGAAGTGGGAGGTGTGTCACGGCCATTGCTTACAGTGGTGATGAACAGTCTGCCTGGTGTCGTAGCGTGTTTAAGGGTTGTCAGTCACATGCACAAAATAATGAAACAAAAATTCAAATGGAATTGGGAAAACACACCATTAAAATTCTACTCTGAAGTGTTTCCTGGCACTGGGCTTGGGAAGGCTCGTTTCTGAAGCATCCCTTTGTTTCTCTTTGGAAAATGCTTCCTGCTCTTTAGGAATATTATCCTTCGGAAGTAAACCAGAGCAGGCACTGAGGGGCACCTGCTGATCTGCCGTTTCTTGAACTCTGATTTATGCCCCAGTCTCGGTTTTTGCACAAGTAAAAGCAAAACTAAAGGCAACCACCCTGAGAGTGGGTATCTGCTGACTTGAAGGGCCCTTTTAGCTCTTGTAATCAGGTTCACAGTAGCTGGAAGAGGGAGGCTGGTAAAGGGACTTTGACATATGCTGGCACAATTTGGCATTTGACAATAGCGGGGTTTGGACACTGTTGCTTTGCTCCTGCTACACAATTAATATGGAACAAATGGGTTTGAGAAGCTGACTGGACCATGCATGAGTTTCCATCCGTCAGTCAACAGGGCGCTGTGGCTGAAGACAAGCTGTCCAGGCCAGCTGCAGCACCAGGGCCTTTCTGGTGGAGAGGGCATGTCTCAGGCAGGAGATGAAGGGTGCTTGCTAGGTCCCAGTGGTGGATTTGCAATTAGAGGTGGCCGTGCCATCTCTTGAAAACCTGGAAAAAGTTAGAGGGATGCTTGTGGGGACTACAAATGAGGCTCTTGCTGGGCAAGAGCAGGGACTCCTTGTGCTCCTCACCCCACGCCAGTGCAGAGAGAAAGAGATGAAAGAGTAAGAAAGCCAGAAAATACTTGCTGTCCAAAATGAGCTATTTTGAAAGTGTTGGCAAATCACAGCATTGGCCACTTGGATATCACAGATTTGGGAAAGAAAAGACACGTATGGAGTAGATCTGGAGTGACTCCAGAGGTGTCTGACCTCTCCAAGCATCTCCTTTTAGTCTCGTGTCAAGACTTCTCCATCCTGCAGCCTAAATCAGACCCTTCCAGCGCAGGGCCTGTTTGGGGTGCCATATACATGCTGGCGTCTGTGGTTTTTGTTGGGGATGGGGAGAGCAGATCGCCGCTAAGCTAGAATTACAGGTTATGAAGGGAATCTGACAGCTGGAAGGAAACGTTACTTGTTTTAATTCATGAAGAGATCACTTAAATGCTGGTTTTCCATAATTAAGATTTTCAAGATCTGCTTTCATGTTTTTGCTCACAGTTTGTCACGGATGCTGAGTGTCAGCAAGTATTCCTTTGACGTTCATAGCTAAAAACTATCGTCGGCAATACCAGCCTGTCTCCTTGCTGTGGACATGAATCTCTAGTGTAAGAGTTTCTCCATCTAATGCCAACATTTTACCAAACTACACTTCTTTTTGTTGACAAGTAAAAGACTCAAGATAACCAAGCTATGAGGAATAAAGCTGGTGGGAGAAAGCCACTCTCAGGTCTCACCCTCAAACCTAGTGAAGCCAAGGCCTGGGAAGGATTTGTAGCGTGACTTTTTGCAGCCAGTTGGAGCAGGGTTTTCTTTTTCCCCTTCCCCAGCAGGTTTTCCTACAGCCCAAGGGAGCCTGCCAGCAGAGGGAGTGCAGCACATGGGCTCACAAAAATAGGAGCTAGCTAAAAAAAAAAAAAAAGAAAAAAAAAACCAAACAAACCCAAACAATTAGCAGTATGATTATGGTCTTTCGGAGAATAAACAGAATCGTCAGAAGTCAGAAGCCTTTTCCTGGCAATGAGATCCAGCTGCAAGCTGAATAGGGAACAGGCACTGCATCTGGCAGCGATCATTTTCCTGTGGCGGGGATGTCCCCATGGCGAGGATGTCTCCATGTGTCACACAAGGCAGTGCCGCTGCAAGGAGCGGACCTCAGTCCCTTGCTTCCCCCTGCTTGGTAGATCCATCTCTGTAATTCCCCATCAGAGCACAGTGGTTTTATGTAAGCCAGCATGGAGCTTCCCTCCCACGGTGCAGTCCGAGAGCAAGCAAAAGACATCCAAGGTATGGGCAGGGTAGTCGTCCTAGAGCTGGTGTGGTGTTGCGGTTGCTAACACTATAGATGTTTCGTTTGGGGCCAGAAGGTGGGAGATTTGGGGCTTGCCTGTGAGCACTCCAGTTCCTACGGTCAACGGGCTATGCTCAGTGTAGAAAGGTGGAAGTTGAACTGGTTGTCTTAGAAGACAATAATAAATAAAGGCTAATGGGAACTGAAGGTCTCCCCGGGCTTTTATCTTCTGCGAGCCATGCTACGAACAGGCTTTTCTGAGGCTAGTGCTAGCAATGCCCTTGGGAAGCTGCTTTGCCTGCAGTGCCCCTCCGTGTCTGGGCATCGAGGATTAGCCTTCCCAGAGCTCTCGCTCTGGGAGTTCAAGATCTTTCTCCAGACTCTTACTTTCTGCTCAGACAGAGACCCTCCAGACACAGCTGAAGCTGGAAGGGACCCCGCCACGCTCGCCATGTTAGCAGGCCCCCGGGAGCCTGCTGCAGCCACAGTTACGTGTGTAGGAAGTGGAGCACGCAGGACGTATGGCTTGCTTGGCTGGGTAGGCAGCAGCAGCTTGTTCTGCCGAAAGGCTTTAGCTCTGGGACTTGCTGCTCCCTCTCTCGCTCTACCCAGGGTTGGCAGTGGGGCAAGATGCAGCTAAATGATTTCTCCCCCATTGCTGCCCCTGGGCCCTCTGCATCCAAGTTAGCTCTTTGGGTAGTATCTCAGAACAGGACAAGCTGCACATGTAGACTCTGATGCCTCATCTGTTGTGGAAGGAGGCGGGTAATTGCTATGGAGTCACTTCAGCACAGCTGTGATATAACTGGGATCCAAATCTGGCACCAAACCGGTTTTATAAAAGGTTCAGCGTTAGCAGGGTATTTCCATGAGAGCTCTGCAGCCCTTAAAATACAGTGCTCTGCTTTTATTGTGGATTTAGAAATGTAGTATCAAGCCAGGCTTTAGTAGTTTAGTTTTTAACAGGGATTTAAGTGTTTTAAATCCTTTCAGAGCTTTAAGTAAGAATCATAATTTAAACTCTTTCAGACAGATGTCATGGGAAAAATATGAAGACTATTTAAAAGGCTGCCTGCTTGCCTGCCTGTCTGTCTATCTATCACCTTCTAATCTGCCTGATGGGTGCAACTGCCTTTCCCTCTGCAGACCGGGCATCGCAGTGCTGGGAAAGGCACACGCCTCTGACCTGAGCCTCCCCGGGGGTCCTCGGGCTGCCTGTGGCTCGCCAGCTGCAGCCTGGGACTGCCGTGCTGCGCGAGCGGAGGTGCCCCCTTTGCAGCAGAGGACCTGACGCCTGACGATGCTGTAAGGGGAGGGTAAACCTCATGAAGCAAATCCCTGCAGATTTGGTGGGGAACCCTTTCTGGCCAAGGCAGTCTGCTCTCTGCAAGGAGTGGGAGAAGGGAAGGTGTTTAACCTACCACCAGATCAAGTTTCTTCCCTGCTCATTTGGGGGTGAGCGTGCCATTTGCAGAAACTCCGGTGTCCTTTGAAAACAAACAATGCAGGGTGATATTTTGCTTTTTTAGGTGACTCGATAGTATATCTCCTCTCCCCTGTTGCAGAGAATTAAGCGATGCTCAGCCAAGTAAATCTCTTACTTGGTCAAACATTTCCAGCTGTCCTTCGCTGGCCAGGGAGCGGTTGCCTTGTATGGGAGCCATGGCTTCCATAGAAACCAGCTTCTCCCTTGCAGATGTTTGGGGGGAGGCAGGAGAAATCAGCAGCTCTGGCTGACACAAACACATCTAATTCTGGCATTACAGAGGAGGTCAAAGGCAATAAATGACATTGGACTGGCATATCTGTCTTCTAAAGCTGGATTTAAATGGGTGAAGAAAACTGCATATTACTTGTCTGAAGAAGTTTGGGAAAATAATTTTTAAGGGATTTTTGTAGATAAGGGAACTGGGCCTAATTCTGTCTTAAGAAAACCATTTGGAGGCTGACTGCTGAAATGCCCTTTATATCGCTGGTGGTTTGAAGGAGAACCCAGGTTTATTTAGTGAATTTAATGAGGGACTGGGGAGTCTGAGCAAGAGAGTTTGTTTCAGAAATTCCCAAGAATCCTTCGCTGTGAGCAGCTGCGGCCTGAGGAGTATTTCCAGTAACTAGTCTGGCGCTTTCTGTATCTAGAGATGAAAGTGCTGTTTGCCTTTAGCTTATCAAAAAGAAGCTTGAGAGGTGATTTGAATGCAGCGCACGAGTAAAGCTGCACAGGAGTAAGTAGCTGCACAATGTGACAGAGAAGGGTTTAGTAAGGATCAACATCTGGATATTAAATGCAGATGAATTCAAAGTAGAAATAAAGCGAACATTTTGAATAGTGACAGAGTTAACCACTTTGCTAAGGGAAGCGGGGGGTTTTTCTGCTTCTCAGAAATTTTGATTTAAGGCTGCCTGCGTTTCTGGAGATGCTTTTATTCATGACAAGTTCCTGGACTCAGCATAAAAGTAACCAAAGGGGGAACCCCCTGAGAAAATCTATTAGTTTCTTTTGGCCTTGAAGCCTCAGAAACATGGAAGAGGGCAAGATACACTGTAAACTTGCCATGCTTTACTGAGATTATCAGAGAAGAAAAAATGGCGGTTACCATCCAGGCTTTGCTGCTGACTTGCTGCAGTGCCCCGGTCCCGTCATTTTTGCTGACTGCAGTCTGTGATAGGTGCTGCAGTGCGTCCTCGGGGCATCGTGAGGGTTAATCAGTGTTTGCATAGTGCTCTGGGCGAATGCTTTGGTGAGGACGGAGGGCATCATTTATTACTGCAGAGATTGGAAACTCCCTGATGTGATTATAACGTGTAGTGATGGAGGCTATTTTTATTGTATGTTGTGAATATTTCCTTGTATGGAATCACAAGGAGCTTGCTTGCAACTTGTAGCTCTGTTGAGAGCTCCAGCAATGAAGTTCCCAATGTCTTTGGCATTTCCAAGCCAGTGCTGTATGCAGCAGTGTTAATTAGCCTTGGGAGGGGAGGCAATGCTTAATGGTGAAGAGATAAGGAGTAACTGCAAGATGCAGGAATTGCCGAGAGGCCTCTTGCCTCTGCTTTTTGCAAGGGGAGAGAGCAGAGTGTCACAATCTCCTCTGAATCTTAGTATCTGATATCTTACGCCTGGTGGGATTAATCCCCATGGAAGTGGGAGGCAACTCTTATTTCTTGTTAGCAATCCAGACTGCTTCTCAGCAAATCCCCTCTCCATTGGAGCTGCAAATATGTAGCTGTTAACAAGTTGAAATGGCATTAAAGAGGAAGTCAACCTTTTGCACAGTTTCCTCTTGGAAAGTGAGTGTTACTTCTAATTATAGCAATTGCAGTTTTTCAAATGCTCTCCCAGGGAGCAGAATGCCGGGGGTGGGGAGGGACAGCTGGAAATACAGACGTCTTCCTCGTTTCCCTTGATTTGGGTTATTTGTCTGAAACAGGAGCACAAAGAAATGGTCTCCTACAAAATCAGCTTGGCCGTTCTCCCCATGCTGGCCCTGGTGTTGAGCGTGACTGTGTGTCCGGTATGCATTGTCCTTGATTGCAGAAACAGCTCTCCAAAGTTGTGGTTGCTTTTCAGAGAAGGTTGAGTGGTTTCTTTGCTCCTCTTCCTCCAGCAGGAAGATGCTCTGGCTTCCTTTTGAGGTGATGGGTTAGAATTGTGTTGCCAGCTATTTTGTCCCAAGGCCAGACACTCCTACAGAAGAGCCATCATCCATGGACGAGTTGAGCCTGCCACCTTCTGGTCAGACTCTCTAGGACTAATCATAGCTTGGGGCATGAAGCTGGGGGCACGATGCTTGGGGCACGATGCTTGGGGCACAATATGCACCCCTCTTCCTGCCCCAGCCTCCTTCCTGCAGGAGAGGAAAAAGAGACAGCTCTTCTAGGTCTTAGAGAGCGGAGGGAAGGTGCTGGAGAAAGGAGTCAAGAGGTGTCAGTCACTCCTTTAGCTCTGCTCTGTGTGAGGCTTCTGTTCTCAGCAAGGCGTGATGGAGATGACGGACAGATACTTCTCAGCGTCCTGCTCTGATACCCCTCTTCCTTGCTTATCCTGACACCAGGGCTGTAGCTGCTGAGCACTTCTTTGTCCTGGGTGTATTTGTGCTAGTATCTCCCGTGTGGGATGGCATGGTGGGGTTACCCCCATTTTACACGGGGAAGACGGAGGCCCAGATCTGTCCCATTTGAAGTGCCTGAGCTAGGAGTCTAGTGGCTGGGGACCTAGATTTCCTATGTAATCAATGCAGAAGACAGGCATCTTCTGAAGATGGTCTGAATCGTGCTCTGAAGGTACCTCTAACATGGAAACCTGAAGTGTGGCAGGCGTGTGGCTGCGGTCTAGCTCTGAGCCTTGCCTAGTGTGTGCCTCGTTGGCTGCCCGTTATCCACCTCAGTGGATAAGGGCTAGACTGTTGTTGGCGGTTCATTTGCCGCAGGAATTCACAGAGCAGTGTCCCTCTTCGGCACTGTGTCTCTGGGTAATCTCATCTGCAGCTACACTCAAATACCATCTCTATGGTGATGACTCACAGGCATGCATCCCTACTCCAGGCTCTCCTCTCCCTGTCCAAATTCATATCTCAGACAAGCTCTGTGACATCTCATGAATGTCTCACCACCAGCTCAAGTGCAACATGGCAAAATCAGAGCTTTTAACCTCTCCTTCTCAGCTCAGCATTTCTCTGAGCTCAGCAACAGCAGGAAACTGCGCTTCTCAGCCAGAATTTGAGTGCTGTCTTCATCTCCTGCCTTCTTCAGTGTCTTCATATCCTGACCACCTCAAGGGCTTGCATAACCTTGCTCAGATGAGTCTTTCCGAAAGCTAAAACTCCCACCCACTCTTTCATCACATCCCCCTTCACTTGCTGCAATATCCCTTTCTTGGCCTCAACAAATTTGCTCTTGCCCAGCTTGCATCCGCTTGAATGCTGTTGCAGGAATTGCTTTCCCACCTCCGCTTTGACGGTCTCCTGGGTTCTCCTTGTGCCTGCAGCCGCCCGTTCCCTCCCCTTGCCTCCAGCAGGTGCCCTTTGGCTGTGCCAGCTGCCAAGGCTGCAGCCCTGCTGGGGTCTAGTGTCTTGGTGCCACCCAGGTTTATCTGCCTACTTGTTGCTTGCTTTATCCCTTGATTGTAAGCTGTTTGGGTCAGAGGCAGCTTTCTTTGTTTCTCTTCTCACTGGCTGTAAAAAAACAGGCTGCTGGCATTTAAGCCAAGGTCCTAGCAACTAGTATAAATGGGAAAACATCTTGCTTTTGAGTAGGGAGGAGGCTGGTTGCTGGAGAGGGCAAGATATTTCCCCGGGGTGTCAGAGGCTGGCTAGGGACTTTGCTTGCAGGCTGCCCTGCTGTGGCCAGTGAATACCTGGTTGGCAGGCTGGGAGACCCGAGGCCGTCGTGGGCTGTTGGCACCAGCTGGTTGTATCCCTGCCAGCCTGCTGCGTTGCCTGGGCGGGAGTGGACAAGAAATGGGATGCGATTTCAAGTGCAAATAAATAGCCCTGGCCCAAAGCACAGAGGAGACAGCTTTTTCTTACAACTGTGGGGGTGCAGCTACCCTAGAGGCTTAATAAGGCACTAAATAAGGCCTGGCAGCTGGAGACTGCTTCAGCAAAGCAAGCAGGGAATAGAGCCTTTGCTGTGAACTGAACGAGGCCAGGAAGACGTCCCTTGCTCCAGGGTCTGCGCTGTCAACAGGGGAAGGCACTGGCTGGCTGCACTGATAGGCATTAGGAAAATGATGGAAGCCCTAGAGCTGGCTGGACTCCCAGGTCTGTTCCCCACAGTGGACAGGGAGGAAGTTGTTTCTAGCAGGGTGAATAATGTGAAACGTGCTGCCGAAAGGCGCTGAATCAGCTTCCAAGGCAGCTGATTGCAAACGGGACAATAGGGAATCAGGGCATCTCTGTCGTGCTATCCCAGAAAGGTGTCGGCAGAACCCATTCTTGCAGTTTCCCTGCCAGCTGAATGTATTTATTTCGGCAATAGCAGAGAGCTGTGATGGGCGTGCTGGGACCTACAGTGCCTCTATTCAAAAGCGAAGGCAGTTTTCTTTCCATTAATTTATTAATGCTGAGCTCCCGCCTCAGCTCTGCTCATGCAGAAGGATAAAAGTGGCTCCTTGTTCTCTTCTAGCAGGAGTGAGGAAGGTGTGTGTCAACAGGAGTTTTATTTAGAGATGTGAAGAGCTTATTTCTGAAGAAGTCCTTCCCCAGCTCTCCTGTGCTGGTGCTGATGTGCATCCTTGTGCAGTGATGTTTGCAGCAACTCTCCTAAGCCCTTGGGCAGAGTGTTCTGTGCCTCATTTCAGCGCTCGCAAGAGCCGCTGTTGCCAGACAAGGAATGCAGAAGGAGGATGGTTTTAATGTGGCTGCAGAATAGGCACATCTCCTCTTGCTGCAATCCCTTCAGTTCCCTCCCTGTGAAAGGTTCAGTCCAGGAGTCTTAATGATTTCCATGAGATTTAAGGATGGGAACAGTAAGACAACCTTAACACTTTCCAGTTGTGCTCTTTCTTTGTTCCCCACGTCCTCCTAGCTGGGATTTCTCCACATTTTGCTCTGGCTTGAGTGGATTTCAGCAATGGCATAATCAAAGCGACGTCAGGTGTTTGTTTTTCCTGGGAATTCATTCTACAGATGCGATCTACCCTGGGTTAAAAATAGCTGTTGGGCCACGGGCAGTTTGCTTTGCAGCACATAACATAGCACAGTTGCTGGGAGACACGAATCAAGGACACAACCTTAATTTCAGAGAACTTGACGCTGGGCCATGTGACACCACCCCAGAGTTAGTAAAAACGTTGGATGGGAAATCTCTGGAGGTTCCTGCAGCCCCAGCCTGGGATGCTGCTCTGGGTCTGGCGCGGCAGGGCCACGCAGCGCTGCCCTTCTCTGGCTGAGGGTGGGCGCTCTAGGGTTGCTCATCAGCTCGCCTTTGCCTGTGTATAGTCGCCCATGTGCCCTGGCACTTGGGCTAATCAGCACCAGATGAACTCAAAACAAGTCCAAGACAGTCTGCATGGAGCTTTCTTGGCTATCTGGTGTTCTGTGCTCTAAGCATCTTAAATGATTATCTGAATCAACAAGGTCCTTTGATTGTATCTACCCTTTGTCTTCTAAAGAGGCCCTGAATCACCCTTTTATTCTCTTAGGTAAAGGAGAAATGGGCTAATGGACTTCTATTCTTGTCCCAGCCTGTCAAGGATCTTCTCTTTCCTGAGAAAACAGTAGGGAAGTTTCTGCTAATGTTCTCCAACTTCCTAATGCACAAATTGCTGCAGGATATTACTTAGCATTAGCACCTCATTGACAGATGTGAGCACTAAGTAAGAAATATTCATCAGCTGCAAGAGCCAGTTATATAATGCTCATGGTATTAGAGTGAGTTAAAGATGGCCTGGCTGTTCTGACACATAACACATTTAATAAAAAAAAAAACAAAAAACCAAGTTTCCTTGCTAAGCATTGCATCATCTTCCAAGAAAGCTCACTTTCGTTTCCAGGCAGAAACTCTCTCATGCTTTATATGAAAGCAAAGCAACATGAGGGAACAGACCTTGTTGCTCCAGACTGGCTCCTGCTAGTCTCCTTGCTCTGCTCCTTGGAGGGCAATTCGTGGTGGCTAGGAGTTGTGGACATATGGAAGGACAGACAAGGATGGGCTGGGATGGATGTGGAGAGCTTCTCCTTGTCTTTGATGTCCTTGTTGTTGGGCTCCTGAGCAAACAGGGAAGATCTTCCAAAGCTAGGAGCAAGACCAAGCTGAATGAGAGCTGGGATACGACTCAGTCAGAGATCCCATATGTGAGAAGGACAGCAAATGCCACCCAGCAATGGGGAGATGAGCGAGGTCTGTCTGTCCCCATTCACCTTCCACCAATGTCATGGCCAGGGCTGGCTCACAGCTACTTGGAGGAGAAACCTGACCTAGAAGGGGGTCAGAGACACAAGGTCCAGAGGTGCCAAGAAAGAGAGAACAACCCTGCTGTGCTTGGGGGGTCCAGGGCTTAGTCCTTGCTAACTTTACCCTGCCAAAAAATGAAGGCCTTGCTGTTTCCACTGAAATTAATCCTTATGGGAATCTGCTCTCTGATGCAATACTCTGTAGGATATTTCTTCTTCCCATCACTCTGCTTATTTCAGCTCAAAAAATAAACAGAGGTAAAAAAGCAATAGGCAGTAAAAATATCTAGGAGCTGCTCAGAAGTTAAGGGTTTACCATCTGTCCATGGGGAATGTGACACTTGGTAATACAAAATGCTGACTCAGCTGCCATACTTCAGTGATGAGAACGGGGGAAAAGACTAAACAGTGCAGCCTCGTATTTTGGCTTGAAATTACATTAGAAATAACAAACATCTGAGCTCTAAGTCTCAACTGACAATATCTCTAAATGGAAGGGAATGTATGGGATGGGTAACAGCAGCGAGTGGCCAAAAGGAGTAAGCGGCTACTGCTGCAAGTGGGGAGCGTGTGGAAGACGGGCTCGAAACCTCCTCAGCTCATGGGACGGGGGCCAAAGGAGCAAGCGAGAGTGATGCCCTTTCCCTTCTGGAATGTGCTTCCCCTAGAAGAAGATGGGGAGTGTGAGGAGGAAGAGGAGGAGGAGGAGTGCTGCGTTGCCTCATGACTCCAGATCTGGACGGTATCTGAATTCTGGGCCCGTGCTTGAACTAGGGCCCAAAAAGTGCTGTGTGTCCAAAGTGCTTGGCCTGATACCCACACTCAGGCACGTGTGTCGGACAAGCTCCTGAACGTGGTGGGGAAGGGAGCTCACTTGGGCTACACAGCGCGCCCACTGCACTGTGTACCGCAGTGCTCAGCTCCCGTGCCGCAAGAACGTTTCGGTTCACTGTAATTCACAGCAGCTCCTGGGAGTCCAAAGGAAGTGTCTTGTTCCACCTGGGGGCTGACGTCCTCCCTTTTTCTCCCTCTCTCTATTAAAGACGATTTCAAAATAAATATGCCTCAATACCATGTGTGACCACTTCCAAAACAGGAGGTTAACTTGAAAACTACTGGGGCCACACCTGGTTGGAAGAGGGTCACCCTGGGCTCCGCGTGGTGCTGCCCGTATGGGTGGCCCTGCAAGACACAGGGGCTCCCCCATCCCAAATACCACATGCAAGAGATGAAGTGCTAGAAATGGCAGCTTGTTTGTCCCATTTGCCTCAGCAACCCATATGTGCCTGTCTGGACAACTGCAAGAGCTCTGCCCTGGTGTTCAAAATGCCTCGTGTCTCAACCAGGGCAAGTTGGAGGTGTCTGATGAAGGGAATGATGCTCTGAAACTAAACATAGAAGATGCCACCTTCCCAGCTGCTTTCCCCTTACTCTTTTCGTCTTTCCTCTCTGCTTCTTCGCCAGGTTGTCATTTCCATAGGGCTAGAGACTTAAGTGTTTTGCCTTAAAGGCTTGAGAAAAGAGGCCTCTTTTGATCTGAGAGCTGGATGAAGAAGTTTAACTTGATTAGCATTCACCTGCCCACGTCATTAACATCTCCTGCTCATTAGCTTGTACATGCTGAGGCCGCTGTTTGGAAAACATAGGGTGCTTGGGAGAGTCCCAGGCTCTGGAAATTGGTGGCACTGGGCTGGGTGATGCTGAGATGTCTGGTGCTGAGCCAGGTTTCCTTGCACATGCCTCCTTGCACGTTTCTGGCTGGTGTAAGGCCTCTTGGATGACAAGAAGATTTTGCCATTTGAAAGGGAAGCTGGAGGCTGCAGAAGCATCTGTGCTGACTTGGGATGTCAGCCCAGCTTCTCTGCAGTGCTTCTGGGAGTCTGCAGGAGGCAACATGTTCCCATTGCATAAACCTTGAGTCAACTGCTGTGGCTCAGCCTTGGCTCTTCTCTGGAAGGTTGGAAATGTGAGGGAAGGGTTCCTTTTTGGTGTGTCAAAGAAGCCATAGGAGCCAGCATAACAATTCCAGGAGCTGATGTCCTCTGGCCTGCAGGGCAGACTGACCTTGCATCTGTCACCAATCCCCTGGTAAAATGGTGTGAGCGCGTTGTTGTACCTGCAGAGCTGCAGAAGGAGTAGCTGCCTATGTCCACGTGTCCTAATGTCCACCTGAGCTGGGTAACTCTGTGTCCTGGGGATAACAGGACAGGCGATCTCAAGGAGCTGCCTGGCTCTCTTCCCTGGATTAGGGGGGCTGCAGGAACATACCTAGATCTCTGCGGAGTCCTGTTTGCTCAGCTGGGCGTGAAGTATTTTTCTCAGTGCACCTCACGCTGGAGCTCAGAACCCCTTGCTGGGTCAGTCCTCTGCGCCTCCGCTGAGCCCCAGGGTAACCGTGGATGTGGGATGTGGGGACCCACAGTCCCATGTCAGTTGGGAGATACTGGATAGGCACAGCCTCCTCATCACTCACCAGCCAGGCCTGATTGAGCTGTTTGCCTTGCAGTGAACACCCTGAGCTGTCTCAGCCACTCTGTTTTTTATTTCCCAGGGTTGTTCCTTTGAAGGCTGTTTGTTGCTCTCCTTCCCTGTCTGCCTCTCTCCCCGGGGTTCATCCTTTCCCTTCAGGAGGTACTGCACAACCCTAAAAGCGTGCAGCTTCCCCCTCCACCCCTATCTCACTTTAAACGTGATGGATCAGAAGGGCGCCACGGGCAGCCCTCAGCAGTTGGATATGTGAGACCAGAGAAGGCAGCATCAAACGCGATCTCCGTGTACAGATCTGAAATTTAATGTCCTGGGGAGGGAGGAAGAGAGAAGCTCTGCAGGGCCTTGTTACCATGGGATGTATATGGCTTAAAACCGCTCCTTTTTGCCCGTTCTGCAGCTCCCTCCTTGCCTCCTCCCAGTGCCTCATGTCGCAGAGCAGCCACCCGCTGCCTGCACAAGGCATGCAGGCTCTGGCCCTATCAAACAGAGTTTCCAGCTGTGGCCTGTCCTGGGCCCAGGGAACGTGTGGCAAGGTCCAGTTGTCGTGTCTGGACGCTAAAACACTTGCTGCGTTCTGAAACCACTGTTTGCTACGTCAGGTGGTTTTGAGAGGGGTGACACACACCAAAGATGGTCTGGGTCACGCTGGGAGGGAGGGATGTGTCCTTTGCTCTCCTGGTGAGCTGACGCCTAAAAGTTGGTCTTTCCTACTCAGGTCATAAACAGAAGGTGTCTGGGCAGGGCAGGATTTGGTTAATAGTGAGGGAACCTGCCCTGTGATATTGGACTTCTCCACAGATGCCCTGGTGAAGGCCCTCAGCTTGCAACATGCAGAAGTGGCAAGGAGGCTTGTGCAAGGTAATGCAGATTAACAGCAAAGAGCCTCACTCCTGGCCTAACCCTGCTCACTAGGCTAGGCAGCTTCTCCGTATAACCAGCATCAAATCCCACAGGCAGAGTTTTTTTTTTAAATAATTCTTTAAAATTAAATGTCACGCTTGCTGCCACATGTGCAAACTTTGCAGGGTGGGTGGGGACACAGAGAAATGCTCTGAGCATCCTCTGTGTGGGCACATCTGGGTCTCAGTGGTGTGCTAGGTAGTGTGACCTATGACTCCAAAAGCAATGCACGGGCAGGGCAGGTTCACATCCATCTCCTCTTAGCCCTGACTAATTTCCTGTAGCGAAGCAAGGCTTTAGTGGAAATAAATACCTAGCAGGTGCATCTCTAATCTGAAGCCTGATTTATCCTTGGATGCACTGAGAATGGGTCCTTGGAACATCTGCCTTGTCAGTGGGATGCATGAATAGATCCATTCAGCCACAAAGGCAGGCCAGGTATCGCCTCCTAAAAGTGGATCCACTCACAAAGAGACGGATTCCTAACAAAATGAGCTTGACGAGGTGGGCAGTAGACTGCATGGGAGATAATAGACTGAGTGAAAGAACTAGCTGTGTATAGGAATTGTAATTAAACCTGTCAAAGCCTGAGAGAAAAAGAAGAGAGATTGGGGCCGAGTAGTGTAAAAACGCTGAACAAGCTGAGTTTGGTAAATGCTGTTGACCTGTCATAGTTTGTGGATACTTGCGCATCTCTGGGTGGGTGCAAGGGCCGGGGCCGGGAGGACTGGTCCTCCCCCTGTGCTGGCACGAGAGCCGTTTGGTGGAGAGGTGAAACGGTGCCGACCGGAGCTGTAATCAGGCTGAACGTCACACAAATTAGTGAGACCTCCCCAAGAACCAAATTAGCATTGGGGAGCTCTGCCCTACTTCTGGTGGCACCGGGAGGACGGGCGCGCAGGGGAAATGCTGGCGGGGGGATGGAGCACGCTGCTGAGGGATTTCGTGCCACCTCCCCGTGGCGCAGATGGGGCTGAGCCACCCGCTGCAGCCTCCCATTGGTATCGAGTGTTTCGGGTGCCTGGCCCAGCTGGGCCCAGCTGGGCCACCGCAGAGACTTGCCAGCTGGCGGCAGTGTCAGGGTGCTGAGAAAGAAACGCGAAAGGGGAGTCGGAGCTCACAGCGCCCTGTGCGCAGTGCCTGCCCTCCTTGCATTGCTGGCTGGGGCGTTGGACATCCGATCCAAGCCAGCTTTTCACCACTCCCCTTTGTGCTAGACCAGCAAGGCATGGGTGATACGTTTTATTTTAGCTAACAAAGCCTTCAGAGTGATGCTGAATGAGTATTAAAGAGCCTTTTTTTTTTTTTTTTTTTTTTACAAACACATGGAAAATGCAAACCAGCTGGCAGGGCTGGAGTTTTAGAGCCGGTTCCAGCAGCCCCTGGCACTTCTCTTGCATGCTGTTGCTGGCTGGGCTGAGCAGAGACGGGAGGCTGGGATGAGCCAGGTAGTTTGGACTGTGCCCTGGCTGTATTGCAAGGAGGAGCTGGCGGGAGACTCTGCTTTCCCCTGCCCTGCAGCGAAGTCCTCCGTGGTCCGAACGCAGCACCGTGCTAGGCATTTTACCTGCCTGGGTCCCTGCCCAAACAGGAGCTCCTGGTTCCCTGGGATGGGGGAACGGAGCAGAGGAAAGCAGGAGAGAAGCTAGAGAGATGTGGTTTTTGTCCGTTGGGCGGACGTATGCACGTGCGTGCATGTGAAGCCGCTGTGGGAGCGCGGCTGCAGCACGGGCATCCCTAGCGAAGGAAGCAGAGACTCTTGGGCTCTGCCCGCTGAGGGCTCAGGTCCTGTGCAACGGGGCGTCCCCTCCGCCCCTTTCCCAGGCCCTCCCCAAGCCTCACCTGGGTGCCCAGCGTCCCTTTCTGG
This sequence comes from Struthio camelus, assembly GCF_040807025.1. NCBI lineage: Eukaryota > Metazoa > Chordata > Aves > Struthioniformes > Struthionidae > Struthio > Struthio camelus. The sequence goes on along the minus strand of NC_090959.1, from coordinate 17,443,382 downwards.
CTCTGCCATTTCCTAGCCCTGGCAGAGCCAAACTCTCCGTCTATCTCCTTTCATCTGAGTGAAACCCACTTTTATATCCTGGCCGAGGGACCCACTTTTAATGCGCAGGCCTGTGTGTGTTGCTTTGTGGCTCCTTGCCTGGCTGACTGTGTAATCCAGCGGCACGGATAAATGAGGCATCCTTCCCTCCTCTCCCCTGGTCCTGCAGAGCTGAAAGCCGAGCCTTGGCTCTGGGCCCTGTCCTGCGTGGAGTGGTGTCACTCCAGGCCCCGGTATTTGCCTGGTTTATTCACACCTCTTGCTGCTCCCTGTCCAACTGCTGACGGTTAGACATGTCTCATTAGTCCTGAAATACATTTTTTCCTAAGCGCAAGTTCCATCCAGAGTAATTGCTTCTTTATAGCAGCTATTGTATCATACAAGATAGCAATAAAACTCCATTAATTAGGCACAAAATGAGAGCAGGGCAGGCTGGACGGAGGACGTGCATTTAGCAGCTGTAACATCCCATGTAGGAGGCCATGTGTTGCTGCCTCTAGTGCTGCCTGCGGGAGCCGCCAAGGCTCGACTTCCTGCAAACTATCCGTGAGTTTTGCTGTCGTCCTCCGGCCTTGCTGTGCCTCTGCCTGGCGTTGCAGGAACACGTGTGGACCTGAGCACATTGCTGCTGCGCGCTGAGCGTGTCTGCCAGAGCCCATCTTAGCATGCCTGGAGCGCTCGCAAAGTAATTGTGCCTAAGCCTTTGGAGCAACTCATTTGCTCTCCCCTCCCAGCTAGCATCTCAACTCTGCGGTATCCTTGGAAAATATTAGCTGTCATTGTGGGACAAACACTTCCAACACTCTGCAAGGCGCCGGTTGTTTCAAATTAACTTTGCAAATAATGTTCTGCCTCGTTTTCTTCCGACTCCAGCAACCTCCGGGCTGCTCAGTGCCTGTGTGGCCTGGCCCCATCTGGGCCTTTGGGACAGACATAATGCAAATTGTTCAGGGGCGAAACTTCCAGCCCGGGAGACCGTGTTTCTCCTCTTCTCACCAGCAGCGTGGCTGGAAAGCCCATACAGCTGAGCGGAAGAAACCGGTTTTGGGGGCCCGGAAGAGCTGGGAGGGAGGTTTGGGAAGCAGCGTGACTCCAGTGGAGACATGCAGGACTTGAGCTTTTCTTTCCTGGAAACTGTGAGCATGAGGTGGAGGATATGCCAGGCAGCTTGGGACTCTTCTAGAGGCCAAGGCCTCTAGAGTATAGACTTGAAATTCTCTTTGCATGCTTTGGTCTGGCTTTACAGTGAGTGTCTCATGGCCAACAAGAAACTTACGTCAGCCAATCCTTTCCATCTCACCCTGGCCGTTAAACACCAGCCGTCCCAGGGTGCTGATGCCGCGTGGGTCCTGCTGCTCCCCCGGCCTTGCTCCTCCGCGGCTGCCAAACCCAGGGCTGCCAGCGTGGCAGCGTCGCTGGCGGTCTCTGGTCCCTGCAGCAAAATAGGATGTGAAATTCCCGGCCCTGTCTCCCACACCACGGCCCCCGGCCGGGCTGGGCTGGCAGCTTGTAGGCTGCTGGGAATGGAGTGGCTGAGCAGAGATTTCCTGCGGCGCCCCGCGCTCTGCTGCCTAGCGAGCCATGCTGGTGGGAACTGCGCTGGGGCTGGTTCTGCCGTGGCTTTCGGTGGCGGTTGCCAGCCTATTTCGTGCTCACAGAGCATCCAGATTGGACTGCAACTTGCTTCATAAATTATCCAGCAAACTCTGCCTAGGACAAACCATGGCTTAGGCCACTGCCTGGGGTTGCGGGGTCCCATCTCATCTCAGGTACTTGCCGTTCAGGGAGAGCTAGGAAATTGCTAAGAGGCTGTGATAGAGAGTGCTGCAGGTGCTGCTCATTGATCCTTCAACACACTGGCACCAGCCTGCTAAGTACCAGTCTGTAGGTCTACATATCACCAATCCTAGCTCGCACTGGCATGACAGTGAATGTTGGTTCACTAAAACGAGAGTCCTTTGGCTGAAAGATTTGCAGCAAGGTGCTAGGCCCCTGGGATGGAAGGGGGAAGAGGTGCCGCGGGAGCTGGTTTGGGTCCCGTTAGGGCAGCTCCATCCAGGCAGAGCATCCCTGCCGCTGCGGTGCAAGCCTGGGTGGACACAGGGTGCTATCAGCCCCTGCATCGGACTGCGGTCTAGGAGGGCTTTGTGGCTCAGCTCCGCGGATTGTAATTAAGTTTCCGATTGTGTTGCTCACACTGTGAATTTAATGCTCCTGAAAATGAGGGCTAGTTTTGCTGGAGAAGAACTGAATGTCTTTGATTCTGCTGAAGCAGCAAGGTTGGGGTAGCAGAGCTGAAATGCTGTGCGTGCCGGTTTAGCCAGAGCTAAGCAAACAGGCTGTGCCTGCACAGGGTGGCATGCCCAGCCTCTGGGCGATCCCGTTAGCGCACCCGCTCCCGCCTGGCCTCAGCCCCTCTGGAGTGGGGGATCCTCTCCCGTGTGGCAGAGCGGGGCTTGGTGCTCCTGCTCTGCAGGGCCGACGCTGGCCTGGCTGCGGCTCGCTCTGCGCAGGTGAGGGGCGATGCGCACACTGCAGCAGCGGGTGTTTCCGTAGGGCTCGGCAACCTCGTGCACAGCCTTCCTGTGGCTTTTGAATGAGGAGAGCATTGGTTGGGAGCACAGCAGTCTCTTGGCTAATGCAGAGAGCGGGGATATAAAAAAGCAGAGCTGGTCTAATAAGTGCCCAACGTATTGGCTGCACTCAGCCCGCTGCGGACATCTATCTGATTTTCTCCTGGGACTGGGTGCAACCGTGCTTGAAGCAGAGGAAGAAAACCAGGAGGGTGAAAGGGAGTTGCTCTCTCTAAAGCTGGCTCAGGAATTGGCCAGGAGAATTTCCTCCTGAAATGTTGGCACAGGTGGCGGAGGAAATCACTCAGAGATGAGAGACTGGCTTATTTCTAGATTTCTCCTGGGTCTAGGTAGCTCACATTTACTGGCTGCCACTCAAGAGAGTCTGTTCGTAATAACTTCACTATGCAAAAGAGCGGAGCGTGAAGAATGAACCAATGTATGTCCTCTGCGATGGTTCTCAAGGGTAATAAATCTGCTGTCAAGCACAGCTCAAAGCCTGGAGAAGCAAAGCGATCTCACTCATGCATTTTCATCTTCTTTTTCTCAGCGATGGACTAGAAGCATCCGTGATGAACTTGTCGGTGTTGATCTGATGAGCTTCAAGAGCAATTATTTCAGGATGCTGAAAAAAAAAAGCTTCGCATTGGATTTGCTGGGTCAGCACTTTGGCTGCTGTGGGTTATTTCATTTATTCATTTATGCTCTTCTCCTCATTAAATCCTGTCCTCTGTGGAAATGCGTGAGCTCAGGAACTTCGACACAATCAATGTCTCCCCACGGCTTGCCAGCATGCCTCTCTGTAATTGATTGCTGCATGAAAGGGTCTGTAGATGCTGTGGTTACATATAACGACAGGGGGTTGGTTTCTGCGGTCCAAGAAGATACTGTCAGCCTGGGATTTGCATTGGACAAAGCCCCCCCCCAGGCCTCCACTTTAAGTTGCAAAACCAACTGAGGCCACCCCAGTTTTGGCTGTTTCTTTGCTTAAGCACAAACATTTGAGCGAGCCCCTTTGGACATGTCACTCAGCAAGAAACCGGGCAGGAAAGCCCCCGGGCTGGTGCAGCGCGCGCTCTCTGGCTTCGTGCAGGGAGACAGGCTTTGGTTTGTGCCAGGCGGGGTGCCTCTCTGGATGAAAGACCTCTCCTGGCTTAGCAGCGTCTGCATTGCTGGAGCCGTTAAAAAGCTCAGCCGCGGAGATCGTGATCTCCAGGTGCTCCGCAACGGGTGCGAGGGGTGAATCAAGACGTGAGGCTTCACTCAGTGCACGACCAAATCCTTGGCATCTCGCCCGCCAAACCCTGGGGGTTTAGTGTCCGCCTGACAGCGATTTTGCCCGGCTAGCTGGGCGAGCAGCCTCCTCCGGGCTGCAGGCAGCGCGGGCTGTGTGGATCTGGGCAGAGCAGCAGCGCAGCTCCCGGCTGCCCTCCCCACAGCACAGCGAGTTGTGTCAGGGCTCAGCCACACTGCAGCTGCTCTGCAGTGTTGGTGGTGACCAAGCATTGGGGGTGGATTTAGGTGGACGCTTGCTGGGCTGATCTCGGCTGGACTTTGCTCTCTCCCCTTGCTCCAGGCTAGGCAGAACTGCTGCCTCCTAATGTCAGCTTTACCTTATCAGTCATCGTCTGCCTTCTCCAGTTTTAGCTTCACTTTTTTTTGTGGGAAGTGGTCGAGATGCAAATCTCCTGTCTGTGATCTCTTATTTATACTGCGCATTTGGGCAGGAGCTTCCCAAATGGATGGGATCCCCTCTCCCCCCTCTAAACACACAAACACGTGAAAATAACAGAATATGGAAAGGATACTTCTGAGTGTAAAGAAACCCTGCCCAAACGTGCTGCAAAATCGCATAGCTCAAGCCTTCTCTCCTATAAATCAGCCGTTGGCTGCTGCAAGGAGCTTTCTTTTCCAATTTGCATTGCCTGGACAAAGCAAGCCACTGGTATTTGGTGAGATGATACCCATCCATCAGCTGCTGTCACCCTCAGAGAGCCGTGCTTTGTCCCAGTGCTGCCTGATGTATGAATATTAAATCTGGAGTCTCAGCCATAGAGGAAAAAGCAGAGTTGTCAGACAAGCTGCAGTTAGTACATTTACCTACTTTATTTTGCTGTCATCTTCCTTTTTCCAGACCTTTTGCCTGTCTGCTGCTTAATACACATTATTAAATCTGCCCTAAACGTTGGTTAAAGAAGCTGAAACCCCACGTGTTCGTTATCTAACGCTGCTGTGAGGAGCGCTCTCACGCTGCCCTGGGTGAAGTTTTTTTTCTGGTAGTTTGTCCTCAGGTTTTCCACCCCTTCTGGGGATCAGAGAAATGACTTTCTATAAAGGAGGTTAGTAGGTCTTCTGATTTGCTTGGCTTCACTGGAGGGATGCTGGGTGGTGCTGCTGACCACAGCACCGTGTGTCTTTGCAATGGCCGAACAGACGTGCCAAACATGTTCCCCTCCTCGTCGCCGTTCTCTCGTCTCTGAGAAGCATTTACCCTGCTTTGCAAAGCGCACCAAAATCTCTTTAAGCAAAATGCTACGGAAAAGATTATTGCATTATTGTAAGGCTTGCAAGAGAAATCACAGCAATCAATCTCAGCTCCAGACTAACTCCTTTCTTTTGTAGTATGGATGTTTAGAAGTAATTTGGGGAGTAATCACTGCAAATGGAAGCATGAAAGTAAATGCCTGCAATAAGACATTGCGGGGGTGACTGTTATCCTAATGATATTTCCAACAAGCATTATTGAAATATGTTTTCTTCTCTAAAAATGGCAAAAGGATTTTAGCGTTCTGAAATGGTAAAGTGTAAATGGAGTTAAAAATTAGCGTGGTTGGTCCTAAGATGGTTTTTCTTTATTTTTACAATGAGGAGGTGGGTTCCTACCTTCCTCCTGACCTACCTATCCAGGCACATGGGATTATTCTGTTTCACAATCTGTTAATGTTTTATTTCATATTACAAATCCCCTTTCCATTGAACCAATATAAATAATTGCTATATTCATTCCCAGAGTAAATGCAAACCTTGCAAACTGGCAATAGCGTTAGCGAAAAAATTGTACTGAGTCTCCGTAGAGCCTTTGAAGGCGACGGCTGGGCCCACAGAAATGCCAGCCATCTTCTGGGCTAGCCTGAGCCTTTTGACCAAGCAAGTCAGGACACCAAACTGTGGCAAATCCTCCCTCCATCCTGCCTGGTCCCCAGCCCATGGGCCCTCGCGCAGATGCAGGTCTAGGCCCCAAGCGAGCGTGGGAGGGCAGCTGTGCAGCAGCTGAGCAAGGAGGGAAATGTGGTTTTTGGGTGTTGAAGGGGAGCTAAAGAGCATGATAAAGAGCACGGAAACTCAGTTCATTTTCAGAGCTTTTCTCCAAAATTTATAATCTAGTACCTGCATTTCAGTTCTCATCTTGGAGTAACAGCCCCAGTCAGGGGCATTTCCCTTCCCTGTTTGCCACTTGCAGCTCAAGCCAAAAATCCCGTTCCGGTCTCTTTGGGTTCAGAGCTATTTAGCAGATGCCACTAACAAAGTGTTTATTCAGGAATCTCGACTAATTAGCTGCAGCCTCTTCTAGTCCTGGAAGGAATAATCCATGTGTATTCTCTGCTACTTTTATGCTGGGCGGCTGGCTGTGTATTTGTGCCTGGGTTGATATCTCTTCTTAGGTCGCTTTGTAGAGATTTCAAAGGAAAACTTTCCTCTAGGCTAAAATTTCCAAGGTAATTCAGCTGCACTTGTAAAATTTGCCCCATGAAGCCAGTGCAACTCTAGTTTGGACCTAAACAAATCAGCTTGTTGCAGATCAGTTGAATATACAGTGAATAAAACATGAGTGTATGGGGCTGCAGCTGAGCCTGGCCGTGCTTTCTTTTGATGGATGCGTGCATTTTAGGTCCCGCTGTTTGCAAATGGAGCCCTTGGTGCCAAAGTCTTGACAGCCAATTGCTCCCTGTTTTTCAGCGTTTGAAAATCGAAGTGGAATGGAAGGAAAAGCAGCGCCAAGCTTCGCTCTTGCAATCACATATCTCCATCTGGCAAAACCTTTCAAAAGGGATTGGAGGCCAGAAGGAAAAACTCACCAGGCTCATAGTCAAAGAATCTGAAATCCCAGAACAATGTGAACTATGGGAAACGCAACACGGGAAAATTTTGGGGAGGCTTCAGAAGCTGGCGATGGGGGTGAGAAACCACTTGATATTTGCTATGCCCAGTGCTCCCGCTGGGAGCACAGCTGAGCTTTAGCCTTCATCAGAGGCAAGACAAAGCTGTACAATGTTACGCAGTGCACACCTACCAATTAAATGCTGCATGAAATGAGAGTTACTGCGCTGTTCAACCGTCATCAGTCAATGCAGAGCAGTAGGCGCCCATCGTTAGTGTATTAACGGGAACGTGCTGCTCCGTAAGAGGCGAGCTGGCTGTCTGCTTGGTGGCTGAGAACTGCTGCTGCTGTTCAGGGTTGCTCTTTTCGTTGCGTGTCTCGGTGCGATGCAAACCTGTTAAGGCAGGTGATTAAATGTGCTGCCTCTGTGTTGATCCTCTGCTGTTTCCCCAGGCCCAGGCTGATGTTGTTGTGTTTAGGGAACTGCAGCACCGCCGTTTGTGGTCTACCTGGAAATTCGCACTGACAAAGGTGTCAGCGATTGTACGCTGCCTTCTGCAGCCTGTTCAGTCGCCTGGCGTCCTGGTGTCGCGCTGGGCTCGGCAGCATGACGAGCAGCAGGGTTTGCTCACCAGCCTGAGAAGCAGCTCACAGGGGACCGCGGGCTGGTGGCACGGGCGTGTTGCGAGGGGACGGGTCCTTTGGGGACCGCAGCACCTGATGTGCCAGCCTGCTTCGCATGCAGGTCATGGGCCTCCTCCTGCTCCTTGCAGATGGGACGCTGACGTCTGCCTGGCAGCAGAGCAGGATCTCAAGCGGGCTGGGTGCCCCGGGCTGTACCTGTTGTGAATAATTTCTCACTTCCCACGGGCTGGGAACGCCACCTCTGAACGGGGTATTGGGGAAGACGTGCTGTCGGCGAGCTGTGCTCCGTCGTCTGAAGGGGAAGAACATGTTGTCTTAAAAGGTCAGCTGTAATGAGCTGAATGCCTACGCGCTTTTCCACAGCCGCAGTCATATGGTTTTGCCCTTTCTCTCTGATTTGCCCGATTTTCATTGGAAGCGCAAATCCATTCCATGAAGTGATGCTGTGGGAGCCCGAGTGACACCCTCCCTCCCGTTTGGCACAGGGAGGACGAGGAGAGAAGGGGAGGCCTGAGCGGGAAGGTTAGTCTCCAAATACACCGGGAAAACAAAAATGATGTATTTTTCTTTCTAAAGCAATTTTTACTGGGTTTGCAGCCAACGGCCTAATGCATCACTGAGTTTAGCTCTTTCTATTCTGCAGTGCACTTGCCCAAGAAATCAATGGCCTGACATACTTTTCTTTGCTAGAAAATATACTTTTGCCTGAGTGGGTGTGAAAATGGAGAACTCGCCAAAACCTGCGCCGTGCCAGGGAAATCTCTCCCACTGAGTCCAGCATCAAAGGAAGTTGCAGGACAAAGACTTTGCCCTGCTACTTATGTTCTGCCTGCAGAGGCCACGGGGTTTTGAATACCGAGTGGAGGGCAATTTAACAGGGGGAATTGTGTCTTCTGTTCTCTGGCTAAAAATAACCTTTTTCTACTGCGTGACCACATGAATTTGCAGTACAAGTTGATTTTTTGACTTTCTCTGTTCATTGCTATCATTCAGAAAGTATCAGAAAAGCCCTGCTGCAGCACCCAGGCCTTGCAGAAGTTTCCGTGCAGATGGCACGGCTTTTCCGGGGCGCCGTCGGTCCGCCTCTGCAATGGGAATGTTTGTGCTCCTTTACGGGCTCCTCTGGGAAAGGGGTGTCTTAACCCTTCCTGCTTCTTTGGTCAATCCCAGCCTCACTGGGAAAGTCGCAATGTAAATATAACTCCTGACCTCGTAGCAGCATCCCTCAGTTGGCCAATTGTTTAATACTTGGAGCGCGGCCACTGCGAAAAAATAACAGAACAAAAGTCACAAAAACAGCCTCCAAATTAGCCCCTTTCCTGCCTGTGTTTGGACATGTGGTAGCGATTTCCAGGAATGCCCAGGCAGCTCCGGGGAAGCGAGAGCGGCGGGTGCCGGGGCTGCCCGGCGGGGAGGGCACGCGGCGGCGGCGGTGGCGGCAGCCGGCCCCGGGCGAGGGCACGGCCGCGGCGCGGGACTCCGGCATCCCAGCCCGTGCCCTGGCGCCGGAGAGGCTCTTTCCGGCTCTCTGCCGCAGAAGAGGAGCCGTGACCTTGGCTTACGGTGTCGTCCCCGCTGCCGGTTCGTTGTGCTTGGTTTCGTTACCTCCCGTCCCGCAAGGCTTGAGGCTGGCTCGCTCCGGCCAGGTTTGAGGACTCACAAGCTGAGTCCTTCCGACAAATGCATTAGTTTTTCCACGGCCTTTCCGACGCTACTGAGGTGGTGGCTTTCGCTTCCCTACGAGCAGGGAGAAGCCAAAATAGTTAACAGCTGCAGGAACGGATGGAGGAAGGACGCGCTGGGCCAGACGGCTCCCTCGGCTTCCCAGCTGCGCTGGCGAGGGGCTGGTTACCTGGGGAGCTAGCAGGGCGCTTTGGTGGTGGCTTCAGCCCCGGCGGAGCTGGCGACAGTCAGCCCTGGCGGCCGATAACCTGGCAGAGCGGGGGCTGCAGGAACGGCCTGTGACGCCCCGGGGAAGGGCCGAGGTGGGGGGGAAGAAAGCACCGGAGGACTTTGTCGCTCCCGTGGGAAGTCGTGGCCTCGGCCACGAAGCCCTGCAACCCATCGGAGGGACCGCGCGGGCTCCCAGATGCTCGTTTTCTCGATTGACGGCTCTCGGCTCTGGACCCCCCCATGACAACGAGAGGCCAAATTCGGCGAGCGCCCTGGGCTTTCTGCCATCTCCGTCAAGTCTGATGGCAGCTGCAGCTGCGTCGCTGCCTTCTGGCTTGTCCCTCCTGTCTTTATACAGTCCAGACCTATTTTCTTCCTTTCCCCTAGGTGCATGCCATTCGGGTGGCCACGGGGTAGTGGGAGGGGAAAAAGCCCACCTTCCCCTTGCGATTCGCTCTGCCGTCACTAAGAGGAGCGTCCCCGTGTCCCTGCGGCTCCAGGGCGCCTGTCCCCTTCGTCCCCTGGCTCGCCTCGGCAGCTCCGTGCCGAGTGCTGGGGAGCGAGCGGCCGCGGGGCAGACGGGGCGATGAGCCGCGTTGGACGTGGGTGACGCCACGGGAGGTTTTCAAGAGCCGTTTTCGTCCCGTACCCAAGAGCCCTCCAGTGTGTGCGTACCACGCAAGCGGCTCGGCGAACCCGCTGCCGAGTCTGCGTCCTGTGCCGTCCCTCCTTCCCGCGGCGGCAGCGATGCTCCGAGCAGGCGGCAGGTCCGTGTGTATTTTGTGCCTAGGTAGTCACTATTTAGGGGTGCAAACGGCGTGAAATCCCGCCTTGCGACAGGGCCAGAGGTATCCGAATGAATAGGAGCTGTCAGTAAGTTCCCAGCTCGGTGCCTGGCTGCACCCAGGACCAAGGCTTCGGGGTTGAAGCAAACATTTCCAGCCCTGAAGCCTGCCCCAAAGACTGCAGGCGGGAGTGAGGACGTGCTGGCTCCCCAGGGGACGCGGAGGCCGTCCTGGCATCCGGCGGGTCGACCGCTTTGCTCACTGCTCCTGCACACGTCGTTCACTGTTACTTTGCACATTGGTAACTATTGCTTTTCTTCCCTAGGGAAACACAGGATACTCCACCACAAAAAAGGAAGAAGGAAAAGCAGGCCCTGGCATGGGAGGCTGCTCCCCCTGGGTTTCGCACTCCTGGGTCTGCTCAGGCTGGAAAGTCGGATTTGACCCAGCATGTTTTTACTCGCCGAAGCCTCTCTAGAAAGAGGGACTGAGGAAGTGGGCTCAAGCCAAGCACTGTGTGAAGCTGGGAGTGTATCTCAGGGAGGAAGAAACCCTGTTTTTTACTACTCTGTCCCTAAGCAGCTGGCACTAGCTGTTTTGGAAGTGGGATATTCCCTACCTTTTGGTTTTGCCTGCTGTGGCTTGTGTGACTTCCCCAAGCTCGAGGGTTACATTTGTATTTAATCGTAAATGAGAATGTAAAACATTTGTAATTTTTTTTTTTTTTGGTAGGCCCAGCGCCATGCCATTTGACTTGGCTGATTTTCTGTGTGAATCTCTTCCCGTTTTGGGCAGAAGTACCATCAGCCTTTCCTACATGAAACCCTCATGAGCCCCACACTTTGGGGTTCCACCTCTCACCGCTTGTCCCTGCAGTTTGCAAGGACGCTGGGGTCATTGATCTGCTTTAGGGACTAACTGAAAGCATTCAGGGCTAGAGAAACCATGGCCCAGACCTCAGCTGCCCTGGCATTCGGCTCTGTGCCTTTGAAGTCACTGTCAATTTACAGCTGTTGAATATCTGGCCAAAAGTGTGGCATTGGCAGAGAAAAAAAGTCCATCCGGGAAAATGGAAAAAAAAAGGTATTTTCTCCTTTGCCACGTTATAATTCAAATATGATGGAGAAGATTAAAGTGGTGCAATGAGCCCAGGATGAGAGCTCATAAATGAGTAATGCTTCCCTGGAAGCGGAGGTTGATGACAGAGGTCTTGGCAGGACTAAAAAGGGCTTCACCCGGGGAGAAAAGCACCCTGGCTGTGTCTGGAGGACTGTGGCTTCCCTGCTTGCACCAGGGTTTACGCAGAGATTTAGATCTCAGCTGGCAGAGAAACTAGTTCAGCAGATTGCAAGGGAGAAGAGAGGGGAAAGATGCTGTAGAGCTGCCTTGTGAAGCCTGTGACCTCTCTGTTGCTCAAGGTGGACATGCATGGCGCACAGCAGCTCTCAATTTAAGCCGAAGAGTTTCGAAGTTTCCAAAGGTTTTGGGTAATCAGTTTTCATTCAAATGAAAGCACTGGTTCCCCAGGCAGTCCAGAGAAACGTAGCCTGCTCTCTGCGGTTCTGCAGATGTCTCCGCTCAAGGAGGCTTGAGGATGCTCGCTGAAGCAGGGCAGCGGCTCAGGAGTGGTCTGAGTGATTCCCACTCCCAGGAACCCCGCGTTTGTGAAGGGACCTTGACCCTTTCAGGCAAAACGTTGCTTCCAGTACTATCAAATGACATGAGATCTGGCTTTGCTACTCCACTGGGGTAATGAAACCCAAAGGAGCTGCTGTTCAGGTAGGTCACTGTCACTAAAGGATACCATCTCCCTTCTCCTTTTGCATGACGGGTAGAGAGACCCAGTGAGAACCAGCCCGAAAGCGCTGCGTCGAACCATAGCTACCACGGAGCTAGGGCCTGGCTCGCTCTGTGCAAGGCATGCACAATACACAGCCTGGGGACCAGCTGATACCGAGAGATTTTCAGGAGCAGCTTGGAATTTTAGAACATGCATTTACTGTTCTTGCAGAGCTGCTATATTTTTCCTTTCCTCTGCAAACAAGTGCAGAATCAAACTGTGGTCGGTACAGTTTATAGCAGCTCTTGATTGCACAGACCTGATAGTCTACTGCTGAATGCAAACCTTTGCTTGTCCCAGCTTCCCCCTTGTCTGTCTAGGTGGCCGTGACCTGACAGAGCTAATGACCTGCTCTCGTCCTCCCCTGAGACATGGTGGATGTGCAGATGGGAATTTTCTAAATGCTTTAACAGTAGCTGAGCTCATGCAAAATGGTATTTTTACTTTGCCCTTCACATGCCTCCCCTTGCCCTTGTCGCTCTGGTTTCCTTCCTGCTCTCTCCAGCTGCTCCTGCTTTGTCACAGCCTTTTCCCTGCCCTGCAAGCAGAAGAGGCTGCTGTCCTGGGTAGGTTTTAAAAAAGATGACAATAGAAGAAATGCCTGCTCTGAAGAGCTCCGCCGAAGCGGGGAGTGGTTCAGTGAATTCAGCTCATTACAGCATGTTCTCACAAATTTCTGCTGCCCTCTTATCAGACCATCAACCCAGTAGATCACCCTTCAGCTGCCATCAGGCACCGCTGTGTACCGCCGCAGTCCAAGCCTCCGTTAACTGCAGCCTGACTCACACTGTGTGGGAGAAAGTAATTATTTAAACCATGGCAAATTGGACCAGTAATAACCTTTCTGTCCATAACAGGAGCGATGGTTCTTTAAAAAATATATCTTAATTGATTTTGGATAATGACCTGGGCTTATCAGGGAGTGGGCAGCATAGGGGTGAGGAGAGGAGTGGGCGGATGGGGAATAGGGGGGTAGAAAGGAGAGGTGGCAGTTGCGTCCCGCTGAGCTGCCCTGAGCCGGCACGGCTGCCATCCCGGGAGCAGCGTGCTGTGCAGTCCTGATGAGAAATGGCCCCTTGCTCTCTGGATCCACCTGTCCTCATGTGCTTGCTCCACCTCTGAACTATTTCAAAATTTTGGAGGCTAAAATTTCCTTTTTCCAAAACTAATCTTTTTGTAGCAGCCGTGTTTAACTAAAGCAAGCTCAGCCCCTCATTCTGTGCCAGGCCTGGCCTGCAGGCAGGGACGCGGATAAGCAGCCATTCTCTGAGGGCATGATTAAAGGGAGAGCAAAACTGCTAATGAACTGGGCTCGCTCCGGCGCTCATCAGTAATTATTTCCCTTTCTTGGCAGGGGTTCTCCATGTCTGAGCGAGGGCTGTGCACACATATGGCCTTCCTGAGCAATGCATGGCACATGCACCCGAAGGCTTCCCTTCCTCCTCCTCCTCCCTCTGCCAGTCATTTCAGCTGCTTCCTCTTCGTTTGCTGCCCGCACGGTTGTGCGGTGCTGAGATGCTCTGCTGGGTTTGAGGAGGAGCAATTACCCGTTCCTTTTTGCTGTGAGAAGCATTTTGCTGTGAGCCAGTGAAGCATGCCTGATGGAAAGTGAGCTGGATCCAAAACTACGGTGACCTTCTCTGTAAGGCTTTGTTAGTCCACAGAGCTTGCAAAAGAGATGTGTGGGATTTTCAGTGTGAGGTTGCTGTGTGCCACTGCAGCATTTCAAGTGCCTTTGCTCGCAGTGCGGGGAGATGCCTCTGTTCCTGTCTCTTGCTGGGAAGAAAATGCAACAATGCTCTCTAGAGGCAGAAGAAGTCATGAAGAGGTTCGCTTTGCCCAGCTCTGCATTTGGCCGTGACCTCATGCTCTTTGCAGCTGCTCATTTCCCACGTAAACAGCAATGTCAGGGCCTTTAGGCGTCTTTTATCGCAGCTTGGCTTGTTTGCTTTTTCCCCCCACGGGCCAACTTCAGGTAATTATCACTGATGCTCAGAGGAGGCCTGGGAGCAGCGGGGATTAGAAGGCCAAGTGGGTGGTGGAGGAAGGGGGAACGGGCAGGATGCAGGTAAAGACATGCTGCACGCTGCCAACACAGGGTACAGGGAATGTCTTCAGGGCTCATGACAGGATCTTGGAAGGAGAAGGCCCTCAAAGGACTAATTAACCCAAGGCCGTAGGCAGAGTAGGTGCAGCTGTGGGGCTGCATGGGGAAGGTGGAGCCAGAGGAGCTCAATCAGGCAGCAAAGGCCCCTTATAAAAAGCCAGACTGGGACAAGCACAGGAGGCTGGTTTGAGGGGGTGTGGGCTGAGCTGGTGATGGCTCAGGTGCTGAATTGTCTGGGGTGTTATTTGGGGTAGGGGCAAGGGACTGGTGGACTGATCAGTATCATGAGAGGAGCTTTTAGGTGAAGGTCCTTGGGCAGCTGAGGGCCTTTTGTGAGGGCAGAGCTGTGGCTGAGGAGATGCTGCAATTGCTCCTGGAGAGCTTTAGGTTGAAGGAGGCTCTTGGGGGCAGCCCAGGAGGAAGTGGCCCAGGTGCAGCTCCTGTGGTGGGAGCTGGTGGCTAGGGTGTGCTGCAGCTTTGGAGGGGTGGAGGTGCCCTGTGAGTGACCGCAGAGAGCTGAGCGCCTGGGTCTGTGAGAAGAGACATTGGTCAAAATGGGAGAGCTGGCTCCCTGTCTTGGCAGTGGTGGCTCCTTTCTCCTGTCCCTCTGGAAGCTGTAGTTGAGACCAGCATCATGCTGAGTTTAAGTCCTCTGCCTGAGACCTTCCCTTGCTTATCAGGAAGGAGATGAAAAGTGTTTGCCAGCCACGTGGAAGAGGATGTAAGTGGTGGAGCACTGGGGAATGATGATAATCCAGACTGGGTTTTCTGGGTCTCAGTTCATGGGCTGGCTCTTCTTGAGGTTGTCCTTGTGAGGACTGTTGGCCAAGCAAAGCGCAGCCTGTCGAGTCAGTGGGGTCCTCTTATGTTTATTGTGGATAATGGCCTATGGGATGTCTAGGGATGGTGTGGAACTGCTGCCTCTGGAAAGAGCATGTCATCTCTGACCCCACAGAGGATGTGTTGAGGGAAGGATGGAGATAGCTTCTCCGTGTGCTGCTGGGTGGTCAGCCCAGCAGTACTGCTGTCTCGCTAGCTGGGTCTGAGTCACCTTGGCTAGCTGACTGTCCTGCAGCAAGTGTGGTCTGTTCCCACCTGTGGTGCATGGAGGCTACATAGAAAAGTTAAGCCTGGACCACTTGTAGCAATCATTTAAAAAAAAAAAAACAAATAAAATAATTTGTTTTACTATCCTGGCCATTTCCAATTCACTTAATTACAGTCTGCCAATCCACCCTGCAATCCCTTATGTCATTGTTTGTTTATTTTATTAGCTCATATTGCACATCTTTCTGTAACAATGGCTCTACGAATAGCCTAGCCTGCTGAATTAATTGTGCTGATGAAGGGTTCAGGGTAACCTATAAAATGTACTCAGATCCTTTGAATAAAGGAAACAAAAAACAAATTATATTACTTAGCCGAACTGGGCAAATCCAGTGTCCCCAAGTGACCGGGAAGATGTGTGGCTTATAAAGAATTGACTATACGAAATGTTTGAAAAGCAGCATGAAATCTAGGTTGAGATTAGTTGTCAAAACCAACCTAACAAGTGGTCCAGCTTGTTAGGGTGAATTTGGCTGCCTAGGAAGGTTTGGATAAGGTCAAGTTCTGCAGGAAGACTTCTCAAATAAATGGTGTATGGTTACTAACTCCCATGGATGGCTGGGCTGCAAATCCCGGACAAGCTGCGCTTCGTGTCCTAACTGTTGTGTGAGAGCTCATCATGGATGCCTGTGCCAACCTGTTGGAGACCAGAACAGAAAACTGCACTCCTTGCCCCATTCTGACATAGCTCTGCCTTCTCTCCTCCTCCTCTTTCACCTTTCCATTGCCCGTTCTGTGCTGTGGACTGGCTCAGCTATCCCAGGTGCCCCATGAGCATTCCCACTAGGCAGACCTGCCTCTTCATCCCCTTAAAGAGGGAGAAGGGGAGCAAAGAGGTGAAAGCTGAAATGCTCAGATTTGACCTGTTATCATCATCAAAGGGACTTGGGCAGCTGGGTCAGTGTCTTAAGTGCTGTTGGGTGTCTCAAGTACTCCTGAGTCTTTAGCCTGAAGTGATATGCCCAAGTCATGTGGGTAGGGTCTAGCTAAGAAGGGAAAGATCTTAAAGCTTAATCCTGCTCTCCTTTCCTTTTTTCTTGGCGTGTGGGTGAAGATAATCCATCATGGAAATCTTTGTGCTCTGTGTATCTGTACAGCACCTGATGTGGGCAGGTTTCTTTTAGGAGATAACTTAATAAAGATAATTACAGTCACTGGCTGTACTTGGCAGGCTGAGAGCTGCAAAAAAACAGGACAGACAAATAAGAGTTTCCAAGTACTTATATTTTCCCACTTTCTTAATCCATTTCACTTCCATGGTAAATACGATCACCAAGGTTGTGAGGAATCGTGGGTTATGGACTTGGTATGGTTGTGTGGTTGGCATGGTTGTAATAGCTTTTTTTTTTTTTTAACTGCTTTGTGGATATCTGCTCATAGGATTGATAATATATAATATCATTAGATATCAGATAGCATCCCAGGCAGGTACCGTCCCGCCAGCCTCAGCCATCAGGACTTGGGCCTGAATTGGGGACGTCGGAGATGTGAGCGATTCTTTGCTCGCTCTCTCTCTCTCCTTAGGGGACAAGGAGCCGGAGCCTAATTGGGTTTCCTGCTGCGAATTCAAATCTAGCTGGGGGTGGTTCTGAGTACTGCTAGGTCAGGGCTCTGTCAGCAAAAACATATGTATGCTGTCATTGCAGGCATCTAGGCATCTGGACTGATGCTTATTTTATGGCTGCTTTTTTTTTTTTTTTTTTTTTTTTTTACTCCTAGTAACTTTTCTATTGGAAGAAAAGTCCCGTATTTCATATCTTCCATTATTCAGGAGCCCTGACGCATCTGGTCACATTTCCCAGATTTTGCTAAGTGCAGCCTGTGAGTGCAGCTAGGATGCGTGGGACTGTGCCCTTCCACTACTGTGCTCTGAGACTGCCAGAATATAGATCAGTGCTGAGCAGCTGAACGTATGGCTCTGGGGGATTAAACATGCAGATTAGAGATGCACAGAAGGGTGTTTTCTGCATTAAGTTGCACTAATTAATGCACATTTCTGCTTGGAAACCCTTGGTCTGGTTTAATTTAATGGAGTTCTGTGTTCAGTTAAAATCAATAGATATGACATGATTACAGGAATTGCTGACTTTCAAGCTAGAGGAGATCGCTATGATTATTTAATCTGATCTCCCACAAGGCCTAAAGCTGTACCCAGTAATTTCTACCGCAAGCCCACATTTGTCTGAGCTCTGCATATCTTTTAGAAATATGTTGCATCTTTATTCAAGGATGATGCATGATAGAGAACCCCTGAATGTCCTTGTCCTTCCAATGTTTGGAAATTAGCCTTGCAATTAAGGGCTATGCCTTGTTTCTTGTTCCAATTTTATCTTGTTCCAGTTTCCAGCACCTGGAGCTCGTTATAGCTTTCCCTACTGCATTGGAGATACCTGTTATCAGAAGAGCACCAGGCAAGAACATCCTAGAGAGCCTGCCAGTGGGAGGGGAGGTGAAAGGGAGATGACTGGATGATTTGGGCTCTTAAATGTGCCTGACAGGATGTTTTAAGAAGGAGACAGGTAAGAAAGGATCTTAAGGGAGTAGACAAAATAGTGGAGGTCTGCTGCAGGAGCTCTTCTCATTTCATGGATCTCAAATCATCTAGTCAATGATGCTGGTCACTGCAAACATCCCGGATTTGGGAGAAGGCCTAGCTGTCCCTTACTTGCTTAAGACTGCCTTACCTCTCACTCTGTTTTTCTCACCTTGTTAGAGTATTGTTACATGGCTGGATAACTAATGTATTGTTTTATCTCTGATTCTTGGGAGTCAATAGCACACGCAGCGTTATTATCAAGTGCCAAGGCTGTTAGTGTCGGAATAAACCTCTCCTTGAGGTGGCTGTTTGTCGCAACCCTGTTTGCTTTGCAGAGGCTGGGTGAGCTCGGCGGGGACGACGAGGTTGCGGGCACGCTCGTTGGGGAGCTTTGAGGATGGGTGACACGGAGAGCAGAGGTGATGCTCCGCTTTCTCCCACCCACTAATTACAGAGGCAGCAGCAGAAGCACGGAGCAGAGATGCAACCCCAGAGAGGTGCCTGGGGTGTGAAAGTGTGCAGTGCTAAAATTATGGGGAAATCTGATTGAACTGGCGTAGGATCAGCTGGCTGTCATTTTCCCCCAGAGTCGCAGTCCTATGCTGGGCCCTTGCTGAGTTTGTTCCTGTATGGAAGCAGCATCAAAACATATCCTTCTGCAGCAGTTATCTGCAGGTGCTGGGGTGCCTTCCAAAACCCTCACATGGGCTTCCCCAAAGCCGTGGTGCCATGCATGTGGTGTCCAGGCTGGGTTTCCCAGGGAGGGCCAGCCTTGGAAATGAGGGGAAAACAAGTTCCCAGTCCCCTGAGGCCAGGCTCCATTGCCTTGGCAGGGAGCGCTGCGGTGGAGAAGCTCTGATGGACAACCTCAGGCATCACCAGTCTTGCTCCAGGTAATTGGAGGCTTTGCGCATGTGGCAGGATGGTGCTGAGCTTACGCGTGCCAGCTGGGGAGCTAATGCTGCAGGATGGGCTGTGGCGCTGGTGACTCGGGGGATGGAGGTAGCACTACAGATGGCCCCATTTTCTGTTCTTTCCTCCTCCTCCTGTGCTGGCTCTTAAATGGGAACCACCTGGGAAGGACGTGCTTGGAAACCATTTCTGTGAGGCTGGTGGGGGGCCAAGAGCAGCTGGGCCAGCTGTCTGGAGGCCGTTTGCAGTTTCCTTCCCCGGTTGCCTATCAATCACCTTGCCAGTTTGAGCAACTTCACCTCGCCCTGGGGAGCAGCTCGGCTCCCCTCCCCTTTCCCCTCTCCCGCTCGGTCGGGATTGCTCGGCTCGCGGTTGAAGATGCCAGCCTGTTGCAAACAGGCATGGTGGCTGGTGCTGTGCCCGGGCGGGTGCACTGCGAGAGCACCAGGAGCGCTGGGTTCTTGTCTGACCCTCATCAAGTCTTTTCTCTCTCCTCTGCCTTGCTGACGTTTCAGGGCACGGACCCTCTCTCCAAACATTTGCCTCAGTAGTATCGTGCAGTAAGGGCTCCTCCTGTCCCTGGAGGCTGACGTGATGTGTTTGGTACACGTGGTATCCATGTGGTACGTACGGAATCAGAATTGGTAGTATTCATGACTTATGTAGGATTTTGCCTCTCTACAGGGCGAGAAAAGAACCTCAGATTTTGGCTGGTGAGAAAATGGTATGTTCGGAGGGACTCAGCTTGTTGTGGCCTGGGTTTTCCATCAGTCAGTTAGTGCCGTTCATTATCCTCTGCTGTGTAACTTGATTTGATACAGTGTGCTGTCAGCTGTTTAAATCTGATTAGCACAAGTGTTTCTTCCTCTTTTCAGTGATTTGCCATGTTCATAATGTGATGCCAGCTAATGACAGGGGAAGAGGCTAAACCAAGTTATTTTCCCATCGACTAAATGGCAACTTGCATTGCTCTTAAAAACGGTGAGCAGAGAAGGAAATGTCCTTCAAGGAAATGGCTAGATTAAATTAATTAATTCTGACTGGTAAGCGCAGGATAAATGGGGAAAACAAAGGGAATCGGACACTCACACCATCCTGAAAGGGGGAGAATGAATTGCTGTCAGTGGGACTGCTGCTAGTGCTGGTGAGGGATAATTGGAGCTCAGAGGTGGGTGAGGACACGTCCTAGGTAGGGCACTTAAGGCAAGCTGTTCTTCCACTGTGGGACTGCTGGAGACCCATTAATCTTCTAGATTTCTCGTTAGCGCTTTCTGCCTTTATAGTCAAACTTGCAACTGGAAGCATCCCTGGGGATACGTTTTGCACCATTCCCTGACCGGTTGCAGCCCCAGGTGTGAAGCTCCTTCCCTCTCCCCATTTGTGGTGCTGCTGAGCAATGGACTCAGGACTGTGGGGCTCAGGACCTCCTCCTGCCCAGCCACACTTGGCGTGCTTGCTCACAAGTATTCTTATAACCATTGGAGTGATTTCAAAGTGTGTCTATGCAGCAAAAAGTGAAGCAAAGCCCGAATCTCCTCCCAGGCTTCCAGGGTGCGTCATCAGTTATGTGTCTGCAAAATGCCTGCAAACTGGGATGGGAAATGCAAGTCAGATCTCTCCTCTGTCGTAAGCAGCCCTTGTATTTTGCATGCAGAGTGCAGATGTCTAGACAGCAGGAAACACAGCAGAGCATTGACAATGAAAAAAGAAAAGACCTCCTTTAGCCAAGCCCCGGTGTGTACCCTTGTGCTCTGTAGAAATTAGGCTAAAGCAAGTTTTTTGCTTAGTCTTAAAAAGCAAGTTTTCTGCTCAGTCTTATTTTTGATTCTTGGTGTTTATATTTTGCTCCAGGATATACTCTCCTGAGCTCTCTAGACTGTTTCCACAGGGGTTATTTAATATTTAGATCCTCTCTGGCAGCTCTTCCTTGGCCTATATGTTTAGCTGTTTTTTCCCACGGTGCAATTTGGCATTAAGTTTCATTGTGTTCGTGAGCCCTCGAGCACTCCTGTGGAACGATCCCACTGTACAATCTGTTCACTGATAACCGTAACCCTGAACTAATTAGTTTGCATCACAGATTATTGTGCTAAAGCAGTTTCCTCTTTCTGCCCTGCCAAGTTCCTCCTACCTGTTCTGTGCAAAATCCCTGTTCTGTTTTCTGACCAGGAATGCTACCAAAGAGTTAACGCTCCTTACTAGAAGATCCTGGGAAAATTGTGTAGGGAAGCCATCTTGTATGTTACATATCCCATAATGATCTCTGGTTAAAACTCATAATGATCCCTGACTGAGCCCCATGCCGAGTGGTCTGCTGCAGATTGAGAGATGGCGTTTTCCATAATTCATGTCCCACAGAAGGAGGCGATTTAATTCTGCTGAAGTCTATTTGTTTTCCACAAATCTCCTAGAAAAGTTAATGAGACCAATTATTCCAAAGAGCTGCGACTTTAATAGTGCCGATGTATCATCTCGCATCGAGCTTGTCTGCGTGTGTGAGGCAGGGTAGCGAACAGGATGGTAGTGAGGGTTTGGAGCAGCCCTGCAGAGCCCTGTTCTCAGCTGTCATCTCAGCAAGGTGCTGCTTGGATACAGAGCAAAACCTGGACAGTCCCTGCTCCAGAGGATTTGCAGTCCCAAAGGGTCTCTCCGATGCTTACAGTCCAGGACAAATTTGATACAACACAACGGTTTTGGAGTCTGGTTATATAAACAAACATAAAGAACTAAATTTTATGCATGGTCCAAGTGCAGGCAGGACAGTGGCAAAGGGTCAAGAGCCAAGTGTGCAGAGCCGAAGAAAGGTCTGTCTTGCATGTTCCTGCACTTCCAACGGTTCCAGAGGATTTTTTCCTTTGCATATTTCCCAGTGATAAAGGCACTCACCCAGGTGAGTGGCTGGGGATCCAGTACTTTTATCAGCCAAATGCTGCTGAATTTTCCTTCATGGAAGAGGCTGAGGATTAGATGTGCAACCTTTAGACCCAAACCTTCCCAAGGGCTCCTTTCATACTCAAATCCTCCTCTTCTCCCTGTTCCTTGCGCTTGGATTCCTATGAGCTGTAACTTAATCGGGATGTTAATTTTAACCTTTTCTTGAAGGATTATCTGCTAGCCCGCTTAACTTCCAGAAATGCTCATACCCTGTGGGCATTCCCGGTGACCGAATGTTTTTCTCCCTTCAAACTGCCCTGTGTCGTGCTGGCCTTAACAGTGCTTCTGCGTTGTTACTGGTTTCTGACGATACGAACTCAAATCCTGGTGCTCACTGAACAGCTTCTCTGAACGCTAGAGTTGATAACTGCTAAAGACTTCTATAAACTGGCAACTGCCTTATGCCAAGGGGGACAGTGCGTGGGAGGAGGTGCTAGCTCCTGGCGGAGAGCAGCCCGGCGGGAGTCGGGGTTGTGGGGACGGAGCGGTGGCTGTGCCGGACCCCAGCCCTGGGCCAACGGGCACGGCGAGAGCGGTAGGAGGGGTGGGGATGAATCTCCCAGTACTTCACTAGCATATTGGGAAGTCCGTGGGAAGAGTGGCAAAAAGGAGGAATTGCCTCCCTAGAAAACTAGCTGAAGCCGGTGCTGCTTTCCAGGCATTGCTGCCGTGACTCATGGGATTAGATCACAGATTTGCTTAAGCGACAGCTTTTGTAGTTTTTATTCTTTAATTGAGATGCTTTGTTTGTTTCCCAGAAGGTTGTTTTTGGAATCGCTCTGCTATTTCTCGGAGAGGTTTTTCAGTGTTGCCATGACGTCGTCCTCTTGACACGCTGGAGCAGCCCAGCATGACTTGCGAGGGCAGCGACGTCTTGTCGAAGCAACGCACAAATGCCAAATTTCCTGTGTGTATGGTATGGTAAGGACTGAAGAGAAGATGCACAAATGCAATGGCTTTGCTTAGAGAAATGTCTGAGCAAGAGTTCCTGATGGCTTACACTTTTTCTGAAACATTTTTCTTTGTGCGGGCTTTCTATAGAAGACAGGCAGCAGCCTCCCTGGAGCCAAAGGTGGCTTCTCTTTAATATGAAATACTGCTACTGCTGCGAAATAACGTTCCAACATGGCAACGATATGGTTCAAATAGTAATAATACAATCATTGTTTGCACAAATGACAGCAGTAAATGATGTGAAATGGAAAGAAACCATTGTTTCAGAAATGTGCTTTGCTTTCCCGGCGCCCGTTTAGGTCCTCTGTTACGTAACACTTAGTCTGAGTTGCAAAGAAAACGAAGGCTGCGAGAAGCAGGTGGTCTGTCCACCATGAAAGAAGGAACTTGTATAAGTCCATGCACAATTTGGCTATTGCTGGAGAAAGGCGGAAGGGATGAGTCTGCTGCAGGGGCCGCATGCATGGCGGCGTGGCAGCCTCCGGTTGTGTCCCCACAGGGTGGATGTGAGGCCGTCCTCGCTGCAGCCACCCGGCTGGGACCAAGCAGGCAACCACACAGAGAGCAGGGCAGGTGCGCGGCCAAACCCGGGTGCTCCTCCTTGTCACCACTGCAGAGGTACTTGCTGCTGAAATGAGTCAAAGAAGCACCTTTCTGCCTTCCTGGTGTGAACTGTGGAAGAACAAAGCTTAAAAAAAAAAAAAAAAAAAGCAGTTACTCGGAAGAGATGCTTTCACATGGGTGCTTTCCATTCTTCTCCCTACTGGATAGCACTGTCTTGTTAAATACCTGTTACTAATTAGCCTTCCTGTCTCATGATTAAAGTCATAGAGGTTCCTTTACCTACAAAAATTTGTGGATAATCTTTCTTCTGGTCTTTAAATGCATGTTGATTGAATGCCACTTATGCATGTGGCCGAGTTCGTTTTCTTCTTAAGACATTCACTAAATGGTTGCTTTGAATTATTCCAGCCCATCTGGCCTATTAAGGGCTTGTGCATAGTGTACCTGATTTTTCACATCCACTTCCTTGATTAATATTAAATACTCAAGGGAACTGAGTTTTTTTCCCTCCTTGCCATCTGATCATGCTACTGTCTTTGAAAGCATGTTTTGGTAGAACCACAGCTTTAGCAAAGGAGCTCAGAGGTTTGAAAGTGAGACCTGGAGGTGAAATCAAGGTGCTCGGTTCTGCACAGCGACTGAGATTTTGGTAAACGGATGGCTCCAGTAATGGATATCTTCAAAGGTTATTATTCCACCCTCTTTTGGCATAGCAGGAAAGGGTGTTTTGGATTTAAATCCTCCCCACCAAAGCTGCTAGCTGTGTCAGCTCTGAAAGTAGCCCTGCAGCTCCAGCAAGGGATGAGGAGATAACGGATTAGAAATGAGCTCCCCTGGCAGAGCTTTGCAGGCAAGCGTTTATACAAAACCTGTCTGCATTAGGCATGACAGCTACATGATTTTACTTCTCTAGTCAACCTCACAAACAAAAATGAGAACAGAACATGTCACTTGTCTGGTGATTATCCAAAGCAGGCTAAACTCAGTGCCAGCAGCAAAATCAGGGCAAAGAATTAATTTAAGCGGCAGTAAAATATTCAGTGGTGTCGATGGCAAAAGGTAGCTATTAGCTCTGAACAGACTCTCCCGTGGTAAGAGGGCATCTGACTTGATAGCTCTTACTCTCAGGTAGGAAAAGGCTCTTCCTGAACTGCCCCAGCCGTAACTCTGTCCTCTTGGAGACAGAAATAAGAGAATGAATAAGAGGACCTGCAGCAGTTTGTGCTCCAGGATGTTGTACCAGGTGTTTCGAGCAGTCTTTTCAGCAGCATCATGGCTAGGCTGGCTTGTAAAGTCAAAAGGGTGTTAAGGAGAAAACCCTGCTATATGTGTTCCTCCTTCCACAAGAGAAAAAGAAGCAAGCATTTATGGGAGTAAAAAGCACACTGTTTTTTCCCCCAGGAGGTATCTGCAATCCCCTGTGCAAGCAGCGGTGACACGAGTGCATATGACCTGTGCCCGTGGCTTGCACCAGGGAGTTGGCGGAGCCTACTGCTGTCCTGATGCTGCCGAATCCGGGGGTGCTGGAGGCTGAAGGCAGGAGGGCTCTGCGGAAAGGGGGATCCACTTTCTGAGCATCCTCTGGTTCCCAGCGGAGCTCCTGGCAGCCTTCCTGAGGGAAACAAGCATTTTGGGAGGAATCTGCCTCTATGGTCCAGCATACTGCTAATGGAGCTGCGTTAGGCAGAGATCTCGGTTCGGTCGCCCGCTTGGGGTGGGATGTTGGGAGACGTGTCCTGCGGAGGCAGAGCCGGCAGCCCGCGTCCTGAATTATGCATGGCAAATCTGCCAAGCAGCAACCTGGCCAAGCAAGGAGCTGGCGGCGTAGGGACTGAAATGCCTGTGTGTCGCGCAAACGGAGCTCGCTCCTCATAATGGCTGTCACTGTGAAAAGCAAAAGCTGTTTGCGGATGTATCACGCAGGCAAGGAGCCCACGTCTTGCTAGCGAACCATCTGCTCCAAAGCCTTTCCTGCGGGCTTCGCAGTGACCCAGTCTGGCCAAAGCAGGGATGTTGGTGTTTGAGCTCTGACCCGATTTGCCTGGAGCCTTGGTCCCGTTTGCGTAGGGAATTGAGTAGGATTTCTTTGGGAAACGACCCATCTGCATGCTGCAAGTCTGGGAAAAGAGAGCCTAATACCCAAACCCATGGAAAAGGGCTGATCCACGTGCTTTGCTGTGCAGAATCGCACTGAAGAAGCCTCAGTGGCCACGCTGGCCACGGGAGGATTTCTCAAACCTTCCCTGTGAGCCCCGCGTGTATTTGCAGAGCCCCAGGAGAGGGTCTTCGAGAGGTGGCCCGTGTTTGGGTCCTGGTGCTGCGGCACCAGGTCTGCTGGGACCGGGTCCCAGCAGGGCTCGGGGACAACTGCACGCTTCAACTCAGACAGCCAGAGGTTTAGGAAACTATCGAAAGTTTATTCTAATGAGAGAGAATTATGCAAACACAATGCAAAATAGTAATTTGAGTACTTTGTTGTGGTAAGTACTTCTTTTGCCAACTCACAGACAGAAAGATCTTAGAGGAAACAGAGGAGAATAAAGCACAAAAATAATTAAAGCAACTATTCCAGTACAATGCAAATGAGGCTCAGCAAAGCTGGACCAGAGCACTTTTAATTGGATTCTGAAGTCCCAGGACACACTTGTGTGAGGAACAGCTGGGGAACCTGTTTCTTTTCATTAACTTTGGCTGAATACGAATGGCAATAAAGGAGGGAAGGGGAGCGTACTCGCGTGGGAAGGTGGGGGGCCGGAGATGAGAGGAGGAAGAGGAGAGAAGAAAGCACCTTGGAGCAGTAAGAGATCCCTGTGGACTGGCAACTGCTGGCAGTTCCTCTTGGTGAATACGTGCTCTAACGTGCTTTGGGAAATGACTGTGTTTCTGCTAATGCCATCTCAGTGCTCTGCTCCATCGCTTCGTTGGGTCTCGGGGGTAATTTGTAGCTCGTTTTTCACGTTAGCTTGCCGTCCTCGGGGGAGGACATGCTGCAAATGATTCGTGTACCTTTTGTTTATCATCACTTGGATCATTCAGGTGCTGCAGTGATGCTCCTTGCCTGCTCTGCTGTCGCAGGGGCCATCCTGGGAGCTGGGCAAGGGGGTGGTGAGCGCCTGGGGAGGCGAGCAGCGGTTACAGGCTGCCTCTTTGCACCTGATGGGTCCCTTGTAGTGCTGGGCTGCATTTCAGGCAGCCGTGCAAGAACAGCTTTTGTGATTTCTGCCTTCCTGTGCATGTGGCCAAGGTGATGGCGTGTAGAAATGAAGTCTAATTTACCTGACAATAGCATGGCCATAATCCCCCTGGCCTGTTTTCTGATAATGGGCACATCAAGAAGAGGTGAGGTCTGTCAAGGCTACCAGATTGTTATGGGAGCTGCTCAGTGCAAACGCAGATTCTTGAATTTGGGGCAGTTTTGTTCCAGACAGTCTATGATGGCTCAGCTTCTTGGACTTCTTGGCAAATTTATTCTCTGGGGAAAGGACTAGGGATAAACCGATCCTGCTCCTGATCCCGGTGTGGCTACTGCGGGTCAGCGACTGCTGCGGGAATGGAGAGGGTGAAGTGAAGCCGTAAGCTCAGCAGTAGCCACGAGCACTCAGGCAAGTTATTCCCCGGGTGCCTGGATGGGGAGATATTTTTCTCTGGTCCTTTTCCAGCCATATGCTTTTACTACTGAATTCTGGAGCTCCTGGGTTGCCAGATCTATTTTTTTGTTTTCCCCCCAGAGTTTGCACTAATACTGCTTGGAGAACCGTTGCTTCAGCCCCTTTGGGCTGTTTACAACTCGGAGGAAGTGTGGGGCAGAAGAAGGACCCTTGCTTGGTCTCCAGTGAGCCACGGCTGTTCGCATTGCCCTGGCCGCAGGAGGCTCAGCCCTGCTCCTGACAAAGGGCTCAGGGAAATCCTTATCTTCTCGCAGTGGCCATGATGGGGCTGTGGGGAATGACAAAAAGGAAGTTTGTGTTTACGAGGGACTATCGCTGGGCCGTCAGCCCTGGATCTTTATATCTTTTTCTGCTTTTTCTTCTTTTCTTCCTAAGCCAAAAATAACCATTTCTGAGGCAGGAGAGGGCAGAGGAATAGAAAAGAACATTACTGCACGGTGGGCCCTGTTGAGGCCCACCCTGGGTTGGGTTGTTTTGCTGCGTGAAGCCTCGCCGGGACAGAGCCATCTGGGACCAGGGAAGAAGCAGTTTTCGGCTGAGCAAACACCACTTCCCAATAATACATGAGGACCCTCGGGCACTAGAAACTGCAGGCCCTTGACTTCTGCCGTTTGTCTTGACGTTAGACGCTTTTCTTAGCACCAAGGCGGCTTTGTTAGAATCTATTTCTGGAGATCATTAGGAGCTCTTGGGGCTCAGCTTTGTCTCTTCGATGGCATGATTGAAGGAAGTGGAGGGGAGCTGAGGTATTAGAGTCACACATGAGTGCACACGCACACTTATCAGCATAAACGCAGTGTATAAAATTTAAGTTGATCCAAACAAGGCCATAGAAATGCAAATCAGCTGTGTCCTGCCTCATTATCATGCTCTGAACCCTGCCTGTGCTGTTATCAGCAGGAGCACCATCGCCCCATGTTGCGCAGGAGACGGGCTTGTTCCTGCAGCCCGCACATTCAACGGGAGATAAGGAGCACTCCCCAAAGTGCTCACCATTGGTGTAAATCTGATTCGTACAGAAGTCAAAGTGCTCCTAGGATGCAAATGAATCTCTCATCAGATAGTTGCCTGTAGCAATGGGAAAGATGTGGTTGTGGGATTGCAGCAAAAGAGAGGCAGCAAAAGACCTTGGAAGCTGTTGGGAGCTCCTCGCCTGGGCTTCGCAGCGCTGAGCTTTGAGCCGATGTGGCAGAAGGGCCGAGGGCCGTGGGACTGAGTCCTGCGTGGGGCCCTTTTGCAGCGAGTGGTGTTCTGAGCAGTGCATGACCATGCAGGAGCTATGACTTGATGGAGGAATGTTCAGAGGAAAAGGGAGATGTAACAGCAGAGAATCCCAAACGTTATTCTGAAAAACCTTCATTTTTGTTGGTTTCCGTCCAGCCAGAGAATCCTTTGTTTTCCCTGAACCAAGAAAGGAATTGTTGAGTTTTGTTTCGGAGAGAATCTTAGACTCCGGCCAAGATTTCCCTTTGCATTTGCGATGGAGCAGGAGCAGGTGGGCAGTCAGTGCTTGTGTCACTGTGGGGAGGGAGGAAATTTCTACAAAAGCAATCCTCTGCTCGCTTCTCCAGCAAGCCCATGAGGCGCATTTGTCCATGCAGAAGAAGAGTGGGTTGATGCGTGTTGGAGCAGGAGCCTCGTAACCTCCCTGGGGTGGGACCTGAAAGTGGAGCCCTGCCCTGGCGTTCAGTGCTGCGAGCCGCTTGCTGTCTGCTCGTTCCTGCCTCCGTCCCGCTCTTTCGTGCACCCCAGCTAGAGCATGCACAGAGAAGTGAATTCCCTCATGCACTCATCGCCTTTGGTTTCCAGTTTTCCAGTCCCCTTTTTTTTTTCTTTTTGTGGCTGGGAGTGTAAGCTGAGTAGTAGTTAGGCCTGATCTGAGGGTTCAGCCCCCCACTGTGGCTGTGCTTCTGGAGCCCCCTTCCTGCTGCCTTCTCCTTACAAGGCCTTCAGGGGTCAGAAATCCCAGTTGCTGGAGAGCTTCACCAGCATTTCCTTCATTGCAGACCGATGTGCAGGCTGGTGCAAGCTGCGTCGCCGCCTCCCAGCAGCCCAAGTGAACGTTTTGCCGGCCGTTGTAAATGAAACAACACGGAGCTACTGTGTAACTGCAAAGTCCTATAGAAATTCTGCTTTTTCTTCCAGAAATAGTAGAAGACAGTGTTTAGTAATAATAATGTCTCCTGGAATCAGAATGACTGACAACAAAGTCTCCTGGTGAGAGATCCGAGCTCGGTGTTTCAGACAAAAGGAGACATTTCCATTCTGTCAAGAACTGCAACCTGTGTTTTGCAAGTTAAGTGGCTCGGCGCTGATTGAAATCCACGCAGCTATATGCTTTTTATTTAGTGACACACTGCTCCAAATTACACACCCAGTACTTTTGAAATTTCCAAATTACTTGCATATTAGAAATTAATACTTGAGAATGGCAAACACTCAGCACGCTGACAGGTTGAGGATTCGCTGCCACCTCCTTCAATAATTAAGAACTTTGCACGATCACGTTAAGAGGAAGAGCATGGGAGCGTGTGAGTGACGGTAGGAGGCTGCAAAGACCCAGGTGGACCCAGTGTTTCGTCTTCCTTCCTGGCCGGAGGGGAGGAAAATCGTCATTTGGAAAATCGTGAGCGTGGCGATTTGGGCCGGCCGGCGCGGCGGGGAGCGCACAGGGTGCCTGTGCTGGCAGGGGAGCGCAAGGTGGGGTGGGCGGCGAGGCTCCTTCATCTGCGCTGGATGCGAGCCTGGGGGTCTCGTCCCAGATTTCTCGTGCAATGTGTCTCTCCAAGCTCGCCAAGGCAACAGAAGGGAAAACTAATCATGGAAAAGGCCTGCTGGATCTGTGCTGGAAAACAGGCACAAGCTCCTCATCGCGTATCACGTTCGGCAGTGCCTTCCCCTGCCGGTACCGTTTCCCAAACTGAATTTTAACTCTTCTCGAGTGACTTTTGCTGTTGCAACTCCTCCTTGTGTCTCCATGCCTTGCAAGCAGGATCCTTCCTGGAATCTGATGCAATTACCTAATTCTCCCCCCTTTCCGCTCCATAGCTTGTCGGCTTTGGTTCCCAGCGTGCCAAGCCCTGGAGCCAGGAACGGATGCCCGACCCCGGTGATTGTTGTGAAATGGCCAAGGGCAGGTTGCAAACGGAGGTTGGCTTTGCGTCTGTCCCTTTGCTTGCAGGCGCCGCGCGGAGCCCCTTGGCGTGAGGCCCACTCCAGCACGCGAAGGCGCTTCTGAGGAGGGGAGCATCCGTCGTGGAGGCAGAAATCCCTGCTGACAGGGATAAATAAATGCGTTCTCACTCGACCGGCTTTTCCAAGACGTGGTGCCGTAATTCGTGTGACAAGGTGAACAGCGATCATGTCAGGACACGGGAAATACGGCAGGCCAAATTGCCTGCAGGGTTTCATGTAGAGAGGAAGCAATTTTCTCCCTTATTGTTCCCGGCTGGAAAATTGCACGCTGGGATATTGCCAAGTTGCAGCTCTCCAAACCCAGGAGGTGGCTGCCCGGCATCCTGAGACTGCTTCAGTCAACTCTGGGTAAAGCTGGGTTTGCTCCTGACATGCTTTGTCACTCCCTCGAGTTGCTCCTCGCAAGCACAGTGGTTAAAACATACCTTTCAGGGAGAAATGCCATGAGGAAATTGAGGTGTTTTTCCTCTTTTCTAATGAAAGTTCAGATTTTCACCCAAATGCGTGTCTGTGACAAACAACAAAATAATTCAGCGCCCAGAGCAGGACCAGGAGTCCCGGCAGCGCCGGAGGCAGGCAAAACACCTTGCCTGCGCTGCTAAAACCTCCTGAAATCACAAAAACAGGCCATGAAGGATCTCACCCTGCCAGTCCTGGCCCAAATCAGGGGTTTAACCCTTTCCCGGCAGGTGCTTTCTGAACACATCTATCTGACCCGGGGAGACGGGCGAACGCTCCCCCTCCCCGCAGGCAGCCTGTCTGGGACCTGCTCTCCTCCTGAAAGCACTCCAGATTTCTATTCTACACCTCTGCAGCTGCAGTTTAGGCCTGTGGCCCCTGTCCTTCCTCCGCAGGACGCCGAGCTGAGGGTTTGCGCGTTTGAAGATTGCTCTCTCCCTCCTGTCTTCTCCCCTCCAGGCTGAACAGCCCCCAGGCGATTAAAGCAGAGCCTATGTTTAGCCGTTCCTGCTTTTCCTCTTTTCCTTTTGTTTCCATTATTTATTTAACTTATTTACTGGGCAGGAACTTCCCCCTTGTTTCCCTTATCTTCACTTTCTGACTTTCCGCGTCGGAGCTGGGCGGCTCAGCGCCGCAGGGGAACCCCTGGGCAGAGGTCCGAGTTTGCTCACCCCGGCATAATAAAACACCTATAACCGGGCTGGCCCGGGCTATTGGTTTTGGCAACAGCAGCAGGAGCTGCAGCAGGAGGGATGTGCAAGAGAGAGGACTGAGCAGATCTGCGAACACGCGTGGGGCAGGCGGTGGCGAACCGAACGGCCCCCCCGGTCGAAGGCAGGGGCGGTGGCAGGCTTTCCCTGTGCTGATGGGCTCCGTACCTGCTATTAATGTGAGATTTAGCATTTGTCTCCTCTCCTATAGCGTTATTCGAGGTGCTCAAGACAAATATAGAGCGTTTGGCAGTGCTCTCGGGGGGGATCTGCCGCTGAGAAAAATGCAGTTTTGCCTGAAACGCGTGCAGGACAGCTGTCTGCCTCCGGGCTTTGTGCAGCTGCTCTTCAACTTAATGGCAATAAATGAATTCCCAGGTGATCTGGGATGTCCCTGCGCTGGGATGCTGCTTGGGTAGCTGGATTTGGCCGCTTTTCTTTCTGCTTGGGGTTTAGACTTTTAAAATAGCCTCTGTTTGCCCTGCAGCTGCAAGGATAGATGGTTTGGAAGTGCGATGCCTGGGCTTCGCTGAGCAATCACTACAGCTCAGCCCCAAAGGGAGAAAAAATGGATCTGACTAGCAAATGCACCACCTGTAGCTGTGCCATATAGAAAAACCTCACTCTCCATAAGCCCTGCCCTAGTTTAACCACGCGGGAGTTTGCATGCGCCGCGCCAGGGGTGCACGAGGGCCGGGGCTGGCTGCGGGCGGCCGAGGGGGCTGGGGACGAGGAAGCGGCCGAAAGCCGCTCACCGTCGGGGGCTGTCGGAGACCGGGCTGGCGCTGCTCGTCCCCGCGCCGAGCCGCGCCGACGTGCCCTGCAACGCCTCCAAACGCAGAGCAGCCGGCAGCCGGGGACCAAACACAAACACAGCCAGCGCGGGTTGACTCACACCTAATGGTGTTACTTGCCATGTGTTATCCTCACCGAGAAATGCTTTGCCTGTGGTATCATTTTCTTTAAATATATCATTAGAGAAAATGACAGCCCAGCTTGTGGGAGGATGCTAATGGCTGCGGAGTGGCAGACGGGCTGCAGAAAATAGCTCTGTGCAAACACGTGCTGCAGGTGGGAGCCCGGGAAGGAGGCGAGGAGACGGGTGGGAGCAGCCCACTGCCGGGGGTGAAAGGGCCCCGGGCACTGCCACGACACCCGGGACACCCCGGCTCCTTCCTGCGGCTTTGGAAAATCTTCTTCTGCTTCTCTGCTGCTTTTCTATGGGAGATTATTTTGGGGTGGGGGGGGTGGTGCAGGGTGAAGAGGAGGAGGCTGCTCCAGGCAGGGCAGTGCAGGCTCAATGAAAAGAACAAATTTGGTTTAAGTGCCTGGTGGATGGAGAAACGTCTTGGCGAAATGCAGCGAGTCCCTGGCCCTGCGTGCCCCTCTGCAGAGCAGAAACCTTCCTCCACCTCCTTCGGCGAGGCCTGGGCCGGGGCCAGGGCCGCGGGGCTCGAGCCCCCAGGTGCAGTGCGTCATCGGGACCCTTTCCCTGCCGGGCGCGAGCCGCGCTCTCCCGGGAGGCACAGCGAAGCCGAAGGTGGACGTTCACATCACTCCCTTTTTTTTATAGATGCGAGGAAGAACACTTATGGAATAAAGTGCGTTTTGAACTTTGCAGCTCTGCTATTTTGTTGTTTTTATCACTCCTCTGTCCTCAAAATCATCTCTTTCTGCTGCATCCCTGTAAGAAACAGTAAAGAACAATGACCTTTAGCTTCCGCGGCGCAGCCTGCCATTCCCGGGGATGCTAAGCAAACACCACGTATCCTGTTGGATAAAGGTCTTCTGCCGTGTACTTCAATCATACTTAAACCCTCTTGGGCTTTAATTTTTATTGAAATTCTCCCTCTCCAAGAGCAATTAGCAATGAGAGTTGCTTTCACATCGGGGCAGTTCATTGCCCCAACCCACACGCTGCTTAGACCAAACGCAGCCAGCTGGTGCCCTGCGATGCCCTTCGCATCAAAAGCGCGGTACGGCGAGGAGCTCTGCTTTGAAAGAGGCACCTTGCTGCCGTCTGACCCAGTTCGTGTTCAACCCAATCTGCAGCCTTGGGAACGGGGCCACACTTGCGCGGACGCCCGGGCACTGGGTTATTGCGGGTGCCGGAGCTGCTGGAAACGCCAGGAGAAGCGTCCGGCTCTGCTGCCGCGGGGTTGCTCGAGGCCGTCCCGCGGGGCTGCCGGCCAGGCCGGGGCAGCGGCTGCCTCCAGCTGCTCCTCTTCGTGGGGAAATGAGGCCGTAGCGCAGGGATCCCCGATTTGCTGCTTATTGCTGTGCGGGAACCATATTCCTGCAGGTCGGACCCGTCCGGCTTGGGAATAACCCTGCAGCGCCCCGGCAGCCCAGGCGGGAGAGGCAGGCTGCCCCTTCCTTAGGACTTTTCGTCTTAGATTGCTCTCTCTTGGTTTTCCCTTTCTGCTTTGAAAGAGCCGCCAGGAAGGCTCGCCAGCGGTTTGCTGCGGAGGTGGCCGGGGAAGGCTGTGGGCTGTCGCCTGCCTCCTGCATGGGCTTAATGAGCGGTCGGGCACGAAGTGCGGTGATTTGATCCCATCCAGGAGAGATGCTGATTCCTCGCACGTCTTGCACTGCTTTTTCTCCCCTTGCGTGTAGCAAAAGCAAGCACGTTCGGTTTCAAGGAGCTGCTCCGACTCAGAGCAGAGCTGTGGGAAAAGCAAGTTCTTAATACTGCTCTTGGTGATTTTGTGGGCGCTTCTCTTGACAGTGCTCCGGCCTTGCCTTCTCCTCTCCTGTTGTGGTACCTGGATAACCAGCTCGATGGTGAAATTTTCCTGTGCAGCTTGGGAAAAACCAGCTATGAGATATCCACCATCCATGGGTGGCAAATTCAGACCCCAGACTACGCTGGCTTTGGCTCTTTCATGGGTTATTTTCTCTGTCGGGGCGAGTCTGTAACGGTTAGCGGGTAGTAAAGCCGTGGCGAGCGGCTCGTGCCTCCTCCCACCGAGCGGCTTACAGACCCGAAACGGTCGTGGCTCAACGTGGCTCGAAAGCTCGCTGCAGGCAGGCACAGCAATTCCTCTAACAGAGAAAAATTTGCCCCAGAAATGTCACAGGACAGACCTGCGGAGTGTCTCGCTTGCACCAGCGTTTCGTTTCCCTCCGGGAGAGGCCGATGAGGCAAAACGGCTGCGGAAATGCCCAGGGTTATCTCTGAAGCGGTGGGAGTCCCGGCCGCAACTCCCAGGTTTGCAGTTCCCCGAATCAAGGTACCGGCCTCTTCCACCGGCGACTGCGTCTGCCCAGCACGGAAAGATGGTTGCTGGCCCTGCAAGGGTTCGGCATACGCCACGACCGGGAGGGAACAGATGGCAACTGCGAGAAAAAAGCCGGCTCGTGTGGTTGGAAGCGGCCTGGGCAGAGCGGTTTGTTGCTGCAACGTGGGCACGCGCGGAGAGGAACGAGGCAGCACAACGTACCGACCCGGGAGGTGTGTAAGGGATCTAGTCTGATTTAGTTTTCTCCACTTATTTCTTCTTCGCATATTCACATTTCTGAGAGAATTAATTGCATTGCTCTGGCACCAGTCTAGGCAGAAGGTTTATGCCTCTGCGGAGGGGGAAGTGGCAGCGTCTACCCCAAAACCTGGCCGGTCGTGGGGTGGGAAGAGTTCCAGCCCCGCCAGGCTGGACCGCGGCGGCGGCGGCGGGTGCCGCGTCCGTGCCTTCGTCGGGGCGGCTGGTTTCCCCGCTCCCGCGGGAGGAGGACCGCGGCGAGGCAGATGGAGACGCAAGGGGTTTGTTTACTCCGAGCGAGCTGGGAACGTCCCCAAACGCTCCCCGCTGCCAGCAGCAGCGATTTGGAAGGGAAAGAACTTAAAAAAATGATGGAATTTGTTGACGGGTTTTAAGGTTTTACCTCCTCCGTTATTGCTTCGTGTAAATGTTGTTAACGGCTGAAGATGCCCCCAGCGCGGCGGTGTGGTGGTCTGCCCGAGACGGGCAGTTTCCGTTGGGAAAAAGGAGATCGTGTTCCTCAAGTGGGAGCCAGAGAAAACAGCGTGGCCATTTTTTCCACTTTTCTTCCTTTAAACTTGGTTTAATGAAATCCTTTTGCTTTGAAGAGGGTGTTTTTCTGAAACCATTAGCAATTTAACTGAAATGGCACCGACAACGTGTACAAGAGTTGTCCTGGTTCATCCTGGAGGGATGAATCCATCGCTAGGAATATGTTTTCTTTTTAAGGGCCGATAAACAGCTTGTAATGTTAATAACTTTACACATTCAAATAAGTCCTGACCCTCAGAGAGGTTATTTTAACATGGCTCTGCGAATTAAATTATGTTTCTGTAAAGCTACAAAAATATAAACAATATGAATCTTGTGTTTCTCTTTAGATAGCGAGAAAGTTGCTGGATATTTCCAAAGAGCAAGTGTTGAGGGCCCTGAAGCAGCCGTTAGGGAAAGAAGGGGGTCAGCTGTGTGGAACCGGTTGGTAAATTAAAAAAGGTGAAGGCATTAATTACTCACACCAACGCTGAATTCCTTGTTGCTCTCCTAGTTTGTTGAACCTGGAAAGTATTTTAATAAATGAGATGATGCTAGGAAGGTTAGGTAGCCTGCTGAAATCTCCCACCCCTGGAGTCTTTGTTCAAGGCTTATGTACTGTGTGGCCACAGTGTGAGAAATGTGAGTACGGAAAAGCTACCTTCGCCTGAGCTATTTTTATGTGCGTTGGCTTCTGGCTCTAATTCTACCTTAATTTTTCTTTAGCAATGCTTCATGCTCGATGTTTGATGTAGCAGGCGTGAGATGCTCTTTGATGCAATTACAGCTATAAAGCAGGCACAGCTAGAATACCTGATTTAAATTCTAAGCCTCTTCTGAGGCAGATAAAAGCAGTCATTTGGATAGCTGCTGGCTCTGAAGCCTCGTCTCTGCTATCAGCGCAGGATCTCAGATTTGCTCCTTGGCTTGGCGATATTGCCATATTTCCAGCTCAAGGCTGCCCTATATTATTTTTTCTGTTTTTCTGCTACTTAACTGCAATTGCAAAGCATCAAACAGCCTCTCTGTGCTGTGAACAGACAGCTGGGTTAATGAACTGGGTGCCCTTTGGCTGCTGGGCAGGTGTCAGTGTGCCAGTCAGTGAAGTTGTGCAGAGATTGCTTTACGAGCTGCCCCAGGGCAAAGGAGAGCTTGAGGCTGGTTAGCTCTGCTCCGAAGGTAAAGAGAAAACTTTCAAGGGGGTGTGTTTGGTGGACCACTATCTCCATGTCCAGGTGCTCATCCTGGAGGAAACGGTTTGCAATTGAAACATGATTTCCTTTTTTCAGCCAAACTAATGACCGACTGGTTATAGCCTTTGGTTTGGGTTTCCCTTGTTTCATCCTTATCCTTTTAAAAGGTTGGTAAGCAAGATAGGGAATCTGTTTCTGCTGGCTCCTGGATGCTGCCCGCACACGGCTTGTCCTGTGCGCGCTCCCCAGCCCCATCTGCTCCTGCTCCCGGAAGAGGAGCTGGGCACCTGGCAGGGCCATGTGTGCTTCTGGAAACCTTTGCTATCTCAGCTCCTGCCAATGTCTCACCGTGGTATGTCCCCTCCTTCCTTTCACTGAATACATAAAGAGAGCATGCTGGCACCGCTATCAAGAAGAATACAGATATAAGAGGTATAAAACCATAGAAAGCCCCCTCCCTTATGTAGTACTTGGAAGCTCTGTGCTGAAGTCCAGCATTACCCACCTCTGCTGTTAGTACCTGCTGTACCTGTGGCATCCCTCCTGCTAAGATGCCACAGTGCTGCAGAGGCACAACAATGTGAAAGCACTGCCACTTAAAGCATTGTGAGAATATGTGCCTGAGACACAGAAATCAATAAGGATGTCACATCGCTGGCAGACACCAAAGGAAGTTGCCACTCAATTTTTCTCCCGAGTCTCACCTATTTTTCTAATGCCTCAAACTTCAAAAGGGTTTGAAACAGCAATTGAAGCAGTTGAGTGTATTTGGCTGAAATAACCAGGACTCTGGGAGCAGCTGAGACTGGAACATCTTTGGGCGAAAGCAGGAAGTATCCACACCTCTCTTTGAGTCTGGAGGGGCTGTCCCAGGCGCACGCGCTCCTCTGCAAAGGGAACATGCCTGCAATTTTCCTCTGATAGCTCTTTATTTCATGTAGCTCTGAAAAACAAAGCAACGAATTCAGAAAATGACTCACTGGAGTAAGTGAGGGCAGGTCAAATTACATCTTCTCATACGCCTTGCTGAGATGTTTTGAATTAACAGAATTAGCTAATTGGGCGCGCTCTCTGTGTCCTGCAATTACCAGAGCCAGACGCTGGTGGGTGGGAGCAACCTCTGGGATACATCCTGCTCCTTGTCCGGAGGAGTTTCAGAAATGAAAATGAGATACCCGGCATATGCTTATGGCTACGAAGGGGCATGAAGAGTCCTCACTCAAAGAAGAGAGAGGAGGAAAAAAAAAAAAAGCATATGTCTGCATTTAGAAAAGCAGATATTCAATTAAGGTTCTAATTTCTCTATGCAATTACTGTGGCAATTGCAAACTGCCTGGTTATCTGTAAGTGTTGATAACTCATCTTGCACCTTG
The DNA here is from genome assembly GCF_040807025.1 of Struthio camelus. Taxonomy (NCBI): domain Eukaryota; kingdom Metazoa; phylum Chordata; class Aves; order Struthioniformes; family Struthionidae; genus Struthio; species Struthio camelus. The sequence goes on along the minus strand of NC_090959.1, from coordinate 17,405,786 downwards.
CAGGCAAGTTGCCAGACCTGGAAAAACTGTAAATGCAGGCACGTCAGGCCCCTTGCTGTTAGCGCAAGCCATGCTGGTTTGAACTCTGCGTTGGTTCCCACCGTGCGGCAGTGCTGAGTCGGAGGCGCTCGTGGTGCGGTGTCGTGGCTCTCTGGGGCTGGGGACGCATGAGGCTGGCACGGGAATGGCTCTGCCACCCTGGGCCAGAGAATGGAGCAGCGGGCTGCGTTAGTCCCCTCTCAGTTTCTCCAAGCTGAGTGAATCCCACTCAAAGTGCATAATTTCCATGTGATGAAGGCAGTGCTGTCCGACAGAGACAGGGGCTGGAGGGATGAGTGTGGTGGAGCCTGCTGGTTCTGCTGTGTTTCATCGCGTGTCTCTGCCTTGGATAAACCTAGACCATTGGGTTGAATTAATGGCTGTGAAGTGGTCTGAGACATTTGGTGAACAACACTGAGAAGCAGAAAAAATTAGTTCTGTTCCTGTATGAGCCGCATCTGATACCAAAATATCATATAACCTTCTGTGGCACAGGTTGAGTTGAGAGGGTTTCACTTCTTCACATGAAAGCTCAGCATGAACGTGAAACTGTAGTCTTAAACGGGTACATTTTCCGTGAATGAAACTCTGAGCCATATCTGGCCACCAGTGCCTGCAGAGGAGGCCAAGCTTTAGCAAATGGAAGATGTCCAAGAGCGGGAAAGAGCCGCTGGGTGGGAGGGAAAGTGGAGACTGGCCATGGAGGCTCATAGCTGCCCTTGTTGCTGGATTTTCCCAAATGCTGATGAGGGAGCAGGCCACCTTACTGGTAACTTCAATTGTTCAATGAACAATTTCTCCTGTTTCCCTCTTGCCCAGGAAGAGGAGGCAAAAGCCCTTTGGCCACCCCATGGCTCAGCGAGGCTGTGGTTGGGTGGAGGCTCCCAGCGCTGTGTGATCCGTCCAGCATGGTGAGAAACCTGAGCTCTGGGTCTCAGTTGCGTCTCCCGCTCCTTTGCGGCACCAGGAAGCCTAGCTTTGTCATCATCTCTGTTTTTCTGCTCTAGTCTTCTCTGAGGATATTAACTGCTTTGCGGGTTTTTTTTATTTTTTATTTTTTCTGGAGAATCGAGAGCTGAAAAACAAGCTGGTAAAACTCCCTGGGAAGGAGATTTGCCTCCTCGGCAACAGGCAGGGAATGGATTATTTACGACTATCTATTCTGCCGCTGGTCCCCGTGCGCAGGAGCTGAGGTTAAGGGTGCATGTTGTGGGCTGTCGGATCTGTAGCCGTTAGAAAGTGCCAGTTCTTCGTAGGGTGGCACGGTAGGAGGAAGAGCAGCAGCTCCCTCTGGACAGACGGACCAGAACAGTGCAAAACCGAACCTGTTTTGCCATATATCCCTGCTTGTGTGAGGTGCTGACAGCCTGGGCAGAGCCAAAGGGACATGTTAAAGCTGCCTGGTTAGCTCCCTCTCTGCTGAGCTGCACCAGCAGCCAGGTTTGAGTGAACTATTCGTGACATATTTTTGGGCTTTTGTTCAATTTGCAAATTAATTTCCCCTTCTCAATTGCATGATGTGACTCTGGCATGTACCTGTAACTGAGACTGGAGTGACATCCAGATATTGAGGGGCTTGCAATGAAATTGTGAAATCCTTTAAGCTTATTAGTAAGTAACAGTGTTGGCTTTTGGTGCAACAGTGAGCTGGAGTAGCATTTTAATTTTCCTAAAAGGTCCATGTAACACAATGCCTTGCTTGCTTAGTGCAGTACAAATGACAGACTACTTTTTGCCAAGGAAAGCTTAAAAAGTTATTTCTCCTCAAATTGCCTTTTTTTATTATTATCCCTTACATTCATATCTCTGATTCCAGGCTAAGGGATGCTACACATGAAAAATTTGAAACATTAGAAGTTGCCAGAAGCGGTTCTATGATATAAGGTGCTGTGAGTTGTGTTGTCTGTCCAATTTTTATAGTAATTGGGAGACAAATCAGCTGCAGTAAACTTTATTTGCGCATAGCTGCATGGTCTTCCCATGGGAACTGTATGATAAATTAAAAGAGCAATGAAAATTTCAATCTCCCCTCCAGGCCCTGTAAAATAACAGCAAACTCCTTGGGTCTCGTCAGCACAGAAGCAGTCTGGGCTACTGAGCAAACTGCACTGACTTGTAGCTATTTGCAAATACTCAGTTCTGACGCTTTTCCTGCCACCAAGAATGAGATGTTGCAGCGGCTCCTGGAAACGTGAATATGTTTGTGCTATGCAAGTGGACTTTCCTGACCCTTCTCGACGAGTCTTCTCCATCAGATGACGTAGTTTGGTCTCTGGACTAGTTACCTCTGCCGGGATTGTCCTGAAGCAGATGGAGGAATAAAGAAATCTGAGGTAGAGCTGTGTACCATCCGGGTGTCCTTGCAGCCCTCCCACCAAGTAGTGAAGCTATAAAATCTCTTTTGCTAGGAATAAAAATGCCAGCTGCAAAATCCAAAGCCTTTTAAAGACTGAGGCCGAACTGAACCCATTCAGATGTTGCTCTGCAGCAAAACCAATAACTTGCTGCTGTTTCCCAAGAGGTGGCTGCTGCGGCATGCATGGCTGAGAGATGTTTTTGCTGAAGGGACGTTTTCTGCTCTTCTCTTGTTCTGAGACAGAACATAGGAATGCTCCTGCCACAAAGTTTGAATCCGCTTGGGATGGAGCCTGAGGCTGTATGGTGAGAATTGCCCCGAGGTGCTTCTCCCTTCTCTGGATTTAAGCAATTTCACCCAGGTGTGGGTTTGCTGGAAACACCCTAGCCTACCAGCTTTGCACCGGATCCGCTATGTTTGTGAACTGAGCCAGCACAGGGCAAGCTGAAAATTTTGCTGATACGTGGAAGATTCAGACTTTCCTTTGGCAAAGTCTCAAGCCCTCGAGCTCAGCCTTCGATTTCTGTGCGAGGAGCAGAAAGGCCAAGCGGGAAGTGCAGCATGGGAGGTATTCGTTCCCTGCGCGCTTTTTACCTCGGCGTCTGGAGTCAGTGGCTTGTCTTTCAAATAGCAATAATAACAAAATAGAGTAAATACAGGTAGTTAAGAAACATTAGGGCATGGGGACTACCAGCAATAGCCTCAATTTTCTGGTATATTTAAAAAAATAGACACAACGTAATTGGGAGTGCTGCTCCTACCTCTCCCCTGTGGTGTCTTTCACTTGGTGGATTATTAAACGATTAAACAAGCTGTGTGTGTGCTTTGCTGTGTTTTTTTCCGCTCTATTATTATTATTACTATTTTCTTCTTTTTACATGAGCCTTTGGGAACATAATGCTAAAAATGTTATTAAGAAGCCATTGACCATAAATGCCCTGCAGATTTTTCTGATGAAAGGCACTGCCTACTGCTTTAGAGAAAGGAAGAGTAAATATGAGGCCGACTGAAAATATATACCTGGCGAGAGTGGGTGAAGTTGCTAAGGAAAAGACCTTCAGTCCGTCAATGACATCCTTTGTCTCTTGTGTGATTGCTGAAGGTCTGCAGGGACACCAGGTCCCTGCAAAGAGCTACAGCTTCATAGATGGCTTTTTTTTTTTCTGCTGTAAGTGGAATTAGACTGGAAGATTGTTGCCTCTAAGCTTTCCAATTAGCTCAACGCATGCCTTACACTGAAAGATGTTCTGCGGAGGCATCACATCATGTTTGCCCCAGGGAAAGGGTTGCAAATGGGAGATCTGCTCTGGAGGAAGCTGGCGGGTGGATGCCAGCAGGGAGATGGGGATGAAGGTGGCTGTGGATTATGGGTGAAAAAGGTCACAGTGTCTTACCTGGGCATCTCCTTTTGTCTGCTTAAAAGGAAGAAAGAGGGCATGATGTGGTGACCCAAGAACATGGAGTCTGCAACATTGTCTGTCTAGCAGAGATGCCCCTTTCCCACCTCCTTGCTGGGTCTTGGGCTGCTTGATGTTCCTCCTCGATTCTGGCTTTCCTCCCTGATTCAGCCTTTCCTCCATGAGTGTGTTCAAGCCTAGTTTCATGATGCAGCTTGTCCTTACTGATAGACCACGGAATAATCACTAGATGCTGTCCTACCCTAAAATGAGGTGTGCTGAAACGCCACTGATTAACAGGAGATGCTGGTACGGCACCTCCCAACCTGTCTGTTGGGGAGCAGGTGACAAACTCCACGCACATGTCCAGCCACAGTACAGCGGTAGTGATTTGCTTAGGCAGAGCCATTGGCATTTTCAGAAGGAGAAGCCGGGAAACAAGCCAGCCAAAGGGCATGAGCACCACTCATGCATCAAAAGGGATCTGATTCTTCTGCAGGTGGTGAAAAATCTGGGGTCGTCCCTGTCTCGTGATACCTTTTCTGCATCCTGCTATGAACCCCTTGAGGGGGCTGGATGGACGCTAGGCTTGTAACATTGGTCTGCTGCTGCCTGCACTGATACATGCTTGGCCCCCCGCTCTGTGTTGCAGCGCTCTGTAGATGGAGCACATGGCGTGTTGCTGGCGTGAGACCATCTTTCATAATTGGATGCAGAGTCCTTGTCAGCTCCGAGCTGATCACTTAGTCCATGCATTTAAAACAAGCCACTGCCAGTTTTCGTTCAAGGGTGTTATTGCTCATACGTTTTATTAGAGAGGATGCCTGCCTGATCTGTGTGTTGAATTTCTGCCGATGGAGTTATCTGTGCAACCACATGGGTTGAGATGCATTACCTGATCGTTATAAAAACGTAACAAGAGCTGGGTATAAAAGTTCTGTCGCTCTTCCAGGAGGCTGCTGGGCTCAATTCACCAAAGCCCGGAGCTGTTATTTTCTCTCTGGCTGTAAATTGTTCTGAGTGACAGCATATGAAAAACACTGTATCAAAATAAGTGGACTCAGACAGATAACAAGCCTTCTCAGGTAGCGGAAATTACTTGGCATCGGACTCTGTCTCTCTCAACAGTCACGAGGTGTCTTGACTGTCCTAGGCATCAGCTCACCCGCTTTGCCTTAGTGCTAACCTGGTACCATACCTAGGTCCGATCGCATCCAGCTAATCACTCTATCCGTTGTATCCATGGACAGCGTAACTAAATGCAGTTATTTCCAGCGAGGGCATGGTGTGGTGAAGATCCCTCGATGGATTGCGTCTTTCCCCGCCCTGCGAAGGGGCTGTCAGTGGCCAGCACTGAGGACTGCAAATATTTTTGTGGAGAAGAGGCACGGATTATACTCAGAATAAGCACCCGTATGATGAGCAGTGGCAGCCTCAGCTCTGCAGTTATTCTTCCCTTGCATCTTCCCGCAATGGAAGTGAGATCATTAACTCTGATTAGGACATTTGGTATTCCGATGAGGTCTTTCGTTTCTGCTCTGATTTCTCGTCTGCATATTTGATGCTGTACTCTAAAGAGAGAGTGCAAATGTTAAGATGTTAGAATAATATTGCCCCAAGGGTCATACGTTAATGACAAGGACTATCACTGTCTGAGTAGTTCAGAACTTAACAAAAGGCACAAAACAATTAAGCCGTGATTAACAGTCGAGTGTTTCCATAATTAGAGCTAGATTTTGTGATACTGTTTATTACCTTTTCTTAAAAGAAAAAATCCAGTTGCAGACAGGTTTACTCAGAAAAAACCCTTGGATGCATGAGAGAATAGAGGCTGTTACTGGCTGCTGGGAAATCTGGCTCATCGCTGGCTTTCCAAGCTGGGGAAAGACAGCTTGGACCAAAACGGGTGAATGAGCTGCAATAGGAAATCCTACGTAGCGCTGCTGCTCCGAACCGGGGCAGGGCTGGTCCGGCGCTACCCCATGGAGACCGAGGCTCCGGGTGGGATTGTGCAGCTGAGTTAGGGGAAGTTTATGAGGCGATTCGGTACCTTTAGGTGAGTGTGGTGCAGGGTCAGGGACTACTAGCTGGAAACAAAAGCTTTAAAAGCTGCTGCTTCTGAGCCCTGGTGTGGCAGAGCCTCGCTGTCTTCTCACTGCCCAGCCCTTCCCGCGGCACCACCAACCCTGCGGTACCTTTAACCATAACAGGGCAAGTTATTTTTGCCTGGGGAAACATCTCCACTGCACAGAAGAGAAGGGGCTTCGCTTTTTTAATGCAAAATGCAGAATTAAATAAGGAGAGGGGTGGGGGATTAGATTGCAGCAGCAGGATATAGAGAGGTTAAAAGGTTTAGCCGAAGGCATGAACCTCTGTAAAGAGGGAGGGAGTTAAAGGCTTTTTGGTGTGGGGTGCCTTGGGGCTAGGTTCTGCACGGTGCTGGGTGTCCTTTCCCCGTCCTTGGAGCCCGTGGCAGCGGAGGTGCTTATCTCTCCCTCAGGATCAAGCCTTAAGTGCTTAGGTTGTAAATGTATCGGAGAGCTGGAGATCTGTTGCATCCCTTTAACCCGTGAAACTATAAAGATCTGTCAAATGTATGGAAAAGTAAGCTAGGATGAATTGTGAACAGTTCAACTGTTGTGCAGCCCCATAAATATTGCCTCTTGCCTAGTGGGGGGTTAGAAAAGGTCTTGCTTTCTCTTCCGCCAGCAATAAAATAAGAGGCCCAGCAGAACTGGAGGAGGCTGGAGCTCCCACGCAGCTGGGCTGTGCTGGGTGCTGGCGAGTCCCGCGGGTGAGGGGCCTCGGCCAAGCCCCGGAGGCGTCTCGGGAAAGTCGGCACCTCGTCCTGGCTGTCTCTCTCCTGAGTCCCACCTAAAAGCTCCCAAGGTCGTTGGCAGGTTATTTATAAGCAATTAGGAGCAACTTGTCATTACGATGCTAATTCAGATTCTAGAGGGGTTTAATTAGCTGAAATGTCCTTACTGTATGGTAGCTGGTAATAGCTTGCAGGGTGCGGTGCTGCTGGCTTCGGATGGATGTCGGATGGCTTTGGGAGCGGGAAGGAGCCTGAAACAGCAGCAGTCTGCTATCGAGTGATGCTCGATTCTTCTTCTTCCAGAGGGCTGTTTCCTCTTTGTAGTGAGCTTGAGCTCTCGCCTGTCTCTGCAAGACCCCACCTTTACCCTGGCATCTCCCCAGCTTCTTCCCTGCACAGGGACACCTGCAACTCGGGGCTCAGGGGTCTGCTGTCATCTTGGGCAGTTTTGGAGGACAAAATAAGGCTAGAGGGGCTGATGTTCCTCTCTCCGAAGAGCCCAGCAGGTCCTCATTACCCTGGTGTGGCCACAGAGCAGGTTAGGGAAGTACAGTGTCCTGGGAAATCTGGGCATTTGGAAAGCAGCAGGTCTCCGGCTTTTGACGGGCTCCAGCTCATAAGTGTCAGCTTGTGTCTTGTTTTCCCACGGAAAACCTAAGGGAAGGTGGCATAAAGCTGCCTTGCAGCATGCGTGCACCAGCCCAGGGCTGCAGCTCGCTCCCTAAGAGAGTGTTTGGGGTTACTCCTGGGCTCAGCCTGGCTCCTGGCTTACTGTGGTATGGAGACCCATTATTGCCTCCTCTGCCTGTTTGGGTCTGGTGCCCTATTTAGCCTTCCCTTTCCCAGCTGTCCTGAGTTACTTTTTGTTCCCCTTCTGAAAGCTGGATGCACAAATAGCCCTGCCTAACCCTTTTCATACCATGTTTTTGTTGTTGTTCTTTCTCCCTGCCCACTGTCACTGCATTTCGTGCAGGTGACAGCACTGGCGGCTACGAACACGCTCATGTTTGTTTGGGATGGTGCAAGACAAGGACCGAGAAATATATGAAAGTGTAAAATAAATAGGCAGCATGGCTACAAATTGTTCTGTTCCTTTTGGTAGAGGGGTTAACTATTGAAGAAAATTGGGCAATTGATGTTGCTGCCAGACCTGCAATGCTTTAGGACGGACGAGGTGGCAGAGCTAATTTTCAGCCCTGCTGGGACAGAGAGCGCTGCAAATTACAAAGGATGGAAAATGCCACAATAGAAAGATGAACAGAGGAAAAAAATTGGTTTCTTCCCATGAAAGATTTCTAGTGATATGAAGAGACTTGGTTTTGAAATCGAAAAGGACCAGCCGTCCTACTTGTATTTCATGAGTGCTCACTTATTATTATCGCAAATAAAGCAGACAACCCTTATTGCTCATATACACTTGAGAAAGGAAAAAATTCTCATCTTTTTTTTTTATTTCCTGTCTTCCAGTTCCTTTGCCGCTGTAGCTGGTTTCACTGACTCCTCTGCAGGATCAACCCCTTACTCAGTTACTGCTGGCCTTTGCACAGGTCATTCACAAAAAAACCCCCAAGGGTGAGCAAGGCAGGTCCGAAACAGGGCTCTTGGGGACAGCAGGGTGGGGGACATGGTCTCCAGCGGAGCCAGGACCTGCCGGGGAGCTCAGCACCGCTTGCCGTGTCTGGGATGTTGGCAGCATTGCTCTTCCTCGTCTAATACCCAGGGTTGAGCTGACATCCTGGCCTCCCTTGAGTGGGGATGTTAGTGGAGGCTTTCTCCTCTATCCGGATGCCTATTCTTGCAAAAGTTTCCTGGAGGTTTTGATTGTCATCGCAATTAAGGCTGAAATTTGCTCAGTATGCTAAAAAGTTATTGTCAGTGTGGCAGGATGTGGGGACACTGGGGCTGCCCGTGCTCACTCGCACCGTGCTGCCTGCAGATAACATCCCGCTTTGTTCGGCACTTTAAAAAACAACCAGAGGATTACAGGGCTGCGGTCCCTGCCTTGCTGCACGGTTCTCACCCTGAGCCAGAGGCAGCATGGCAAGACCTCAGCAGAGGTGGGATTTACCGGGAGGATGCGTCCTGCAGAGACCTTTCCCTGCTGGAGCCTTGGGAACAGCTGGCCAGTGGGAATGGGGAGAGGGGAAACTCTTAAAATAATCACAGAAATGCAATTGGGCCCCAGAAGTCAGTAAGTCGGTCGCTGTTGGCCAGCACGAGGTGCAGCTCGGGACCTGGGAAGAGCAGGCTGGGATGTGCCCTGGCGGCTCCAGCGCAGCGGTGGTTCAGAGCGTTTCTGCTTTAGCCCCAGCACTTAGTTCCTTTCCTCCTTCTGCAATGCGTTGAGCTATTTACTGAGGAAAGAAATACGATGTTTAAAACCGGTCCTGAATGGATGTGTGTTAAAGCAGAGCTTTATTTAGAGCCGTTCGAGATGTGTGCTTGGCAGAGACAAAGCTCTGAAGTGGCTGATCTCTAAGTGCTTTGAGCATTTACCCCCCCACTGCTGCACCTGGCTTTTGCGGGCTGCCACGCTCTTCGGGACATGGCTGCGGTTACGGCTCGGGGAGAACGAAAGGTTTCTATTTATCTTTGGGCTTACTGTTTCTAAAGGAAGACAGAATAAATACTAGTCAACAAAGCTTTTACCTCTTTGCCAGTTGCGTAATGCAGAGACTGTTTGTGATTAATAAAGGGTGACTGCAGCTCCAAGGATGCTGGAATTAAAGTTATATGAATGATAGATTTTAAAAAAATCTTTTATTTATTTATTTATTTATTGCTGCTTTGGTGGCTCTAGAAAGCTTAAGTGTTAATTTTAATTTGGGGTTAATTTTCTTCAATTTAGGTTGCTTTCCCTTTTTTGTAATGTGAAAGAAAAACCTCTTCAAGGAGATGGCTTCAAAAGGCCTCTCTCTTCTCTCATTACAAACCTCGGTGATGCAGAATACGCCCACGTGGCCGTATGATCTGGATAGTGTTTGGGACACTTGCTGAAAGGATGTTGCTTTACTCGTTTTGCTGTTTATCTTCTCGCGGATGAGCTTAATGGTCCGTTGGTGGATGGGAGCCAGAAGAGACTGGCAAGAGCAGTCAGCAAAGAGGAAAGATCTCCTCTATTCCCTGGCCCAGGTTTGGCTGGGAGAAAAAAAAAAAAAAGATTGAGCCTGAGCTGCAGCAGGAGCGATTTAGGTGAGGGTAAACTTCTCGAAGAAAGGGCTGTGGCTGTGGCCAGCCCGGCGAGGTTTTTATGATTCCCTTGTGTCAATACACAAGGCAGGACATTGCTGTGTTGAAAGAGCAGCAGCAACCTTCAAAAATGGGTTTTGATCCATATTTATGTCACATTTTAAAACTCCTTTGGAGCATGATAATTCTCTATGCTGAATTTCTGTGTCCAAACCTTAAATCATCACTGTTAGCTTTATGTATCCTGCACTTGAGCTCTTGCTGTAGGATTAAAAAGTATACTGCAAACCATTTTGTTGCAGGCAAGTTATTAGAGATTGAGCGATGACAGAAGATCACATAAAAGCAGGGTAAATAGTTTAATATAGATATAAATATTAAAGTGTTGAGAGAAAGTATATGAGAGACAATCCCCAGATGGTATAAGGGGTAATAAATGAATATTACATTTCAGTCAATTAATTTAAAAGGATTCTGCAAAGTTTGATTCAGACCTTACGGTTAGGTACGCAGGGAAAGAATTGCGACTAGTCATCAGAAAGAAAACTATAATGTCTTCCACTTTTTAAAAGTAACTGAGGAGCTCTGAAGGCTGAGTGCTAAGGGAAGGTGGATGGATTTTGAAGGTGCAGAGATGCGGTTGGGGCCGTGTGGCCATGAGCAGCGACTCCTGCCTGGGGTGTCCAAGCCAGGCCAAGTGGGGCCTGCTTTGGGCCTCGTAGGTCTGTCTGTTTACTAAATCGTGGTATTTCCTATTCCTACTCCTCCCCAGGGCTGGGGCAGTGGCTGTAAGAGGAGCCATTTCTAACAGCAGTTTTAAAAGCAAATCTCATGGATGTCGGTGAACTAGCCAAAGATGAGCAATGGCTCTGTGCATTGAGTGGCCTTATTCTGTACGTTTTCCGGTTTCTTTTTTTTCCTGATCCGAACAAATTGCAACTAGCTTCTCGGGACTTTGGGGAAACCATTATCAAGTGGAAAAAAAAAAAAAAGTCTTCTCTTGTGTGTGCCAGGGGCGTGATAGCTAACTGCAATATGCCTAACCCCTTCCATGGTGAAAACACAAGAACTCTCTTTCCCAAAGACCAGGTGTTGTTTTCTGCCCTGTGGGGAAATGTTCACCTTTTGGAGAAGGCTGCGGTCAGTCCCATCGCTCCTGCAGTGCTCGGGCTGCCCAGAGGCAGCATACACTGGGATGAGGCTTACTCTTTATTGGTAGAAGCTTTATCTGATCATCCTGGGAGCTAATGTGGTTTTTGCTTCATGTTTAGCAATCTAAAATTCTCCTCATCTCCTGCACAGAGCTGCAAACATTTATTCATTCCTGGGCTTTGACCTAATTCCTGGCCATAAATATTCAGATTTTTGCAAGGGAGTAGAGAAGAGATGATAAAGCAGAAGCCCCTATCAAATGACACAGACGTGAAACAGCCTTTAATTGATTTACTTTTGTCAGATATAATTAAGTCCTACATTTCATTGCAGCTCTTGGCTTGAGTTCAGATCTCAAGAAGTCTTTGGTGATAAGGCCAGAAGTATTTTGGTTTCAAATGAGTCTGATCAGTTCTTGCAGCAGCTTGCAGACAAGAGGCACAGGATTTTAAGTTGTATTGGTTGAATGTAAAGCCATGAGGCACAGCCAAATCCCAGCTTTTGGATTGCAATGAAGTGCCCAAATGGTTCCTCTTGCTGTGCATCTTGCTTGCATCTTGTTCCTTGCCGTTCTGTGAGTGTCCAATGCTTTGCAGTTTGTCAGATCTGGGCTGATTTCAGCTGCCCAAACCGTCTGATGAAATTTGGATGTACCTGCTTAGCACATGCTTAAATCTCACCTATATTTTTTTTTTCCTGGATAGGGATAGACTTCAACATATATTTAAGGGCTTCATTGAAACGAGGCTCGTGGGCCAGTTGCTGTGTCCACGAAGCCTGTGTCAACATACCCATTGTGTATTTTGCTGGGAGCAGCATCAAGAATTTAGATTCCTTTCCACTGTGAGTGCTGGATGCTACTCAGTGTCCTCCAAAACTAAGCAGTGCATTTTGCCTGACATATGGAACAAGAAAGCAATTTTGCAGTATAATGATGAAGTTGGGTCAATAGTTTGAGTAGCAAAACCCACACCGGTCCATATTAATTTCCATTAAAGCAACATGAAGGCAGATGGTGAGCTCATGCTGGGAGTACAGGGGCCATCTTTGATAAGGAGGAGATGTCCAGGGAGCTTTAGATGTGAAGGATCTTGTAAGGTTTTTATAATTCTTGGCAAAGAAAAAGGACTTGAAAACCTCCCTTTGCCTTGCTCTCTTTCTGTCTATTGTGTTATTTAATCTCACCTTCGCTCAGTGGAGTTCTTATGTGCTGAAAGGAAATGAAATCTCTGCTGTGTTATTATTGCTCTCTGCTTAGATAAATAACATTGTGCTGAATTCAGAGTGCTGCACACTGGCTGTTGTCTTCCAAATGTGCTGCTCAGGCAAGTTCTGCTTTAATAGGTGGGAAGTGCTCTGAGGTGTTGCAGAAACATCTTTAAATCCCCACCTTTGCAGCAAAATCCTCCTTTGATAAGAAAACAAAGCTAGTGGGCATTTTGGATGAAAAGGACTCCGGGATTCATCTTCTCCCTGGAATACCACAGCAACGACTGCGTTTTGAGTCGATGGAGTCGTAACAGAGATACTTTGTTTTGCTCTTTGTACACTAGGCTGAAAAAGTCATTTTCCAAGGGAAATGTGGATTGAATCTCCAATTCAAAGACAATGGTGAGACCTGGGTATGCAGAGACTTTGGGTTTCATACAGCCCAAGGAGTAGCTGAGCTTTAAGAAACCCACCTCACTTTGCAAGCAACTGAGTTATTTCCCATACCTGGGACCCTACGGTCTGGCATAATCTAATGATGCTCTGGCCAGAGAGTCTACACCATCAGCTGTTGTCCATGTGCAGCACCTGAATAGCTTCTTTTTTTTATTATATAAGAGCTGCTGAGGCTGGCAATGTCCCACCCCCTCTCCTGTAAAAGCAGAGCATCTTTTCCTTCTGAGGCTGTATCTTGTATTTTTAAGTAGTGGTGTGAAAAGCCCTCAGTACCTGGCCCCAAAACATAAAGTTTAGCCCCTTTTTAAATCTCTGCTGCTCTGATACATCACTAGCTGTGATATAGCTATATTGCAGATATATCACTAGCTGTGGTATGAAATGGTCTTGTAGGACAGACTTGCCCCCAAAACGAGGCCAACAGAGAGAGCCAAACATGCTGTTGCATCCCAGTGCATTGCTTTCTTGGGCTAATGCTCATGATCCAGCAAGTTTGGAGAGCCTCCAAGGCATGGGAGGATGGATGGGAGATTTGGGGGGAGCCCTAGATGTGTTAGAGGTTAGGAGGGAACTAGGATGGTTGGCTTGAAACTGAGCCTTGGGGAAGCTGAGGATGGAGGGAGATGGAGGCTGGTTTTGGTATTTGACTTGTGTGTGGCCGTGGGGGCTCCTGCTGGTCACCGGTGCTGCAATTTCCTTGTGCCCTCCACAGAGACCATGAAGAAGGCTTGAAACAGTGGCCAGCAGCAGCCAAGGTTTCATCAGTTTTCAATTTACTGGTGTGTCTGGACCGTTTATATTTAAGGAAATGGTTCTCCTGGGGCTGAGGATCTGAGAGCAGATTCAGATGACAAAATCTCTCCATGATCTCTGTTTAGCCCAGCCCTGCTGTCAGCTGGCTGCCCACACTTAGTTCCCTCCCATGTTCTTTGAACGGGCAGAAAGTTGGTTGTGTGTGTTGACTCTTTCATCTCTTACTCTAGAGGGCTTTTTCATGCTCTGTTGAGACTTCTTTGCTGCTTTTAAGCTGCCTGTAATCTCCAGACTGGTTAGGACCTCGAGTAAGTGTGGAAAAGGATGAGTCTAATTCACTTTTTTTTTTTCAAATTGAGGGGAAGAAGGGAGAACACTATTTCCACTGAGAATTTTCCTTTTCACTTTTAATTTCTGTCCAGGGGGAAAACTGTAAATAGCATAAGATAGGCAGATACGCGCAGGAACCTGCAGAGATCCAATTCCTGTAAGTAAGTGCTTGCTCAGAAATGTGATGGGAAATGCTGGGAAGCTGGAAATTTGGGAATCACCTGCCTGGGAAGGGAGGAGCAGTGTTGCTGCCTCCAGGAGTCAGGGGCTGCTTTTGCCACAGCTCTGTGAACTCCCTTCGCTTTGTTTTCAAGAAGTTAAGAGCGAGCACAGATCCGTGCATTGCCAACGAGTCCCAGCGCTGCACTGTGGAGCAGTGGGCTCAGCCGCACCGGCGGGTAACCTGCAAAATGAAAACCGTCGTCCTTGCCAGGGTCATTGAGGGTGACTTCTGCTGGCAGTCCTATGCAGCCAGTAATTAAAGCACGATAAGGATTCCTTGCAGTTATAGCTAATAGTTTTCTAACACAAAAGAAATTTTGACCGAAACAAACCTCAGATCTGTTCTGGACCTTGTTGCTGGACAGGAGTTTTGTGGTTGCCTAGGAACTGGTGATCAGTGCCTGACTATGTTCAATATGGGCTGCCAAAGGGCAGCGGCATGTGCGGTTACATCAATGTTGTCATTGTTGTGGCTATATGGTCCTACGGCGGCTTCCAAAGCACTGTCTCTCCTCAGCTGGGGAAAGGTGTGATTGGAATTGGCTTGGAGCTGGAATGTGGGCAGAGGAGCGGGAATAAAAGTTGGGAATTTTTTAGGCCGAGATTGTGACACGGCCTGAACTCCTGGACTTTGCAGAAAGGAGACTCTGACTTGACCTCGAGGTTCACCCAGATTCCGGAGCCAAGTCAGAGCAGATATTAAAAAGAAAAAAAAAAAAGGAAGAAGAAAAAAAAGCAGTAGATGGGAAAGGGGCTAGATAGAAAATAGTATATATTAGAAATTAGGAAGCTTAGCCAACTGATGAGAGTTGGTTATTAAAAGAGCATGAAATCTGTGGCTGTGGAGCAAGAACAAAAAACTTCAAGTATCTTTTAAACAGAAAAGAAAGGGTACGAGCAGGTGGACTCATTACTGGATGACATGGTGAAATCACCACTAATGTGCCGTAACATCCAATCAATGCAATAATATCCAGTCAGTATTTATCTATGGCATTTGGAAAGATGCAGAATGATGTGCTTTGTATCACTAAAGGGTGATGAAACCTTTCTCAACCCATCGGTAATCAGGAAGGGTAGTAAATGATATCTATGTTGTCAGAGATTCACTTCGAAATCAGCCAGACTATATAACTTGTATTTGAGAGTCTCGGAAGAGCTGGCTCAGGAGATTGAAGTCTGCAGATGTTCATTTTTAATCAGTGACAGAAGAGCTGGGAAAAGACTAGTTTATATTTTAAAAAAGGCCAGTATAACGTCCCAGATAACTACAAGCTAGTAATCCTGGATGAAATAATGGAACAGATGAAAGGGAATTCAAATGATAAAGAATTAAAGGGTAGGGATAAAACTAATGAGTTTATGAAACGCAGGTCTTTACAATAACCCTGACTTCATTAGCTTAGTCATGTATTAAGTAGCTCTAATACACCTAAAGTTTTGCAAAGCGTTTCACACAGTTTCACACGGCATTTGGATTAAGCAGTTCAAGGAGGCATGTTGAACTAGTCGTGGGAGCAGCTAGCTGGCGGAGCCTGGGAAGAGCCAGGGAACGGGTATCGCCCGGTGGGAGTGTTGCTGGGTATTGGCAGTGATGAGTGTGTGGCATGGTGTCTTCATCAGGTCCAGCACTGGGGCCTTTTGGGGGAAATAAAGCCTCTTGTTGCACTATTTGTTATAGAACTGAGCTTTATTTTCTAGGATGCAGTGATCCAGAGCTGTAAAAATCCTGGGTGAGGGTGGGATCCAGTTGAAGGGAGCAGTTAAAAAAAAAATTAAAAAGAGATGATAGGAAAAAAAAGGTATAGTCTAGCCATGTGGCTATACTCCATCCAAGAAGGTGTTTGGATAAGTCCTCAGTGCTGTCGGCTTAGCCCAGCTACACACGAATTAGGAACTGTGCCCAGAGGTACCTTCTGTACCGTGCCCAGAGTAGTTGTAGATAGCATCTTCCAAAGCCAAGAGGCAGGATCTTCACCTTTCTGCCTCCCCAGAGATGCTGAGGGCTCTACATGTCACCGGGGTCTCGTGTAAAAGTACCAGCTGCAGCTTTCAGGACGCTGGTGGGCCAAGAGGTCTTTAGGCTCAGAGCTGCCCTAGCACGGTGTGATTCAGAGCTGGGAAACTGCTGCCTGGAGTGAGACAGGTTCAGAGGAAGGAGGTGTGTGTGTTTGCTTTCCATCTCATCAGGCTCTTTCCTGACACCTCAAGGACAGTGTGTGCAGCGGTGGAGGAAATGTGTTGTCAGCTCGTGCTTGAGCAATCCCGCCCTGCTGGCCTGGCAGCTCTCTGTGGACCCATATGTGCCTACGGACCGGAATAAACCTCTGCCTATCCTTGTCCAGGGCCATGCCAAATGGCCTCCGTTCTACCAAGAGGCGCTTGTGGAGGCCTTTCCACTGCTCCCCTTGGCACTGTTGTGGTGTTTGTGCTTGAAGCACTCCCCATATGCGCGATTAATGAGACCAGTTAATCTGCATGGGGTCCCATTGATTCACCTTCGTTAGGAAGCTGCAAAGGCACTTTGAGGCTTTGATTAGTGCTGCACCTCCCTATGCAGTCCTGCATGGACAGCCTTGCCCAAGGACTGCTCCCACCTGCAGGCTCTACAAAGGGGGAGGAATGCTGCCTGCACCTTACTCTTCCTCTCAGCATCGCTCTAGTTATTAGAGATAACCAACAGGCAAGCTGTGAAGCCTGGTGAGCAAAACAAACTCACCCCAGGAGAGGAGCAGACCTGCTCTTTCTTCTTGTGATTCTCCTTTTCTAATGTTCACTTAAAAGGACACAACCTTGTGCTGTAGAAGATGTGCCGGGAGAGTTGGTTTGTGCCGGGAGAGCCTCTCCGGAGTTGCTAGGTAACTGCCTGCTGCCCGCCGGGTGTGATCACCCGATAATGTATAATGTTTGCTCCGAGGATGAGCAATGCATCTTGTTTGCATCCATTGGACATAGACCCTGTCACTCGGGTGTTGCTCCTTGAGTCATTCTTGCTGGAAGTGGAGGATTATGTGGGTGGCTTTCCTGGAGCTGGCCAAGAAAGATTCCTGCCACCTTAGAGGTGCTAAGCTTCCCTCTCCAGAGCAATGAACCTTGGCTGCTGGCCTGGGGTTGGCCCTGGAGGAGCACCCCCGTGACTTGACGCTCCACAGGCCCTGTGCCAAAGGGACAGATCAAATACCTTATCTGAATTTTTTTTGAACTGTCCCTACTGGGTAGAGAAGCCTTTTGCATCCTCACTATAAAAAAAGGACCACAAGATGTGGGGGAAGGTGAAGCGACCTATTCCAGGCCAAGCTGGGCCTGAGTGCAAGCACTGACCCCTGTGTGTGTGCAAGGAAACCCTCACGATATTCCTGTGGGCTTCCAAGTTTTTTTTTTTTTAATTTCTCAGGTTAAACACTTACAGCATAACTTAAAAATGTTGTTTGGTTTATCTTCCCTCTGATTCCACGCATAAGACATGATTTCAGATTAAATGCTGTTTTGGCAGTGGTCCAGTAATATTAGAGGATGAATTTATGAGCAAGTCTTTTAAGGTCACTTCTTCCAGCATGACAAAATAGGAGATATTTTAGTGCGTGGTAGCCATGATTTTAATGCCTGAGTGCTCTCTCTTAAGAAGATATTACTAAGAAAAGGGAAACGCTTCTTAGGAATAAGCTGTGCTGTTCCAGAGACATTCTCTGACCAAGGTGAAGAAAACTAATAAACTGTGCTGTTTTCAAGCTGTTCCCTCTCATTTAAGGCCTCAGAAGGCTCAAGCAGTGGTTGCAGCCAAAGTAATGGGATGCAACTCCCAGGATTTATTGAGTTGTAGCAGTGTCCAGATGGCCAGTCACAGCCCCACCACGGTAGATGCTGCACCGACGCAAACTGGACATCGGTCCATGCCTCCAAGAGCTTACTGCTAAAGCTGAAGAGAAACGAGTGAGAGAGTATGAGGAATTGATAGTAAAATATGAGCCATTATTTTCAGCAATGGTGTCGAACGTGCTCCTATCTGCTTGGGTTTGGGAAAATTTTATGTAGAACATGGAGAAAGCATGTACTACAGGGATGAAGGAGAGGTATTCCTGCTAAGACTTCAGTGCTGAAAAAAAGTCACTGCATATGGGTTGGGAAACATAGTCTGGAAGCAGAGTATGCGTAGTGAAGCCCAGACTGTCCTGTAGCACACTTTGGGGCAGGTGGTTTCCTTCTCAAATCACCTGCAGATTTTAGAAGCCTTTGATGAGCTGTTGATGTCATGTGCATAGAGGGCATAGCCTCACAAGCTTAACCAGATCCAGGGCAGCTCTTCTACCTTTGATTTTAGGTTTTTCCGCAAGCAGTGATGGTAGATTGTAGGCAAAAAGAATCCCTGTCAAGTATCTAATGATGTTTAAAGTTCCTGCAACCTTTCAGATGAACAGGGTGGAACAGCGCAGCAAATTTTACAAGGAATCTCAAAAAATGTTCTGTAAGTATAATGAAACAAAACTGAGCTGTTATTTTCTTTCAGGAAACAAATATGGTGGGGCGGGGTGGGGGAGAAGACAGGCCAGAAAAATCCTGCTATACTCTCAAAATGGCTCAGCTGTAAGGACAACAGCTCTCCCCAGGCATTAAGGTTTTCATGTAAAAAAAAAAAAAAAAAATTAAGAGCCCTCTTTGTGCAGCTGCATGTTAACATCTTAGAATTAAATCCTCCAAACAGCCCATCTAAATATTCAGCTCAAAGCCAAATAGATACATGATCTGAAGAGCAACCTTGACATACGTGTACAGCTCTTGCTGAGAGACAGGAATTTGGGGGAGAGAGTGTGAATCTGTGATTCAGAACTGAGTGAGATTCACTTTACACATAAAAGACGGAACCAGGACTTAGCTAGGAAAGAAAGGATATGTGGCGAGTTTCAAGTGCATAATGCCCTTGAGGGGACGTAGAGGGAAGTGAGTGAAGGCAGTGACTTCCCAGCTGGATTGGGAAAAGCTCAGAGATGACGTGTAAGTGTGTCTACCTCGAGCCCAGCAGGGCTGGGGATAATTTGTGCAATTTGTGGTCCCAGGTGAAAAGATCTTGGGCATCTTCATCCCAGTTTGAATCTATCAGTAGAGCCCGAGGTAAGTCAGTACAACGGGCCTGCTGTTCTCCAGGGATAAGTAAGCTCACAGGATGGCAAGTTGAGGCTGATGAATGAGATCAGGGCCGCTGGTGGGTCCTGCATCCTCTGGATCCCCAAAAGGCATGAATTGATGTGTATGAGGAGCAGGTCATTGCCTGCTCGTGATGGAGCTCAGTGCAGGTAATGCCCAACTCATTCCAGCCCCAAGGTACCAGTGGTGCTCCGTGCTGAATGGTTGTGGGTCATGCCTAGCGCTGGCTCGACATGGAAGCTATCAGGTGTTACATGAGTATCCGGTCTACAACATTTCTCTGGAAGGGTAGCAGTGAAAGCATCGTTCCAGTAAATCCCTGTCCTCCCAGGCTTCCCAGATACCTCACACTGCCACATCCATCTAGGCCACATGAATGAGATATCGGGCCCACGCAAAGGCACTGAGTGAACTTGTGTTCTGCCCTTGCACAAATTTCCAGGGAGCTCCAAAGCTTGGAGCACACCACCCTGCTAGGACAGGCTTGAGGATGTGCCAAAGAGGTGAGCCTGACCCAGCGAGAGGACTTGGCTGATGTTGATATGAAAAAGGGGCTCATCTAGACCCTGATGCCCCTGAGCCTTTTGCTGTGGTTACAGGACTGTATAAATGCGGTCATGTTTCATCCCAGACGTGAAGGTCATTCATGGCTAATTCCGTCATAGCAGGGAACAGTCTTTCATTTGGCTTCTGCAGAGAGCCGCACCGTTCTTAAATCACTGCTGTGCTCAGAGCCGGAGAGGGCATGCAGAGCACAGCTAATGTGCTCCTGGCATTAATCAGCAGCCTGTAAAGTGATTTGGGAATTGTGAAAGAGGTTTGAAACGCGACTCTCAATACTTTCCCCAAGACCTCCCAGGCTTTTTAACTACAGCCAGTTGTAGAGGACTGGGAAGAAGTAGAGCTCTGGCTGGTGTTTTACTGCACCCAGGGTGGAGGCTTAGCGGTGGCAAGAGGATTGCTGAGGACTAGGAGGGTCCTTATGTCATTTTGGGGTGCAGGAAAGATAGGATGGTGCTAGGAGACTTGTATGGAGGGAGATGGGGGAATGTTCCTGCATAAAGCACAGGATGGGCTGCAAACAGTTTATGGGTGCAAGAGGAGCAAGTGGATGAAGGTAGACTCGTAGGGAGGAAGAAACTGGAAATTGCTGCTATGCGCGTTTATTGCAGTGCTAGTAGGGCACATTTTTATAGCAGCACATGTTTACTGCTGGCTTCTGAAGCTGCCATAAACAGTTTTTTAGCAATCCCAAATTCACGGCTCGCTCTTGAGAGCCCTTTGCTGCTCTACAAAGCACAGGGTCCGCTCTGAGAGCAGGCAGCTACCGGGCTGGACCTCTCGAGAGCTGCACGGAGAAGAGCAGAGCTCTCTCCTCTGGCTTAGGATGGTTTAGCTCGCCTAGTTCAATTCCACATCCCCTCTTAAGGGTTGGGTGTGTCTCATTGTTAATGAGCAAAAAACCCTCCAGCTAACTAGGAAATCATTTTTCAATGCTCTCCTTTAGGACGTCAACTGTAGCTGGTAATTCTTAGAATGAGAGCAAATATTTTTATTTTTTCTTTTCTTTCCTTGTTTCTTCTTTTTTCCTAGAAATTAATTTTCAGTCAAGCCATCTGGTTGCCAGAAGTGACATTTGCTGCAGCTGAGGCAGCCAATGTCGTGGGAGGACACCGCAGCGGACTTTGAACATTTCTGTTTCACGTTCGTTGTGCTTACTTCCCACTAAGGTCACCTGCCTCTTATGCAGAGTTTGTATCTTACTTGAAGCGGAGATTGAAAGGAAATGTTATTGGCATCATTTCTATACTAGAAAAAAATTGTCAAGTTGGGTGAAATTATGTGAAAATTTGGGTTAAATTCATCTAGAATTGAGCTAGAAATTAAAAGGGGATACAAAAGTTTACTTTGAACTTCTTTCTTTGTTCTATTCTGTTTAGATTTGCATGAATTGTGCATGTGTTCAGACAAATCAATGCACATGGAAGAAAATAACCTAAAATCTTTACAAAAATATTCATGAAGCAAAACCATTAAGCTAAGTACATTTCAATGCTGGGAAAAAAAGGTATCCTACACATCCCTAAACTACCAGATTTTACTATTATTTTATGTGTAAGGCACCTGGGTACAGTGGTGAAGGGCTTCCAGCCAAAATCTGTGAGCACACTCTTTGCATGCCCAGATCTGTGCGTTGCAATCCCCAGTTCCTCATTTGAACGCAGTGTTGCAAATATAATAGACAGAAACTGGGGCAGCTTGCTGGTGTCCACTTTCATGCCCTCTTGGAAATTTGGGCCTTGGTGGTGAGAGGGGCAGGACTGACGCTGTCTAACCCTTCCCTTGAAGTATCTAGGATGAGGGAAGTGTTTCCCCTTCAGATAGTGAAATTTGGCAACATTTGCAAATGTCACTGCCTGTCAGGAAGATCTTTTGCATTTACCATCCCCTGGAGTGGAGGCTGCCTGTCAAGTGTCTCTTCCCCACGGTTTAATGTTTCTGGTAATCCTACTGATTTGATTTTTGATTTTGTCTGAACAGAATTAGCAGGCATCACATGCTTGAGCTGCCTTCAAAAGTCAATTAAGGGAAAAACCAAGGGATGGCCAGGGGAATAAAACCAGCTATCCCTCTTGGGGGTACATCAGCAGGCCAGTCGTGTAAGGCAAAAGTCGTTTAGCCCATGCGATGCCTCTTTGCACTTTAAAGGGGTGCCGGGGACACAAAGTGAATGGCAAGTCAAGCATTCAGGCTGGATCAGCTCCAGTTACAGGAGCGAACGTTTGCAGAACAAACGTGCCACCACATTGGCAGGGCCTGCCCTCGGCACCCTGCTCTTCACTCAGTGAGCGCCGGTGAGCAGAGGAAGGTGAATTCTCCGTCAAGATGTGGCACTTCCAGCATGCCATGGAAATGGGGGAGACCAAGGCAGAGGCTGCACATCTGAACGTGTTGACCAGCTGTGTGCGCTTTGGCTGGTTGGAGATGAGACAAGACGTGGAGCTTGTGCAGGCGTCAGGGCTCCCCAGCCATCGTGGGACGCTGGAGAAGGATGTTGAAGCATTTTATGTCTCTCAGTGAACGCTGGCAATAGCACGGGCTTTTGCTGGTATTTAGTGATGAATCTCATTGGATTTATACTTGTATGGCCTTAACGTTAAGCCAGCAAAGGATTTTATTTGGGCATTTGTCCCTGGTTCCATCGATTTCTCCTTCTCTTTATGAAATATCTGTCATAGGCCGAGACCTCTCCTGAAACATTTAGATGCAGAATTAAATCAAGCAGTAAAGACATATAAAAGTCCCAGAGAGGTGCATCTGTAGCAATGCTAACCTTTGCAATGTTCAAACTTCTTGTAGAGAAGACCATCAAGATAATTTGCCATTGAGTCTTGCAAATGAAAATGACTCCCAAAAACTGCCGATGGAGCATGTCTTGGAAAAGCCACCTCTTCTTTCTCTAGGCAGGGTCATCTGCTTCACTACCTTATGTCTGCAGAGGAATGCACTAGAAGTTAGTAACATGCTGAACACGGGCCTCTTCTCTCAACACAGCTGCTTACTGCTCTGCTCACGCTAACACCTGCATGTTTGCAGAGGGAAATACGATGCCTGTCACACACTGACAATGTCAAAGTGAGGTCAGGAAAGTGCAGCTTTGGGGCTTTGCAAGTACTGTGAGAAGGTCAGTTCAAGGAAACCTTAGACCCCGCTAACCTTCCAGTAGAGAAATGTACCTATTTTTTTTTTTTCAAGTGTCCTCACTGTACTCCAGGTATGAAAAAGCCCATGTGTATTAGCTAGGATTGAAGAGTTGACTAGACAGAAAGAACAAAGCCATATGCTACATGTCATCGTTTATATCCTACACTTTCTAAATCCCCCACAAAGATCACAGTATTTTTCTCACTTGTGAGTTTTATAGAAGGAAAATAAAAGCCTAATAGAAGGCAGAATGAACTCCGTGTTTTCTGCTTCAGCATCACCTGCTGGTTTTAATGGGATTTGCAAAATGATGAAAGAGCTCAGGAGGTGGTGGGCAGGAGGTGCAAAGTAGCCCAAGTTGCAGGCTTTAGGATTTTTAATGGGAAGTATAAGTGCTACTCTGCCTAAATAGGAAAAAAAATAGGGTAAGGAGGACAGGAAAAATGGCAGACTTGTTTAATCATTTAAATATAACTGTCACACTTTAAGAATCACAATGAAGAGGCAACTAAAGGCATCCTTGGGCAAATTTTAATGCTGATCCTCAGTGACTGTGGCACCGAACTGCTGTAATATCTAGTTTAAAGTTAGTAGAAGCAACTCCAAGTCCATCATAAAATCTAATCCGTCTCCTCTGAAAAATCAATGTCTGCAGATAAATGAGAGTTCATTAGCTTACTAATTACATTCCTGGGATATTATTCTGGGAAAGGACTCTTGGCAAGGGAAAAAAATCCATATTTTTTACTATTTCATTTCTATTACATAACATGAGACCTGCACTTGGGCAGACCCTTCACACAATCTCCTCTGAAATGCAGGAAGGCACAAATCCAGACCTTCCCAAGTATAATTGCCCCGGAGCTCCAGAAGTGATATTAAAAATGCCATTTCTCTTGCCTTTCCTTTTCCTCAACTCTCCATTCAGATTTTCATAAAAACCAGTTGACAGCATGAGATGATGCTCCATCTTGAAGGGTGACCTCATACAAAGGTAAGATCTCAACAGAGATCTATAGTTTTGGACTTTTTTTTAATCTCAAGAACAGCTGGGAGATTCTGTTGCTCTTCAGTCTAAATTCTCAGCACGGACTGACCCTGAAGGCAGAACAGAGACCTAATCTGTTTTCACCAAACCTCAGCCGTGGAGAAATCTTAGGAAGAACTTCTGGGAATAGCTTCCTAGGACAGCCAGCATTGGTGAATTACTGGTATATGAACACATAGGGAAAGCACAGGCAGCATATGGTGCTTATTTCAGGAATCATGAGACAGCCAGTGTTGGGGCAGGGAGGAGAAATTGCACCCAGGGTTGTCGCTGACCCGTGCAGTGTTTTTATTGTGTTAGAACTGGAAAGCTTCAATCATCAGTCAGGAGTGGTAGCTGGAGGCATTAAACATATACAGATAAAATAGTAAGCCCCCCCAAAATGTGGCAAAGGTCTTCCAAAGTCTCCCCAGAAATTGAGTTCCAGAATGTAGATATCTAAGACTGTTTCTAAGTTCTCCAGGCAGCTTTATCACAGCTTTATCACTCCAAAATACAGAGAGTTAGTGCTCAGACATTTAGATGAAAACTAAGGGGAAAACAGTTTTCCTGTCCCACAGAGCGTGCTGAATGGTCAGGAAACCTCTCTTACCTACTGAGTTGAACCTGAGACACTTCTAGGTAGTGGAAAAGCACCAAACTAATAGTAGGATTTCACAAAAGCATATGAAATTTTCCAGGTTCATATGTCACAGCTTTGATCACCTTTTCATCATGGTAGATGTTCAGAGAATGCTGAGCAATGCCTGAGCATCTCCATGGTCTCAGAAGGCTTCAGCGCTTGGGGATGCTATCAGAATTTCTCAATAAATCTGGGACTGTTTCCAGGGGAAATATGACCCAGTTTGGAGTAGAGCTGGACTGTCTGCAACAGAGCAAATAAAATGCCTTTGGTTATGGTGTGAAATGAGCTGGGGATGCAAAAACTAGGAACGGAAGTGGGGATGCTTGTGCCTGTGCTGGTGCTGGAGAGGGGAGGGGTGGGAAAGCTACTGCTGCAAGTAGGTGCGTTTGGTTTGGGTGAAGGTTGTGGATGCCTCGTCCATCTGTTGCACCAATGGGATGCTGCTTTCTGATGGCGGCGCTCCAGTTGCTCTTGATTTGGACAGTTCTCCTGATTGCAGCTCTTCTTGCACTGCGACAGCACTTTGCAGAGCTGGTGCATTGTGACCTCTCTGAGCTGCTCCTTAGGCTTGCCTCCTGCATTTTAGCCTTTTATCTCCCCTGCTCCATCCACTTAGTAAACAAGTTTGCAGAGTTTGCAGCACTGCCTGGATCTCGGCAGGAGAAGTGCGGTGTAAAAAGTCAATCCTTGTTTCTGTGATTAGCGTCACTGGCAGATTCTGCCTCTGGCACTGAGCTCATGCTGTTCTGGGAGATGGACTCAACCTGACACCGCTTCATTGGATGCGATGGATGGCACAAGTCTGGAAAAAGCAGAAGATATGAAGCAAAATGATCTTGTGGGCAATTTGGGGGAAGTAATGAGAGGTTCAGAAACTGGGACTGAGGTGGAAACAGGCCTGGCAGGAAAATCTCCCTCTGTCAGAGGGAGGGGATGAGGTGCTGAGGTACAGTTGTACCCCACTATCAACCCAGGAGACAAGCAACGATTAGCATGTGATTCGATAGAGAATGAAGCAGTTTTTCCAATAAGATTGGATGTCATAGAGGGTAGGTGGTAGCAAGGACTTAGTGAATATACACAGTAAAATACATAAGGTCAGCATATATGGTGTGGCAGAAGGAGAGTAGTGTTAGTGGCCTCTCTATAATATGCGATCAGATCTTGCAAGGGACCGTGGCCTCAGTCGGTTGTTTCTGCAGTGGGTCACCTTTTGGGAAGATTTCAATCTGTTCACCTCTGAGAAGCGTCCTGTGTGCCTCCTCTCCTGTGGCTGCCTCTCCTTGAAGGGGTATATTTTCATCATCATCATCATCATCATCATCATCTTCCTCAGATGCTCACTGTGCTGCTGGACAAGAGAGGGAGAAGGGGTGATGTGTTATCTCACTCTGCCTGTTTCTGTCTCCCCTCCGTGTTTGGCTGCTGGTGCTGCTCCAACAGTGTCCCTGCTGTGCAGGGAGCGGGCTCAGGCTCTGCAGGTGCTCCGGCTGAGCCTGTCGTCACTGCTGCCCCCTGCTACTGCCACGATGTGGGGCTGGACTCACCTCTGCCTGCTGTGATGCTGGGCCTCATCCTTTGCCTTCCCAATGCTGAGACCATTTGCAGAGTGCCATCCTCAGCCCTCCTGCTCCCACACCTGATTGCAGTCCCTCTCCTGGCCCGAGCCCTCCTACAGGACCAACCTGCAGCACAGCATGTCCGCGTACGGATCTAATCAGGGAAGAGTTGTCCCCTTGCACTTGAAGCGTCCACCTCTCTTTGCAGCGATGCCTGTGAGTCCTGGCATTAGGTTCCCATATGAAGAACTGAGTGATGCTGCTCATTAGCACTGGAGGGGAGGGAGTGCCATGCCACGCTTGGTTTCCTAGTCCTGCTGCTCTGCCCAGCCTCTGATTTACACCTCATCCATCATCATTCACACCTCAAGCCCACTGCAGGTTAAATTGGACCCAAGACAATGGCGGGCTGAGGGCTGCCCTGTCACAAGGGGACTTTTAAGGAGCTTCATGCCTCCTAATAGCAAAATGCTAAGTAACACTCCCAAATTCATTCTTCTTCTACATCCAAGAGCCCAGTAGTGGAAGGTGCAGTAGAACATCTGTTTCTCAGAGATTTTTCATACAATTTTTCCCATTCAAAAGCTTGATTTAATCACACATGCTTAATTCAAGCACTGGAGCCTTTACTGAACCAGGCCTGAAAGCCTCTCAAAGTTTCCAAGTCATCGTTGCACTGTTTGTGCAATAAATTTTGCTGAGGCTTGAAGAGCCCTTGGAGAGGGGCAGGATGAAGCCTGCTCAGCTGCTGCCTCTCCAGGTGATGAGGCTCCATCTGGACACGTGCGATGAGCACAGGTGCCTTGGATTGGGCTAGTGAGGGATAAAAGGGCTGTGTGAGGCCAGGGTAGGTTATTTGATAGTGGGCAAAGCATGAAGAGTGAGGGCTACAGAGGGTATGTTAGCTCTGGTGGCTTGTTAGGATGAACCATTTCCAGGTAAGACTCTGCACCTGGGTCAGGGAAAGGCAGGAAAGAGTCTTGCTGGGGGTTAAGTATTGTTTTTATAGGGGAAGAGTGCATGCATCCTCAGCTGTACCTGCCCTTTTGTTTTGGGCAGTTCTGTGCCTCTAGAAGAGATGCTGGGATGGGAAGGATGTGGAGGGGGGCAGCAGGTGCTCTCCCAGGCTCTCTTTCTTTTCAGAGCCCCTTCCATGGGGGGAGTGAGCTCCCTGCAGATAGGAGGGAAGCCACCTTCTCTGCTTGCCTTGTCTAGAGCTACTGCACTTAGTAGATGTCTGAATTTGGCCCCTTGAGACTAATAGTCCTTGGGGAGATGCACTTGAAACTCAGTGTCGTGGGGAGTTTGGAGTAGAGGAAGGGAGATGCTATCCTCAGGACAGGAGCTGATGGTCATTTCAGAGTAAATACTCTTGGCTTTGGCTGTGCAGAGGACCAGGTCCTGCAGGGCTGGGGCTTCTGTGGCTCCAGGGTGCCCTTGCTGCTCCCAGGGATCCTGCTGTGCTTGTGGGCCTCTCTGGCACAGCTTGTCTCCTGTGAGCCCTGTTGTCCTGCTAGGTGCCCCCTCGTGCCATAGGCATCGCTGTTACGTCAGTGTGTGGGCTTGTGTCTTGGCACTGTTGCTGGCATCTCTGTGAATCCAATTTAGAAGTGTTTTATTCTTCTGTCAAATCTTCATGCCCCAGTTCTTGGCTCCTGCAAGGTAGCACAGCTCTGCTGAAACTAGCTTCTCCCTGTAGAGCCACAGACTCTCAATCCTACATAAAATTATGGGGAACTGGAGAGCATATACAGTATTTCTGCCATGGCTTTTTGCATGACATCTTTGGAGTGAGCATGACAGCAGCATAAATAGCATATGTGAGAACCCAGGACATATCTGCTGCTTGGTGCATATTATTTACATAATATTCTGTGCTTACCTGATGTTTCAGAGAGATTGTCTTCCTTTCCTCCTTCCCCTCCACCCGTTCCTAGTTATAGATTTGATAGACTTGAGTCTTTTCAAGGCAGGTATCCAACTCTCTGAAAAATAAAAGGGAATATATTTCCTTCTGCAGCTACTTTGATTTTTTTTGAATAGCTGTATTTTCCTCTTGCAAGAAAATAGAGTGAGGGAATTAGGAGTATTTTTTCTGAGGCTGTATTGTTTGGGTTGGGGGGGGTCAAAACTGTGAAAGCAAATGTCCACAAGCAAGTTATCAGGCATCTGTTGCTATTGATCCAAATAACAGCGAGATCTTGAGTGACACTGCTTTGAGGGAAGCAAGTGTGGGTTGAGGGAGGTAAACAGCAAGAGGACACTGAATATCCTGGTGCTAAATTTTTTAAAGTGAATTTGTTGTCCCCGAAGCTATGTTCACTATGTGAAATTGGGGCAGTACAAAGGTGATGAGCAGTTCCTTACTCTGGAGGGCTTCTGCAGAGATCACTGTCTGGGCACAGATGTTTTCTTCCCCAAGGGGCAAGAGATATAAGTGCTGGGATAGGGCTTTTAGGCTCTATATTCGTCGCCTGCTTCTCTGCACCAGTTTACCTAATACCTCTGTAAATCATGCAGTCATCACTACTTCTTCCTGAATTGGCGCCTTCCTCTCCCAGCATCTGGACTGTAAGATCTTCAGGGTAAAAGTTTCCTCCTTTATGTGCTGCTGTGCTATGAAGATAACTCAGGACTCATAAACAGTGAGTCCTGGATGCCAGGTGCCTACTCCCAGAATGGTGGAAAATCTCTGAGGTGATAGCAGGAGGACGGAGGTTTTCTGTCTCTGAAGAGTGGAAGGATTTGCTTTCTTCAAGGTCTGTGGTTTTGAGGTGGAGAGGAGGAATGAGACAGTAAAAAAGAATATGATGCTGCAGAGAGGATTTTTAATGGCTTCATCCTCAATCCCCCGAAATGATCACTCCCTGGAAAATAGCAAATGATGGCAAACAATGAAATATCAGTGAAGTGAGTAGCATTGTGTGCTCCCTCTCTCCTGTTGGAGCTTGAGGGATTTTGCTCTAAATAAGTGGATTGTACTCTCACCAAAAATTTGAATCACTTGTAAGCAGTGAATGCTGCAGACTGCCTTACCCAAAATGAAGGCAGCTGCTAGCATTAAGCAAATCTGGTGCTTTCCTTGCCATTGGCCTCTTGTTCCTTGTAGTCTAAGGGGTTCAGACCCCTGATTTCCCTTTCAACATGTCCTGTGAGCAAGGTGTGCTGGAAGCATGGAGGGACTGTAGGAGGGCAGAAGCACTTTGTCCTGCAAAGTTGTGCTCAAGTTTTGGAAGCTAAATGGCTTGCTCTTCCTGTTGTGCAATCACAGGGAATGCTGCAGGATTTGATGCATTTCTTGGCATGGTAATGCTGTGGGGTCCTGGACTTGGGAGCTGGAGGGCCAATGCAAGGGCAAAGATGGGAGGAAGAGAAGCAGAAAGATGCCTTGTGTATTTGTGCTTGAGATGGCCACAAATTATACTTGTTTCACTGTCCTGCTATTTTAGCAAAGAGGAATCAATTGACCTCAGCTCTGCTGCCTAGATGGCCCTGGGGAACAGCTGTCTCTTGCATGAAATTGTTTTATTGTATAATATTCCTGTTTCTACAGACCAGTACTTGCTTGCAGACAGCAGGGATGCAGCCGTGTCCAGTCTTCAAGAGAAGAGTGTGTGGATCCCTGTGATGCCTGGCACAGTGGGCATTGAGAGCAGGCAGTGTGGGGCTGCTGTTCAGGCGCACTGGGAGGGGTTAGACCAGCTGGCTTGAGCTAAAAGCTGTCTGAATGCAAGTGCTTGGGCTTGTTTTTATAGTGGAGTCTAAGAGTAGACGGGCTTATGGGAGACTGGTGCCTCTCCTGTTAGACGAGCAGCACCCTGCACCTTCATCCCGCTGCATGGGTTTGTCCTCTCCCAAACCCTGTCTCAACTGTGCTCTTCCCAAGAGCGCAGCGTGCGTGGGAGGGAAATGGGGGCTTTGGGGCTATCGCGGAGGGGCTTCTTTTTTCTCCAGTGCATTTGTTCCCAAGTCCCAGTTTCAGCCTTGTGAGCACAGTTATTTTTCTTTGTTTTTTTAGTTCTGATGCTTAAGATTGTTAAAAGGGGTCTATGGAGATTTCTGCCATCTCTAAAAGGAGTCTGATGGAGCAAACATAGATGCTATAATGACTGTACATTGTAGATATTGAAGAAGTCAATGTCCCCCTCTAAAAGGTGTTATTGCTCGTTCTTCAAACCAGTCCTTCAGAGATGTGAACAAATCATTCACTTTTGGGATCCCTCTTTGCATTGTTGTGTGACTTATAACATTGCACAGGGAAAAAGAATTTGTCAGCACTATCTCTGTGAAATGCTGCAGAATCGCCTTGTACAAGAGAGACTGGGGAGGCATTTTTTTTGGGCCCAAGGGACAATTTCTTCCATTTTGCTCTGACCTTTCCTTCTTACTTCCTGCTGGTTTCTCTGATGGTCTGTTTGCCATACATTTGTGATTTTTATATACCACAGTTTTCCTATACTGAACCAAATGTCTCTTGCTCTTTCTTCTGGAGCCAGTGCAGGAGTGAGCAGCAATTCCCCTGTCCTCTGAGGTCCCCTTGCTCTTTCATAGCTCAGCTGCCCTAAATATTGTTTTCTGTGTCTCCTTTGAGGATTTGCCAGCTCTGAAGGAGTTCTTCTTGCTCTGCAGCTTTTGTAGCTGTCATGCAGACTTTTTTTAAACTAACCCCAATACCTGGTCTCGATGTTTCCTTAGTGTTTGTGTTGCTGAAAGCTGCAGCAAGTGCTCGTGCTGTTCTCTCCTACCAGCTGCAGACAAAGGTAATGTCTGTGCTAACTGTGGGCTCAGTGGAGGGAGCAGTGATGCTCAAAGACTTCCCAGTGCTCGGGAGTAATGCTGGCCAGCACAGGACTGAGTAGGTGTTGGTGCTTCCTGGTTTTGTCTATATGCTTAGCAAAACCTGGGAGCCAGGACAGGGAACTTGGAAAAGCTCTTGAGGACAAAATGGGGAAGGAGAGAAAATGTTTCTAGGATGCAGTTTTTGTTGGAAGGGTGAACTTGGGGTTATGAGGAACAAACAGCTGACTATGAAAATGAAGGACCCGTTGATCAGAAAATCAGGACCTGGACAGTGGTGGGAGGAACTAGGCTGTATGGCTCCCTGTTGTGTGCATGTTGCTCTTGCTTGCTAAATTTATAATATGCAAAGATTAATGTCCAAAGATCAAATTTTGCTCATCAGTGGCTTGCCAGTTGTTAGGGTGCAAATGTTGCTAACTAGCATTTGACAGACACTTGGCAGCCACTCACCATCCCAGGAGTGGCAGCTGAATTTCCTGCCTTTCCTTTCCAACCTCTCGGACCCACTCTGCATTTCCCAACAAGCCTTCCTCCCTGTCTTCCTCTCTAGCTCAGTTGCTTTTCTGTATGAAGAATGATTTTGCATCTTTTAAAATTAATTCTCTGCTCCTAATGGCCTTGATTAAAACAGATCAGCAAACAGCACTAAAGGTGGCAAAACAGCTCTGACAGAAATCTTCACCTCCTGACAGAAGACAAAAAAACTAAACTGTGGGCTGTTGCTATTGCGAAATGCAGGTGACTGTGGGAGATCTTCTGCAAAACATCCCCTACACCTAGAGGTAGTGTTTGAAAAGTTAGCCTAGTTGAAACAGCTATAGATGTAATTATTGATACTGAACTAGGTTACCCTGAAATAGATAGTTTGCTTATCCACAACTGTATGTAGTGTAGTGGTAGTTTTAAGTGTAGATCAGGTAGGCTTATAGGTATGTGGTGTGGGTGGGAAACTGCCAGGTCCATGCCTTGATAGTTCAAGGTGGCAGTGCCCATCCCTTTTGTTCAGCCCTGCACATCACTCATCCCCAAATGCTAGGCTCTGTCAAGTTAAGACAACCACTGCAACAAGATAAGCAGAGTAATGTGCTGTATTTGCTGCACTGGATTAACATAAAATGGGTATCTGAAGGGCTAAGTGCAATTATTGGGGTGAGAGCCAGCAGAGGAGAGCAGAGCTGAATTTGCAAACACTTTTCCCCAACAGGCTCTTGGGCTGTCCAGCCATGCTCTCCTGCACTGATTTACTGCTGTCCTTCTTTCAGCCTTTGAAAATCAATTTGTTAACAATTAATGTCTAGTATTTATCTTGCACTGTTAATGCACTGACCAAAAAAATCTCCTGTAAAGACTAGGACTATATTTTACAGGAGGGCTTCATCTACGGGTCATGCTTTCCCCTTGTTCCTTGTCAGAACTAGGATCTATTCTTATGAAACCATCAGGAAAATTACCTTGCCTTAACATGTAAGGTAGATGCAGCTTATGTGTAAATATCCCCAGGAATGCATTAAAGTGGAATTAAGGCAGTTGGGGCTAGCTCTGAATGAGTCCAGTGGGTCCCAAGCAGCTCTGCACTGGGCTGGCAGCAGGCTCTGAAAGAGAAGCAGAATTTACTGCCCAAAGAGCCTATTTCCCTTCTCTTTCCGTCTCCTTTTGGGTAAGTGTAATATGCTCTGAGTTGGATTTGTCCCATGTGTCTCTGCCTTCCCCACGCACCAGCCCAAACTACTGAGGAATGACTTCTCCAGGGGAACTTGGTGGGTGATTGAAACAGGGAGGCACTGGATCATGAGGCTTTAGTTTTTAGCACTCAACTCATCCCCAAGCTGGGGTCTAACTGAGGGCAGAGCTGGAAGACCTCTTTACACCCTGTTTGTGCAAAGGTGAGTGTGTTGAACTGAGTGGACTTGAAGGCACAGTGCAGTGCCTAGGCACCGAGTCCATCAGGTCAGATTTGGGAAGGGGAGGACACGCTAAGATTTGCATGGATCATCCCACCCTAACCTAATGAATTTACTAAGGCATATTTTAAAATAAATGTGCTACTGTAACTCTGATCCTAAGTGCAGAATGTCTCGGGTTGCAAAAATTACCCCTAACAAATTTCACTAAAAGAATTCTAGGTAATAACTATCTTCTCGGTCCAGTTCTCAGCCCTCTGCCTGCTTGTAGCTTCTCGGCCAAATTCCCATTCTGGCTCCGCTGCGGTAGCGCAGCCTTCAGGTTGCACAATTGCAGAGAAAGGTGGGATTTGCTTCCCCAAGTCGTCGCGTTTCCAAAAAAAAAAAAAAAAGCATCTCTGCAATTTTGCTTCCTTATTTTGTTTTGGGGCTCCCAGGTGCAAACCGGGGGGAGGTCGGGGGGTGCGGGTGCTCGGCGCTGCCCTGCTGCGCGCCCGCGGAGCTGCCCGGCGCAGCCGGCCCGCGGCGCCGAGGGGGCGGGCGGGGCCCTGGGCTCTCAGGTGTGGGCTTTTGCTTTTCGCTTGGTGCTTTTGCTTTTTTTTTCCCCTGTTCTCTCCTCTCCCTTCTCTCCTCCTGCTTTTTCTTTTTTTACGCAGTGGGAGAAACCAGGCAGCTAGGGCTGGCTCTGCCCAAGCCGCGCTCCTGCCTGCCTCCCTCCCTCTTCGCCCAACCCTCCCTTTTCGTTAAAAACGTGGGCTCCGGGGTGCAGCCCCCTGCGCCGGCAGCATCCCTGCCTGCCAGCAGCATCCTCTGCCCCCCTCCACCCGGCGCCTGCTGGAGCCGCAGCCCGTGGCAGGCGGCAGCGGGAGCGCCCTGCAGCCGGTTTTGTGCCTCTGCCGGGCTCGCCGCATGCGGCCGCGGGCAGCCGAGCCTCGCCCGGAGCCGCGCTGAAGCGGAGCCTGCGCGCAGGTAAGCGGCGAGCGGGGCTGCCGGCTTTCGCCTCCCTCGGCCGGTGCTCGAGCCCCGGCCGCCGGCGGGGACTCACCTAGGCGGCAGGGCTGGAGCGGGCAGGTGGGAGCATCGGGTGGTGGGGAGGGATGGCGTGTGCGCAGCCGGCACGTCCCCTGCGCTGGCGGTGTGCAGATATGCGTGAGCTCCCTGTGTGCTCACGGATGCACCAAGGTTGCATCCCATTAGAATGATCTTGGGGAGGTTTGGGGGGGGGGGGGGAGTTGTGCTCTCCCTAGCCATAAATGATCCCTCTCCCCCAGCATTTCTCATGCACGCGCTTTGCTGCGGTCCCGCGCTAGCTGTTTGATCAGTGGATCTTAAAACTGTCTCTTTGCCCCAGGTCCCTGGCACAGGCTGGTGGTTCAGAATGGATCCTCTCTTCCCTGCCCATATTTTGGAAGACCCTGACCTGAGAAAGCTGCTGAATGACTCCTCCATGCTGAACCTGAGCTTTCTCCCCAGTAACTGGTTCAACAACGGCACAGGGGACAGCTTTCTGCCACTGGGCATCAAGATCACCATCGTGGTTGTCTACTCCATCGTGTGCATCGTGGGGCTGGTGGGCAACTGCTCCGTCATGTATGTGATCGTCAGGTAGGACACACAGACAGCATGCCATGGAGGCTACTGAGAGGGGTGTGAGCGGGGCAGCCCTTCCCTTCCAAGTCTGCTCTGGCTGAAGCAGACAGGTGCTTCCCTGGTATTTGCTATGTGTTGTAGAGGTAAAGATGTGGCATTCATTTTATTGCTTTGGTTTTATTTGTTTTTCTCCCCTCCTAGGCATGATGAAGGCTCTCATCAGCTCTTTCAGCTGCCCTCTGGTGCCTCCTAAAGTTTAACCCAGAGAATGGAATAGAGCAATCGGATCTATTAAAAAAGCGGTGGTGTTTGCAGATTGTAAGGCATGGAGCTGGATGCCTCTGTGGAGGGCAAAGTACTAGGAGTGTTTAACTTCCAGAGTATGCCTGATCTTTAATGGCACATCTCCCTCCGGTGCAATGTCCAGCACAGAAGAGTGCACCCAGCCTGGGCTGCAGGTGCCGCTCCATTGGGAGTTGGCATTTTCTGAAGCAGAATCTAGTTCCCAGGGAAAGGGCTTGCTGGGTGGCTCCGTCTTACTTTTGCAGGGGAAAACTGTTAATGTAGCTAGAAAAACTTTTTTTGAAGTTATGGCTGTAAATAAAATATGACAGAATGTTGTGGGGATGAGGGCGGCTTGTCTGGCTGCAGGCAGGCTCCTTGCCCTGAGGCTGGGAGAGCAGAGACCTTTGCAGAGGGACAGAGCAAGGACCGTGTGCCAGTCCAGCAGCGCTGCCCAGCCTCCTGCATGCCAAGCCATGCTCCTGGCTTTTTAAGTGCCTATGTCTGGCTCTGCTATGGTTAAACCACCTTGTTTTCTGAAAGTGGAAACCTTTTTCTCTCCTTTAAGCACAAAATAAGTTTGTGTACATCAAGGCTGTGATCCTGTATCCAAAGCCAGCAACTCCCTTCTGATTTGTGTATCCTGGATGTTAAGAGCAAGCTTCCATTTTGTGTCTCAGAACAGGTTCCTGGTACAGGTAGATGCTGTCAGCCCAGAAAAGACTGAGTAGATTTGTTTTCTGCTCCAACAAAATGGATGAAAATATTTAGCAGATATTCAGACACTGAGATCAAGTCTAGCTCCTGCTGGGAATCTTGCTGGTTCCAAAGCATCTTTCCCATGAATGCGCACACTCAGCCAGGGGAGAGGCTGCACAACAAGGTCTGCAGTATCACAGGCCTGAACGGAGGCTACATCTTTCTGCAAGGGCAAAGAGACATTACAGTTTATCAGGCTGCCTGTCAGCGCTCTTCCTGCAGAGGAGTTTATGGCTGGGATCACAACAGCATGGGGGAGTTTGGGGACAAGGAGGGAGGAGGCTTATGGTGCAGCACTGCCAGGTTTGGATAGTCCTTGCCTTGATGTTGCTTGGCATAGTAGCATTTGTTTGGGTAGGCATGGTGTTTGTGTGCATGTAAGACAGACTTTTGTCTGCACCAGCTCTGTGTCCCCCCTGGCCCCCACACTGTGCCGGGGGCTGGAGCATCCCCAAGAGCAGCCTGTGCCCTAGGAGCAGAAGCAGTGCTGGAGGATCCCCTTGCTGCTGTTGCTGGGCTGTAAATCACTTCTGGGTGTGAATCTCTGCAAATGAAAGGTCTCTCTCATGGCAATGTAACTCCCCAGGAAGGACTGACAGCTGGTGTGGAGCGAGGGGAAGGAGCCCTTGCACAGAGCATACACAAATCTTAAAGCATTTCGGAAGAAGCAGCCCTGGGAGAAACTTCAACCCCAACTGCAAAGATCTTGTGGGATATAAACAGCTGCTGTTTTGTCCCTGCAGAAGTGGGTCAGGCACTGGTTCATGTTCATGGGTGTCACTGCTGGCCCTGGGGAGAGCAGTTGCTCCTGCTGTCCAGTGCACAGGGCATGTACCAGGAGAAGGAGCCTGCAGGTCCCTGTTGGCCCCTGCCTGGAGCTGTGGCAAGTTTATTGCCAAGAATATGAGCTGTCTCGAACCAGCATCCCAGTCAGGTCAAGGTGGACATGCACATGGTGGTACGAGGCCACACTTTCAAAATAGCAGCTTTTCTTTTGTTCTTTTCTGACTCCCATCTTCCAGTTGGATAAATGGGACCCAAGAAAGGAAAGTGAGATTTAGCCCTGGAATAAGTGCCCTCACCGTGCTGCCCCCCCCCCAACCTTTTTTCTTCCACTCCCTCCACTTAGTAACTGCCTATATTGTTAAAATATCTATAGGGTGTTTTGTATCACTTGTTTTTCTCCAAAACTTCTTCGTGAGCCTGGAGAGGCCATTTCAGTAACGTGTGCCGAGGAATGTTATAACTCAGCAGCATATGTCTAAGGCTGCAATTTCGTATTGATTCTCCCCATCAGGATCTCCTGGCTGAGGCTGATACTGGGT
Source organism: Struthio camelus (assembly GCF_040807025.1). Classification (NCBI taxonomy): domain Eukaryota; kingdom Metazoa; phylum Chordata; class Aves; order Struthioniformes; family Struthionidae; genus Struthio; species Struthio camelus. Next base: position 17,369,132 of record NC_090959.1, on the reverse strand, counting down.
AATGCTTGGGGAGCTAGCCCTTTGTGGGTCAGCAGGTGGCAGAAATTGGGGTCATCTCTCCAGAAGGTTTTTCCTCCTTGCCCAACTGTTCAGCTCAATATTCCAAACTCTTAACCCTGCTCACATAAACTTGTGCAGAGCTGTGCGGCCAAGTAAGTAGAGCTGTGAGGAGGATGCTCCTGGCCTAGTTGACTTCTCGAGAGCAGCTCTTCTCCCATGGCAGTGCTGGTGCTTCCTGGCTCTGTGTCTTAAACTATATCTTTTTAGCGCGTTGAAATTCTTCTGAGGTCATAGCTCTTCCATTTATGGAAGAGAAACTAGTAAAACCAGAGTTACACCCCTATCTGTAGGCATGTTGCGTTGTACAAAAGCTGTGTTTCTTTTGGCGCTACCTGCAAGCAGCCTGCGTATTATCCTCCATAAAAAGAGCGGTGCTATGATGTAGGCAGTAATTGTTTCCTGGTTTCCCAGCTCACTGGGAAACAAAGACCACTATCGGCACTCAAGGAAATTGGAGGCTTCGGGAAGGCTTGTTGCCGGTTCATCTTGAACAAATTTCTTCTAGCACTGAGGGAAAAGTTGAAAATCCTCTTGGTATTTCAGACAAAAATAAATAATAATAAAAAAATCAAAGCTTCCTCTGGGTTTTCTCCTTTGTTGTAGAACCCAGCCTACATCTCTATTATATCTGGAGTGATTTAACATTTGGAATGATTAATTTATAGCTACAGCTGTCATGTGGCTGTCAATCCCCCTTCTAGCGCTGAGCAGCGCTAATTGGATGAGATGGCAAAGGGCTCTCGTTGCGAACGCTGTTTCCTGGACGGCGAAGGGCCTGTTGTGGGCAGGTGTCCATCAGCCGCTTCCGTCCCCTTGCTCCTCGGGCACGTTTCTCGTGGCTGAGCTCGTGCCTCCCTGCCCCTCTGCGTTTCCCCTACTGCTTTTAATGGGAAAGTTGAACGTCATGCGGCAGAGAGGGTATGGGGGGAGAAAACAGGCTGCCAAGGTGCTGATAATTGAATTCGGTGATGCAGGATGGCCAGAACCTCTGCCTTTTGGGGGAAAAAAGAGAAAGGGAGGGAGATGCTGGCAGTGTGGCAGGGAAGGGGGACCGGGGACGAGGTGTCCCCTGTTGTCCCCATCTCCATCCTCTGATGGCCGTAACGCTCGGCCGTGAGGAGGATGCGGTCCCTTGGCTCTGCTCTCCTTGCTTGGGCTCTCCCGGGGGGTCCGTGTGGGCCCTCTGGGTGCTGCCGCTCATCAGTGCAGCGGCTGCTCCCTTACCTCTGGGTCTTCTCTCCTCTACTAGTGCATTTTTCCAGTTTTCCGTCCTGCATGAAACCAGGTTTTTCTGGGAGCCCAGGGCACTCCACAAAGCACTGAGCTTTGTTCAATTCTCCGTATTGATTCACACAGTTTCAGAGTAGTTTAAGCAGCTGTCTAGGCAGATTAGAGCTGTCAGGCCCCCCTAGACTTTTATTTGTTGCTTTGAGATGGCTATGTACATTTAAAAAAAATTAAAAAGGCTCTTTCTGAAGCTTATTGGGCCATGGTGAGGATGTGCTTGCCGCATGGCAGGGCTCTGCATGGAGCAGCTCTGGGATTATGTCCGTCCTTCGCGCTGGGCTTTCCGGGGCTCTTGTTCGTGTTCGAGCCGCCTGTCGAGGGTGATGCGGGAAGCTCCTGCACGTGCCTGCTGTAGGAGAGCTGGTGAGGCCCTCCCAAGAGTGCTGCGGGGGGGGGGGGGGGGTCCCAGACCTGGGGCGTTGCAAGGCTTGCTAGCTGCTCACTAGCCTCACGGCTCGGTTCCGGCCACAGGGCCTCGGAGCCAAGATTCGGGTTTTGACAAGCTGTGCATCCCTGATCGTGCGTGTTTTTTGTGCAGAACAGAAGGTAGAACCACTCACAGGGCTGCGATGGCGTCACCTCGCCAGGGCTCTGAGCTTTGCATCGGCCGTGGTGTAGGTGCCCACGCTGGCATTTGATGCTTCGAAGATCTGGCACAAGTGACTTAGCAAATCCTCCCTGCCCTGTGCAGGAGGTGGGAAACCTGGGTTTCAGCAGCTGCCGTCGCCCAGGGCAGCTCTGCCTTGCGCTCCCCTCCTGGGTGGGGATGGCTGAGCTGTAATTCATCCTGTCTGAAAATGGTATTGATCTCTAAATAGAGGGCGAGGGCAGCTGGCTGTGATGTGATGTGGAAAATGAAGTTAATTATGACATTTCAACGATGCTGACTTCTTAATAGAAAGCTCTAATGGAAGAGCCTTGACCAGCCATATATCTCGGAGTGGGGATTGAGTGAGTGTTTAATACGGTGCTGGCCCCACAGACACCCGTGAGGCTGCCAGACCTCAGCGCTTCTGCTCTCTCCGTGCTCGGCTTCTGGTTTTCCATGGCAAAAGAGACAATTGCTGAGATTTGTAGAGGAAGGAGGTTAACGCTGAGGGTATGAGCATCACAGGGTGCGTGGCCAGCAGAAGGGCCCCGACAAGGCGAGGGCGAAAGAGACCTGCTGCACTCAGGACTTCAAAGCTTTTTGCTGCGGAATGGATGCAAAGTGCCCTCTTTAAGCCAAAGTGGTATTCCTTACAGCCAGCCAGGTGACTGCACAGGGATGCGTGTGTGTGCCAGCATGTGAGGCACAGGCACTTTCCAGCAGTGGGGCAGCATGATGTTGCCTGTGCTGGCTCCCTGGGCCCTTCCCCAGGGAGCGCTGGCGGGAGGAGGGCACCCCTCGCTTTTTATAGCTGTCGCCCAGACCTGTCGGCCAGACTCGGGGCAGGAAAACCACCTGTCCCAGGGGAGCAGCACTGGCGCTGGCTGGCTCCGGACTCCTTAACCCCTGCTTGGCAGTTGCAGTCCTGCCAGGTAATTAATTGGCTTTTATGTGCCTATGCTGTTGGCTGCTTTTGCAGTAGCATCTGGCCTCTTAGTCCAAAATGATTTAAATTTGTCCTCCTTAAATCTGTTGTTTGCTCCCGGCCTGTTGCACCATTAAGAGCAAACTGGCTTAAATTGGATAGAAATTTCAAGACGGCCTGGCTGTGACACGGTGATCAGAGCAGCAGGGATGCGGAGAGCATCGGGGCGGGCGTGCGCACGGTGTAGCACACATCACGGCGGTACGTGCTAGATCGAATATCAGCTTTATACCATATGTGGGCTGAGGCCGCGTTTGGAGGTGGAGATGCTAGGGAGCTGGTACTGATTTGCACAGTCAGAGGGTCGGAGCAGCTCTGCAGAAATCCTCCCCGAGGCTTTTCTGCTCCGTGTTGCTTCCCTGCCCCTTTGCGGACCTGCATGCGTCAGGGAGGGCGGCAAAGGTTGCGCCGCGGCTGGAAGTGCCGGGTGGGGACGGAGGAGCGTGCCACGGTGAGCAGCGCTGTCTGCATCTCAATTAGCTGCGATTAGGAAAAGCCAAAGGGAGAGGCTCCTAGAGCCGGCGGGCTCCTGGAGGCAGTGCTGGCGGCTGCCCGGGGTGGTGGGTTTTGCCGTGTTCCCTCCGTCCTGGCTCCTTTCTCAGCCCTGGTGCAGCTCTCTGCTTGCTGCAGCTGGCTGGTGTCTCGGCACCGGGGCTTGGCAGAGCCGCTTGCTGCCCCGTGGGCTCTGCCGGGGGAAAGCTGGGGAGCGTTGCCAAAATGATGGCTTTGCAGCTTGCTCGGAGGCTCAGCCAGGGACAGGATCTGTCTCAGTGGAAAACCAGAGCTCAAAGCCCAGCAGGCAGGAAGGGACGTTGCCTACCCGTTCCCCTCCTTCCATGCAGTGGGTTTCCTCTGCCGGAGCACGGCTTTGTCCTATGTAATGTCACTTGAAGTCCACCTAGCAAAAAGTAGGGTGAAGCTAAATGCTGAGTTAATATCAGTACATTTTTCCCCTTAGGCTTCAGGAGCTCAGAGAAGACAGGAGTGGGGCAAAATTATGATATTTGTGGCAAAGATGGAGCAGGGTGGAGAGCTGAGGATTGGCAGAGCAGCCCTAGGGGAAGAGGCTCCATTAGGAAATTGCCTCTGTGACCTGGTGCAAGAAATGTCTCAGCTGGGCGCTAACATCCTCTACAGGGGCCATGGGCTAATCTGCGTCATGGCTGTGTCAGGTGGGGGGGAACGGTGCCTCCTGAGGCCTGAAATTTTAATTTGTCTTTTTGTGTGGATTAAGAGAGAACACTGTCAGTACCCAGGGAAAAGAAAAAGTCCACAGAGAAGCGATTAATTGATTTTTGTTTGTACTGAACATTCTGGAAATGTTTGGGAACATCAGTTGGTCGGAATAACAGTGGTAGGCTCTCAGTGTGCAGAGAGTGCAGCTAAAAGTAATTAGGTGCAAATTAATTTTCCCACCTTGCAAGAGCACAAAACCAGCCTCTGACACTGTGCGAAGGTCAGCTGAAGGAGGTGAAGTGGTGGAGGGCCAGCTGCCCCCTCTCAGCCTCCCCATGTCAGAGGCAGCAAGGAGAGGCTGCTCGCCTCCAACGTGGCCCATGGAGAGGGGGTTGCGCGTCGGGACAGAGCAGGTTTTGCAGGGCTGTGGGAGCATGGCAGGTCCAGGCTGAGCAAAACGTGTTGCACTTGGGCTTGCTCAAATTATTGCTGCACTGTCCTGGGGGAGCTGGAGCAATGCTCGTCCAGCAAGGCCTCCTCATGTGGTGGAACAGCAGCCTAGAGGGAGAGCTTGAAGGTGAAGTTTGCAATCTAGGCATGTTAGGTTTAGGATTTTTTAAGATGTCCTGGACTTCTCGTTGCTTAGGGGTACACGTGGAGGCAACGTTGGCCCTCGTGGAGGCAATGTCCAACCTTGTGGATGCTGGATGGGTTCAGTCTAGTGGTAGGAGTGGGAGGATCGTTTCTTCTTTCTCCCATTGCTCAAAAAATGCTTCCTAATATTTTTGTTTCCCAGTGATTAAGTGTCCTTTCTTTGTTCTAAAATAGTCATGATTCCCTCAAATTAGAACGTTTCTAAAAGAAGCCGGAGTTAGGGGCATACCAGCCTGCTTCCAAGTCCAACTCTCCTGAAAGGATATTTTACATAAGCTTTGCAGTGCATCTCGGCAAGATGGTTGCTTGTTGCACCCTTGCGGTAACGGAGCTGCTGCTGGCCAGGGCAGCGGGCTTTCCTCTGCGAGCGCCTGCTGTGTCACATGTGGTGAGTGGTGGGGACCCATGGCCCTCTGCAGAAGAAATTCAGCTTAGCTTCTTTCCTGCCCTGGGTCAGTTAGTGAACTGGGTGAGCAAAGGGCACGTTAACAGTGTAAGGTCAATGGAAAGAAACCCCTCTGTGGGATTTTTTTTTTTTTTTTTTTGACAAAGCAGTGCATTTGATCTCTGAGATAGCATGGGAATGATTAAAGCCCTAGCCAAGCATACAGAAGAAAAATGACTCTCTGAAGCAGTCTTGAAATGATTTTTGTTACAGCCAACAATCTGACTTGGGTAACTTGAGTGCAGAAATTGCCTGGAATCTCTTCTTTTTTAAATGCCAAGGCAAAGTTTAAGCACCCTTTTGCTGTATCACTTTCTAACAGTGTTTTCCGTAAGGCTGGCTGGAGCACTGTTTTCTGACACCCAGATTGATGAATGCACTTTTTTTTGTAAGATGGGTCTGAATTCAAACCAAAGACTGGAACAAGCTTGACCTTTGGGAAGCTTGGGCAAGGCCAGCCAGGTCTAGAGGATACAAAGGCAGTCCATGGCTCCCAGGACACCTTTGTTAAGACAGCCTTAGATGATAGGATAGTATTCTGAAGCCTGAGCTGACAATACTGTGTATTTTTTTTTTTTTTAAGTGTGGGTGAATATGGAAGTGATTTAATTTCTTTTTTCCCCTGCTGACTTAGGCTGCTGACCTAGAGCAGAAAGTCTTTGTATCTGTTCACAGACCCATCTCATGCCCCCTGTGCAGATTGCCTCTTTTATGCAGAGGGCAAAAACTGAAACAAAAAAGCAAAACCCACCTCTCCAGTGATGATGCTCTGGGATACATGGCCCTGGAGTCTTTTGCATTCTGTGTAAAACTACTTAGGAAGTCCTAAAGTTGCCTCAAGCCCTTGCAACTTGCTGGGTATATTGGATTTGCAAGGTGTTTTGCTTGCTCATCTCTTCCCAACGAGAAAGATGCTGGTATTTTTCCCTGACTGCTTTTGCGTTATATAAGTCTATCTGATCTGAGCTGGCTTTCTAAGCACCACCAGCGTGCTTGGTTATTGTGATTTCCGGGCCAGGAGGAGCTGGACCCAGGCTTACATTAGGGGCTTCCATCAACTTTCCCCTGCCTCAAAAGCTCCCCCAGGCTATTAAGGTCAAACATAAGATCATTTATTCTTGCTTTCTGAAGCCACAGTCTGGCAAATAGCATTTTCAGACATCTGACTTCTAATACGAACACAGAGCCCTAAGAAATGTAGGCTTTGTGTTCTGGATTGGGAACTGCCTGGCTCTTACCACTGCAGACCTTGCTGTGTGTCTCAATAGAGTTCAGAGGATGGGAGCGATAACGTGATATTCCTCCGAGCGTTCCAGTCATCTGCTAGGAGCTGAAGCTCAGATTATCTGAGAAGGGTGCAGTGCTGATTGAGGTGTGCAGTTGTGTGCTTTGCTATTCTGCATCACTTTGACCAAAAAAAATATTTTGGGTCAAATCAAACCCTATAATATTCCAATATATATCAAACTGAAGATTGTATAGTAGTTCATGGGTTTCAGTGATGCCCTGAAATGAACTCGCCCTTGGTTAATAACACATTATGGAAATGGTGCCAGAGGTGGCACACATAAAGACCATTAGTATAGCAAATGCTAAATGTCTGGAAGGTTCAACACTACCTCTATATTTTAGCTCTCGCTATGTCTGTGAGAGACGTGTCATGCGGCTGTGACTAGGCTTAGGGGCTGCAGCTGAGTTCCCAGTTCTGCAGGCTCTGTGTGTACCTTGGGTAGGTGATCGCATTTCTTTGACTCATTCCCTACTTGTGAAGTGGAGATGACAAACGTTAGAGCAAGGCAAACCCTGTTTTGGGGCAGTCTGTTCAAATATCTCTCCTGATAAAAGCAATACAATAAGGACAAAAAACCCCTTTGAACTGGATTGACTCATAATTTTATCTGAAAATTATCTTTCTTTAGAAAAATCCATTTGGATATTTTTATGTCTGATTCAAATCTCATTTCTCACCAGTTTCTAGCTGCCATTAGCCAGGCCCGGCTGTCTCGCCCATTCTGGCTTGACAGCTTGAATTAGCCATAGTCTTTGGCTATAAGCCTGTGCAAAATGGCTAATCAGCTTGCCTCTGGAGCATATGATGCCTTTCAGATCAGCTTATTGGGTAGAGCTCTCACCAGTATTTATGATGATGAAGCCATATGTGATAACCTAGATTAGCCTTACTGAAGTCATTTTTCAAAAAGCGCACTCTGAGTTGACAGCCTCAGGTTTTTGCGGTCCTCACTTGCAGCTTGTGCGGATAAGCTTTTTCTGCCCGTGAAGCCGATTGCCGTCAAAGTGCCGTTTGTACTGTTGCAGGAGCTGGGTTGAACTGTATGTTAATAAGCTTGTGGGAGGTAGGAATAAAAGGGTGGTGTTCAACCTCTCTTATGTGTGAAAAATACAGTATCTCCTTCCTAAAATGACAAAATGCATTCTTCGATAGATTTCAATTCCTTACCCATCACCTTCTTCAGATGCCAAACAGGATGAAACCTGTAAGTCTTTCTCTTTCACTTTGAAAAAATACATCTTCACTGCATTTTTTTTTATCAGCTTTATGCACTGTCCGAAATGATCACCTGAAATGTTTTCTGGATAGAAACGTGCCCTTTGATGTAAGAGAGGGTAATCACTTTCTCTGGCTTGCAATTCTAAATGCTTTCTTTTTTCTGGATTGTGAAAAGTATTTCCTGATTAGAAGGAGATGTTGCTACTTCATCCACCCGTTGGTAATGGATTTGCCCTTGGCTACTGCTGTACGTGCAATTAGTATTTACAAGTTTCATTCAGATGTATTAGGGCCCTAGTTATTGCTTATTTTCAGATGTTTTGTGCTCTTTATAGAACCATTGCAAGACATATGTACTCTAGATCACGCTTTAAAATCAACTCCATTACTTATGGAGAGATGGTTTCCTTCTGGTTCCTTCCCTCCTCTCTGTATTTCTCCTAATGTAAGTAAGATAAGTAAGGGAGCTACTTGTGTAGAGAGTTTCTGATGTCTGCTTTTTGCAACATTAAGGGGAAAAATGTGATGTTAAGGGGAATTAACTGCAAAAATATGGTGAAAACTAGAAAATCTTGTGAGTTAGGTCTGTATGTATTCATGGCGTTTTCCCCCTCTGCCTCTTCTCAGGCCTTTTGGACAATCTTATGTCTTGAGAGACTTATCCTAAAGTCCCAGTTTAGCATGGCCCTTCCTCGCCCCCTTGCAAGATAACCATCCTTGTGTTTTCCAGGCCATTACATGAAATCATTTCTCTGGTATTTCATCTTCAAGAATAAAAATATGAAGCAGAACTGTGTCCACTTGCATGAAATGCTTAGGAATGAAAGTTTTTAAACTTCATGTTGTTCCTCCTGGGGTTTACGAGACTAGAAATGGGATTATTCCAACTAAGCAGTATGTTTAAATGCTAATTAGGAATCAGGTGGAGCTCTGATCATTGTTCATTCCTACATTTTAGATTCACCAAGATGAAGACAGCGACCAACATTTACATCTTTAACCTCGCTCTGGCTGATACCTTGTGTCTGATGACCTTACCCTTTCAGGGTACAGACACGTTCTTGGGCTTCTGGCCCTTTGGCAATGTCCTCTGCAAAATTGCCATCTCCATAGACTACTACAACATGTTCACAAGCACCTTCACCCTGACAATGATGAGCGTGGACCGCTACATCGCTATCTGCCACCCCATCAAAGCACTGGATATACGCACTCCCCACAAGGCCAAAGTGGTGAACGTGTGCATCTGGGCGCTGGCTTCTGTCTTTGGCATCCCAGCAATGGTGATGGGATCTGCAGAGAATGAAAACAACGGTCAGTAAAAATGCATCCAAGGGGAGGGAGGTGTTGGTGGCCAGAGCAGCCTCTGGGCTGGGGCAGCTGTTGGAGAGAGGTACCAGTTCCCTTAGTGGGTTAAGCTGCCAGCTCTCAAGCTATCTTAACTCCTTGCGCTCTGCCCTTGCCTCTCTGCATTGCTGCCATTGCTTTTCCAGGGGCAAACGTACCTAAATTACACTGAATGTACAGATGCTTTTGCTCTTGGTATAGGTTTGTTGACCTTTCCTCCTCTTTATTTTTTGTTTGCAGAAATTGATTGTCTGATCAAACTCCCATCACCTGTGGATTACTGGGATCCTGTGTTTGGCATATGTGTCTTTCTCTTCTCCTTTATGATCCCTGTGTTGATCATAACCATTTGCTACAGCCTCATGATCAGGCGACTCAAGAACGTCCGTGTCCTCTCAGGCTCCAAGGAGAAGGACCGAAACCTGAGGCGCATCACCCGAATGGTGCTGGTGGTGGTGGCAGTCTTCATTATTTGCTGGACTCCTATCCAGATTTTTGTGCTGGTCCAGTGCTTGGGTGCCAAGGCAGAAAGCGAGCTCGAGTTGGCCATCTCCTGCTTCTGCACCGCGCTGGGGTATGCCAACAGCAGCCTGAACCCAGTGCTGTATGCCTTCTTGGATGAGAACTTCAAGGCGTGCTTCAAGAAGTTCTGCTTCCCCACGGCCTTCAGGACCGAGCTCCAGATGTCCAACAGGATGTGCAGCATTGCCAAGGATGTGGCTTACGCCTGCAAGAACTCGGAGGGGACTAACAATCCGGCCTGACTAGGCATGGAAATTCCCATGGTGGCTGTTGCCCAGCAGAGTCCAACCACCCCCACGTCAGAGCTAACTCAGATTACGGCTCTTTAGCAGGACCTCAAAACTAAGAGGCAAGAAACCTCAGAGGCAATTTTGGGGGTTGGGAAAACTGGATCCTGCAAGAGCATGCAGAAAAAGTGAGCCGATTTGATGCATTTTTAATTCCAGTGCCCTCTGCACTAAATAACGTGTTTGAAGTCAGCCCTTTGATTTCTAAGAACCCGTGGTGGTTTGCAACGTTATCAAGAATTCAGGAATCAAGGAGTTTAAGCCAGGCATTGCTCCTGGGCCTTATGTTCTTGCTGCTGGGAGACAGACAAAATGTAAACTATGCTTTTTCCTCCTTGAGCTGTTTAAGATGCTCTTGGCTCACCAGGCACTTGCGTGTGGATCTTACTCCTGCGGCATTGCTCTGAAATTAGACTTCGCTGAAGCCAACGTGGGGAACAGCCGTCAGACAAAACCCTAGATCATCTCCAGGATGAGTCATCATGCAGGGAAGGGAGTAGGGAAGGAGCAGAGAACAGACTGGCAGAAAGGGAAATCCAAACTGTCCGGAGCCGGGTGAGGTGCCTGACTGCAAGTCTTGGCTCAAAGCCTGGGGACAAGAACAACGCCAGATCCTGCAGCCAGAGCCCTGCAATAAGCCCTCCACCTCAAGGGGAGACGAGGGTGGTGAGAAGGGACTGTCAAAACTGATGAATGTAGCCCGGAAGAGGTGAAGGAAAGACAGACAAAATGAACACAAATCCTTGTTTACATGCTGCTATTGCTTTTTTAACCCTGTATTTTCAGTAAAATAATGGACAATGCGTATCTATATAGACACATACACTTCTCTATATTACTGTAGGTACAGATATATCATAGGATTTCATCTTGCCAAGCATGCCTTGGAGAGCTTTCCTCGTGAGAGGAGAAGGGAAGGAAGTGACCTAAATGAACATGTATTTATGTATAGGGGAAAGTCATTTCAAAAGAGCTGGGATGGCAGCTCCTCCAAAAAGACAACATTTCTGATAGGAGGGATGCAGCCTAGGACGTTCCCACCGGCTCCACGTGAGAAATGGTGTACAAAACATACCAAAAAGGTGGGGGTTGTCTTTCTTTTAAATGAAATGATACATATGAAGTGGAAAGAGCAAGCCCCTTTCCCCTCGAGAGCTTGGGAGATGCTGCTGAGGAGCCACCCCTCCTGCCAGCTGTAGATCCTGCCCTGGTAGGACAGAAATGTATGTAAAATGAAATGCCCTGTTATTTCATTTGAAATGGGAGCATTTCTGGAGAGTTTGGCCTCGGAGTGCCCTCTGCGTGGGCAGGGAGGGCTGGCTTGTATTTCCCCGTCCCGCAGCAGCCCTGCGAACTGTCAGGAGTAGTGGTGAGCGGAGCTGACTGGGAAATAAAGCGATAATCTCCATTTGGAAATGGGTGATCAACTCCAGTGTGAGAGATGGCAGCAGCATCTGAACTGTACAGTTTTCATGTGAATATATTTCTTGTGCTCTGGTCTGAGATTCTGTATTTTTAATGTATTGATTTGCCAATGTTTTAATGCTGTCATGTTCTTTACAAATGCTATATAAAAGAATTCAATGTTATATTTCTAGCTAGAGAGTTTCCCTTATGGTTGGGCTTAAAATATAGATGCAATTCCAGTGTCCCACATAGAGGACCCACATTCCTTGTAAACTGCACAAGCTGGAAGAATTTTCTTGCTGATTAGCATTTGATTGGGAAGCTGGAGGAATACCAGAGACAACTTTACAAATAGCACTTTGCCTGAATAAAGGGGGAGGGAGGGAGAGGAAATCTGGGCACTTTAAGCACTTTGCAGTGGACGTTTACCCCAAGCACTAACTGGGAAATTTCATACAACTACCTAGGCCAAAACCCCAAGCATGCTAAAAAGTATTGCCTGAGAACCTCACTGCGGGCAAGCTGCATCCATGCCCCTGGAAAATTAGTTTAGTGGGCTCTTATGCTCACGGATTCAATAAAAGCGTTGGCCAGTGAACAGCCTCAGTTCTTCTGACCCCATCAGCTGTCATGCAGTTGACAGAGCCGCGAGCGCGTTTGTACATAAAGCTGTGGAATGGCCGTGGGGCTTTTCTTGCAGTGCCCTCAGGGAGCAAGAAAGAGTTTGGTAGTGGCTGGCTAAGGAGCAGCTGCCCTCCCTTTGTCGTTCTCAGTTGGGTTTTTAAATAGATTTATGTCCTCTGAAAATATATCAGTATTTGGCAATTTTTATAATTTTGTTATAATGACAATGCTGCAATGATCTTGCATAATCAAGTACTTGATAAATGTGTTTACTAAGCTTTTGGGTAATTCTGTGGCCCTTGCAGTGAATGTGTTTAGACATTCTGTTCAATGCTCAGTGGAGTTTGTTATAAGAGCAAGAAACCTGAAAGCAAAAGCTTTATTGTACTGTGCCTATGGAATTAAAGGCTCGTGATCAGCTGGCTGGTTGAAATGCAGGCTCTTTAATTCTCTTCTGAAATGGTTGTGTTCATATGATTTTACAGTTACTGCAGTGTACGTGACAATTTCCTAGGTGGCTACTTGTGTGCTTTAATAAAGGAAAAAATAAAACTCCTGTGCTTTGAACACTGTGGAATTTGAAAGGCTTAACAGTGTGGATCAGTGGGTTGTCTTAACAGCAGAGCTGCCAGGATGTTCGCGCACGGGCTTATTCTTCCTGCTGAAACCACGGCTGAATGCATGTAGTAACACTGAAGCAGCCTTTCGTTGAGGTCAGTAGGAACTTTTGTTATGCTGGCTTTGTCTGGAGGCAACCTAGGAACTGAAGATGTGAAAATGATAGAAAACTGGCAGTGGAAGATGACCATGAGTTCCTGGAACCCTGCCAGCTGCCAAAGCTGCTCCGAGTGTCGCAACAGGCAGATCTTGTGCTTGGTTTTGCGAGTGGTGCCCGGCTGCTACTTGCTCTCAGAGGTAGTGTCAGATGCAGGACTGAAATAAGCTCTTCTCAAATATTCCCCTATTCTTCCTAGGCATTGCAGGGTTAGGCATGACCATGCATGGCAATGAATTACAGAAGTGCTCTGAAAATAAAACCAAAACAATACTCTGCAGCCAGGAAAGATGGATAAGCCAGCGAGCTGTGCAATAAGGAAAAGTGTCTGCTCTCTGCACTGAGATCAATATTCTTACTCAGGTAATACCAGGAGGGATTTTTTTATTGGCAGTGGCAATTTTTTTGCAGAAAAGAAAAAGTTGATGAGGAAAAACTCAACATCTTTATTTCTGTTTAGTTCAGCTGATTATAAACACCCAGAGATGAGTTCTTATGGCAAAGCCATAAAACAAAATGCCTTATTCGGCATTATGGAATTTATTCGTGTCCTAAGCGTTCTCCCTCCTAATCCCCAGGAAGAGCTCAAAGCCCTTTGCGCACTCCAAATTCCTGCATTCCCCGCTGAATCTTGACTCCAGTGTTGAAGTCAATTTACCATCTGGAAGGAAGCCTGCCTGTAGGAAGGTAATAGTCGTAGTTTGCCCCACATGGACGCCCATTGGTGCACAATGTTGGGCTTTGCCTTAACAGAGACATCATCTGATGCTGAGAAGATGCTATGCCTGGTTTTCTAAGGCATTTTAGTGAGGAGCTAGACCGTAAATGCCTGGGGTTTTCAGACATTTTTGTTTTCAAAGAGAAGGTTTGTTGACTCCTTAAAGAGCTGTAATTGTGCTCCAGTGTCTCTCTGGTGCTTTGGGATGTCGCTGCTGGTGGGATCAGGTGTGCCCAGAGAGGGATATGGGCCACCCCGAGCTGCTTTATAGGTGTGCAGGCAAGGTGGGCACTCTCAGCAGTGATGGACTCGATGTTTAAGCAAAAAGGACTCTCCAGAAGCTGCTCATGCCAGCACAGCATTTACTACCTGCTCAAAGGAGGGACTCTTACATAGGAAGCAAAGCAGGCTCGGCTAGAAAAACCACTGTTTGCTTTCCCACTTGTTTCCCTCTGCTTTCCTTCAGCTATTTTGGTGGCTATTTATGTATAGGCAAAATTCTCCTTCCCTCAGCCAGGCGACCCTCCTTCTGACAGCTCCCGAGTTGGAGCTGGGACTGCTTATGCATGACTTTCCACCGGTTTTCCGTGCGAACGCGTGGGGCCACAGAGCTTCGCTGCCGTGACTTCGCAGGACCCAGCAGCGCGCCGGCGCGCACCAGGCTGCAGCGCGCGTTCGTCCGTCGGCAGCGACACGTGGCTGCGACCGGCATCTTCCAAACGCGGCTCAGGGCTGCCTGAAGGGCCGGTTCTTGCTCCCTGGCCCTCTCCACAAATGCTGCGCTGAGGAGAGTCGTGCAGCCAAGCAGGGAGGGACGATTCCCGGAAGCAGCTGCTGCATAAGGGAAAAGAGCTCATCTTCCTGGGGAGAAAAGGCTTGTGAGCTGGGGAGGCTGGAAGGTGGGTGGCCGAATAAGGGAGAGAAATGGAAGGAGCGCTTGAGACCTCGGCGTTAGCCAATAACCCAAAAATCTCAAGGTGAGGAAGAGAGGTGCACTATGAGAAAGCAGAGCAAGGTGTGTGATCCTAACTGGCGCTTGGCTTGGGTTTTTGTGGGGGTGGTGAGGTTACAGGAACGGCAGCCCCTCCTCGCCACGGCCGAGCTGATGCACATCGGCGTGAAGCGACCCCGCGCAGGTGCCTGCCCCTGCCCTCTTGCCCTCCGAGACGGGGACAACGTGCCACTTCTGCACAAAACACGTGCTCCGTGCTAAGGCCAGGCTTGGGGCCAGTAACTCATTTTTGGCTTGGCCACCCTGCTGACCCGTTTCAGGAATTTGCCGAGCCACAGGGAGCCCTGAGAAGGGACTGCTGTGGGGGCAGGCGTAATTTAGGCCAAAGAGCCCCACGGCTCATCAGCTCCCTTTGTTCCTCCTTTCAGTGCCCTGCAGCCTAGATAAATTGCATGATAGAATGAAATAATCAATACGCAGAGCAACGTGGTCATGTATCTTGGCAACGATGATGTTAATCAAGCATGTAAACCCACTTTGCTCTCTCCCTGCCTTAATGCACTGAAACGCCAGCTGTCTGGGCGGCGAAGGAGCGGCGCTGGCTCTCGGCAGCGGGGAAGGACGCAGACAGCCCTTTCGCCGCGCCGCGGGGAGAGCGGCTGCTTCCTCGCACAGTGCAACACTTAAGGTTTCTGCTTCAGCACCACAAAAGCTTGTTAAATGCTCCCTAGGACAGAAAGGGCACGATAATGTGCAGAACGAGCCAAGATCACCTTGCCCCCGAGACTGTCTCTTATGTCTTGCTGCCAGGGTGTTTGCTTCTGCTGCGGTGAAGCAGCTCTGAGGGCCTCTGGGAGCAAACCCCATCACTCCACGTTGGCCCACGGTAGCACTGCGGCTCTTCTCCGTCATGTGCAGGTTGGATCATTTACCGCTCCTTGCACCATGGTGTTATGCATGTTCTTGCCTCTTATTCCTGCTTTACTCATATCCCCTTCCCTCCCCAGTCCTTCAATGCCCTCCTATGCTATACTGGGGCCGGATGAGAGATCCCACCTGCAGAGACCAGGCTTGTGGCTCTTACTAGGAAGACCTTAGACCTTAACCTGTGCAAATCATCCCCTCATGCAGCAAAAGGCATTGCTCCAGCAGCACAGGTATTGCTGTGCATGGGAGGTACCTCCCACATGTTCCTGCGGGGTGCAAGGGAAGGCTGTTGGGAATCCTCCCACCTGTCCACAGGGTGGGAAGGGGCTGGGAAGGGAGATCACCCACTGCCCTCCCTCCCTCCCCTCTGAGCCTGCTGCCCAGAGCCCTGGGATGGGCTGGAGCCAAGAGCCCTGCCAAACAGCACGTTTTTACAGCAGCTAAGTGAAGGATGAATTTGCAAGAAACCAAGCGGGAAACTTGATTTTTCCACAGAAACCGCTGGCAGAATCAGTGTGTTCCCACAGTTTGGTTTTTGATTACATCAGGTCACCTTTCCCTCAGCAACAGGGAGAAGAGAAAAAGTTTGAACCCGCTCTATCCATTTCATAAGCACTGATTTTTGTGTGTTTTTAGGCTGCCAGTGCAGCGAGTGCTGTCAAAAGATCATGCCATGCTGATTTACTCAGTGATGGGGAATAAAAACACGAGCTATGTAGACAATATAAAATCAAGATTAATGGCTTTTCAGCTTGCTTTCCTCAGTGTAAAATGAATCCTATGTTGTGATTTGGCTATTTAATGTTTGTTCAATGTTAGGCATTAATAGTAACTTCTCCATGTGCTCAGGTCATTTGTTCACACATTTTAGACTTTCCCTAATCTCAGCACACCACTGTTTTTGCTTTGCTTAACCATGGAGAAAATTCCTGGAGATAATCACTTGCCTCCAGGGATTAAGCATAAAAGAGCAGAAAATGAGCCTGACCTCGGGTGATACTGTTTATCCTCACTCCCTGCATTCTTGTAAGGAGCACGAAAGTGGGTGTTGGAATCCTCTTGGTGACACTCTCCCCACAGTTTGCTTGGGCATCTGCACAAGGGTTTAGCTTGAAAGTGCCCAACCGGAAAACTGCCTTTTGTCTTCTGATTAGTATTTATTAGCAAGGTTATCACGCCCTTCTGCCATGCAGCTATCAGCCAGGTTGGTGCATGGTGATGCCTGGATCCTTATTTGGCTCTGAACTGAGCCCTCATTACCTACAAGAAACAGAAACGTGGGTAACATATGGCCAGCGCAATTTCTTCTTGTGCCGTGACGCTACGCAGTTGGTGACCCAAGTCGGTGGGGACGTTGTCTGTGCAATGACTCCACTTGAAAGTTGTGTGTAGATCCTCCAGGCTCTGCCCTGTCCTCTCCAGCCCCTCCATGACAGAACAGCGGCTACTGATCTTGTCTCGCCTGCTCCCGTTCAGGTGGGAAGGAGCGAGGCAGGAGCTCTGCCGGCAGTGCGGTCCAAGAGCAGCTCACGGCACTGCTGCTGAGAGGAGAAATGTGATTACACCCATATCATTTGCATCAATACAAAGCAGAAGTGGGCTGAGTCTCATGGGATGTTTTTCATTGCATTGAAATCTGCCTTTATTCATTATCAGCCACTGATCTCATTTGAGGGTTAAGTCAGAGAAACCAAATCCTTATTTCTTTGCTTTCCATATTCATCTGCCTTACTGAGTGTTCTCCAGTGGATGTTTTGGGTCTTAGAAACTCCTGAGGTGTCTTGTCCTTCAGATATTAGCTGCGCACAGAAAGAGGCAGAGTAAGGGGAGATGATAGAGCCGTGTGGAAGACCTGGAAAGAAAGGGCCTAGTTGTCAAAGGTCTTACTACCACATATTAGTTTATTTTCCCCTTTCTCTCTCGCCTATCTTCATGCTCTGTTGCTTGCAAGAAGCATCTGTCTGCCCCAGTGGAGCAGAGGTGGGAGAGGGGACCCTGGCCAAGCAACGGATCCTTCTCCCTTACTGAGGGAAGGGGAAAGAAACAGCACTTGGGGCCAAGGGGGCCAGCAGCAGCCCTGGTGAGAGTCAGAAACACGTGCAAAATAAATGAATAAAAAGAACACGTGTCTCCATCCGGGGAGGCCAAAAAACCCAGCTTGCCTTTGTCAAGGGCTGCAGCTTGTTCCTCTGCTACTCCTAAGATTCCTGGATGGGATGTCCCAGTCTTGGTTTGGGAATCCCCATTGTCTGTGTCTGCTGGGGGTGCAATTAGAAGTTAGAGGTTGAAACAAAGCAATGCTCGCCTCTCAGCTAAGATAAAGCCTTCCACCAGAGTGGTCAGGCACCAGCACATAAGGCCCCAGCAAGAAGGCATTGCCAGGGAGTGATTTAGCAGAGCCACAATCAGCTGCAGGTGAGACCAAGGCTGCTTATCTCCTTCCTGAGAGAGCTTTGCAGCCTCTCTCTGTTTATGTAGTGAGCACAGGATTTGGCTTTAGGCACTTAAAGGAGTGTCTATTTTTTATCTAGCCATCAAATTTTTTTTTTAAAGGGAAAATAGCCACTAAACAGCCCTTGAAGCTTCAGGCTAGTGTCTAATTCCACTTGAAAAGCTTTGTTAGATAATTGTAATACTTTTCTGGGAGAAAATAGAGCAACTGAGGCCGGTAATTAAAAGCTATTCAGACAGCTTTGATCTTTGCCTCTGCATCTTTATTTACCAAAAGCAAATGCCAATGAGAAATTCTTGCCAGTATTTGCTGTCCTTATACTTGTCGTTTGGCTTTAAATTAACTCCTCTTCCTGCCTTCCAGAAAAGAAGAGATGGGGGAAGAGAACTGGGGCAGTATGACATTTGGCTTTCCACGCGGGTTTTCTCTGGAAAGCCTTTTTCTGAAGGATTTCTGTGTCACCTCACTTTGTGGTAAAGGCGTGTGTGGAGCTCTTCCAGCTGCCTTGACTTCATGGGATTATTACCCCAAACTCCTGCCCTGCTCCAGGCAGAGCCAGGGCTGCAGTGTTGTTGTGCATGAAGCAAGACTTGACTCTGGCTGTGCAGGTCTTGGGATAGGGAGCTGCCAGTGCTATCTCCTCGTGGATCAAAGAGGGTCCTGAAACGGCCTCCTGACTTGCTGGATGAAAGAGATCCTAGGCTGGCAATTCCCCTTCTCTTCAAAGGCTGGTGGAAAGGTTAAACCCTGCGGTGCTGAGGCCCCCTGAAGGCATCAAACCCTGCTCATATCACCCAGAACTGACAGTAGTAAATGGAGGAGGATCACCAAGGTGTGTTTCCTTGGGTTGGCTGGGCAGTGTTGGGGCTGGTGGCACGTTAGCATCATCCCTCTCCAGTCAAGATGGCACCCTGGGGCTCCCAGCATCTCAGAGGTGACAAGGCATGCCCTGTGGAAAAGAGGGGCAAAGATACGCCTTTTAGATTGTTTTTTAACAATATCTTCTGGAGACCCTTCTGCTTCATAGCTGCAATAGTTCAAGTTTTCACTCATCCAAATCTCTATTTTCAGGGGTTTTTTTGCATCTGAAGACACTTCTGAAAACTGGACCTTTGTGCCTCGGTGCTGTATTATTTCTTTTCTCTCCCAAAATTGTGATCGACACTAGGAGACAGCGTGAGACAGCGTAAGTAACAGAGGATTACGACTTTGCGTGGGAACAAGTCGCAGACTAACTCAGATGAAGACAATTGATTGATACAGTCATTATTCCTTGCTGCAATATAAAGCCTTAAAAAAGCAATAGTAATTTCCGATCCCTGCTTCTTATCTCAGAGGCCTGCATTTAGTGCTGGTGGTGGCAATACGAGCCCTATATGAGCCCTAATTCAAGTTTCTGAGGCAGAAAACAGCTTTTTTTCTCTCCCCTAAGGATGATGAAGCAGCGTCTTTCAGGACTGTATGTCCTCGTGGCTCCGGTCTGAGGGGAAAAAAGGGAGAGGAAAAAAAAAAGACAGAGGGGAAAAAAAAACTCTTGTAAAGGAAGGGCAGGCAAAAGCCTGCTGCCTTCCTCAGCACTGCTTCAGCGAGAAGAAGGTCCTACAGCCTTTAGCTGTTGCAGTAACCAGCAGGGAGTGACAGGGTTACCCAGCACCTTTGCACTTGTTAAGATGTCCCTGGACCATCCAGGAGTGAAGTTCACTCAGTTCTGTTTTGGGGCTGATCTGGCTTCCTGGGTCAGCGCATGATCAGCTTTGAAGGGAGGTTAGGACAGGAGCTGCGCAGGTCACTGATCCAGCCTCCAGAAATTCTGGACAGGATTGTTGGTTTAGAAGAGCAATTGCAGGGAATTTGTTAGGTGAATTGTTAAGGGGATTTATTGCCCCTCTTCCTCCGTGCTGAGGATGCAGCTAATGTGGGCCTGGTGTGATCTGCAGCAAACCAGCTGCAACAGCCTGATGAAATTCAAATGAAAGAACAGATGCACAGGTTTTCCTTAGAGTGAACTTGCGCAAAGCGTGGGCAAATATCTCATCAAAAGTTATTTTTGCTCTCCTGGAAACAACAGCAGTAGTCTGTTCAGGCACTGTGATCAGAGGCTCCTGTGTGAGTGCGTACAGCAGGGAGTTTGCAGGTTTGCTGGCAGAAATGCCGTTTCATCTCGCCCGCGAGGCTCAGCGGCACCGCCGGGAGACGCGGGCAAGGCCGCCTGCGACCGGCAAGGAGAGAGTGCCGCTTAGCGCAGCAGCGCTGAAGCACAGGGCAATGCGAGCGGCGGCCACTGCCGTGGTAATTTGGGCAGGCTCCGTGCACGGGTGGGAACCCGACCCTGAGAGTGCTCAGGCAAACATGGAGCCAGACAGGATCCCGTCGTACGAGGAGAGGCTGAGAGGGCTGGGCTTGTTTTGCCTGGAGAAGAGAAGGCTCAGGGAATATCTTATCAATGTGTATAAAAAAACAGCTAGGAGGGAATAAAGAAGATGGAGCCAGACTCTTCTTAGTGGTGGCCAGTGACAGGACAAGAGGCATTGGGCACAGACTGAATTAAATTCCATTTAAACACATGAAAAAGCTTTTTTCACTGTAAGGGTGATTGAACAGTCGAACAGATTGCCCAGAGAGGCTGGAGTCTCCATCCTTGGAGATAACTGAAATCCGACCGAGGCGGGTCCTGGGCAAGCTGCTGCAGCTGACCCTGCTTGAGCAGAGGTGTTGGACTAGATGATCTCTAGAGGTGCCTTCCAACCTCGGTGACTCTGTGAGTCTGTGAGATGATGGCCATGGGTTCCTGCAGTGTTCTGTGCATCGCCACCCACATGCAGCACATTAATGCATTAGTTATAGTGAAACAGCAAACACAATCCGAAATAATCATCACACTTGATTCAAAGGGGAAGATTGTCAGTGGCACCATCACGTCTGAAAGAGGGTGGCTTACACTTGAAAGGTACTTTGGTTTTCAGCCTAATAAAATACTTCACCTTTCCTACAGACCTAACACCAAAGAATAGTGGCATCCCAGCTGGTTAGACAATTTGTGTATTAGGTGGCATAATTTGCAGCCAGCTTTCAGCAATCAAAGAGCTTTTTTTCATCTGGGAGCTGAGGAGCCCTTTGCCACCAGGTGGCAACCGTGGTAAAGATGTGGGTACCCACGATGTCCCTGCCCAGTGCAGGCTGGCACACTTGCTCCAGCTTTGCTTGGGCCTGAGGTTATGTGGCCACACAAGAGTTCTGCAATCCCTTATCTGCTGCTGGCACTTCCCTCCCTCCGTGTGAAGGTCAGTGAGGGTCAAAGTGCCCTGCCTTCCAGAATGGGCCACCTGTGTCTTCCCAATGCTGATTTGTAAAGAATGAACAACATTACACCTCTCTGTAATGTTATGTGAAGCACCAAAAAAATCACTGGCTAGTTCTCCATCTGCCAGGTCTTCCCCTTCTCCAAATTCTTTGAATTACTTGGTATCACCTGAGAGCCATTGGCACCCTGTGAGCAGAGCTGATCTCTTCTTTAGTTATCTTCCTGCTCCTCCTCTTGTGACTGCAGCTTGTAGTCCTACACACTTGCAGACCAACACACATGCACGTTCAGGACTGGGTTTGAAACATCCTTGTTTTTCTTGGTAAAGAAGACAGCAGCCAGTGGCTATGTGTCCCAGCTGGTTGCGTAGTTGCAAGGTGCAGCTCATGAGAAATGTGAAATGAGAAATAGCTGAACCATGACATTTGGATCTGGAAATCTTATGGGCAATGAAGACTGGGGGTTTAAGATTCAGGAATTAAGGAGCTGTTTCTGTGCTATGTTCCTCATGAGGCTGGCTGAGACTGGGGATTCAACTCTTGATATTTTTGGCAGGTTAATACTAGAGTTAGCATAAAAAAAAAAAAAGTTCTTGGAGAAATTTCACCTTGAAGAATGCCTTGTCTTTTACTATTCTTCCAAAAATTAACATGTTTAATAGTGAGAAGGCAACAAAAGTGATCTTGTATTCACAAATCTCTTTCAGTTTTCTAAAAAGGAAAAATGAAACAGAAAGTGCCATTTTGATGTATTGAGTGTTGCTAATTTTGATGTTAGGATGCTGAGGGCCCTAATGGACCTTAATTGCCCTGACTGGACTCACCTGTGGCCTCCAACCGCACCCTCTGCCCATTGCTCTAGGAGCCCATTTAAGCCCAGCTATGGGCCCTCCCTCCTTCTCTGAGCTCTGCTACAGGTGTAGACACATGTCTGTCTCTAGTTTTGTCTTGAAGCTTGCCTTCTAGATGAACTCTGGACTGATGTTGCAGCCTTGTCTCCAGCCCTACTTCTGGAAGGACACCAGACCTGTCCTGTGGGTAGCTTGTCTCCTAGATGGACTCAGGTGTGTGCATAGTAGCTTGTGTCTGGTCTGGTCTCTGGCCCTATCTTCTTCTGTTCCTGAGTGGACTCCCCAGGTGGTCTTGGGACCTGGTTAATGACTTGTGTCTGGTGCTGCTGATGGGCCTGGTTACCAGCCCTGTTTCTGCTTGCTGTGCTTGGACCCTGTGGGTCTGTGCGTTGTCAGTGTGGGTGCTACTTGTGCTGGGGTCACCCTTGGCTCCTGGCTTGCTTGTTGTTGTTGTACTCTGCTGGGCCTGATCCTTTAGGACGAGGGCTGGTGCTGGTTAATTTTTCAGAGAGGTAGTGTGTCTGTGTGTGTGGAGCGCCTTTGGCACTATCTGGAAAAATGATTATCTGTGTTTAATTAGATGGTTTGGTGGCTAATGTTGAGCCAAAATAATAGAGCTGTGGCATGTGTGATATTTCTGGCTGCGGTAGATCAGCATTAATAGGTTGGTATTAACCTTGAGAATCCCAAGACCTCAGGGTGTTGCAGTAACCTTCCATTCTTGGCTAAGCGCTGTGGCACTGCTCTGCGGGTGAGACCAGGCTGATTTTTGCAGGGTGGCTGTGGGCCCAGCAGTTAGATGCGGCTCACTCCAGAGGCAGAATGGGCTTAGCCAACAAAGGGATGGATGTGGGCCTTGTCCGTTTATGTTAAACCGGTTCAAGCATACTAGGTTCCGTGATACTACCAGTTCAGATCTTCTTGTATCATTGTGCTACTGCTGGTCTCCTTGCTGATTCCAGGGACCAAGGGAGATGATGTAGCTATGTGTGAGTATTAGGAATTGGTCTTACACGTTCAGAAGGTCTGTGCACAAACCAGGGAGTTGGTCTGAGAACCTTACTGGTTAGGGGCATTCTGGGGTAAGTGTAAAATGTTGTGTGGATAGATACGTACCTGGGATAAGGCACACCTTACTTAGAGCAAGAAGAGAAAGACCTTTAAGGAGTGCAGTCATCACCCTTTCCTCCCTGTGAGGATTGCCCTTCTAGGAATGTATCTCTAGGACTGAATGTGGCAATGGGACCTGTTTGTCTCTGTAGGTGTTTGGTGGTGATGAGGTTTTGTCCCAGTTGTGAAAGCTGGGAAGAGGTCTCATTCCCATCTCATTGTTTATTAATGAGGAAGAGATGTTCTCATTACAGCCTGGGCACAGGCTGGGTGAAGTTGACCCAGATTGCGGCTGATGTTCAGAAAAGCCCCTCACCTAACCCTGTCTTGTTGGAGGATGGTCCCACTGCTGATAAGCTGTGATCTCAACTTCAGCTCTCTGGGCATTGCTCACGGGTGGAACCTTTGTAGGGTGGGATTTCAACAGGTTGATAGTAATTTCTGTGGTTTTCAATATGCTGTTTCTGGTTTCCAGATTCTCTTCCTCTCAGGCCCCAGTTATGTTCGAGTACTTAACTTTGCTTTTAAACAAGGACCTTTATCTGTAAGGCTTTTCAGGGCTTTTCTTGTGGCTTACGAAGCCTTAATTGTATTATAAATTGGCAATATCCTATTTTGCAAGAGGTGAAATGTAACATAGAAGGCAATGATGCAATGACATGGGATAACTAGCATAATAGTTTCCTTCAGTAAAAGGAAGAGCAGACTCTTTTTTCCATAAGCTTTATTTCATCAAACATGTTCAAATATTTTTTGACACTTAACAGAAATGATGCTGTTAAAAATTGCTACTAATGCAAAAAAAAAACAACATAGTTGCTGTAGTATCTGCATGGTGTTTGAGATACAAGTTTTGCTTTTGGTTTAAATTTGAGTTTGTATTAACAGTTCAGGAAAGTGGGACATCCCTCATAATCAAAAATACAACCAAAACACATGTGCATATATGAGGACACGAAAATATTTAGTTTTTTTTCTTCCAAATACTCATTTATCTTCCATTTGGTATGTCTGTTTTCTTAATGCACTATGATGAGCAGTAGTTAACCCTACGCCAAGAAACAATCCTCCCAATAAATCTATTAAGAACTGAAGACTGCATCAACCTCCAAATGCTGATCTTTTTCAATAGCAGTATATGGGAAGAAACCCAGCTTTTCTGTACTGTACAGCAGATGGCAATAAAGGACTGTTATGCAGCAGAAGTACACCTTTGAAAAGGTAGTTTTCTGCCTTTAGTGTGCTTCAGGGTGTGACAAAAATGAGTACAAAAATGCAGCTTTGAGAAGCTGGGAGATGCAGAGGAGGAAAATGCAAAACTTGCAAGTAAGCAGTACAAACCATGTGAATGATAACAATAAAATAAAACAAGCACATACATTACATCTTAAATCAAAGAGAAAGAGCACTTGTGCATTCGTTAGCTATCCCCTCAAGAGTTTACGGAGTTGCCCCTATAAAGGTATGGGGGAGGGGAGGGATCTGTGAGCCCCAATCTGCTGTTCTAAGAAGTTCTGCATTCCAGCATCTTTCGGAAACTTTTTCGAAAGCTGTCATCAAGGAAAGCATACAAGAAAGGATTCAGGCATGAATTGGCATAGCTTAGACTTGTAATGAAGTAGGATATACCAATGACCATGGAGGTCTGGGGCAAGTCAGTGGTCAAAGCCACGATGGTGGCCAAGTGGAAGGGGGTCCAACAGAAGAGGCAGACAGCCAGCACTATGAAGACCATGATAGTGACTTTCTTCTTGGCTTTGTCCAGGGCTTTAGCATTAGAGTTCAAGTGCATGTTCCTTAGCTTGTAGAGCATCATGGTATAGAGGATGCAGATGGTGGATACTGGAATGGCAAAGCCAAGGATGAGGGTATAGATCCTGCTGGCTTTGAACCAGAACCTTTCAGGCTTGGGGAAATTTAGGCCACAACTCTTGATCTCCAGGTCATCTACGTAGACGTTGGCAAAGACGATGAAAGGGAGAACTATGATGGTGACTAGGACCCAGATGCACAAACTGACAATCCTGGCCGCTCGATACGTGCGATGTGGCATCCTCTTGGACCTAACTGTAGCGAGCACTACCAGGTACCTGTCTATGCTCATCACTGTTAGGAAATAAATGCTGGAGAAGATATTGTAGTGGTCTATGGACAAGATGACCTTGCAGAGGACTTCTCCAAAGGGCCAGTAGTGAAGGAGGTGTTCAGCAATATTAATGGGCAAGACAAGTGTGAACAGGTCATCGGCTATGGCGAGGTTCAGGATGAACATGTTTGTCACAGTCTTCATCTTGGGGGCCTTGAGGATCACATAGATGACAGCAGTATTGCCTGTGAGCCCAACTGCGCAGATCACAGAGTAAATCACAGGGAGGACAACATAGAAATCAGGTGCCTGTTCTTGGAAGGTGAGGTTGAACTTTGTGATGCTGTCCAGGTAGCAGCTGTTGCCTGCATTGAAACAGGTGCTGTTCCCATCATCCCACAGAGAGCTGTTTCCCATGCCTGCTTGAGCTGATCACAGGCTACCTTCAGGTGTCACTAAGAGCCTCCTTAGCCTGGCAGGGAGCCTTTCGTCTGTGCTGGCAAGGAGCTGTGCTCTCATTTAGAAGTGAGTTATTTTCAGAGAGTGGGTCCTGAGGCAGCATGGACCGTCTAACTTACCTGTCCTGTTTCCCCACCTTTGCACAAGTTACATTTTTTTAAATGAGCAGGAAAAAGAAGATGACACTATAAGGCTCCAAGCACAAAGCAAATTGGATTATATCTCCCTATATGAGCAGAGGCACTCTTCTCTCTCGGAGCATCCCTTGAGCTGTAGCTGTAGCTGTTCTCTGCTAGGGAAGTCAAGTGGCTCCTGTTCAACCAGCTGCAGCAAGAATCTTTGGTGGGGCTGGCAGGAACGGAGAGGGAAGCTTTCTGCCTGGCAGACTATTTACAGCCCTCAGAGGACTTTAGGGAAGTCTGCTGTTTCACTTGCACAGCACTTGCTTTTCCAAATCAGAGCAGAAGCATTGCAGTATTTAATTAGTGCATTTCTTTGGGTCAGGGGACTTCAGACACTTTTCATGGACCAAGATTTCCCAGACAATGCAGTGGAAGTTTCTGACACGGCTACTCCCTGCTCCCTAGCAAAAGAGGAAGGAAAGAAAAAGCAATGAAGTTCAAGGAGTATTTAAAAATATAAATAAGAATTAAAAAGGCTTAACCCACAATTAAAGTAACTTTTTAACCAAAAGTAGGTTGTGATCTGGTCATTAAGCAGACCATTCCCATGGCAGATTGTAGCAGTGCACAAAACTTGGAGGTAGAAACCTATGGTCTCAAGAGTTCAGGGTTATCCAGCAAAGGAGAAAGTGCCCTGAAAGCAAGTCCACCTTAGAATCACAGCAAGAATTATCCCATCTCCTTATATCTTTCTAGCAGTTGCCACATCTGTCGCTGTTGCCTGTCCCACACTTGCAGGAATTCCTCTGCAGGGAAGCAAGCAAACAGCCAACCAAAACCCCCCGTGAAGATGAAAGTCAGCAAGTGGTCCCCAGACTCTGCAAGGAAGTTTCCCTTCTTGCATTTTGTTGTCACACAGCAATAATAAAGGCAAGAAGTCTGGAGTCAGGGGCTGAAGCTGCTCTTACCTGGGAGAGCGACGGCTCGGCTGCGTCCACCGGCACCTGCGGCTGTGTGCTGCTGAGCCTCTGCTCCAGTCGGAGCTGGAGGAGGGTCTCGGATGCTGACGTTGCCAGTCCTTGCAGTCGTATCACCATGGTGGCTCTGTGTGCGCTTTGCGCATCGGAGCAATTAATGTTTGTTCACACCAGAGAGGGAAAGAGTTGTCTACGCTGGGCTAGTGAAGTAGTGGATAAGCCGGATGCTGGTGAGCAGCTGAGGCACCGGGGCTGCTCTCCCCCGGAGCGAGGGAGATGCTGAACGGCACAGGCAGTGCTCAGGGCTGTCAGGCTGAGGCTGCCTGAATGAGGGATGTGTGAGATGGTGGGAAGGGGAGGTTAAAATGTTTCACTAGGGAATATGGGTGGTTTTTAAACAGGGGAAGATGCCCACATATGTGTGGGGAGGGAATGAGAGGCAGGCACATGTTATAGATCTGGAAAGGAGCAAATAAATAGATGTACCTTGCCAGATCTGCACTGGCTTCAGCTGCTCTGGGGGAGCTGATTTTTCCCAAGCTGGGTCTCCGGTCCAGGCTTGGAAATGCAGCTAAAACCTTCAGGTGCTGCCTCGCCAGAAATGGGAGTCTAGGGAGTGGAGCCCAGCAGAAACACACCCCAGATCAAACAAAACCAGTAATGATATAAGAGCACTTTACCTTCATGTGCCTGTAAAAGGGGGGAGGGAGGGGGAAGAAAAAGCAAATCCAAGGTCCTTTGAATCTCCTTTAGTCTCTTAAATGTAGCATGCAGCTGCAGGTCCCCTGACTTTTGTTTTAAAACCCAGAGAGGGGGAGGAAAAAAAATATGCAAGTATCCACCTG